>NC_090445.1:156218459-157686584 GCF_031143425.1 Pleurodeles waltl | reverse complement strand
TAGGCTCAAGGGAGCCCGAGTGTTCGTGTCAGACCTTGACCCAGGCCATCGGTGTCTTAAAGTTTGAGTGCGTTAGGAACATGATCTAAGGCACAGACTGCTGTTTCAATGCAGCTGTATTTTGAGTATTGGACAAAAGATTGTACCAGAAAAATGCCAGTCTCAAAGTCTGGTCACCTAATGCCCACACAGCATGCGCAATACCGCACATGCCTGGTCTCAGTACAGAAGCAAAGCATATTACACCTTTCCCATAAGGCTTCCGCCCCCTTGGTTTTAATTGTTTTTCAGGATGCTTCCTGCCTCTAAAGAAAGCAGATGTGCTCCCCGACTTTGACGTGTCACAGCATATAGAACAACATCAGAACTAGACCAGAATGTAAAGTCTGGTTTTAGCACACGCAATTTGCAGTGGTATTTTCCATGCACTTCTTCTTTTCTCTTTTACGAGACATTTTTAATCTCTTCTGATGGTTATCATTAATAAATTATGTGTTTTCTACTAATGCTACAAAATAACTTTTAAGAGCTGATGTTAAATGTCCTACCACAAACTGAAATATACCAAATATTTGTAAGTAATGGAAAGGTGTAGAACTGCAACATTTTAAAACTGGAACAAGTTTTCAGCTAACGACTGTAAGAATATTTCAGAAGGATGGGGTGAATAACAGAAATCAACAAGAGCTGGACTTCTGCACGCAGGCAGTGTAGGCGGCTATTCCCTCAGTGACCTCATGCAGATTGCTTGTCTGCATAGAGCAGGGTTTGTGTGATTTCCCACTAATATGTGATAGTGAAACTTGATACTTGTAGACCACAACACACACGTTGAGAAAAAAAACCTCCCAACTTTGAGTTTACTGTAGACGTAATGCTAATCTTCGGAAAATGAGCTTCAGTGCTCATCCAGGCAGCCAAGATAATACACTGTTATTTTGAGGGAATTTCCTTTTGCAGTGATGTTTTCATACTCAGTTGTATTGTTTTCAGTTAGTAGTTCTGTGAAGCTTTTTAAAGCTCTGTTCAATAATTGCGGGAATTTGAAATGAAATTTGAATAGCCACTTACTTTTTGGACATGTCAGTGGCCATTTTACCATGAGTTAGTTGGTTGATGACATTTGCTAATTTGAATATGGTATCTCCCATCACTAAAACCATTTGTACAAGTGTAAGACTTGCTAGTCTGGTGCTGCGCAGAGGATGTTGTTTAACGGAATAGTCTCTCAGCACCCTCTCACCTCACTTTCATAAGGCTGTGCCATTCCTGCCTTTGTGCGACAAATGGCATATTACGATATAGACTCGTGCTACTTTTTTAGGTTGGATGTAACTCCCCTCTGCTAATGGTGGTGATTTGGATTTGAAGTGCTGAATTCAGTACATGTGTGCTGAGTTCCCATAGTCACTTTGCTAGGTTATCTCTTCCTGTCCTTTTGAAAAGAAGACAACACCTGGTAGGAGTTCACCACTTTATTCATTCTTCTCCCTGCGTCCAATATTAACTGCCAGATCTTCCTTCCCTCACGCTCCATATTCTGCACATGGAATTGGCACTCCCCTGACATTCCACATACTACAACCCAACAACCCCCCCTTCCTTCACAATAACAAAATAAAGTGTGAACAACAAATTACCTAAGACTAACATATACATGGCTACACATGTGATCAACTATATTGTTTGATGTATAGTGTAATCTTTGAATTTCATAGTACATGACCTCATCCTTACTGACAGTCTCCTATCCATACTGTCCTCCATGCAATCTTCACTTGCTTCCACGCCCAATCTTCTGCTGACATAATCCCTTTTAGATTCTGGCACAATGGAAAGGAAAGATTTATTCTATCTCTTCCCATTCTCTAAAACAACCACATGATCCAGAACTTTTATCACCTTAGCAGAAGAAGAAAACTTAGATAAACCCTTCCGCACAAGTCCCGGGTTTCTTAATTCTCACCCAGTCTCCTTCTTGAACAACAAGACCCTTGCATTGCGGGGCCTTCGTTATGAATCCTTCCTGTACCGCTGATCTCACATCCACCACTTTTCCTAACTTGTACACATCAACATTCTTCCTAGCCATCCACTCCTGATTTAACTTTGAGACAACTACTCTACCTCTTAATAATGTGAATGGTACTAACCCTGTACTAATATGGGGTGTTGTCCTAATCCCCCACAGCAAGTCTTTGACAGTTTCCTTCCACAGTAGCCCATTGAGCAATGCCAACTGCAAATGTTCCTTTATAAGACGATTAAATCTCTCCACCAACCCATTGCTATGAGGATGATACAGGGATGTTAGAGTGTGCTTTATTCCCGAACTAGCCAGAAAAACATTCATCTATTTAGAAACAAGTTGTGTCCCATTATCAGTTACAATCTCTTCCGGAAAACCTTCTCTCAGGAACACTTCTTTGAAACATTTTATGACTATACCGGTATTCACATGATCTACAAACTTCACTTCAGGCCATTTGGTCATGTAGTCCACCATCACCAGAGCATACTTGGGTGTACTACCAATAACCCCAAACAGTCCTGAGATGTCAAATGCCAGTTTAGAGTATGGTACATTTTTAAGCTCAGTGGGGTCTACCGGAGAAGGATATGTCACCTGAGATTTGTTACTCAACACACACATGCAACAGTCATGCACATAATGCTCAATTGCTCTATCCACCCCAGGTCACCAGAAATCCTCTCTCACCCTACGCTTCATATCGCGAATCCCAGGATGTCCGTCGTTTGCCGACTCTAACACTCTCATTCATAAGCTGTCAGGGACTATTAACAGATTACCTCTGCGCATAACATTTCCGACAATGGATAACTCCTCTTCAAGTCTTTTGCAGGGTATTACTAAATCTTCTGGTGTGTTCTTTGCACTGGGCCATCCTCCCATGATGAAGCTTCTGACTTCCTGCAACACTCCATCATTCAAACACACACTTACCCACTCCTGTTTGGTTAACGCTCCCTTTGAAACATCACCAACAGCATTCACTGCACACGCGATTTCCAATTTGTCCACTGTTTCCGATTCATCATCACTTCCCGACAAATGTAATCTGGGCAAGCAATCAGCCACTCGATTTTTCACACCCAGCATATACTCCAGTTTATAGTTGAATTCCTGCAGTCTATATTGCCACTTTGCAATACGAAGTGTGGCCCTGCCCCCACCCTTTGTGCTAAAAAGATCCACCAATGGTTTATGATCCATTCTTAAAACAAACTCTTTCCTCCACAAGAAATTCTTAAAATGTTCTACACCCCACCATATGGCCAAGGCTTCTTTTTCAATCGTAGAATGTGTACTCCGCCCCCTCAAGGTTTTAGTTGCAAAAGGAATAGTTTCCTCCTTCAAATTACTCCTCAATTGCAGAAGTACAGCACTGATTCCTATATTGCTTGCATCAGTTGCAATAATACATGTCATTCATGTCAAAAGCCTTGAGAGGATGCGCATCGGCTATGATCTGTTTGATTAACTCGAATCTTTCGTCACACTCACTGTCCCGTGTAAACTTGACATTCTTTAGAAGCATAAGGGGGGTGTTAGTGGAGAAATTTGGTGCTCAAAGACCCAGTCGGCACACGTAAAGTTGCATAAATATCAATAAAGCGGTGTCCTCATAAGGGAAAACACTCTCATCCCTTAACCTGAAAAACCATGTTAATCAGACACAACTACAACATAGAGGCACACGCTCAAGTAAATTTGTGCATATTTGTTGGTGGTTTATAGTCCATATATATATATATCTTGATCATGTGAAGATGAAACATCAAAGTCCAAAATACATTGTCACAAAGAGAATCTGATCACATGGCAAGCAGATACAAAACGGCTCAGTTCTTCCGTGTGGTTCAACCAGTCTGTAGTTTATTTGCTTCAAGCACAATTCTTGTCCTTCTATGTATGTAGACGTTGGATTTCATATATACCACAGCCAACACGAGTTTCGTCTGAGGAAATAACCCAACGACTTCCTCAGGGCTAGAATTTTATCAAAAAGAACTTCATGTAAGTAAAAGAAATTACAGCTGCAACAAACACAAGCCCTTCACCATAGTATCCTAGGAATGGAGACCAGGTGTTGTAAATCACCTCATAGTACATAATCCTAAGAGTACAAATAGTTATATACTAACATTCTTGTGATACCTAATATTTCCAGTGCAGTAACATGCCAAAGTTTACATTAACTTTTGGTGCAACATAGAGACTCATATGGCCATATTGTGCAGAACACAAAGCCTACCAAGTAAAAAGTGTAATGAACCATGGCCACACATGTGCAACAGAACCTAGTGATGACACAAATAAAATAAAAACTACTCTCAAAACTCCACCTGATACAATATCGGTTCTTTAGCCAACTAATGAGTTCGAACATCATACTGGACGAGCTCCAACACAATGCCTCGTGCCGTATTAGCTGTCAAAATTCAAACCAGGAATGCTAGATCAATCAGACATTTCATACAATAATAATTTGATCTATTTCCAAATGTTTGTTTTATTAATATACATAGTTACTTTTCAAGATGACACAATGATTTAGATTGAAACTAGACAGTGAAGTCCTCACATGCAGCATCATAGTTGGCGCCCTTCTCATAAATAACAAATATCAACAAGCACTGGCAAAACCAATACTTCTCACCTTTATATGGCGAGTGCCAGGCTACTGGCTTTGCCAACACTTGTTTGTAAAATATTACTTAGGAACAAAGGTAAAAGAAAACATTTCAAAATACTGGAAGAAAAGTTAACACATATCTTGAGGTACTTCTAAACTTTATATTGAAGTCAATATTTGTATTCTTTATAAATCACCTGCTTTATATTTAAAATACCTTTTACTCCAGAAAACCTGAACATAATTGAAAAAGAAAAGCACATATCCCAATTTAAAGGAAAAACACTTGCTAGTGCCCAGGACTCAGAACTGAAACACGCTGCCAATTTGTTTCCTTTACAGTTCCTCATGAAGCAGGGTTATGGGTCTCACTGAAAAAGGTGTCTCATTTTGATCATGCTAAGTTCCCCTTCTGCCCCACAAAGCAGCTGAATGAGTTCAGCAGCAAGCACCTCACCCTGCTCCACAAAAGCCTTTGTGGGCCAAGCCTGTTTCTTCATGCAATGTGTGGAGTGAGAAAGATGAACCCAAAAGAACCCTTAAGGATTGCTCTTTAGTCATAATGTGGCAAAATTATAGCTGTTGCTGTGGTTTTACAGCCAAGCCAGCAATGGAGCAACACTTAAAACACAGGAATTATTTGAGGGAGAAGCAGCACATGAAGAAGAGAGACGGAAAACACATGCACTCTCATAGACTGCTGAATGAAAAAGAAAAAAGTTGTTCCCTGAATAAGAGCAGTAGAAGGACACAAGTCATCTGATCAAAACAGTGGTAAAGAGGCTATGCTCCAAGGGAAGGACAAACACAAGAAGATAATGGAAAGCCATCAAATAAGAAGTAAACAAATGTGAGTGACAGGAACACCAACCAAATGGTAAGCAATGGGAGGTCTGTAAGCCGATCATAATTTTGTTTTGGTCTTCAAAAGGCTTTCACCTACAGATAGCTAAAATCTCTCTGGTGAACTGAACAAGACTTAATAAAAAGGACAATCTTGGGGACCTCTATGATGTGATTTTTCATTTCTTTGTGTGATGATCTGTATTTTTCGTAGCATTACATCTAAAAGCAGCAAAAAAATAAATGTGAGTTTTGCTATATGTGTTTGTTTTAGAGCTAATATAGCCATATTGAAATATTTTAATGTACCTTGTGCAAAGTCCAGAAGTCAATGCCTTACCATTTGTTAAAGAAACAACACTTGAACCTAACAGAAAACACAAGAATAATGGTTTTGTGATAATTTCTTAAATCCCTATTTCTCCAGTCTATTGCCCAGATTATCCTTAAAGTCAACAAATCAATTACCATATTACTTTGTTACAGTAATGGGTTTGTTAATACTTTTATAATTTACAATTTGACAGACTTTGAACTGTTAACTTAAACACACTTAGGGCCTGATTATGACTTCGGCGGAGGGGTTACTCTGTCCCAAATGTGACGGATATCCTGCCCGCCGTATTACGAGTTCCATGGACTCGTAATTCGGTGGGCGGGATATCCGTCAAATTTGGGATGGAGTAATCCCCTCCGCCGAAGTAGTAATCAGGCCCTAAATTCACATATAAAGTTTGATGACAGCAAATGTATGCACATTTAGGGCACTACACTCTATTGGCTTTCCCAGATAGACACAGGACACATTCTGTCCCACTCTTGTACACTCAGAAAACGCCACATTTTAATTGTGTCCAGGCACTTTATTCCACTTCCTCTCATCTTTGATCCTTCTAGTTCCCATGATTTCTTCTTTGGAATGTCTCCATAACCTGCATAGAGCCACCCCCCTCAGTGAATTCAGAGCCTTTAAAACTTAATATGATAACATATCCGTGATGGCCTCTGCCTAGGGATCAAAAAAACTCCAACTTCACCAACACTCTATTGCACTATGTACATTGAAATAAATATTTGTAATTATTGCTGCTGTGCACTATTTGTGTCTGTATCTTACAACTGAGCCATCATAAGACACTAACTCCTCTTGATGTTGCTGCCAGATCTGTTAATTATGCTCTTATGTAACTCTAGAACCTATTTATAGCACTTCTGTGAAAAGGGACAGGAAACCATTTTGGTATATTATCACCATCAGCTCATAATATAAAAAACAGACTTCCTATTGGCTGTAACAGTTTTCTGAAATGTCCTCTTTCTGTTTTATTACTGTAGGAAAGATGTGATTTAATTAAACATACAGTATAAGAATGCAGACAAATGACTTTATTACATAAATGACAACCTTAAAATACACTCAGCGCCTGTACCTCAGGACAGGATGTTAAAAAAGTCATTATTAAAAGGCAAGAAGTTAAAATTTCAAGCTTTGATTTTTACAATTCAACCAAAAAATTTAAATACTCGTGAAGTTACTGTATTCTTTATTTAGTCTCTGGTTTGGTAAAACAGTGTAAGATGAAGTCAACTGTTTATTGATTGCATACATATCATGACCTGGTAATAAGCCACTTTAGTTGAGCTGTCCACACAAAAAGTAATAGTTTCCTTAGTGTTTCAAACCCCGTTTTCCATGAGAATTTGTCTAAGACAATTTAGTTTCTCAGCAAGGTAGCACTTTTGTAAGAGTAGATTCATTTAAGTAACACTAAGTTGATAACCCAACTTAAGGTCAGCCATTCCAGCCTAACCAGCTATCCCTACCCAGTAGCCAAATTCAAATCCAAAACCAACTGTAAAACTAACACTATCCTTTCACCTGACACTCTCCTTAACCTAACTCAAAATAAGTCATTTTTGATGTTGTGGAACCTTTGTAATGGTACGTTGATGTACCGTCAGTTTGGTGTAATGGCATCTATGACATAGTATATCAATGTGCCATTACAGAGTGCTGGAGTGCATGCTTTATTTGTTTGAGTCCTGGAACTAGGAGGCTAAACGTCACTGTCCCAGTACTGAACAGGCCCCAATAGTTTATCAATTGTGAGAATTTAATTAATTATTCTTTTCTGTAAACGGACTGCTGCTCGTCTTCAGATAAGTTGCAACGTCTTCAAGGAGGAAATATGTACCATAAATGTTAATTGTGCACCAGGAATGTTGACTGCAGTAGATACGATACCACTTTTCAAATGAAGGGGAGATTATGAATTGGATTGCATTAAACCATCAAGTCTGTAAAAGTTATTTGATGGTTTTTAGTATAGGTGTGTTTTTAATTGTTTGCAGGTAGTCAAACATTCTTTCTTCTTCTGCAGACCATCAAGCCAGGTGCAACTGTATAACCTTTGTAACTTACAGTTGTTTAAGGCATTGGGTCATAATTGTACATCTGCATGTTGATTTCCTGACCAAATCACAATCCAGCTTTGACTGAAACCTAGATTTGGCAGAGTGAACAAATTGTTCATAAGACTCCTACCGACCTTGTCCTCATTATAGAAAAAAAATCAAATATATATATATATATATATATATATATATATATATATAGTCACTAAAAAGCCAACAGTTAGATGGACGTTATAGTTCAGATTTTACATGCAAAAAACATAGAAATTTAACAGTTATAGTGACACTGTAACTTCTGTCGATTTTGGCCCTGGTGAACCCATCCCCCGGGGCCTGGCCAATTTAAAAATAGAGGAAGGGGGCCCACACGCCCCCTCTCCCCCCCCAGGCCTATTTTGGCCTTGGAGAACTCATCCCTGGGGCCCAGCTAATTATTGGAAGGCAAGTGGGGCCGTGTGCCCCCCCCCCCCTTCCCAGAACTGATGTTGGCCCCAGGGGACCTCATCCTCCGGGGATCTGCCACTTCTTCCTGAATACCCTGACCCCACTCAGGTTAGCCAGTTTGCACTTTTGTGAATTGTGGGGGGAGCCTTAATTCCCCCGCCCGACCATTTCTCCCACACAAGGGGAGCAGCAAGAAATGCTGCTTCCTGTGTGCAGGAGCAATTGTTTCATCAGGTGACAAGTCTGCTCCCAGCGAGTGAGAGCAGTTTCTTGCTCCCACCCGCTGGGAGTGGAATTACAGTTTTCCCTTGCTTGGCAGGAGCTGTAATAGTTTCCGCCAAGTGACAGCAAACTACTGTGTCCCGTGGGTGAGCACCTCAGGACATGGGGAGCCGGTTCTGGTGGGTGGTGGTCCCAAGGACCATTAATGGCTCCAGGAGAGGGACCGTGCAACCCCCATCCTTTGTATTTTGTGGGCCAGCACTGGGGAGGTGGTGCTCCCTGGGTCCGAAAACGGCTCGGGAGGGGTGTCCCAGAGCGGTACTAGTTCCCTGTTGGGCAAATGAGGGGGTTGGGTGGGGTCCGTGCTGCCCCTCCCCAATTTGTTGGCTGAGCCCCAGGGAGGTGGCTGTCACCTTGGCTATTAAGGGCCTCAGGAGGGGGGTGCATTCCCCCCTCCAGTGAAATGTAAATTTGGCCTTACCTGGGGAGGTGTCCATTCCTGGGGCCAAGTTCGGCCATGGAGAAGGGGGCCGCATGCGCCCCTTCCTCAAAATATATAAGTATATGTGCCCCTGGGACCTGGCCCATGTGAAGGCGCAATTTTAAACAAGCATGGGAGTCCACTCTTTAAAAAAAAAAAAAATAATAATTTTCCTTGATGTCCGCTGATCCTTTGCGGTTTTGCAGAATTTTTATTTTTAAAAAATGCTTTTTTTTCCACCAGGGAAAAATTCCCTGGTGGAATTGGTCCTTGGGGGACCCCACCACCAGGTCTAGAGGGCCCTACCCTGCCCACTTCTCTCTCTCTCTCTCTCTTTTTTTTTTTTTTTTTTTTTTTTGGGGTCCTCTGAGGCCAAGTTCTAAAATGGCTGTCAGCACTTCCTGGTGGAAGTGTTGACAGCCAATCAGATCTCAACATGAGATCTGCTGGCTCTGCGTCCCTAGATATGCAATATTGTTCTTCTGGACCAAGAGCTAGCTTTCAGACAAATTTGGTGTAATTGTATACAGCTGTTCGGGCTGTAGTCATTTGATGGGAAATTGCACAGGTAAAAAGCATTTTAGCCCCCCCCCCTCTTTTTCTCAGCCCTCGCTTGTCGATTCACCCCAAAACTTGTAAAACAGCAGCTGAATTGAGTGGTATACTGTACTAGTATTGAAAATTTGGTGAAGATGTATCAAATGGCGCCAAAGTTATTGACAAAACTAAAAATGCTTTTCCGATGGAAACTAGGTCCTAGGTCCCAACTATAACTACCTGGTGTGTAGTCAAAGGCCTTGGGTGTGTTCCATGTGGGGAGATTACTTTATCTTCCGAAGCATCAATGTGTGCATTACAATCCGTATTACAAGTCTTGGACTTGGCTCTGCAGGGTCACCCCCAAACCGTTTGCCTACACCCCTCCTATTTTTTGCTGAATTCGTTTTTGTTCACCTTAGGACTCTGTGAACTTTACAACTGCTAACCAGTGCTAAGGTACTTGTGCTCTCACCCTTAAATATGGTAAAATTGGCTTACACATAATTGGCATATGTAGTTTATTTTTAAGTCCTTTGTAGAGTGGTGTATCATATACCCAGGACTAGAAAATTAAATGCTACTGGTGGGCCTGCAGCATTTATCGTCAGTGATACTGGAATTATTCAGTAGTGCTGTTCCACTGTTTTTCGCAGAATTAAGGATCTGCTGTATTTGCCACATCATCATCTGCATATTCTGCAAATTCTAACAAAAGAAATTTTTTAGTTTCTAGTCCAGACAGTACAAATTTACTAAACACGTGATGCAGCAAAGTAGAATTCCCTTTGCTAATGTTGACTGTTGACATTTCTGTTGCTTATTACTATTTTTGGGTTTTAAACTAGTACTACTTAGGTGCATTCTATGCTCAGACAGTTTTAACAAAGGTAAAACTGACAAAATTGAGTAATGCTACCAGACAATGTGGTGCATTACGCCACATACATTGCCTTTTCTGATGGATACAACTACCTGTGGATTCCTCACCTCATGAATACTCCCATGGCGCCAGCATTCGACGGAAATCTTCTTACTAGTCTCTGCACGTCGACGAGAACGTCACTGTCTCGCACGCGACGCCGTCTGACGTCATACAGGCAATAAGAGGTCCTCGACGACGTGCAGACGTCAGTTCCCTTTTTTCCGTGCATTCGAAACGGTTATCTTCGAGGGAGCAACTGTTACTCTTGCGGTTACAGTGTATATCTTGCTGCGTACTCTTTCTCTGTGGAAATAATGTCGCAGAGAAAGTCTGGATTTAAGCCTTGTCGTGAGTGTGGAGGCAAGATGTCGGTGACGGATCCTCATTCCGATTGCCTTTGGTGTTTGAGCTCCGACCACGACGTCTCGACTTGTGATTCGTGTCAGCACATGAATCCGAAGGCCCTTAAAGAACGCGAGGCGAAGCTGTTTATGGCCAAGTCAAAGGAGAAGCATCACAAGAAAAAGTCTTCTCCAAGACATCGGCGTCATCGAGACTCTCGGCGCCGTAGAGAATCTCGGCGTCATTCAAGGGAGGCTCGTTCCAGGTCTCCGGATCGGCGCCGGAGGACATGGGAGGTCAGCCCCACGGTGACGCCGCATCCTTCGACGCCGTTGCTCTCTCCGGCGTCTCCAACTTCGCCTGGACAGGCGTCGGTGATTGAGGTATTGGAGCCTCAAGTGTTTTCTCCGGCGCAGACGCCGAGGCCGGCGTCGGGGTCGCCTCCGAGTCAGGCACCCCAGTATCCGGCTTTTCCCACCCCTGGAGCCGATAGTTCAGCATTCTTGAATGCGATGTATGCCATCTTCCAACAGATGGCTCCAGGGGGTGCTCCGGCTGGGCCTTTGGCCTTTTCTTTGGGTGATCCTGCGCCTCTAAGGCCGGCACCCTTTATGCCCTTTCTCCCGTTTGGGAACGTGGGCTCGGCGCCAGTGTCGGCGCCGGTGGCCGCTCCGATGGCTTCGGAGGGATTGGCCCCAGGGATTTCCATCCCGTCGACGTCGAGATTTCGGCCTGTGACTCCGATGGGTCCATCCGTTTCATCTGCTCTTCAGTCGGCGCCGAAGTTACCTGTGGCGCCGGATGCGGCGTCGGTGGCTTCGGAAGATCGGCGCCGATCTCCGACTTCGGCGGAGGTATTGTCGACTCCGCGGATTGAGCAACGACTGCATTCAAGGAGGCGTGCTCTCCGGGTACTAGAGGAGCAAGAGTACCAACGAGCCCTAGAGGAAGGAGAGCTAGAGGACTCGGGTGATGGGCTGCGTGGACTGGAGTCGGCCAGTGGGCTGGACACTTCCCCTGAGTGGGACCTTTCGTCCCCGGGGGAATATACCGAGGAAGCTGCTTCCTTTCATACAGTGGTACGGAAGGCAGCTAGTTTTTTGGACCTGCCTTTGCCGGTGGTGGAGGCGAAACAAAACCTTTTGACAGAGGTGTTGCATCCGGCCTCAGCCGCGGCGGAGCCTCTATTACCTTTTAATGACGCTCTGCTGGATCCGGTTTTAGAGGTGTGGAAGAAGCCGGCATCTTCCCCAGCAGTTCACAGAGCCGTGGCCAGGAGGTATCGGACGGCTCCAACTGATCCTGGTTTCCTATCTAGGCACCCTACGCCGGAGAGCTTGGTTGTGCAGGCCTCCTGTTCGTCTAAGTCAGCGCCTGGTTCTTTTCCGACGGTGCCGGGGGACAGAGATTCAAAAAAGCTGGAGGCGCAGTCGAAGAAGATTTTTTCGTCCTGCAGTCTGGCTTTAAAAACCACCAATGCAACCTGTATCCTGGGGAGGTATATTCATGCTCTGATGGATGACATCTCCTCTTCGTTTACAGAGCTTCCCCAGGGTCTTTTGGATCTGGTTTCTGATGCCCAGGCTGCTGCGACCCAAATTATCCAGACGGGACTGGATACCACCGACTCGGTAGCCAGAGCAATGGGCACAACTGTGGTGGAAAGGAGACAGGCCTGGCTCCGTAACTCGGGCTTTTCGGCAGATGTACAGTCCACATTGTTGGATCTCCCGTTTGATGGGGACAAACTGTTTGGGGCTAAGGCTGATTCGGCCTTGGAACGGTTTAAGGAGAGCAGGGCCACGGCTAAGTCGCTGGGACTCCAAGCTCCTTCTTCCACGGCCTCTTCCAGATTCTTCAGGAGGTTTCGTGGATTTGGGCGTGGCTCTTCCTCCTCTTCCTTTCGGGGAAGATATCAGCAACCTGCCTCTTCCCATCCCTATAGATCTTTTAGGGGGAGGGGTAGGGTCCGCACCAGGGGAGCTTCTCAGCAGCACTCTGCCTCTTCCTCATCCTCTGGCGGGGTGCAGCAGGGGAAGCAGCCTTAGGCTTCCACCATTTCCCACTCACTCCTCTCCTGTAGGGGGAAGATTACAGCATTTTCTCACCAAATGGGAGACTGTTACGTCGGACACTTGGGTTCTCAGTGTTGTGGGAAAAGGCTACACCCTTCCCTTTCGGGAGTTTCCGCCCCTCATCCCGCCCCGCCCTTCGTATTGTTCACAAGAACACCTCCTGTTGCTAGAACAGGAGGTAGAAGTCCTCCTTTTAAAGGGCGCAGTGGAGTTGGTCCCGGAGCAGGAAAGGGGTCAAGGAGTTTACTCAAGGTATTTCCTGATTCCCAAGAAGGATGGTCGTTTGAGACCAATTCTGGACCTGAGGATCTTGAATTGGTTCCTCAAGCAGGAAAAGTTCAAGATGCTGACCCTAGCACAGGTGCTTTTGGCGTTGAACATGGAAGACTGGATGGTGTCTGTCGACTTGCAGGATGCTTACTTTCATATCCCGATACTCAAGTCACACAGGAAGTATCTCCGGTTTGTGGTGGGATCGCAACACTACCAGTTTGCGGTCCTTCCGTTTGGTCTTACTTCAGCACCTCGAGTCTTCACGAAGGTGATGTCGGTGGTTGCGGCAGAGCTCAGAAGGAAGGGGATAGCAGTATTCCCTTACTTGGACGATTGGTTAATCAAAGCCAAGTCCCCGGAGCTTGTGTTGCGTCATCTGCAGTCAACAACCCAGTTGTTGTTCGACCTGGGCTTTTCGGTGAACGAGCCCAAATCTCACCTAGAGCCCTCTCAGCGCCTCCTGTTCATAGGGGCAGTACTGGATACAACATTGGGTCGGGCCTTTCCTCCGCCTCAGCGGATTCAAGATATTCAGGATTTGGTTCCAATGTTTCGAAATGGAGCGGTAGTTCCAGTCCTCAAGGTCCTTCGTCTGCTCGGTCTTTTTGCCTCCTGCATTCTGTTGGTCACGCATGCTCGCTGGCACATGAGGGCTCTTCAGTGGTGCCTCCGAAGGCAGTGGTCTCAACACAGAGGGGATCTAGAGGGTACTGTCAAGATCTCCAGAGATGCTGCTGTGGATTTGAAGTGGTGGATTGCAAGCAACAATCTTTCACAAGGAAAGCTGTTCCAGCAGTCGCCACCAGTGACAACAGTCATAACGGATGCTTCCACTCTAGGGTGGGGAGCTCATCTGGGGGATCTGGAGATCAAAGGTCTTTGGTCTCCAGAGGAACAGATTTTTCACATCAATCTGTTAGAGTTACGGGCTGTACGTCTGGCTCTCAAGGCCTTCCTCCCTTCCCTTCGTGGTCAGTCGGTACAGGTCCTAACGGACAATACTACCACGATGTGGTACATAAACAAGCAGGGAGGAGTGGGGTCGTACCTTCTCTGCAGAGAAGCTCTTCAACTATGGTCCTGGGCAAAGGACCATCGGATTTGCTTGATAGCAAACCATCTGGCCGGAGTTTTGAACGTGCGTGCGGACAGTCTCAGTCGCCACTTCTCGGCAGACCACGAGTGGCGTCTCCATCCAGATCAAGTCCGTTTAATCTTCCAGAAGTGGGGGTTTCCTCGGGTAGATCTGTTCGCCACTCGAGAGAACGCGCATTGTCCGTTGTTCTGCAGCCTTCAGTATCCGATGCAGGAAGCGTTGGGGGACGCGTTTCAAATGACCTGGTGCGGCCAGTTGCTTTACGCGTTTCCTCCCATACCCTTGATTCCTCGAGTATTGAGGAAGATTCGCCAAGACCGGGCTCTAGTAATCTTAATAGCTCCGGATTGGCCAAGGAGGGTGTGGTACTCCGACCTTCTCCAACTCTCAACGTGCCCGCCGCTCCATCTCCCTTTCAGGGCAGACCTCCTCTCACAGTCGCAGGGGCAGGTTCTACACCCCAACCTCCAGAGTCTGCACCTACATGCCTGGAGATTGAACGGGGCAACCTGAGTTCCTTCTCTCTCCCGCCTGAGGTAGTGGATGTTATATTAGCGGCCAGGCGACACTCCACTAAATCTATCTACGCTAATAGGTGGTCTAAATTTGTTGCGTGGTGTGGAGAGAGGCAGATTGATCCCTTACATGCTCATCTATCGGACATTTTGTCTTTTGCTCTATCTCTGGCGCAAAAAGGTTGTGCAGTGGCTACCATTAAAGGTTATTTATCGGCCTTGTCAGCCTTCATATGTCTTCCAGACCAACCATCTTTATTTAAATCCCCTATTGTTATCAGATTCTTGAAAGGTCTTCTAAATCAATATCCTCCAAAGCCATTCGTTATGCCGCAATGGGATTTGTCCTTAGTCCTGACTTTCCTTATGGGGTCCCCTTTTGAACCTATGCATTCTTGCCCCTTGAGGTATTTGGTTTTAAAAACAGTCTTCCTGATAGCTATAACATCAGCAAGGAGAGTGAGTGAGTTGCAGGCCTTATCAGTAAAACCCCCTTATACAACTTTTTATGGGGATAAGGTGGTGTTGAGGACCAAGGCTGCTTTCCTCCCGAAGGTTGTTTCACCCTTCCATTTGGCTCAGGCAATTACTTTGTCCACGTTCTATCCTCCGCCTCATCCTTCCAAAGAGGAAGAAAGACTGCACCGTCTGGACCCAAAGAGAGCGTTGAGCTTCTTTATAGATAGAACAAGGGATTTCAGGCTGGAGGATCAGCTGTTTATTGGATACGTGGGCAAGAGGAGAGGAAAGGCAGTCCACAAGAGAACACTATCCAGGTGGGTTGTTCTTTGCATTAAAATATGTTACTCTTTGGCAAAGAAGGATCCTCCTGAGGGCATTAGAGCTCATTCCACCAGAGCTAAGTCGGCCACTTCGGCCTTAGCCAGAGGTGTTCCTGTGGTCGACATCTGCAAGGCCGCAACTTGGTCGTCCCTTCACACTTTTGCAAAACATTACTGTTTAGATTCTGAGGTTAGAAGGGACGGCCATTTTGCACGGTCAGTGCTGCAGGATTTCTTGGTTTGACCATTTAGGCACCCACCGCCGGGCGTGGTACTGCTTTGGGACTCTATTCATGAGGTGAGGAATCCACAGGTAGTTGTATCCATCAGAAGAACGAGTTACTTACCTTCGGTAACGACTTTTCTGGTGGATACATTAGCTACCTGTGGATTCCTCACGGTCCCACCCGCCTCCCCGTTGCCTTTATGGTCTTGCCAAGTAATCCTTGAGTGCGCTCCTCTTGGTCCTTGAGGGTGCAATAGATGTATATATATAATATATTTATATATATATATGTGTATATGTGTATATATCTTTATGTATATACTTGGTGTGTGTATATATTTTAAAAGAGAGAGTTTTATATATATATATATATATGTACATAAAAAGATTTACAGTTATTCATACAATGTGGTGTATTTTACAATATAATGGATGTTGCCTTGCTCTTTCATTGCATTGCCTGGTTGTTCTCATGCACGTAAAAAATGATTGGTACTGACGTCTGCACGTCGTCGAGGACCTCTTATTGCCTGTATGACGTCAGACGGCGTCGCGTGCGAGACAGTGACGTCCTCGTCGACGTGCAGAGACTAGTAAGAAGATTTCCGTCGAATGCTGGCGCCATGGGAGTATTCATGAGGTGAGGAATCCACAGGTAGCTAATGTATCCACCAGAAAAGTCGTTACCGAAGGTAAGTAACTCGTTCTTCTGGCTGCATAATTAAGTCAGCCTTACTGCATTATTTGGCCCTCCCCTTCTGCATAATTCTAGTGGCCGTGTGTATTGTACCAACAACTTAAGTAGCCCTTAAAACATGTTCCAGACCCACCATTGCAGCCTGTTTCCAGTTTTCAACTGCCATTTCGACCTGGCAAAATAAACCTTTTGCCAAGCATATACCTTTTGCTTTTAATACATATGTCACCCCTGTGGTAGACCCTAAACAGCCCATAAGGCAGGGTGCAGTGTATTTACAAAGTTGGACATGTACTTCCAACTTTTACATGTATTGGTAGTGACTCTTTGAATCGTTTTTCACTACTGCAAGGTCTACCGCTCCCATAGGATAATATTGGGTTGCCGTATTACATTTAGTAAGGGTTAACTTTTGATTGGGAACAGATAAACATTTCATGTTTGGTATCGCAGAAATTGTAGTTAAAGATCCCCTTTAATGGTAAAGTCAAATTTTAAGTTACAGTTTTGAAAATGCCACGTTTAGTAAGTTAACTACAACAACAGCAGCAAAAACAACAAGGCGATGGATGCAGTGCTTCTGATGGATCCAACTACCTGTTGATTTCCTCACCTAAAGAATTTTCCCTATGCGCCAGCATCCAATGGAAATTTTTCTTCTAGCTCTGCACGATGACGTCACAATTGCCCGACTCCCACATGACACCGTATGACGTCATCCAGGCAATAAGAGGTCCTCGTCGACGTGCAGACGTCAGTTCCCTTTTTTCCGTGCCTTCGAGTAACGGTTTTCTCTTCAAGGCTACCAGGGAGCTACTGTTTCACTTCGTGTGTTACAATGTCTCAGCCACGGAAGTCTGGTTTTAAACCCTGTAGGGAGTGTGGCGGCCGAATGTCGGTCACAGACCCACACGAAAATTGTTTGTGGTGTCTGAGCTCATGAATCCGAAGGCTCTCAAGGAGCGGGAGGCCAAGTTGTTCTTGGCAAAATCGAAGAAGAAGAGACATCCCCATCGTAGGTCTTTTTCTAAGTCTTCGAAATCACACAGGCGTCATCGAGACTCCCGGCGCCGACATGATTCACGACGTCGATCAAGTAAGACCGGTCCCGTTCGAGGTCGCCGTCAGCTCGATGCCGAATGACATCGGAGGTTAGTCCGACTGTTACATCTCCGCCTCGGATGACTCCTACTTCTCAGACGTCTCCGCTGTCTGTTTTTGAAGTTGAGCCTCATCAGGATCCGGCGGTCTCACCGGCGCAGACGGAGGTGCCTGAACCGACGCCGGCGTCACCTCAGGCGCCGGCTCTGCCGGGATATCCGGCGTTTCCGGCACCAGGCACAGAACCTGCCGCATTTCTTAATGCAATGTTTAACATCTTTGCCACCATGGCTCTGGGAGGTGGTCCCTTGGCGTATGACATGGGTGTTCCAGCTCCGTACAGGCCGACGCCCTTCATGCCTTTCCTTCCTACGGGAAGTGCCGATGAGTTTGCCGCAACTCCCATCAACGTTGAAGAAGCCTACGGCGCCGATGGATCCGGCGTCGGATGAATCAGAGGGTCGACGCCGTCCGAGGTCTTTGGTGTCAGCAGACGCCTTATTGACGCCAAGGATAGAGGCCAGGCTCCGCTTCAGGAGATTGGCTCTGAGGCTGCTTGAGGAGCAGGAGTATGAGAAGCAGCTCTTGGAAGAGGGTGAGATTGTGGGGCCCCTGGGAGACCTGCACGGCTTGGACACTACAAGTGGTCTGGACACTTCCCCGGAGTGGGACTTGGCATCTCCGGGGGAGTACACTGAAGAGGCTGCCTCTTTCCATTCAGTGGTCGGGATGGCAGTGGATTTTCTTGACCTTCCTCTTCCAGCTGTGGATGTAAAGACTAACATTCTTACGGAGGTGTTGCACCCTTCCTCAGCAGTGGCAGAGCCGCTTCTTCCTTTTAATGAGGCGCTTATAGACCCACTAATGGAGGTGTGGAAGAAGCCTGTGACTTCGACAGCAGTAAATAGGTCTGTTGCGAGGAGGTATCGGGTGGCTCCTGGAGATACAGCATTCTTGTTCAGACATCCGACTGCAGAGAGTTTGGTGGTGCAGGCTTCATGCTCTCCCGCACTGCTCCAGGATCTTTTCCAGGGGTTCCTTCGGACACGGAATCCAAGAGAATGGACCAATCTGCTAAAAAGGCGTTCTCTTCATGCAGCATCGCCCTTAAGTCAACAAATGCTACCTGTATCCTGGGCAGGTACATCTATGCTGTGATGGATGAGGCCAAGACACACTCTGGATTGCCTCAGGAGGTTCTTAACCTTTTGGCGGATGCTCAGGCAGCTGCGACCCAGGTTATCCAATCTGGGCTTGACACATCGGACTCCGTGCCAGGGCTATGGGCACGTCCATAGCTACAAGACGGCATGCCTGGCTTCGGTCTTCAGGATTCTCTTCTGATGTGCAGTCAACCCTACTCGATCTGCCCTTTGATGGGGATAAACTGTTTGGGACATAAGCTGACTCTGCCTTAGAGCTGTCCAAGGAGAGTAGGGCCACGGCAAGATCCTTGGGCTTACAAGCTTCCACCTCTACTCCCTTGAGATCGTTTAGGAGGTTTAGGGGGTTTGGGCATGGCTCTTCCTTTTGGGGGAGATTCTAAGCAGCAGGACAGCAACCTACTACTGCTCACCCGTATAGATCATTTAGGGGAAGGGGTAGGGTTCATACCAGAGGGGCCACCCAGCAGCACTCAGCCTCTTCCGGAGGGGTGCAGCAGGGAAAGCAGCCTTAGTCCTCCATCACTCCCTTTGCATGCATCTCCTGTAGGGGGAGATTGTCTCAGTTTCTCCACATGTGGGAGTCAATAACATCGGACTCCTGGGTCACCGATATTGTGGGGAAAGATTATACTCTTCCCTTTCGGGAGTTTCCCCCTTCCATCCCTCCCCGCTCATCCTTCTGTTCGGAAGACCATCTTCTTTTACTACAACAGGAAGTTCTAGTCCTTTTGTCGAAAGGTGCAGTAGAGTTGGTTCCAGAGCAGGAGAGTGGGTCAGGGCTGTTATTCAAGATATTTCCTGATCCCCAAAAAGGATGGTCGGTTGAGGCCAATCCTGGACCTGAGGATTTTGAATTGGTTCCTCAAGCAGGAAAAGTTCAAAATGCTGACCCTAGCACAGGTTCTTTTGGCGTTGAACGAAGGGGATTGGATGGTGTCTGTCGACTTGCAGGATGCTTACTTTCATATCCCGATCCTCAAGTCGCACAGGAAGTATCGCCGGTTTGTGGTGGGGTCGCAACACTATCAGTTTGCGGTCCTTCCGTTTGGTCTTACTTCGGCCCCTTGAGTCTTCACGAAGGTGATGGCGGTGGTTGCAGCAGAGCTCAGAAGGAGGGGGATAGCAGTATTCCCTTATCTGGATGATTGGTTAATCAAAGCCAAGTCTCCGGAGCTCCTGCGGCGTCACCTGCAGTCGACAACCCAGTTGTTGTTCGATCTAGGCTTTTCGGTGAACATGCCCAAATCTCACCTGGAGCCCTCTCAATACCTCCTGTTCATAGGGGCAGTACTGGATACAACGTTAAATCGGTCCTTTCCTCCGCCGCAGCGGATTCAGGACATTCAGGCGCTGATTCCAATTTTCCAGAATGGGGCGGTCGTTCCAGTCCTCAAGGTCCTTCGTCTGCTCGGTCTGTTCGCTTCTTGCATTATGCTGGTCACTCATGCATGCTGGCACATGAGGGCTCTTCAGTGGTGCCTCCGCAGGCAGTGGTTTCAACACAAAGGGGATGTCGAGGAATCAATAAGGATCTCCAGAGACGCTGCAGCAGATCTTCAATGGTGGGCTGCGGTCGGCAACCTTTCTCAAGGAAAGCCGTTCTCGCTGCCACCTCCAGTGGCCACAGTGATACCGGATGCCTCCACTCTGGGGTTGGGAGCTCATCTGGTGGACCTGGAGGTCAAAGGTCATTGGTCTCCAGTGGAACAGAGCTTTCACATCAATCTGTTGGAATTGCGGGCGATACGTCTGGCTCTCAAGGCCTTCCTCCCTTCCCTTTGCAGTCGGTCGGTTCAAGCCCTGACGGACAACACTACCGCGATGTGGTATATAAATAAGCAGGGAGGAGTGGAGTCGTACCTTCTCTGCAGAGAAGCTCTATCGCTCTGGTCCTGGGCTCAGGACCATCGGATTTGCTTGGTAGCAAACCATTTGGTCGGAGTTTTCAACGTGCGTGCGGACAGTCTCAGTCGGTGCATCTCGACCGATCAGGAGTGGTGTCTTCATCCAGACCTGGTCCTTTACATCTTCCAGAGGTTGGGGTATCCACAGATAGACCTGTTTGCCACTCAGGAGAGAGAATGCGCACTGCCCGTTGTTCTGCAGCCTCCAGTATCCGGTGCAAGGAGCTTTGGGGGACGTGTTTCAGATGTCCTGGAATGGTCAGTTGCTTTACGCGTTTCCCCCCATACCCTTGATTCCTCGGGTCCTGAGGAAGATTCGCCAAGACCGGGCCCAGGTCCTCTTAATAGCTCCGGATTGGCCAAGAAGGGTGTGGTATTCAGACCTTCTCCAACTCTCTCTGTGCCCTTCGCTCCGTCTTGGTGTGAAGAGAATCAAATTGTTCCCTTATGTGCCCACTTTTCTGACATTCTGTCGTTTGCGTTAACCTTAACGTAGAGGGGTTGTGCAGTTGCGACTGTTAAAGGTTATTTGTCCGCACTGTCCGCCTTTCTGTGCCTTCTAGACCAACCCTCCTTGTTTAAGTCCCCAAAAGTTTTGAGGTTCATTAGGGGTCTTGTTAACAAGTTCCCTCCCCCTCCATTTGTTATGCCGCAGTGGGATTTGAACGTAGTGTTAGCATTTTTGATGGGTTCACTGTTTGAACTGATGCATTCATGTTCCTTAAGGGTTTTAGTTTTAAAAACTGCTTTCCTGGTTGCCATTACGTCAGCTAGGAGGGTGAGTGAGCTCCAGGCTCTTAGCGTGGAACCCCCATATACTTCCTTTTACAGGAACAAGGTGGTGTTAAGGACCAAGGCGGCTTTATTACCGAAAGTTGTTACACCCCTTCATTTAGGACAGTCCATCACTCTTTCTTCCTTCTATCCTCCACCTCATCCATCCAAGGAGGAAGAGAGGCTACACTGACTTGACCCAAGAAGAGCATTGGCTTCTTCGTCAACAGGACGAGAGAGTTCAGACAGGACAATCAGCTCTTCGTCAGTTACATGGAGAAGAGGAAAGGCAAAGCTGTTCACAAGAGAACGCTTTCCAGGTGGGTCGTTCTTTGCTTCAAACTGTGTTATTCTCTAGCAAAGAAGGAACCTCCTGTGGGGGTTAAGAGCCCATTCCACCAGGGCTAAGGTGGCCTCCTCGGCCTTAGCTAGAGGTGTTCCTGTGATTGACATCTGTAAGGCTGTAACTTGGGCATCCCTCCATACATTTGCTAAAAATTATTGTTTGGATTCTGAAGTCAGGAGGGATGGCCATTTTGCACGGTCAGTGCTGCAGGATTTCTTGGTTTGACCATTCAGGCACCCACCACCGAGTGCGGTACTGCTTTGGGACTCTTCTTTAGGTGAGGAATCCACAGTTAGTTGTATCCATCAGAAGAAAAAGTTACTTACCTTCAGTAATGCCTTTTCTGCTGGATACACTAGCTACCTGTGGATTCCTCACGGTCCCACCCACCTCCCCGTTGCCTGGTTGGTCTTACCAAGATATCCTTGGGTGAGCATCTGTATGTTGTTGATGTGTATATACTGATGCAATGATTTATGTATGTGTACATAATTGTTTATGTATGTGTATATATATATATATATATATTTTATTTTTTTCCCAATATATATATTTATATATATATGTAGATATATAGATGTATTGTAGGACTGTATACAGTAGGATGATTATTTCTACTTGTTATGTTTCCTATTGGTTGAATTAAATGATGGTATATAAGTTTGATTGATGTGTTCATGTCAAATATGTAGTGTCAATGTTCACCTGTCCGCCTCAAAGGCATGTAGAAAATGGTGATAACTGACGTCTGCACGTCGACGAGGACCTCTTATTGCCTGTATGACATCATACGGCATCGCGTGGGAGTCGGGCAATTGTGACATCATCGTCGACGTGCAGAGCTAGAAGAAAAGTTTCCGTCGGATGCTGGCGCATGGGGAAAATTCTTTAGGTGAGGAATCCACATGTAGCTAGTGTATCCACCAGAAAAGGCGTTACCGAAGGTAAGTAACTTGTTCTTTTTGTTATTAAAACTTCAAAACAGTTCATTCTTCTGCCCTAACTATTTGGTGTCTGCAGCCTGTTCCTAGGTTACATGGCTTAAAGGTTAAAGTTGGTCTTTATTTATTCCTCCCAGACAGCCATACAACAGAGGGATTAGGAGTACCTGGATGGGCAGTTGGCAGAATAGGGAAGGGCGGAGCTGGGCACTTGCAACTGAATGGGCTGTGCACTGCCTTCACACAAAGGCCTTGTCACCACTGCATTGTTCATGCAGCCAGCTTGGAACCAGGGCAGCAGAGGCAGGAAACTTCAGGTATTTCAAAGGAAATTCTTTAGAAACCTCCTCTACTTCAAAGTGGGTACCAGTTATAAATATTGGACCCTCAGGCCCAAATCTTCAATACACTTCTGGACCTGTGGGGATAGTACAGAAGAAGGATGGCTTTTCTGCTTTCCTGCTAGAAGGAATGCCGCCCTGCTACTCTGATGCCCTGCTTGCTGAGAAGAAAGACTGGGCATACACCCTTCATCCCGGGCTGAAGTGACTCCAAGGGTCAGCTGACCAACCTCCTGTTTGAGTTACAGGGGCATAACAAGCTTTAGAGGCTGCAGTTGCCCAGATGACCTGCTGCCTGGACTTGCCTGACTCCTGCTGGCCTCTGCTGAAATAAGTTCCTAATCCCCAAGCGGTGTCCCTCATTTTCTCCACCCTTGGTGTGGCATCACTTGAGCTCTAGCCTCAAGAAGGAAAAATCCAGAAATGTTGGGCTCTTTATGAATGCAAACAGGCCCATTTGCACCAAGATCTTACCACATGCGCTGCCTAGTAACTCGAAGCTCTGGTGAACTGGGTTCTTTGTACCACAGAGACCAGCTGTGGCGCCCGGCCACACAAGATCTGGACTTTGCACTACAGCATCGACAGGTCACGTGACTGCCAGAACAAAGCTCCAACAATGACCGTTCACAACATAGGATCTTCACACTACAGCAATGAACGTTGGCGAAGTGCCACCAACTCTTCATGCAACATCAGCCACCAGTGACGCTCTCCCTGTCCCTCGAACCGCGAATGGAACTCTTCACACTGGACTTTTGAAGGGAACTTTTTTTAAGGGAACTTTTTCAGCTGGGTAGCCAGATAACCGCGATGTGGTTTTAGGCGCTTTACTTACCTGAAGTCTTCAAAATTGCATAGCCCCTGTTCTGCTGATTTAATTTTTCTTGTTTTGGTGTCACATAATTTATTACATTTTGCTCTATTTTCCTTAATTGATGTGGGATTTGTCTTGTGTTGTTTTCACTTTATTACTGTTGGAAGTGCTGCATACCTATTTATACGTTACCTCTAAGTTAGGCCTGACTGCTTTTGTGCCCGAAGGTTAAGCACAGGTACATTTGGGGTTTGTGTTTCACCCTGACAGAGATTGTAGATGCTGCTTGGGTAGAGGCTCACTCCCCTCAACCAGCAACCCAGTGTCCAACAAGTAAATCATAGGGCCATTTATCCAATGAAAATATACTGCCATCTGAAATCCTCAAGCAAATGAATCATGGCATCTCATACAAGGTGCAAAGTAGTAATAATAATTCAAATACGAGTTACCAAAATGTTTTAAAACAATTCAGACCTTCAGCAAGTTATTGTATAAACAAACAGTTTCTGCACCTGACCAGTCTTTATTTGTCTTTAATAAAGTTAGTAGCCTGCATTTTACTCAAGACTAACATTTTGCTATTTAGGCTTAGTCGGACAGATGTCTGTAAACAGATAACATACCTACTGGACAGAAACTGGACAACATCAGAATATCCAATTTGCCTTCCGTATGGGACTCACTGGCTTTAAACCCTTGTGCTAGATACAGCCAGTGACTTTCGGGATAATGGTAAACTGTAAACTTCATACTTGTATAGCGCACTACTCACCCGTTAGGGTCTCAAGGCGCTGTACGCATACCGTTGTGGAACCCCTCCTGGCTTTTCCCTGTGAGGTGCCCACTCCTGGGCAACCTCCAAGGTGAACCCAGGCATCCCAGCGCTGTTGGGGCCGTTGTGGAGATTAAGCAAGCTATTGCCCAGAGTTACAGAGTGGGACCCATGAACTAGATTAGGCACTGATGCGAGAATTATCAGGTCCGAGGAAATTGAGCCCAAGACCCTCCGAGGCTGGAATTGAACCCTGGTCCCGGGCCAGATTTCTGCATCAGGGTCTGCCGCTCTAACCATTGAGCCACACTTCTCCACGCAGGCTATTTCTAGACTAGGGCCCTGATTGCAAGTCTGGTAGTCCAAGCACTGCCAGACTCTCAGGGGTGGTCATACCTCCACATTATGAGGTTGGCGGACAGACTCGCCAACCTAACGCCATCCCCGCCAGGATCCTAAATCCCGAGGAGCTGACGGTGGGACTGGTTGTAATCAAGCTCTGCCCTGCTGATTGCAACCTTGTTCTCTGCCAGCCTTTTCATGGCGGTTCCATTGCCATGAAAAGGCTGGCGGAGAACAAGGTCAGGGGACTCGAGGCGGACCCCTGCACTGTCCATGCCCCTGGACAGCGCAGTGGTCCCCCTGTCCAGCACCCTCGAAATGCACACAGTTTGCTGTGCAGACAATGCACATTCCATGGGTGCTGGTGCCCCCTGTGTGCTGCAGTATTGCCGCCAGCTTTATGTAGCGTCAATGCTGCTGCACCTTTCCCACTGGGATGACCGGTGGAAACCTTAGTTTCCACCGGTCATCCCAGTGGGAAAGTCATAGTAGGGCCAACGGGGAGGTCACCAGCACTGCGGCGACCTCCCCTTCGGGAGTTGGCGGATGGATGTTTCCATCCACCAAACTCGTAATCAGCACCTAAATCTTTTTCTGAGCTATATTTACAATCTTTAGGTCCCACTGAAAGTATTATTGCCTTACATCCATTTCAATTAGAAATGTCTACATGGTCAGTCACGTTTAAATTTGGGATTTGGTCCCTTGGCTCTGCATATGCCACTTGGGATTCCTTACTCAAATTTAAAGCATTGTCCTTACACTTGGTTTTATCAGTACCTTTCTTGTCTTGTTATATATACACCCAGAAAACATTTTAAAATAAAATATTAAAAGGAATCCCCAAATACATACTGGGATCAGTATAGTTTTCACAGGATCTCAAGTAGGAATATCTTACATAGTGATATCAAACATTCATAACAGGATCATTGTGGCACCTCTAGGGTTAGCTTTGATGATTGCTTTACATCTCTATCTAGAGTCTACTTAAGAAACAGCACCTTGTGGAATAGAAAAATCACAATTTGTCTGTGAAATAAATCAAATTGCTAGAGATGAGGGTTACTCTGGGAAGGGTCAAAGGGACAAATTAAGTCAATATCACCTTTTTTGCCCTCCTTAAATATAAATGTATGAAGTGCCAGATGATGATCTTGAGCAAAAATCATCACCATCTGTGCCCACACATGTTGTTTCTGTGTCACCACCCTTGGGTTCTGTAGGGCTTTCATTGCCTGAGGAAAATAAAACACTTAAGAGCAATCAAAGTATTATTCATACTTGCTAAGACCTGACTACGTTCTGATTGAAAAACAATTTGTCAATGGCATTTCACTGCCTTGGCCATGTTATACTCCAGAGTAAAATGTATGCGATTGTCTTTAGTGGGCAAGCGCTTTACTGGCTGGGATCATTTCTGCCTTGATAATTCCTATCTGTATGATCAAAGGGTTTTCTAATTATCAAACTGGATGAGGTTGAACTTGGGCAGTATGGCAGTGATGATAGTAGATCATCACAGCCTGTAGTCATCCGAATACTGGCCAGCTGAAATGGATCTATATTCAACTTCAGCTGAGAATGCAAAAAAACGTTGCCGTGAAATTTGATTCAGACATTAGCATGAAGTGCAGGATTAATGCAGTAACTCATGCATGTTTCCATCACATCGAAGAGCTGAAGCCCACCTTGCCCTCTTTTCCCAAGGAGTACAAAAGCTGCACTTTCAGACCTTATTGGATCACACCTGGGTTACAGTATTTTTTGTACATAGTCCTACCAGAAGTACTCTTAAAAAAAACAAAAAAAAACTTAAGTCAATTCAAATGTAGCACTTGGAATCACTTTACTCGGAATCACTTTACATGCATCTAAATTCTTTTCTGCCACCTGTATTATGGCATTCTTAACTTGCTGCTTCTTGATCCCAGAAATTAGTTTAAAATGCTTCCCCTGTTCCATCATTTTATCAACAAACAGATAACTTTATTTCCTTAAAAGAATTGGAACAAGAAATATTTTCTGACATGCAGTTTCCCTTCTGATCTTGACCTACTTTGGAACCTAAACAATCAACACTAGAGGGAGGTGAGCTGTTTATTTTATGTACTTTAACCTGCCATTTGAAACTTTCACTGGCCTTTTGTAAAATTCAAAACTTCATCCTTTTATAGTGAAACCTTGTCATGTGTACAAGTGCTTAGTAAGTATGATCCTGTCATAACATGACCTACCAAAATGGCTTGCTGTAAATTTAGAGAATGAGGATGCATATTTTAGGTCATAATCTACCCTTCAGTCTTTATAATGAAGATAGCAGAAATTGTTCAATATTCAATTTTCCTAGTCAAGGACAGTTGTACCTGTGACCTTTGTCTGGCTTCTACTTCTTAAGTTGACTTTTAAAATGATACTTTTGGCATTCAAGCCCTCTCCTTGTTTTACTTTGTCCTAACTTTACACTGCCTAGAAAAGTCATATACTAAAATATCATCTGACATAGCCACTGGGTTAAACAGACTATTTAGCGGAGGATCCGTCGACCCACCTCAGACTAAAGATAACACACCACTACAGACAGTTTAGAGGATTTAATGTCATCAGCACAAGAGCCCAGTTTCTTAAGCCTAGCGTACAAAATAATTACTACCTCACTGGGTTAAACAGACTATTTAGCGGACGATCCATCCATCCATCCACCCACCCACCTCAGACTAAAAATAACACGCCACTACAGACAGTTTAGCGGATTTAATTTCATCAGCACAGGAGCCCAGTTTCTTAGGCCTAGCGTACAAATTAATTAGTACCTCTGCATTATTTATTACCCTTCTGAATCCACTAAAAAGTTCCATACACCACCACCTGTGTTCTAAACTGACAAATAAGTTGGAAAGAACTTCTTGTTATTTTGTTAGAGTTCCCTTGAATAAGATAATGACCCAACTTCAGTTCAGCCATTCCAACTAACCCTACCCAGCAACCAAACCCAAGTGGCGTGAAAGCAAATTGCTAGCAACTTTGTCAGAATATCATATAATAGGTGCTCAGCATTCAAGTTGACGTTTATAACAAATCATTTTTGAAAGAAAGATAATTTTTTGCAAACTGAAGTAGCTGGTAACGAACTGATAGTAGCAAAATTAGAATTCCAAAAATGTGTTCATTAAGGTCTTCATTTTAGACACTCTGTATCTCACAATACATTACAAAATACTTACAGAATCGAAGGAGATTCAGATTAAGAATTGTTACAGATATTTGTATTGCCATTAGTATGACCTTGTAGCACTGCCTGGAACTTAGATACGTTCCCACATCTCTGGAGGATTTAGAGAATGACATGAATGTGTTTGAGTTTGGTTGAATGAGATCTGTAGTGGGGATATTGTTGATATATTGTTTTAGTGTAAATGTTTATATAGTTATTGTAGTGGGTAGTAACCAATTTGCGTTTGTGCCACCAAGAAGGATTCTTATGTGTATTGCCGAACTTGTAGCACCTCTTTATAGGGGCTGACAAGGAAATTAACAAAGTGGGTTTTAGCCACAAAACCTGAACACTGCTTGTAGAGCTTTAATGACTAATACAATTGGCGAATTAGGTTGTTGACCTGCATGTATTCCGTTCTGGGATAGCAATCGTAAATTTAGTTGGAAAAGATATATTTTCATTCCTGATGGTTTAATAATGTCAGTCACCCGTACATGAGTTAACATTGGGAGCTGGTATCATAATAGAGCCTAATACCCTTATATGGGTAGAAATAAACGTCAAAATCGAGCAGAGCTCCTTCCAAGCCTGAAAGACCAACAGGAGGGCGCTTATTGCACTTTTTATAGCAAGCACTGCATCTGCAACCAGTTAATATGGGGCACAACTAAGACACATTAGGCAAGGCACTGTTTAGTAATGCCAGTGTGCGTAGGCCTTCCAGTCTCCACGTTATATTCACTGGCTATATTGAAAGTTGTCACTCTGCTCTCTGTAGGTGCAAAAGTAACAATGTTTTCAGCATTGTTAGCCAAGACTATAGCTGTTGGAGAAGATTAAAAAATGGACTAAATCTATGAGTGTATTATGATTCAAAATCATGTATCCCACACAAATATATTTTACATTTAGCATTTATACAACAGAAAGCATCTTTAACTGACTATGATGATAAGAATCTAAGGAATAGCTTTATAAATTACAAATGTAGAATCAGCTCCAGTGTAGACTAATTGTCATTTTTGCTTTGGGGCTGTCTATTAACAAAACATGAAATGTCCTTGTGCTGTGGAACTTCAAGCTGGAATAGTTAATTAGTACACAGTGACAAATTTTGAGTTCTCATTTAAACCAATGTCTTCGTGGACTTTGTGTCAACAATGAACTTACTCTTTGATTTTGATTACTTTGATTTCGATGTTCAGTTTGGAGTCCTGACTGAATTTATTTGAGGGTTATTTTGTTCAGTGGATGAAAGTGTGATTATATATATATATATTCACTGAAAAACAAAGGTTGCAGCAACGTTATAGTTAGGTGCATGTTTTATCCACACAAACCCATAAAAATTCAGCAATTATAGTTAAGTTAAGAAACTATAACTTGTAGCCTAAAGTTACTTTCCGGTATGTGTTATAATTTCCTCAGAAAAGTATAACTATAAGTATAATTATAACCTCTGAATTTCTATGGTTTTGTGTGGGCAAAACGTGCACCTAACTATAACACCCCTGTAACCTTTGATATATTCAGTGAATTTCTGTGGGTTTTTAAAAAAATATAAAGTAAAACATTAATACCATACTTTATTATGACCACTGTCGTGCCCAGCGGGGGTTGGCTGCAAGGCATGGCCTGTGGTCCCTGCAGCCAACCCTGCTCTGCGCATGGCCTTTGGTGCGCAGAAGAGGTTTAGTGTGTGAGTAGGTGATTTATTTATTTAAATTTTCTCCATTGGGCTTTAGATCTGCGGGTACCCATAGGTACCCGCAAATACCCCCTGTGGTTATCCGCGTCCTTAGATATACACAATTTTATTTCTTTAATCACTCCAAAACTACTAAATAGATTTGCACCAAATAACAGAAAGAGATCTTTCTGGACCAAGATCTAGCTTTCTGCTAAATTTGGTGTAAATCCATTCAGTGGTTTGAGTTGTAGTTGTGTTAAAAATGTGAAATCCCCATTGACCATGCATGGGGAAAAGCATTTTATCACCTGCCCCTTTTTTTTTCTCAGCTCCTGCTTGACGTATCACACCAAAACTTTCCACATGGCAGCCAAAGTGAGTGGCCAACTAGTTTTGAAAATGTTGTGAAAGTTTTGGCAGACGGCACCAAAGTTATTTGCAAAACGAAAAGCGCTTTGCCTATGGGAAAAGTTGGTCCTAACTATAACTAACTACTGGCAATCGCTAGTGGGTAAAAAATAATATATATAATATATTGACCCCTCCATTTACGGTTAACCCCTTGCATCTTATTCTAGTATCGGAAGCATAGAGGCAACACTTTGGCAAATTCAAGATCTGACCACCCACTTTTTTTTAATTTTTTTTATTATGTAAAAAAAATAAAAGGTGTAATTTATTACATTCAGTCCATTATTTGGGGAATTATTATTGACACCATCATAAAGTTGTTCGTTATCACCCCTATCCTTACGTTGGTTTCTTAATATACCATTCACGTTTTACTTCCACCTATTATAGACTACAGAATGGAGAAGTGAGTCGGCCCTCTTCAACCACTGACTCTCTTAATTGTGAGAGACAGCATTTTGATCTTGTACAAGTCTGCCTAAAACGTAGCACAATATGTGCTTTCAGTTCATGTTTTTATTTTATTCTTACAGTGGTTAATTATTGCTTACTTTTTTGTGCAAAAATACGCTGTCACCTGTTAATGGCTGTATTTTTATCTTTTTATTTTTACATAACTTGTCTGCTGAACTAAAAAACATACATAAATAAGAATCGGAGACTTGCAAGTCCGGATCTGTTGTCTTTGCCAGTGCTTGTTATATAACATAAATATTATGGAATGCAGTTGCTGACCTGCGATTTTACATTCTCAGTGTAAACTTTCCAATTTTTTATCGTTTGTATTTGTGGTCTAACGTGAACGTGGTCTAGTAATAAGATAATCTTTCATTTCATTATTTTTTGCACAATTTTCAGTAGTAGATTGTTAAATGCGTTCCTCTCTCTGCCTCATCTCCTGCGTTTGATGACCGATGTTCTGAGATATTCTAACCAGAAAGATTGTACACATCCGATTTTCCTTTTCCACTAGGTTTCAGCTCAGAGGCGAAGATCTGGCCTAAGTGTGTAAGGAATGCAACTATCAAAGTGATACAGTGCCAAAGTCAAGCCAGCTTCGTTGTAATTTAAAGTTACTGTAAGTAAAGAAAAGCAAACACATTTGTGCGATAGTACATTTAGAATGTTTGAAATTAAAGTGTTTCGTGGTTCAGAGAATAATTAGTTCATACTTTTGGTTTAGCAAAGACGAATATATGAACCATTTATCTTTTAAAGGTTATTTTACAGTCTTTTTCCACTCTGTGCGCTTCAGAAAACATTAGTTCCCTTCACATGTATAATAAGCGATTGTAACTGCAAAAAGGAATTTAACAGATCTATTAATCAGCCCTTTATACTGTGCTCAGCTGTTCAAATAATATTTTTAAAAATCCACCCAATTAAATGTGAAACCTAGCCTTCTCTCTAACAGTGCAAGGACCTAAAATCCTATAACTCAGCGCTACATTGGTTTCCAGTTGGCAAACGGGTTAGTCCAATACCACCCAAGACACTGCACGTGGCACAGTACAGTCTATCAACTGCCTCTGTATTTATATTTTTATTTAAGAAGTTTAAAAACGGGCTTCCAGATCACCAAATGGCCACTTGAGGCAACCATGAAAGTAAGTAAAAGAAAGAAGCTAAAAATGAGGGCAGGAGGAAGGCGGTCAGTGCTGGGAGGCATAAAGACTAGAGGACATATGGAGAAGCATATCATTAGGCTGTATAAGCATTTTGTAGGCAGTGTATGAACTTAGTTTTAACTGAGGAAGGTTCAGTGAGAAAGAAAAAAAAATGTGTGTGAAAAAGGTTTTCAGATCTTTCCTGAACTGGCAAAATACTCTTTGCTTTCTCAGCGTGGGTGGCAGAATATTGAAGAGCAATGATCCCAGGTCTTTGAATAACTTTCCTGTGAAATTCAGTTTCTTTGACATACGTTGACTGAGTTGGGTGCACTGAATGACTTCAAAGTCCTTGTGAGATGTTATAGTAAATGCTGATGGTTGAAGGTACTTGGGTCACAATGATGTAATGCTTTATGCTTAATGCATAATATTGTAAATTTGATCCTGTATCGGATTGGGATCCAATGATAATTCAGCAGAGCAGGTGTGGTAGGTCCAAATCTTTTAAGGTTAAGACAAGTTCTTTCTGCTTTTTAATTTCTGTATTGTATGAAACGTTTTCCAATTTACTAGCTTACACTTGGCATCATCTTGCCTAAAATGTACAAAAAATGAGCAAGGAAAACATTCTAAGGATTGCAAGAGGTAACTTTTAAAAACTCTAATATGATTTACTCTTCTAATTGTTAACTCACATATATATAGATTTGGTTACCTGTTTCTGCATGTCCAAGCCCTGCTGTTTGCAGTGCCTTTCAAATACATCACAGATATGAGAGCAAACTCTTGCAGTTTCACAGGGTGTAAAAGCCAATCCATAACCACTGTTCCTTTGGTTAAGTAGTGTTCTTGTTATACTCTGCTGCATCCACAGTACCTGCTGACCTTCTGGCTCTTTCACTTAAAGGTCCTAGAATTGGCTGTGCAGCCCTTGTCAAGTGGGAGGTGAAAACATCCCACTGAGCTTGACACTAATAAGATTTGCCCTCTATTAGGCAGTTTCAGGCATTCCAAAAGAGTTTGACATTCACGTTTCTAAGGGCCACACCTCATCTGTAGCAACCACCACAAATAAGTGGTGTACTTGCCTTTTTTATGCTCTGTAATTTGATAAAATGCTACGTTAATAATAAGAAGCAATGGATATGCAGGTGCCTGCCTAGACATTCACCTACAGTGCCATTTGTGACTTGTCCAGATTAGTGACATCAGTAGTCCTATCCCAATAGAAAATTTTCTGCTGCTTCATGCGTCATCTGGGGAATGAGTTTATGTAAAATAATAATCTTATGTTTTTTTTTAATTTTGATCCACAAAGCATGGATCACAGTTGAAAAAAAAATACCTGCTATTTAACTAGAATATATATTTTATTTATATGTTAAAAAACTTTGCATCACAAAAGTGAATTTAAGAATTCTGAAGCTTAACAGCATTGGGCATTGTTTTAGAAAATCACTAAATGAATGAAAGATTTTGAGGATAGCCATTCAGAAGAATCAAAGACACATGCATTATATAGAAAATCAGTGATTCAAGATTTGAATGACTTGGCTACTGGGTTCTTTTATTAGGCCTGGTAGGTCTGGCTTGACAGCAAAGTTTCTCTACTTCTTGTTACCAATACTTTAATTTATACTTGGAGAGGACTTTGGCTCCACCTAGCGGACTATAACTCACTCACTTCATGCCATGGACTGTTTGATGTATTGTTTCCCCTTCTATGTAGTAAATAAAGAACTACTTTTCCCGTAAAGTGCAAGCGGCCATCACACATGCAGGCCTTTTTTTTTTTTTTTTTTTTTAATAAACAAATCTTTTTTTATTGTCATTGTTATTTTGTAGTCCAGACTCGGGCATCTGCACTGATTAGAGCATTAAAGAGACCTCTGACCCTGCATCCTTGCAGGCAGGTCGCTTCCTCCTCACCACTGCTCCGGTAAGTGCTGCCATTGTTTTGGGCTTGTCTGGGCTTGTCTGGGCTTCGCCTTTCCCGGAAGGCCCCTCCCCCTCCCTCCTCCTCAGAGCTCATCCCGCTCCTGACTCCTGCTGCCCCCGCCCCCTGCACTCCCATTGGAGGTTTCCCTCCCTCCCTCCCAGCTGCCACTCCCTCCCACCTCCCCTCTTTTGCCGGCTGAAGCGCTAGTATAAAAGCGACCTCTGACCCTGCATCCTTGCAGGCAGGTCTCGCTTCCTCCTCACCACTGCTCCGGTAAGTGCTGCCATTGTTTTGGGCTTGTTTGGGCTTGTCTGGGCTTCTTGGCTTCTCCTCTCCCCGAAGGCCCCGACCCCTCCCTCCCTCCTCGGAGCTCATCCCGCTCCTGACTTGCTGCCCCCTGCCCCCTGCCCCCTGCACTTCCATTGGAGGTTCCCCTCCCTCCTCCCAGCTGCCACTCCCTACCACGCCAAGACCGCCCCCAGCGCCAGACCCCTTGGCCAACACACCTCCCGTGCCACCAAACACCTTTACACTGCCAACAAACTCCATGCCCTTAATCCAGGACGCTCCTCCATCTGCTTCCAGTCCACACCGACGCGCATCAAAGGACCCTTCTTCTGCAAAGCCTGCAATTTCACCTGCAACCTAACCTCCAAACTCCAAATCAAAACAGACAACTGCCTAAGATGCATCCTACTTAACACCCACTCCGTCCACAAACATGCAATTGAACTCTGGGACCTCCTGACCACATACTCGCCCGATTTCGCATTCCTCACCGAAACCTGGATGAATTCGGCCTCAGAACCAGACGTAGCCATAGCCATACCAGAAAACTACAAGATCACCAGAAGAGACCGAATCAACAGACCAGGAGGAGGAATCGCCATAGTCCACAAAACACCATAAGAGTCTCCATCAACTCCCACGACACCATCAACTCCGCCGAGCAACTCCACTTCAAAATCCACATCAGCGCCAACAACACACTCAGAGGAACACTGGTCTATAAACCCTCTGGACCAAGACCGCAGTTCTGTGATGACATTGCCGACGCCATCAGCTCCCAAGCCCTCGCCTCAACAGACTACATCCTCCTTGGTGACCTAAACTTCCACCTAGAAAATAACAACGATATCAACACCACCAACCTAATCGACAACCTTGCCAACTTCGGCCTCAAGCAACTCGTCACTGCACCCACCCACTCCGCAGGCCACACACTCGACCCCATCTTCTCAGCCAGCAACCAAGTCTCTTTCAGCCACACCACTGAACTCAGTTGGACAGACCATCGCTGCATCCACTTCTCCTACCAAAAACCAGTCACTCACCACCACCGCACACAACCCCCGATGCAACTGGAGCAAAATATTAACGGATCAACTGATCTCCACTCTCGCCCTGGCCCCACCCCCTGGGACCCCAGACTCCAACATAGCCACTACCAACCTGCATCGCTGGATAGAAGATTGAGCCAACACCCTCGCACCGCTCAAAAAAACCAAACAAACACCTCCCACAGAATCAAGGGCAGCTGGTTCACCCCAGAACTACAGGAATCCAAACGGCTATGTCGCAGAATGGAAAAAACCTGGCACCTTTACCCTACCAACTCCAACCACATTGCTTTGAAGGATGCCCTACGCAAACATCACCAACTGATCCGCACCACCAAAAAAACGCATCAGCGCCAATGCTCACAACAATAAAGAGCTCTTCGGCATTGTCAATGAGCTCTCCACCCTCAGGACCAGCTCCAATTAACCCCTGCCATCACAGGAGTTCTGCAACTCACTGGCAACTCACTTCCTTTGAAAGATAGAAGAAATCCACAATAGCTTCAAACCCCAGACCCACCAGCTGACTACAAACACCCAAGAACCCAACGCTCCAAGCAACACCCACCTCATCCACACCTGGACCCCCGTCAACATAGAGGACACCGCCACCACCATGGCCTCCATCCACTCCGGATCACCATCGGACCCGTGTCCACACCATATCTTCAATAAGGCAAACATCATCATCGCCCCCCACCTCTGCAAAACCATCAACAGCTCCTTTGAGTCAGCCACCTTCCCAGAAAGATGGAAGCACGCAGAAATCATCGCCCTGCTAAAGAAACCAAAGGCAGACCCAGATGACCACAAGAACTACCGGCCGATCTCCCTCCTCCCCTTCTCAGCCAAGGTCATCGAAAAAAATTGTAAACAGCCAACTATCCGGTTCCTGGAAGACAGCAAGGTACTCGACACCTCCCAATCAGGGTTCCGCAGAAACCACAGCACTGAAACTGCACTCATTGCTGCCACAGACGACATTAGGACCATGCTCGACGAAAGAGAAACAGCAGCACTCATCCTCCTAGACCTCTCCGCAGCTTTCGACACGGTATGTCATCACACTCTCCGCACACGCCTACACAACGCTGGAATCCGTGACAAGGCACTCAACTGGATCTCGTCATTTCTCTTAGGCAGAACCCAGAGAGTCCGCCTCCCACCATTCCTGTCAGAAGCTTTCAGAATCATCTGTGGCGTTCCCCAAGGATCTTCGCTCAGCCCCACACTCTTTAACGTTTACATGGCCCACCTCGCCAACATCGCACGAACCCACCACATCAACATAGTTTCCTACGCAGACGACACTTAGCTCATCCTCTCCCTCACGAAAGACCCTACAACTGCAAAGAATAACCTCCACAACGGACTTCACGCCATCGCCTGCTGGATGGAATCAAGCCACCTCAAGTTAAACACAGACAAGACAGAAATGATCATCTTTGGCACCAACCCCTCAACTTGGAATGACTCCTGGTGGCCCACCTCCCTAGGAACCGCGCCCTCACCCACCACCCATGCACGCAACGTAGGCTTCATTTTGGACTCCACACTCAGCATGACTCAGCAGGTCAATGCCATCTCCTCTTCCTGCTACAACACTCTCTGCATGCTCCGCAAAATCTTCAAGTGGATTCCCGTCGAAACCAGGAAAACTGTCACCCACGCCCTGGTCAGCAGCCGATTGGACTACGTAACGCCCTATATGCAGGAATAACAACCAAACTCCTAACAAAACTGCAAAGAATCCAGAACGCATCCGCCCACCTCATTCTGGACATCCCACGCCGTGACCACATTTCTCCCCACCTCAGAAACCTCCACTGGCTACCAGTGTCAAAGAGGATCACCTTCAAACTCCTCATCCACGCACACAAGACCCTCCACAACACAGGCCCAGCCTACCTCAACGACAGACTCATCTTCCACACCCTCAACCGCAATCTTCGTAGCGCCAGCCTCGCTCTCGCCTCCATCCCCCGCATCCGCCGCACCACCGCCGGAGGAAGATCCTTCTCTCACCTCGCCACCAAGACCTGGAACTCCCTACCGCTCCACCTTCGCCAGACCCAAGACCTCTTGACATTCAGGAAACGCCTCAAGACATGGCTCTACGACCAGTAGCTCCCCCCCAGCACCTTGAGACCCTAACGGGTGATTAGTGCGCTCTATAAATCCTTGATTGATTGATTAAAGCATGACCTACTATTTTTGCCAGTGCTTGTTTACCTTGGTCTCATTTGCATGCAGCTGATTATTTTATGAGGTAGATCAGTGGAGAAACTAGCTGAGGTGAGTGCATATGTTTACTAGAGCCTTGTTTTACTTTACCCAAATAACAGAATGTTATTAAGCAGTTCAGTTCAGCAGCAGCTGTATGGCTTCACATGCCATAGCAACTCATTCTTTCCTCCACAGCATACCATGTCACTAGCAATGTTTAGCGTTGGAGGTGAATTTGGTGTTTAAAATACCTGTGGTGCATGACAGGTACCCTAATTAGCTACTCAAGGAGATGGAAACATTGGCACAGAAGATGGGGCAAGTGAATAACTAACATGATTCAGTAAATAAGTATAGAAGGAGAGGAAGATATAAGTAATAGTGGTCAGAACAGCTATTTTAGTGTATTAGCCTTCGCTTATGTGATCTTTGGGGATTATTTTACTGTTATTCAGTGGGCTTCAATGACTGGTCTTTGCTACGGGTTGTTTGTGGTTACGAATCAACAGGAGTGTAGTTGTTGAGGCTTTGGCTGAGGGGCTTTGTTTTTTCAGTGAGAAATGCATGCTTGTTCAACATAAGCAGTGCCGTGATTTGAATTGAATTTGTGTATTGATGGGAAGTGAGTATAGTTGGTAGCAAAGGAGCGAGATGTGATCCCATCAAATGCTGGTGGAGGCTCATCTGTCAGCCGTGTTGTCATTTTACTTGCTTATACCAGAAAGCTCCTAGGGCCTTGAAAATAGTGAATGCAACAGTGCAAGTATCTTGACCAATGTTGTGGTTCTGAAGTGATCTGACAGCACCAGGAGTCCTTGCCAGCAGCACAGCTTAAAGGGGACCTTCAGGGGTTACAAACTCCCCCTTTGGCCTTGCTTTCTTGTTCCTGATTCGCCCTCTGCTCGAGGATGAGGCAGAAACATACCTGCATGCAATTCATTTTGCTGCTGAAGTCTTTCTTGCTATCTGCAGCCCTCCGTGCAGCCTCTTTCAACAAGTGTGTTTTTAGCAGATTTCACCACTGCCCCTAGATGTTCACCAAGGTGATGGCAGTGGTTGCAGCACATCTGTTGAGGTCAGGTGTTCCAGTCTTACTCTACCTCAATGACTGGTTGTTAAAGGCAGAATAGCCCAAGGCGGTTTTCACACACCTCCAGACTATGCTGGACCTTCTGCATTTGGTGGGGAAAAATATCAACATGCTGAAGTCACACCTGACTCCCTCTCAGACATTCCCCTTCATCTGAGCTATACTAGATGTAGTTCAGTTTCAGGCTTATTCTATGGAACAGCGAGTACTGGATATTCAGGCTTTAATTTTGATGTTTTAATGTCTATCCTGGATTGTGTTGTGAAACTACCTTTGAGGCTGCTGGATCTTATAGCCTCCTGCATCCTGCTAGTAAAACATGCATGTTGTCATATGTAGGCTCTGCAGTGAGATCTGATGTTCCTGTGGCCCAGCATCTCTCCGACCAGGTCCGTATTCCGGAAGGAACTGCAAAAGATCTGCAGTGGTGGCTCACGGACTGAGATTGGGTCATCGGCAGACCCCTCTCCTCCCCATCAAGAGCTCACAGTAATGACAGATGCATCATTTCTGGGTTGGAATGGCGATCTGAGAGAGATAGAGATCAGAGGACTCTGGTCTCCAGAAGAATTTCAGATCCATTTCAACCTACTGGAACTGAGAGCACAATTTGCCTGTCATTGACAGCCTTTCTTCCTTCGATCAAGGGAGCCAGTTTCAGGTATCACCATGTGATATTGCAACAAGTGGGGCGGGGTGAGGTCCTGGACCCTCTTTAGGCCCTGCGTCTCTGGATATGGCTGAACCATCAGGGCATTTTCCTGGTGGTTGATCATCTGGCCGTCTCTCTGAACACCAGAGCAGATGAACTCAACCATCGAAGCCTCACATATCACAAGTGGCATCTCCATCTGGAGGTGGTGCAAGGTCTATTCAGGGACTGCATAGAACCTTGGTTAGATCTATTCGCTACCACCAAAAACATGCAATGTCAGCACTTCTGCATGCTGGAGTTTTGAAGGTGGCTCTCGTTCTGAGACACATTCTATCTTGAGTGTAGCTCAGGACTCCTGTATGCCTTTCCACGACACCAGTCCTGCCCAGAGTTCTCAAAAAGTTCAGGAATATCCATACCCAGCTCATCTTAATGGCTCCAGAATGAGCAATGAGAGTCTGGTATCCCAAACTTCTAAGCATCTGTCCTATGAAGAGGGAGGGTCTCCTGTCGCAGCAACAGGGCAGGGTTCTGCACCCGAACCAGCACACTTCAGCTACATGCCTGGGGATTGAGCGGTGACAGTAGATGGTATTGGACTTTCTGTGAAGTCATCCTGGGATCCCTCCATGAATAGATTTATGCCGGTAAATGTATGGCTTGGTGTGTTGCCAAATACGATGATCATCTCTCTGCACCCTTGTTTTAAGTCCTTTTGTTTGCCTTACCCTTGCGAGGCAAGGCTTTGACTTGGGCAAAGTTAAAGGATACCTTTCCGTCATTTCAGCCTTCTTTCAGTTGCCAGTTCAACCCTCCCTGTTAAAGTAATCTGTTGTGATTCTTTCCTGAAATTTTTATAGCACATTTCTCCTTGCACCTTTTATCATGCCCCAATGGGATCTGAATTTATCTTTCACCGTCTTACTGTGTTTGTCATTTGAGTCCATGCACAGCGGCCCTATGAGACTGCCACCCATTAAAAGTCTTCATAGTGACTATACAAAATCTGCAAATTGCAAGCACTTTCTGTTCACCCCCGTACACAATCTTTTACTTGATAGACTGGTCCTTAGGACCCGTGCTTTCTTCTTCCTAAAGGTGTTCATGTTGAGAAGAGCATCACATTGCCTACTGTCTTTTCCCTACCTCATCCTACCAAGGAAGATGAGAGACTTCACCCCCTGGATGCAAAAAGAGCATTGTCGTTCTACATCGATCATACAAAAGATTTACGAGTGAAAAGGAAGGGCAGTCCAGAAGACAACCATCTCAATATGGATTGTCCTCTGTTAAAATATGCTATGCAGTTGCCAAGGAACAACCCTCTGAGGGCTTGAGAGATCATCACACCAGAGCTAAAGATGAGACCGCTGCTCTAGCTTGAGGAATCCCCATTCTGGACATCTGTCAAGCAGCTATGTGGGCATCACTGCACACCTTTGCCAAACCTTACTGCTTTGACAGTCAGGTCCGGCACGATGGGCATTCCACCTATTTGGTCCTTGTAAGGAAATGCCTCCTTGGCATGGTTACCCCCTGACTTTTTGCCTTTGCTGATGCCAAGTTATGATTTGAAAGTGTGCTGAGGCCTGCTAATCAGACCCCAGCACCAGTGTTCTTTTCCCTAACCTGTACTTTCTGATGGATACAACTACCTGTGGATTCCTCACCTCATGAATACTCCCATGGCGCCAGCATTCAACGGAAATCTTCTTACTAGTCTCTGCACGTCGACGAGGACGTCACTCTAGCCCACGCGACGCCGTCTGACGTCATACAGGCAATAAGAGGTCCTCGACGACGTGCGGACGTCAGTTCCCTTTTTTCCGTGCATTCGAAACGGTTATCTTCGAGGGAGCAACTGTTACTCTTGCGGTTACAGTGTATATCTTGCTGCGTAGTCTTTCGCTGTGGAAATAATGTCGCAGAGAAAGTCTGGATTTAAGCCTTGTCGTGAGTGTGGAGGCAAGATGTCGGTGACGGATCCTCATTCCGATTGCCTTTGGTGTTTGAGCTCCGACCACGACGTCTCGACTTGTGATTCATGTCAGCACATGAATCCAAAGGCCCTCCAGGAACGTGAGGCGAAGCTGTTTATGGCCAAGTCAAAGGAGAAACATCACAAGAAGTCTTCTTCCCCAAGACATCGGCGTCATCGAGACTCCCGGCGCCGTAGAGAATCTCGGCGTCATTCAAAGGAGACTCGTTCCGGGTCTCCGGATCGGCGCCGAAGGACATGGGAGGTCAGTCCCACGGTTACGCCGCATCCTTCGACGCCGTTGCCCTCTCCGGCGTCTCCAACTTCACCTGGACAGGCGTCGGTGATTGAGGTATTGGAGCCTCATGTGTTTTCTCCGGCGCAGACGCCGAGGCCGGCGTCGGGGTCGCCTCCGAGACAGGCACCCCAGTATCCGGCTTTTCCCACCCCTGGAGACGATAGTTCCGCATTCTTGAATGCGATGTATGCCATCTTCCAACAGATGGCTCCAGGGGGTGCTCCGGCTGGGCCTTTGGCCTTTTCTTTGGGTGATCCTGCGCCTCTTCGGCCGGCACCCTTTATGCCCTTTCTCCCGTTTGGGAACGTGGGTTCGGCGCCAGTGTCGGCGCCGGTGGCCGCTCCGGTGGCTTCAGAAGGATTGGCCCCGGGGATTTCCATCCCGTCGACGTCGGGATTTCGGCCTGTGACTCCGGTGGGTCCATCTGCTTCAGCTGCTCTTCCGTCGGCGCCGAAGTTACCTGTGGCGCCGGATGCGGCGTCGGTGGCTTCTGAAGATCGGCGCCGATCTTCGACTTCGGCGGAGGCATTGTCGACTCCGCGTATTGAGCAACGACTTCATTCAAGGAGACGTGCTCTCCGTGTATTAGAAGAGCAGGAGTACCAACGAGCCCTAGAGGAAGGAGAGCTAGAGGACTCGGGTGATGGGCTGCGTGGACTGGAGTCGGCCAGTGGGCTGGACACTTCCCCTGAGTGGGACCTTTCGTCCCCGGGGAATATACTGAGGAGGCTGCTTCCTTTCATGCAGTGGTACGGAAGGCAGCTAGTTTTTTGGACCTGCCTTTGCCGGTGGTGGAGGCAAAACAAAACCTTTTGACAGAGGTGTTACATCCGGCCTCAGCCGCGGCGGAGCCTCTGTTACCATTTAATGACGCTCTGCTGGATCCGGTGTTAGAGGTGTGGAGGAGGCCGGCATCTTCCCCAGCAGTTCACAGAGCCGTGGCCAGGAGGTATCGGGCGGCTCCAACTGACCCTGGTTTCCTATCTAGGCACCCTACGCCGGAGAGCTTGGTGGTGCAGGCCTCCTGTTCGTCCAAGTCAGCGCCTGGTTCTTTTCCGACGGTGCCTGGGGACAGAGATTCAAAGAAGCTAGAGGCGCAGTCGAAGAAGATTTTTTCGTCCTGCAGTCTGGCGTTAAAAGCCACCAATGCAACCTGTATCCTGGGGAGGTATATTCATGCTCTGATGGATGACATTTCCTCTTCGTTTACAGAGCTTCCCCAGGGTCTTTTGGATCTTGTCTCAAATGCCCAGGCTGCTGCGACCCAAATTATCCAGACGGGACTGGATACCACCGACTCGGTAGCCAGGGCAATGGGCACAACTGTGGTGGCAAGGAGACAGGCCTGGCTCCGTAACTCGGGCTTTTCGGCAGATGTACAGTCCACATTGTTGGATCTCCCGTTTGATGGGGACAAACTGTTTGGGGCTAAGGCTGATTCGGCCTTGGAACGTTTTAAGGAAAGCAGGGCCACGGCTAAGTCGTTAGGGCTCCAAGCTCCTTCTTCCACGGCCTCTTCCAGATTCTTCAGGAGGTTTCGTGGATTTGGGCGTGGCTCTTCCTCCTCTTCCTTTCGGGGGAGATATCAGCAACCTGCTTCTTCCCATCCCTATAGATCTTTCAGGGGGAGAGGTAGGGTCCGCACCAGAGGAGCCTCTCAGCAGCACTCTGCCTCTTCCTCATCCTCTGGCGGGGTGCAGCAGGGGAAGCAGCCTTAGGCTTCCACCATTTCCCACTCACTCCTCTCCTGTAGGGGGAAGATTACAGCATTTTCTCACCAAATGGAAGACTGTTACATCGGACACTTGGGTTCTCAGTGTTGTGGGAAAAGGCTACACCCTTCCCTTTCGGGAGTTCCCGCCCCTCATCCCGCCCCGCCCTTCGTATTGTTCAGAAGAACACCTCCTGTTGCTAGAACAGGAGGTGCAAGTCCTCCTTTCAAAGGGCGCGGTGGAGTTGGTCCCGGAGCAGGAAAGGGGTCGAGGAGTTTACTCAAGGTATTTCCTGATTCCCAAGAAGGATGGTCGTTTGAGACCAATTCTGGACCTGAGGATCTTGAATTGGTTCCTCAAGCAGGAAAAGTTCAAGATGCTGACCCTAGCACAGGTGCTTTTGGCGTTGAACATGGAAGACTGGATGGTGTCTGTCGACTTGCAGGATGCTTACTTTCATATCCCGATACTCAAGTCACACAGGAAGTATCTCCGGTTTGTGGTGGGATCGCAACACTATCAGTTTGCGGTCCTTCCGTTTGGTCTTACTTCAGCACCTCGAGTCTTCACGAAGGTGATGTCGGTGGTTGCGGCAGAACTCAGAAGGAAGGGGATAGCAGTATTCCCTTACTTGGACGACTGGTTGATCAAAGCCAAGTCCCCGGAGCTTGTGTCGCATCATCTGCAGTCAACAACCCAGTTGTTGTTCGACCTGGGTTTTTCGGTGAACGAGCCCAAATCTCACCTAGAGCCCTCTCAGCGCCTCCTGTTCATAGGGGCAGTACTGGATACAACATTGGGTCGGGCCTTTCCTCCGCCTCAGCGGATTCAAGATATTCAGGATTTGGTTCCAATGTTTCGAAATGGAGCGGTAGTTCCAGTCCTCAAGGTCCTTCGTCTGCTCGGTCTTTTTGCCTTCTGCATTCTGTTGGTCACGCATGCTCGCTGGCACATGAGGGCTCTTCAGTGGTGCCTCCGAAGGCAGTGGTCTCAACACAGAGGGGATCTAGAGGGTACTGTCAAGATCTCCAGAGATGCTGCTGTGGATTTGAAGTGGTGGATTGCAAGCAACAATCTTTCACAAGGAAAACCGTTCCAGCAGTCGCCACCAGTGGCCACAGTCATAACGGATGCTTCCACTCTAGGGTGGGGAGCTCATCTGGGGGATCTGGAGATCAAAGGTCTTTGGTCTCCAGAGGAACAGATGTTTCATATCAATCTGTTAGAGTTACGGGCTGTACGTCTGGCTCTCAAGGCCTTCCTCCCTTCCCTTCGTGGTCAGTCGGTACAGGTCCTAACGGACAATACTACCACGATGTGGTACATAAACAAGCAGGGAGGAGTGGGGTCGTACCTTCTCTGCAGAGAAGCTCTTCGACTATGGTCCTGGGCAAAGGACCATTGGATTTGCTTGATAGCAAACCATCTGGCCGGAGTTTTGAACGTGCGTGCGGACAGTCTCAGTCGCCACTTCTCGGCAGACCACGAGTGGCGTCTCCATCCAGATCAAGTCCGTTTAATCTTCCAGAGGTGGGGGTTTCCTCGGGTAGATCTGTTCGCCACTCGAGAGAACGCGCATTGTCCGTTGTTCTGCAGCCTTCAGTATCCGATGCAGGGAGCGTTGGGGGACGCGTTTCAAATAACCTGGTGCGGCCAGTTGCTTTACGCGTTTCCTCCCATACCCTTGATTCCTCGAGTATTGAGGAAGATTCGCCAAGACCGGGCTCTAGTAATCTTAATAGCTCCGGATTGGCCAAGGAGGGTGTGGTACTCCGACCTTCTCCAACTCTCAATGTGCCCGCCGCTCCGTCTCCCTTTCAGGGCAGACCTCCTCTCGCAGTCGCAGGGGCAGGTTCTACACCCCAACCTCCAGAGTCTGCACCTACATGCCTGGAGATTGAACGGGGCAACCTGAGTTCCTTCTCTCTCCCGCCTGAGGTAGTGGATGTTATATTAGCGGCCAGGCGACACTCCACTAAATCTATCTACGCTAATAGGTGGTCTAAATTTGTTGCGTGGTGTGGAGAGAGGCAGATTGATCCTTTGCATGCTCATCTATCGGACGTTTTGTCTTTTGCTCTATCTCTGGCGCAGAAAGGTTGTGCAGTGGCTACCATTAAGGGTTATTTATCGGCCTTGTCAGCCTTCATATGTCTTCCAGACCAACCATCTTTATTTAAATCCCCTATTGTTATCAGATTCTTGAAAGGTCTTCTAAATCAATATCCTCCAAAGCCATTCGTTATGCCGCAATGGGATTTGTCCTTGGTCCTGACTTTCCTTATGGGGTCCCCTTTTGAACCTATGCATTCTTGCCCCTTGAGGTATTTGGTTTTAAAAACAGTCTTCCTGATAGCTATAACATCAGCAAGGAGAGTGAGTGAGTTGCAGGCCTTATCAGTAAAGCCCCCTTATACAACTTTTTATGGGGATAAGGTGGTGTTGAGGACCAAGGCTGCTTTCCTCCCGAAGGTTGTTTCACCCTTCCATTTGGCTCAGGCAATTACTTTGTCCACGTTCTATCCTCCGCCTCATCCTTCCAAAGAGGAAGAAAGACTGCACCGTCTGGATCCAAAGAGAGCGTTGAGCTTCTTTATTGATAGAACAAAGGATTTCAGGCTGGAGGATCAGCTGTTTATTGGATACGTGGGCAAGAGGAGAGGAAAGGCAGTCCACAAGAGAACACCATCCAGGTGGGTTGTTCTTTGCATTAAAATATGTTACTCGTTGGCAAAGAAGGATCCTCCTGAGGGCATTAGAGCTCATTCCACCAGAGCTAAGTCGGCCACTTCGGCCTTGGCCAGGGGTGTTCCTGTGGTCGACATCTGCAAGGCCGCAACTTGGTCGTCCCTTCACACTTTTGCAAAACATTACTGTTTGGATTCTGAGGTTAGAAGGGATGGCCATTTTGCACGGTCAGTGCTGCAGGATTTCTTGGTTTGACCATTTAGGCACCCACCGCCGGGCGTGGTACTGCTTTGGGACTCTATTCATGAGGTGAGGAATCCACAGGTAGTTGTATCCATCAGAAGAACGAGTTACTTACCTTCGGTAACGACTTTTCTGGTGGATACATTAGCTACCTGTGGATTCCTCACAGTCCCACCCGCCTCCCCGTTGCCTTTCTGGTCTTACCAAGTAATCCTTGAGTGCGCTCCTCTTGGTCTTTGAGGGTGCAATAGATGTGTATATAATATATTTATATATATGTATATATGTATATATCTTTGTGTATATACTTGGTGTGTGTATATATTTTAAAAGAGAAAGTTTTATATATATATATATTTATATAAAAAGATTTACAGTTATTCATACAATGTTGTGTATTTTTACAATATAATGGGATGTTGACTTGCTCTTTCATTGCATTGCCTGGTTGTTCTCATGCACGTAAAAAATGATTGGTACTGACGTCCGCACGTCGTCGAGGACCTCTTATTGCCTGTATGACGTCAGACGGCGTCGCGTGGGCTAGAGTGACGTCCTCGTCGACGTGCAGAGACTAGTAAGAAGATTTCCGTTGAATGCTGGCGCCATGGGAGTATTCATGAGGTGAGGAATCCACAGGTAGCTAATGTATCCACCAGAAAAGTCGTTACCGAAGGTAAGTAACTCGTTCTTTGTTTCCACAATTGGCACACCCTGGCATCCAGGTAAGTCCCTTGTAACTGGTACCTCTGGTACCAAGGGCCCTGACGCCAGGTAAGGTCTCTAAGGGCTGCAGCATGTCTTATGCCACCCTGGGGACCCCTCCCTCAGCACAGACACACTGCTTGCCAGCTTGTGTGTGCTAGTGGGGATAAAAAGACTAAGTCGACATGGCACTCCCCTCAGGGTGCCATGCCAACCTCACACTGCCTACAGGTATAGATAAGTCACACCTCTAGCAGGCCTTACAGGTCTAAGGCAGGGTGCACTATACCATAGGTGAGGGCATAAGTGCATGAGCACTATGCCCCTACAGTTTCTAAGCAAAACCTTAGACATTGTAAGTACAGGGTAGCCATAAGAGTATATGGTCTGGGAGTATGTCATGCACGAACTCCACAGCACCATAATGGCTACACTGAGAACTGTGAAGTTTGGTATCAAACTTCTCAGCACAATAAATGCACACTGATGCCAGTGTACATTTTATTGTAACATACACCCCAGAGGGCACCTTAGAGGTGCCCCCTGAAACCTTAACCGACTACCCGTGTAGGCTGGTTTTAGCAGCCTGCCACACACCAGACATGTTGCTGGCCACATGGGGAGAGTGCCTTTGTCACTCTGTGGCTAGTAACAAAGCCTGTACTGGGTGGAGGTGCTTCTCACCTCCCCCTGCAGGAACTGTAACACCTGGCGGTGAGCCTCAAAGGCTCACCCCCTTTGTTACAGCACCCCAGGGCACTCCAGCCAGTGGAGTTGCCCTCCCCCTCCGGCCACGGCCCCACTTTTGGCGGCAAGGCCGGAGGAGATAATGGGAAAAACAAGGAGAATTCACTGGCCAGTCAGGACAGCTCCTAAGGTGTCCTGAGCTGAGGTGACTCTGACTTTTAGAAATCCTCCATCTTGCAGATGGAGGATTCCCCCAATAGGGATAGGAATGTGCCCCCCCTCCCCTCAGGGAGGAGGCACAAAGAGGGTGTAGCCACCCTCAGGGCTAGTAGCCATTGGCTACTAACCCCCCAGACCTAAACACAACCCTTAATTCAGTATTTAGGGGCTCCCAGAACCTAGGAACTTAGATTCCTGCAACCTAAGAAGAAGAGGACTGCTGAACTGAAAAACCTGCAGAGAAGACGGAGACACCAACTGCTTTGGCCCCAGCTCTACCAGCCTGTCTCCCCCCCCTTTGCTCCAGCGACGCGTTCTCAGGGTCCAGCAACCTCTGAAGCCTCAGAGGACTACCCTGCATCTAGGAGGACCAAGAACTCCCGAGGACAGCGGCTCTGTTCCACAAAGACTGCAACTTTGCAACAAAGAAGCAACTTTGAAACAACACGTTTCCCGCCAGAAGCGTGAGACTTTGCACTCTGCACCCGACACCCTCGGCTCGACTTGTGGAGAACAAACACCACAGGAAGGACTCCCCGGCGACTACGAGAACGTGAGTAGCCAGAGTTGACCCCCCCTGAGCCCCCACAGCGACGCCTGCAGAGGGAATCCCGAGGCTCCCCTTGACCGCGACTGCCTCCTTCAAAGACCTGACGCCTGGTAAAGACTCTGCACCCGCAGCCCCCAGGACCTGAAGGATCCGACCTCCAGTGCAGGAGCGACCCCCAGGTGGCCCTCTCCCTTGCCCAGGTGGTGGCTACCCCGAGGAGCCCCCGCCCCCCCGTGCCTGCCTGCATCGCTGAAGAGACCCCTTGGTCTCCCATTGATTTCTATTGCGAACCCGACGCTTGTTTGCACACTGCACCCGGCCGCCCCCGTGCCGCTGAGGGTGTACTTTCTGTGCTGACTGGTGTCCCCCCCCGGTGCCCTACAAACCCCCCCTGGTCTGCCCTCCGAAGACACGGGTACTTACCTGCTGGCAGACTGGAACCGGGGCACCCCCTTCTCCATTGAAGCCTATGCGTTTTGGGCACCACTTTGACCTCTGCACCTGACCGGCCCTGAGCTGCTGGTGTGGTAACTTTGGGGTTGCTCTGAAACCTCCACGGTGGCCTATCTTGGACCCAAACTTGAACCCCGTAGGTGGTTTACTTACCTGCAAAAACTAACAAACACTTACCTCCCCCAGGAACTGTTGAAATTTGCAGTGTCTAGTTTTAAAATAGCTATATGTCAATTGTGTGAAAACTGTATATGCTATTTTGCTAATTCAAAGTTCCTAAAATTCCTAAGTGAAATACCTTTCATTTAAAGCATTACTTGTAAATCTTGAACCTGTGGTTCTTAAAATAAACTAAGAAAATATATTTTTCTATACAAAAACCTATTGGCCTGGAATTGTCTCTGAGTGTGTGTTCCTCATTTATTGCCTGTGTGTGTACAACAAATGCTTAACACTACCCTCTGATAAGCCTACTGCTCGACCACACTACCACAAAATAGAGCATTAGAATTATCTCTTTTTGCCACTCTCTTACCTCTAAGGGGAACCCTTGGACTCTGTGCATACTATTCCTTACTTTGAAATAGTGCATACAGAGTCCACTTCCTACAGTCCTCCTACGTAAGAATCCACAGACCCACTTCTGAGAAGAGATTGCTTTTATTTATTCTAAGGTAAGGAATCTGCGGCTTGAAGTTTTTATTGGGTGGACAAGTTACGTACCTTCAGTAATGCTTTATCTGGTAAAGACTTTAGCTGCAGATTCTTTACTGACTCTCCCTTTCTCCCCATTTTGCGAACTGTATTTCTCATACCATAGCGATCCTTTAGAACGAAGTTACTCAAAGTACGGCCCGCGGAGACGCACAACAAACGCCATATGATAATGGCCGCAGTATGTAAACATAGAAGAGGGCCGCGGGAGCATGCGCAACAGTGGCTTCTTTGCGCATGCTCCCGCGGCCCTCCTCTATGTTTACGTATGGCGGCCATTGTTTATGGCGTTTCCGTGACGATCCTGGAAGCCAAAGCCCCATAAAAGTCAGCGCTTGCAGCTAACTTTTATGGGGCTTTGTCGTCTGCTTCCTGTCACCGGCTCCACGTCTGCTGCCCGCCTGCCTGCCTGCCGTTCTACATTTGTGGCATCTTTACAGTGCTTTGAGTCAGGTAAGGCTCTTTGGTTATTTATTTATTTGTTTTTAATGTAGTGTGTGTTACTGGGGTAGGGGTGAAAGCAGATTGCGCTGTGTGTGTGCGCTGTGTGTGTGTGTTACTGGGGTAGGGGTGAGAGCAGATGACGCTGTGTGGGTTACTGGGGTAGGGGTGAGAGCAGATGGCGCTGTGTGTGTGTGCGCGCGCTGTGTGTGTGTTACTGGGGTAGGGGTGAGAGCAGATGACGCTGTGTGTGTGTGCTGTGTGTGTGTTACTGGGGTAAGGGTGAGAGCAGATGGCGCTGTGTGCAGATGGCGCTGTGTGTGGTACGGGGTAGGGGTGAGAGCAGATGTCTTTGTGTGCAGATGGCGCAGTGTGTGTTACTGGGGTAGGGGTGAGAGCAGATGGCGCTGTGTGCAGATGACGCTGTGTGTGTTACTGGGGTAGGGGTGAGAGCAGATGGCGCTGTGTGCAGATGGGGCAGTGTGTGTTACTGGGGTAGGGGTGAGAGCAGATGGCGCTGTGTGTGTTACTGGGGTAGGGGTGAGTGCTGATGGCGCTGTGTGCGGATGGCGCTGTGTGTGTTACTGTGGTAGGGGTGAGAGCAGATGGCGCTGTGTGTGTTACTGGGGAAGGAGTGAGAGCAGATGGCGCTGTGTGCAGATGGTGCTGTGTGTGTTACTGGGGTAGGGGTGAGAGCAGATGGCGCTGTGTGCAGATGGCGTAGTGTGTGTTACTGGGTAGGGGTGAGAGCAGATGGCGCTGTGTGTGTTACTGGGGTAGGGGTGGGAGCAGATGGCGCTGTGTGTGTTACTGGGGTAGGGGTGGGAGCAGATGGCGCTGTGTGTGTTACTGGGGTAGGGGTGAGAGCAGATGGCGCTGTGTGTGTTACTGGGGTAGGGGTGAGTGCTGATGGCGCTGTGTGCAGATGGCGCTGTGTGCAGATGGCACTGTGTGTGTTACTGGGGTAGGGGTGAAAGCAGATGGCGCTGTGTGCAGATGGCACTGTGTGTGTTACTGGGATAGGGGTGAGAGCAGAAGGCGCTGTATGTGTTACTGGGGTAGGGGTAGGAGCAGATGCCGCTGTGTGTGTTACTGGGGTAGGGGTGGGAGCAGATGGCGCTGTGTGTGTTACTGGGGTAGGGGTGAGAGCAGATGGCGCTGTGTGTGTTACTGGGGTAGGGGTGAGAGCAGATGGCGCTGTGTGTGTGCGCTGTGTGTGTGTTACTGGGGTAGGGGTGAGAGCAGATGGCGCTGTGTGCAGATGGCGTTGTGTGTGTTACTGGGGTAGGGGTGAGAGCAGATGGCGCTGTGTGCAGATGGCGATAGGGGTGAGAGCAGATGGCGTTGTGTGTGATAGACCGGACCCTACAAGGGTAAGAACTGTGCTGCTGTATCTTTGTCTTGTAATGCTTAGGCACCAAGTTAGACCTTTGTTTGTGCAACCTCCAAACAATAATGCTTACTTTTATAACCCATACCCACCAACCCAGTACAGCCAGAGAGAAACCACCCACCCATGAAAACTACCAAAAATCAGATGACAATCCCAATATAAATCAAACCATTTGTGAAGTGTCCAGTGGGGTACACTTTGTGTGATGGGCAAACACCTTCAGCTTACTCCTCCTCCCAGGGGTGCGGTTGATAAATGGCTGCTGCATCTAATTAAATGTCTCTTGTGATTAGGATAGGGATATACTCTGGAACATTCCCATTTGGCTCTTGTGATTAGTGTAGGAATATACTACTAGAGCCAGGGCTGTTGAAAATGTCTTACAATAATACACTTTTTTTTATCGGGCCCCTGGCATTTCGTGCACAGTTGATTTCTATTGCTGTGTGACCCAGCATGCTGAAAAAAAACAGTCTCTAAAAAGGGGCCCTTATACCATTCATTGGCCTCATTATCACTCTAGTATGCCTAGCAGGTTGCAAGCATAATTGCAAAAAATACTTTTTATAACATGGTCCTCTGGGAATCGGCAAAGGCCCTCGTGTGTTGCCAATTGTTAGATCACGGTATGCTTTGTTTCCTTTTACACATCACTTTATATTACTTTGGTGTTGTGCACAGAGGTCTGTAGCGAGGCGCAGTGTTGGTCCATTGGTCGTGAGGCAGTGTCGGTCCATCGGTCGCTCGTGAAGTGTTGTCGGTCGTGAAGTGGTGTCGGTCCTTTGGCTGTGAGGGGAAAATCTGATTCCTGACCCTTGAAAATCATTGCACAAACTCGCTGAGACCAATGGCCTACAGTCCAGTTACCAAGCCTTGCAAACGACCCAGGTCCATACAGAGTGAACACAGATCATTCCAGGCAGCATGGGAAGAGGAGTACTTGTTTGTTGAATGGCCAAAGGAGAAAGCTACCTGTTTGCTTTGCAAAGAGAAAGTAAATGTTCTTAAGAGATATAACCTGGAACGGCACTACAAAACTCGACACGCAAGTTATAGTGAGAACTTCCCATTGCACTCACAACTACGTTCAGCAAAAGTGGCATCGTTAAAACAAACACTTCTTTCCCAGCAGAAGCTCTTCCTTTGCCAAATGAAGGAATCTGAGGCTGTTACAGAAGCATCATTCAAAATATGCTACCTGCTTGCCAAACATAAGAAGCCATTCACGGAGGCAGAGCTGGTGAAGAAATGTTTCCTTTCAGCAGCTGAAATTTTGTTGGAAAACTATAGCAACAAATCCAGCATTTTAAAAGAAATTGGTGCATTACAGCTATCGGATTGCACTTGTGCACGCAGAATAGAGGCAATGGGTGAAAATATCCAGGAGCAGGTGATCAAAGCTGTCAGAGAGTCACCGTTCTTCAGCATTGCCATGGATGAGTCCACAGATATAGGCGATGTGGCCCAGTTATTAGTTTGGGTGAGGTATTTGGACCAATCGCTTCATCCCAAAGAAGAGCTCCTGTGCCTTCTACCACTGCACGGGCACACAAGAGGAGAAGATATTCTGGACAGTATCTGCAACTACTTCGAAACACATCACATACTACTGGACAGTCTTGTTAGCATCACAACAGATGGCGCGCCTGCTATGGTAGGCCATGACAGAGGCTTTGTATCTTTGCTTAAAAAGAAGCTCACTGGACAGCCTGTAATAGACTACCACTGCATTATTCATCAGGAAGTTCTGTGTGCAAAATTAAAGCATGGAGAACTGAATAACGTCCTAAAGCTTGCAGTGAAAATTGTTAATTTTATTCATGCCAAAGCCCTTAACCATAGACTTTTTAAGGCTATGCTGCAGGATTCTGAAGCTGAATATACAGACCTCTTGATGCACACTGAAGTGCGATGGCTAAGCAAAGGGAAAGTTCTGGAGCGGTTCATTGCTTTGCTTCCTGAAATTGAACACTTTACAAACAGCAGAGGTCAAACATTCCCAGAACTAAAGGAGGTGAAATGGCTTTTAATGCTCCATTTTCTTTCAGATCTATTTGCACACTTCAGTGCTCTTAATTTGATGCTGCAAGGCAAACAACAGCTTGTGTGGTCCATGATGAATGGCATTTACTCATTTGAAAGTAAGCTTGTGCTATTCAAAGAAGAACTGGATGTTGCTGACTTCACCCACTTTCCAAAACTGTTGGCTGTGACTCAGAGGTTTTCAAATGCACAAGAAATGCTGCCAACGCTAAATCTTGGTGCATGTCTTGAGGAAATTTCTGGGGAGATCAAAAGGCGATTTTTTCAATTCAGAACCCTCACCCCCCTGTTCAGGCTGGTTGAAAACCCCTGGATGGTGAGTGCACGAAATCTTGATGCTGTTGAACTTATTGGCGTGAAAAGACCGCAAGCACAAATGGAGCTGATAGACATGCAGCACAACTCAGCTCTCGAAGCATCTTTTTGGGGGCAAGCACCAGAAGAATTCTGGAACACTGTGCCTTCTGACAAATTTCCTGTTCTTTTTACAGTGGCCCAGAAAATAATTTGTATGTTTGGGTCAACATATGTTTGCGAAAGTTCGTTTTCCACAATGGGACTTTTGAAGAGTAAATTCAGAAATAAGCTAACAGACTTACATCTGGATCAGCTCTTAAGGCTTGACGTTTCAGACATAATACCAGATAACAGAACACTAATAAAAGACATGAAGTGCAAAATAAGTTCTTAGTATGTCTTCCTTTGACATACCTATTTTCCAGACTCCGAGAAAACTGTGCTGCATTGGGCCTGTGCTGAATATCCTGTTCACAAGAATTACCATGCCATGCCTCTTAAGATTACTATTGTCTGATAATAAAAATGTTTTTCAAAATGTCCTCTTTGTAGGTTTGTAGTTATACCTGGATTCAAAATACAGCATTGTTTAGCAATGTTTTGAAAAAGGGGGCGGGGTGGTTGTTCCCCCTCTAAGCCCCGCCCCTTCTAAGCCCCCCCCCCGCTGTCACTTCAGTGCGGCCCTCGGCCGCAAACCATACTGCAATTTTGGCCCCCGAGAAAAAGTTTGTGAGTACCCATGCTTTAGAACATCCGCTGGGCACATTGGCTATTCAACCTCAGTTTGATTCTGTGCTTCTGGTGCAGAAAAACTGTTATGAACTGAGGTCAGCATGCTGGGGTGGCACCTATAGAGGCACTGCATGCATCTTTTTCCTAACGGATGACTCTGCTGATGCCACACAAAGCTAAGAGAAGCCACCTAGCGGCACCCAAGGGGACTACTCAAAAAATGTCTGGATCCAGTCTGACGCCTGGGGAATACACTATGGTAGTGGTTCCCAAACTTTTTCGACCTGCGGCTCCCTTGACCTATTGGCTGTTAGCTACGGCTCCCCATTATATTACTGTTTTTTGGTGGGTGGCGAAATGAAAATTCGCCATCAGCAGTTCCTCAGTTTCTCTCCCTGAAAATAATTGGAATGAAGCCAATGAGGGTATTATAATCATTGAGAGTTTCACATTTTAATACAATAATACAAGCAAATGCCCAGCTATAGAGAACAGTACACTGCAATGAGAAGCGTTTTATAAGTGCCACCCTGTCAACTGTGGGCTCGGTAAATAGGATGAAATCAGATTGAGAAGTGTGCTAGACTTATGATTTTACGTTTAGGAAGAATATTAGTTTAAAAACTGCTTGGTGACTGACACAGTCTCAATTCTTGCAGCATAGTCAGCTAATCTCCAAAAATGCCGCCTCAAACAGGGACAAATAAAGTTATGTTACTCTGTCCCTAAAGTAAAATAAATGCTGATGCTTTTTAAAAAAATAACAGAGAAAGTGGCTCATATAATACCAACTTAAATAATGAAAACACAGAACTGTTTCAGATAGGGCACTGTGCGTGAAAACATTGGAACCAAGGTCTTCCGTACATTACTCCTGTCTTATCCCCAGTCCAGGAATTACTCAAACTGCCCACCTCTACGTGGAACACAATGACTATAAATAATAATTAGAACAAAAAAACTTCACTCCAGTCCCGTCCCTTACAGTGGCAGTCCATAAAACACTATGCCCCCTCCCCTTGAAAGCGTGTTCCTTTTTTGCCTCTACCTTAGGTAGGTCAGCACCTCTGGAGAAAAAGACCACTTTAAAGGGTGCCCCCTGGCTCAGAGCTCTGCCAGCGTGGCTTCGAAGGCCCCCTGACCGAAATGCACCACTTTCAAGGGCCAAGTAAAGGATGTGGCAACTCGCAAGGAGACAAGTCCCATAAGAAGGGGGGAGGCTAGGTTCGACAACTGAGGACTTTGGACCAGAAGCATTTGGGGTGGGAAGATATTGAAACACACCTCCTAAAGAGTGAGATCCTCCTCTCCAGGGTTGTTTGCTAGCCAGGTTGTAGCGCTTCTGCTTCTATGAGTCTCCACCCTGGGAGCCCCAATGAGCAGTAACGCTACTACTTTAAGTAGGGGGCACGTCTGACGTATTATGCTGCGAGAGGTGACACTTGACATCGGGAAATCCTGCAATCATGTTGCCAAGCCTGCTGACAATAGGACTGCTATAGGCGCCGTTTGAATGGAGTTTTGACAACCTGTTGATGGCTTGAGTTAAGTATTTAAAGTTCCAGTGGTTCCCAAACTATGTGCTTGGTGCACGGTGCTCCTGGCTAGTTCTGGCGGCGTACCAAGGTGCTGCGGTGCACAGATTGGGAACCACTGTACTAAGGTAAGGAATCTGTACTGTAGCTAGATACGATTTCCCATTAGAAATGTGTGTTACTGAAGATAAATAACTGCAGTTGCTAGGAGCTCAGACGCACTGTGGCCGTCAGAATGAGAATCACGACAACCTTCTATCTATTGCTGTGTTTGACTTGCCCTTGTGTGCCTCTGGCAGCATCACTGACCCTCAAGACAATGCACCATGCGCACTGGTGCTGCTGCCTTTGCAGGCCTGGTCAAGGTGATCTGGAGAATCTGATAGAGACTTCCAGCTGCATCTTCCTTACCTTAGAATTCCCTGGCGTCAGCTTCGAATCTGGAATTTTTCTGCTGAGCAGTACCCTGCGCGCGCCGTCGGGCGGCATCGTTCCGATCCGCGTGCGTCGTCCGCGTCGTTGGAGCCGTCTATGACGTCACGTTGTCTATATAGACGCCGTCACAGTGCGCGTATGTCAGTTCTTTTCCTTCCGCACTGGTTAAGCATAGTTCCGGAAAGAGCTACCCTTCTTTGACAGTTTGTCAAGGCTTTTTTGACTGTTTGAAGTCATATCTTGGAGAAAGACAGGGTTCAAGCCGTGTGGTGTGTGTCATTGCACCATGTCGGTGACGGACCCGCACCGTGTTTGTCTTTGGTGCCTGGAGAAGGACGTTGACTCCACCTCGTGCTCAGACTGTCAGGTCATGGCTCCGAAGGCCTTGAGGGAGAGATCCCTTAAGCTTCTCGCGGCCCGACATTCGTCCTCGGTCTGCGCGATTCCTCGGAGGTCACGTCCCGCAGTAGGAGGAGGTCGTGGCACCGCTCCCGGAGCCCCAAGTCCTCTTCCTCGCATTCGAGGTCATCTGAAGGTAAGAGGCACAAGAAGAAGAAGAAGAAATCCAAGCGGACTTCATCTTTGTCACGCCTGTCGGCCGACGAGGCGTCTGTGGAACGTTGACTTTCTGAGCACGGTTCCACTGAGCCGTTGCCAGGGCCGACTCCGCGTCTTCCCCCTTTTCCAGGGACCGGATCGCCCCCGCTCAGATTAAAGGATTTTACGAGGCCATGCGTCTTGTTTTTGAGCGGGCTGCACCCCTGGAGGGGTCTTTGTGCCCCGCGGGGTCATCAGTGGCCCCTTTGGATTCAACGTCGGCGGCTTCGGCCTCGGCACCGTTGGGGATCCCAGGATCCGATACCAGATCCGGGCCGGCGCCGGTCCCTCACAGTCGACCTCCGGCGCCGGGTCAGACGTCAACGATTCCGCCACCGGTGGTAGCCCCATCCTTATTCCGGATGATCCGGAGCCGGAGCGACGTCGTACAACGTCGACTTCGACGGAGCCAATTCTGCCCAGATCATTGTCTGAGCATTATTTAGATCGGCCAGACGCAGGAGAGGAATGGGAGGGGTCTGAGGACCCTTCAGAATGTGACTTGCAGCAGGACTGGTATGAGGGTCTAGGGGAGGCCAGCGGACTGGACACGTCTCCAGATGCTGATATGCTCTCTCCTCCTAATGTGGCTACAGTGGTGGGTAGGGCAGCTGAGGTCTTGGACCTAGATTTGCCTACGGTGCCAGTCAGGACGAATATCGTGACAGAAGTGCTTCAACCGGGGGTGACAACATCAGAGCCAATGTTGCCCTTCAATGAGGCTCTTACAGACGTCCTTCTGGGTAGATGGTCCAAACCCAGCACAGGGGCTCCTGTGAATAGGACGGTCGGCTGCCGCCATAGACCCGCTCCGAGCAACCCTAGTTTCCTGACTCAACACCCCACTCCTGAGAGCTTGGTTGTCCAAGCCTCTACTTCCCATGGTGCCTTCCCTTCCGCTCCCCCGGATAGGGAATCCAAGAGGCTGGACCAGCTTGGGAAGAAGATGTTTTCTTCCATCAACCTGGCATTGAGGTCTGTAAGTACCTCTTGCCGATTGGGCCGTTATTCCCATAGTTTATGGGATACGGTGGCACAGGTGCTGCCCCAGGTCCTGGACACTCTCACCCAGGCTGTCAAGGATGGGAGAGATGCAGCCAAGTTTACGATCAGGTGTGGTGTGGACACGACCGACTCACTGGGCAGAGCGATTTCATAGTCAGTGGCCCTATGTCGCCACGCCTGGCTACGTTCAACTGGTTTCTCAGGGGAAGTCCAGTCCAGCTTGATGGACATGCCCTTTGATGACTCTCTCCTTTTTGGCGAAAAGGCAGACTCCGCGCTTGAGAGGTTCAAGGATTCTCGAGCTACGGACAGATCCTTGGGCCTTTCAGCACCAGCACAACAGCAGTCTATCTTTCGCCCCTTTCGAGGCTTCGAAGGGGCGTGGTACCACGCCAGCCACAGTTTAGCCACCGTCCTCAGGCTTCACAACATCCCGGAAGAGGTCGTGGTACCATCAGACTCAGAGGGTCTGGATGGAGATCGGCCACCACACAGCCCCCCTCCACTGCGCCCAAGCCCTCCTAGTATGGTTCTGCAGGATCACGTCCGTCCAGTTGGAGGGAGGATTAATTTTCATCTCCCTCACTGGCTTTCCATCACAACGGACAAGTGGGTCCTGCAGATCATATGGAAGGGCTACTCTCATCCCTTCCAGTCTTTCCCTCCTTCTATCCCTCTGACAAAGGAATTGCTGATGGAGGACCATCTGGTTTTGCTCCGCGAGGAAGTTACGGCTCTCTTGGCCAAGGGAGCCATAGAAAGAGTCCCGATATCATAAGTAGGCAGTGGTTGTTATTCCCGCTACTTTCTGATTCCCAAAAAGAACAAAGTCCTTCGACCTATCTTGGATTTAAGGGACGTCAATCTCTTCCTCAAGAAGGAGAAATTCAAGATGCTCACTCTTGCTCAGGTTTTGTCTGCCCTAGACCAAGGAGACTGGATTGTAGCATTGGATTTGCAGGATGCGTATTTCCACATTCCTATCCTGCCAGCCCACATCGGATCGGATACTAGACAATGGAATTGTTGGCTGACTATGTTATTCTGTATGTTACTTTACAGCCTTGAGAAAGTCGTTGTTACGATGAAACACGTGTCGGCTGTTGGCTGTTTATACATGGAACACTATCATGGTTTTTAGCCAATGAATAATCCAAGAAGATTAAAGGATATACATTTGGACTGATTGGATGTGCAGTGGTTCTTTCAAATTTCATTAAAAGCATTTCTTCCTGTTGTGAAAGGGAAGGTGGTGCAGGTGTTCACGGACAACACTACCGCAATGTGGTACTGCAACAAACAGGGTGGTGTGGGGTCGTGGACCGTTTGCCAAGAGGCTTTACGTCTCTGGACATGGCTGGAACATCAGGGCATAACCCTGGTGGTTCAACACCTGGCAGGTTCTCTGAACGCCAGGGCGGACAAGCTCAGCTGAAAATGCTTAGAGGGTCACAAATGGTGTCTCCATCCGGAGGTGGCGCAAGGACTCTTTCAGCAGTGGGGAGAGCCTTGGTTAGATCTGTTTTCCTCCGTAGAAAATGCGCAATGTCAGCAGTTTCGCGCATTGGAGTTTCCAAGGGGGCGATCGCTAGGTGACGCTTTTCGTCGCGAGTGGAGTTCAGGCCCCCTGTACGCCTTTCCGCCTATACCGCTTCTGCCCAGAGTTCTCAAGAAAATCAAGAACGACCGGGCCCAAGTAATCCTTGAGGCTCCGGATTGGGCACGGAGAGTTTGGTATCCAGAGCTTCTCAAAATGAGCATCGGTCCTCCAATCAGGCTGCCTCTTCGGGAGGATCTTCTGTCGCAGCAGCAGGGGAAGGTTCTCCACCCGAACCTGTCAATTCTGCGCCTTCATGCGTGGAGATTGAGCGGCGACAGTTGATGGTTTATGACCTCCCTCCCAAGGTCTGTGATGTCATTCTTGCAGCCAGGCGTCCCTCTACTAAGTCGATCTACACCTGCCGTTGGAAACATTTTGTTTCATATTGTACAGAGAGGTCTATTGATCCTCTTTCTTCTTCTCTGTCTAATATCCTTTTGTTTATATTACCTCTCGCCCAACAGGGTTCCTCCTTAGGGACTGTCAAGGTCTATCTTGCAGCCTTATCGGCCTTTCTTCAGTTACCCGATCAACCATCTTTGTTTAAATCACCCATATTACAGAGATTTTTTAAAGGGCTTGTGCATTTGTTCCCACCTGTGCCTTTTGTTATGCCCCATTGGGACCTTAGTCTGGTTCTTACCTTCTTATGTGTGCTCCCTTCGAGCCCTTACATAACTGTCCTTTTCGGCTGCTCACTATTAAGACAGCCTTTTTGGTGGCAATTACATCTGCCAGAAGAGTGAGTGAGCTACAGGTTTTGTCATCAAAACCGCCGTGTCTCACAATCTTTCCTGAAAAAGTGGTTCTCAGAACTCGTGCCTCTTTCCTCCCCAAGGTGGTGACCCCTTTCCATCTGGGTCAAAATATCACCATGCCCACCTTCTTTGCACCACCGCATCCCTCTAAGGAAGAGGAGCGTCTCCATCGGCTGGACCCAAAAAGAGCGTTATTGTTCTATCTTGATCGAGTTCGGGTGGACGACCAACTCTTTGTGGGGTACGTTGGTGCAAAGAAGGGACGGGCAGTACAGAAACGATCCATTTCGCGCTGGGTTGTTCTCTGTATAAACATCTGCTACGCTTTAGCAAAGAAGCAGCCTCCTGAGGGCTTGAGAGCTCACTGTACTAGGGGGGAAGCTGCTACCACTGCATTAGCACGTGGTGTACCTGTGGTGGACATCTGTCAGGTGGCAACGTGGGCTTCCTTGCATACGTTTGCAAAACACTACTGCCTGGATAGCCAGGTGAGAAGAGAGGGGCATTTTGCCCGTTCTGTCTTGCAGGACTTCCTGGTATAAAAACCTCTTTCAGACCCACCGCCATGGGTTATAGCTTGGGTATATATTCTAAGGTAAGGAAGCTGCAGCTAGAAGTCTCTATCAGATGAACAAGTTACTTACCTTCGGTAACGAGGTATCTGGTAGAGACTCTATCTAGCTGCAGATTTCTTACACCCACCCAAGCCTCCCCGCTCTGCGGATATATATATATATATATATATATATATATATATTTATTTATTTATTTATTTATGCATATATATGATTTTGGCATTTTTGCCTTTCTTAAAGGCATGTAAGAATTTTTACTTCAAACAGTCAAATTGAGATAAAATCCATAACTGTTGGTTCTTCCATGACTCTGCGCTTCTGGCGTGGAAAGTTGTGGGAAAAGAACTGACGTACGCGTGCCGAGACTGCGTTTATATAGACAACCGTGGCGTCATAGACTGCTCCAACGACACTGATGACGCACGCGGATCCGAACTACGCCATCTGACGGCGCACGCAGGGTACTGCTCAGCAGAAAAATTCCGGATTCGAAGCTGACGCCAGGGAATTCTAAGGCAAGGAATCTGCAGCTAGATAGAGTCTCTACCAGATACCTTGTTACCGAAGGTAAGTAACTTGTTCTTTTGCGTCAGTGGCACATCACCATATACAGCAGTAGATGTAGACAGCAGCTTATATGAATGGCATGCTGTGGTGGCAAAGTGCAGCGTTCTGCAGTGCAGCACACGAAGAGTGTCCCACCAGCCTCTCCTGGTCATTAATATCAAATTTGGGAAGGGATCAGTATGGGGCCTCCAACCATCAAAATGACCGAAGGACGACTCATGAAGAAGAGGTAATCGATTTATTAGGATGTGCATAACCAGGAGAGAATCTTCTGATAACTGCCATCCAAGCCATTCCACGCTAGAATCTTAATTCCCCAACATTCCTTTGCACGAGATGCAACACATCTCCCTCCCTTAAATACATTATGAAAAAAACAATTACATGAACTAAAAGAGTCCGAATATAATGAACAATAGACTGGAAAAACAAAAGAAAATAAAGGTAAAAATCAGCAACTTGCAAATACAAAAACATGGAGAAATATTTGTTCCCAGTCAAAATCTAGTGACCACTCAAAACACATTTGGCATGAATGAATACAATCCGCCTCCAATTTTCTTGTAAACCTAAGCTTTGTACGATCACAGCTGGAGTTTTACCATGACCTTCAAACCCTTTCTCTTTGGAATCAGGTTTCCTACAACCAGTACCATCTGGCATCCTTACCACTTTCTTGCAGTTCCACACGTTTCCATCACTGAGCACCACTGTGCATTTGTTCACCCTTCTAATGTGTAACGACTCAGAGAACTTAGACTCACACTTGGTGACTGTGCCCTTTCAAAACACGCATCCAGTCACTAATTCATAATCCGCATCCTCATCTACCTCCTCTGTGAAAAATAATCTACAATCGCAATAGTATACTTGGCAGATTTTCACAACACATACAATGGTCCCGTGATATCAAAGGCAATTTTCTTCCAGGGACCACCAGATTTATCTGAAATTACAGGGGGATATTTTGCGGATTTAAGAGAGTTATCACTCCACGCACATGATACACATTCTCTTATTTAGTGCTACACATCATGGTCCACTCCTGGCCACCAGTACTCTGCTCTAATGCCTCTTTTTGTGGCACTCATTCACAAATGACCCTCCTGAGGCAGTGTCACAATACGCTCTCTTAATTCCAATGGAACCACCAATTACTGCCGTCTTTGCATCACATTTCCCAAGATAAATGGCTAGGACAATCTTCCCGAAGATATTTCTTAACCTTTTGCAAAATCTCATCATTCAGAAGAGCATTTTCACACTCCTCATGAGAGATTCTACCTTCTGTGACCTCATTCACCATAGCTACCACAAACTCCTTGTGGCCATCTTCCACACCCGCCTCCTCCTCAACCCATAACCCTCAACAAGCAATCTGCCAAAATTTTTTCTTTTCAGGAACAGACTATAGGAGTTTTAGAGTGTCCAGATCCCTCTTTTGCGGCCGTCCTTAGAGACAATTTCCCTCCTTGGCGAAATATACTTTGGACTGATCCACAACACCTAGAAATTTAAAGTGAGCTTCAATATACCCTAACAAATTAATTAGTTTCTTCCCAGTAGCCACTAACTGCACATCGGGCGGTGTAAGGGTATAATCGGGAAACGTACACAAATATTCTTCCCCAGTTAGCATGTGCTGTGCACTTGAATCAGCCATCGCTCCCACACTTTTACCATTGATTTTAACAGTGCAAAATAGACCATCCTCACTGACATTTTATTTCCTACATGTTATACTTGTAAAGTCAAATTGGTGATTCCCTTCTTGGTCCTCACACTCTTCCTCTGCATGGGCTCGGCCCTTGACTTTCTTTATTCCACTCAGTCTTCCTTGACATACTCTGGCAAAATGCCATTAAAGTTTGCATTTCGTGCAAATTTTGCCCACTGCAGGACATGAACTGTCTGTCCCCAAGTGACTTTTCAACCCACACTCAAAACAAGTAAACAATTCACATGACTCCTGTCCCTGAACTTAGTGGATCCGCAGATAACCTCGACTCCTTCCGTCTTCGAAATTTTTTTGTTGAACTGATTCCACCTTCTTACCTGATAATAACTCTTTTAAACCCTCGTCTGTTATCTCCGCCCTTTTCATCAAGTCAATGGCCATTTGTGAAGTTAACCCACTCTGTGTTCAGACATTTTTATTGCATTTTTGTTGTACACTTTTAGAACTAATTGGTCTCTCAGCATTTCATCTAAAAACATTTTTGTAATTACAAGTGGCTGCAAGTGATCTCAACCCCTAAGCATAGCTCTCTACTGATTCTCTGGGAAGTTAGCTCCTCTGTAAAAAGGTGAATCTTACACCACTTCATGTTTTCTTTTTCCAAAATTTAAATTTAGTTTACGCGATACCATCTCATATTCACCTGTGTCATCATCCTCTTTGTCCCCTTCCACAAGCCATGGAAGATGTTCCAGTATGCTCCAAGACAGTACTTGAGCATAGCCACTTTCCTGGCTGAAGTAAAAATATCACCACCCACAGCTTGAACGTGGGCTTCCAACCCACCTCTCAAGTCCTCGGAGGGTACAATAGGGTCACTCCATGTACGTAAAATAAAATGTAGGTGCTAAGAAACCTTCCAGGCAAACTCTTGAGCATGAAAATGTATAGTTGTGTCACTCTTTGTACTTTGTTCTAGGATTCCACTACGAAGTTGTGCTAAAGTCAAGCATTACATTCCCAAGCACGTTCAAAATTGGATTATCTTTCCTGCAAGGTGCCTATCATACATTTTGAATTTCTGTCCTCTACAGCGAGCCTCAGCTGTAATTGGCAACCGTAACAGTGCACAGCCGCTTATTCTGGTAACTAAGCAATGGCATAATACACGTGCACAGCGCATTGCATAGCTCGTGCATTTGCTCACATGACAGTTCTATGCTGCCGAAGGCCTCAGCGCACGAGATCAGGGCTTGTGGGAAGGGGGCATGACAGGCCAACGAGCAAACCACCTGCCTCAAAATTCATTTTTAGTCCCAGCCTCACACCTCACAATTGGCAATACTTCAGACGGGCCTCCCGTTGCACTGTCAAACCTCTCCAGCCCGTATAAAGCCCAAAAACCACCTCTGTGAATGAGGACTGCGGACTTCCTGTTGAGATCTCCCAAAGAAACACAGGATCTCCTAACACCTCTCATCCCAGTCGCAACAGTTGTCACCAGTGACAAAAGGACGCACCATGAAGAAGAGGGAAGCACTTTATTAAGGTGCTTGCGACTGGGAGGAGTCTTCCAATAACTGCCATCCAAGCATTCCACCTAAGAATCTTAATTCCCCAAAATGTTATTACAAAAGATGCATCAGCCATCTCAATGAGCGGAGAGAGACCAAAAACAACTGTTGTTACTTGCTGAAGGCAGAGCCAGTGTCATCTGTAGCTGGACAAAGACAGCCCCTCTCAAATCAAGAAAGACAAAGATGCGCACTCTAATAAAAATGTATTTAATGTGCAGCCACATAAAAACACAATATGGCCCCAACGAAGCCTTGCTCACTTCATAAAATAACTGTTGCAAACAGCCTTTTAAAGTTAGTGCAAGTGCTTATAAAATACATAAAGAAAGGGCAATCTTTGTCCCAATGTTTCATAGATATAGACGTTAGTGGAAAGTCCAACATGAGGTGGTCACAAAATTATTAATTTGCTAATACCTTTGACACTGTAATGTCCTCCTGTGCAAAACCGGCCAAAGCTTGGAAGAATTCACTTGCTATCAAAGTACCTTGTTTTCTACCAGTCTCTCAAGAGGGTGCGAAGCAAGTTAAGGAGCAAAAAATACATTTTTCATCCTCTTATAAATTTGGCGATGTTTGATGACTCCGCATTAAATATGGGGGGCAGTTAGCAAGTAGCAAGTGAATGTATTTCAGGTTTTATGCAGTTCCAGGTGGAGGAAGTGGTGGTTCAACATGTTTTTGCTTTACTGATAACTGTATATTACAGAAAACAAAGGAGGTCCATGGGTACTTGGGGACGTAGGGTATATAATGCTTTAAGGGAGTGAGGGTCCCTACAAAGAAAGTATTAGGCTCAAATAACAGAACTCGTTATATATTGATATATAAAACTACAAATACAATTTTTATTGACACTCGGGAGTGGGTAATCGAGAAAAACATAACATGATGATGTGCTCAGGCAAGCAGAAGTAATAAACATGACTTCAAAATTATTTTTTTATTTCACAATGTAAATAATTGCAACCCAGCCCAATCAGTTTGAATAAAAAGAAAGAAGGGGACCCCATGCAATGTCGACGACGTTTCAATCCTTCCTAAATATGAAATAAGCGCCTGAGGTACAACAAAATGCATAAATGTACTTACATAGAAAACATGCAAAAATGTGTTGGACTTTTGCCCTATTGAAGGGTCATCCCCAATCTTTTTCCGTTCTGCCTCCTACTTTTTCTGACCTGTTGCTGTTGGCTTTTGAACTCTGAGCACTTTACCACTGCTAACCAGTGCTAAAGTGCATATGCTGTCTGTGTAAATTGTATGGATGATTAGTTTATCTGTGATTGGCATATTTGATTTACTAGTAAGTCCCTAGTAAAGTGCACTAGAGGTGCCCAGGGCCTGTAAACAAAATCCTGCTAGTGGGCCTGCAGCACTGGTTGTGCCACCCACATAAGTAGCTCTGTAATCATGTCTCAGACCTGCCACTGCTGTGTCTGTGTGTACAGTTTTAACTGTAAATTCGACTTGGCAAGTGTACCCACTTGCCAGGCCTAAACCTTCCCTTTTCTTACATGTAAGGCACCCCTAAGGTAGGCCCTAGGTAGCCCAAAGGGCAGGGTGCAGTGTGTGGTTAAGTTAGGACATATAGTAATGCGTTTTATATGTCCTGACAGTGAAATATTGCTAAATTCGTTTTTCACTGTTGCAAGGCCCGTCCCTCTCATAAGTTAACACGGGGGCTACCTTTAAATCGGATTAAAGTGTAGATTCCATTTGGGAGCGGATGGACATGTGGAGTTTGGGGTCTCTGAGCTCACAATTTAAAAATACATCTTTTAGTAAAGTTGATTTTGAGATTGTGTGTTTGAAAATGCCACTTTTAGAAAGTGAGCATTTTCTTGCTTACACCATTTCTGTGACTCTGCCTGTTTGTGGATTCCCTGTTTGGGTCAGTTTGACAGTTTGGCTGGTTGCACCTCTCACTAGACAGTGACACAAAGGAAGCTGGGGTGTAGTCTGCATTTCCTGATGAGGCATCTGTGCTAGGAGAGAGAGGAGGGGTGGTCACTCACACCTGAGGGCTGTGCCTGCCCTCACACAATGCAGACTCCAACCCCCTGGTGAGTGTCTGGGGCCTGGCCTGGCAAGGCAGGATTTCACAATCAAAAGAGACTTTGCTTTGAAGTAGGCCTACTTAAAACGATAAAATGGGTATAAGAAGGGCACCCAAAACCACAGACTTTAGAACACTTACGGAAACCAAGAGGAACCTCTGCCTGGAGAAGAGCTGAAGAGCTAAGGAAGAAGAGCTGCCCTGTCTGTGACTGTGCTTTGTGGGGCTATCCTGCAGTTGCTGCTTCTGCCAGAGTAAGAGGGCAAAGTCTGGACTTTGTGTGCCTTCCATCTTGTGAAGACCTCTAAGGGCTTGATTTAGAGCTTGCCTCCTGTTGTTTGAATTCTCAGTGACAGCAAAGACTTCTCTCTGCCAGCACCTGGAGTCTCTTGAGAGACTCCTACTCTGCCAAGTGGTGCCCATCCAGTTCCTGGGACCCGGAAAGGAGAAGCTGGCAGCCTAAGAGGAAGAAATCCACGCACAGAACGCCGTTCGGGGAAAAGATCAACGCAACCCTGATCTGCGGCTAAAAAATGTACGCGCTGTCGGTTTCACGGCTGAGAATCGACCCTCGCCTGCAACGCGACCTTAAGCTCGACGCCCGGGGCAGGAGAAACGACGCACAGCATCGCTAACGGAGGCTAGTGAGATCGCAACCCGCGCTGCGTGTTTTTCGGATCATCGTGCGGCTGGATTTCCGACGCAAGTACCACTGGGCGTGTAAAAACAATGCAAGGCCTGCCCAGACCCGAGAGTGCTGACCGGATCGACACATCGTGCTCCTGCGGAGAGAAGAAACAACGCACCCCGACCCAAAGAAAGGAGAAACGACGCAAGGTCTCGCTCATGAGTGAAATCGATGCAGTCCAAGCCCTTTTTGACGCACACTCGCCCGTGCGGGGTTATTTTTTACGCAACCAGGGTACATTTTCACGCTAACAATGTTAGTGTGCTTAAAACTACATTAAGACTCTTTTTGCTTTTTATTGATAACTTGACTTGTGTATTGTGGATTTTTGTTGTTTTGGTCTTTCTTTGTTTAGATAAAAATGTTCTATTTTCTAAACCTGTGTTGTGTCATTTTGTAGTGTTTTCATTAAGTTACTGTGTGTGTTGGTACAAATACTTTACACCTAGCACTCTGAAATTAAGCCTACTGCTCGTGCCAAGCTACCAAGGGGGTAAGCAGGGGTTAGCTGAGGGTGATTCTCTTTTACCCTGACTAGAGTGAGGGTCCTTGCGTGGACAGGGGGTAACCTGACTGCCAACCAAAGACGCCAGTTCTAACAAATTGTATGACAAAAAAAAAGAAGAAAAAAAAGAGACAAAAATAATAAGTTACAAACAAAGGTCACGACCTGAAATAAATCCATAAACATAAATTCTCTAGAGTGCATACAATTCCTTTAAAAGGAAAAGATAATCCAACTCATATATACAAGATTACCAATGGTTCACACTTGAAGGGTTATCACAAATATCAATCTCATGGGAGTAATTGTCCTGTTTATATAAAGAGAATGTTTCTGAGAACAAATGAACTGATTAAAGCCAATTGGGCCAAAAAGAAAAATTATAAATATATAAATCTTAAAGTACCTTAATAGCAGGTAAAGATAAGGTCTGGATATATGTAGACCACAAGCTAATCTGCGAAAGTATAGAAACAGGGATAAAAAACTACCTTGAGAAAGTTAACAAACAATAGCAAATTAAAAATATAACAACTGTATAAACTGGTTAAGGCATACCTAAGGCATTAGCTGGAAAGGCCTGGGTTCCACTAGAGCATGGGTATTCGCAAACATTTTCCCAGGGGCCAAAAAGTTTGGTCTGTGACGTGCCTGTGGGCCGCATTGATGCCAGAGCGGTGGCGGTCAGGTGGGGTGACTAGGGGGATTGGTGGCAAGGTAGGTGTAGGGGAAACAAAGGATATACATCTAGTGGCTGAAATAAACAATGGGAAACCAGAAAACCTGGAATTAATCCCAGCTTACCCACTTTTCCAAATTGTGTGATCCTAGGCAATTGTTTAGTGTCACTTTCCCTCCTTTTTCTGCATTATCACATTTAAGATGACCTTGAAATACATGATTTATGGTGTGCGCTGCACATAACCTGCTTCTATGTTTGATTTAATAAACTATAATGTTGTTTATGTATGATAGGAACCCAGGCCACCCATAAAGTGCACATACCACGTGACTTGCCTCTTTAATTTACTATTGGTGGTGTTCTTAGGGTAAGGGAAATAATGAATGTTTCCAAATTTATGTTTGAAAACTATCACTTGAAAAGGAATACATCTCAATGCACTGATAAAATAAATTGTACTAAGGCGAAAAGGTTCTGCATGTTAACTAAATACACTTAATTAATTTTGAAGAGACTGTCTCAGTTTTACACTTATGCTGCAAGATGTCTTTAAAAATGAAGGCGTTTCTAAAGTTAAGTGCAGGAGTCCCTTCTTCCTTTCTTTAGCACCAACTAAGTTTGAAATAAATGATTGTGTGTGTATTTAATATTTTTGTTAGTGCTGAGTCGAGCAAACATCTGCCCAGTGCTCCTGTTGCCCCAGGGGCCGCATGTAAAGATCAGAGGGGCCGCATGAGGCCCGCGGGCTGTACTTTGAGTATCCCTGGACTAGAGCCCGCTGTAGCTGGCTATACCGGCCATTAAAGGCCCACTCCTGCATTAAAGGCTCGAGCCGAAGGCGAGGGCCTTTAACAATGGGGCTGGACTTTAATGGCCGGTATAACCCAGTTACAGAGAGCTATAGGGCTATTAGAACATTCTGCCACTAGAGGGCAGAATGTTCTAATAAATAAAACAAAGGCCTCCCTGAGCCTAAGGGGACTGAAATCTCCATGGGGTCCATGAGGCCTTTGTTCAGTTTACCATGGATCAGCAGTAGTATTTAAAAGAAAAACAAAAGCATTTTTCCTGTGAACAAAGAACATTGTAATGCTGAGGCTCCGGGCTTTTTCCAGCCATCAGAAGCCCAGAGCACTCCGTTGTCTCCAATGGAGCATCCAACATTCCAATGTTGTAATATTGGATAAACAATCACAGCTAAAAAGAGTACTACAAAAAAATATAACTGGCAATGGGCCTAAAGGAAAACCTCCATGTTTGAGCTTAGAGAAAGAGAATCACTTAAGGCTAAGGGTCAATAAGCAGTTGTTTAATCAAACTTTCTTATAAAAATGAAAAGAAAACTGGAGAAAATAGACTGCTGTAGGGTCTAAAAGGAGAAACAATTGGTATGGGCCAAAAAGAGAAAAAACTTGTGTTTAAAAAAAAAAAAAACTTTTTAAACATATACACCATATAGTTGAGCTAGAAAACTGCCAAACAGCTCAGGGTATCTAGGATTAACATATTTTACTGAAAACTAACAACCTAAATATATATTCAAGACCACAAAATAGTCCAAACAAAAAGATTCTTGATCATTACTATTATTATTATTACATTGTGACATAAGCAATATATTTTTGAGTCACGTTTATTACTCTGCTTACCTGAGCGCATCATTATGTTACACTTTTTCTTGACTACCCACTATTATGATTGTCAGTAAACCTTTGTTTGTCATTTTAAATATTGATATGTGTTGCATTTGATTTCTGTTATTTGAGCCTAATACCTTCTTCATAGGGACCCTTGTTTCCTTAAAGCTTTACTACTAACTTTGGAACAGTCTGATGGATGTGCTTGAAATTTGGCAGAGACTTAGCACATTAAGGGCCAGATGTATCGAAGGGTTTTATCCATTGTGTGTCAGTGGGAAAATGCTTTGATACATATGGCCCTAAGTTTGTTTGTTTTTAAATATATTTTCAGGTATCTTGCAGATCCATCAAGGTAGTCCTTTTCGAAAGGTGTCAAAAAAGTGTTCATTTGCAAATTACATTGCCACTGTTTGGAGGAATCTACAAAAAAAATTGCAAAACGGTGAAAAGATTTGTTTTGGAATGGTATGTCAAATGTCATGCCAATCCACCTGGTGAAAGATTAATATGATTTTCATTTGTTCATAACTTTAGCACTGTTTGCTGAATCTTCTTCTCTTGAGGTGTCAAGCACTTAGCAAGTTACAGATCCAGTGGGAGAGGCAAAGTTAAAACAATCCCAAAAAAGCCATGAATTGTGCCCGTTATGGTGTGCATATTACACAGACTAACTTGTGCCCAGACCATGCTCGGTACAAAAAAAGAACGTATATAAAGGGCAATAAATGGTGAGGGTGCTAGTTATGATATGAATTGTTCTTTACACACAATAATCCAGGGTTGTTTCGGTTCTGTGTTCGCTGAAAGGTAGTTAACATTTAGGGGTGGGGGGGTGGGTGTGTGTGTGTGTGTGTGTTAGATAGTGTGTTCGTGTGTAATTTAGTTAGTGCGTTAGTTAATTAGTTAGTTATAATTAGATATAAATAATCCTTCTTTACAAACCCCTCTGGTACCAGAAGTTGATTTCGCCACTGGTCATTCCTGCGGCTAGAAATCAGCAGATGGGGATAAGGGTCACGGAAGTGAACCGCCAGATGCAACTTGCACCTTAGAGCCAGTAAAAGGCTGTCTGCAAGAAAGTGAAACTGTTAGTAAGGTAACTGAGGCTTGACCTACAAACCCACTTTCTGTTGTGGCACGGGTGAGTTACTGTAAATCTAAGTTTCAGCCTCTCTAATGATGAGAATTCGGATACGATTTTTGTGGTTACAAAAAAGGTTTTGCAGGATTGTGCTTCAGAACTGAGCTACTTTTCTGTAGAAAGAAATCCGTTAACATTTGGAATTAAACATTCTTGCAGCTTAGCTCGTTCTTTGATATCAGTTCATGGGGACAATCCAAGCCAGTAAAACATGTATTCTCCACCATTGCCAATAGATCCTCTCGTGACTGTTGCTTTGGTTTGAGGGTGGGATGGCTACGTGTGTATAGGTGCCCATTCAGTAAGGGATGTTTGAGGTAGCCAGCTGGTGGGGGCATCTGCTGTTGGTTGCTCTTGTAGCACTTTAGTTGCTTATACAGGCAGCGTTAGATGTGTAATCGGAGTTGTTTTTAGACCCTTGTTGTAGAAGTATACAGCATGTATTAGTTCACATTAGATGGTGTGTTTCTGGTGTGTTTGTTTGGTATGTACGTGATGTTTTATTTAATGAGTAGTGTGGCATGCCAAGGTTGTAGGTGTTTGATTGCAAACGCTTGCGGTTGGGAAACGTTAATACCATTTAAGTGGCATCTCTGTGCATGTGTTAAATGGGTGCGCAAAGTTGTAACACTGGTTATAGAATCCCGCTTGGAAGAGCTCGGCCTTGAAAGTCTCATTTCTTTCCACTTAGTGTGCGGTGGGTCTTACTGGATATGCCCTGGAAACAACATGTTTGCAGGGAGCGTTACAAAAATATTCCTATGTGTTTGCGTGGCACTGGCAGACTTGTCCAAGCTATTTGGCAGCGTACATCAGACCTGGAAGTATACCGATAAAAATAATGCTTCTACTGTTGTCTTTTAATAACAGACAGGACACTGTTGTGCAATACTGGACTTAGTCACCCAGCCCAGGAGGATAATAGATTTGCGTGGGTTATGACCGAGAATAAGAAGCGCCAAAATGAAGGGGTTTTTGTTTGCTTTCTCATTACGGATACCGGCCTCCCTCCCCTTTGCCTTGCCGAACGGACTGATTTATGAATGACTCTATGAATGAATAAGATGGATGACTGTAGAGGGGATGGAATACATAACCTTCACAGCGGCATGACGTATCTCTGGATACCACTGGTACTGCGAGAATTAAGAAGTTTGTGGCTAAAGGACATGATTGAGGAATTGTAGGAAAAACTGCCATCTGCGCGTAAATGTCGTCACAAAATATGCGTTAGATCTGAAAGCCACTACATGGGAGGTGCCTTACCTACCCTTCTTAGGTCTGGCGTTAGCCGAGACAGTTTTTTTTTTTTTTTCTAAAACAATGTGTAAATACAAAGATATAGCCACGAATAGTGGGGTGTTTGGTCTTTGGTCTTCTCCTATTGGTAATTTCAGCTGCCATTTACATTTTGTTCCTGCCTACCACAATATACAACATGGTACAATGGTTGGACCCACTTCTGTCATGCGCTCTCCTCACTGTGAGTGGCCGCATTTTCCTTGTGCATAGCAACCTACAACTAGTCACCGTGTGTTCCAGGCTGGTAGCCCAATATTTGTTAATGTTTTTTTCTTATTTGTCTTATAGGTGATAATGACCTTCCTGCCCATTTTTCCTTAAAGTATTTATTTCAATGTCACGTTTTAAAAACGGAGTCCTTATAATTGGGAATACTTGTCTTTACAGGGATAAATGACTGCACATCGAGCCTCAACAAAACAATCTCACCGAATCGCACCTCATGTTCAGTCTGATGTATGTGCATGCCATAGTCCATGAAACTTCATGCACTGCTGGCAAATACAGAAATTCCTTGTACCTAACTAAGGACTAACAAAGTGGTTTATTTGGTGATCTCTGTGGCATAAAAGGTTACCATCGTGGTTAACTGATTGTTATTCGGAAGGTTTTCGCTTTGATCCCAGCTGAGAACTTTTTTTTCCCCCAAATACAGCCTTCACAGATATCAGCAATACAATTTTCACCCTCACAAATTGTATTCTGACATGAGTAGATCAGCGCCTTTTCAAACTTGAAACGCTAATTGTACTTAAAAAAAAAAAAAAAAAAATCTTGGTAAAACGACTTCCTCCTTATTGGTGCTGCGTAGAGCACAGTCATACCGAAGCACAATCCAGCCTGTATACGTCAAGAACAAGATGTTGCTAAAGACAAATTTAGTTTTGCCTTCAGTGCAGCTGAAACTGTACGTTTTGTAGCACTGTCATGCTAATGGCGCATTTAGAGTGTGTCAGCTTAATCTGCAAGAGTGATTATTTTTAGGGTAGAGCGTGCAAGAGCTCTAGCCTGCTGCAATCTCTCTCTGGGGTTTTAATCACGCCCATCAGTTTTGTTGGTTCGTGGGTTTGCCTTTTAAAAATTAATTGATTTAATTTGTGAAAGGCATGCATACGCCATGCCTTTTCCGGTGTTTAGCCCTCCTTGAGCGCACCAGCCAACTTCTGAAAACATACGAGGCTCCATGTTTTCTGCATGGCTTCTGGACTACTTTTTTTTTGTTATTTCCTAAGCAGTGTAGGCAGTATTCAAGCTGTTTGCATGGCATCGACCCTGTTACGTGGATAATTGCATAACTGCCAATACGTTTGACTGCAAACAAACTTCTCTTTCCTTTTGTGTGCTCCTTCACACACATGCTCAATATGTACAACTGTATTACTTTTCATTCTTAATTTATGTGGCAAGAAAAGTCCGGTTAGGACTTAACAACGCTAATAGCTCCAAGTCGAGCAAATGCGAGACCCATTGTATTGCAAATGCTTGTTTTAATATTTGAATTTAGGATACCATGGATCTCCACGCCTAGATTTACTAGCAATAGTTAGATAGATAACATTTTTAGAAAAACAGATAAATAAATATGCAGAAGTTTCTATTTGTAATGCAGCATTGCATTCCAGGTGATGTGCCTGTCTTTTGAAGTATTCTAAATGCTCATATAAAGGAGGTTTTTATAATACTTTATTACTAACTACAAATTCACAAACAGGAGATCTTTTCGAGTTTTGTTTCCTAAGTGGCTAAGATGGTTATCTTTTAATTGGCTCCTTTGGTGTTCGAACCCAACTAAAGCGTTTTTTTTTCTGATAGCAAGGGCTCAACTCATTTTCAGAAACAGATTGGTGAAAATAGTGAACATTTTATTTACGGGGCTATGGACTTTGTGCACAGGCGCGTCAGCAGACATCACTACACGCTTATTCCAAATGTTCATACGTAACAAATAACGATACTTGCAATTAATTATAGCTATATATCAACAGAACCCCTTGTCCCACAGTGTGTGTCTGTAGTATGACACCCAGTTGTTAGTTGCAAGCTTTCTTGTTCAAGTGCATTTTAATTGATGATCTTTGCAGGTAGTGGCAATGAATTACAACTTAAACCAGATCAAATTGGATTGTGACTGATGACACTACCTGCTTTTCATCACTTAAAACGTCCCATCAACTCTTTTTATTGCTTTTCTTTGTGAAAAATCCTACTTATTGCAGTTGCTGTCTGTTGTCTGCTGAACACACTTGTGTTAAAAGTTGAGATGATGCTGCGCTTATTTTGACATTTTTCACCATAATGCAATGGAGCTTCTAGGGCTGGAAGTGAAGCCAGACTGGTCTATCTTCACCCCCATGATACTGTTATAATGTCAACTTGCACATAGCTCTCAAAGCACCTTATCCCAGTATTACATTAGAGCTAGTCCTACAGGAACCAGCACGCAAAGCACTTCGTTCCAGTACTTACATGTACCTGCATGTCTCTCTGAATAAACCTCATTCCAGTTCTGCAGCACCTCCTGCTGTTCATTTATGGGGGTGTCACAGCACCATTCTATTCCGTGAGCAACCACCTACTGCTTTTCTGGTCATATACTCAATTAAGTAACTCTCTATCCTACACTACTATCACTACCACTATTCTATGCCCACTTCACCACACTCACCAATACTAAACACTACCTCTAGCACGATCATCAATATCAAAATTGTCTCCACAGTAATCCACCACCATAAACATCAACACAAACATCACCACTATTTCCACCACTGAATTCCATCCTCACTATCACTGCCACCACCACACTTACATGCACTATTATCTTCATCAGTATCATCACTACATCATCGTTACCACTGATGACAATACTACCATTACTCGTATCCCTACAAGCACTACTCTTTTCACCACCACCATCTTCACTGTTACCACCACCACCACTGACAGTTCTTCCATCATCACTAACGAATTCTACACTGCTGCCGCCGCCTCTGACAGTTCTGTCATCCTCACCAACAATCCTACCATCATTGCCACTTATACAACCACCACAATGCTTTCAAATGTATGTGTGTATAACTATATTGTGAGTTTGATAATGCTTTCAACATATAAGTGAAGGTGTAATGTAGACATACATGAATGATATAGTATGTGCTTTCACTTAAAAAAAAAAAAAAAAAAGCCAGACCAATTGGCTTTGCCAATGCTTGTTTTTTAAGCTCTGACTTGACAGTGCAGCTGTAGCTTACCTTGTGTGCTCAACAGAAAGAGCTGTGCGATGTACTACTGACCGAGAGCCTTAGGCTTCACCAACATGTTGACTATTTTGAGTGCACTACTTGATTGGACGGAAGTTGTTTGCAGCCACTGAAAGAGTGCATGCATTGAATTTTTTACAATGTAGGAAAGCGTATGCTCCATAAAGCAGGGCTGCATGTATTATGGTGATAAGCCCATGATCTGTTCCATAGATCTGCTCTATTTACCTTGAAAAATTACAACAAAGGCTTTAAACCTGACATATTTATTGTGAAAAACAATGTAATTAACATCAATAGCCGGTTTATTGGGGGTTGTTACTACCTTGTATTAAAGCCTGCAGATAGATATTTTGTTACATGGAACTGGTGTTGGACAACCCCCCAACTATACAAACCATGGTCATAGAATATTTGCACTGTAATTAGCGGTGGTAGGCCCTTTCAGGGGAGATAATATTACAAGTTGGTAATTTTATGACAGAATGTCTCTTGGTTGTTTCACAGGAAAACGTATGTTCAATTACGTTCAGTTATGGTGACAAGCCAGTGATAGACTGTAGGTCTGATTGGTTCCTTGCGAAATGGTATGACCAGTGCCATAGGTCTGATATGGTTAATATGAAAAATTTTGACAAAGGCAGTAGGCCTGGAATATTTATTGTAAAGATAATTCGTCAAGGCCATTAGGCTATAAAACTCTGAATTGTTATGAAACTGTGTTACAGTAAGTAGACTGTTGTTTTGTTACACAAAATCTCGCAAATTATGTTAGTATGAAAGACTTTAGATGTTGGTCACTCCATCTGACAAACCACAGGCAGTAGATTTTCATTGTGACAATAGTTGCTAGGTTATGTTGAGAGGGACTGTACATTGTTGTGACAACTGTAATTTACATATGTGAACATTTTTTAAATGTATACATCATGGTTGTCAACTTATATGCACCTTAATAGGCCTGTGTTGATAATTGTGACAAACAAATGTTAAAGACTACAGACCATGTTGGTTCAGTGGAAGCATTGTGTCAGGTCCCATAGGTTTGATCTGTTTAATGACTAGGAATCCTAACTTAGGTTTTGTGAAAAGAATGTGTTAACGGCAGTAGGCTTTTAATGCTTGATTGTTTTCACAGTGTGCTAAAGCTAGTATGCAGGTAATTATTACATGCAGTCTCACGTATTACCTTAGTAGGCAAGGGTTTTGGAACTTGAACAGACTGTTATAGAAGATTTGCACTTTGATAATCTTTATTACACCCTCTTAAAAGGGATTTTATATTGTATGGAAAAGTATAATTATGTGCATGTCTGTAATGTTATCACTATGCCTGATGGTTGCTTTGTAGGAAAGCTTATGCTCAATACAGTAGGGATGAGTATAGTGACAAGTCAATGATATAAGCGATAAAGAACCCCCTTACATACATTATAAGGATATTGTAAGTCACCGAGGAGTTCCAGAACCATTTAGAGGAATGAGGGGGAAGGCGTAGTTGTCCTATAAGGTTATGGAACTCCGAGGTGACTGGCAATATCCTTAACATGTACACCAGGGGATACTTTTTTCCATATAATACATGGTCACACAATCACTGTTCCCACAAAATACTTAAAACTTTGGTCCGTAGCATATAGCTTCAACTCGGAGGCTTAAAAGTAATGTTAAGCTCTCCTGGAGTCATGGATTCAATGACCTGTGAAACATATGTATGATATTTTATTATATTTCTAGTGGCTGCTGTGCTCCCTGCAGCCCTTCGCAACTTTAAAAAAGTGCATAGTGGTACCACCAGGATCAAAAATTATAATTAAAAAGCCCTTGCAGGGCATTATCGGGGAAATCTTTGGATGTTGCAGTGAATAATAAAAGAGCAGCTCCTGCGGGTCCTTTGTTATTGATTTTTTTTATTTTTTTTTAATTTTTTTTAGTCTCCTTGTTCCCCTTGGGACACCCACACTTTATGTACACTTTGGGGCCGCGGGAAGAGCCACAAGGCCCCTGTCGGCTCCCCAGCCAACATCCATTCTGGGAACCAGCAGGAGCCAGACTTTTTTTCTTTTTACCATGAGTATCCCAGTGTCCCTCTCCCCAATTAAAAATCACTTTGGCTCCCCAGAAATGCTTGTGCCAACCTCTGGGCCCTGAGGGGCTTATAGTTCAAAAGAGCTGAAGCCTCCCCCTTTATTAAAAATAAATAAAAACAGTTTACCATGGATCAGCAGTACTATTTAAAGGAAAAACAAAAACATTTTTGGCCCCGGGGACAAAGTGTTCCCCCACCAGCCTATCCAACGCAACATCTTCTTTGATGTTATGGCAGCCAATTAGATCTTACTTTTACATCTGTCGAGTCTCAGTTCCTCCACGGTGTGTAATACACATACATTTTTAAACTTCGTTTCACACCAAATCCCAAGAATCAATCTATCTATCTATCTAGCATTAAAAAGAGGACCAGGAGAGAAATGAAATCCATAAAAGCAAAAAAACTGAAACTAAAGCAGTGGCATTAAGGCATATTCATTTTCATGCATATGAGCACATTTCACACACAGGTAAATAGGACTATTGACTGAATAACTCTGCCTCCATCTATGATAGCATGCAGGATGGGGCAATGCGTCAGCCCACTTCAACCACTGACTGTTGATCAGTCAATGACAAGTCCAATCACATGTGATCAGTGCCAGGGCTGGTGGGCCAGTCCTTAATTTTTCCATTTTCTCCTTACATAGACTCTCTTAGTTTGTTTACTTATTTGCCACTTGCTTACTCTCATTTCATCTCCATTTTGCTGTATCCCATTAGACTGCCTCTATTTATGGGCGAGCGCAAAGCGCTCTGTCCATTCTGTAATCTCTCTTTGGGCTTAAAACCACACCCATGTCACGTCAGTCACTTACATTAGTTCGTGGGCATGCCTTTTAAAATCCGCCTGCTTTGGTTTGTGAAAGGCATGCATATGTCATGCCTTTTCCATTGTTTAGCCCACCTACACAGCACCGGTAAACGACTAAAAACATGCGAGGCTCGATGTTTTCAGCCTGGGGTGTGGACTACTTTATCTGTTTATTTTCCACGCAGCGCAGTCGCGCTGCATTTTACATAGTGCGATCGCACTGTTTTTTTTTCTTCTTTACAACGCTAATAGCTTTAACTCTAGCAAATGCGAGACCCGTTGCATTGAAAATGCTTGTTTTATTTTTTACCATCACCACACATTGGTTCCAACCATGGCAATTTTTCTGGAATATGGGAACAACAAAATATTACATACAGTACCATTGCATGACGGCCACCTGCTGCTACGTCTAATTTTGTTATAGCAAGCATGCATAGGTTTACCATATTTAGGTGGAGGCATATTTTCATTTTTCTTCTTCTGTTCTTTTAATTCATCCGACATACGTTGTTGAATTTGTGTGAGTCTTATTGTGGTTTTGTAAGTGAGCGAATGCAAGAATGAGTCAGTGGGTGAATTTATTGATACATAAGTGCAAGAATGAGTAAAATAGCACATTTATGATGAATTAAGTGCCTATGCCCATCAATAACTCGAGGCACTTTTCATTTATTAGCCAGACCTATTGGCATTGCCAGTGCGTATCTTTCTGTTAATTGTTTCATTGAGGCCTTGAAGATCTCTCCATGTTGCTACGGTTCCATAATGGCTTTGAGTTATGTGCCTTATGTATTCCTCTCTGAGTCTACGCCCTCCTTCATTTGGGAAGGTGAGAGCTATTGCACAGAATGATTGATGGCAGGAACGTTTAATTTCGGTGTAGCAGCTTATGGAGTTGGCCACTCACTGCAGAGATCTGTGCCCAGCTTTTAGGTGCAGCAGCCCATGGAGTTGGCCACTCACTGCAGAGATCTGTGCCCAGCTTGCAGGTGACATGGTTGTGTACCAGCGGGGTCACCTCAGCCCACCATTCGTCAAAGCTGATAAAATGAATACCATTACCATCTGTAATATTGTTTACATTGGCATTAAAAGCGAACGAGCGGTGGCAAGCGTCGTTTGAACAGTGCAACTTCCTGTTACGATACGGGAGAAAATAGTGCCTCCTTAGACGTGTTTCTGAATTGCAGCGCTTTTGTTGTCATGCTTGCTTTTTTTTTTTTTTCCTAATGAACTCCAGTTCCCGTAGGGGGCGACGGGACGTAAGCAAGCTTCTTGCACACAAGGAGTGGACTATGGACTCTGCACAGTGCGCAGGCCCTACCGCGCAGGAAACGGGCACCCGAGAGGCTGTTTCTATTTGCCCTCTTAGGTTAGCAGTTTGAGGCAACGTGCCATAATGAAACTTTTTCTCAAGCGGGATAGATGCATTCAAAATACAAATATCCTGCGTGTTCATGCACGAGTTATTGTAAACAAAGCGAACGGCGCTTCCTGAAAGGAAAACTTGCAATACGCGTGCTGTTCGAGAAGAAGCCTGCTGCAAGTGAACTTGTGGCCCATTCATAGGCACGGAGCTGCTAAAGCTTTCTGACCTTCGAGGCAAAAGGCCTGCGTGGTTTTGTTGACACCTTTCTGCATGAGACATTTCAGGGTTGCCTTGAGAGGGTCGTGGAGTGGCTGGTAGGCATGTCAGGTGAACGTCAACAGGGAGGAATGCCCAGCCAAAGGTAATGCACACTCTGATCAGCATTAGGTGAGTTGCCAGGGAATGAGTGCAGAGGTAAAAAATAAAAAAATGTCCTGCCACTCGTGCACTTTTCTCCTGTGATTAGCTAAGAGGCCTGCATCGTGGTTGCAGGCGCATTGATGGGGGGCTGATGTGCAGTACCCGCTGAAACCACACCAAGTCGCCCCTGCCATCTGTGCTGTGGAATGTGATGCTTGTATGGTGCATTGGTTGTATCTCATCAGAGTAGTGCTTATTAGACTATTTGAAAGCTGTCATCCAACCTAGGAAACATGTATTGTTGTAGGAGTTGGCACGTGTTTAACTTGTTTTAATATATGACACCTGTGCGCAGGTGAGTAGTGTACCTATATGTGTGTGGTCGCATTGTACCCATGTGAGAGCAGGGGGGCAGTGTGCCAGGGTGAGTGCAGGGTAAGTCGTGTGCCCATGTGAATGCAGAGTGAGCTGCCTGTGTGTTCTCGAGTGAGCGTGCAGGGAGTGGTGTCCTCGTGTTAGTGAAGGCTGTACCTGCATGAGTGCAGAAGGAAGGGCATGTTGTAGGAATGCATGGTGAGGGTTGTGCCTATGTGACTACAGGCTGAATGGAGTGCCTGTATGATGGCATTGAGAGGTGTGCCTAGGTGAGTGCCGGGTGAGCACTGGTTGTTTTTAAATGCAGGATTAATGGTGCATGTGTATGAATGCAGGGTGAACTACTTTAAAGCAGGCCCTACTGGCATGGCAGTGCGTGTTTTAAATATCATAATAGTCATATGGTAATACTACAGAATGTGCTATGTCAATGCCATTATATGCTCCACCATTTAAATGTCTCGCATGGACTTTTAGGTCCTGCCCACATCTTGGCCATCAGGCCACAGATTACCTATTTCTGGACTGCTCTGTAATTCTTAACATACAACTCCATGTATGCATAAATTAGGATTACATACGCAGCCATAACCCCCTTAGAGCACAGCTCCTGAGCTAAGATATGCACATCACCATTGACATCAGGGATCACTTCGTGGGTATCATATCTAATACATCATAACTATTGGCATGCCCTGCAGAAATTCTCCACATCCCAAATATTTCCTCTGCATGCCGTTTGGTTGTGCACAGTGTTAGTGACCACAGACTACGGGTCATTGTCCTGCGCCCAGTACCCGTCTTCAAGTGGGTACTGGATGCATGGTGTGGCCTTTGTCCATGCAAATTATGCAGCCTGCACAAACCTGGTACCCACTTGGTGCAGACAGAATATGGCTTCAGTTGTACCGTCTTCCTCGGATGTTTTGTCTGTGCTGTCTTTGTACTGGAATAAGGGTGTGACCTTGATCCATGCACTACACCTAATCTTACCATCTGCACTTCTGCAATCAGCCACACCCTGTGATTATTGTTCCACTGTATGCTCACTGATTGGTGTGCACACCTAATGGTATAACTATACAAAAAAATTAACACTGGCCAGCCAGGGGATTTGTACAGTCCGAAGCATCTGCTCTGAGTAAATGCCTATACTTGGACCTATTTTCAGGCGCAAATGTTGTCATCAGTTTTTCACTGTTGCAGCAAGGCTTAAAATGGAAAATGCCACTTTTAACAGCTGGTTATATTAAATTGTGGTTTTTTAACACAGTTAAGATCAATGTAATTTTGGCTGGATTTTCAGTGTTAGTTTAGCATGAAGATTTGTATCACCCCCATTGGCTTGACCCGACTTTGGCTGGGTGTCTGCATAGATGAAATCCAATAGTAACCAAGCAAGGGGATATGATTATTGGCAGACATATGCTTACAGTGATCCTTTTATTTCTGATTTGACTGAAACTGAATAGCAGCAGTCTTTTCTATTTGTGTCATATAAAGCCTGTTACTAAGAACTTCTGTGTCGACAAATGATGGATCTAGCACAGCAATAAAATTAATTTGTTTGTAGAATTTGGGAAATCACTGTATGATACATAGGTTAGTCTCGGGATTCTGGGCAGGGATAGGAAGGGAGATGAAAGTGACACTCCAGATGGACATAATAGAATAAGTTGCTTAGACTTGATGATGGAGACTGTCTTATTTTAGGCAGATGACCAATGAGAAAGCCTTGAGAAGTGCAGAGCTCTCGAATGATAGGACAGATAGCAGTTCTGAGACGTCTAACTGAAGGTCCAGAGTGCACTGTCAGAAGTAGAAAGTTGCTACGTGGTGTCTGGTGCCACAGAGAGAGATAGCCCAAAGGTGTGGTTGAAGAAGTGATCCAGAGATTTCCTTAGTTTTCGAAAAACATTTTCGAGTCAGAGATGTGTCGGGAGAGTATTCCACAAGGAAGAGCCTGGTAGGATGTATCCGAGAAATTGTAGCTTTTGGAAGGCGATTTAACAACAGCTTTCATACAGGAGTTTGTCACTGCAGATGCACAAGTAGAGTATGAATGAGAAATCACTGTTGAACCACTCTCCCAAAGTACAGGCTAGTTCTAGAGGTATTAGGCAAGCTCGAGGTAATTCAAGCTAGGTCAAAGTGATGTTTCAGGGATCAAAGATTTTGTAAAGGTGGGAATGATGAAACTAAAATCCAGGTCTTTTGGTCCACTCTGACAAAATAATGGCTAGAGTATATCTACCTCATCTCCCTTAGTAGTGTCAGCAACTCTTCCCATAAAGGCCAAACTGCACCCACACACTTTACCAAACTAACTATAGGCAGGGCCACTGGAATTACACGATTGTATGGCTGCAGTGATTTTCGCATAATTATAGATTTGTCGCATTTGCCACATAATCCCTCATTTGCTGCATAATCTGCATATTTTAACAAAAAAACATTTTGTTTCTATCTCAAACGGTTCACAGGTTACTAAAAATGCAGCAATACATGTTGGCGGTCAGCGAAAGGCCCTTTGCAAACCTGGACTTGTCACCTTTTTGTTCCTTAGTGCAATACTTTACTATTAACTAGTACTATTAGGGTGCAACCAATACCCAGACAGGGTGACTACGTTTAAAAATGATGAAATAATGAAGTGCTACTACAAAATGTACCTCATTATGCCGCATAATTTGCCTTTTCTGGACACATAATTTACTCAACCCTGTCTCATAATTCCAATGACCCTTATTATAGGCAATATACCAATGGCAATTCACATGATATGGTTTTCTGAGACCATGTTGAGAGTAAGGTCAACTTGTTTCTTATTTCTGTTGTGCTCAACGTGGAATTTAATGCTGGTTTTGTCAGCTATAAAGTATTGCTTCAAGCTTCCGCTCCAATATATTTGTGTTTTATATAACACCAACATGCAGCTTTTAGGATGCTTATGACCCCTCTGTAGCATTGTCAGCAAACAGGAAGACGAAAAGAGAAGGTTTGGGTGGAGTTGAGTAGTGGCCTTATTGACACTTTACTTCCCAAGTATGTTTGACGCCTATCCTTCAGTTAATAAATGTATCCCATAAAGGGCGACAGAGCACTGTAAAATGCACAAGCTTTTGCCTTCTGCTCCTTTCCAGACCCTCACCTAGTGTTGAATTCTTGATTTTATGCCAAGGGCTAAATAGAGCCTTTGGAGTAGAGAGCAGTAATTCTGAATGAATACACAGATAAGCAATCTTCTCATCGTGTTGTACATTCTTGGCTCGGGTGCAGACAAGTCACTCGTGCTACTGTGGGGGATGCCCTGCCGGGTATATATTTAGGTGCGTGAGGCTTCGCGCATGGCAGAATTGACTTAGAAGAGGAGGTATGTGGTTCAGCGGCCCGGTGCTTCGTCTCGGAGCTGCTTGAAAGCCACCGCATCCAATCGGCCTTCTTGTTTGACCCTATCCATTTCAGAGAGTCTAAATCTGGTGCCGTAGAATAAAAATAGAAGTGAGAAGCAGCCTGCGAATTTCTGGCATACTTGGTAATGATGGAAGAGGCCTGTTTGTTCACTCTGCGTGCCACCGCCTTGTGACGCGACAGAAGCAGCAATCTCAGTCTGTAAACACACGGGCAGTGCTGGGCGTGAGATTTCCGCGGTGTGTGTCAAGCTAGAACAGAAAGGGATAATAAAAAGCGTAATGCAAATGAGATTTCGACTTTCTTTTGTTTATTTCGCAGTTCTTGGCAGCAAATCCTAGGGCTTGCCCCTATTGTCGTGGCATCCGCTGCTAGCTTCAATGGACGCAATGGAGGTGCATTGCAGATGATATTTGTTTTCAACATTCCCTGAATGTTTTGGGAGCTAGACACATTTCTCCTCCGTCACCTCAGTTATGTGTCATGATAACAAGGTCTCTGTCCCTTCCTCCAAAAGACATCTTTTGCTACCATTGTGCACATCATTGCCCTTTGCCTGTTTGTGCCCCAGAGAGCAAGGAAGTATCTAAGTGCTTGACACTTTTAGATCCCTCAGTGGTAATGCTAGCTTATCTTGATAGCTGTCACTGTGACCCTATATAATTACCCCCTTCTTTTCTGGCATATACAGGCTTTTTGCTTTTCATGAGTTTAAGCAAAATTTAGTGGCACATTTACTGAAAACTTGATTTTTTTCAGTTAACGCTAAGAAATCTGCTCTGCTGGTTCATCATCCCCAGGGAGCCCTAGATGTAGCTGTTGCACTGTACCATACTGTTTTCATTAATCCAAATCAGTGGTGAATTTTGAAAAGGCCCAACATATGCAGGAATTCTCCAAAAATTCCAACACCCATTTGGAGAAATCTTAATTTTGTGCAGAAATAAATTTGCATTCCGGATTTAGACTGTTCCTACTCATATGTGGAGTCCAAACTTTGTGAAAATATATGAACAAAATAGTTCTCCAGCAAGGAAAATAATAAAATCTATAGGTAAAATCAAATAAATTGGTGGGGTTTAAGTAAATACAATTATTACCTTCCTCCTTTAAATTCCAAAATAATAAAACCAAATAATTCAAACAGTGATTTATATTTGTTTTAACATTAATGATAGCCAAGAAAGCATATTATTTAACCACTTAACTGTGGTGGATGAGCTATATATTTCCACCACAGTACCTCAGCAGTGCGGTGGAAGTAAACTGCTCATCCATCGCATAGCAAAAGCATATCCTTCTGGAGATTTCCTTACATTCAGATATTGTTTTTTTGGTAATCACTGTAGTGTGCAATATGCTGATGTCACTCTGATTGATAGTGAGACCAGACAGTGCCTTTTGATTCTGTTGGAGTGGGCGTTCATCCTGAGCGCCTCTCACTAGTGGATCACTGTAGTAAAAGTGTTTGGTTCTTCTGTGAAAGGTAAGTGCTCTCTGCTGCCTCAAAAAACTCATATTTCTTTCTGCCCCCCTGTAAAGGACAGATTGTGTATTTTACTTCCAGTCTGCTCCTCTCATGGGGTGGAAAGCCCACTAGACATTCGAATTAACTTTCAGAGCTACAAAACCACCTTGGTAATGACCTCAGCTTATAAGCATTTGGCTTTCCCTGTGTAAATGACCATGGCCACATAACTGGGACTACTTTATTGAGGTGGTTTTATACTGCTAAAGTGCAAAAGTGTGTTATTGTGGCTGCAGGTATTTTGTGAGGTTTGTACTTATCTTAGTTGTTGCTTGTTAGGAGTAGGTGGGGTAAAGGGGGGCTTAAGGACCTCTGAGTAAAACTGGAGGTCACACTACCTTTCTTTACCAGTCAGAATTAAGGAATTAATTGCACTTCTAGTGCTCCTTGTTCACATCTGCAGTACTAAATAAGATACAGATAAAAATCCCCATGCATCATTTAAAGTATGCACACTTACTAAAGCAGTAGAAAATACTGCTTTGCACTGTAGAGCATAATTGTACACAGTGTCAAGGTTTTTGTTTCAGCTCTCAGTGGGATTCCACCCAGGAGTAAACCATTCAGTAGATTCACGAAAAAGCTCATAATGTTTAGGTCAAGCATAGCAGTAAGTGCACAAACCCTGCTTTTCAACCTGTTGTAATCTAGTCTATGGGCTTTAAACCTGCCCATCACTTTCATTCGTTCCTGGGCTTGCCTTTCAACAATTCCTTGATGTTATTGGTAAATGCTTTACGTTTGTCCCGCCTTGAGGCTCTTTTGTTAGTCCTTGCAGAATGACCCTATTACATGGATTATTCTACGATTACCGATATACTTTTGAGAGGGCAAACTACTTTTTCTTTTATCTCTCCCCTTCGCGCTTCATGGTGGCCATGGTGCTCTGTCAACTCGATTGGCGGTATTGGAGCGCTCGTCACAGTGTTCATACTGTTACCTAATCGGAGTCATTTCAGTTTTGCTTTTGTCTCTCCCCTTCATGCTCCATTGCTTTAAAAAACCCTTGTAATTGGTAAATGTTTTCCCTAAATAAAAACACAGAAATCTTCAAAGAGGCTCTCCTGGCACAGTTGGAGAGGATATACTACATTATTTACTGCACTCGGGGAAACTTGCTACATAATGCTTTGCAAGCATTCTTTTTCAAAACATTTTTGCCCATAATTCAGCCTTTGGTAGTTCTTAGACAATGGGACCACCACCAAAACGTTTAGCACAAAGCACACTTTCTGTCTAGAACATCTCTGAGTCCCCACACTAGGTTATTGGGGACCCCAAACAAATAACCCCTCCCACTATTCATTGTCTGTTTAAGCTCTCTCATGGCTGAAACATTTGTTTTTCAGGTGGGAGTAGTTTGTATTTTAAAGGCCTTGTTTGTAATATAATTGCAGAAGGCCTGCTAGCCCTTAAAATATGTAATGCAGTATGTCATCCAGGGGCTAAATGTATGGTTGCACTGCATTACTTTCTGCCATTTTGTTTTGATGTGGTTATGCCCTCTAGAGGGTAACTATATGGTTACATGACCATGTTTCTTGGAAATGCTATTTTTATTGTGGTGTCCTCTATGGGCCGTTCTGAGGATTACAGTCAACATACTACAATATTTGCAGCACTTGGAAATTTGCCTCATAATGTTTTTCAGAACATTCATTTTACAAAACATATTTGCTCGTAACTCAGCCTGTGGTGGTCGTAGGACAATGGGGCCACCTTTGAAATGTTCACCACAATGTGCTGTTTCTGTCTGGGTTTCCATACTAGGTTAGTAGGGACCCCAAAGTAATATCTCATTACACCAGTCAGTGTATTGTTTGCTCTCTTATGGCTTGAACTTTTGTTTTGCACCTGGGAGTAGTTTGTGTTTTGAGGGCCTTGTTTGAAAAAATATTCCAGTACGCCTACCAGCCCTTTAGTTATATGCAGAGCCACTGGAACTATGTGGCAGAAAAGACCAAAATATGTGGCAGGGTTGACCAATTTATGTGGCTAAAAAAGTGCAGTTATGCATTTACAGAGCCAAGAGCTCCAACTCAAGTAAATGCGAGACCTGTTGCATTGCAAATGCTTGTTCTATCCTTGCTCCTGTTTCGGAGAAAGCTGCAGACACACCTTTTTAAAGAATACTATTTCATAATGCAATAACAGTCTACTTTCACTCTTGGAAACCAGTTACTCCTTCAGTCTCACATTGACAGTCTTTCCCTTTGACCCTGTACAGCACTTCACTGCCTTCCAGCTATGTTTGCACTATACAAATACCACATATATACATTCTTTAGTTTAAACGTCATGATAACCAGGTGAAGTTTCTGTACTTGAGTTGGGTTTGTTTATGACAGATTCCAGTTCTAACATCCTCCAAACATCACTGCCTTTATGCATGAGCATGTTGATTTTCCCAAACATTCAAAACTCTTCCAGAGTGAACCTCGAGTCTCAACTAATTAAGACACTTGCAAGTGCCTATTCCAGCAGTCCATAAGTGTCATTGCTGAGAGCATTCCCTAAGTTGGCATTTATATGTTCATTGTGTTGCGATCATTAGTTTATTGCTAAGGCCATTTTGTAAGGTTTTTAGCGTGTAATATACAGTTGCATTTGTCGTGATGCAAGTGACTGGAACCTGATGAACAGGACTTTCCACTTATATGGCCCTGGGGAAGCTCAGCCTGTGCACAAAACCCTCATGAGTAACTTATAGTATGCAGACTGCCTTCAATGAAGGGGCAAGGTAGAGTTAGGTTTTGAACTATTTTTCTTCGCTTTCTGCTTAGGTATTTCTCATATCCTTGTCATTCCTTGGCTAACGTGTCAAGTCAAAAGTACAAACTAAAGCGCACAATATCCAAGTGAACTAGTTAGCTTTGCAAAGAAGACAGGTTAATTTGTTAAAATAACTTTGTTTTAATGTCTCAGAGAAATATAGCAAATGAAGATCAGAACTAGGCTACCACTGTGTAGCAAGTATGACTCTTCCCTAAATTGATGTTCCTGCATCATTCACCCTTTTTGGAGGAAAAAACTTTAAATACGGTATTTTGCTTTCATCTTTTGACTTGTTATCTTGTTAGTAGCCACACAAATTTTCTTTTAGAACCAGTGCAAATGTTTGAAGTTTTATCACTGCCTGTTGGCAAATAAGCTTTACATAGATACTAATATTTGTTACTTTGCAGTTCAGCAGTACGTTCCCTAACCGACCTTGCACTATAGTGGACAAGGTTATTCTGGTGTAACCAGCTCTTGAACTCTTTTGTCTTATTGCGTAGAAACCATAATACTGTACAGAATGTGACTGAAGTAATGTATAGGAAGTAGACATGAAAGATTTATCTATCCCTATACACTGACCTACTCTACTGTAGTGTCTGCCTACTGTTCTTTTTGTGGCCAGCATGTGTATGTGATAGACAAGTTGGCCTTTCAGGTGTTTACTCACTCAAGTGAGCTGATTTTGCAGTCTTTCGAGACCTCTTCTCTTATTCTCGCTGGTCCAAAATGAGTATCAGGAAATGATCTCTAACGAAGTTGTATGCTGTGGTTCGTCCCAAGTAGATGTCACCCAGTGGTTATCTAGAAGAGGGGTGTTACTACATATAGGTTTTGTCAAAACAACCATTAGTGAAGAGGTGTGGAAAGTCAGTTGCATCTAACTAGAGAAACGTGTGAAGGGGACGCCTTTTGTTGCAGTATATTTAATCTTGTTTAACTTTTACAAGATGCTATTTCATCTCTATTTCACAGTAGAACTTGCCAAAGTGTTGGCTTGCTCTGGGCCAAGATGCCATCGTTGTGTCAGATATTACCCTAACGTAGGCCTTAACACAACATGAACAATCTCTCAACTCTGGTCTTTATTGAAAGCTTTAGGTTTGTCTAAAACACTGCCTCATCTCGGCATTGATTCATAGTGCCTTAATTACTAATATCATGTCAAGCCATATTTGTAACATATAGCCCTACTGTACACCTACCTTATGCCCAGTAGAGCAAGCTATAACAATCATCTTTGGTTTGTAAAACCGGACTATTAGCTTCTGGTTCAGGTCATTATTGACATCAGGCCATCAGACCTCTTGGAGATAGTGAAACAGTGTTTCATAGTTGTACCTTTTAGGCTTTCTTGCCAGAGCGTTTGTAGTGTTGAGCCTCAAATACGGTTTATAACAACTATAATCCTAAAAAGCATTGCTTAAAGGTTATACATAAACAGTGAAATATTCCTCACGGTGAGTACGAGCTCCATTCTGAGCGCCCATTTTCAGAATTTGACATTTGTTTGATGTGTGACAGTGTGTGTAATCATTGCTGCTTGTTGTCACTCGCAGGCGCTTATGATGTTATATGATTGTGAATCTCACACTCAGGACTGTCAAAAGCCTCTACCCTCCGAGTGAGTTATCTGTGTGAAAAATTGTTAACAATCAAAACGTGTTCTCACTTGGTTTATCTATTGTAGCTTGTAAATTATCTAGTGCAGCGATAACTGGAATTGCCTCAAGGCCCAGACTGGCTTCACTAAGTAGTCATGAACAGGGCACCAGCTCAGAAAGCAGATTCTGCAAAGTGGCAGTTTGCCAGATAGACAAGAGAGACTAGTTGAATGTCATGGTTTCCTGAACTAAGAAGCTTCTGTTTCGATTCCCCTCAAACCTAGCTGTAGGGGATTGTGGATGTAGGGCAGCAGAATCAAACAGTTTGGTTGGAACCTAGTAATGAACCTACCTCTTTCACCTCATTTTAGGAGGCAACGAATTCCGTGTAGTATACCCTATCGATGTGGTTGTTTTCATGAACAAGAAACAACTCCATGTCACTGTTTCTTTTCCAGATTAATTTTCCATTTTTGGATTGTTATGGATATTCTACTTGAGAACATAATGACCACTTTGCTGCTACAGTGACCTGCTTCATTTGAACACTTTTTCAGATTCCTCAATTTTTCCAGCATCCAGGCGGAAAATCATGCTAGTGTTTCTAGGTGTTTGCATCGTTGGCGGTCTTCATTTTAGAAGACAGGAGACCTGTGGTGCGTGTGAAACATCAGCCGGTACATAGATGAATGGTATATGAAGTTCTCTAACCAGTCCTGCTATACTTGGTCAGGTAAAAGTGCAGGCCGAGGGTATATGCACAATGGGGGTGACCCATTAAACATGATAAACTGTTTCTTTATCAGCCTGCAAGTGATGAGCTTGGAGAGCAAGTTCCCATCCCTGTTTTGTGTACAACATTAGACTGTTACTGTCCAACATTCCCTCTCTTGCTATACTATATTAATTCAGGAATGTTTGCCTACGGACCAAGAAGAACTGCCCTTACTTTGTTACTCCTTTGTAAATGATATTTCAAACAGCTTATATTTGGAGTGCCACTCTTGCTGGCACTCTAAATTTTACAACTTATCAGTGGATTTATTTCGTTCACAGATTTGACAATTTCAATTTTCTTGCCTTCTTCAATGGTACATATGTAGCTCAAGTCACCTTAGTATTTCATAAAAGTGTATTTTTTTTATAATTTAAACTTGAGCATGGGTGTAAGAGACTTTGTACTCGGCAGTGAGACACAAAAATGCAGTTAAATCAATACATTTGACATGAACCTTTGCAGTGAGTGAATAAGGATTCCTGAATCTTTGCTGAAATTACAGACGGTTATGTGAAATATTTCAAATAAATATATAGAAGAAAAGAGCTGTGAGACTTTTACGAGGTGGAGAAATCGAGGCGAGTAGAGCCTGGCTGAAATGCTGTTTGCTTAGATAATGAAATGGTAAATGTAAAGATCATTTGATCCATTTGGACATGTCATTTGACACTTTTGACGTTCTGATTTCTCCATTGAGGAACTGATACAAGGGTATAATTCTGCATTGGGGGAAAAAACCCTACGTGCAGATGCACAATTTTGTTTCTTTTTCCCCCCTCCACATGGAAAATATTTTACAGTGGGAGAACTTTGATCCCCTACTTCCTTACTAAGTTTGGAGATGTTCCTGTAACAATTTCCTCCCTGGAAGAAGATTTACCCCAGTTTTTTGTAGGAGGAAATCTTTATTCATTTCTCGAATTGGAAAGAGTAATGGATGACTTTGTAAGTAGCAACAGAGTCACAAATCGGTTTACTAGGCAAACCACTCTTTGATCCTTCCACTTCCCACGGTTTGCTAGAGGCTCACTCCTGCGAGCACAGTTTACACAGTAGCAGAGTAAAATTCTGCAGAGAAGATTGACAGCTGTTAGGTCTACTTCTGCGAGTGTCTTGCAGCTGTAAACACTTACATTTATATGAGTAAACCTGATTTATGAACACAAATGACTGTGAACTGGACCATCCTGAGGATGATCTTGTCCAGTGATTAACTGGGTCCTCACGTTATTAACATAAGTGCATATTTTTTGGCCACCACTTATTTTTTTATCATCAGCCTTTGACTCTTAGAAAGAGACGTAAAGGCAGCAAAGAGAGGAGCGAGGAGGAAGAGCAATTTCGGAAAGAAAGGTGAGAAAGCGAGGATGAAAAATAACCTACAAAAGGAGATAGAGACAGGAAGTCTAAACCAAGAATAGGCAACCTGGGTATTCATTAATCCCAGCATTTGGCAGCACCACTGGCGGACTACTAACAGAAACTTTGGGCCTATGCACTTAGACTCTTTTTAATACAAATTAACTGACCCTGCATGTTGTCTGTCTTTGACTTGACCCAGCTGCTGAATAGCTAAATGGCATGGTTGCTTGACTTCTTGCTGGAACTGTAGCTGGCATCCTCATCGTTCAGTATAGGTATGAATCTTATCACTTTGCATGGCTGCTCTTTAAAGTCATAAAGCACTGCTGCGCCACCAAAGCTATTGGGAAATTGATGTTATTAGCCACAGTCTCATCAGAGCATGAAACCAGGCTGTGTTGTCCGAAGGTAAATTTGAATGGATTGGCGATTTGTCAATCTCCTTGGGTATGATGTAATCATCCAGTTATTCCTCATCTGATCTACCTCCCTGTAAGAGTTCACCTTCTTTCACTAAATCCAATTACACAAATTCCGACAAATCTTCGTCCTAATGCCCTTAGGAGTTAGTGGGACCAGCGTTGTTTGATAACTCTAGAAGATTGAAGGTGGGTTTGACAAAATAGGGCATAGGTAGTGCTGCCTTACTCTCCTTGCCAATGAAAGTGTCAGGAGAAGCTTGTACAAATGAAAGAAACAACCCGGACACCAATGAAGATCCTGCTGGTTATCTTTTAATCAACCTGCCAACATGACTTCTCACTCGCCAGCATCACCGCAACTGACGCAAGTTTAAACACAACATTCTAAAACTAAAGAGCTCCCTTACATCATAAACGCAACACAGCGCTATCTTCCAAAAGATCAATTTGAGTGAGAACGTAATGCATTTGCTCACATCCTGCAAGTGAAAATTTGGGATTTTAGAAAAAGAGGTCATAATTTCAGGCTCATTCAAATGGAAGTCAATAAGGACTTTCAGCATGACTTTGGGGTTAGTTTATAAAGTGACCTTGTCCTTTGCACAGCAGAGAAAGGGTCTTCTAACAGTAAATGCTTGTATTGTGGCAGAAATCTAAGCTATGGTGGGTGTGCTACTAAATAAACACTATTGTTGAGGTCTAAGGCGATTTAGCACTGTGTACCGCTATTTAAAATTACTCGCGATTCCCAGCTTGATGAAGTGGAAGAAGTTAACATGTGACTATGTGAAAGATAGCAACGTTAGATAACTACAGTTACAGGCAACTAATTTCGGCTTTCTTGCTTTGAATTGACCAGCACACTCATTTGACTGTTAGAAAGAGATTAAGAAAAAATCCCCAAAAAATGTCTGTCACCTGACTTTGTATAGGAACAAAAATGAATTCAGCTAGTGTGGCAGATTGCTTCTAAAGAGTAATTTTAGTTTTGTTTTTAAATCACATCTTGTGATGTGGGCTAGCATATTATGTCAATTTTTTTATCCATGTTGCTATAACATGGAAAATCTCTACTTTGTGGAAGGCACTGTTGGCAAACCAGTTTCTAAAAAACAAGGGGATCCTTGGAGAGCCATCAGCCTATTTGTGTATTTCCCCACTGGATGGCTCATCTAAAATACTTACAAGAATTATCTTGGAGTCCTTTGGAGAATGGGAACATGCAGATACATTAATTCTTCTTGAGCGGATAGGGCTTAGAACGGAACTAGGCACAACGTATCACATTTTTGCATGAAATTCTATTATATTAAAACACATAGCTGATGGACGCCTTTTAGTCTACTTTGTTGACTTCAGGTTAGCTTTTGATCACCTTGGTTGATTGTGGACAAAACTCGATAGACTAGGGATATTCATTATCCTATTAACCAATTATTAGTAGTCTCCTTGATAAGACCTAGGCCCGGGAACAGTGGTCCTCTATAGGTAGTATGACTCATCTGACCAGAATGATTGAGATTAGGAATGGCCTGATACAACGCTCTGTCATAGCTCTATTAGCTTATTTACCATGATTTTTTGCTGACGAGCTCCCTTTAATAGCCTTATTTGCCTAAAATGTAAACCTCTAAAGTTGGTGATCGATAGGTCAGTGGTTTATTCTACACTGATGTTAATGCCTTCATGCCTGTTGGACTAAAACGTAAACTAAGCACCCTAGTTACATATTGCTCAAGTAGCAAACTGACCATTAATGTTAGAAATACCCTGATCTAGTAGTTCGGTAAGAAAAACAATGCTTTTGTGTGGACATAAGCTAATGATATGGTTGTTATTGTCAAACGCTATAAATATTTTAGAGTTGCCTTTGATAAGACTCTCAACTGGTACTTTATTTTTATGACAATATGCCAAAAGTATCTCAGTGAGTACCCTCAGTATGAGGATAAGTTATACACAAGATATATGTACACAAACCAAACTTAGGTAAGTAGTAGCAAGAAAAGTAATGCAAACAGTGTAGAATTACAGTAGATTGCAATAGGAGCACATAGGTATAGGGGCAACACAAACCATATACTCCAAAAGTGGAATGCGAACAACGAATGGGCCCCAAACCTATGTGAGCTTGTAGAGAGTCACTGGGACTGTAAGAAAACAGTGAGGGTTAGAAAAATAGCCCACCCCAAGACCCTGAAAGGTAGGTGTAAAGTGCACCTACTACCCCAAGAGAGCGCAGAAGTCGTGATAGGGGGATTCTGCAGGAAGAACAAACACCAGCAATGCAACAACAGTGGATTTCCGGACCTGAGTACCTGTAAGACAAGGGGACCAAGTCCAATAGTTGCGACAGTGTCGAGAGTGGGCAGGAGCCCAGAAAATGCCAGCTGAGGGTGCAAAGAAGCTGCTACCGGTTGGAAGAAGCTTGGAGTTCTGCAAGAAAGAAGAGAGCTAGGGAGTTCTCCTTTGGAAGACGGATGTCCCACGTCGCGATGAAGCTTCCCACGTAGAAAGACTGCAAACAAGCGTTGCTAGCTGCAAGGGTTGTGGTAGAGGTTTTTGGGTGCTGCTGTGGCCCAGGAGGGACCAGGATGTCGCCACTTGGAGGAGGAGACAGAGGGGGGCGCCCAGCATCTCAGGGAGCCCTCACAGAAGCAGGCAGCACCCGCAGAAGTACCTGAACAGGCACTTGGAAGGAAAGTGAACTGGAGTCCACGCAAAGTCACAAAAGGGAGTCCCATGACGCCGGAGTACAACTCAGAAGGTTGTGCACTGCAGGATAGAGTGTCGGGGACCCAGGCTTGGCTGTGCACGTAGGAAATCCTGGAAGAGTGCACAGGAGCCGAAGCAGCTGCAAATCACGCGGTACCCAGCAATGCAGTCTAGCGTGGGGAGGCAAGGACTTACCTCCACCAAATTTGGACTGAAGAGTCACTGGACTGTGGGAGTCACTTGGACAGATTTGCGGAGTTCCAGAGACCACGCTCGTTGGGCTGAGAGGGGACCCAGAGGACCAGTGATGCAGTCTTTTGGTGCCTATGTTAGCAGGGGGAAGATTCCGTCGACCCACGGTAGATTTCTTCAGAGCTCTTTGTGCAGGGAGGAGGCAGGCTACCCCCAGAGCATGCACCACCTGGAAACAGTCGAGAAAGCTGGCAGGATGACGTGATACAAGGTTGCTAGTAGTCGTCTTGATACTTTGTTGCGGTTTTGCAGGCGTCCTGAGCAGTCAGCGGTCGATCCTTTGGCAGAAGGTGAAGAGGGAGATGCAGAGGAACTCTGGTGAGCTCTTGCATTCGTTATCTAAAGAATTCCCCAAAGCAGAGACCCTAAATAGCCAGAAAAGGAGGTTTAGCTACCAAGGAAGGAGGATTGGCTACCAAGAGAGGTAAGAGCCTATCAGAAGGAGCCTCTGACGTCACCTGCTGGCACTGGCCACTCAGAGCAGTCCAGTGTCCCCCCAACACCTCTGTTTCCAAGATGGCAGAGGTCTGGGACACACTGGAGGAGCTCTGGACACCTCCACTGGGAGGTGCAGGTCAGGGGAGTGGTCACTCCCCTTTCCTTTGTCTAGTTTCACGTCAGAGCAGGGCTGGGGGATCCCTGAACCGGTGTAGACTGGGTTATGCAGAGATGGGCACCATCTGTGCCCATCAAAGCATTTCCAGAGGCTGGGGGAAGCTGCTAAAGTAATACTTTAGAAAGCACCCATGTTGGCACTCCAAGCCGAATTTCAGTCTGATCAAACATTCTCTAGTGTTTTGTGGTATCTTTCACCTACTAGTGTGCTGGAGCTTTGATGTAAAATGCGTCTGTATCCAGTCTGGTGCCTGGGGTTATTCCAAAAAGGAGGACTCATTGGTTAGATGGCATATCCATCAGAAAAAGGGTTACCAAAGGTAATAACTTGCCCTTTCTAAATATTGTGTCCAGCAACATGTATGAGGGTTAAGTTAATGTGGTTTGGTCAGCTAGCCTTTTCATCAAAGTAGAGAGGAGACTGGATTAATAGGACAAACAGACGTGTGTGTGTGTGTGTGTTCGTAATGAATGTGAAACCTATTTTAAGACTGCTTTGTATCCAAGGCAACATTAAAACTGTCAAGGAGCCTTTTTGTTTGGTCTTTAGGTGTGATTTCTACACAGTTTTTATTGTTTTAGTTAAGTTTTAATACTCTTTTATGAGGTGATTTATGTATGATTACATTTGGTTTATATGGAAATATGTTTTAATAAACTATATTTGGATAATAAGTAAGCTGACTATTTAGTTTTTTTTAAAGCAAAATGTGTAAAATGCAAAGGATTTTTGAGGCTTATGTTGGGTTAGTAAATATGTATACACTGTGAATCGGATATATATTGCGTTCAGCCTTAGAGAAGGGAACTGGGTACTCTGCTTGGCTAGCGTGAAAAAGTGTCTGTGGAGTTACAGACTGTTCACAAGCCTGCCCAAGTTCTCCAGGCAATGCTGGTACTGCATGTACTACTATATATTTCCTTGGGAGGACTATAACTTGCCTGTGAACAGTGTGCAGGCCTCCCTCTGCTACTGTTTGTACATGCTCCTGCACTGCCTGTTGACAAGCTGGTGGTTGGGCACATAGCCATATAAATCCACCCTAATTCTGCCAGTCTCCCCAACAGAACTTGTTGCCTTTCCAATGAGTTCACAAGACAAAACACAGGTATTAAAGGCTATGCAGCCGTGGCTAAGCATTACAACAAACACATGCAAGAAGTAAGGAGTACTTTGTTCTCCAAATGCCAAGTGGCATCACCTTGGGAGGACTGGAACAGGCTTGTAGACAGTATGCAACTTCACCATGTGGTATTGAAAAGAATGTGTCATAAAAGGGAGAAAAAGAGACCCAGGGAAATTGTTTTTATTATTTAAAAAAAAAAAAAAGTGCGAGGTGCCATAAAGAAACCTGGCGTACGCGTTTCGGCAAAAGCCTTCGAATGGGCCATCCCATAGTGCAGTGCAAAAAAGAAATTTAAGGGAACATCCATCTTTTTGCCCACACCTTTTCTTAAAGGTATATACGCACAGACTGCATGAAATAAACAATATTACTTTTTAACCTTGTATGATCTTTTGTGGTTGAACCACACCACACCTCTTGCATGAAAAAAGAAGAAAGACATTGAATTCATACAATGGTCACACAGTTCGTCAATGATTTAATTGAAATGTTTGCTCACTAATGGTGCATTACCATAATATAATTCATGAAAACGAGATAAGCAGCATGAATTAAGAGGACAGCAGTTATTCTGCTGCATTCTACAATTGCAGTCCTGGTGAAGCACCGATTTTACAAAAGTATATCCTCATCCCCCTAAGCAACAAATCTCCTAAGAACAATCATATTTTTGACCATGTGACCCTTATGTGAGACTTTATATTGGCAATGAGAATTGATAAGACAGTATAAATGATAGATAGTATGAAAATAGAAAAACATAGAGATAAAAGGGTAAAGGACATCACTCATTCTACTCTGTTTTACAATTTGACTGCCTGAAAAATGAAGCATAAATGACATCCACGGTTACCTATCAAGTTCCATAATTCATCCATAAATGTACATAAAGCTCAGCATTTGTATTTAGACCCCAAGGTATCTCTGTTCCTATCATTATAATCAATCTAGACTCTGCTCTCCTCAGTTCCCGATTTCCCTCTCTTATATTAGCCTTATATGATTGATGCCATAATAGCGTACTTCCCTGTATTCCCCAGCGTGTTGTTCCCAAATATGTTTTGCAGTAACATTTTACAGTGCTACCTATGTATCTTTTGCCAGAACCACGTTCCAGGGAATAAACTACAGACGAGGTTTCACATGATATCTGTCCTCTTATTTTCCTTGTGGACCCATCAAAGCATTTGAACTCTATCATGTTCTTACCATACCGGCACGCTTTGTATTTAGTATATTTATAAAAACCTTCCATCTGAAGCCAGTTTTTTCTTCCAGTTCCTTGTATCGATAGATAGCTTTTGACAAGCAGATCGTTCAGTGATGGTGTTTTTCTATACGTAATCCATGGATGTCCTGTTACCCAATCTTTTAACTCTTCTCCTTGCCTAATGATTCTTCAATTCTTTCTGAGAGCTGTTTTAATTTCCTTGTCTGAATGATTGTAATCCATAATATATCTGATAGTGTGATCCTGGTCACTTTTCCTTTCTCTTATATTTTTTCGGACCAATAAATCCTCCCTGTTCTTTTCCATGGCTTTTTTCATGTCATTGTCCAATACAGATACTGTGTACCCTCTTTTCACAAATCCCTGAAACATCTCTGCGCCAAGTATTTTAAAGTCACTCAGTTCAGAACAATTTCTTCTAGCTCTTAAAAATTCTCCCTAAAGCACACCCCACTTGAGTGCTTTAGGATGTGAGCTATTGGTAAACAAAATACTGTTACAACTAGTGGGTCTGTGATATAGTCTTGTACATATTTTCTCATGGTCAATGTGAACCTCAATATCCTAAAAGGTTATTTTCTCCTTGCTTGTCTCAAATGTAAATTGTAATCCCTATGGATTTTGATTTAGTGAGTTTAGGAACTCCTCCAATTCAGCCTGCTCCGCTTCCCAGATTATAAATAGATTGTTTGTAAATCGAACCCAGAGGATAACTTTGAGGACCTCAGCATTTTCTTAGGTCCATACACATTCCGCTTCCCATTGGCCCATCGTGAGGTTAGCATAGGTAGGAGCAAAAGATGTTCCTATTGCTGTACCTTTCTTTTGAATATAATATTTACCATCAAAGCTGAAGATATTATTGGAGAGACAAAACTCCATCATTTTTAGCAGCATCTGTGTGTGCTCCAATAGACGCAATCATCCGCTGCATAGGAAATATGCACAGGCTTTCAGACTATCCTCATGTTTTATTGAGGTATATAGTGACACAACATCCACTGTTGCCATTATGTACTTTTGCTTCCATGGTGTGCCATTAATTCAGTTTTAAAAATCCACAAAGTCTCTGATATAGGACGGAAGTGCGGCCACATATGGAAATAAAAAAAATGTCTAGAAACCTTGATGTATTCTTGCATAAAGAGTCACAAGAGCTCACTATTGTACATGCTGGGGGATTACTCCTGCTCTTATGTATTTTTGGTAGCACATATATTGTTGGTGTCGTCGGATACCTTATTTTTCATGTATATCAGTTCTTCGTCTTCTAACAGGCCTCTTTCATGCCAGCTATTGAACTTTTCATGGAATTCCCTCATAATTTCCTTTGTGGGGTCTTTCTTTAGTTTTTCATAGTTGTCTTGAATAGATAATTGCCTCGTAATTTTTTGGCTGTATCCACTACGGTCCATTACAGCTATGTTTCCCCCTTTATTATCTGAAGCTTTCATCACAATATTTTTGTCCTACTGTAAATCTTGCAATGCCCGCCAATCATCTTTCGTCATATTACTTACACGGCCATAATGTTTCTTTTTCTCCTTCTTAACAATATCCCTAAGATCCTCAGCCATCATTTCCTGGAACACATCCACCTTATTGCCCTGTGGTAATTGTGGGCAAAATCTAGATTTCTCTTTACATCCACTTACTCATGATCTGTCAGTTTTCACTCCCATTTCCCTGCAAAATTGCCAATCCGATAAGATCTCCTCAAGAGTGGGCATTATGCTTAATTCTTGTTCTAAGTCCCATAGGTCTCTCATTGGAGAAATATCTTTTAGCCGCAAATTTGACATGGGGTGAGATGCTCCTGGGTTCGTGCTTCTAGATGATTTATTTGCAAAATATTTCTTTAATTTTCATTTCCTGCAAAATTTCAATAACCCAATCCTTGATGTTGCCAAATCCATTCCTGCATTGGGACACACATTTTGGCTTCTATTCAACAGATGTATAGGCTTACAATTGAGGACCTTTGAGGATAAATTAATTACAAGATTGTCATCCAAGTCTGATTGTATTTTTTGTATTCCTGCTTCCTCTTTCTTTTCTGCCTCCTTCTGCCTTGTTCTTTTCGGTTAGTTTGGTTCCCTGCCCTCATCATTTCTCTGCCTTTCCTGCGAGTTGACATCTGTAACAATCTCATTTCAGCTCACAACCCCTCGTCCCCCGAACTTACTTCAGAGGATTCCACACTAGATGGCATTTGTAACTTGTCTTGGACTTGGTCCATTACTTGTCTACTGTAAATTGCATCAAAACGTCTTCCTGCTATGTAATCAGTTTTGTCCCTAATATGCTTATCCAATTTCTTTTCGAGTTCATCAAAATCTCTTGCCCCTTCCTGGGTCATCTTATCTTTTTCCAAGGCCTTTTCTAAAGCATTGATTATTTATTTATTTATATATATATATATATATATATATTTTTTTTTGTTCTTTTTCTGTATATATAATCTTTCACCAGCCCTCTTTATCCATTGGTGTATTGATGTGTAGTTCACATTTTTCTTCAATTGATTGCAATATGGGCAAATTGGTCAATCCACTTCATCCTTTGGCTAACTTTACTGTGAGTAACAACATACTGCTCTTTCATAAGGAGCACATCCGCGCACAGAGTTATTGCTAGAGCCTACTATGTAAATGTTTTCTTTTTGAGATTAAAAAAATATATATTTTTGCTTTTAAGCATTTTTCTGTAAATTGAACACAATCGTGTGGCTCGCCTAACAATAAAGTTTTGCAAAAGCATTGATGAAACAAAAAGCAACAGCAAAGCTGTATTACTCAAAGCATCACCAGACCTATTATCTTGCCAATGCTTGTGTCTTTTTCATAGCATGAAACATTTTCCTTTAAGTCTGTTGATTGAATCACTCGACCCACCTGGTGAGATGTCTGATCTCAATAGACAGAAGTCTAACCCTGTTTTTGAGAAATCGTAGAAATTCTCCCTTTGGTGCAAACAATAATCTAGAATATTCAGTTGCCCCTGGAATTGTGCAACTTTCCCACGTTTTCCTACTTACTCCAATTCTTATGGTGAATAAAAAGCGGGGCTTGACAGCCTTATTTAAGCTTCTGTTTTACCTTCATTTGACTCACTTCACCTGTGTTGTTTATTTCTTAAGGGGCATGATAGGAAGGTCTCAGTTTGCCATTTGAAACTTATGAGAACCATTTTTAGGTTAAAGCCTACCAAACAGCATAGCTGTCTGGTTGCACGAAGACTTCTTGTTGGCATTCTAAAAGCTCCCCAGGGAATGCATTCTGCCCATTGTTTAACATTGGTTTTGTGGTTTGTAATTCACATTTTCTAGCTTTCAATTTGCTGGCTTTATTTCTTTTAGGCTTTCCAGCATGTCTTCGTCGCTCCTGAGGAACAAAACTTGTTCACCATTGCACCTTTGAATTTTGTTCTTATCATGTAACATTTGCTGTGACTTCAGGGACAGATATCACATTTCTGATGGATACAACTACCTGTGGATTCCTCACCTAATGAATACTCCCATGGCGCCAGCATTCAACGGAAATCTTCTTCCTAGTCTCTGCACGTCGACGAGGACGTCACTCTAGCCCACGCGACGCCGTCTGACGTCATACAGGCAATAAGAGGTCCTCGACGACGTGCCGACGTCAGTTCCCTTTTTTCCGTGCATTCGAAACGGTTATCTTCGAGGGAGCAACTGTTACTTTCGTGGTTACAGTGTATTTTTGCTGCGTAGTCCTTCGCTGCAGTAATAATGTCGCAGAGAAAGTCGGGTTTTAAGCCTTGTCGTGAGTGTGGGGGCAAGATGTCAGTTACGGATCCTCACTCCGACTGCCTTTGGTGTTTGAGCTCCGACCACAACGTCTCGACTTGCGATTCATGCCAGCACATGAATCCAAAGGCCCTCAAGGAACGTGAGGCGAAGTTGTTTATGGCGAAGTCGAAGAAAGAAAAACATCATAAGAAGTCTTCTTCGCCAAGGCATCAACATCATCGAGACTCCCGGCGCCGTAAAGAATCACGGCGCCATTCAAGCAAGGAGACTCGTTCCAGGTCTTCGGATCGGCGCCGGAGGACTTGGGAGGTCAGTCCCACGGTCACGCCGCATCCATCGACGCCGTTGCCCTCTCCGGCGTCACCGACTTCACCTGGACAGGCGTCGTTGATTGAAGTGGTGCCGCCTCTGGTGTTGTCTCCGGCGTCGCAGACGTCGAGGCCGGCGTCGGGGTTGCCTTCGACACAGGCACCCCAGTATCCGGCTTTTCCCACCCCTGGAGCCGATAGTACCGCATTCCTAAATGCGATGTATACCATCTTCGAACAGATGGCTCCAGGGGGTGCTCCGGCTGGCCCTTTGGCCTTTTCATTGGGTGATCCTGCGCCTCTACGGCCGGCACCCTTTATGCCCTTTCTCCCTTTTGGGAACGTGGGCTCGGCGCCGGTGGCCACTCCGGCGGCTTCGGAGGGATTGGTCCCGGAGACTTCCATTCCGTCGTCAGGATTTCGTCCTGTGACTCCGGTGGGTCCATCCGCTCCAAGTGCTCTTTCATCGGTGCCGAAGTTACCTGTGGCGCCGGACGCGGCGTCGGTGGCTTCTGAAGATCGGCGCCGATCTTCGGCTTCGGCGGAGGCATTGTCGACTCCGCGTATCGAGCAGAGGCTTCATTCGAGGAGACTCTCCGTTTATTAGAGGAGCAGGAGTACCGACGAGTCCTGGAAGAAGAAGAACTAGAGGACTCGGGTGATGGACTGCATGGTCTAGATACAGCCAGTGGGCTGGACACTTCCCCTGAGTGGGATCTTTCGTCTCCAGGGGAATACACGGAGGAGGCTGCTTCCTTTCACGCAGTGGTACGGAAGGCAGCTATTTTTCTGGACCTGCCTTTGCCGGTGGCAGAGACAAAACAGAACCTTCTGACAGAGGTGCTTCATCCGGCCTCAGCTGCGGCAGAGCCTCTACTGCTGTTTAATGACGCTTTGCTGGATCCGGTGCTAGAGGTGTGGAAGAGACCAGTATCTTCCCCAGCGGTTCATAGAGCCGTAGCCAGGAGGTATTGAGCTGCACCAACTGACCCTGGCTTTCTTTCTAGGCACCCTACACCGGAGAGCTTGGTGGTGCAGGCCTCCTGTTCATCCAAATCAGCGCCTGGTTCTTTCCCGACGGTGCCTGGGGACAGGGACTCGAAGAAACTGGATGCGCAGTCCAAGAATTTGTTTTCGTCCTGCAGTCTGGCGTTGAAGGCCACCAACGCAACTTGTATCCTGGGGAGATATAGTCATGCTCTTATGGATGACATTTCCTTATCATTTACAGAGCTTCCCCAGGGTCTTTTGGATGTTGTTTCAGATGCCCAGGCTGCCGCGACCCAGATTATTCAGTCTGGGCTGGACACGACCGACTCGGTGGCCAGAGCAATGGGCACGACTGTGGTGGCAAGAAGACAGGCCTGGCTCCGTAATTCAGGATTTTCTGCGGATGTGCAGTCAACCCTATTGGATCTCCCTTTTGATGGGGACAAGCTGTTTGGCGCCAAGGCAGATTCGGCCTTGGAACGTTTTAAGGAGAGCAGGGCCACAGCCAAATCGTTAGGACTCCAAGCTCCTTCTTCCTCTGCCTCTTCCAGGATTTTCAGGAGGTTTTGGGGATTTGGGCGTGGCTCTTCCTCCTCTTCCTTTCCGGGGAGATTCCAGCAACCTGCCTCTTCCCATCCCTATAGATCTTTTAGAGGGAGAGGGAGGGCCCGCACCAGAGGAGCCTCTCAGCAGCACTCTGCCTCTTCCTCGTCCTCTGGAGGGGTGCAGCAGGGAAAGCAGCCTTAGGCTTCCACCATTTCCCACTCACTCCTCTCCTGTAGGGGGAAGATTACAGCATTTTCTCCGCAACTGGAAGACTATTACAACGGACACTTGGGTTCTCAGTATTGTGGGAAAAGGCTACACCCTTCCCTTTTGGGAGTTCCCGCCCCTCATCCCGCCCCGCCCATCTTATTGTTCAGAAGAACACCTCCTGTTGCTAGAACAGGAGGTACAAGTCCTCCTTTCAAAGGGCGCGGTAGAGTTGGTCCCAGAGCAGGAAAGGGGTCGAGGTTGTTACTCAAGGTACTTCCTGATTCCCAAGAAGGATGGTCGGTTGAGACCAATCCTGGACCTGAAGATCTTGAATTGGTTCCTCAAACAAGAAAAGTTCAAGATGCTGACCCTAGCTCAGGTGCTTTTGGCGTTGAACAAGGAAGATTGGATGGTGTCTGTCGACTTGCAGGATGCTTACTTTCATATCCCGATACTCAAGTCACACAGGAAGTATCTCCGGTTTATGGTGGGATCGCAGCACTATCAGTTTGCGGTCCTTCCGTTTGGTCTTACTTCAGCACCTCGAGTCTTCACGAAGGTGATGTCGGTGGTTGCGGCAGAACTCAGAAGGAAGGGGATAGCAGTATTCCCTTACTTGGACGACTGGTTGATCAAAGCCAAGTCTCCGGAGCTTGTGTCGCATCATCTGCAGTCAACGACTCAGTTGTTGTTCGACCTGGGTTTTTCGGTGAACGAGCCCAAATCTCACCTGGAGCCCTCTCAGCGCCTCCTGTTCATAGGGGCAGTACTGGATACAACATTGGGTCGAGCCTTTCCTCCGCCTCAGCGGATTCAAGATATTCAGGAATTGGTTCCAATGTTTCGAAATGGAGCGGTAGTTCCAGTCCTCAAGGTCCTTCGTCTGCTCGGTCTGTTTGCCTCCTGCATTCTGTTGGTCACGCATGCTCGCTGGCACATGATGGCTCTTCAGTGGTGCCTCTGAAGGCAGTGGTCTCAACACAAAGGGGATCTAGAAGGTGCTGTCAAGATCTCCGGAGATGCTGCTGTGGACTTGAAGTGGTGGATTGCGAGCAACAATCTTTCACAAGGAAAGCCGTTTGCGCAGTCACCACCAGTGACCACGGTCATAACGGATGCTTCCACTCTAGGGTGGGGAGCTCATCTGGGGGATCTGGAGATCAAAGGCCTTTGGTCTCCAGAGGAACAGATGTTTCATATCAATCTGTTGGAGTTACGGGCTGTACGTCTGGCTCTCAAGGCCTTCCTCCCTTCCCTTCGTGGTCAGTCGGTACAGGTCCTAACGGACAATACTACCACGATGTGGTACATAAACAAACAGGGAGGAGTAGGGTCGTACCTTCTCTGCAAAGAAGCTCTTCGACTATGGTCCTGGGCAAAGGACCATCAGATTTGCTTGGTAGCAAATCATCTGGCCGGGGTCTTGAATGTACGTGCGGACAGTCTCAGTCGCCAATTCTCGGCAGGCCACGAGTGGCGTCTCCATCCAGATCAAGTCTGTTTAATCTTCCAAAGGTGGGGGTTTCCTCGGGTAGATCTGTTTGCCACTCTGGAGAACGCGCATTGTCTGTTATTCTGCAGCCTCCAGTATCCGATGCAGGGAGCGTTAGGGGACGCGTTTCAAATAACCTGGTGCGGCCAGTTGCTTTACGCGTTTCCTCCCATACCCTTGATTCCTCGAGTATTGAGGAAGATTCGCCAAGACCGGGCTCTAGTAATCTTAATAGCTCCGGATTGGCCAAGGAGGGTGTGGTACTCCGACCTTCTCCAACTCTCAATGTGCCCTCCGCTCCGTCTCCCTATCAGGGCAGACCTCCTCTCGCAGTCGCAGGGGCAGGTTTTACACCCCAAGCTCCAGAGTCTGCACCTACATGCCTGGAGATTGAACGGGGCAACCTGAGTTCCTTCTCTCTCCCGTCTGATGTAGTGGATGTTATATTAGCGGCCAGGCGACACTCCACTAAATCTATTTACGCTAATAGGTGGTCTAAATTTGTGGCGTGGTGTGGAGAGAGGCAGATTAATCCCTTACAAGCTCATCTATCGGATGTTTTGTCTTTTGCTCTGTATCTAGCGCAGAAAGGCTGTGCAGTGGCTACCATTAAGGGTTATTTATCGGCCTTGTCAGCCTTCATATGTCTTCCAGACCAACCATTGTTATTTAAATCCCCTATTGTTGTCAGATTCTTGAAAGGTCTTCTAAATAAATATCCTCCAAAACCATTTGTTATGCCGCAATGGGATTTGTCCTTGGTCTTGACTTTCCTTATGGGGTCCCCTTTTGAACCTATGCATTCTTGCCCCTTAAGGTATTTGGTTATAAAAACAGTCTTCCTGGTTGCTATAACATCTGCAAGGAGAGTGAGTGAGTTGCAGGCCTTATCGGTAAAGCCCCCTTATACAACTTTTTATGGGGATAAGGTGGTGTTGAGGACCAAGGCTGCTTTCCTCCCGAAGGTTGTTTCACCTTTCCATTTGGCACAGACAATTACTTTGTCCACGTTCTATCCTCCGCCTCATCCTTCTAAAGAGGAAGAAAGACTGCACCGGCTGGACCCAAAGAGAGCGTTAAGCTTCTTTATTGATAGAACGAAGGATTTCAGGCTGGAGGATCAGCTGTTCATTGGATACGTGGGCAAGAGGAGAGGAAAGGCAGTCCACAAGAGAACACTATCCAGGTGTTACTCTTTGGCAAAGAAGGATCCTCCTGAGGGCATTAGAGCTCATTCCACCAGAGCTAAGTCGGCCACTTCGGCCTTGGCCAGAGGTGTTCCTGTGGTCGACATCTGCAAGACCGCAACTTGGTCGTCCCTTCACACTTTTGCGAAACATTACTGTTTGGACTCTGAGGTCAGAAGGGACGGCCATTTTGCACGGTCAGTGCTGCAGGATTTCTTGGTTTGACCATTTAGGCACCCGCCACCGGGCGTGGTACTGCTTTGGGACTCTATTCATTAGGTGAGGAATCCACAGGTAGTTGTATCCATCTGAAGAACGAGTTAATTACCTTCGGTAACGACTTTTCTGGTGGATACATAAGCTACCTGTGGATTCCTCACGGTCCCACCCGCCTCCCCGTTGCCTTTCTGGTCTTACCAAGTAATCCTTGAGTGCGCTCCTCTTGGTCTTCAAGGTTGCAGTAGATGTTGTATATATGGATATTTGTGTATATTTATCTGTATATATGTATATATATATATATATATATATGTATATATCTTTGTGTATATACATGATTTGCATATATTTGTTGTTTAAAAAAAAAAAACACCAAAAAAAAAAAAAAGAGAGAGAGTTATATTAAATTTACAGCTATTCATTGCAATGTTGTGTATTTTACAATGTTATGGTATTTTACCTTGCTCTTTCATTGCATTGGGTTGTTGTTCTCATGCACGTAAAAAATTGTTGGTACTGACGTCGGCACGTCGTCGAGGACCTCTTATTGCCTGTATGACGTCAGACGGCGTCGCGTGGGCTAGAGTGACGTCCTCGTCGACGTGCAGAGACTAGGAAGAAGATTTCCGTCGAATGCTGGCGCCATGGGAGTATTCATTAGGTGAGGAATCAACAGGTAGCTTATGTATCCACCAGAAAAGTCGTTACCGAAGGTAAGTAACTCGTTCGTCAGGCTCTTTCTTCTATGGGAGCTTGGTGTTTACTTTTCGTTCACTAATTCCTAAGTGAGAGGATTTATGTGACAATCTTGAAGGTACTGGGAAAGAAAAGGCCTAGTGCACGACAAAATGTAAATGTCTGTAAATGAACTTTGCAAATATTTCAGAGTATATCAGAATTAGTAAACACAAACAAAGCACATTTTTGTGCAATTTGAAAGTGTGGTGGAAACAAATATTTTAATCCGATCAAAACAAATCAGTACACGTGATGCCATTACCACACTATCATTTGCGCGCTGTATAGTTTTATCAGTAAAACTGTATGTGCAAATGTAATAGTCATTTCAATTTAAAATGTGTTTTCTGTAATAGCAGTGCACTACGGCACACTCATCTCTACGACCACTCCACAAAACTCCACTCTGACACTGTACTCCACTGTACAACACTACTCTCCACTCTGACTTGATATGACACTCTAATACACAACACTCCACATCACTCTATGCCACTTCATTATAGGCCACTCGGAGACTCTACTCTATCACACTCCACTCTACTCTGACACTATATGCCGTTTACGCTTTTCCACAACACTTTACTCCATGCCCCTCAACTCTATGCCCATCACTCTGACACTACTCTATTCTACTACACTACATTCTTGCACTGTATGCCACTATACACCACTCCACTCTGCCACTTCATTGTATGTCACTCTACTCCACTTCATGACTCTACTCCATAACTTTACTCCACTCTGTGACTCTACTCTACGACTACTGCACTCTAACACTCTATGCTAGTCCACAGAACTGTACTCAACACCACTCTGCACCATCCCACTCCACGACACTCCACTCTGACACCCTATTCCACTCTACACCCTCCACTTTACGCTTCCACTCTACACCCTCCACTTTATGCTTCTCCACTCTAATCCACTCTTCGAGATTCCAGTCCATGACACTTGACAACACTCCACTTGTTGGCATTCTACTTTATTTTTTCTTTGCCACTCGTCATCACTGTACCCCATTCTATGCCACTGTGTGCGACTCCACTCTATGCCCCTCTGCTCCATTCTACACCACTTCTCTCTGCAACTCTACTCCACTCTGTGCCACTTCTCTCTACGATTCTGCTCTACTGTGACTCCACTGCACTCTAAGCCACTTTACGACTCTACTCGATGGCACTTCACGACACTCCACGCAACTCCTAGACAATCCACAACACTTTCTCCACCCTTCGCCACTTTACTCCAATCTTCGCCACTCCACTATATGACACTCCACTCAGCGCCACTCTTCTCTCCACCACTAACTCTTAGTCATGCTAAACAGCAGCCACACTGGTGTACAACATGGCTCAAACACATTGGCAAAGCCAATACCTCATGTATAGGCAAGACCTATTGGCTTTGCTAATGCTTGTTGCTTACTCTACCCAGGTTCTCTCTGTTTGATTCAGGAATGTTTTGCACGCTCCTGTGACATTTCCAAAAAGGTTCTGTCTTACCCCTTGATGTAGAGAATCCTACAGTTATGCTTCAAAAGTTATTTTAAGCACATTTTAACATAGTTCCTGCTGATCATTTCTACATGCCTACTCCTACTGCAAAATGCTAATGGAGACGTTTCCAGAAATAAGCATTTGGTGAACACTATTCCCGTCTCACCCCTGGAAATCTGTGGGTATTTTTGTAAAGCTATTGAGAATAAAAATTACAAGTAACTCGATTGTGGACATTTTCCCTGCCGAGGAGAATTACTAGAATTACTAGACTCCCGATGATCTTCAGATGAAGCACTATTTTTTTTTATATAATTCGGAGGTGGGGTGGAAACAAGTCAAAACAAATCAGTAGACGCCTTTTCCACACATCGTTTGTGCACTGTATAGTTCTATCAGTAAAACTGTATGTGCAATTATAATGTTAATTTCAATCTAAAATGTGTTGTCTGTAATGGCAGTATGCTTCCACACCTCACAGATGACCCCATTTGATGGTTAATGTGTAGTGAGTGGATCTAGCAAAGTAGTTTTCTGGATTGTGGGGATTATACATTGCATACTATGCAAAATATGAAATGACTCATTTGATTTTGCTCTAAGGCAAAAAGAGATTGTGTGTTTGAATTCCTTATGCCCCTTAAATTCTCCTAAACGTTGGTTCAGAGGAGGAAGAGAAGGTGGTTTCGAGTTTTTGTAGGCAACAGTATGTGTCCTCAATTTCAGTAGTCTGCTGTGTATTTTTCAGGGTGGTTTTATTCGAGGACTTTAAATTTGGTCACAGGACCACTTTGGTGGGAGCTTCGAGGGGTGTTCAGCGATTCATATGTGTGCCCTGGCTTGGAAGACAGGATTTTTGGCTGCACAGTCTGTTGTTTAAAAAAAAAAAAAATCCTCCTTGCATATCCATCTCTGTGAATCAGCTCATCGTGCTTGCATGCGTTACACTGCACTCGGCCAGCTTTGTTGTGGACACAGCACCATATTTGACCTGGATAGAAGCGAATTCATATGTTATGTGGTCATGGTAGTTGTGATCAGACCGCCCCGTTTGTTTGATGAGCTAATGTGTGAGGGAGATATTTATGAGCAATGCTAGATTGACAGTAGCGGGATCGCCAGTAGGTGCGTCTGCACAGTAACCCAGTGGGCTTTGTCTGTATTTCTCATTTTAGCTATGTGGAAGAACGTGATGCCGGACTCATTCATTTGCTTCAGCCTGTTGGATGGAGTACAAGCCATGCAGCAGCGACTCTTGCCTTGAAGAATGCTCATGAATCCGAGCACAAAGACTGGCTGCATAGGGTGCTCTTTTACTTAACAGCCATGGACAGCATCTACCGGTGAAAGGCAGAAGTTAATGGGTTTTAATGAAGTGACTACGATTCTCAAAGTAATTTGCGCTTCAGAGTCTTACACACATAGATTTGCACAAAACTGCTTTAAGGATCTAAGGGCCACATATACAAAGGTAATTGTTTACGATTACCAGATAGTGAATTTTTGTGATTGGTATTTGCGATGACCAAATAACCAATGCACAAATGTGTCTTTGACACATTTTGCGATTCCCATTTGGTCGCACATATACATACCTCATGTATATTAATGAGCCTTTGCGACCCCTTGGGAATCGTTAAAATCAAAGGGATGGTGGCCTTTACCATATCTGTGATTGATTTGAAATAAAGCAATTTTTTAATTCAGCCTGTTTTAGGTAAAGGAAAATGGAATGCGTTTTTAAAAAATGTAACGTTGTATTTTTATTTTTCAACAGAAGGCAGTGGTCCATGGGACTACTGCCTGCTGTTAAAAAAGGCTTTTACAAATATTTACAAAGGGGAAAGAGTTCCCTTGAGGATCCCTTTTCATTTGTAAATGGAATACCGCCAACAGCAGCGGCTGGCAAGAACTTAGAGTGTGGTGGCAGGCAGATGGGTGGTGGCTGGGTGCATGCATGCAAGGTGACAGTAAATACAAATAAAAAATAGCCACTTACCTTGCTGCGCAAGTCCTTGTTCCATTCTGTGTTCTGCTCTGTCTCTTCCTGGCTCCCAGGCTCCAGCAAATACCCCTAATCTGGTGTTGCTTTCATGCAGTTAACCAGCATGAAAGCAGCCCCAAGTTTTGAGGGAGCTGCCTCTCACAGCGCTCTCAAGAGTCCTCGGGGCCTGTGCTTTTTCTAACCCACCTGTCTAAGACAGCTTGGTTAGAGAGACTTAAAATGCACAGGTCTGGTTTATGACTGCATTTTGGTTGCAAAACATCACACATGCCACTGCAGTCCTGTATTAGGAAGGAGCGCCCTAACACGCCCCTTCCTAACCCCAAAACGTAAACCCAATTTGCGATTTGGTAGTAGGTTATTGAACCACAAAAAGGGCTTTGTACAAACCAGAAAGCCTCTTGCATTCATAAACAGGCCTATTCTGTGAATCAGCCCTTTTGTGACTGGAAAAAAGCTTTGTAGATATGGCCCTAGATTTGAAATTGGCAAAAACTGTATTGCACTTGTAAAGAGTTTTTATACTGCCTTATTATTCAATTATTGTGCAATATTGCCCATATTCAATTATAATCAAGTGGTAGCGAGTGGGTGTTGCAAGATGGGTGGATGTCCTGGAAAGTGTAAGAAAATGCATAAACTTGTTAGTTTGTGGACATTCAAAAACCTTTTCCTGAAACATTGCTACCTTAAATGCAGTGGATTTGTTCTTGACCAGCGCAGGCATGCATTCCTTTGGGAGCTTACAATCCCCAGCCCGTTTGCGCTGATTTCCAATTTTGTTTTGTTTTTTGCTGTGAATCGGGCTTTTTGTACTATACCTTTTAGTCAAGTACCTTAGACTGATGCCCCTGATGTGTCTTTATTTATTGGATGCAATTGTTAGAGATCACTAAAATTTCATATTTTTCTCACTTTCGTAGTGAAATTTGATTTGCTGGATCATATATACAAAATTATGGAAGCTTGTTGGCATAATTAAAATTAGCTAAGGCCTTATATTTATGTAGTGTTGACCCTTATATAAGGGCAGCAGAGTACAGAACATTTGCACTCATAAAAGCAGAATACTACTTGTAACAATCATACATTTGATGGCATGCTAATGCAGCCTCCTAAAACCAAAGAGTTTCCCTTACTGACAGGAAGAGACGAATTTCAAGCAAGAATTGAGACCACCCATTACATTTTCGAAGTAGAACAGTCTCCAGCCAAGTGAGACCTGACTGGGTGACTTCTCATGCCACTGCTGGATTGGCTCCCTTCATATGCCATACTGAGACTAGAATCCTTTGGTGACCTGATGCCCTGCCAGAGGGGATACATTTGGCCTGCTTTAGCCCATTCTCAGTGCTGCAGTGCGTTTTGGCTTCAGCCCATGGCGTGGCTTGAGAAACACAGATCACAAAACAATGGAGTAAGAGTTGCCTACCTCTTAGTGTACAGTATTCACTCATTGGTACTGAAAGAAGCCTTCTATTACTTCACTGAAATCGAAGAGTCACTCCCCAGACGGCAGACCGGCGTCTCTTGCAGGTGTGAGACCAAACGTGCGATGATGTGGGTGTTTGGCCCTGACTACGGGTGAGACACACAGGTCACAGATGATTGACGGACGCACCTTAACATCACATTGTATTTTCTATAGGTCAGTGGTTCCCAACCTTTTGACTTCTGTGGACCCCCACTTTATCATTAATAGAACCCAGGGACCCCCACCGAATCATCATTGGAATCCGGGGACCCCCCACTGAGTTATTACTGGAAGCTTGGGACCTTATTTGTCAATATTTATTAATATTTTTTAATTTTCTACGCAGTTGCGGACCCCCTGAGAAGGCTTCCCGGACCCCCAGAGGTCCCCGGACCACAGGTTGGGAACCACTGCTTAAGGTCATAATTAATGATGATATTAATTAGATATTGCAATCTCGTTATTATTTTCTTTGACTAAATTACCCGTTTGCTCTCTCACTTAACTTTCTAATCTTTTTGGGTTGTTAATCATGCAATTGCTGCAGCGTTTGTGTTCTTTGTGGCAGAATTATTGGTCCACTTTTTTCATTTGTCCTCTGTTTTACAATTTCATAGCAGGCCTTTTGTTATTTTTAAAGACATTTTGTGTACTTTAGAGAACGCATATCTCTAGGCCTGCCTACCCCCGGATTTCCACCTATCCTGCAACCATCCTACCTTCCTTCTCCTGCCCTCACCTTGCCCTTACTGCTGCTTCAGTAGGTGGTCATTATCTGTCACTCATGTTTGCACATTCACTGCTTCATACCTGATGCTACCACCTTGACTGGAAAGTCCCACTACTTTCCGAAAAATATAGATTTTGAAGGACCATGCCTACAGGTCCTTGGTCACACATACTAAACAGGCCTGAAGGTACATTTTTTTAGCATCTCCACATGTAATGGTATTAATGTATTCGGTTTTTTCATCTGTGGTTTATGCGTCCATAATTGATGAGCCAAAGCTTGAACTTGTTTAATGGCGCTACTTGTGTATTTTTTTGTTATTTCAAGCTTTCTGCCTTTGTGCTTAACATTTTGTATCCTAGTTCCTTTGTGTGGGCAACGTGCAGCTGACATCTTGTTTTATTATTGTACTGCCATTAAAATTTAATTTAGAATTGTTAAGCCTTGAATAATTCTGAGCCGGGTCAGCCCTCAGTTCAAAGCGTGGTAAAGTGCGCGTTGCTTGTTGGTGTTTTTATGCACTGCATTTTTTTGGTTTCATATTTTCTGCACTTGTTTGTGCTTCTGTTTTCAAACCCGATTCTCTTCTTTAGAACGGGCCAAGCACATTCTCTGTTGTGTCCTGGTGACTTTGGGACTATTCGTTCCTCTGGTTCTTCTCCAAATTCCACTGATTGCTATAAGGCCTCAAGACAGAGTGCTTAGTAAAGGGTGGGCCATTAAGGGTGCCTTTCTCTAGTGTCTTCCAACTTTGGGCTGGTTTTGGCAGACATCCAGAAACCTTGCTCCTTTATCTCTTTACTTTCCTCCAATCACCCCTTCCTCTTCCTCATTACCTTACACCTAACTATTAATCCTTTACACACTACTGTTTTCTGTATCATGTCCTAGTTCCTTTACTGATGTGCCATGGTTACCATAATTTATGTAGTATTCCCAGTTTAACATTCCTGACTTGGCAAACCAGGGGACTTTTTGTGGTAGCTATGGTTTGATCATTGGGTTAAACCAGCTCTGGTTCCAATGTTGGTCCCAAAGACCCACTACTGCCGTGATTGTGCTTCAGTCCTTGAGTTATGCAATCTCTGTGTCTTGGGTGGAACAACAGATCCACTACTATAGTATATGATCTGATTCTTAGGTTGCTACTAAAAGCCTGGGTGGCTCAGTATATTTTTTTACAGTTGTGCTTTTGGGTATACTTAGGGTTGCACCATATTTGCTCTGGGTGGGTCCTGTAAACTCATTATAGTGGTGTCAATGGTCTGATTTTTTTTGGGGGGGTTATGACTCCCTCTACTATGGAGTTACTGGTTTCTCTGTGGTCCTGCAACCTGTGCTCCTGGGCTAATCCCATACACCCACTACTGCTGTGTGCGTAGTTTTATTCTTTGGTTGAAATTTCCCACCTGGGTAGCTCCAACGATCCTCTACTGTTGTGTCCCTTTTTATTCCTGGGTTGTGCCATTTCCACTTCCTGCTGGACTCCTCAGACCTGTGGTCATCTTTGATGTGCACTGCTGTTGATCCTAGATGCAGTCATCTCTATCCTCATAGCAACGCAGTCAGTTGAGGAGGTAATATGCTAAGTATGTGCACATTTGATTGTAGCCCTCACACACATTTTTGCTATGTGCCATGTTTCAGCACAGTTACAAGGTCACCATGGCAAGACTGGAGTACACCTAATCTCAGACACAGTGCCAACATTCTTTCCATGTAGATCTCTCTAAATATACAATTCCATTAACCATCTGTAACAAGGAGAGTAGCAACTTACTCTATCATCTGGAAAGCACTTTACGCCTCAAAAGAGTTGCAAATAGTGCTATAAAATAACTGGCAGTGCTGCAAATACAGCAGCTCATTTTTACTTCCACTGAAGAACATATTTGGAGATACAAATCTGAAAAAGAGCAGTTGCACATACTGTCCTTTAAATGGGGTAAAGGATGTAATTATGCAGTCTAGATACTGGGGTTGACATGAAATGGCTGAACCCACAAAAATATGCCTGAGTTAGGGCTGAAAATTCACACTGTGTGTTGGCAAGGCAAATTGAAGAAGGGGAATTTGATCACAATATAGAAGTCCAAAATAATGAATCCTTTTGGATTAACTAAGAAAGATAAAAATCTGAAATGTCAGGTAATACATAAAATGAGGCAACAGTGGTACTCAGTGCATTACATTTGAGAGGAAAGAGTTGGCTTGCGAATAGCTCTTGCCATTTGACATAATGCTTGTGGTAGACATAAGCATGACTTAAAATGTAAGGTTACATACCTGAGAAAAGATGTTGTTAGCACCTATTTGTTAGCAAACAAATATCCTATTAATAATTCTGAACCCTTTTGGAATGTGATTGTTGGATATATTATGTCCGTTAAGCGTTCCATGATAGCTTTATTCACTGTTAATAGCAGTAGTCACTATCACGTCTGAACAAAATAACTAAATATCAGCAATAAAAGATGGTGTCTTGGTCGCAATTCCTTCTCTTTGTCTGTCCTGATCGTCACCCTTCCTCTAGTTTCTGTCTCGTACTACCAACCTTCATTCCCTTTTCCTCCTTTTTCTCTCCTTTTTTTCCTACACAAGGTGTACGTGTTTTCCTCATTGTCCTAAAAGGCTGATGCATTCGTTGTGAATCACTTGTCTTGTAGTGCCAGGTGGTGGATCTTATCAGTGAAAGCTATAATATAAGATATAAAATACCCCCTATCATACATTTTAAGGATATTGCAACTCGCAGAGGAGATCCATAATCTTATAGAAGAATGAGGCACAAGGCTGAGTTCCTTTGTATGGTTATGGAACTCCAGGTTGACTTGCAATATCCTTATAATGTATGCCAGGGGTACTTTATCTGATACAATACATGGTCTCACCAGCACCTTTCCCAAAAAACACTTAAAAACTTGGTGCATAGATCTTCATATGAAAGTGGGAGCATGCTTGCAAACATGAAGCATACAAATAAGACCTCTAATGCAAAATTAAGCACATCAAAAACCTGTTCGATATTGGTTGCAAATAGTTCAATTTAAGTCTGTTAAAAAACAAAAGTTGCAGTAGCTCAGAATGTGTAGAAACATGCAGAAAAATTTGAGCTGTTCTCTAGCTAAGGGAGTGTAAAAAATAAACATATTCTCTCTGCTTGTCATTAGCTATTTAAATAGAGCAGAAGAAAGTAAAGCAACATTCTCTTTTGTTTGTTGCTTTAAACAGCTGCTTTCAATATGCTTTGCAACCTGACCTGCCTTTCACCTTGGCTGCTGGCTCTGACAGTATGCATTGTGCCTTCTCTCTGACAGCATGCATTGTGCCTTCAGAACTCAACTGTAATAACTTATAATACTTGGATTTGGACCTCTTTTATTTATCGCCATACGTCACTGGTTATAAAGACATTAGTGACTGCCATTTATACAGGGACTGCATTAGCACCACTGTTTAAACAAACAACAAAAAAAGTAGAGACAGGCAATATATGCAGGTATTACAGAGGCCCATGTATTACATGAACATGAGATGCTGGCCGTTAACACTTTTGATATTATAAAGAAATTCACATTTGTAATCTGATTCTTCCTTTAATAGTAAACAGAACATTGTGAAAAAAATGTATTTGTGAATTGTATTTATATAACGATTAAAATTCAGATGATGATAATTTGTAATTCATAATTGAAAAATAACACGTTTATTAACTGGATCGTTGATATTTCTTCCTCTTGTTCGTGCTTTGTGTGTGGCACAGATTGACTCATTTAAAATCAGCGATGTCTAAATATGGTGTAGTAAGCGTTACAACAACCTCCCTTGCGTGAGCTGCACTTCAGGGCTTTGCTGTGAAGGGATTCTTGTAGCGTGATATCAGTTAAACTCTGGCTGTAACCTGTGATATGCTTGTGACTGACAAGCACAATATGTGATGTATTGGTGCTGAGGGGCGCACAAGAGTTGACTGCACTGGGAGAATTTCCAAACTCAGTAGAGGTCATACATCACCTGAAACCGGTTGGATACGATGTGTACTTTGGAATTACAGCTTAATCAGTTTAGTTTCTAAACTATAGAATTTGTTGTTTGATAGTTTATAATAAGAGGCTGTTCAAAACTTTGACAATTTGTGAGCTTGTTGGCAAACGTCTGCTGCAAAAAAGGTAAAAATATACAGGGAAACTATATCATTTTCAGAAACGAGGAAAAATATCTAAATTATTCTTTCTCATTTTAATGACGAAATAGTTTAACGACGTCAGTATATGCATATATATATTGATTTTAATGTTCCTAGATGTTCAGAAAGCAAGGTAAGTGAAATAAGGAGCGTCTCGGTCGCACTTTGTCTCTCATTTGAAGGTCTTGACATCACTCTCTGTACTGCTGTTCTACATGACAGCCTGGCTGTGTTCTGGTGCCAGAGCCCGGGAACCCTTTTTCACAATGTGTGCGTCCACTTTGTGTTTCTGCCCTTGATAGCAGTCAAGCGCATACCACATTAATCCATAAGGGAAAGGTTATAACTTGGGTAAGTAACTCAGTCATGGCGGTAACCTCGCTGATAATGGGGCCCCATTCCAATATCAGAGCTCCATACATAAACTTAAACCTGCAAAAAAAAAACACTAAATTGCCCTTATGTTTGGGTATACATTTTTTTTTTTTAGTAATTGACTTAGATTTCCAAGAATCACCACTTTCCTGGAATAGTCTTGTAAATATTGTGTGAATTGCAATTCATGTTTATGCGAAGCCTTTTCAGCGTCCGTAATGAGTGCAATTACACTTGATAGCATAATTCTTTTTCAGTTGCTGCCATTACCATTAGGGCTGTTCATGTCTCCCCCCACCCCCCAATCGAAAGGGAATCTCTCCTGCCTTTGACGAGAGTAAATCTCTAATTACACGACTGAGTTGGGGAAAAGCTTATTAGCACGTCAAAACAAGTACATTTTTGTTGTTTCACAATTTTGTGAATATTTCAGCCATGGATTGCCTACTCCTCCCCCATTGTAGGAAACGTGCTCATGCGAAAATGTGTGTGGATCAATACGTTTTTAAAGGTGTAAAACTATGTTTTATAAATATTAAAAGGCAGGTATGCAGTATTTGGATAGCTCATATCTAGTTGAAAGGCGGCAGAGCACTACACGAGATCAGAGGCCTTGATAGAGTCAGTGATTGATTATAGACAGGACCACTGAAATTATGTGACTGGTGTTTTCCATATAATTATATATTTTCCACAACTATCTCATGTCTTTCGTGTTCTGCATAACTTGCAGATGTTAACAAAAAGAAAATTCTGATGGATACAACTACCTGTGGATTCCTCACCTCATGAATACTCCCATGGCGCCAGCATTCGACGGAAATCTTCTTACTAGTCTCTGCACGTCGACGAGGACGTCACTGTCTCGCACGCGACGCCGTCTGACGTCATACAGGCAATAAGAGGTCCTCGACGACGTGCGGACGTCAGTTCCCTTTTTTCCGTGCATTCGAAACGGTTATCTTCGAGGGAGCAACTGTTACTCTTGCGGTTACAGTGTATATCTTGCTGCGTACTCTTTCTCTGTGGAAATAATGTCGCAGAGAAAGTCTGGATTTAAGCCTTGTCGTGAGTGTGGAGGCAAGATGTCGGTGACGGATCCTCATTCCGATTGCCTTTGGTGTTTGAGCTCCGACCACGACGTCTCGACTTGTGATTCGTGTCAGCACATGAATCCGAAGGCCATTAAAGAACGCGAGGCGAAGCTGTTTATGGCCAAGTCAAAGGAGAAGCATCACAAGAAAAAGTCTTCTCCAAGACATCGGCGTCATCGAGACTCCCGGCGCCGTAGAGAATCTCGGCGTCATTCAAGGGAGGCTCGTTCCAGGTCTCCGGATCGGCGCCGGAGGACATGGGAGGTCAGCCCCACGGTGACGCCGCATCCTTCGACGCCGTTGCTCTCTCCGACGTCTCCAACTTCGCCTGGACAGGCGTCGGTGATTGAGGTATTGGAGCCTCAGGTGTTTTCTCCGGCGCAGACGCCGAGGCCGGCGTCGGGGTCGCCTCCGAGTCAGGCACCCCAGTATCCGGCTTTTCCCACCCCTGGAGCCGATAGTTCCGCATTCTTGAATGCGATGTATGCCATCTTCCAACAGATGGCTCCAGGGGGTGCTCCGGCTGGGCCTTTGGCCTTTTCTTTGGGTGATCCTGCGCCTCTTCGGCCGGCACCCTTTATGCCCTTTCTCCCGTTTGGGAACGTGGGCTCGGCGCCAGTGTCGGCGCCGGTGGCCGCTCCGATGGCTTCGGAGGGATTGGCCCCAGGGATTTCCATCCCGTCGACGTCGAGATTTCGGCCTGTGACTCCGGTGGGTCCATCCGTTCCATCTGCTCTTCAGTCGGCGCCGAAGTTACCTGTGGCGCCGGATGCGGCGTCGGTGGCTTCGGAAGATCGGCGCCGATCTCCGACTTCGGCGGAGGTGTTGTCGACTCCGCGGATTGAGCAACGACTGCATTCAAGGAGGCGTGCTCTCCGGGTACTAGAGGAGCAGGAGTACCAACGAGCCCTAGAGGAAGGAGAGCTAGAGGACTCGGGTGATGGGCTGCGTGGACTGGAGTCGGCCAGTGGGCTGGACACTTCCCCTGAGTGGGACCTTTCGTCCCCGGGGGAATATACTGAGGAAGCGGCTTCCTTTCATACAGTGGTACGGAAGGCAGCTAGTTTTTTGGACCTGCCTTTGCCGGTGGTGGAGGCGAAACAAAATCTTTTGACAGAGGTGTTGCATCCGGCCTCAGCCGCGGCGGAGCCTCTATTACCTTTTAATGACGCTCTGCTGGATCCGGTTTTAGAGGTGTGGAAGAAGCCGGCATCTTCCCCAGCAGTTCACAGAGCCGTGGCCAGGAGGTATCGGACGGCTCCAACTGATCCTGGTTTCCTATCTAGGCACCCTACGCCGGAGAGCTTGGTTGTGCAGGCCTCCTGTTCGTCCAAATCAGCGCCTGGTTCTTTCCCGACGGTGCCTGGGGACAGAGACTCAAAAAAGCTAGAGGCGCAGTCGAAGAAGATTTTTTCGTCCTGCAGTCTGGCGTTAAAAGCCACTAATGCGACCTGTATCCTGGGGAGGTATATTCATGCTCTGATGGATGACATCTCCTCTTCGTTTACAGAGCTTCCCCAGGGTCTTTTGGATCTTGTCTCTGATGCCCAGGCTGCTGCGACCCAAATTATCCAGACGGGACTGGATACCACCGACTCGGTAGCCAGAGCAATGGGCACAACTGTGGTGGAAAGGAGACAGGCCTGGCTACGTAACTCGGGCTTTTCGGCAGATGTACAGTCCACATTGTTGGATCTCCCGTTTGATGGGGACAAACTGTTTGGGGCTAAGGCTGATTCGGCCTTGGAACGTTTTAAGGAGAGCAGGGCCACGGCTAAGTCGTTGGGACTCCAAGCTCCTTCTTCCACGGCCTCTTCCAGACTCTTCAGGAGGTTTCGTGGATTTGGGCGTGGCTCTTCCTCCTCTTCCTTTCGGGGAAGATATCAGCAACCTGCCTCTTCCCACCCCTATAGATCTTTTAGGGGGAGGGGTAGGGTCCGCACCAGGGGAGCCTCTCAGCAGCACTCTGCCTCTTCCTCATCCTCTGGCGGGGTGCAGCAGGGGAAGCAGCCTTAGGCTTCCACCATTTCCCACTCACTCCTCTCCTGTAGGGGGAAGATTACAGCATTTTCTCACCAAATGGGAGACTGTTACGTCGGACACTTGGGTTCTCAGTGTTGTGGGAAAAGGCTACACCCTTCCCTTTCGGGAGTTTCCGCCCCTCATCCCGCCCCGCCCTTCGTATTGTTCACAAGAACACCTCCTGTTGCTAGAACAGGAGGTGGAAGTCCTCCTTTTAGAGGGCGCGGTGGAGTTGGTCCCGGAGCAGGAAAGGGGTCAAGGAGTTTACTCAAGGTATTTCCTGATTCCCAAGAAGGATGGTCGTTTGAGACCAATTCTGGACCTGAGGATCTTGAATTGGTTCCTCAAGCAGGAAAAGTTCAAGATGCTGACCCTAGCACAGGTGCTTTTGGCGTTGAACATGGAAGACTGGATGGTGTCTGTCGACTTGCAGGATGCTTACTTTCATATCCCGATACTCAAGTCACACAGGAAGTATCTCCGGTTTGTGGTGGGATCGCAACACTACCAGTTTGCGGTCCTTCCGTTTGGTCTTACTTCAGCACCTCGAGTCTTCACGAAGGTGATGTCGGTGGTTGCGGCAGAGCTCAGAAGGAAGGGGATAGCAGTATTCCCTTACTTGGACGATTGGTTGATCAAAGCCAAGTCCCCGGAGCTTGTGTTGCGTCATCTGCAGTCAACAACCCAGTTGTTGTTCGACCTGGGCTTTTCGGTGAACGAGCCCAAATCTCACCTGGAGCCCTCTCAGCGCCTCCTGTTCATAGGGGCAGTACTGGATACGACATTGGGTCGGGCCTTTCCTCCGCCTCAGCGGATTCAAGATATTCAGGATTTGGTTCCAATGTTTCGAAATGGAGCGGTAGTTCCAGTCCTCAAGGTCCTTCGTCTGCTCGGTCTTTTTGCCTCCTGCATTCTGTTGGTCACGCATGCTCGCTGGCACATGAGGGCTCTTCAGTGGTGCCTCCGAAGGCAGTGGTCTCAACACAGAGGGGATCTAGAGGGTACTGTCAAGATCTCCAGAGATGCTGCTGTGGATTTGAAGTGGTGGATTGCAAGCAACAATCTTTCACAAGGAAAGCCGTTCCAGCAGTCGCCACCAGTGGCCACAGTCATAACGGATGCTTCCACTCTAGGGTGGGGAGCTCATCTGGGGGATCTGGAGATCAAAGGTCTTTGGTCTCCAGAGGAACAGATTTTTCACATCAATCTGTTAGAGTTACGGGCTGTACGTCTGGCTCTCAAGGCCTTCCTCCCTTCCCTTCGTGGTCAGTCGGTACAGGTCCTAACGGACAATACTACCACGATGTGGTACATAAACAAGCAGGGAGGAGTGGGGTCGTACCTTCTCTGCAGAGAAGCTCTTCGACTATGGTCCTGGGCAAAGGACCATCGGATTTGCTTGATAGCAAACCATCTGGCCGGAGTCTTGAACGTGCGTGCGGACAGTCTCAGTCGCCACTTCTCGGCAGACCACGAGTGGCGTCTCCATCCAGATCAAGTCCGTTTAATCTTCCAGAAGTGGGGGTTTCCTCGGGTAGATCTGTTCGCCACTCGAGAGAACGCGCATTGTCCGTTGTTCTGCAGCCTTCAGTATCCGATGCAGGAAGCGTTGGGGGACGCGTTTCAAATGACCTGGTGCGGCCAGTTGCTTTACGCGTTTCCTCCCATACCCTTGATTCCTCGAGTATTGAGGAAGATTCGCCAAGACCGGGCTCTAGTAATCTTAATAGCTCCGGATTGGCCAAGGAGGGTGTGGTACTCCGACCTTCTCCAACTCTCAACGTGCCCGCCGCTCCGTCTCCCTTTCAGGGCAGACCTCCTCTCGCAGTCGCAGGGGCAGGTTCTACACCCCAACCTCCAGAGTCTGCACCTACATGCCTGGAGATTGAACGGGGCAACCTGAGTTCCTTCTCTCTCCCGCCTGAGGTAGTGGATGTTATATTAGCGGCCAGGCGACACTCCACTAAATCTATCTACGCTAATAGGTGGTCTAAATTTGTTGCGTGGTGTGGAGAGAGGCAGATTGATCCTTTACATGCTCATCTATCGGACGTTTTGTCTTTTGCTCTATCTCTGGCGCAGAAAGGTTGTGCAGTGGCTACCATTAAAGGTTATTTATCGGCCTTGTCAGCCTTCATATGTCTTCCAGACCAACCATCTTTATTTAAATCCCCTATTGTTATCAGATTCTTGAAAGGTCTTCTAAATCAATATCCTCCAAAGCCATTCGTTATGCCGCAATGGGATTTGTCCTTAGTCCTGACTTTCCTTATGGGGTCCCCTTTTGAACCTATGCATTCTTGCCCCTTGAGGTATTTGGTTTTAAAAACAGTCTTCCTGATAGCTATAACATCAGCAAGGAGAGTGAGTGAGTTGCAGGCCTTATCAGTAAAACCCCCTTATACAACTTTTTATGGGGATAAGGTGGTGTTGAGGACCAAGGCTGCTTTCCTCCCGAAGGTTGTTTCACCCTTCCATTTGGCTCAGGCAATTACTTTGTCCACGTTCTATCCTCCGCCTCATCCTTCCAAAGAGGAAGAAAGACTGCACCGTCTGGACCCAAAGAGAGCGTTGAGCTTCTTTATCGATAGAACAAGGGATTTCAGGCTGGAGGATCAGCTGTTTATTGGATACGTGGGCAAGAGGAGAGGAAAGGCAGTCCACAAGAGAACACTATCCAGGTGGGTTGTTCTTTGCATTAAAATATGTTACTCTTTGGCAAAGAAGGATCCTCCTGAGGGCATTAGAGCTCATTCCACCAGAGCTAAGTCGGCCACTTCGGCCTTAGCCAGAGGTGTTCCTGTGGTCGACATCTGCAAGGCCGCAACTTGGTCGTCCCTTCACACTTTTGCAAAACATTACTGTTTAGATTCTGAGGTTAGAAGGGACGGCCATTTTGCACGGTCAGTGCTGCAGGATTTCTTGGTTTGACCATTTAGGCACCCACCGCCGGGCGTGGTACTGCTTTGGGACTCTATTCATGAGGTGAGGAATCCACAGGTAGTTGTATCCATCAGAAGAACGAGTTACTTACCTTCGGTAACGACTTTTCTGGTGGATACATTAGCTACCTGTGGATTCCTCACGGTCCCACCCGCCTCCCCGTTGCCTTTATGGTCTTGCCAAGTAATCCTTGAGTGCGCTCCTCTTGGTCTTTGAGGGTGCAATAAATGTATATATATAATATATTTATATATATATAGGTATATGTGTATATATCTTTATGTATATACTTGGTGTGTGTATATATTTTAAAAGAGAGAGTTTTATATATATATATATATATATGTACATAAAAAGATTTACAGTTATTCATACAATGTGGTGTATTTTTACAATATAATGGATGTTGCTTTGTTCTTTCATTGCATTGCCTGGTTGTTCTCATGCACGTAAAAAATGATTGGTACTGACGTCCGCACGTCGTCGAGGACCTCTTATTGCCTGTATGACGTCAGACGGCGTCGCGTGCGAGACAGTGACGTCCTCGTCGACGTGCAGAGACTAGTAAGAAGATTTCCGTCGAATGCTGGCGCCATGGGAGTATTCATGAGGTGAGGAATCCACAGGTAGCTAATGTATCCACCAGAAAAGTCGTTACCGAAGGTAAGTAACTCGTTCTTCTAGCTCAAATAGATTGAGTTACTAATACACTGGCACATGTTTTGCAGTGGCAGACCCCTTTCTGTGCAGTGGGTGGTCACCTTTCAGTTGTTGATTGCTGCATTTGAGTGTTAATGCCAAGGTGGTGAAACAGTGTTCATGTGTAAAAATCATCAAATAGTGACTTAATACTGTCATAGCATATGCCACATTATAAAGGCTAATTTACTTTTTCTTGCTTAAAAATGACTGAACACTCCATATAATTCCAGTGAGCATGAATATTTGTGGTCCTGATGGATACACGGATGTAGTTTCAGATCCTTGGTGTGTAGATGGAGAAGACGTGTTGCCTTGTTATGTATTTTGTATTCTTCTTTGTCTCCAGTCTGATGGTATTCTGCATACCTAGACACTGGGAATGGTGAGTTTAGCTGCCACATAGCCAGGGCTGCTAGTCAGGATGGCTTTGTAGTTGAAGCAGCTATTTGTGAAGATAGTGCAGGCCAGTGGGGTCCCGTCATTGCTAGGTATTGACATAATTTTGCTCGTGTTGCGTCACACAAGTGTGCTGAGGCATGTAGGGCAGTGTAGAGGCTGGGAGGCCATTGAACAGGTTTTGCCATCATTTTGATGGAGGAGTATGAGGGTCTGAACAGAACAGCATGTCTCGGGTTGCTTTCTGGGAGCAACAGTTTCATTTTCTTTAGTAAAAGAGCTGGTACTAAGCCATTTTGGTTTTCTTCACGCCCTATTTCATGACAGTGAGGTGGATGTCCAGGGTGAGTACAAGTGGCTTGGTTTTGGGGTTTTAATCTGTCTGGGATAATGTTACACTTCACTGGTGTCTAGCCCAGCTCAGCTAGTCACATCAGCAGCCAATTACAACAATAATAAACTGTCACCTAAGTCAGTATGGCTTCGTTGCTAGTCTGTGTAAGAAGCTGTTGCTAGAGCCCTGCATTTGTTTCCAGTCACTAAGCCATTATTTTTGCCGGTGTGCCTGTATATTGATCTGCTAGCGACTAACAAAGTTCCTAAAATTGGTAGAAAATGACAAACTGCGGGGTAATTAGAACTTTGTTCTGCAGATTTGAACTGTCTAGCTAGAATCCTGGTACTATTCCAATAACCCTTCAGCCTTGTTTGAGGAAACTGATATCTAACACATTTTAAGAAGACCTCTATAAAATTCATATTATATTAGACAGGTATGCCAGCTTGCACCTAATAAACCACTCATAGGTTTCCTGTTGTCTAACTCCCTGGTTGACAACTGGCCATACCCACTTCCTTCTCCTTTTGTGAGGTCACTTGGGGAACCTGTGAAAATTCCCATCTATACTTTCTCAATTGGACTACATTGAATACTAACCCCACTTCTTAATATTTATCTGCACAAGAATGGTTGTACAGGTCTCTGCCTCAGTAACATTAGAAAATCAACTATGTGAGTTTTTCATTTTATACTTTGGCACAAAAGGGTAGACCAGACTGAGGCTGAAGGATTGACGGTCTAATTTAGAGTTCAGTGGACGAGTTATTCCATCACATGTGACGGATAGTGCATCATATCCTTTCACACTTGTAATACAGTGTCATGTTTGTGACGGATTAACCCATCCACGAAACTCTAATTCAGGACATAAGTCCTTAATAACAGAGCCCCGATTTCAAAGTGGTCCACGTTTAAATACCAGGTGCAATCATTGCCCAGATAGATTTTAGTTTGTCAAATCTACTGAAATGTACCGGGGAGGGGTGAACAAGGCCTGGTAAATACTGGGACATAGAGATAGTACTAAAATGTACATATTGTGCTAAATTTGTAGGGTAAAACTCAGAGTAGATGCTGTTTATCACAGTCGGTTAATTCGTAACCTTACACTATCAAATTTTCCTATGTGCAACACTTGTGTAGTCACTTAGCTAGTGTGATTTAAAGAGGTGTTATTGGATGCTTGTATGGTTAATAAGCGCTGCATTCATGATATTTATCACATTACGATTAAACTCTGTTTCTTTTTTCAATCCACAAATGTATTTATGCTTGTAAACCCAGCCCGTCATTGGGGATGGATGCTAAATGTGCAGACCGAACTCTGTTGCAGCTTTAAGTCAATCAACATTATTTATTTGTTTCTTTAAAAAACACTGATCATATTACTCACATGTAGAAAGTTGGCTCTGTATATACTATCTCAAACTGAGAGATAGTGTGCACAGAGTCCGAGGGCTCCCTTTAGAGGTTGATAGTGGTAAAATTAGATAATATTAATGCTCTATTTTGTGTTAGTGTGCTCAAGCATTAGGCTTATCAGAGGGAAGTGTTAAGCATTTGTTGTACACACAGAGGCAATCAATGAGAACTCACACTCAAAGACTTAACTCCAGGCCAATAGGTTTTTTATATAGAAACATATTCGTTTCTTAATTTATTTTAGAACAACAAGATTCAGAATTTAGGTAAGTACACAAATTGTAAGGTACTTAACACAGGTAAGGATGGAACCTTGAATTAAAACAGTAGTATACACAGTTTTGGCAAAAAATGTCAATAAGCTATTTTAAAAGTGGACACTGCAAAAACCATCAGTTCCTGGGGGAGTATAGTAATAGGTAAGTAAAGCACTTACAAGTTCAGTCTCCTGGGCATAGGCAGCCCACCGTTGAGGGTGCAAGTTAACCCCAAACACCCAGCACCAGCAACACAGGGTCCGTCAGGTGCAGAGGTCAAAGTAGGGCTCAAATAGCATAGGTGCCTATGGAGAACAGGATTGCTCCGGTTCCAGTCTGCTAGCAGGTAAGTACCTGCGTCCTCGGGGAGCAGACCAGGGGGGTTTTGTAGAGCACGGGTGAGGGCGTCCCAAACAGGCACACAAAACACACCCTCATCAGCACAGGGGCGGCCGGGTTCAGTGTGTGAACAAGCCATCTGGTTGTAGATAGAAAACAATGGAGAGACCAGGGGGTCACTCTGGCGATGCAGGCTGGGCACAGGGGGACTTCTTGGGCCAGCCACCAACTGGGCTAGGATGAGGGACGCCTGCTGGTCACTCCTGCACTGGTGGTTGGTTCCTCTCGGTCCTGGGGGCTGCAGGTGCAGTGCTTCTCCAGGCTTCGGGTTCCTTTGTTACTGGGCAGTCACGGTCAGGTGGAGCCTCTGGATCCTCTCTGTAGGCGTCGCTGTGGGGGCGCAGGGAGGTCGTCTCAGGGTGTCCACGTCGTTGGTGTCCCCTGGGGTTCCTCTCTGCGGTGTTGGTTTCTCTGGACACGAGCCGGGGGCATCGGGTGCAGAGTGTGAAGACTCATGCTTCTGGAGTGAGGCTGGAGTCTTCTTTAAAGATGGTTTCTTGTTTGTAGTTTTAGACAGGCTTCTGTCCTCAGGAGTTTCTTGGACCTTTAGGTGCAGGTCAGTCCTCTGAGTCCTCAGAGGCCGCTGGTCCCGCTGGATGCATCACTGTGCAGGTCTGGGGACAGGCCAGTAGGGCTGGGGTCAAGTCAGTTGTCGTCTACATCGTCTTCTGCGGGGGTTTCAGGACAGCAGTCCTTCTTCTTTCTTCAGGTTGCATGAATCTGACTTCCTGGGTTCAGGGTCGCCCCTAAATATTAAATTTAGGGGGGTGATTAGGTCTAGGGGGGCAGTAGCCAATGGCTACTGTCCTGGAGGGTGTCTTCACTCTCTTTGTGCCTTCTCCCTGTGGGGAGGGAGGCACAACCCTAATCCTATTGGGGGAATCCTCCAAAATAAGATGGAGAATTTCTTAAAGCAGGGGTCAGCTCAGCTCAGGGCACCTTAGGGGCTGTCCTGACTGGTGGGTGACTCCTCCTTGTTTTTCTCATTATCTCCTCCGGACTTGCCGCCAAAAGTGCAGACTGTGTCCGGAGAGGCGGGCATCTCCACTAGCTGGAGTGCCCTGGGGCGCTGTAACGCCAGGCTAGAGCCTTTGAGGCTCACCACCAGGAATGACAGTTCCTGCTAGGGAGGTGTGAAGCACCTCCACTCAGTGCAGGCTTTGTTCCTGGCCACAGAGTGACAAAGGCACTCACCCCATGTGGCCAGAAACCCATCTGGATGTGGCAGGCTGGCAGGAACTGGTCAGCCTATCACTAGAAATTGGACTGGTATACAGGGGGCATCTCTAAGATGCCCTCTGTGTGCATTTTTCAATAAATCCCACACTGGCATCAGTGTGGATTTATTGTGCTGAGAAGTTTGATACCAAGCTTCCCAGTATTCAGTGTAGCCATTATGGAACTGTGGAGTTCGTGTTTGACAGACTCCCAGACCATATACTCTTTATGGCTACCCTGCACTTACAATATCTAAGATTTGGCTTAGACACAGTAGGGGCATAGTGTTCATGAAACTATGCCCTCACCTGTGGTATAGTGCACACTGCCTTAGGGCTGTAAGGCCTGCTCGAGGGGTGACTTACCTATGCCACAGGCAGTGGGTTATGGGCATGGCACTCTGAGGTGAGTGCCATGTCGACTTAGTCATTTTCTCCTCACCAGCACACACAAGCTGTACTGAGTGAGGGGTCCCCAGGGTGGCATAATATATGCTGCAGCCCTTAGAGACCTTCCCTGGCCACAGGGCCCTTGGTACCAGGGGTACCATTTACAAGGGACGTATCTGTGTGCTAGGGCTGTGCCAATTGTGGAGACAAAGATTCAGTTTAGTGCTGGTGCTGGGGCCTGGTTAGCAGGGTCCCAGCACGCTTTCAATCATAACTAGCATCAACAAAAGGCAAAGGGTAACCATGCCATGAGAGGCGTTTTCCTACATCACATAAATGGAGAATGTTGATTCTGAGAGGTTAACTGCATAGAAACATGATTTTATGAAAAGCAAGGAGGCTAGCATTATGCATTACTTTTTATTCACTAACTTTTGAGCACCACAACTTTAAAAGCTCAGTTGAACACATGAAGTCACAAGGCATTAGAATCTTCAAACTGAACATAAGCCTCATGCACTCCATTCTGTTCCTCTTCTGTTTTGCTTCGACATCCAACACATCTGTATCTTGAAGTCATTCTCTGTTCTCTTAATCTATGCCTTAATGTGACTTTAAAAAATAAATATACATATATATATATATATATATATATATATATATATACCTGACATTCCTACATCAATATAACATATAACTCCTTATAACATTTCTACTTATTATTTATTATATATGTAATTATAAAACTTGATCTTAAACATGTTATTCTCAGTCCAGTAAAACCCACTGCCCTCCATGGGTGGGAGGTCAGGATAATGCTAGCCTTCTTTAATCACAATTCTCTATGCAGTTAACCTTGAGAATTGTCATTCGATGTCAAGACAGGAGACTAGCATCATGCATGTTTAAAGTTCTTCAAAACTAGGTCTGCAACATGCTCCACTGGTCTAAAGTAACACTTCCTAAAAAAACTAATCATTTGACCAGTTGGCTGCCCTCAAAATATCCTCTAATGTTCCGCTTGCCTGAAACCGTTTTAATGACATTGCTCCTCTAATTTAATGTGCCTTGAATATGTTCAAATGTACTCCTGCCTCACTCATAGCACCTTTCACCCATCTCGCAATTGTGACTGGTGAAACTGCGCCATATGGTTTCACATATTATATACACATTTGATCCCCCACTTGCACATCTGTTTTCACTCACTCTTTCTTCATACTCTTTAATACAACTCATCATGCATAACTTAGGGTGTTTATCATACTTGGGATAAAATGCTGATTCTGTCATAGTCTTTGTCCTTTTCCTTATCTCAAACAATACCCATGTGGTTGATTAAACCACAAATTGATATCTCCAAAACTTTCACGTCAGAAACCCTTTTGAAAGAGATCATGCAAGGTAAGGTTGCTAATGTCCGCAACAACTGCTTTGTTGTCAAATACTTGTTTCCTGGCCAATCTTCAAATAACTTAAAGATCAAAGTAAGATCCCAAAGTGACTTTTACCTTGCACCTGTTTTTTGTTTTTTTTTAATGCGTATACACTTCACCACTCTACAAACTAATGGACTAAACTCTGCTGAAAAATTTGCAATCATAATCTCATCCAGTCTCAGCGGGATCCAAATCCGTTTCCATGCACCAGCATACCCAAATGTTCCTTGCACTCCTATACCTTCTCCTTTTTTCTGGTGCCCATGATTCCTGCAACAACCCCAAAGCCTCTCCTGATAAATGATTGAAACTATCTCATTCCCTGATATTTTTCATACTAGAAGGTAGAGTACCCCTGATACTACCAGAGGATGCTCCTCTTGTCTACATTCTGTAAAAGCCCTTTGCAAGATTCGGTCAACAGAGGATCCTCCTTCGGTAACTCCATCACTAATGGATACCAAGCTTGTGTCACCCAGAATGGTGTTACCAACACCAATCTGCACTTTTGCTTCCTCACTTGCATCAAAATCTTCTGTATCATTGAGAATGGTGGAAATGCCTATCTTTTCACGCTGGTGTGAGCTTCAAATCCGGAATTTTTCTGCTGAGCACTACCATGCGCGCGCTGTCGGCTGGTGTCATTGAGATCGACGTGCGTCGCCTGGCTCCGCATGGCATCGTCAGCGTCGTTGGAGCCATCTGTGATGTCACGGTTGTCTATATAGACGCCGCCTTGGCGCACGCACGTCAGTTCTTTTCCTTCCGCGCCGGTTAAGCGCAGATCTAGAAAGAGCTAGCCTTTTTCTTCGACGTTCATTGAGGTTTTTTGGCTTGTTTGAACATGTCTTCTAGAAAGATTCAAACCGTGTGGTGCATGTCATCGCACCATGTCGGGCACTGATCCGCACAGAGTGTGTCTCTGGTGTTTGGAAAAGGATCAACACTCCACTTCTTGATGCAACTGTCAGGCCATGGCTCCGAAGGCCTTGAGGAAGAGATCCGTCAAACTTCTTGTGGCCTGACAGCCGTCTTCGATCGGCGCGACTCCGAGGAGGTCAAGGTCCCGCAGTAGGAGGAGGTCGCGGCACCGCTCCCGCAGGCCCAAGTCCTCTTCATCGCATTCAAGGTCATCTGATCATTCAGGTAAGAGGCACAAGAAGAAGAAGAATTACAAACGGACTTCGACTTCGCCATGCCCATCGGCCGGTGAGGTGTTTAGGGAACATCGATGTTTCGAGCGCGGTTCCGCGGAGCCGTCGCCAGGGACGACTTTGCATCTTTCCCCTTTTTCGGGAACCGAAGTGACCCCCACTCAATTAAAGGAATTTTCCGAGGCCATGCGCCTTGTTTTTGAGCAGGCTGAACCCTCGGGTGGGTCTTCAGGCCCCGCGGGGTCAGCAGGGGCCCCATCGAGTTCGACGTCGGCGGCTTCGGCGCCGTTGGGGACCCCAGGATCCGATAGCAGTGGTAGCCCCTTCTATCCCTCCAACAAAAGAACGGCTGATGGAGGACCATTTGGTTTTGCTCCACGAGGAAGTTATGACTGTTGGCCAGGGGAGCTATAGAAAGGGTCCCGATGTCAGAAGTAGGCAGTGGTTGTTATTCCCGCTACTTTCTGATTCCCAAAAAGAACAAGGGCCTTTGCCCTATCCTGGATTTAAGGGATCTCGATCTCTTCCTCAAGAAGGAGAAGATGCTCACTCTTGCTCAGGTCCTGTGTGCCCTACACCAAGGAGACTAGATGTTAGTGTTGGACTTGCCGGATGTGTATTTTGACATCCCCATCCTGCCTGCCCACAGACGTTACTTGTGGTTCAAGGTGGGCCACAAGCACTTTCAGTTTCCCGTGCTGCCCTTCGGTCTCACCAGTGCCCCTCAGGTGTTCACCAAAGTGGTGGCTGCTCATCTGCGCAGGTTAGGGATTTCAGTCTTCCCCTACCTAGACGATTGACTGTTGAAGGCTCCGACGCCCCAGGTTCTCGTCACCCATCTCCAGATGATGGCGGACCTCCTGCATTCACTGGGGTTCACTATAAATGTGCCAAAGTCACATCTGACTCCCTCTCAGAAGCTCACTTTCATCAGAGCTTTTCTGGACACTATGCCGTATCGGGCCTATCCTCCCGAGCAGCGAGTCCAGGATATTCCCGTTATGATACTGATGTTTCGGCCTCTATCCTGGATTACGGTGAGACAGACTCTGAGGCTGTTGAGACTCATGGCTTCCTGCATCCTATTGGTCAAGCATGCTTGATGGCATATGAGAGCTCTGGAGTGGGACCTGAAGTTCCAGTGGGCACAGCATCAGGGGAATCTCACCAACGTGGTTCAGATCTCGGAGGGATCTGCAAAGGATCTGCAGTGGTGGTTAGTGAACTGTGATTGGGTCAAAGGCAGACTCCTCTCCCTTCCCCAACCAGATATCAAAGTAGTTACAGATGCATCACTTCTGGGATGGGGTAGCCATCTGGGAGAGGTGGAGATCAGGAGTCGCTGGTCTCTGGCAGAATCCGGGCTCCATATCAACTTGTTGGAGCTTCGGGCGATCCGGCTAGCATTGAAAGCATTTCTTCCTGTTGTGAAAGGGAAGGTAGTGCAGGTGTTCACGGACAACACTACTGCAATGTGGTACTGCAACAAGCAGGGCGGTGTGGGGTCGTGGACCCTTTGTCAAGAGGCTTTGCGTCTCTGGACATGGCTGGAACAGCAGGGCATATCCCTGGTGGTTCAACACCTGGCAGGTTCTCTGAACGCCACGGCGGACAAACTCAGCCGACGATGCCTAGCAGATCACAAATGGTATCTCCATCCGGAGGTGGCGCAAGGACTCTTTCAGCAGTGGGGAGAGCCTTGGTTCGATCTATTCGGCTCAGCAGAGAACGCGTAATGTCAGCATATTTGCACGTTGGAGTTTCCAAGGGGGCTATCACAAAGCAACGCTTTTTGTCGCGAGTGGCGTTCAGGCCTCCTGTACGCCTTTTCGCCCATACCACTTCTGCCCAGACTTCTCAAGAAAATCAGGAACGACCGAGCCCAAGCAATCCTAGTGGCTCCGGATTGGGCACGGAGAGTCTGGTATCCAGAGCTTCTCAAAATGAGCATCAGTGCTCCAATCAGGCTGCCTCTTCGGGAGGATCTTCTGTCGCAGCAGCAGAGGAAGGTTCTCCACCCAAACCTGTCAACGTGGCGGTTTCATGCGTGGAGGTTGAGGGGTGACAGTTAATGGTTTATGACCTCCCTCCTGAAGTTTCTGATGTCATTCTGGCAGCCAGGCGTCCCTCTACTAAGTCGATTTACGCCTGCCGGTGGAAACGTTTTGTTTCATATTGTACAGAGAGGTCAATTGATCCTTTTTCTTCTTCTCTATCTAATGTCCTTTTGTTTATTCTATCTCTTGCCCAACAGGGTTCCTCCTTAGGGATTCTCAAGGGCTATCTTGCTGCCTTATCGGCTTTTCTACGCTTGCCCGACCAACCATCTTTGTTCAAGTCTCCCATTGTACAAAGATTTTTAAAAGGGCTCGTGCATGTTTCCACCTGTGCCTTTTGTCATGCCCCAGTGGGATCTTAATCTTGTACTTACTTTTCTAATGTGTGCTCCTTTTGAGCCTTTACATAACTGTCCTATCCCGCTGTTCACTATCAAAACAGCCTTTTTGGTGTCAATTACATCTGCCAGGTGAGTCAGTGAGCTGCAGGCTTTATCATCGAAACCATTGTATCTCACAATATATCCTGATAAAGTAGTCCTTAGAAATCGTGCCTCTTTCCTCCCCAAGGTGGTGACCCCTTTCCATCTGGGTCAAAATATCACCCTGCCCACCTTCTTAGCGCCACCGCATCTCTCTAAGGAAGAGGAGCGTCTCCATCGGTTAGACCCAAAAAGAGCGTTATCGTTCTACCTTGACTGCGCAAGAGAGTTCCAGGTGGACGACCAACTCTTTGTGGGATACGTTGGCGCAAAGAAGGGTCGGGCAGTACAGAAACAATCCATTTTGCGCTGGGTCGTTCTCTGTATAAAGATTTGCTACGCTTTGGCCAAGAAACAGCTTCCAGAGGGCTTGAGGGCTCACTCTACCAGGGGAAAAGCTGCTACCATTGCGTTAGCTCGTGACGTGCCGGTACTTGACATCTGCCAAGCGGCAACGTGGGCTTCCTTGCACACGTTTGCAAGACACTACTGCCTGGATAGCCAGGTGAGGAGAAAGGGACATTTTGTCTGCTCGGTCCTGCAGGACTTCCCCGTGTGAAATACATCCACAAGACCCACCACTAAGAGTTATAGCTTGGGTATCTATTCTAAAGTAAGGAATCTGCAGCTAGAAGTCTCTATCAGATGACAAGTTACTTAACTTGGGTAACGAATTATCTGGTAGAGACTCTTTCTAGCTGCAGATTCCTTACACCCACCCAAGCCTCCCCACTCTGCAGATATATGTATGTATATATATATATATATATATATATATATATATATATATTATATCATGTTTTATATTTTTGCCTTTTTTAAAGGCATGTCTTTTTTCCTCAAACAATCAAGCGTAAAACTAAAATGTTTGTTGGTTCTTCCATGACTCTGCGCTTCTGGCGTGGGAAGTTGTGGAAAAATAACTGACTTATGCGCGCCGAGGTTCCATCTATATAGACTACCGTGACATCACAGACCGCTCCAACGACACTGACGACGGCATGCCGAGCCGGACGACGCACGCGGATCCAACGACGCCACCCGACGACGCGCGCAGAGTACTGCTCAGCAGAAAAATTCCTGATTCGAAGCTGACGCAAGGGAATTCTAAGATAAGGAATCTGCAGCTAGATACAGTCTCTACCAGATAATTTGTTACCGAAGGTAAGCAACTTGTTCATCTAGTCCAGTCTTTCTGTCAAAGTACATCTCCCTCCTGTTCACCTAGCTTGTCTCCCTAACCTAAATTGCTTGCATCTAATTCCAGGACATAATCTGTTGAAGCACCAAAGATCAATCAGCCATCTCAAGCTTGCAGATTTGTTAACCACCAATTCAATTCTTCCTGTGCCTCTAATGTTAATTTCTCCTTGTCTCTATACCATAAACCTCTGGCTAAATCGTTTCTCTTTATACACTGTAATGCTCTATTTTAGAGGATCGAAGAAGGCAGTAATCTGATCACCCGCACTAACTCTCTCAAACTAACTTCTTCCTTTTTCAAAATTCCTTTCACCTCTTGCTTTATCAGAGTAACTTTTCTTTCTGGTAACAGCAACTGTGCTTTCACTGTAGCTACCACAAATCCCAATACTTCCATCCTTCATGATGGCTCACAATTTGACGTTTTTCTGATTTATCACAAAACGTAATGTTTCCAATGTGCTCTGAACCATAAGACTGTGTTCCTTCAACACCTCTAAATCCTGATTCACTATCAGAATATCATCCAGATAAATTATCAACCTTACTCCTCTCTCCCTGAACTAAACCATAATCTGTCTTAATACTTTTGAAAAACACCAAGGTGATGATGAAAATCCAAGTGGAAGGCATACAAATTGGAATAATTGCCCATTACATCTGAACTGTAGGTAGTATTGACTTTGCTACTGGTTTAAAGAAACTAAGCGTCCTTCAAATCAGTCTTCACCATCCAATCCCTGTGTAATAAAATGTCCCTCAAAAGATGGATCTCTTCCATCTTGAAATACCTGTAAACCGCTAAACAATTTAACTCTTTTAAATTTGTGACAGGCCTTCGTCCTTTGTTCTTTTTCAACAACAAAAATAGTGCTTACTAAACCTTTCTGACCCTCTGTTACTTTTATGGTCTGTTTTTCCAACATTTTAAAAACCTTTCCCTGGGTTCCTCCCTTGAAATTAAATCATTTGAAACTCTATTACTTAAAGTTGTGCTGTTTCCAAAACCCAAGGGTCGTTTGTTATTGACTCCCACGAAATAAAGAAATGTATCAGTCTCCCTCCTATATCTTTCTAGATAGAGCCAAAAACATTCTTAATACTTACCTTGCTCTGAATTTGATCCTGACTGGGAACTCTGAGACCTTCCACGGCCTGATCTTTGAGTGTAGAAACTCCCAGAATAGGAATTTCCTCTGTAACCACTTCTTCCTTGCCCATATCCTCACTGTGTGTATAGGCCTCTGTAAAAATTGTGACTGGAAGCCTGACCTCATCTTCCAGGCCTGCCATATAAATTGCCTTCTCCAAAAACTTTTCTCATTAGGTATGTGTGCCTTGTCTAAGGCTGTAACAGTCTGAACATGTTTACCCAGGGCTTTAACCCTTTGCTGAGTAAAAGTCCCTTGGACTCTTCACTTCGCCAAGCCCCCTAACTTACGGCTAATTCATAATAAAAAAGCCTTGCTATTCTCCACAATGAGGCCAGTGTTGGCATTGCCCAAGAAACAAATCGCTCTTTAGCTCCATCCTCTCAATAAATTTATATCCAAATCTACATCATATAAATATGATTCTTCCACCATGTCAAATATTATTGCCAGATGTCCTAAAACATCAAGGAATTTGTCCTAATGCTGCTTTAAGGAGGACCTCTTTAGACCCTTTGTAGGATCACAACCCAGCTTCAATAAGTAGTTTATCAGATCTGGGTCCCAATTTGGGGGTCATTGTTCCTTTCACATCAGTTACATGACGTGAGCACTCCGCCTGCATCAGATTCCGCTCATTCCTCTCATCCAATGTTTACTACATTTAGCAATACATGTTAAAGGCCACCACTCTGAACTGTGAGAATACCTTATATCGGGGGATTGAATAATACCTGACCCAAGGAGTCTTAAACCACCTTTTTTACTTCCTTTTTATTACTTATTATTTCAGAAAATCCATCTAGATCATCTCCATAGCCTAGTATTCATCAGTGTCACCCAAGTCTTTTTCCAAATAATTAAGCTGTCTGCCCTTGTCCTTTGCAGGGTTCTTAGAACACCTGATTGTGAGTCACTCAAAACTCCTTCTTTCTCCTCTCTCTTCAGTATTTACATAACGTTAACGTTTCTTTAAACATTTTCCCCCGTCCTCTATTCTGAGGATCATGTTCCTCAGACAGTGACCAATATCCATCATCATCCACCAAATTGTCTTTTCTTTTCCCTTCCTTCTTAACTGTATTACTAATTTCTCTAGTGACTAAAATTCCAATTAAATCTTCCTGCAACTCCTGTGCAGTAATCATTCTTTACTTTGCCTTATTAGAGTACGATATACTTACAAGAACTCTATCTAATAACTATCGAAAATATTGGTCTGTATTTTTAACTCGTTAATGTTTAAAAGTCTGTATTCACTGTTCCTTAAAGTAATCTCCATTTATCTGCGACAATTCCTGGATTGCGCAATTAACAGCTGACTAACTGTTAGAAAAGAGGCATGTGAACTAGCAACACTTTGGTGCTGGGTTCCTTGTCATCGCGTAATATCGTCCTTTTGAAGGGCTATAATTCCCTTCAAAAAGGAAAGAGCAAACAGCCCATCCCTGTATCATGCCCACCTTGCTCCAGAAAGCAAGACTTGTGTATGCATAAGCGCACGTTAGCACAATGGTGGCTCGTGCTATTGCATGCGTTTAGGAGACTTGAAGATTCAGAGGAGCTAGAGTGCATCCATCCGCCAACAGTAAGTATTCATCAATATTTTAAAAGAAAAACAGTCTGTTTTGTTAAAATCGAATTTAAAAGTTAATACTTAAAATCCAAGTTCTTCAGCTACATTAACAAAACATTGTTTTAATCTTACGGAGATTCCTAATACTAAACATCCAAATGAAGCTTTCAGATAACCTAAATATCTGAAAATTGGATATTATTAATACTTCTACCACACAATAATTCTTATACTCTAAATTACACAAAAACAATGACATATTAGTATAATTAAAGTCAATACTCAATTGCTCAGAAGCAGCAAATAAAAGAGGAAGAGAATGGAGTACATGGGGCTTGTGTACAGTGTGAAGGTGTTAATGCTTTATGACTTTATGCTGTGTTCTATTAAGCTTTTAAAGTTGTGCTGCTTAGATGATAGTGAATAAAAGTTAATGCATAATGCTAGCCTACTGTCTTGACATAAAATCATGCCATAATTCTTCCTACATTGCACACTACAAACATTGCTTAGGCTGTTTTCTATTTGTTCAATGGTACCCTTTGGTCGGGATCAAACTAATAGTCTAGTCCCATGGTTGCCTTTCAAGGGCTACGAATGAATAAAAACTCAAGCCACATGCTCACTGTTAGGCAGTTTCCTGCAAACATTTTTGTTGGGTACACTTAAGTGGCTGTAAATCAGCTCATGATGATACCTTGCATTGCACACAGGTATGCACTTGGGGCCTGACGAATAGCTATTATATTTTTATGCTGATTAACAGCCAAGTGTTGGTTGGAAGTAAATGTAAGGTCATGGCAATCATCCTCCACAGTTTCTGTACTTTGAGACGTGCACATGAGCTGGACGGTGCACCTGGAGAGATTATGGTACACACGAGCTCATAGTTTGGAGTAGTGTAGTTTTCTCGTGTTTGCGACCTTAGCTATCCCTGTCCTGGTTGAGAATTGACTTATGCTTTTTTTGGGGAGTTTATTCACATAGGAAACTGACCAAAGTATTCTGAGGTCATGCCATTGACAAAGATTAACTGCTTAACAAATTCCTGAAGTAAATGCTACACTTTCATTGGGGATGACGTGATATGGATGGGGTGAAGCACCATAACCAATACATATTTATGGTGGATGTACATAAAACTTTTAACAAGGGATCAGGGATCGAGGAAGTTGCTAGAGTTGACTTTTGATGAGATGTTAACAACGTAAATTCCCAGTTAATAGAGACATGGATGGTAGGTTTGTGTGGAGTGCAGTCCAATGATCTACTGCTTCTACCAAAAGAGTTTTGTTCTTGGGTAATGGCTCTTGCTCACGAAGAGTGTTTTAGGAGGGGTTTGACCAAACTTTGTGGTAGCGGGGTGTGAACAGAAAAGTTTAGTTGGTTCACGGGATTCCAGCATTGTGTATTTTAGTGTTAGATGTGAGAGGACACAAAGATTACAGTAAGGCACTCCCCATAGCCCCCTAGCCCTCAGAGCTCAAATTTAGGATGGCTGAAGATTTTGCCATCTTCTAAATTCTCAGAGTGGTTAGGGTAGTCACTGGGAACTTTTACCCCAATGATTAGACCTTGCGCCATAGTCATTCCCACCCACTAGCTCAGGCCACGCATAAATGTGGCACCTCCAGGTACCTACTTCAGAACACTCCTTGACCCAAGGAAGATCACAAGAGGACTGATCCTGCTGAGTGGAGCCATGAAGGGCTTGGACCTGCTCTCTCTTGTACCCAGGACATAGAAGGTGCCTCTAACACTCCTGTTGAAGCTACAAGGGTACACAAGTAACAAGAGGTATTTTCCTGCGGCTTCTGAGCTGACCAGTAGCAACAAGAGTAAGATTGGATCCTGCTTTTTGGTCTTGGGTTGACACCGTGTGATTATCTAAGTGACCCCCCCCCCCCGGGATAGTGGGAGCTTTAGAAGTGTATTCCTTTAAGTCCCAATCCACCACTGGACTAAAGTTAGAAGGTACAATATTTGACTGAGAAGTCCTGGTTGATGTATCCGGCCCGCGCTCCATTGCGCGGGTCAATTTTATGGCACCTCGATTCTGGTCTATCGTGACCATTCACCATCATTGACATTTAGCTTCTTGACTTATCTCCTTATTGGAGTTTTGGCATTTTGTTGTCAGTTTTTAAATATTTTTTCCTCTATTGTATTTTGACTTTTACTGTTTTGGTACTACATAAATGCTTTACATATTACCATCAGATAAGCCTGTCTGCTCTGTGCTATAGTTACCAGGGGGTTGAGCTCTAGTTATTTAACTTAAGAGTTTACCCTGACAATGTTATGTTATTGCTTGAGGTGGGTAGTCATCTCGAAGACCTGTCAGCCTTAAGGTGGTCTTTACCCCAAATGTTTTGCCTTCCTCCTCCATTTCCGCTAATCTAGTTTTGCTGGCCTTAGGACTCTGTGCACTTTACCAGTGCTAAAGTGCATGCACTCACTCCTTAAACATGGTAACATTGGCTTGTCCCCAATTGACATTATTAATTTATTTATAAGTCCCTAGTAAAGTGGTACTAGTTGCTAATAGTGGCTCTGGCACTTATTGTGCCCCCCACTTGAGTAGCCCTTTAAACATGTCTCAGGCCTGCCATTGCAGCCTTATGTGCAGAATTAAACTGCTAATTCTACATGGCAAAATAAACATTTTACCAGGCCTAAATCTTTCTTTTGGTACACATCAGTCACCCCTAGGATAGGCCCTGCAAAACTGAGAAGACAGGGTGCAGTGCATTTGAAAAGTTGGACATGTATCTTTGTTTTTCATGTCCTGGTAGTGAAAAACGCTTCAATTCATTTTCAGTACTGCAAGGCCAAACTCTCCCATAGTATAACACTGCAGTTACCTTATTACATTTGACAAACTGAAATGTCCAAATGTGAACAGTTAATAATTATATGTTTAGCGTCTTTGGAATTGCAATATAAAATCCTCTCTTATGGTGAAGATAAATTTTACATTTCAGTTGTGAAAATGCCACTTTTTGAAAGTTGACATTTTCCTGCCATAGCCATTTGGTGCCTGCAGCATGTCTCTGGGTCACATGACTGGGTGTAGGTGACATTTGGGCTTTGTGTATTCCTTCTAGATAGCCACACAAGAGAACTTAGGAGTGCGTAGATGGCCCGTCACTGGCAGGATGGGTGGATGGATGGAAGGAAGGAAGGAGCTGGGCACAGCCCTACGTACATTTGAATAGTTTGTGTCTTACCTCCACACAAAGGCTAGCATAACCCCAATAGTTAGTCTGAAACAAAGGCCAGCAAGGCAGGGCACCTGTGCACTTCAAAAGGAAACCTCTAGAAGCTTCTCTCACTTCAAAAGCAGACCTGGGTATATGTATTGGACCTCAGACACTAACTCTTCAATATATTTCTGGCCCTGTGGATACTCTGGTAGGAAGCAGCACTGCTGTGCTGCTGAAAGGTTTGCCACTCTGCTAGACTGCTGCCCTGAAGGACTACTGCCTGCTGTGCTGACTTGCTGCTTGCTGCCCTTTTGCCTGGGTGAGAAGGCCCTGCAACCTCAACCCAGGACCAACAGAGTTAGTTCAAGAGCTAGTATCTTGTAACCAGCACCTGGCCTTTGCAGCTGTGAGTTCTACTCTGCCAAATAGTGCCACCCTAGTCCTGAACCCTAGGAAGTGGGCCTGAAGGAGCTCTGCCAGCCCATCTGTGGCTACCACATTATCAACGCATCTCCTCTACTATGAGGCACAACCCGAAGCAGGACCAATGCATCATCCCTGGTGTCAGAATTCACCCTGCACAAGGAGTCTGCTTAGACTTTGCAGCCCTTTTCGAAACTGTCACTGTTGGAAGCTTCACTGCTGCAGGCCCTTAGATCACAAATCTCTTGTCAGGGGCGGCATTCAAAACAGCACTAGTTCTCGCATTGTAGCCTCCCAGTTGTTCAGAACTGATAGATCGCCTTAACTACACACCATATCCACAATGTCAGACTTTGTTTTGCGCCCTGGGATCCTCGATGCAGGACCCCGCATTGCAGTTCCGCAACTCCTCAGAACCCAGGGATTGCCATAGGTGCGTAATACATTCTTGATGAGGGGCCCTGCAATGCTCCGCAGCCAGAATTGAAGGTACTCTGTTTAGCAGGACTAACTGCATCCTTGTAGCCAGTCCGTACTCCATCGTGGTCGGCCTGAACTTGTGACTTTGTCTCAGTCTGTGGCGACCAGATATCCACAGTTGGCACTTTGTGCCTTTTACCTCTATTTTCACTGAAACCTTTATACCTGCATATCTCAAGTTCTATTAATATGATTTTGTCATTTTGGTCTTGTTTTATTTATTAAATATTACTCTAGTTTTCTAATTGGTGTGGGATACTTTTGTGTGGTGTGTTCACTGTGTTTCACCCCCTCAACCAGTAACCCAATTTCTTACATTACCCACCCCAAATAATAACCCATTTTCTTATAGTAGTTCAGTTGTATTCTCAAGAAGTGCTGGAATGTGTGAAGACCAGACCCATTGAACATTATTTCTTCTTTTATCTCCCACATTCTGACTTAGTAGTATACAATTGACCTTTGTCAGTAGGATGGACTGGCAAGAATTGATTGAAGGTATGTTGCATTCTGAAAAACGTAGGCCAAGTGTTCTCAAAGGTTAAATGCCTTTTGTATTAATTGTGTATGCAATCCAGAGAACAGATTAGTTATTTTGTTGATTGATTGAGAAGAATAGTGTGCAGAAGGATAGTGTGCATGTTAGAAATGGGGTCTTTGGTTGGCAGTGAGGTTACCCCCTGTCCAGGCAAGGACCCTCACTCTAGTCAGGGTAAGTCACACACAATCCAAATAATCCTGTGCCCATCCTCTGGTAGCTTGACACTGAGCAGTCAGGCTTAACTTAGAAGGCAATGTGTAAAGTATTTGTGCAATAAATCATACAATAACACAATATAGCACCACAAAAATACACCACACAGTGTTTAGAAAAATATATATTTATCTGGATATTTGCAGGTCAAAACGATAAAAGATGCAATATGAATTTGTAGAGATATCACCGAAAAGTGATATAAAGTGTGTTAAATCTTCAAAAAGCAAACAAAGTCTCTTTCAAGCACAAAGTAGCTGGTTTGGAGTGGAAAATCTCCGCAGAGGAGGAGATGCGTGGAAAAATGGTGTGTGCGTCAGTTTCGCCCCTTCACACACGGACTTGCGTCGTTATTTTCCACGCGGGGAGACGTGCGTCGTTCTCTGGGAAGAAAAATGGTGTGTGCGTCGGTTTCGCCCCTTCACACAGGGACTTGCGTCGTTATTTTTCACTCTGGGAAGACGTGCGTCGTTTTCCGGCACGCGGACCGTCTCCTTCTGTGGGTCGCGGGATTACCAGATGTCCCAGGGTCTGTGCGTGGAATCCTCTGCTTGTTATCCGGCTGCGCGTCGTTCCGGTGGGCTGTGCGTGGAATTTTCTTCCTCACGGCAGGCGTCGCGTCGATTTCCCCCCTGGAAGTCGGGCGGCGTTGTCCAGGCAGGCCGTGCGTCAAAGTTTTCGGCGCACAAGGAGTCCAGTTGAAAAAGAGAAGTCTTTTTGGTCCTGAGACTTCAGGGAACAGGAGGCAAGCTCTATCCAAGCCCTTGGAGAGCACTTTTGCAGCAAGACAAGAGTTCAGCAATGCAGCAGGCCAACAGCAAGGCAGCAGTCCTTTGTAGAAAGCAGTCAGGTGAGTCCTTTGAGCAGCCAGGCAGTTCTTCTTGGCAGGATGCAGGTTCTGGTTCAGGTTTCTTCTCCAGCAATTGTCTGAGGTGGTAGGGCAGAGGCCCTGTTTTATACTAAAATGTGCCTTTGAAGCAGGGGAGACATGAAAGAGGGGCCTAGAAGTGCACCAGGTCCCCTTTCAGTTCAATCCTGTCTGCCAGGGTCCCAGTAGGGGGTGTGGCAGTCCTTTGTGTGAGGGCAGGCCCTCCACCCTCCCAGCCCAGGAAGACCCATTCAAAATGCAGATGTATGCAAGTGAGGCTGAGTACCCTGTGTTAGGGGTGTGTCTGAGTGAATGCACAAGGAGCTGTCAACTAAACCTAGCCAGACGTGGATTGTAAGGCACAGAAAGATTTAAGTGCAGAGAAATGCTCACTTTCTAAAAGTGGCATTTCAAAAATAGTAATATTAAATCCAACTTCACCAGCCAGCAGGATTTTGTATTACTATTCTGGCCATACTAAATATTACCTTCCTACTCCTTTCAGATCAGCAGCTACCACTTCAACAATGTAGGAGGGCAGCCCCAATGTTAGCCTATGAAGGGAGCAGGCCTCACAGTAGTGTAAAAACGAATTTAGGAGTTTTACACTACCAAGACATATAAACTACACAGGTACATGTCTTGCCTTTTACCCACACAGCACCCTGCTCTAGGGGTTACCTATGGCACACATCAGGGGTGACTTATATGTAGAAAAAGGGGAGTTCTGATGGATACAACTACCTGTGGATTCCTCACCTAATGAATACTCCCATGGCGCCAGCATTTGACGGAAATCTTCTTACTAGTCTCTGCACGTCGACGAGGACGTCACTCTAGCCCACGCGACGCCGTCTGACGTCATACAGGCAATAAGAGGTCCTCGACGACGTGCGGACGTCAGTTCCCTTTTTTCCGTGCATTCGAAACGGTTATCTTCGAGGGAACAACTGTTACTTTTGTGGTTACAGTGTATTTTTGCTGCGTAGGCTTTCGCTGTGGTAATAATGTCGCAGAGAAAGTCTGGATTCAAGCCTTGTCGTGAGTGTGGAGGCAAGATGTCGGTGACGGATCCTCATTCCGATTGCCTTTGGTGTTTGAGCTCCGACCACGACGTCTCGACTTGTGATTCATGCCAGCACATGAATCCGAAGGCCCTCAAAGAACGTGAGGCGAAGCTGTTTATGGCAAAATCGAAGGAGAAGCATCACAAGAAGTCTTCTTCTCCAAGACATCGGCGTCATCGAGACTCCCGGCGCCGTAGAGAATCTCGGCGTCATTCGAAGGAGACTCGTTCCAGGTCTTCGGATCGGCGCCGAAGGACATGGGAGATTAGTCCCACGGTTACGCTGCATCCTTCGACGCCGTTGCCCTCTCCGGCGTCTCCAACTTCACCTGGACAGGCGTCGGTGATTGAGGTATTGGAGCCTCAGGTGTTTTCTCCGGCGCAGACGTCGAGGCCGGCGTCGGGGTCGCCTCCGAGACAGGCACCTCAGTATCCGGCTTTTCCCACCCCTGGAGCCGATAGTTCCGCATTCTTGAATGCGATGTATGCCATCTTCCAACAGATGGCTCCAGGGGGTGCTCCGGCTGGGCCTTTGGCCTTTTCTTTGGGTGATCCTGCGCCTCTTCGGCCGGCACCCTTTATGCCCTTTCTCCCTTTTGGGAACGTGGGCTCGGCGCCAGTGTCGGCGCCGGTGGCCGCTCCGGTGGCTTCAGAAGGATTGGCCCCGGGGATTTCCATCCCGTCGACGTCGAGATTTCGGCCTGTGACTCCGGTGGGTCCATCTGCTTCAGCTGCTCTTTCGTCGGCGCCGAAGTTACCTGTGGCGCCGGACGCGGCGTCGGTGGCTTCTGAAGATCGGCGCCGATCTTCGACTTCGGCGGAGGCATTGTCGACTCCGCGTATTGAACAACGACTTCATTCGAGGAGACGTGCTCTCCGTGTATTAGAGGAGCAGGAGTACCAACGAGCCCTGGAGGAAGGAGAGCTAGAGGACTCGGGTGATGGGCTGCGTGGTCTGGAGTCGGCCAGTGGGCTGGACACTTCCCCTGAGTGGGATCTTTCGTCCCCGGGAGAATATACTGAGGAGGCTGCTTCCTTTCATGCAGTGGTACGGAAGGCAGCTAGTTTTTTGGACCTGCCTTTGCCGGTGGTGGAGGCTAAACAAAAACTTTTAACAGAGGTGTTACATCCGGCCTCAGCTGCGGCGGAGCCTCTTTTGCCATTTAATGACGCTCTGCTGGATCCGGTGTTAGAGGTGTGGAAGAGGCCGGCATCTTCCCCAGCAGTTCACAGAGCCGTGGCCAGGAGGTATCGGGCGGCTCCGACTGACCCTGGTTTTCTATCTAGGCACCCTACGCCGGAGAGCTTGGTGGTGCAGGCCTCCTGTTCATCCAAGTCAGCGCCTGGTTCTTTCCCGACGGTGCCTGGGGACAGAGATTCTAAGAAACTAGAGGCGCAGTCCAAGAAGATTTTTTCGTCCTGCAGTCTGGCGTTAAAAGCCACTAATGCAACCTGTATCCTGGGGAGGTATATTCATGCTCTGATGGATGACATTTCCTCATCGTTTACAGAGCTTCCCCAGGGTCTTTTGGATCTTGCTTCAAATGCCCAGGCTGCTGCGACCCAGATTATCCAGACGGGACTGGATACCACCGACTCGGTAGCCAGAGCAATGGGCACAACTGTGGTGGCAAGGAGACAGGCCTGGCTCCGTAACTCGGGCTTTTCTGCGGATGTACAGTCCACATTGTTGGATCTCCCGTTTGATGGGGACAAACGGTTTGGGGCCAAGGCTGATTCGGCCTTGGAACGTTTTAAGGAAAGCAGGGCCACGGCTAAGTCGTTAGGGCTCCAAGCTCCTTCTGCCACGGCCTCTTCCAGATTTTTCAGGAGGTTTCGTGGATTTGGGCGTGGCTCTTCCTCCTCTTCCTTTCGGGGAAGATATCAGCAACCTGCCTCTTCCCATCCCTATAGATCTTTTAGGGGGAGAGGTAGGGTCCGCACCAGAGGAGCCTCTCAGCAGCACTCTGCCTCTTCCTCATCCTCTGGCGGGGTGCAGCAGGGGAAGCAGCCTTAGGCTTCCGCCATTTCCCACTCACTCCTCTCCTGTAGGGGGAAGATTACAGCATTTTCTCACCAAATGGAAGACTGTTACAACGGACACTTGGGTTCTCAGTATTGTGGGAAAAGGCTACACACTTCCCTTTCGGGAGTTCCCGCCCCTCATCCCGCCCCGCCCTTCTTATTGTTCAGAAGAACACCTCCTGTTGCTAGAACAGGAGGTACAAGTCCTCCTTTCAAAGGGCGCGGTGGAGTTGGTCCCAGAGCAGGAAAGGGGTCGAGGATGTTACTCAAGGTATTTCCTGATTCCCAAGAAGGATGGTCGTTTGAGACCAATTCTGGACCTGAGGATCTTGAATTGGTTCCTCAAGCAGGAAAAGTTCAAGATGCTGACCCTAGCACAGGTGCTTTTGGCGTTGAACAAGGAAGACTGGATGGTGTCTGTTGACTTGCAGGATGCTTACTTTCATATCCCGATACTCAAGTCACACAGGAAGTATCTCCGGTTTGTGGTGGGATCGCAGCACTATCAGTTTGCGGTCCTTCCGTTTGGTCTTACTTCAGCACCTCGAGCCTTCACGAAGGTGATGTCGGTCGTTGCGGTGGAACTCAGAAGGAAGGGGATAGCAGTATTCCCTTACTTGGACGACTGGTTGATCAAAGCCAAGTCCCCGGAGCTTGTGTCGCATCATCTGCAGTCAACAACCCAGTTGTTGTTCGACCTGGGTTTTTCGGTGAACAAGCCCAAATCTCACCTGGAGCCCTCTCAGCGCCTCCTGTTCATAGGGGCAGTACTGGATACAACATTGGGTCGGGCCTTTCCTCCGCCTCAGCGGATTCAAGATATTCAGGATTTGGTTCCAATGTTTCGAAATGGAGCGGTAGTTCCAGTCCTCAAGGTCCTTCGTCTGCTCGGTCTGTTTGCCTCCTGCATTCTGTTGGTCACACATGCTCGCTGGCACATGAGGGCTCTTCAGTGGTGCCTCCGAAGGCAGTGGTCTCAACACAAAGGGGATCTAGAGGGTACTGTCAAGATCTCCAGAGATGCTGCTGTGGATTTGAAGTGGTGGATTGCAAGCAACAATCTTTCACAAGGAAAGCCGTTCCAGCAGTCGCCACCAGTGGCCACAGTCATAACGGATGCTTCCACTCTAGGGTGGGGAGCTCATCTGGGGGATCTGGAGATCAAAGGTCTTTGGTCTCCAGAGGAACAGATGTTTCACATCAATCTGTTAGAGTTACGGGCTGTACGTCTGGCTCTCAAGGCCTTCCTCCCTTCCCTTCGTGGTCAGTCGGTACAGGTCCTAACGGACAATACTACCACGATGTGGTACATAAACAAGCAGGGAGGAGTGGGGTCGTACCTTCTCTGCAGAGAAGCTCTTCGACTATGGTCCTGGGCAAAGGACCATCAGATTTGCTTGATAGCAAACCATCTGGCCGGAGTCTTGAACGTGCGTGCGGACAGTCTCAGTCGCCATTTCTCGGCCGACCACGAGTGGCGTCTCCATCCAGATCAAGTCCGTTTAATCTTCCAGAGGTGGGGGTTTCCTCGGGTAGATCTGTTTGCCACTCGAGAGAACGCGCATTGTCTGTTATTCTGCAGCCTCCAGTATCCGATGCAGGGAGCGTTGGGGGACGCGTTTCAAATAACCTGGTGTGGCCAGTTGCTTTACGCGTTTCCTCCCATACCCTTGATTCCTCGAGTGTTGAGGAAGATTCGCCAGGACCGGGCTCTAGTCATCCTAATAGCTCCGGATTGGCCAAGGAGGGTATGGTACTCCGACCTTCTCCAACTCTCAATGTGCCCTCTGCTCCGTCTCCCTTTCAGGGCAGACCTCCTCTCGCAGTCGCAGGGGCAGGTTCTACACCCCAACCTCCAGAGTCTGCACCTACATGCCTGGAGATTGAACGGGGCAACCTGAGTTCCTTCTCTCTCCCACCGGAGGTAGTGGATGTTATATTAGCGGCCAGGCGACACTCCACTAAATCTATCTACGCTAATAGATGGTCTAAATTTGTTGCGTGGTGTGGAGAGAGGCAGATTGATCCTTTGCATGCTCATCTATCGGACGTTTTGTCTTTTGCTCTGTCTCTAGCGCAGAAAGGTTGTGCAGTGGCTACCATTAAGGGTTATTTATCGGCCTTGTCAGCCTTCATATGTCTTCCAGACCAACCATCTTTATTTAAATCCCCTATTGTTATTAGATTCTTGAAAGGTCTTCTAAATAAATATCCTCCAAAGCCATTCATTATGCTGCAATGGGATTTGTCCTTGGTCCTGACTTTCCTTATGGGGTCCCCTTTTGAACCTATGCATTCTTGCCCCTTAAGGTATTTGGTTTTAAAAAAACAGTCTTCCTGATAGCTATAACATCAGCAAGGAGAGTGAGTGAGTTGCAGGCCTTATCAGTAAAGCCCCCTTATACAACTTTTTATGGGGATAAGGTGGTGTTGAGGACCAAGGCTGCTTTCCTCCCGAAGGTTGTTTCACCCTTCCATTTGGCTCAGGCAATTACTTTGTCCACGTTCTATCCTCCGCCTCATCCTTCCAAAGAGGAAGAAAGACTGCACCGTCTGGACCCAAAAAGAGCGTTGAGCTTCTTTATTGATAGAACAAAGGATTTCAGGCTGGAGGATCAGCTGTTTATTGGATACGTGGGCAAGAGGAGAGGAAAGGCAGTCCACAAGAGAACACTATCCAGGTGGGTTGTTCTTTGCATTAAAATCTGTTACTCTTTGGCAAAGAAGGATCCTCCTGAGGGCATTAGAGCTCATTCCACCAGAGCTAAGTCGGCCACTTCGGCCTTGGCCAGAGGTGTTCCTGTGGTCGACATCTGCAAGGCCGCAACTTGGTCGTCCCTTCACACTTTTGCAAAACATTACTGTTTGGATTCTGAGGTTAGAAGGGACGGCCATTTTGCACGGTCAGTGCTGCAGGATTTCTTGGTTTGACCATTTAGGCACCCACCGCCGGGCGTGGTATTGCTTTGGGACTCTATTCATTAGGTGAGGAATCCACAGGTAGTTGTATCCATCAGAAGAACGAGTTACTTACCTTCGGTAACGACTTTTCTGGTGGATACATTAGCTACCTGTGGATTCCTCACGGTCCCACCCGCCTCCCCGTTGCCTTTCTGGTCTTGCCAAGTAATCCTTGAGTACGCTCCTCTTGGTCTTTGAGGAGGCAATGGACGTTGTATATATATTATATGTATATATGTATATATCTTTGTGTATATACTTGAGGTGTAGATATATATTTAAAAAAAAAAAAAAAAAAAAAGAGAGAGTTATATATATATATATGAAAAAGATTTACAGTTATTCATGCAATGTTGTGTATTTTTACAATTTAATGGGATGTTGCCTTGCTCTTTCATTGCATTGCCTGGTTGTTCTCATGCACGTAAAAAATGATTGGTACTGACGTCCGCACGTCGTCGAGGACCTCTTATTTGCCTGTATGACGTCAGACGGCGTCGCGTGGGCTAGAGTGACGTCCTCGTCGACGTGCAGAGACTAGTAAGAAGATTTCCGTCGAATGCTGGCGCCATGGGAGTATTCATTAGGTGAGGAATCCACAGGTAGCTAATGTATCCACCAGAAAAGTCGTTACCGAAGGTAAGTAACTCGTTCTTTTAGGCTTGGCAAGTACTTTTAAATGCCAAGTCGAAGTGGCAGTGAAACTGCACGCACAGGCCTTGCAATGGCAGGCCTGAGACAAGGTTAATAAGCTACTTAAGTGGGTGGCACAACCAGTGCTGCAGGCCCACTAGTAGCATTTAATCTACAGGCCCCAGGCACATATAGTGCACTCTACTAGGGTCTTACAAGTAAATCAAATAGCCAATCATGGATAAACCAATCAACAGTACAATTTACACAGAGAGCATATGCACTTTAGCACTGGTTAGCAGTGGAAAAGTGCCCAGAGTTCAAAAGCCAACAACAACAGGTCAGAAACAATAGGAGGAAGGAGGCAAAAAGTTTGGGGATGACCCTGTAAAAAGGCCAGGTCCAACAGTGCAGTTGATACAAATTAAATTCTTCACAAGGGTATGTGAGAGATGGCCAGAAGGTACTATTATGATGATAATGCGGATTGTATATGTATACTTTTAAAGGTTGGAAATATGTATGGCAACAAGCACCCTATTAAGTAGCTTATGGAGCCCGTCCTATGTCCTAAGATTGCACTGTATTTTGTATAGAACTAAAAGGCACTTCTTTTTGCTACAAAACGTCTGAAGCCTGAGATGCAAGACACAGCAAGTAAACATAGTACACTGAGTGTTGGAATTTTATTGCCAGTTGGCAGCTGGGTTATGGAAGATTGGTTCCGGAAATTCAGATTATTCAGTTTAGACTAGCTAAATTTACACTTATTGTTGCCAAAAGCTTCCCATTATGCTGAATTACCTAGATAAAGCAAGTGGTCTCCAGTATTTTGCAGTTTAAAATAACTTTTTAATTATTATTCATTTTGGGGCTTTAATACCTCAATTCATTTAGTTGTATGGATGAATATATGTTGAACATATGGAACATGTATCAATTATCTAAATGTGTTTGCATTTGTAAACTGTTTGTCAGGTTATCCAGAATAAAGATTCAGCTGTGGGATCAGTTTTGCAAAGGCGTTTAGAAGTACATGAAGTAGTACACTTGTGGTACAGTTTTACATGCTTATAAATACAATTGACATGGGTCTAGGTTGAGATCTTTCCACTGCCACACATACTTTAAACTCTGCACATATAGGTCCATGTTTTAGATGTAAGTTTAGGAGTGATAAGGAGGCGTGGTTTGAAAATTGAGAATATCTACTGCAAATTTGGAGGAGGAAAGGGAGATTAACAAGCATTGGCAAGGTCAATAGGTCTCACCTGTGCAAGCGCTGCTGGCTTTGCAATGTGTTGTATCCATGTTGTACACCAATATGGTTACTGTTCAGCATGCCTACTGTTCAGCATGGCTAAAAGTTAGTGGTGTACAAGAGAGTGTCGTAGAGTGGCTTAGGCTGTTGTGAAGTGGCGTGGAGGGTTGTGGAGTGGTGTGGATTAGTGTAGAGTGAAGAGGAGTGTTGTGGAGTGTCAGAGTGGAGTGTCGTGAGTAGAGCAGAGTTTCGTAGAGTGGAGTAGAATGGTGTGGAATGGCATAGAGTGGAGAAGAGTAGAGTAGAACTGTCCTAGAGTGAGTTGTGTTGAGGGGTGTAGCATATTGTGCCGTAGAGTGGAGTAAAGTGGCGTGAAGTGCAGTGGCATAGAGTGGTATAAAGTGTCATGGAGTGGCAGTGTCGTAGAGTGGGGTGGAGTATAGTTTCGTAGAGTGGGATGGCTTAAAGTAGGGTGGAGTAAAGTTGAATCTCTTAGAATGGAGGGGCATAGGGTGTGGTAGAGGGGAGTGTGGTGGAGTGGCATGCACTGTTGTAGAGGGGAGTAAAGTGTTGACTGTCACAGAGTGATGTGGAGGGGCGTAGACTGGAAGTGCGTAGACCAAATTGTTTTAGAGTGGAGTGGAGTAGAGTCGGTGTCATAGAGTTGAAAAGAGTGGCGTTGAGTTAAGTGGTATAGAGTGGTCTAGAGTGGAGGGGCGCAGAGTCAAGTGAAATGTCGTGGAGTGTCGTACAGTGGAGTAAAGTGGCATTGAGTGGCATAGGATATTGGGTATTGTGAGAATGTTGTAGAGTGAAATGTCATTGAGTGGCATAAGTGCCAAGTGGAATGGCGTAGAGTGGAGTGTTGCAGAGTTGGCTTGAGTGTCGGATAATGTCATAAAGTGGAGTGTTGTTTAGTGGCGCAGAGTAACCGATAGTGAAGTGGCATAGAGTGTTATGGTGTAGAGTGGCATGGAATAGAGTGTTGTGGAGTGTTATAGTGTTGTGGAGTGGGATAGAGTAGGGTGGTGTACAGTTAAGGGGCATAGGTTGGAGTTGAGTGGCGTAGAGTTGTGTGGTGTGGCATAGAGTTTCATAGAGTGGAGTGGCAAAGAGTGGAGTATGCATGGTGTGGTAATACACTAACTTTACAGACAACACACTTTAAATTGAAATTATCATGACATTTGCACAGACCTAGTTTTACTAAAAAAAACTAGACAGCCTAGAAACAATGTATGAAAATGGCATCACATAGTATCTTAATTTGTTTTGATCGCATTCTAATATTTGTTTCCAGCACACTTCAGAATTACAAAAAATGTGCTTCATTTTTGCTTTCCTTATTCTGATATGTTCTGAAATATTTTCATAGTTCGTTTACTGACACTTAAGTTTTGTTGTGTGCTAGAAAAAAATCCTTTTCTTTCACAATCCCAAGTTGTTAGATAAATCCTCTCACTTTGAAGCCTGAGAAAGAAACATAAACACCAAACTTCCTCAGAAGACGGAGCCTGACATCTGACCTCTGCCTTTGACTGCACAACAAATGTAACAAAATAACAAAATTTAAAGGCCTGTTTTACAGAAAGGAAACACTTATTGACAGGAATGATCCACAGGAGGGACAACTGTATGCTGGACAGTCAAAAACAAATAAAGCCAGAAAACAGAAAGCAAGCAAATGTGAGTTACAAACCACAAAGCCAATGGTAAGCAATGGGCACAATGCATTCTCAGGTCAGCTTTGAGAATATTCCAGAGAAGTCTTCAGCAATCTAAAAAGAAACAAAGGGATGGACGTGTAAACAGAAAAAGACATTGCTTATACCTGTGTAAATAACATGGTACAAATTTTAAAAATAATTACAAATAAAAGAAACATAATGAATGTAACACATGTCCAATAACTCTAGACATTGCAGATGCCTGTACAAATCAAGATATTTTTATGTAAAACAATAAGTCATAACTATACATTGGAGACACACATTCAAATCGCAGTATCAAAATGTGAACATAATAGATGCAGAAAATTATAAATTAGTAAATTGTGATTGCTTTATAAAAAAAAAAAAACCTCTTCTCACATATAACACTGTTCTACAAACACTGAAAGGCATGTCATAGCACATCCCACAAATTCACACACACACTCCTAACGAGACATAGCATAACTGGTGTCTGGAACCACATTGTCTAGCAGCACAATCGGAAAATTACTAAGCCCATGGTAGAGGCTATATTTATGTGCTCCCATTGGAAATGTTTTTCAGGTGTATCATTTTATATACACCTGCCCTTTCGAATATGGCCAGTAAGATCTTGCAGTGGTTCCAGATGCCCATAGAGCATCTTTGGCTACGACGATCCATGATGGCTGGGATGTAGCTAAGTATGCCATTCGGACAGGATTGGAAACCACGGGTTACATTGGTGGGGCAATCCGATACCAGTGTTGTCCTACACATACATGTCAGGTTGGGATAAACTGGATCCTTCAGCTATGTCTAGGCGTCACTAAAGGATATGCATTTTAATGGGTCTTGCCTCTTCAGAAAGAAGGCGGACTCTGCTGTGGAATGTCTTAAAGATAGAGCTTCAGTGTGCCCGATTGAGATGTTGACCTTGCAAGGCAATGTCCTCACCAGTTCTGAAAATTCCATGATATTCCAGGGAGCTGGCATACAGGCAAAGAGAGCATTCCTAGCCATTGATGCAGCAGACAGTTCAGTTCTTCGGGCAGAGGAAATAATCCAGAAAAAAATGCGCAGGCCTGCAGGGGCATCATTCCTCCCACTCCTCTTCCTTGCTACAGTGGACAACAAACCCCATTAATTTTCCCTCATTGCTGCATGCCCAACCATTGAGGGCAGGATCCAGTATTTCCTCTCAGGTTAACAATTCATCACATCTGACAGGTGGGTCTTGCAAAATGTTGAAAAGGCTACATCCTAACTTTTCTCTTCTCCCACTTAACCCTCTGAATACCGGGTTTCAGAGTAACATCTGTCCATCCTTACAGGAAATGCACATGTTCCTCTCCAGGGGTGCATTAGAGAGGGGACCAGACTCTGAGAAAGGTGGTGGGGTATTATTCCCTCTAATTCTTCGTCCTGAAAAACATTGGGTACTCATGTCTTGCTTCGACCCCTAAACCTGTTCCTGCGGAAGGACAAATTCAAAATGTTCACATTGGCTCAGGTTCTTTGCCCTGGTCACGGGAGTCTGGATGGTGCCCTTGAACTTGTAGGGCACATATTTTATATACAGTCCTACAGTCCCACCAACTTTACCTGGGTAAGGAGAATTTTCAGTTTGCTGTGCTTCCATTTTGCCTCACTAGAGGCTCTCCAGTATTCAGGAAAGTGATGATGGTGGTCACTGCTCATCTTCTGGGAGAGGGGAGAATCCTGGAAAGATGTTTTCACCACAGTCAAACGTGCAGTATTAGCCGTATGAAGTATTCTCCACAAGAATAATTGTTGTGAGATGAATTCTGGCTGGAATGAAACAAAGGACTCCTGAATACCTTCACATCACTACATCTCCTGCTGTGAGTTCTGAAGGAGGTTAGGAACGACAAGGCCCAAGACCCAGTAGCCCCAGATTAGGCCGGAAAGTGTGGCAACCAGAACTCCTATGAGTGAGCAAATGCCCCCTGATCAAGTTACCACTTTAGGTGGACTTCCTGTCTCAGCAGCAGGCAAGGAATCCAAAGTTCTGTGGGGGTAAAAAAGCCAGAGCACTTCCACTGTGCTTATACATAAATGTACAGATGAATTGATGGATAGAAACAACACATACATTGAGTCTTTGTGATGCTGATAGTTTGACATGCTGTTGATGAATAAGCTTACTACATGGGTTATTTTCAATTTTGTCCTGCCCTGTTGAATGTTTCCGTTAGCCTGTAATTACATTTCCTTGCAGACAATAGGCCTCTTGCAATAAATATTTTTAAAATGATGTAAGGATCACTGCTATCCTTAACTACTAACAATGAAACACAATCTAATATAGCAGATTCTTGAAGCATATGGAATTTCTGACTGGACAGCCCCCTGAAAACACTTGATTCCTCATTAGCACAGTGCAACAGCTAAACTGCATTTCTGAAAATGGACATCCTAGCTAGCAGCAAAGCTGGTCATTCCACTTGCTGTATCCTGCGCCAGTTCCTAATAACTTCAAAAGGTGTGGCACAAATTGCTGCATGTGCCGTTCAATTAGACAAGCCTAAAAAAAACTAACTGGTTTGCGACTTGTTTTTTCTGGCGCTATAGAGTTTTAAATGTGTATGTACACCTGGTTTCTCTATGCTTACAGGGTTTAGATGACTCATTTGAGCTTCTGCTGTTTGCCGTGCACCCTCTCTGTGTATAGGTGTTGGAGCACTGCTGTGGGAATCATTGTAGCATTCCCACATGTGACTTCAAAGCTGTTCTCCCAAATTTATGGGTAGCCATGTATACTGGAAAGTCTTTTTGTAGATTGACAAGGAACACAATGTTATTTTATCAATCCCCATGAGAAACGTGTCCAGTCCAAAGGCTATGTAGTTCCTGGTCATAGTAGTGTGGCCCGCCACAGTCTACCGATTAATCTGGATACCCAACATAATTCTTTTTTTTGGGTTCATTGTGAGCATTTTGCAAGACACACGAGCTCTGACCTTCTTACAGAGGTTCACAGCCTGTATACATTTTTAAAAAGCTTTTCAGTATCCATCATTTGATAAATATACATACAGCACATCCGTTGTAAAATGCAACCACTCCAAACAGCATAGTTTGAAATGCAAGGCATAAAATCCCTGCACGTAGATACAATTCAAACCCACACAGTGGTTTGTTCTCTTTGGAACATATCCTCCCCAGACAACAGAAAAGAAAGCAGTGTGATGGGGGAACTTTTAGACAAAGAAGAGAGCAAATGAAGCCACAATAGCTAAAGCTCAACCATCCATAAGTAGACTTATGTGTTATGTAGTTAATGAAGTAGACAGTTGAGAGCCATGATCATCATTTCTCAGTGCTGGCAGGGTTTGATTCAGTCTCCCTGACAAAAACCAGGAGGTAAGTGTGCTATTGTAAAGTGGCAAACAAATTCAGAAACAACAGACTGGGCGATTGTCTCCATGGCGCAGATTTACCACTTCAAGCGTCTGTATCTGCCAAACCCATTTCCTGTTAAAACATTTGAAGAGCTAAAAAAGCCATACCCCCAGAGGGTTGCCAATACCATGCTATGAATTGTGGTGAGCACCTCGCCGTTTGGAATCTCTCTCCCACCCCCCCCACCTCCCTTTGAGATCGATGCTGCGAGTGCTGTTGAGCAGGGCAAAAATAACACCTGTTGTTTGATTGGGAGACACAGTTAGTTTAGCTTAAACTGTATTTTGTATACAAATGCCAGAACTGAAACATTTAGCCTGCTATAAGTGGAGGACAGTTGAGTTCTTTCTGTGTATTTCTTTGCCCACTGCCTTAAAAGTCTTAATGGTGATCAGGGTAAAAGTGTAATGAAGAGAATAGTCGCTTCAGTTAAGTTGACAAGAGGCAGAGATGATAAAGCATTCAGCTAATGGATATGAAATTCACACTGTTTCTGTAAAACAGTTAACCCAATGTAAACAAATTATTTTTAAGATTCAGGACTCAGTTATAAGTTTTCTGTTGTCTCTGTGGGCCAGAATTAACAATGGCAGCCAGGATCTCCCCATAAAATAATGGGGATCACGGAAATGGGGAATAACCTGCTGGATCCAGATGAGCTGTGCTATTTTGCTTGGGTTATCCTTAATTTCTGTTAGCAGGTGGTAAATATCTGTGTGGTCTGGGTAGTGTAGTGTTGGTGCCAGGGAGGATGTGTGTGGAGTGGGAAGGCTGTATGGCTCTATGGAGCTCTCCCTCAGTGGTGCCTGTGAAGGTGGGTGGAAGTTGGACTCTGCCTTTGATGCATATCTGCACACAGTAAAACTGATCCAGTGTTTCAGACCTGGAACGTTTGAATCCAGAAACACCAGACCTCTCTGGAATTGCCCAGAGTGATTTCCCATCTAGGGACACCGTTCTGGTCAACTTGAAACAGAGACTTCAATGTTTAAGTTAGTGATGTCTGTATAAGTGGTAGCGCTTCCGACCAATGCTTCTGTGTACAAGTGGTAAAGGCAGCAAACAGAAGGGAGCAACACTCAAAACACTTAAGTGAATGCTTGATGACAGAGGTGGGTCTTCAGTTTGGGGGCTTTTCTGAAGTCCACTTGTCACTGAAGCGCCAAAGTCAACAGGTTTCTAAGGGTAAACCCTTCGGGATATTGGACTTTTGCCTTCTTATATAGGGCCTTGTGGACTAGACAGAATGTTTTAAAATTAATCTTTTGTTTGGCCAAATGCTAGTGCATTGATGCTAGTGCAGGAGGAATGGAAACATATATTTGTAATTGATTGCACTGCTACTTCACCTGAACAGTGCCCCCTCTGTGCACTATTGTAGGTCCCAAACGAAGATTCTGCATTTCCACCCAACTTCAAACTGATGCTCATAATGATATCCAGCTTTCATTAAACACTCTTCATCACTAGTCATGAATTAATGACATTTAGGCCCTCATTACGACTTTGGCGGTCTATTGCGAAGATCGCCAGTGCTGGTGGTCTTCCGACCTCAATATCATGAGTACTGAGGGATTTCTGTCACAATTTGGGCAGAAGTCCACCAGTAGTAGCACTGGTGGTCGGACCGGCCAAAAGGACTCCACCAGCTGTATTACGAGCAATAATATGGCCTGGCGGCGGGGAGGGGCCGGTAATGGAAGCGCCCGTTCTCTGCCAAACAACCTCCTTGCTTCAAGGTAAGTCGATCGTTTGACAGGGGAGGGGGTGGGTGGGTGGGTGTTGTCTGCGTGTGTGCGTGGGTGTATGAATGCGTGTATGAATGTTGAAGTGAGTGCGTGTTGGAATGTCTGTGTGAATGCATGTTTGGTTGCTTGTAAGTGAATGCTTGTATGGATGCTTCTGAGTGAATGCGTGTATGTAAGTGTTGGTGAATGAGTGTATACGGGGTGCGTGTGGGTGTCTGTGCCTGTATGCAGGGAGGACAGTAGTGGAGGGGTGATCTGTACTGATAGGGTGGGTGGGGGAGAGGGCGCTGTACTTGTAGGTGGGGTGGGGGGTGCTGTTCTGGTAGGGGGGTTCTGGTATGGAAGGGGGAGTGAGGGGTATTGGGCTTGCAGGGGGTGGGGGACTCGTCTGCCAGTGACAGGAAAGAAATTTCCTGTCATCAGTAGCCTTTCCGACAGGATTTTTGCGGCGGTGCTGCTGCCACCGAAACCCTGGTGGAAAGCTGACTCCTAATACTGCTGGTGGTCTTCATTGGACTCTGCCAGGTCAGAGATGCTAATCTCTGGCCCAGCAGGTCCAAACGCCCTGGCGGTAGGAATGGGTAAGTGGCGGTTTGGCACAGGCCAGACCGCCACACTCGTAATCTTGGCAGTCTTAATAGCCGGCCCGTCGGCGGTGTGACTGCCACAGTGAGTGTGGCTGTCAGTAGAGGGCCTTAATGTTCATCATAGTCATGTAATCCTCATACATGTGCTTCCATCATTCATGTTCATGGTCACCCAATCTAGACAGGCGAAGGTTCACGAATCTCAATGCATTTTAGGCTGCATCCCTTCCTCAAGAGATAAATTATCCTACAACTAATGTAAACAATGACTATGTAAAAATAGAGTTCATCGGACCAAAACAAAAATTTATAAAAGTGCCCTTGTGCAATATAAAACTTGTATACAGGAACCACTTGTGAAAAAACTGTGTTGTTGGCATGCCAAACGAGAGTACTCCTACAGTCTTGTGTAACTCCCACAAGTGCCTAATTCAAATTATTACCAAACTAAATACTGTCACTAGATATTCTCAAAGACGGTGCCATGGTCTGACCCGTCCATGCGTGTTGGTAACATGCTGGGTTAAACTTCTGCTGGATCATACACATCTATATATAAATCCTCTCCATCCATTAGTAAACATGTTTTTCATTAATAACATGCATCAGTGCTTAATCATATCTTACATATGCATTTCGAAGTTAATGCCTCTGTGCACTCACTGCAGTGGTTCCTCGTATCACTTCATCATGTTCCTGGCGGGGTCTCAAACAGCTGCCATGTTATTGCAGGTTAAAATATGCTGAAAGGCAAAACAAAAAACTGTCTAATGTTGGTGCACGTAAGTGAAATTAAGTGCTCGCCATGTTGGAGTAGAAGGTATTGTATATTATTAAATCCAAGCCAAGCTGACAAATGATTGCAGTGCGTAAAGAAAATAACTAACCAAACCTTCTATTTAGCGGTTATTGATATTCAATGCTGTATATGTCACCAATAGTGGCTATCTATATAAGAAAGTGTATGATTTATCTACACACCATCCTAACCCCCCATTCAATTAAAAATACAATATATGAAAATTGCTGGTGTATGCAATTGTTAACAGTGATGTAAAAAAACTTGTCTTACGATCTGTAACATAAAGTATACTATGGTGATAACATGTTAAATCCAAAGGTTCCATTTTGAACCCAAACCGCTATCTAACCTTCTGTCAGCTCATATTCTTATAAATTGCATGTCCAACTGAGAGTCACTGTTTAGATCTCTATAATGTTTAATCTATAAATCACTTATCTAATGGTGAGGATCTAAGTGAATGTGATCTTTGAGGGAAAACCTACACCTTGTGCTGTAGTAAACATTGTATGTGTGTATTGTGAAAATTCTTGCTGATAAACATATTCTTGGTGTATTATGTACAATAAAAGAAACAACATAATCTATTTACCCAAGTTCTATCCATGAATGTAAATTAAATGATCAAATGTTCAACTCTGAAAACAAATGTTGCTAGAGTGATCAAAAGAATAATAATAAAGAAAAAGCAACCCTGGAAGCGATGATTCACATTAAGCAACTGAGCTCGAATCTGTCATTCAGTCCCCTTAGGGTTAAAGTATCAAATTTTTTGATCCAGTATATTTCCCTTATAGTAACACTTTTTTGCTGTCGACCCCCTCTCCGAAATCTACTGCCTCTAATACCAAAAACCTAAATTGGTAAATGTTGTGTTCAAAGGCATGGAAGTGCACTGCAACTGATGACTTTCGACTGGGGAAGTGAATCCCATTCTGTCTCCTCAACTAAAGTCGTCGGAGGTGTAACCGGCGCCATCTTTAGTGGAGATATCGGTATCGCCTTTGAGTCCTGTGGCGCATTTTTCTCCTGTATCCCCATCAAGTCAGGAGATGGAAGATCAGGTAACAAGCCAGCCTCCTCAAAAGGAGCAGAAATATCCGACCTTTCCGGCTCAGGGAACGGACCCATCCAATTTTTCTAATGCTATGTATAGCATTTTTAATAGAGCGATGACCCCCCTCTGGTGGGCCTGCAGGCCCACGGGTCCTTTAGCCTTTAATCTTGGACTACCGCTGCTGTATAGGCAGGCTCCATTCATGCCTTTTCTGCCAAAGACTCCATACCAGGGGAATGGCTCGGCGCCAAGGAAAACACCATCTCCGTCGTGCCCCGATACTGATGTCAGATAGATCTCGTCCGGTGTTGACTCAATCTACTGTGGCTCGGAGTAAGGTCCCGGTGCTGGCCCCTGCTTCACCTTCGCAACAGGCTCCATCGACGTCGGTACATTATCTGTCGACGCTGCGCATGGAATCCAGGCTGAGACTGAGAAGGGAAGCCTTGAGGCTCTTAGAGGAACAGCAGTATTTGGAGGAACAGCAGGAGCTAGAGGAAGGAGAGATTCCTTTGCCTTCCCACGACTTCGAAGGAATTGAGGTAGTGAGTGGACTGTACACATCCCCTGAGTGAGAATTGTTATCCCCTTGGGGTGCACCCCCTCCAGAGGTTACTTCATAACATGGGGTGATTAGAAAGGCAGCAGAACATTTATACCTACCTCTGCCTACTAGCCAATTTTGGTTTTATGGAAGAAACCGGTTACGACCCCTGCAGTTTCTAAAGCTATCGCCAGGAGATATAGAGTTGCACCAGGTGGCCCACAGTTCCTTAGTCAGTATCCTACACCTGAAAGCCTGGTGATGCAAGCTTCATGTTTATCGAGATCTGCTCCTGGTACCTATGACTTTTGCAGATAGGGAGTCTAAACTTATGGAACAGTCAACAAAAAAGATCTTTTCGACAGGAAGCATGGCACTGAAATCAGTTAATCCTACATGTTTGCTTGGCAGGTACATTCATGCGTTGATGGGCTCTGCAAAAGGGGTCATCCCTGAATTGCCGCAGGATGTGCGGAACTATTGCAGGATAGTCAGGTGGCAACGAAACAGGTGATATAATCAGGCCTGGATACTGCGGATTCAGTCGCCAGAGCCATGGGGACTTCAATTGCTACCAGAAGGCATGCATGGCTCAGAGGATCAGGGTTGTCCCCTGATGTGCAATCCTCTTTGATGGATTTTCCATTCGATGGATCTAGATTTTTTGGAGCCAAGTCTGACTCGGCTTTAGAAACGTTTAAAGAGAGTAAGGCTACTGCTAGGTCTTTGGGTCTTCAGATACACTCCACAACTTACAGAACTTTCTGATGGTTTAGGGGGTTTGGCCGCAACTCCTACTTTCGAGGGAGGCAGCAGTTCCAGGGTCAACAGTCTGCCAACTCTCTCTAGAAATCCTACAGAGGTCGTGAGAGACCTAAGCAACGTAGCACCAGCCTTTGTCCTCCTCCACATAATCCTCAGCAGGAAACATGTCAGGGAAGCAGCCCTAGTTCTCTCCCCTTTCGACATCATGTGCTACATGTAGGGGGAAGATTCATTATTTTCCTACAAGAGTGGGAGTCAATAACGTCGGACTTAAAGGTGTTGAGAATTGTAGGAAATGGGTATGCCCTTCCCTTTCATGAGCTCCCCACTCCCTTCCTTCCCCAGCATACTTTTTGTTCAGAAGATCATCTGCTGTTGCTTCAGCAAGCGGTACAAGATCTGCTTTTAAGGGGCGCAGTGGAGTTTGTTTCGGAGCAGGAAAGGGGTCAGGGATGTTATGCATGATATTTCCTGATTTCAAGAAGGATGGATGTTTGAGGCCCATCCTAAACCTAAGGATTTTGAACTGGTACCTCAAAGAGAAGAAGCTTAAAATGCTGACCCTAGCTCAGGTGCTTCTTGTGCTGGACAAGAAAGACTGGATGGTGGTTTCTATCAACTTGCAGGATGCGTATTTTCACACCCCTATTCTGAAGTCGCAAAGGGAGTATCTCCGGTTCATAGTAGGGTCGCAACACTACCAGTTTGCAGTCTTTCCTTTTGGTCTCACTCCCGCACCTCGAGTCTTCACGAAGGTGTGGTACTGGTTGCAGAGGATCTCAGAAGGAAGGGAATATCAGTATTCCCTTACCTGGACGATTGGCTGCTCAAAGCCAAGACCCCAGTGTTAGTGCTGCACCATTTGAAGGTAACAACCCACTTGTTGTTCAACCTGTGCTTTTTGTTGAATGCACCCAAATCTCACCTGGAGCCCTCACAGTGCCTCCTGTTCATAGGGGCAGTACTACACACAACATTGAATCATGCCTACTGTCCTCCTCAGAGGATTTCAGATATTCAGGCAATGATTTCGATGTTTCAGGATAGAGCAGTAGTTCTGGTCCTAACGGTCCTACACCTGCTTGGTCTGTTTGCCGCCTGTATTCTGCTGGTCACTCATGCAAGTATGCACATGAGGGCTCTCCAGTGGTGCCTCCGCAAGCAGTGGTTTCAACACAACGGAGATCTCAAGGAATTCATTACAGTCTCCAGAGACACTGTAACGGATCTTCAATGGTGGAGTGTGAACAGCAGCCTATAGTAGGGGAGGCCGTTTTGTCTTTCACCTCCGGTGACCACAGTCATAACGGATGCTTCCACTCCAAAGTGGGGAGCGCATCTGAGGGATCTGGAGATCAAAGGTCTTTGGTCTCCAGTAGAACAGATGTTTCACATCAATCTGTTGGAGTTACTGGCGTTACGTCTGGCTGTGAAGGCCTTCCTCCTATCCATTAGCCATCAGTCAGTTCAAGCCTTGACAGACATCACTACCTCTATGTGGTACATCAACAAACAGGAAGGAGTAGGGTTCTATCTTCTCTGCAGAGAGGCTCTACACCGCTAGTCCTGGGCCCAGGACCATTGGATTTGCATAGCAGCAAAACATTTTCCATCTGGCACTTTTCAGCCAACCACAAGTGACGTCTCCATGCGGAGGTGGTTCTTCACGCTTCCAGCTGTGGAGGATGCCTCAGATAGACCTGTTTGCCACTCACAAGAACGGGCACTGCTCATCGTTCTGCAGCCTCCAGTATCTAATGCAGGGAGCATTGGGGGACGTGTTTCAGGTGAGCTGGAGCAACTGACTGCTTTACTCATTTTCTCCCATACTCGGGTTTTGAGGAAGATTTGCCAAGACTGGGCCCAAGTCATAAAATAGCCCCAGATTGGCCAAGGAGGCTGTTGTATACAGACCTTCTTCAACTCTCATTGTTCGCGCTGCTCTGTCTCCCTCACAGGGCAGACCTCTTCTCGCAGTTGCAGGGGCAGGTTGTACACCCCTACCTCCTGAGCCTGCACCTACATGCCTGGAGATTGAACAGGGCAATCTGAATTATCCCCCCTCACTCCCCCCCCCGAAGGGGTGGATGTTATATTATTGGCCATACGACACTCCACCAAATCTGTTTATGTTGGTTGATGGGCCAAATTTGTTAAATGGTGTGAGGAGAGACTCAATGATCCTTTTAGTAGGGCCCATTTGTCTAATGTTTTACAATTTGCTCTCTGCTTAGTGCAGCAAGGATGCGCAATTGTGACAGTGAAAGGTTATCTATCTGCAGTGTTGGCTTTTATTTGTTTACCTGACCAGCTCTCTATAGTCCCCTATAGTTCTAAGGTTTCTCAGAGGTTTGACTAACAAGTTTCCTCCCACTCCGTTTATAGTGCATCAGTGGGATTTAAATTTAGTTTTAACGGTCCTGATGGGTACGCCGTTTTAACTGTTACATGGTTACCCATTGAGGCTCTGTACATTAAAACTGTTTTTCTGATAACTATTGTGTTGGCTAGGCGTGTTAGTGTCTTCAAGCTTTAAGTGTGAAAACCCCTTTTACCTCTTTCCAAGCTAACAAGGTGGTTTTGAGAACCAGGGCTACTTTCCTGCCAGATGTAGTGACTCCTTTCCATTTAGGCAGTCCATCACCCTTCCGCCCTTTTACCCTCCTCCCCATCCCTCTAAGGAGGAGGAGAGGCTGCATCGTCTGAATCCAAAGAGAGAGCTGAGCTTTTATGTGGACAGGACGAAAGAGTTCAGGATTGATAACCAGCTCCTCGTTGGTTACGTGGACAAGATGGCAGGCAATACTGTCCACAAAAGAACATTGTCAAGGAGGGTCATGCTTTGCATTAAAATGTGTTATTCATTGGCAGAGAAGGATCATCTGGGTGGAATTAGTGCTCATTCTACCCAAGCTAAGTCTACTACTTCGGTTCTGGCTAGGAGTGTACCTGTTGTAGATATTTGCAAGGCAGCAACTTTGGCTTCCCTCCATACTTTCACAAAGCATTACTGTTTGGACTGGGAAGTGAGGAGGGACGGCCATTTTGCCCGTTCTGTGTTGCAGGACGTCTTGGTATAACCAGACGGGTGCCCACCTCTGAGTGCGGGACTACTACGGGATTCTGTTCAAAAGGTGAGGAATCCACAGGTAGGTGTATCCATCAGACAGCAAGTTACTTATCTTTGGTAACGCTTTTTCTGGTGGATACAGTTTCTACCTGTGGATTTCTCACGCTCCCACCCACCTCACCTCCCCGTCACCTGTCTGGTTATGCCAAGAATGGTTAGTAGTTTGTATATATTTTATATATATAGATTTTACAGGGATGTGTGTATATACGGGTATATGTGAGTGTGTGACAAATTTTTGGATTGGGTTTGCACATGTTTGTGATGTTGGTGTTCACCCATTCGCTTCAAAGGCATGGTAAAAACAGTGGGTAAAACTGACATCAGCGACATCAGACAGAGTGTTATGCGAAGCCTTACCATTGTGATGCCCTTGTTGACATGGAGAGCTAGAAAGAAAGTATTTCTGGCTGATGCTGGCACATTGGGAGTATTCAAAAGGTGAGGAATCCACAGGTAGATACTGGATTCACCAGAAAAAGCATTACCGAAGGTAAGAAACTTGTTTGTTTGTTTTATTGTATGTAATACACCATGAGAATGTTTATCAGCAAGAATTTTCACAATTGACACATACCATCTTTACTACAGCGCAGGGGTTTGGGATAGAGTTGAATACACATGCACACATCACACTCATTTAGATCATCACGATTAGATGAGTGATTTACAGATTCAACTTTATAGAGATCTAGACAGTGACTCTCAGTTAAATGTGCAGTTTATAAGGAAATGAACTTACAGTAAGTTAGATAGTGGTTTGGGTTCGAAACGGGACCTTTCGGATTTAATATGTGATTGCCATAGTACACTTTATGTTACGGATCGTAAGAAGAGTTTTTTCACACCACTGTTAACAACTGCTTACACCGGCAATTTCCTTGTATTTTGAATTAGATGGGGGTTAGGATGTGTGTACATAATATTTATACTTTGTTATATGGATTGCATATTATTGGTGACATTTACAGCATAGAATATCAATAGCCGCTGAAAAGAAGGTTTGATTTTGTTATTGTAATTTTCTTTACACATTGCTTTCGTTTGTCAGCTTGGCTTGGGTTCATTAATATATAATACCTTCCACTCCAACATGGCGCGCCTTTAGTTTCACGTATGTGTAGCAACAATATTCCGTTTTTTGTTTTGGCTTTCATTGTAACTAATCAGCAATAGCATGGTGGCTGTTTGAGGCGCCTCTGGGAATACAGTGTCACTAATTTCCATTATATAGTGAACCATTGTGGTGAGTGCACAGAGGAATTAACTTTGAGATGCACATTTAAGATATAATTGAGCACTGATGCATGTTATTAACGAAAAAACACGTCTACTAATAGATGGAGAGGATTTATACAGGGAGTGCAGAATTATTAGGCAAGTTGTATTTTTGAGGATTAATTTTATTATTGAACAACAACCATGTTCTCAATGAACCCAAAAAACTCATTAATATCAAAGCTGAATATTTTTGGAAGTAGTTTTTAGTTTGTTTTTAGTTTTAGCTATGTTAGGGGGATATCTGTGTGTGCAGGTGACTATTACTGTGCATAATTATTAGGCAACTCAACAAAAAAAAATATATACCCATTTCAATTATTTATTATTACCAGTGAAACCAATATAACATCTCAACATTCACAAATATACATTTCTGACATTCAAAAACAAAACAAAAAAAAATCAGTGACCAATATAGCCACCTTTCTTTGCAAGGACACTCAAAAGCCTGCCATCCATGGATTCTGTCAGTGTTTTGATCTGTTCACCATCAACATTGCGTGCAGCAGCAACCACAGCCTCCCAGATACTGTTCAGAGAGGTGTACTGTTTTCCCTCCTTGTAAATCTCACATTTGATGATGGACCACAGGTTCTCAATGGGGTTCAGATCAGGTGAACAAGGAGGCCATGTCATTAGATTTCCTTCTTTTATACCCTTTCTTGCCAGCCACGCTGTGGAGTACTTGGACGCGTGTGATGGAGCATTGTCCTGCATGGAAATCATGTTTTTCTTGAAGGATGCAGACTTCTTCCTGTACCACTGCTTGAAGAAGGTGTCTTCCAGGAACTGGCAGTAGGACTGGGAGTTGAGCTTGACTCCATCCTCAACCCGAAAAGGCCCCACAAGCTCATCTTTGATGATACCAGCCCACACCAGTACTCCACCTCCACCTTGCTGGCGTCTGAGTCGGACTGGAGCTCTCTGCCCTTTACCAATCCAGCCACGGGCCCATCCATCTGGCCCATCAAGACTCACTCTCATTTCATCAGTCCATAAAACCATAGAAAAATCAGTCTTGAGATATTTCTTGGCCCAGTCTTGACGTTTCAGCTTGTGTGTCTTGTTCAGTGGTGGTCGTCTTTCAGCCTTTCTTACCTTGGCCATGTCTCTGAGTATTACACACCTTGTGCTTTTGGGCACTCCAGTGATGTTGCAGCTCTGAAATATGGCCAAACTGGTGGCAAGTGGCATCGTGGCAGCTGCACGCTTGACTTTTCTCAGTTCATGGGCAGTTATTTTGCGCCTTGGTTTTTCCACACGCTTCTTGCGACCCTGTTGACTATTTTGAATGAAACGCTTGATTGTTCGATGATCACGCTTCAGAAGCTTTGCAATTTTAAGAGTGCTGCATCCCGCTGCAAGATATCTCACTATTTTTGACTTTTCTGAGCCTGTCAAGTCCTTCTTTTGACCCATTTTGCCAAAGGAAAGGAAGTTGCCTAATAATTATGCACACCTGATATAGGGTGTTGATGTCATTAGACCACACCCCTTCTCATTACAGAGATGCACATCACCTAATATGCTTAATTGGTAGTAGGCTTTCGAGCCTATACAGCTTGGTGCAGACAACATGCATAAAGAGGATGATGTGGTCAAAATACTCATTTGCCTAATAATTCTGCACTCCCTGTATATATAGGGTGTTTAATCTGGCATGAGTTTAACCAAGCGTGTTAGCAACATGCACGGATGGGTCAGACCATGGTTACTTCTCTGGAAATACCCAGTGACAGAGCTACTTTTAATTACTGTTTAGTCAGGTAATAGATCGAATTAGGCACTTGTGGGAGTTGTGAAAGACTTTAGAAGTACTCGTTTGGCATGCTGCACAACACAGTTTTTTCCCATCGCCTTTCACAAGTGATTCTTGTATATAAGTTTCGTATTGCACAAGGGCACTTTTATTAATTTTCGTTTCGGTCCACTGGACGCCATTTTTTACATAGTCATTGTTTACAATTGTAGGATAAGTTATCCCCTAAGGAAGGACTGCGGCCTGAAATGCATCAGGATTTGTGAACATTCGCCTGTATAAATTGGATGAACATGAATGATGGAAATACATGCATGAGGATGCATGACTATGATGAACAACAAATGTCATTAATTCATGACTACTGCTGAACAGTGTTTATTGAAAGTTGGATATCATTTTCAGCATCAGTTTGAAGTTGGAAATAAATGCAGAGTCTCGGCTTGAGACCTAGAGTCTCAAGGTGAAGTAGCAGTGCATGCAATTATTTGTTCCTACACCTATGATCAGATGGTGATACCCTTTTGCACACAAATAACTTATAAAGAAGGTAGTGCATGGCAAACCTCGTAACACAAGGGAATGCATTGTCCGCTTACTAATAACATATATTTTTAAGCCACGTTGTGCAGTGTAATTTTTAGCTAATTGAAGTGTATACATTCTTTTTGTCAATGAAAGTCAGTGTGCAACATTATAATAGTGAAAAGGGGCCCTGACTAATATAGGAGCGATATGATGATGTTTAGGCAGCCAAGGCAAACTCCCATGAGGTGACAGCGATGAGACAGCATATTGTTGATGGGGCTGTTGATTTGTGTACTGAAGAAAAAGTTCTGATATGAAGAGGAGTTTAATATTTGTGATAATGTTGTAGGAAAGCAGCAGTGGGGAGCGACCGGGTGAGGGTGATGTTGGACCAGTCACACAAATGTACTCTTGCGTTTCCAGAGGTTAGAAGCTTTACTCCATTCAGGGTGGATTCTTTTGCATCACCTAGTGTTATGCACAAGCAAGAGGCAGTCATTAGTGGGGCCAAGGTCTTGAACTCCTTATATGAATCTGGGTGTTGTAAGCATATGGGTGATATTCACCACTGGATGTTGAGGATCATTGTGACATGTTTTCAATAGATGTTGACTTGAAAGTAGGAAAACCTTGGGGCAGATCAAAAGTCACTATAATAAAAATTGGGACAGAAAAGGAACATTATTTACTGGTTTCCCTGTGGTTTGAAAGAAGAGGTGTTCCTTTTATACTGAAGGACAAATGCAGATGAGATCAGCCATGTTAAAATGAAGAACAGAGAAAGCAGAACTGAAACGCAGTCTTAGCCATGATCTGTGGCAGACAAAATGTATTCATTAATATTCATTACTGTGGTTCAAGAGAAAATTAACTGTATTGTAGTGGCTGTTGGCCAATATTGTAATTATTAATGAACTAATTCATGTCCCTTTTTAACAACTAAACTAAATTGGAACTCCGCAGATGAGGTTGACTGCTTTCCAAGTTAAGGGGGCCAGGCTGACTGACAGGTTGGGGCCTGTCAGGAAGGAGCAAAACCAGTGAAGTGCAGGACCTTGGGTGTCTGCTTCATGCAGTCGCTGCATATTGTTGGGGTGGGAGATTGGGTTGAATACTGCAGAAAGGTCCCATAAGATGAGGGCCACAGTGTCACCTTTATCAATGAACATCCACATGTCATCCGTGGTGGTGATGATGGTGGTTTCTATACTGTGGTTGGGCCTGAATCTGGGTTGAGTGGTGTCAAGGAGGTAGATGTCAGTGAGTTTGGTAGTTAGACATTTATCAGCTTTTTCGTGACTGTTGGTGGGTAGGATAGCAGGGAGATAGGCCGGTAGCTGCCTTGCATCTTCAGGTCTTCTGAGGGTTTCTTGAGGGGTGGAGGAAGGTACTGTGGCATGGTTCAAGGCATCCAGGTAGGTGGCTGTGATGATTGAGTCATTCAGGATCGGTTGAAGGCTGTGGTCATGGGGTTCACTCATTTAAAGAAGCTGTGGTCAGGGCTGGGGTGTAAGGGTGCTTTGGAGTGCATGGACTGCACGGTTGTTGCAGTTTCTTGAGTAGTGATGGTCGGCCAGGTAGTAAGGGGGGTTTGTCTGGGTGTTGGTAGAGATAGGTAGAAGAGCTGCGAGTTTGAATGTCTGGTTGGTTTTCAACGTTTTCAGAGATGCTGGTGATCTTGGTGCTGAAGAAGTGGGACAGCTGAGTGTAGAGGTCCTGAGAGGGGATTACGCTGGTAGAGCTTGCTTCCAAAGAGGTGAACCCTTTCACTATGGTAATGATTTCCTTGGTTGCTTTCAATGCGGTCTATGAGTGGTGAGCGTTTGGTGGCTCTGATTTACTCATGATAGCTTCTGAAGGAGGTTTTGTAGGTGCTCCTTCCGGCTATCTGGTTCTTGTGGCTATGTTGTCTGAGAGGGGTCAGGGTATCTGCACAGGAGGTGATCAAGGCATTTGTAATGGATTTGAGGAGGTTGTTGTGTCGGGATGGGTGGTGTAGGAGTTCGGAAAACCAGGATATGCCTGAGATCTTGTTCCAATCCTGTTGTGAAAGTTTGGTGATGGTGTTTCTGCAGTTGTGTGGGATGAGTATGCTGAAGTTGGTCAAGGTGTGTTCAGACCAAGTGATAGTGTGGACTTGCCTACTTTGATCTTACTGGCGATGACGGGGTCCAGTAGGTGTCCTATGGCATGTGTGGGGCCTTCCACTTGCTGCGTAAGTCGGAGGTTGGATAGGTCATTGGGGAGTTTGGTTGTGTTGGGATTGGTGAGGCCCTCCAGGTGGTAGTTGAATTCACCTTGGAGGCTGAAGGTGATTTCGTTGAGGATCAGGGTGGGTGAATATTTCCATATAAGTGCCGCTGAAGTTGGCGTGTGGTCTGGGAGGATGATAGACGAAGGTGCTGCTCAGGGTGTAGTTGGTGGTGATGAGGAGTTTGAAGGTCAAGTGTTCCATGTTGCTGGTGGTGCTTTTCGAGGTGGTGGGGCATTGGATGGATTCTTTGAAGATGATATAGATTTTGTCTCCAGATCTGCCTGTCCTGTCCTTTCTTGTCTTCCAATCTTGTATTGGGATTTGTGGGGGTCACTGCTGTGGCGATGATGGGGGCTGATGTAGGGTTCAGCTAGGTTTTTGTAATGAAGAGCAGGTTCAGTGAGTGGTCATGTAGCAGATCCCAACCTCCTGAATCTTTTGTTAATTGGCATAAAGAGACCAAACCCAAAACAAAGATCTCTAAACCAGAAGTTGTAATCTAAAACAGGCTGTACTGTATTAAGTAACCAGACAGTCAATTTACTATGGAAAGGAAACTCCAGGTGTACCTAGAATCAGTCCCCAACAAAGAATGTTTGTGCTTAAAAACTTGGATCTAGCCTTAAAGTAAGTAACCAGAACAGATTGTAACAAAGAACTTAGGAAACCAAGAGCTGGGACCTGTCACAAAAAAGGTTGCAAAATTAATCTTTAGAGCACTCAAACTACTGCACTCTCTTTTCTGCAAATGCACATGCTTTCCGTCAAAACATTTCTAAAGCCTAAAGTTTAGGAACAACTGCTGCATCCTCCATTTTGCTCACCCCCTCCAGCGCTTCAAAGAAACGCCTGTTCACAGTTTGTAGGTCGAGCTAGAGAAGCACCTCAAATCCAACGTTTACATAACCAATGTGCTCACTTGCAAATCATGGTAAAATCATGACCCCCGTATCCTAGTGGCATCTGGAGTTAGAATAACTGTAAATCACGTTGACTGGGCTGACAAATCTCACCGTTAACAATAGTTTTCAGCCGCATGTTTCACACCTAAATCATTGAAGTGATTAGAGATTCATTTTCACAAGGAGAATACTATGGCTTATGTTCTCCTACTTCAACCTTTTGGCAGGATACAGATATCACTAGCCATGTGTATCATGCCAAAGTGCTGTAAATTGGACTGCATAAAAATTCTAAAATATGATCCTAAACTATAAGAGTCCAGAATCCTGCAAGCAAACAAGTCCTACAACTGAGCATAAAATACCTCGGAGTCCTAGCTGTCAAAGTTCACACTGGTTCCCAGTTGCGAGAAGAATGTCTTTCATGTCTTTCTACCTTGCCCACTTGGTGGACCAGGAGATAGGGCCAAACTTCCTACCATCAGAACTCAGGCCATACCATCAAATATTTAAGATATACTCTGCTTCTTATTATTGCCACTTTTCAAGAACCAAACATTGGTTGATGCTCCTTGTCATTAGGGACATGCAAGCTGTGGAGTAAGCTTCCAAAGTGAATAAAAACCATTAGCAACCATCTAAAATCCAGAAAAGCAATAGGGACCCGGCACTTCCCAAAAAGAGCACCCTGGTACTCGCTCATTTGCTTTGCGTAAGCTACTCCTACATGCTACCTCGCCAAGTCTGGGGCACACTATTGGAGCCTCATGCATGACATCAAGACACAACACTAGTAGATGATACTCCAAATAACACCTTTCTCTCATCCATGTATTAGAAATGGAAGACCTGCAAACTTCACAAACCTGAAGGCGCTCTTGGGCCCTGGCAATTGGTATGAAAGTTCCATAGAAATATGAAAGTACAATACGATGCTGCACTAACACATGTGACTATTTAAAAAATAAAATAAAAATAAAAAAGTAAAGATTAACTACCTCCTATAGGCCTTGAAGCTGTGTCTTCGAATTGGGAGGTGAAATGATGAATACTAATATAATGTGTTAGAAGCTAGGTTAAATGTAGCCTTCAAAAAGTGCACATTAGGTTTTGAGCTCTCGTCACTCCAAATAGTATGTTTACTACGGAGTGCCATATGTGTTAGTTTATCTATAGAATGCCGCCTATGTTATTGAAAATCATGTGTAGAGGCTGAGATGCAAAGACAATTTTCTACACAGTTTGACCCTGGAACAAAAGCAGATGGAAAGGTCCTTTTGTAATGGCTAATAAAGCGATCCCTGAAGAGATTAGTTTTTCATTTATCGTTTCTTTCCTGTAAAAGAAGAGCGTGTAATCTGGGAGCTGGATATTCACCATCTTGGTGCTTCTGTGTGGCCTGTACCCTCAGTAGTGTAGCTATTGATTTTGCAATTAAATTGGAATTGGTTTCCCAGTTATCTTTCAGAGGACAGGTGTACAATGAACCAGTAATTGATATGATTGCTACAGTCGAGGTTTGGAGAATTTTATGTCCTCTTAGGATCCGGACAGATTTCATAGCTATTGAGACATGCCCTCTGTTATGTACGTATTGGGATGGAGATCCACTACGTAAAATGAGTTAGGGGATTGGAGCAGTAGCAATTGCCTTCTGAGTGTAGTCAACATAGCGGTACTTTTCCAATAAAAAATGTGATTGATGGTATTACACTTGTCAGTTATCATCTTCTTGTGTCCTTCGTACACCTGTGAAAGGAAGAGGCTGAAGGAGGCTGTGATAGGCGTCGGGAAATGGTCACACGAATAATGCCTAACTCAGTAATGTTTGCTTCTTCTGAAGTTGAACGTAGTTTTGCCTTTTCAGTATTTGGGGTAGTAGTAAGATCCAGGGGAGACAATCAATAAGATGAAATTATCGGTCTAGCCATGTGATTGTATGACCTCCCTAAGAACATCCAGGGCCTTGGAGCCCAACCATTGCTTACCATTGGCTGGCTTTCCTGTCATTCTCATTTGTCTGCCTCTTATTCCCGCCTTGAGTATAGCCTCTTTGCCATTTCTTGCTTCTATGTTCTCCCCGTTTGTCTCTCAAGCCCTCCTTTTTTTGTTGGCTAAGCAAGACTGCATGTGTTTTCCGGCTATCTCCCTCATATAGTTCTCTCCCCCAGCACTCTGTGTTATTCACCGTCACCCCTGTGATTCACCCAACCCCCTCATTATTGTGATCACACTTGTGTTCTCCCTCCCTTGCTTTCGTGCCTGTATGCTTCTTCCCCACCATCTATACCCTGCTCTTTTGTTCATTGCTGGCGCTCCCAACTATCGCCTCTGTGTTGCTTCTATCCACTCGGTCCCCTGTGCTGCTTCCTCCCACTTCTGGCCTCTTTCTCTGTCGCCTATTGCTTCTAATCCCCACTCCTGCCCTCCAGTTTGCTTCGATGACCCCACCCTCTCAGTTGTTTCACCTCCCAACAACATAGTACTTTCATCTGTGGCTTCGGTTCCCTAACCCCCGTCCTGCACATTGCTTCTCCTAACAGTGCCCTCCTTCTCTTTATCTTGTTGCTTCTGCTCCCTTGCCCAGTATGTTTCTTTCCCCATCCGTGCCCTTCTTTTCTGTAGCCTGTTGCTCCTGCTTCCCATCCCCCCACATTGCTACCTCACCCAGCCTGCGTCCTCCGTGTTGCTCACCCCCACTAGCGCTTCATAGAAACACCTGTGCACCGGTTGTAGGTCGTGATCGCAAACGCTTTAACCTGTTGTAAGTATTGTGGGCTTTTAACCACGTCCACCCCATGCCCATCCGGTTCAGTCGTTTGTGGGCTTACCTTTCAAAGATCCTTTATCTTCGTTGGTAAATGCTTTAAGTTTGTCCCTCTTTGGGGTGGTTTTGTTACCGCCTTGCAGACTGCCCCCGTTACATGGATAGTTGCACGATTGCCGATATGTTTCACTGCAAGCAAACTTCTTTTTCTTTTTGTGTCCCTCCTTTGCACTCATGCGAGCCATGGCGCTTTGTATCGCCTCACTTTTGTCAACTGTTTCTTTTTATTTTCAATTTTTCAAGTTAGCACTTATAGCTGAAGCACCATTGGTACGTGATCCTTCCCTGCCAACAGAAGAGCGAGCCTTGTGTGATAACGGTTGCCAGTCCAAAAATACCCAACGCCATCAGAATGGCAGTTTTGAAATGGGGTGTTGGCCGTCTGATATAACGAGGATCGGGTCAAAGAGTGGAATTATCCATTGCAGTACTAGGAACAACACCCGGCCCATCTGATTACGCTGAACGGTCTGGTTAAAATGTAACAAAAAAACACACCCCTTTGGGGCAGGAAGGGCACAGCTATGGATCTCATTTTGCAGTCCTACACAGTAATACCCCACATCATTCTTGTGGTACGTTCGGCTAGTAACCTTCCTTTATACTTTTCCACAGGAAAACAGCACAGTCCAGCACGCGCCTTAGCCGCAGGCTGCTGCCGTTATAAAAAGTTTGCGCCTCGCTCACCCCTTTTCTGCAACCTAGTTGTTTGCCCTCTTGTTTTTATCATTGTGCATACATTGTTTTATTTGAGTTTTGCAAGAGATCGACAGGGTTATTGAATCGTGAATTTAGTCCTAACCATACCTGCAAAGACAGTCTCTTCCCTCTCTCTGCTGGAGGATGTCCTGAAGCGGTAAGGGTGTCCCGGCGACCACCTTGTCTGTTGGAGTGGTGGTGCACGAACTGGTGATAGGTCAGGCCTGTCAGATGCTGCTGCTTGTTTAGTCCCCAGTTCTCGCGTAGCTCTGTGTCGCGTGATCCTCTTCTGTAGAAGCAGGGAGTGGCGTGTACCAACCACCTGTTGGCTCTATCGCCTCTCCGAAAACCAACTGCTGGTGGCTCCAGAAGTGTAGACAGGGGGTGTAGACACGATGTTGTCTCTTGAACCTGTGAGTTGTCAGAGCTCAGACACTACATGAGAAGCGAGCAAACCAAAATTTTACATTTTGCTGAGGAAATGACAAGTCTCTTAAGAACATTGAGCATCAGTGAGGATATAGTGGTTGATGAAATTGTTCTTTAAGGTGTGAAGAAGGTGGTGTGCGAATGGTTACGTGTTTTGCCAGCCACTCCACCTTTTTAGTTGCCTACCTAGCATATTGCCCTGTGTGGCCTACAGGCTTACCCCTAAACCTCAACTTTAGAGAGCCACTTATGGAGTGGATGGCGAGGTTTAGAGAAACCCATGTAATTAAATTTTCCATTTTAGCTTGTTTTGTAGCGGAGCAGTATTGCAGTCTTTTTACTTTAAAAATCAGCAGTGCTAGTTTGTGTGTTACAATTAGCTGTGTGCTATTGAAAAGGTAAAGTGTTTTCTGTATATCGTGTAGTAGTGGATTGCCACTTGCTGACTCTGTGTAGACTGACTTTGTGAAGTTGGTCCAAATGAGGTACCAGCAGTGGTCTTCGCATATGGGAGTGTTGTCAAGTGTTAGTTTGCATGTGGTGTGTTCTGAGACTCTGCGTTAATGCCATTTGCCATAGAGGCAGATCTTTGTTTTGTTATGAATTGAGGGCAATTGTGTGGTCTGGTGCAGTTGGCTTATTGGAGAAGGACTTTTGGCGATAGACTCCCTCTCGATGGGGAGAGGGACAGTTTGCCTTTTTTTGTAAAAGGACTTCTGGGAGAGCTGACTAGCCACCTCTATAGTGAAAGGGTGAGCAGTATGGATCAGACAATTACTCCAGCAAAATGTCCTTGGGAACTCTGGAACAAAAATGTCATCTCCAACAGAAACTTGGTTAACAGACTCCTTGAAAAGAGTGGCGTTTGGAATTGTAGATAGACGAAGGCAGAAGGGATAATGTAATGGCCTAGACCTTTCGTACAGTTGGCGGACCCTTGCAAGAGTGGATCGTATAAGGGCCACTTGAATTAATGGAAAGATTAATCTCTTTTACATTGTTTTTTGTCTAATCTGACACCAAATTGCATGGAGTTTCAAAACTACGATTTTGTCCTGTCCCAAGAGTGTAGTCGTTGCGCAGATGGCTTGTAGGCATGCTATAGTTGGGTCCTTAGTAATTTATCTCCATTGATATATATTCCAATGGGCTAATGTTGATTTCCATATGTTTGCTTACTATTAGTGAAATCGTGTTATACTGTAAATAGTTCTCCATCTCTGTATTTACTGTGAAACAATCTGATGGCAGGCTCTGGTATCTGTGACATACAAAAGTTAAATGAATGTGGTTCAGAATTGTGTATTTCACTCCTTTCAAAAAGTCTCAGTTAAGTGTTTAGTTTGCATCACTTCATGTGAGCGCATGTGTTATTACTTTCTCTTTCGTGATGCTTCCACTCCCAGCTTTCCTGTAAAAGCACAGCAACCAGCAATTTTTGGCAGGACATGACTGAAGCGTATATACTTGAATAGTTATTTTTGTTTTATTGTCAGCATTCCACCTATTGCACAAAATCTCTGGATTTGGCCAGCAGTGGTCTTTTGAGACAAGGTGTAGTTGGCATGACTGAAAATAATAAGGGGGTCATTATGACCCTGGCGGAAGGCGGAGGACCGGCGGTAAGACCGCCAACAGGCTGGCCATCTTACTTTGTGGAATTATGACCATGGCGGTTACCGCCATGGTCATCCGCCGGTTCTCCGTTCTGCCCGCCGGGCTGGAAACCTGGGTCTCCAGCCCGGCGGCAGTCACTATACCACCGGCGGTATTTTGACCGGGCTTACCACTGTGGATTTCCAGTGGTTTGAACTGCCATGAAATCCATGGCGGTAAGCACTATCAGTGCCAGGGAATTCCTTCCCTGGCACTAATAGGGGTCTCCCCCCCACCACCCCTGCCACCCCCCAAAGGTGGCAGGGCACCCCTCCCCACCCCGACCCCCAACATCACATCACCCATACCTACACGACACGCACGCAGGCACCACCTACACACTTACACGCACACACGCCGACATACATGCCTACATCCACACACACAGTCAGACACGCACACCCACATTCAAACATACACGCACACATCCATACAGACATACCCACAGACATACACGCACTCATTCCTATACACACACACAACACCCCCGCAAGCATACACGCACTCACACACCCCCTCCACATATACACACGCACACCACCATGCACCCACACAACACCCCCCTCCCCCCACCCCCATCCCCTCACGGACGATCAACTCGCCTGGTCCGACGATCCTCCAGGAGGGGACGGGAGCAATGGGGGCAGCTCTGCCGACACCACACCGCCAACAGAACACCGCCACAGCGAATCACAGGATGTGATTCGCTGGGCGGTGTTCTGTTGGCGTGGAGGTGGAGCAAACTCCATTTCCCCGCCTCCCGCCAGTATGGCTGTTGGCGGCTCTCCGTCTGTAAAAGGACGGAGAGCTGCCAACGGTCATAATAGGCCGAGCGGCTAACCGCCACCACTGGCGGTCTTCCGCACGGCGGTCCCTCAGCGGTCTTTAAAAAAGACCGCTGAGGTCAAAATTACCCCATAAGTCTCTTCTCCCAGAGTTCTATAGAGCTGCAACCTTGACTGATGCAGAGGACTAAATGGTTGGGTTATCTTTCTGTTCGAGGTCAAGTGGAAAATTGGGCCTTCGCAAGCATTGTCCTTTAAACCTCTACTATTTTGTACTGTAATTTTCCTAAGTGGAAAAGTATTTGAAAAGTAAACTACTAATACTGAAATCAGTGTACAGTTTTGGAATTGCTTAAAATGTGTGCTTTTACTATAGTATTTTAATATATATGTGATCTCACACAGTACTTGCCAAACAAGCTTTGGTAAATCCAGTAGCTGGGCACTCATACAATGCAACATCTGCTTGCTTTGCCAATGCTGGTTTGTTTTACCACTCCATGGGAGGCATGGCCTTCTCTGTTGTGCTTCCTTCCTTCTATTGGTCTTTAGTTTATATATTTGTATTCATTTATTTTTACTTCACTTCTTAGAGTGCCTGACAGATGTATACTGCTGCTGGGCCGCTTGCTTCTCATTTTGCACACCATTCCAATGCGTACTTCGTCTAAATTCACTATCCACCACCTTTGAAATGAGGCCATCTTGGGTTGATTTTTATTACACTTCAGAAGAAACATAAGATAGCTGTCATGCCTGAGCATGCATGCAGGCAACCATCATTCCAGCTATCCTGATGATTTTTTCAATGTACAATAATCGTTCGTGGGCTTGCCGTTCAAAAATGAATTTATCATCATTGGTAAATTCTTTGTTTGGCCCTCGTAGGGGTGATTTTGTTACCAACCTTGTAGAGTGCCCCTTTTACATGGATATTTGCACGATTGCCAATCCGTTTGACTGTGAGCGAACTTCTTTTTCTTTTTATGTCTCCTTCGCGCTCATGTTCAGCGGCCATGATGCTTTGAATCAGCTTACCTATGTCAACTCTTACTTTTCAATTTATGTGGCAAGAAAAGTCCAGTTAGGAATTTACAATGCTAATAGCTCTAACTCGAGCAAATGTGAGACCTATTGCATTGCAAATGCTTGTTCTTTTTTTGGCCAGTCTATTGCGGATCGGCAAATTAAAAAAAAAAAAAAAAAAAACTTTTTATGAGTACTCATAGAAGAGTTTACTGTGCCTATTAGGAAAACATGCAATTTCCCATAAGTTGCATCTTTCACATCACCTGGAAAGTGTGTAAGCATTTAGTGTTGGTATGTTATATGCTTAGGTGTCTAAACGCTGTATGAGTGTGACTTTTTGTGAAAGACACTGCTTACAGCACAAGAATCGAGCTTACCTTCACCCGCCTGTTGTAACCTCTTTAGCCTGTCGAGCAAGGGTAGGGAAAACCGCATTTACACCCTGCTGGGCCAGAGCAGCGCTACAGAATGGAGGATTAACCAGAAACGCTCCAGTCACCTGAGTTCATCTTTGTGGCTGAATATGCATCAGTATAGCCACATATTTATACAAATGTCAGATCTGCAGAGCACTAGGTCTCTCTAGCCTTTAACTCTTTAACTGTTTGATGTTGCCCATGTCCCCTCCATTGAGCAATGAGGAAGACGTGCCATGCACTAGACTGACCGTAGTGACTATGAAGATAGGATTACGTGCTTAAAATTGTCCTGTAACATCCCATTTTTATCTTTGCTTAGGAAGGGTGTCTGCAGCTCAGAGAAGGCATCTGACCAGGATAAGACATATTTGTTGTAGGTACCTAGGGCTTGAAAGAACTATAGGAGTAAAAGGAGCCCTGCAGCTGTGCCCAGGAAAGGAGAGGACCAGTCTGGATTTGTAGGACAAGAATGCCCAGGTGTTTTGAGGGCCTGCTGCCCAGCTGTCCTGCCCCAAACTTAGTGGGTGTGAATCTTTGTAAAAATCAAAGGACTTGCGTCTATTAGTGAGCCAATACAGCCTCTAAGACCTCCTGGCCTTGTAAGATCTTCTGCCTGGGAATAATGTACGGTCCATTGGTCAGGCTGTCAACCCAATTCTAGAAACATTAGGATCATCTTTGTACGGCTTGTGGTTTGGGAGATGTTGTTTGAAAGTATTGTTCAACCCTAACCCGAATCCTAAACCTGTAATTGCCTTAAGAGTGAGAACTAGGGGATCTGATTTGTGACTCCAGTCCCGTTGTTGTCCACACCACCAAAATACTGACCACAAAAGTGATTTATAATGTATGCATCACTGAAGTTTTATATCCAGAGAAACTTACTGTGAGTAATAATACAAGTCTTAGTAACAGTGGCTGCTCCTTTGAAACACGGACTGTGATGGCAGTGGATGTGTAACTGCCCCCCCTTCAACTGACTGGTTGACTTCGTTCCTACTCCCTCCATCCTTCTTGCCAACTGTTTTATGCGCACTTAACAGGATACTTGAAACTTTGGACATATTTGTCCTTGCTGCTGGGGGTAATAGTGTCTATTGGCTAGTGTTCTGCACAAAGTTCTCTATATGATGTACAAGGAACCATGTCTCCTCTGAAGAGTACAGGGTTTTAGCCTTGTAAAAACTGTCACAAACAGATGTATGTGACAAATCCTCACCAAGTCTGTCTCTGGTGCCCTGAGTCTTGCATGCAAGGACTGGGCCACAATGAATACCAAGGCAGCCCAAAACTGCAAAGCGAAGCTCTGTGTCGCCAAACACCATCAGAAAGGCCCTCTACAATTTTGGGCACCACCATATCAACCTGACTCTGTCTGCAGTGGTACTCAATGGGACTCTGCCTTTGCCCAGAAAACTGAACACTCCTTTTGCTTCTGGTTCTGAGCGCAGTCACCTTTATGATGGAGATGAAGCATCCCACTATTATGATGAGGAAGATCTTTTCATGCACCTTGAAGATGCCATTGGTTTAGACACCTCCCTCGACACTGGGTTGACCTGCCTCCTGTCCCCTCCACAAGGGAATTAGCTTTGTCTACAGGAGGGCGGCTCCAACGGCACAACAGAGTGAAGAAAAAAACGACTGTGGCACCTATATTGGGCTCTGGCGTCACTTCTGTGGTGGGAGAAAATTGATGCATAGCCACACAATGCCACTTGGTGCCAAGGGAGCAATTCTGAGAAAAATGCCCCAATTCACTCTGGCTCCTTGGGGACTGACAAGGTGAGGAAATTGCAGTTACATGGAGTATCCACAAGAAAGAGCGTTGCCAAAGGTAAGTAACGTGTTCTTCATTAGGTGTTTTTACTTTATCTTATTTACTTTATCCTCACTCCCTAAAGTAAACTTTTGCTTCTCAGCACCTTAACTCTTGGGGAATTGAGACTCAACTAGTAATACTTGGCATCCAATGAGATTAGTAATGACAGGCTTCTAATTATCTTCAAAATATGCTCGGAAAGCATAATATGTTTGACTTTTTGGTTACACATTTAAAAATTATTTTACAGAACTCTATCTTCTATGCCTCGAAAAGTGTCTTCAAATGTTTTTCTCTGTATAGAATGTACATTTTTGACCGGGTATGACTGCGTTTATGTAATCAGACACTTGGCTTACACGCTTTAGAAATGTTACAAGAAGTCTCGTGTTCAGCTTATATTGTGCTTCTTGGGCATGTTTCACAACAACTACTCGCTCCTCCTACGGTATTGCACAACCACTAGCAGCAGCAGCAGCACTTTCCGGATCTGCTGCAAGTGAAACATTTTAAAATCCAGTTGAGAAGCGTTGCACATGCGTCAGTGGCGTGACGAAACTTGAGGGGGGGGGGACAGTTTTGTTGAGGCGGGGGTGCCTTAGAGCCCCGCGGGGGCTCTTGTTACGCCACTGACGTGCGTGTCGCCGTGTGACGAAAAGCCGTGCTTTTAACTGTGTGGCGGAATGCACAAACAGCGAGCCGGGAGTGGGCAGGAAGCTGCAGTCGGTAAGCAGGTGTTGTTGTGCTGACATTGTCCGCCGGTGAACCGTGGCGTCAGAGGGCGCACAAACTAGTTCCCGCAGCTGCCAGAGTTGGTTAAAGAGAGGTCGGTAGTGCCACAATGCTGCTCGAACCTGAACTCTGCCTTGAAATGCATTGGACTGAATGCCTTTCCTAAAAGATTTATAGAAAGTAACCCGTCAGTAAAGTGAGGGTCGCAATATAACCACGGCGATTTATTTTAGGTTTTCATGTGGCTTAAAAGACTAATTTGTAAGATTTGTTTTTAATAGGTTATGTTTTTTCTATTCTCTTAGATTTGCTGCCTGGACCAAAATTAGAAGCCTGAAATAAACGCTTATGCTTTATGAGGAGCAGCGCTTGAGGTAGGAGGACATTTTAATTAGAATGTATATCCTTTGTTTTAGAGCTTGTTAAAGCAATTCTTTTACCGTGCAGGTTATATTTATTCAGTGTTGTAAGCGTCTGTTGCAGGTTTGTGAAGGGCGCGAGGTAGCATCCTGCTCAGTTAGCCTAGCAGGTTTCAGATTTATTAAACACTTTTGGCTGAATAAGCCTTCCCTGAACATAAATAAAATACATGGCACACAAATTATCGCAACCTAGAGGTAAAGTGAAAGCAGAATGGGGCCAAAACCAAACAGGTAATCTGTGAGAATAGAATTCACATAATTAGCAAAGAGACTTTTTTTAGGACAGTTCCAGCAGGGAGAGTACAGCACATCGTTTAACATGGTAAAAGGTTTAGGACAAATACCCCAAGATTAAATGATTATTGTAAAATGATTACAATGCCAGCATGATTACTTAAAGCAATGAAATAATTTTGTGACCAGGGCGCACAAAGGTCTGGTGTCCATGTGAAGAGAGCAGGCCTGAATCCAGTCTATAGTGAGCAAGTTGGTATCTTGTAGTTCACGGCACAGAGAATCCTGACAGGTAGGAGTGGAATTGTTTTATTATGCTCTTGCGCTCTACATTCTAGCCTTAAGGCACGATGTCGCAGCTATAAAAACTTCGTACTTGTATAGCGCACTACTCACCCGTTAGGGTATACTTTTATAAAGGCTGTTAAAGGCCCTTAACCTGAGTTATAGTACTGAGCTGCAGATGAGGGCCCATAACAAGCAAGAGGGTATTTAACAACCCGTAGAGTCTGAGGCAGAAGGTTCTATTAGAACATTCCACTCATGAGAGGAGAGTGGTAGAATATTCTTCATTGAAAAGAGAGAATCATCTGAACATGAAAGAAGAAAGACTATTCAATCCATTATTGCCCCGCAGCCACTGCGTTCTCTTCAGTGGACTGCTTAACATTCCAGTGTTCTAGTCAAGTCTAGATTGGGAATCATGGGCAGAAATAGACTGCCAGCTTGAAGGATGGAGCTCCCTCATCCTAAATTCTATATGATGAAGGGTTCCACAGCCAGTAACAATAGATTCTTTCTTTGACCAATGTTTTCCCCACCTCCTTAAATTGTGCCAACAAACCTTTCTTTAGCCTATGTTGTCTCCGAGTCAGACTAGTAATTTGTAAAATCCTAAGGTTCTGAGCTTCTTCTGTTGCGTATCAGGGCACATAACTTCCCATTTCCTGCAGCCACCACGCGATCCTTAAGTTTTAAAATATGACCTCTGTCTGTACTGCTTGGGTAGTTACAGCTGTTGTTGTTACCTTAGAACCCTATTGTTAACAAATTGCCTTTCAGAGATATGTAACATGGGACTTCAGGTGAAGGTGACTGCAAGGAGGCCTTGCTTCAGTACAGTAAAATGTTAGGACGAATCTTTAATCTGGACTTGTGAGCATGTCTTTAACATGGTGGGCCCAGAAGAGGCTCGCTGGGCCTTCAATCTTGTTTAACTTTTCCTGGTTCTCTGGTTGGGTCAGACATGTCTGAAATGTGTGTCCAGTGTGGGGTGGATTTGAGCATTAATTTTCTGTTTGCTTTCCTCTTTACAGCTGGGCACGGAGCCTTATTATTATAATCTTATGTTATGCTTCCACTAACACCACTAACTCCTCTCATTGCGGGCATGTTGAGGCTGCCCAGTTAATAGTATTATTTGGGCTGGTATGAGCACCACAGTTTGAGCAGGGTTACTGCTATATGAAGTGTCGGCCAGGATCTCTGCTTGAACAGTTCTATTTGGCCTAGCAGGTTCAGTCTATTACCACCTCCATCTTATCTCAGCTTAGTCATCTGCAGCCTAACCTTTTGGTTGGGTCCACAGGTGATGACATTGTGCAGGGACTGACTGGACATTATAGGCTATGTGGTTTCTGCAGTCCTGGGAATGTTTGTTTGAGGTGGACCGTAGTAGACTTTCTCTGGTGCTTTCAGTTCTTCTGTTAAACAAATGCTCAAGTCTTCACCTTGTCTTTTGAATGGTGGTTCATCTTGTGAGAGTCTTGCACTTGTTCCTTACAGGAAAGCTCTCCTGCAGTATAAATACTACGGCACAGACGTTATCTCAATTCCAACATTCTCCACACAACACAAAACCCACACTAGTAACTGTTATATAGAAAGTAACCCGTCAGTAAACTGCCTGTGAAGCTTCCATCTTTTGCGATGTTATGAAGAGGCATCAGGGCTCAAAATGAACCCAGCTAAATCAGTGTTGGTGCCTTTAGCAATTTTGCAAGACTGCTTTGACTGGCAGAGAGTCATACCCTTGCGCAGGCTAAGTTTTAAATATCTTGGTATTTTTCGTAGCCCTTCTTCCTGAACTCGCATGGGCCAGGAACCTGGCCCGCTTTTAGCCCATGCTAAGGCAGATTTCAACGATGGCAAGCACTGCCGTTGAAAGTTCTGGGCCATGTAGCCCTATATAAAATGATGGTACTACCACAACTTTTATATGTATTCCAAAACGTGTCACTTCCGATCCCACGTCCTTGGTTCAGGGCTTTGGAGAAAGCCACCACCTCATTTCTTTGGAACGGGGCGAGACAGCGGGTGGCCGCACAGCACTGTCGGAGGGGTGTATATGACCAGGGACTGGGCATGGCTGATCCCTATTTATATTACCTGGTGACCCGACTTCCGGTTGTGCACAATCGGTTCACTGGGAGCTGGGCAGGCCCGGCCTACTGGGTGGAACTGGAGGCGTTGGGCTTTCCTCGTATCCTAGATTTGCTCTATGGCTCGCCGCTCCCCAGGGACATGAAATCGGGAACAAGAGTGGTCTTCCTTGCGTGGCGCGCAGCACTGCGGCATACCCAGTGGAACACTGTTATTACCCAACAGACTCTGCTGTGGCCCGGTAAGTGGCTGAGTGAGTCGGCGGCACTGGACGGGTTCACGGAATGGGACCTACTGGGCATATCACATGTGGGAGATGTATGGAAAGGGGAAGCAATGAAATCCTTGCAGGAGCTACAGGAGGATTTTCAATTGTCCCGCACACAGTTTCAGGTACCTCCAGCTCCGACATGCCCTGGGCTCTCAATTGACCCCCTATGACCCAATACCAGAATTCAGTCCACGCTTGAAGCCTTTTCCTGCCAGTAAGTTCTTAGTGATTTACAATTCCCGTTAAATAAATAAGGCAGAAGTATTGTATCCTAAGTGAACGAGATCTGCAATAGAAATGCCCTCTGAATAATATCCCTGCTCACCAATTTCATTTTTGACTTTTCTGGCTGAACCTTGTTTTGAGAAAACAACATCATAACATAGATTATCAGCGAAGCTGGTTTCAGACGGATGCACCATCCACTGAGCCGAGAATAATGTTGCATTTGTGTAATAAAAATGTTTCAACATAATCTTTAGTTATAGTTTTCTACTGTCTTATTTTAAAACTTTAGCCTTATCCTTATTTATTTTACGTTCTCAACCCTACATTTATTATTTGTTTCTGTTTTTTTAGTTACCAGATGGTGTTTTTCACTAATAATTGGGTGCACAGTGATTCTGCTTCTGGAGATTACGTTGCCTGGGTAGGTGTTAAAAGGAATACATTAGTTTCTTCGTTTCTGGGATTACGTCCTTAGTTTCAGGCAATTTGTTAACTACTCAATTATAGCACATTTGATATACTATACCTACTATGGGGAAACAATATAAACTGAACCAGTTTAGACAAGTTTGTGAGCCCCCGAAAACTACTCTCCAGGGGCAAGTTAGATACCACTTTGAAAATCTCCTGGCTGTTAATGTATGTGGTAGTTACAGTCCTGGCAAAGGTTGAATTTTTCCAGCATTAAACACCAACCTGAATTCTCACCAGATGCCTTTCGTGTTACAGTCCACTCTGGGGCCATTCCAGATAATGTGAAAATAACCTTGTGATGGCTAATGTTTAAAGCATCATGGACCGTGGACATGTCTGTACATTATGAATGCAAAAACTTTCTGTGTTTTTTCAAAGGGTAGCTCATAAGATTCGGTAGTCCTGATTTAAGCAAATGGGCAAATTGCAATGGAACTGGTTCATTACATAAGCCTTTCATCAGTTACAGATGGTTTTATGAGAAATCAACTACATAACTCTTAATTCAGAGTTTTTGTGTGCCGATATCCTGCATGTATTATTAGTATGTGGCACACCTCCATCCTCTGAACAGTGTTTAAGGGAACTGTTTCTCGTGTGCTTAGCCTTGCCCCTCAGTTCTTCTCGGATCCTTTGATCATTTTGTTCACTTTTTAAAATATTTTTTTCTCCATTTATTTCTTTATTGAGTTTGGGTCGCTCCTGTAGTGACAATTTGGCTACAAGCCAATTGTCCGTTTGCAGCACTGACCAGATAAACTCGGCATTTACTTTAATTGGAGCTGGAGCCATTTTTGTTTTTTTTTGCACTGGAAGTCAGTGCATTGGAGGAATCACGAATTGTGACGATCCACATGAACCGTACTACTGCTCTCTTTAGAATCAGGAGCTAAAGCCACCCACTCTCCACAGTTCTGCTGGCTGGCTCTGGACCTTTGGGACTAGCACTTGGAGCCTTACATATTCTAGATGGTATACCACATTGCATGGATCACTAATTCCAGAGTGGGCAGCATTAGCCAGCATGTTCACTGAGGCAGTCAAAAGATATATTATAGGAATAATGTGTTTTTCTTTGATTACAACACTCAGTCTCCTGAGTCCTGAACCCGGTGATGGCATTACTGATGTATAAACCTTCAAAGCCATTGAGCTCATGTATATCAAGGTCCCTTACTTGAGCATCTTTTAAGCCCTTTACCTCTCATAGTATTCTCTAGGAACAAGATGGTTCTAAAGATTGATCTCACTTGCTTTCATAACGTTCTGTTGGAACTCCATCAGAATGAAGAGATCATTCTTCTGGCATTTTTCACTTCCCAGTCCCTCCATGGCCAAGGGCACCTTACATAATCTGGGCAGCAACCTTCGGAGACATCTTCATTCTTGACATTTGATAGCACTGATGCTATTTGAGTGGGTGCTATAGAGACTATTTCCAGATACATAATGTAATGAATTACTCATTGTTACCTTTCTTCGTGGATCCAACCTTCAGCGTTATCTGGTTAGATGCCACATGCAAGAGCAGTGATGGTTGCATTTTCCAGGCATGTATTTATCAGTGTTAATACCAGGAAGCTCCTGGAGCTATCATGCATCCTTTCTGCTGACACTGTGCCAGATGTTGCCATCTTTCTGTATATTTAGGCCTAAGTTGCATGAGCTTCTTTCTTTCTTTTTTTGCACACTTGCTGTGAAATCGAACCACAAAGTTTAGAAAAGGAACGAACGAGGATGCTGGTGGAGGAAAACCTTACCTTCATGGTAACCCCTTTAAGGTAAGTCTGTAAGCTTGTACCCATTATTAATTTTCTCATGCTGTCCTCTAAGCCATGAGCTGATAAAAACATAGGTTGTGGTGCATTATATTGTGTTGCGTGTGTCATCACCATGTGATGCTAAAAAAAACGCCTTGGGTCCAGCCAAGCTCGTTTGTAAAACCCTGGATAGCTGTGGCTTCAAGCAGTGAAGCTTAAACAAAGGAACTAGTGTAAAGCATGTAGGTGCACCAAACAATAGAAAAACAAAGTTACACAACACAAAAGAAATCTGACAACAATTTATAAAAATAGATTATATTTTATGGGGTTTTTTAAGACACCAAGGTGAGCAAATTCAATGAGAGCATTCTGGAGATATAGATTTTCAGTCCAAAGTGCAAAAAAAACAAACATTGGTAACCATAAAGTTTGAAAACTTTCTAAAACTTTTAAAGAGTTGTGTTTGACTACTCCATCCAGGACTGGTTGACTAATGGTCAGGGGTGGGCCAAAAGGGAGTATTCAAAGACTTACCTAGTCACCAAAGCAGGCTCACGTCCAGTTCCACACTTTATGAATGGACTGCCATAGACTTCAGTGGAGTGGTCCTAATGCTGAGGATACAGGATGCTAAGGATGCTGTAAGATGCTCTGGGATGAGGGTCTTCCTGGGGTTGTTCCTCATTCCTTGTCCTGCTACTGCAACATTGTCCACAGGGATCTATGTCTTTCAAATTCCTCTTTGATACAGCAGAAGTCCAGTTACGACTGGGTTAATGGTCTCCGGTCACAGTATGTCTAGTGTTTTCCTTTGGTGAAGGCTAGTGTCCGTATTTGATTGCTAATCTGCACTCTGACAACTTTCCGGGGTCCAGAAGACTCGGGTGCAACTTTTGAGCACCAAGGAGTGGTCTTCTTGGCTGCACGTCAGCGGACAGGGGTGATTCCATGAATGTGGCTATCGATTGGCCAGAACGGGCTACTTCAGGTTTAATGGCGCTGGTGCTGGAACAGGGAGTCAGTCGACTGACTCTTTGAGTTCACCTTCTAGGCCTGGGGCTCTGGTGTGACTATTCCAGAAACCAGGCACCACAGGTACAGTCCTCTCTTTGCTAGCTCAAGGAGCAGCAGGTGGAATTCAGTGGTTGCTGCTGCCTCTCTTGCCAGGTCCAGGGGCCAGCAGAGCATTCCTTCTTCAGTCCTCTCCAGTCCAGATGTGATCTGAGATTGTGAGTTCAAGGGATCCCATATTTATGCCCAGAAAGTGGCTTTGGGGTCACTAGCCAATGGACTAAAAGGCCCCCATTTGCCTTATTCAGACCTTAGCGGGGCTAATGTGTCAGTCTGTACTTCTGTACTTGCCAATAGGGTGACTAGCATTTCTACAGTAAAAACAACAACTTGAGGTTTTTGCTGTTAGGAAATATTGAAATACATTTCCTACTTAATAACATATAGCTTCCTGCCTTAGGGCTCAATAGGCCTTCCTTAGAGGGGATATTGATTTGCAGGCCCCAGGTCACTGACAGTGTAAAAAAGAAAAACAGCAGCATCTGTCTAAAATGTTGGAGGCGACCATGCAAAAAGGAGCATTCCCTTACAAGCTGGCTTTAAATGTGCGAGTCTCTCAGGTAAGGAAAACTGATTTACCATTTAAATAAGTTTTTCGTATTCATTTAAATTTCCCTTCTCCTTCACTGACCATTTTTGTGATGCAAAATGCCTCAGTCTGATGGTGTGCACTATATAAATCCCTTCACTCTCACTCGCCCAATTTTGCACTGGATGGCCAGGAAGTTGACTGCAGGTACTGTTATCCTGGCAAGTTGATAATGGACGGTTCTTTTGATCTCATCCAGATGTCAGTAAAAATCAATCAATCAATCAATCAATTTGTAAAGCGTGTTACATACCCGTGAGGGTTTCAAGGAGTGGGGGGGGGAGGGGGAAGGTGGTGCTACTGCTCGAAGAGCCAAGTCTTGAGGAGTTTTCTGAAGGAAAGAAGGTCCTGGGTCTGTCGTAGATCCGACGGGAGGGTGTTCCAGGTCTTGGCGGCGAGGTACGAGAATGATCTGCCGCCGGAAGATTTGCGCCGGATGCGGGGAATCTATTGATGGAATGGTCTCATCTGCCAGTGGTTCTGCTTCTTCCAGTTTTAGTAGACTAATCAACTTGCGCTTGCCTTTTTTGAACCCATTGAACTCACGGATTTATGTCCTTGGACTTTTTTTTTTTTTTTTTTTTTACTGTCTACGGATTATTTTGCAAGTAGACTTGGTGCAATTTAGACTTCTTGAGTTGGTCTTCTGTGTATTACATACACCATTACAGGATGTCTGTTATGACAGATCACTGTTTTACCCAAAATTCTTTATTTTTATTTCAATCCTTCATTTTTTTGTTAGTGCATATTTTTTCTGCCAGTGCACAGAAGATGAAATTTGGATCAGCTTTGATTTCTTGTAATGAAAAACTTAAAATAAGAGCTAAAGATCATGTTGTTGGTGGGATGTGTGTACACATTAAAAAAGAACACTGACTATTAATTAGGGAATGGTATCACGATGGCCTTCCCGACCCTTCTCTTGGGAGGAAGAATAGCATCCGCTGCTATCATAAAACGTCCCTCTGGTGGTAATAAATGCAGCTACACATGCTTATATGGGTATCGCACCTAAGCACATTTATAAAAACTGAGTAAAATGTTATGCAGGATTTAACTAAGAAAGCCAGCACATTGCTACTTAATGTTCACAATATTCCAAATGTTTTAGCTACTGCGATAATTAATGGAAGAGGTCGAATTCTTTAGACTGATGTCTATGTAGGAGTTAAACTTACTTTAAGAACCAGTTACAGATTGTCTCTGCAAATAACTAGATACGCAAAAACACCTACGTTTCTTTATCTACCCGTAAGGAAGCTACATTTTGCCTCTTTACGGTTCATAGGATAGATGAAGCTCTGATCTGTATGTTTCAGGGGTAGACCGCTGCTTTTCCGTTTAGTTTGAGCTATAAATATAACACTTACAGTCGTACTTGTAGACCGTTTTAAAGTTCAGTGTCCATGCCTCTCTGTTTCTGTTTTTTTCTTCTGTTCGTCATATTTCAGTTTCACATCTCCCTGTGGGTCCTTTTCAGAATGGAGTTCACAAAGGGGTTTCTGGCAGGCGTAAATTAATTTATGGGGTCAGAGATCTTTGTCAAGAATGTGGAGCTCCTCTTAGCTGTAATTCTTACTCAATGGGGTAAGAGGTGGTCTTTCTGTCGTGTTGTTGGTATTGCAAGTTCTCAGGAATGTCGACAAACATGTATTATTGCAGGCATTTCCAAACTCCACGCCCTCCCCTTACCATCCTGGAAGATGGTCATACATTCAAGGATGATAATGAAAATGATCACCCCCTGATTCGGCAGGGATGTAAGTGAAGGAGATATCTTCACAGGAAAATATGTTCCCAACAGCAAAAATAAAAAGCGTGCAGTTGCACAGGGTAGTTTATCCCCTCTGTGCTGTGAAACTAAGTGAGAGTACCCATGCAGCTGGCTACAACATAGAATTCCAACACTCATGTTTTTTTAGGTTGAAGCCACAGGCAAAGACGTCTTGGGGACATTTGGAAAGCTTTCCTTGGAATGCATTCTACCCATTGCTTACTATTAGTTTTGTGTTTTGTAGCTCACGGTTGCATGTTTTCCATTTGCTGGCTTTAATAGTTTTAGGCTATCCAGTGTGCCTTTGTCCCTCCCATGAAGCATAGCCTGTTAACTGTTTTCTTCATCGAGTGCTCGCGTTCTGTAAACAGACCTTTAAATTTGTCACATTTGCTGTGCATTCAAAGCAGACATCAAATGTCGGGCTTTGTCTACCAGAGAACTTGGCGTTTACTTTTATTTCTCTGACTTTCGGACCACAACATTTCAGGATTTACGTGACAGTTATGCTGGGCACTGGAATGTGTGCTGGAGGAAGGCTACACAATGTTAATTGTTCTAGCACAACTACATTTACATCTCTTTAAATGAAATGTGCAAATATTTCTGAATATATCTGAATTAGGAAAATTTAATGAAGCACACTTTATTTTATTTTATAATTCTGTGGTGTGGTGGAAACAAATATGTTTGTTTATAACCACAAATCTGGTTGCTTACAGCAGGTGAGTGATGAGTTTTCCCTTAATCATTGTCAGGGGTTATTTGCTATGTTTACCAAAGCCACCCAGCATTATTAAAAGTGATTTCGATGGGAATGAGACTCAAAGTATCCATCGTATCCGAGAGAGCATTTCCTTCCAGAAACGTTGTATTATAGGGCAGGGCCACATGTGTAAAAATGTCTCTGTTTCCCTCAATTTTTCCAGCATGTATCTCGCCTCCCAAACATGGCATGGAGGCATGCTGAGTTTGTATGCATTCTCCTTGTGTGCCTTGTGGATCGAGGACTTCATGATTGACATATTTTCTGCCAAGTAGTATCCTGTATTTCCTCGCCTAAATACATTGACCTCAGCATGGCAGCCAAAGGAGGTCGCCTTTATTGTCAGAGTTATAAGTCCAATCCAGGGCAGGAGAATCAAATAATTAAATACGGTCAAACTAAATCAGTACACTAGATGAGGCTATTTCCACACATTGTTTGTGTGCTCTATAGTTTTATCAGTGACACTTTTGTCTGTGCAAATGGTAATTTCAATTGAAAATGTGTTGTCTGTAATGGCAGTGCGTTACCACACCCTTTACTCGATGACAGTCTACTCCCCTCTAAACAATGCGACTCCACGGCACTCTCCTCCACTCTAGTCCATGATACTCTACTGTATTCCATGACAGCCCACTCTATTCCAGGATACTCCACTCTGTGACACACTACTCCATTCCACTCAAATCAAATCAACGGCACTCTACTCCACTCTTCGCCATTCCACTCTACAACACTCTGCTCCATTCTATGCCACTCTGGTCTATACCACTTCTCTACTCCACTCTGTGCCACTCAATCCTAAAACACTTCACTCTATGACTCTCTATGCCACTCCACTCTGACTCTCTATGCTATTCTCTAACACTGTTTGCCACCTTACTCAACCCTCTGCCTCTCCACATTACAGCACTCCACTCTGACACCTAACTCCACTCTTCACTTGCCACTCCACTCTACTCCACTGACACTTTACTCCACTCTGACACTCGACAACATTTTACTCCTGTCAGATCTGTGCCACTCCCCTCTGCACCTCTCCACTTTGACACTCTTCTGCACACCACTCCATGGCACCCCACTATACGAAAATCTATGAAACTCTATTCTACTGCACTCCACTGTACTCCAAACCAACTCTACACCCCTTTACTCTACACTTCTTCACTCTATGACACTCTACACCACTTTATGGCACTCCTTTCGATGCCACTCCAATTACCTCCATTGTACACCTCACTACACCACTGTGCCACTCTTGACACTTCACTCTACTCCAGTGGTTCACAATCTCTTGGCTTCTGTGGACCTTCACTTAATCATTACTCGAATCCGGGGACCCCACAGTGAGTCATTACTATAAGCTAGGGACCTAATCTGTTAATATTATTTAATTTTCCCCCAGGGGTCCCGGACCACAGATTGGGAACTACTGCTATACTCTACAACTCTCCATCACACTCTTCAACACTTTACTTCCCTCTACACCACTCTACTGTATGTCCCTCCGCTCTACGTTACTCCACTCTGACAATCTGCTTTACTCAACGACACCCTGTGCAGTCCACTCCACTCTGTGACATGACTATGTCTCTACTGTACTCAATCTACTCCACTCATTTGCACAACTCGATGCAATGACACTCTACGCCCCTCCACTCTATGCCACAACACTCTTCTCCACAACTGTACTTGATAACATTCCACTCTATGACCCTCTTCACCACACCACTCTACGACACTTCACTCCACTCTCCGCTCCACTCTATGCCTCTCTACGTCACTCTACCTGAAATGCCATTCATGTTTAGAAATTACCATAATGGTATATCTTGTGTTAAATTACCTCCCTGAAATTATGTGATGTGGCATAATTTTAGTAATTTCTCTTAAATTTTATTTCACAAAATTCACAAAATGATAACAGTGATGCTGACGGTATCAACATTTCTTCCAGGTCTGCTTTTTATTGTGAACTGGTCTCACTACCTGAGTTTCAATCACATTAAATTCAAGGTACTTGGACTGACCACATTTACCGCCAAAGTCGACCTTTTCAGATAAGGCCACTGCAGCAGAACTGTGGTAAGAGACACTGGCCTGTTATACATGAATGTGGCTGCAGGCTGAGCACATGAGACTTCTATTGTGTGCTGCCCAGTATTTGGCCACAGGTAGCCTGATGCAGTAGGGACTCTGCAAGCATTGGTGCTGTCCTGGGTTAGACATTATAATAGGAGTATGTCTGTAGTACTTAATGGAAAACTTCTGATACTTCTACCAAATTATACATACAGGCCAAAGCTGCCCTAAAGTACAGTTTTTCTCCAGTTTAGCCTTCAGGGTCCAGCAGTGTATCAAACTGGGGTAAAACATTCACACCGTGTTTAAATGTGAATGTCCCAATACACAATATATCCACATCTTCTGGCTTTCCGGAATTGTCATATTTCTTTTGCTTAGTTCATAATCAGATTCTAGGACTTTGTCCACCCTACTGGGCTGCAATAATTATCCTTATCCCCCAGCAAAGGAAACCAAGATATCCCCACACAAAAGGACCAATTACGAATGGTTAGCCCTGTTCTTGGAAGAGGAAAGGGGTGTGGGGAAATCTGCATCTGATAGTTTGCTTCTCACATTACAGGCCAACCACATCAAAGGAGGAGGACTAGAGCTCTCCTTTCAAACTCAAAGGGAATTACCTTTGAAGTTTTGGTGGGACAGGGATGAGGCAGGGATATCAGTTAGTGCCAGAGTGGAGGCTCTCAAAGGAGCGCTTTCCAGAGAAAACAATGCAAATGTCCCAGAATGCTATGCAGGAGGGTTGGGGCATGGGTGGAATGATGATGTGGCATCCTAGGTTTGATCAGGTGTTCTTGGCATCTAGGACCTTCCACCCCCACTTAAAAACTGCTGTGTGAGGGAGAAACCATTGAGAAGACCCTGGACCTACGAGGCGACTATGATGGAAATGGTGCCCAGTTGAAAAGAGAAGCCAACAATCTTCTGCAAGGAGGGTCTAAGGACTTTTACTTAAGCTTTCTCCCTAGAATAGATTGGTCTCTCATGCCCCCCTGAGGACCAGTTGGTGGAAAGACTGGGATTATGCCCCCCCCCACCCGCGACACCCCCATTCCCTTCAGTACACGCGCACACACACAAACAGGTTCTCTTCAAGACAGACAGGAGGTTCTGGAGCCTTGGGATTGTGGGCAAGAAGGTGCTCTGCTGGCTAGTAGTGGAGGGGCTACACAAGATACTTGGATTAGCAAGAGAAGAACACTAGGAGCAGGAAGAGGAGAAAGCTAGTGCAGGAAGCCAGAAAATCCGATTCCATACAAGAGGCTCCCCTTTAGAGGCCAGGGGGCCTGATGAAAATGCTCTAGAGGGCTGGACCTCGCTACCTGGAGCAAAATTAGCCAAAGATGGAGAGAATGAGCTCCGTGGAAGGTTTGCTCATTTTAAAGGAAATGAAACAAACTGAGCCTGTGCCACTCTGCCCAATCGCTTAAATTCCTCCCTGGGAGAGCCAAGATACTGGGGATCGACAGAAATCCTTGGATTCATTGTAAATGGGATGGGTCGTGATTGGCGCTTCCTCCCTGATCCAACATCTGACCCTCAGGAACCATTCCTAAAGGGCCGTCCAAAAGGGAAACAGCCTGGGTGAACCCATGACCCAGGCCATGCATGCTATGCAACCAGGCTCGTTGTCAGCCCTCTGTGTCTGTGTCTTGGGAAGCGGGCACTCTGGCCTGGTAGGATAAACTGTGCTGTTACTACTGCAGGCATAAGCCAAAAGGAAAAGTTGCTCCCACCCGAAGGGAGCACAGAAGAGTATTGTCAGCGCTTGTGTGCCACCAGAGGAGGTGCTTGCACAGGGGGCCGCAGGATCCTTTTGGGCCACACCAGTTATTGCTGTTTTGGGTTTTTTGGTGGTACAGTGGCACCCAAAAACAAAAAAATGAGTGGACACAATGGAAAACACAATGGCAAAAAAGTGAAAGAATTGCGACTTCCCACCTCAGAAACCTGCTAATTAATGGCGTAGGAGCACCCCACAATGCCCTGTGTGGGCTTAAACTGGTCAATTTACCTTTATTTGATATCCCCAGTAGGGGCAGGAGCATCACCAACAGTAATTACAAATGTTGTTGGGGGATTGGGTGGGGTGTGGCATGAAGTGTACTCCCCACAGCCCCAAAATAATCTTGTATATGGCACAGCAACTCTTCCAGGGAGAAGTAGGCTTGGCAGAGGGTTTACTTAACTTCAAGTACTATTAGAGCTTGAGCTTTTGCTCCAGGGCGTAGGGACCACATTTTGTGGCCTGTAGCTTGTAAAGAATGGCTCGGACACATATGTTTGCAATTGTTTTGAATATTATTGCTTCTTAGACAATTTTGTTGCTGAACACTGCCATGCTTATACTTATAATGGTTCCATTTGATGAAGGTTATTGTCCCCATCAGTTTTAATAGTAAAAGCATGGTAAACTATAATATGTGGTTATTGTTAATAATGTGATGACACCCTGTCAAAGTCAGAAGGCCTGCCTTATGCTTTATGGTAGCCTCTTGTAATGTGATGTTGCATATGGTATAGGTGGCGGAAATTGTGATTATGAAGTTGACGACCCAATAGAAGTGACATAATATATGAAGTAAAGCAAAGGTATTTCCATCTACCTGATGTATATATGTGTAAATGAATGCATAGTATTAAAGTGTGTGTGTGTGCAATAAAAGTGCTTCTACTTTTTGCCCAAAAAAATCACTGTCCGGAGAGTAATTTATTGAATGTTTTTCTGTGCTGGCGAATTGAGATTACCTGGCCACACATCCTCCCCTGAGTATTCCTGAGACTGTTTTGCTTCTTTACCCGTAAAGAGCCAAGTACTACAATGAGGGTACCTGGTTTCCTGTAAAAGGACAATTGTAGTCCCATTACTTGTGCAGGAATCGCATCATTTGCAAGTAATAACACAGTTTCTTAAAGTATGTATGCATACAGCATTTGTGTAGCTCAAACCTTGCCAAAATACAGTGGGGTGCTGTACAGGGTCAAAGAGGAGCATAAAGTCATCAAGTCATAGGAGAGGTAGCTGGGTTATAGACTGTTAATGCATTATGATATAGTGTATTTTAAGGATGTGAGTATTCAACTATTTTCCAAATCAGAGCAGTGTTTGGTGGTGGTGGGGGGGCTCTTGATGGATTCAGAAATGGTGTTCCAGGTGCTGAGTGCACTGATGAAAAGGCCTGCTGCCTTGTTTTTTTCTGTTTTACTCTTCCTAGTTTGCAGTCTGATTGTGTCCTGAATGCAGGTGTGCTGAGAACCACCAATGATGGTGGGATTGTCTGCAAGATAAGAGGAGATGCTGGTTGTGACGGCTTTGGAAACGATGCTGTGTTTACATTTAGGAGTTTGTCTCGTTCGCTACCATCTGTAAATACATGGAGCAATTTAGTGAATTTAACCACCTCTGTATATTATAGTGTTGTTCACGACTTTGATGTGTTGTTATTTGTAACTATTAGACTTTCAAAATGGAGATGGATAGCCAGACCAAAGTATGTTGAGACACGGAAGTGATGATCGGTCCAGTCCGACACTGTGTTTTTGCTTATTTGCTCTTTTCTAATTGCATGAATCTGTATGAACCTGTACCAGGACTCTAAAAATCAGGGATCCAAATATAGGGATTTGTTTGTTGTTGCTGGGTTTGGGCTGTAGATGCTGATTGGTTTTCAACACAGTGATACACAAATTTACAAGCATCTCTTACGTACAGCAGTAAATCATGTTTTGGCAAAATGCTGTTTGGATTAAATTAAATATTGATGAAGTCTAAGTGAGCTTCTTAGATATGAGATGAGAACATAGTTGCTTAATGTTAAAAGCCAAAGACACAATTGTTCCAATGAGACAGTTCTTGGAATTATTGAATCAAATCCCTGTGCCGCTTAAAGATGCTCTGCATAATGGCTAAGTAGCTAGAGGCACACCGACCCTTTTAGGCTTGTCAAAATGCCCGACCTGATCCAGCACAGACTTGAGACAAGCAGGCCAAAAAGGGATTTCTCAACTTACCGACAGCAAGTTGTAGCACCTTCCACTATGCTGACAAACTTGCAAAAATGAGAGACACCCAGTCTATTATCCAGAGAAATGAGCACCATAACCTGGAAGACGTTTGTTCCACTGTTTATCAATTTGAGATTACTAGCACCTTGCTTGCAAACATGCTATATTGTACAAATAAATACTATCGCTATATCTTCAGTTACTAAGTAGCATTTAATTCCAGAGCTGTTTCCCTGCTTTTGTAGATACATAGCTTACAAAAATGAAAGTTAAGTGTTTTTTGTCCAACCAACATTTTTCTCTTGCTTGAAAAAAAACCGATTTGCACCATTTCAATAGTTAAATCACTGAGGCGTGCCTAAAACTTTTCATTCCTGCTTCATGTCTCCTTACCCTTCCTGAAGGATAGTAAAGTTCAAAACAATTCTCATGAACTTGCAGCTCTACTTTACAGTGTGACAGATTACATGGAAGAAGCAAAGAAACCTAGAGCGATAGCGAATGCAGATTTTTTTGTTTTTTTCGTACCTTTTCTTTACACGTATCTAAACTGAAAATAACTTCCACTTTCTGGTAGTTTTGATACTCTGTAGTTTCCGATTGGAATCAGACTGCCTTGTCTAATTAATCAGAATTTACTGGAAAACGACTAAGTCGCCAGGAAGGGTAGTTGGCATCATAGGTGCGCCTAAAAGATGGAATCATTTTCGTACCATACTGCGTTACTGATATTTATAAATGCAGCCAGGGCCACAAACTGTTCAGTGTTTGAAGCCGCCAACATTTAAAGGGCAATTCGTTTTGAGTAACGTTTGAAATGTTTTCATGACAATGTAACCAGCTGGACTTTGTGCCAGATAGCTGTAGCTTGAAACAATACTTCTGTAAACCACGGACAGTTAATCAAAATCTGATTCCACAGAAAATGTGCCAATGCTGCCTCTTGTTTCTTCAGAGAGAGAAGCAGTGCAGTGTGCAGATTGCCAAGGATCACAGCTCTCCACTTCAGGCTGAATTTTAAGAGGAAGTGTGTTTTCAGGGTTAATGTTCCTACCTTAGCTTCCTCAAACGGACTGTTCATTTGAGCACTAATTGGGGATCACCATGCTCAATTATATTGACGTGAGGGCAGGGGTGGAAGTCTTTCCATGGTTTCATAGTCAAGCAGTGTCATACAGGATATTAAAATGCAGGCGCAACACTCATAATGAAGCTTACTATTTCAAAAGATCATGTGCAGGGAGAGTTCTCCCTTACAGCTTATTAGTCGGTGCAAAACATCATTGTTTGTATCCTATTTATTGCATAATGTTTTACTCCTTGAGAAGCTGATCGTCCTCTTATGTAACGACGCACAGATAGAATAGATCCATCACAGAGGGAATAAAAGAAAATGCTGTATGTTGACAGATGCGGAAGAGGGATATGGATTTCATGTGCATGCACTTGGCAGATCAAAGTTGTGGTACTTGAGGTTGCATTAAAGGCAGTGAAGATGGGATTGTTCGAACTTGGAAGGGAAGGGTTTTCCAAAGTATTTCATTTGATTTGACAAGGGATCAAGGAGGGTGTAGGTAGAGCTAAAGGTTGACAGAAGCTATGGAATGTGATTTGGTGTGTCATGTGAAAAGTTGCAATACCAACCTCCTCACATTTTAAAACTGATCAGATTTTATATATTGTAAATGTCTGGAAATCTAATCTAAATAGATTTTGCGGGTCATTCTCTTTATTGTGACCACTCTAGTGAAACTCTCCACTCACCCAAATTCAAATAGATAACATTGCATACGTTGGAAGGCACCAATTTATGTGACTCCGTGAAAAACATTGTAATTTGTAATTGATATATAAAAGCTCATCTGTTAGATTGTTGAAAATCACTTTTGAGACTGCCTTGCTCTACTTTGCAATCCACAGATGTTCGTAAGTTGGGCCTGCTGTGTTTTTGTTCAGCTGTGATAGGGCACACTGAGGTGGTCTACATTCAGACACCTAGTTTAAGATGCATTGTGGCACAGATCGGCGGAGTTTGCCTTATGCATAATACAGTGCTAGGCAGTGCTTAATTTGTAAATAAAAATGTGCCGGTGTCCAAAGCTCTCCTCTAAAGCAAACAGTTACTGCAATTGAATGTGCGAGCACTGTATACTGGGGCAGCGTAATCCTAAAGCCAACTCGGGCATATTTAATCCATTTACAGCCACTCCCCGCCTCTTCAGCTCACTATTGCAGCTTTCTGCTTTCCCCCTTTGTGATGCTTTTTCGTTTTTCTCTTCCTCCGTCTTTCCCTTGTGCGTCTTTTGCTTGCAGTAAATGCTTGAGGCAGAAAAACAAGTGCCAGTCCTCAAAAATAAGTGCCAGTGCTCCGCACTGGAACCCACCAGCTCAAATTAAGCACTGGTGCCAGCAGTTAATGTAACAAGATTTCTTGAGCGGATGGCTACTCAGAAGAGTGTGACGGCACCATGCGGTAAAGTCAGTGAAAGAAAGAAAAGATAAAAGCTACTGCATGAAAAGCCATGTCAGGAGGTTTTTGTAAAATAATGCTCCATCATTTATCTGGCGAAGTTCCAAAGGAAGATTGATCCAACATACTGGTCCAAATAGAGAGAAATAACGTCTGCCTGCTTTAGCCAGCCTAACTCTTGAAATCCTAGCCAGATGGTTGTTGGTGGGCCGTAAGGCTCTCGCAGGGTTATAATAGATGCCAAATAAATTATGCTTTTAGTCGTCCATGTCTACTTCTTAATTGTTTATGGGTATGTTTTAAAGTTTAAATGTTGCTGAGTCTCCTCCTGATAGTTAACCTCCGAATCAGACAACTCCTCCGCTAATGCACTGTCCTTTCCACATGAGGAAATCGGGCCCAGTGCACTGAGGTTGGGTTGTAAAGCAGTTGTGTTTTTTGCACACTAACTGGATTGCAACTCCACCATTGTTTTGCAGTGCAGCTGATGTACATCAGCTGTATTGCAAAAAGCCCATTTACCAGCTGTTGCCAAAACGCCTACGTCAGTAATATCTATGAGGCAAGAGTCCTTGTGCAACTCTCTACAAATAGTAGTGAATGCAGGAATGGAGGCTTTTGAGGGATAGCAGACCTCAATCTCCTTGTTCACATTCACTGAATGGTGACATTTTCAGGTATGTCGAAGTCATCATCTTATGTTCAGTACACACAGAGGGAGTTTTAGGTCATCACCATTCAAGTCACTGGCTTGCCTGGGTGAGACCGTTCAGCAAATGCCATAAGAACTTGTTAGTCACATCTTAGATCATTGCAGAAGAAATGTATTTTAGTTCACTTGGATGTAATTGCCACATGAGTGTATCCTTCCGCATCTCCTAATTTGCTTCCTTCCATTAAAGTGCAGGAGTGACAATTTTACACCTGAAAAGCACATTTTATGTACTTTTGAATACCGTAATTAACACATTGTGAAATGCTTTTTGTTGCATCCATTTCTTTATTTCATCCATGCATTGTTTGCAGAAAGCTGTCCTTTTTAGGTCGAGCATAAGACCTCTTGATTACTTTTAAGTATACTTCTTTTGTGGGCTTCCAGCTATTTTATTTGTTAGTTTCAGTGTCATTCAAAATTCCTTGCTTGCTAGTGGTCAGTCATGCTTCTTTGTTCCTACTTCTTCTGTGTGGGAGCAGGGACTAACTACTGTATAATTACGGTTTGTCCTATTTATCTGGCCTGTGGAGGACTTGTTTTACTTCGTTTCCTGCTCCTGTCCAGGGAAGTTTCCCTTCTCATTTGCAGAGCATTCTTGATCTGAGTTTAGCTGTAAACAAGGCTATAAATCAGTTGGTTATCTTGGTCACATTTGGTCTTTGTGGGCTCTCTGCATAGTCTCTCAGCTGCCTGGCTCCCGCCCTTTACCAAGTTTGCCTGCCTGTAGTCCCCAGGGCAGAGGCTCGCTTGTAATTGCTTATAGCCCAGGCAACGACCTCTACCAGGGCTCTGCAATCCTTAGAGGCAGTGCCCTCTTCTGCTCCATACTGGGATCCCACTCGCAACTCCATCAGTGCACCTCAATTCACACACTTCAAGCCCCTCAGCTGTGCCAGAACCCCACACATGCTGTCTGCTAGAGCACCTCAGTTCTTACAGTCATTTCACACTGCAGTTCCAGTACTGGGACCTCAGACGCAGCTTCGTCAGTGCACCTCAGTTCACACACTCCAAGCCCCTCAGCCGTGCCGGAACTCCCACACAGTGCCTGCCAGAGCACAGCCGTTCTTGCAGTCAGTACACACTGCTGTTCCAGTACTAGGAGATCGGGTGCAGCTCAATCAGTGCACCTCTGTTCTGCCCCAGCAAGGTCACCTCCTTTCCTATATTGTGACCTCGCTCACATACAGTTCCGTTACAGCATCTCAATTCTAATATTCAGTCCCACTGCCAAGCCAATACTGGACCCAGAAGAGCAAAACACAGCTCAGCAAGTGCACCTCAAGTGTATCATCCAACGCCATTGTTGATGGGAACCACGAAAGTTCCTCCAGACCCATCAATTCCAACATTTAGTACACATTTCTTCTCAGTACTAAGGCTCACAGACCCACACACACACAAACCACCCCCCCTCGCCGCTTCTGTGGTTCTGACGCAAAGCCACTCCCATGCTGTGCCTAACTCGCAAATAATCAGCAACACGGGCACTCCAATACTAGGTTCGCCACATAGCGCCATTAACATACCTCACTTTTGACCTTGTGTGCCTGTTACTATTCGGTACTGCAGCCCACATACAACTTTGTCATTGCACCTCAACTCTAACCTGCAGCGCCCCATTATTCCAATAGCAGGAATTACACAGCACTCCGTTTCTCATTTCTCACCCGCTGCTTTTCTGTTATTCCAGCCCTGGGCCGGGACACAGCTATGTCTATACCCCCAATCCTGATCTGAAGCGCCCCAATGTTTCTGTATTGGGGTTCACATACAACTGTGCTTAATGCACCTCCTGCTGTTCTGCAGTGCTCCCTGCTGTTCCACACTCTGACTTTTGTTTGAGGTCGTGGGGGTGAACCAATTAAGTCTATTCTTAGCTGTCATCTTATTTGGGAGGGCCTGTTTCTCCTATTTCACTACGTTCTTTCATTTACTCTGTTTATTCTCAATGTTTTCTTTCTCCCCCACGTTTCTCTTTCCAGCTCTTAAAATCAATACGTTAACAGTTTTGCTCTTTCTTTTAACTGTATATTCGTACTCCTCTCCCTTTCTTTTTTTTATTTCCCTCTTCCTACCTCCTCAAACATGCAAAAACTTGGTTATTTCTTTCTTTGTTTCGTTCCTCTCTTCTTTTTTGTTGTTTTATTCATTGGGTGTTCATTCTTTCACTATTTTTTTCTTTCCTTCATTCTTTTTGTCTTTTTTTATTTGCTCTTTCCTTTGCCTCAGTATGCGTCCTTAAATTTTTTTTTAGATCTTCCTTCCTTCCTTTCTATGGTGTTTTTTTAATCTTTATCTGTCAATTCATGTTTTACTGTAAATCCATCTTTTTCCCGTCTGTATGTGGAAGCCACAAGTTACTTATTGGGACCGAAGTGTCAAAGTGGTTGTCTCATTCGGCGTCTGTGGAAAATGTGTCAGTGCATACATGCCCTGGTTTTTTCGCTGCTTGTTTTCCTCACCATCTCTCTTTTTTGTATAATGTTCATTTTTCTCTTTCTTTTTTTACACTGCTGTCATTCTTTTTTCCTCTTTCTTTTGTTCGTTAGATTCCTTCCCTTTTTTTCTTTTGTCTCACACGTTTCCTCTTTCTTCTCTCAGTTGTGTGTTCATTTTCTTGTTCTTTCTTTTATTTCTTTGTGACTGCTTCTCTTTCTTCCTTTTGTCTGTTGTATTCCTTCTGCTTCTCTTTTTCTGCCCCATCCGCTCTCTCCTGAGGCCTAGTTATCAATGGAGGACAGGTGCACTGGCACTGGGGCCCAGAGACTTACAGACCTCACTCAACCCTAACTACTGCTCTATTTTCCTACCAAAATTCCAGTAAAGCCATTTTCCTTTCTTACTCCAAGACTCATGACACAGTTACCATGCCACTTGTCCTCTCCAACTTTACACCTGACTCACTTTTTCCTTTCACCCTCCTATCCGTCCGGAATTATATTTTTGTTATGGTGTTTTGAGCATTAGACTAATGCCAAAAGTTTATTTCTGATAAAGGTTTATATGATTGTATGTGTTTTAAGATAGAGGAAGAAGGTAAATGGAAGTGCTTTAGTTAAATGCTGGGCCACTGGAATTATATGGCAGTAAAATAGGACATTATGAGGAAGTGATGACCAATTTATGTGGCAAGTAAAGTCCAGTTGTGAATTTACAAAGCCAATAGCTCTAATTCAAGAAAATGAGAGATCTATTGCATGGCAAATGCTTGTTGTTATTTTACTCGGCACAAGATACATTGGTTGACTTTACGGGAAAAAATGGTACCCCTGCAACCAAATTCAACTTCTGCACCAAACATGTTTTTATGCTCTTGTTGCCAGACTGCTGCTGAAAAACAAACTCATTGTACATGGCGGTTTTCGCAAAGGCAGTAGTTCTGGCTTATAACTGAATGTGACTGCAGATTCTCGCTTTCTGAAAGCTGATATGCCCACCTAATGGGACAGGAGCTGTTTTCAGAAATAAATGTTGGCCTTCAGTGGATGGGCCCAGATGAGTAGATAGTGTATGCTTCACTGATGTCAAGAATGCACAGTGTGTGCTGTGAGATTTAGAAAGTTGTTGTGACTCCCTGCTTTGCAATCATAAAGCCTGGGTTTTTGCAAGCTTTGCTATTGCAAGTCAGTCGTGTACATCTAGCTCTTTGGTTTTAAGATAATTGGGCCAACAAAGCTTCTCATGTTATAGTCACCCGTCTCACTCTGGTATCATCGAGCTGACAAACCCAACAGGGATAGTACTCTGTGTTGCAGCGCCCACCTTCGTAGGAGGAAGCATTATGTAATTAGTCGCAGGATAGGCTTTTCACCATCATGGCTCCTGGAAAATATGTTGCCTCTATGTTCCCAGGGGCATTTTGTGCCCTGAGAGTCTTCCTTTGGCCTCCTGATCTTTCAACAAGGGTGCTCTTGAGCAAAAGCAAATCTATAGAAAAGCTATTATTTCCACTGAAGTCGGATTGTGTGCGTCTCTTGACACACTGCCCACTGCGTGCTCCTAATCTGTATGCAAATGCGCACATCTGCCCTGCTGCTCTTCTGAATTTTGCCTAAGAGAGCGGTAACATTTTAATATACATTTTAAAGCGGCTTCTCACTGTGTTCAGAGGTTCCTCCTTTCTGTTTCGTTATGCTTTAGGAATTGTTCAGGCTTCACCGTCAAGTCGTTTTCATTAGAGCCAGGGTTTTTTAACTTCACTCTTTCCATTTAGTCAGCTTTTTTTTAAATGTGCAGCATGTTTCAAGGATGTTTTGCAGCAGAGTGACAGGTATATTCACGGGAGCCGAGGACACTGAGCGGCTAAGCTTTGCGTGTTTAGCTTCTTGTGCTTTACAGGGCAAGGTTAATTCAGAAGATGGTGCCTCGCCCCGTGGGTTTGTTAAATCATGAAAAACACTTTTATTAATCTGTGCAGAGTTTAGCTTATCCGCAACATATCCCCATGATCAATCCATACGGCTCTGTTCTGCCAGTAATATCGTAGATTAGTTCTGCCCAGTGGTTTGTAAAGGAGGTTTCATTCATTATTATATCTTGATTGCTACGTTGCTAAATCTCGTATTATCCCTGCTGTGTTACAATTACTTAAATAAATATTAAAGCATGTGCGGTCAGCGTCTCCCTTCTGCCCATCTGCGGGAGGTTTTGTATTCTTGTGATTAAGAGGCAAAATATAAATGACATAACGGGCTCTGTTCTATGAAAGTATGTTTTTAATACCAGGAGACGACGATGCCTACGTTAATCTGATCATATACATTTCACAGAGCGATTAATGAGGGCTTCGGGATGCTGGAGATGATGTTTGCAGGTTGTCTTTGTTGGGGATAAAGCAGATATTAATTTTATCCAAACGAATTGTGGCCAACCTCCCTGTCTCGAGACAGCTTCGTTTCCAACAAAATCAGCTTTTGCACACATTGGAATTAAAAGGTTCAAACATATTCTAGCCCGTGTTGTTTGTGATCTATGCTTCCTCACACGTGTATGATATGAGCCTACCAGTTATGAAAGTAAGTCATTGCGTTTAGAACTAGTTAAAATTTCACAAATAAATCTTGTGCAAGCAAGTCGCTGATCCTCGTGTAGTCCAAAGGCAAAGATATGCAACCCAGTTGTGAACACATCACTGCACACTTCCCAGCCCTTCCTTCTTTCAGTACCAGTCCCACCACCTTTCCTTACATCCCAAGATGCTCTAAATCGACAAAATGAAAATTGTGCAGTGAAATCTGTTCTGTATGATACCTTGTTCCTCATATTCCTCCAATTCAAAATGGACCGGAAGGCCCACCGTTTCACAAATCCTACATTGCTACACAGTAGCTACACACTTGCTTCCTTGAGGATGCTGAATTGTATCAATAGGTCCGCTCCAATGTTAAGCACTCTCTTGCTCTCTAGCCAAGTGTCCTCTTTACAGGTACACATACATATATACCTAGACGGTGATATTCGGGTCCTGGTTAGGCTCCAAATACCTTGCTAAGAGGAGTAGGTTAAAGTCGTGAGCGTGTTATAGACAGTGAAATACGTCCCTGCCCTCAAACATGATGGACAGTTGGATTGAAAGTATCTAGTACACAGAGACCCAGATCCTGCATCTGAAAAGAGCGAACAACATTTTCTCTTTGCAAGAGCAGAGAGAATAAAGTTCCTTTATAGGTCGAGCATATCAGCGTGCAAGTGCTGCTTTTCTGACATGTTGGTATGTATTTGGGATTTTAACAGCGCCCACCTCACGCCCATCACTATCACTCGTTCATGGGCTTCCCCTTCAAAAATCCTTTGATGACATTGGTAAATAGTTCACCTTTATCTCTCCTTGGGGGGTATTGTTACTGCCTTGGCTATCGCCCCTGTTACATGGCTAATTGCACTTTTGAGATAAGTTTGAAGTGAGCAAACTTATTTTTCCTTTTGTGTCTCTCATTATCGTTGATGCTCATGGCGGCCGTGGCCCTGTGAAGCGGTTCGCTGATGTGAAACTGTTTTACTTTTGGTTTTCAAGTTATATGGCAAGAAAAGTCCGGTTAGAAGTTCAGAACGCTAATTGCTCTAACTCGAGCAAATGCGAGACCCATTGCATTGCAAATGCTTGTTTAATTCCTGTTAGGACAGACGCGACTGCTGAAATGTTTCACACAAACAAGAATGTAGGCAACTTCTTTCCCTTTTACTGAAAGTCCCCGAACTTTAGGATTTGGCAGTTGCACATGTGTTCTGGCTTCCAGCATCCACACCTTGCAAGGTCTGGGAACACCTGGTCAGCAGGTGACCTGGTAAATGTAAGCAACATTCGAACTTGGTAGACACTCCGAAAGATCATGTGCATTTCAGTCCTGAACATTTTAGGAACGTGAAATCCTGATACTACTGACCTCGCTCTTGGCTGGTACACACTGACATTGTTTTTATTACTAGTGGTATGTAAAATTAATTTTAACTGAACGTTTCTTTAAAAAAAAAAATATATATATATATATATATATACATATCGCTTCTTGTGCCCCTACCACCTGTGCTTTCTGGTACTTCATTCTCATCTCTCTGATGAACTCTGCAATCGCAACTGGATCCGACATGGTCTATGTGTGTATAGTTGTGTCTGATCCCATTTGCCCAGATGCCCATAGGCCAGGAGCAAGCCTGCTGAGCCATAGCATATGAGCATTCTTGCCACTGCGAAAAGAATGTGACATGACAGGCCCACGTGTGCTCTGAGAAAAGACAGCCAGGGAGCAAAGCAGTATGTGGGAAAGGAGCTTTTCACTTTCTTCGACTCACATTAGAGAGTCGTATCCTGCCAGCAACCTCCCCCAACCGTTTTCCAGCTGGGTTTTCTATCATAGATTAGATGCATACTGCGTGTGCCACCCATTGGCAGATCGATTCTAGTCAACGGGTAATGGGGATGTTTCTGGAGCAAAACTACGGGGAAAACAAAACTCGTTCGGTCTTCGATTTGCAAAGCACAGGTGTTGCGACCGAAAAACACAATTGTAAAAAGTATGAAACCTCTTTTATGAGTTGTAAAAAAATTTCTGATCGATTATGAATCGCAAATAGTAGGGGGCATGAAAGATGCATCAAATTTTGGGGGAATTATCATTGGTTTCTGACTGCAGCAACAGTCACAAATCATTGATCAGTTACGTACCCCAGGGTTGGGATGGAGACTGATTCACAAAGAGGAAGATACCCTCTTGAAATACATCAACTTTGGGAATTGTTGGCCGTCTCGGGTTGTGTAGGGATGGGGAGCACACGTCTTCCCGAACATAAACTTGATGTGTTTCTAACAAAACAGCAACTTAAATTTTACTTAGTGCCATTCATGCTGGCATAAAATGAGGCCTGGTTCCTATGTAACAAGTACATATTACTAGGAAAGCCGTGCCTCACAACATCGACGTCTTGTGCAGTAATCGCCAGGTTGGCAATCCTTTACCCCTGTCTTGCATTAGTTAGTTTAATAATGGGAAAAATAAGACCTTCTATTTTAAATAAGTAATTGTGATAACATGTACGTAGTTCAGTTGTAATACAATAGAAAAGCTATGTGAGAAAAAAAGAAAAGCTCAGTGGGTTCAGATTCATATTCTGTGCTTCAGACCATATTGTTTCATGATGTTATTCTTCAGTGGGGTTAGGGAGTGCCGAATTTCACCTTTCACATGTTTCCAGAAAGACACTCTCAGTTCAGAAAACATTTTTTATTGGTTGTGTGCATTTTATTGCTGTGGGTTGTGGGCTAAACCATTTCTTCAAGTTCGGCTTAACTGTGCTCAATCCAGAGATCATTTCCTATGCATGTATTAAGCAGGCGAAAGTGCATGGTTTTGTCCCTTTATGCGCTGGAAACAGAAGGCCAGTACGGGAAGAAGGTGCAAAAGAGCAGAATAAAGTGCACAAATATGTTCCTTGGAGTACGATTGGTTAGCTAGAACTTATAAGCTACAGCTGAGCGCTGATATATTGTAGTGCTCCTGATCGTAGGAGGACTTAAGTGCACATGTTCCAAGCGTTGTTCCCTTCTCAGGTGCTTGCAGTGCTGGTCTTCGAATTTCCATTCAAATTTCATTTATACAAATTATTAACAATATTTCTGGACGTATCGGTCAGAAGATGCCTGGCGTGGAAAGTGCAGCTTGATAATGCTCGAGGAACAAGTTCGGGATGTCAGTCCATTGGCTCTCGGTCACCAGCGAATCATCTTGTGAGCTACTTGGTACCAATCATTCCTAAGAAGGTCTGTTAGGGGTCTGTGGGTGGCCAATATTACAGTCATCTCACCATGTCACCATGTAAGATGTTACTATCACTTCTCCTTTTGATTGTAGTGTAGAACCACAGCATTCAGTCTGTTGATGGCCGATTGTGTCAGGCATATCTTGATCCACAGGACCTTGACTCCAGTGAAAGGGTGAACCCTTGCTGTAGTCACCCTGCAGATGGATAATTCTCTTCAATTGGTGGATGCCTTGGAAAAGAGACCATTTCTGTTTGAGGGAAAGCAAATGGCACGAAAAACCTCCATAACGGAGAGTCAGAAGGGCAAACTGAGCAGAGAGGAGCAAAAAAAACACCTAAACAAGAAGATGGAAAAACAGCTAGTTAAGAATAGAAACTAAACTGATTAGGAGGGTGCATAAGTACTAGAAACATTTGCGATGCAACAAAACCAGGTCCTCTCCTTAAATACTATGATATTACCTGGGAGGGAAAGGACAGCCCCATGAAGTGATGACTGCCACTTTAGATTGGGTAATGTGGGCTTAGACAAAATTGATGGAACACTATCTTGGACTGAGAAGTGTAATGCTCATCCAAGATGGTGCTTGCCACTCTAGGACACTGAGGAATCCCAGAGGTACATGTTTGGCACATGCAGCACCTGACAATAGCCCCCCCAGGCAGTCCCTCGGCCCACAATGTACTTGTAGAGGACCGCCATCCCTGGGTGAGAAGGACCTGCCCTGAGCTCTCTTCCTGCATGCTGCACCACCAAAGAGCAAATTGGAGTGCAGCATGAGCGGAGTTCCCAACACAATCAGATCATTCTCAATCACTAAATATGTGTAACTTCCGTTTAGAGAGCAAAAGTTTCCCCTGAAATATTTCAATATCATTATTTCGATGGCATGAAACTCTATGAATTAAATTTCTGCAGAGAATTATTTGGAAATATGAGTATAACTATACTGTTTCTGGTCAGATCTATAGCTTTCTAGTGGTTGTTTTGTAATATTGAAAGGAATTAAAGTAATTTCAGGAATAAAGTATATTCTTTTAATCATCACTTTTAAATCATTGTTCTATTATTCCTAACTTTCCCCGAATATTATCTTCATCTGTTTCTTTGATTGTTTGAAGTGCTTCTGCAACCACTGTATGTGTTATAGCCGTAACAGTTAATGCACCCAGTTACATTTCTTTATTTTTCTGTCATTTTGGACTCTTAAGATAAGCATTAACATTTTCATGCAACATAGCTTTCCATGTGCTGTTCCACAGCGCCTAAAAAAAATAATCTATCCATCGTTGACAAAGAATGCATATACTGTAAGTGCCCTTGTGTACTCTTTTTATACCTATGGTCTGCTTTATTCACAAATAGGCCTGTAGCTCCTATAGCAAATCTGCTGTAACACACATTTGCTTGCCATTTCCAAACACAAGGTCCTCCCGGATTTAGGAGACATGTTTTGAAATTACCATTAGCAATTAATGCCAGTATTTCATTGCTACTCAATGTTTTTGCAGTTTGAGAAGTAATAATAATTCGCTTTCTGAATTAAAAGTATTAGCAATTCATCAGTGTTAGCAGACCTTTAACATGTTACCTGCTGAGTAGTAGCATTCAAGAACACAAAAATATTCTCAAAACAATAAACTGGAATTAAAGTATCTGTTCCTTGAATTTGCCAATTTTCAGTTCCCCATACAGATTTCACTGGTATGGTTTAATTCCATATTGCATAACCTTTCTCAGGCTATTCATAACACATACAAAAATGCACATAAATTGATCACTTTTTACCTAGGAATACACGTGAGTGAGCTTTGTTGCATTTCGATTAAAATATGTGTTTCATAGTCATTTCTGTATCTCATTGGAGACTTGAAATAAGGGAGTTTTGCTTCAAATCAAACACTGTTCACATGGTTGATGCTGACGTATTGTTATTGTTGCATTACATGTTTGTGGATACCAGTCAGCATAGCAAATATAGCAGAATATCTGTTTGTGACATTCTACTGTGGGATGAGGATCAGCATTGTACATTGAAGCCTTTGTCTGTAATTCCATGAGTAAATTCTCCAGTGTCTGTCTCCTTCATTGGTAAAAGGGTTTGGTTGTTTTACATTAAAGTGTGTGTCTGTAATACCATGGGTCAATACTTCAGTGTTCATTGGTGATAGGGTTTGGAGGCAAGATGTTATCCAAACAATACAAAAATGTGTGAAACGTGTACAGTCTCTGCTGGTTCTAGAATTTGATATTCTAATTCTTCCCTTTAAAATATACCATCCTGCAGCTGGTGGCTACAATGTTTCCTTGGGACACTTCTCTGTTAAGTCTGAGTTTGCAATTTTGTTTCTTTAGCAATTTAAGTGTTGCAGCTGGTTTCTCTACATGTGGAACATATTCTCTGTGCGCCACGCTTACTAGGATACCACAATTATGAGACAAATCCCAGTGAAAATAATGCAATGTGATCCAGACATAAATCTAAAGTTTCATATATTTCTTGATGTAATGTTTAACATTATTTCATTCATTATGCAAATGAAGCCTTTTCTTAGAATTTGTTCTTGATTAGGTGGACTCATTAGTATTAAATCATTTAAGGAATTGCCTAACGTTCTTATACCTTTGCACTTAAAACAGGATTTATACACATACTGGAACAATCAGAATTTTCATCTGACTCGCTTTCAAATTGTAGAGGTAATGCCATTGGCAATATCAGGTTAGCAGTTGTTTATTCAGTGCTTACTGCTTGTTGATCTGTGCTTTGCACTTTATACTGCTCAGTCGTGGGAGGGAAATCTGACACAGACACATTCTGTGACAGAGTTGGCGACTGAACAGTCAGTGGTGGTTTTGATAGTTGCCCTGGTATGCTGTGCAGGATTGGCCAGTTGTATGGTTTCACTGTGTCCACAGACAGCAATCCCATCCTATTTCACCATTCTTGTTCCATTTATACCCAGCAACAGCACAGGATCCTGCAGCATCAATCCTATATAAGGTCTGGTGCATGCACTTTGACTCCGAAAAGCATTTCACACTGAGAGTAGTTGAAGAGAACAAGTCTTGCCATATTGTCGAAATCGGTCTGTGCACTAAGCAGGTTCTGAACCCACAGTACACCATTTTCTAAGACCCTCACATTATAGGCTTGGTTTAAAGTGTTGTAAGTTCTCTCACTGTCCCGGATTAACCGGGACCTACAGAGGTGTGGAAATTTGAGTCCTTTTCCCACCTTAGCAATTGCCTCTACTAATGCCTTAGTGATAAAGGCTTGCCCTTGATTAGAATGGTATGTATGAACTTCACCCATCCATGAGCCTAATAAGTCTTTTATGACTGTGCGAGTGGAGATGTGGAACCAAGTACACTGCTACCCTTTATATATTTGTACCTGTCTGCTGGCTGAAATAGACTAATATGATCTGTTTTGAAAGGAATGCTTTCTCCAAACACTGTTCCAGGGGTCTTGCAACTGTGGTTTTTTTTAACGGATTTCACATTGTAGTACATACTTTTTGGATCGTTTTGGCAGTAATGGCCACCAGTAAAGCTCCTTTAGGATGCAAAGCCGCTTAGGCATCTGAGCATGCAGAGAACCTATTCCTTCATGAGCAGCTTTTATTAGATTTAATTGGCTAGACTCATTTGGTAAGTAGTGTTCTCCTATTTTAGGTATGCCAACTGTGGAAAGCCCAATCTTGTTCCAGAAAGTAATCATACTTCTCCAGAAAGCCAGGCGGCAAATATTTGTGTTTTTACTGTGTGATGGTTGGACTGCTGATTGTATATCTGAGTCGATCCTGATTTTGACTGGGTCATCGCTGCTACCTTTGCAAACCTTCATGGCAGATATCACCACCAGATCAGTGGTAGAATGGCCTTTATAATGAACTCTCTCACACTGTTACTAGAGGACAGCTATGAAATCACAAATCTGCACAACTTTTATTGTCTTTCCGCTTGAGTCTTTGTAATCATTGGTCGCCTAAATGCTTTAAGTCAGCATTGTGTCCCTGCACACAGAATGATGAACAGATATGATTAAAGCTGGAACTAATTTTTCAGCTTTCTGTAAAGCGTTTAATTCCACAATCTGTGCAGTTTAGTCACTTATCGGCATCACAAGTATGTATTTGATTTTAAACTCTTAGGTCTCAAATTCATGTTACACTGCAGCACAAGCCATGGAATACCTCAGTTTCTAATAGATAACTTATAGCCACCGATTCCTCACCTTTTGAATAGTCCCTGACATCGGACTTTATCCAGAAACTTTTCAGCATTACCTCTGCATGCCGGAAGCTGGCCCTTTGCAGCCCTGCGTTGACGGCATTCCGCTCCTTACTGACGCTGTTATGCTTCAGAATTGACATGTGGGGCCTGAGTGGGAGGCATTTCCATGTGCTGATGCCAGTTCCTTTCTTTCTGAGTCGCCAGATGTGGACCCAGAGCTCCCTTCTCGTCTCTGTGAGACACATACCTCAATATTTTTTCGAAAATTTCTTTGTTGTGTAATTGATGTCACCCCAAAAAGGACAGATTTTAAGCCCTGTGGGGCCTGTCGCAAACAAATGTGTGTGACGGATTCCCATCATATTTGCTTGTGGTACCTGGGGTTGAATCGAGAATCCAAGGCTTGCAGCGGCTGTGCGAGTAACCCGAAGGCCATTAGGGACTGCAAGGCGAAACATTACATCACCAAGTATTAAAAGGCTTCTCGCCAGGACAGTTCCTAGACACACTCTGTAGGAGCCACTCCAGCGGTCGGTCCTTGTCATGCTCCAAGTCCTCAGGTAAGAGAAAGAAACACAAGAAATCCAAGCGGGACTCCGCTTCCTTGTGCCATTTGCATTCAACGGAGCAACATGAAGATGGCGCCACCTTTCTTGATCTCGCTACCAAGTTCAGCCAACTTTGGAGCTGATCTTGCAGCTGATTCTGGCACAGTAGGAGTGTCTGTGCCCTCAGCCACACTGCATCAGATCTAAGAGTTCTGCATGCAGGTTCTCGTTCTCCGCCAGCTAGACTGTCAGAGCCTATCTTGCTTCTGGCTCTTGTTACAACCCTGCTCCTGGCATTGTGCCCCACGCCAACTTTGGGTACGTTGGCACCAGGCACATTTTGCCATCTTAGGAGGCAGTCACAGTTGTTCTCTCAGACACCTGACCTCGACCGATGTCACTCCCGATTCTGCCCAGGGCGCCACTTCCTCAACCTGAATTAGCTCAAGGTCAGCAATACCCTGCATTTCCTTTTTTGGACTGATTCAGATAATGACTGTGACCTAGGTGATGACAGTTGGTACTAGGACTTACAGGAGGCAGGGTCCTCGATACCTCCCCAGACACAGGTCCTTTTTCTCTCCCTGGACCAGCAACATGCCCTGGTGATGCATAGGGGGTTGTAGTTCTTAACCTCGAGCACCCCCACCTCGGAGATTAGGATGAACCTGCTCCAGGCAACCGGACATTTCTTTCACAACACCCCTCACCGGAATACCTAGTAGTGCAGGTTTTCACCAGCTGCTCAATCCCCCAACACATTTCCCACCACCGATAGTGAATTTAAACGAGTGAAAACATGCTCCATACACGCCGCCAGGCTAAACAATTATTTTGTTGCAGAAGGAGGAAAGGAGACAGTGCCAGCTTTGGTGCTGTCCGTGCCTCTTTCTGATTCCTTTCGTTGGCGAGGGGTGGCCGCCTATCTGTTGAAACGCCCGCTGGTTGCAGCTAGCAAGCAACAGTTAGGCCCAGCCACGGGGATCTTTGGGCCTGCTACCCGCGCCCGGTAGGTTGGGGGAGGCTCTCAGGCCCCGCTGTCCGATCCCTCCTGTAGTCACTGCCGCCAGTCCGGTGCAGAGTTCTCTCCAGTGCCCTTCTTCAGTGCATGGGGATATCGGGGATCCTTAGGTGGGGCAGTGAGGCCACTGAGTCAGAGTTCACGTCTCACAACCAGTGTCAGAGAGCAGCCACCATCTTGAGCAGCCCAGAGGTCTCCGGGCCGGCTGCCGGACTGCAGTGCAAAACACCGTACCTGCTTCTCGGGCCACCTCAATGTGCTCCTGTATCCTCTGGGGGCTATGTAGGATATCGGGGGGCCCCTGATGAGTGTGCACAAAGCCCAAGATGGGTTCAGATGGGGCCGGCCACTCTGGGATCTTCCGCCGTACTCCATTTGCTTCTTGGCCACACCGCTCCAGACCCACAGATGTCCATGTACTGACAGAATCACTTACACTGTCTATACAAATGTCAGAAGCTTTCGTGGTAGCATTCAGCAAACAAGCATTTGCAATGCAGTGGGTCTTGCATCTGCTCGAGTTAGAGCTATTAGCGTTGTAAACTCCTTACCCGACTTTTCTTGACACATAAATTGAAATTTTAAAGTTAAACAGTTTCACGTAAGGGAGCCGATTCACAGTGCCATGGCCAACATGAGCATCAGCGTGAAGAGACACACAAAAAGAAAACAAGTTCGCTTGTAGTAAAAATAATCGGCAAAAGTGCAATTAGCCATTTAACAGGGCCGATGGCCAAGGCCATAACAAAACCTTCCCAAGGAGGGACAAAGGTAAACCATTTACCATTGTCATCAAAGGATTTTTTGAAGGGCAAGCCCACGAACGAGTGGTAGTGATGGGCGTGAGGTGGGCATTGTTAAAAGCCCAGATACATACCAACACGTCGGAAAAGCAGCGCTTGCGCACTGCAATGCTAGACCTACAAACTATGCTATTGAAAATAAAACACACATAGTCACACTCACAATCATATTCTCACACACACTCACACTCTCCCTCTCTCTCTCTCTGCCACTCACTCAAACCTGAAAAAATAAACATACGCACACAAAGACCTATTCATAAAAGCATTCTGGATTTTCTAAAATGTTAGTGCCTGAACTTGTGGCTATGATCTCTTGGAGGCAGGTGTTCTTGCTATATGTTAATGTTACAACATTGTCTACCCCAGTACTGTAACTCTTGTAGTACCCTTCTATATAACCCTAAAACATCTAACATGGGAATATTATGGGGCTACCTATTTACATTAGTACAAATAGAAAGAAGCAATTTCATTTTGAGCTACACCACTAAGTTGGCCCAATAGTGTGCCCATCTCTTCATATTAGATCATAGCTCCACTGATCGCATAATTTTACTGTTCTTTCTTCTTGTTGATGTTGCTTTCAGATATTAAACTATATTCTTCTAACCGGTCTTTTTTATCTTGTTTTGTAATTAACTTTCAGATGTTAAGAATTACCTACATTTTTTTAGATTGTGTGCAGGGAAATTCGAGCTTCTTAACTTCTGGATTAAATAGTTTGTATTCTCATAGAAAGACTTTATTCGGTATGAAATAATTCAACCCTTAAATTACATAAACAACAATAAATAGACCATAATATCAATAAAACAGTAAAATAACAATAATCATAATTTTTAAAAACAAATAAAACCTTGTTACCAAGGATAATAGTAAAAAGAATCCCTTAAAAAAACTCTACATTACTACGCCAAGTAATGGCTCCCCTCAAAAACAATCCCAAACCCCTCCATACCAATGCATCTGAGGCCATTTGCAGCCACATGAAAGCAGGACGATATTGCACAAAACCCTTTGGCCTCAGCAGGGGTAATAAAAAACGTCTTCTAATAGGTGCATAAAAAACACAGAATAATGTAAAATGGGACAAGGTCTGCAGGGACACCCTGTCAAAGGGACACAGTCTGATAGATTTTTCACCATACTGACCTAACGGAAAACAGAGATTACTTCTAATGATCCCCAAGCGAAATCGAGTAATAAGAGTCCTTTCCCTCAGATCATTTATTGCTAGGAGATAGGGACCAGGACCCGCCCCCATCTTTAACATAACAAAATCCCTGACCGATTGTTTCTCTAGTTCCTTTCCCTCTCTTTCAGCCCCCCAGATTCTTAAAAAATTCTCCTTCACCCAATTTTTATCCCGGCTAGTCAGACCCTCAGGAGTGTCAAGCAAGTCCGGCCGCCCCAAATCCTGTGCTACCTTTCTTATATACATCAGCCAGGGAATGTATTTTACATTATCACAGGGCCAAACAGTCCATTAAGATCTCTCTATTCAAAATGGCAAATAAATTACTCCAAATCGAAATTCATAACAAGAGGGGAGCCAACTGAATAGTGTCTTGCACTCACTGAAGATCTAGTTCTAGATGCAGGCAAAAACCAGAGGTATTTTGGCCAACACCCAATAGCCTTCTACAGAAACGATTTTCTTCAACAATGGGCGCTCGGGTGTCCATATACCCCCAGAGTGCTGCACCATACAACAGGACAGGGAGACATTTTCGCCTGTAGATTTCAAGCAGAGGCTTAATAGGTTTACTTCCTACTCTTACAGCAAAATCAAAAGTGGCACCAACTGAGGCATGGAAGAGCTTGCTCCTTCTGCCAATAGAGGGTTTCCATGAGCCTTTATCATCAAAAATCACCCCTAAATATGGGAATTCATTGACCCTGCTAATAACTTGATCATCAACCTTTAGCTCCCCAACCCTGCTCAAAGGTCTACCACATACCATAAAATGCGATTTCTTATAATTGATCTCTAGACCCAAGCCTGACATGTAAGGCTCTAACTACTTTATGGAGGCCATTCATGGTGCGGGCCATAAGGACCGCATCATCCGCGTACGTCAACACCGGGACATTAGTGTAATTCACCTTAAGGACATCCCTACAGTGTTCCACCAAGAAATCCGACAATCCATTAGTATATAAAAGGAACACAGTAGGGGCTAACACACACCCCTGGCGAACACCCTTTGTGAGCTGAAAAGCCTCTGAACATTCCCCATTTGTCCCCACCCTCACATTAGCAACCGATCCTGAGTGGAGGTACCGAAGCAGCTCCACAATATCAGGATCCATCCCTAACTGACTTAACCTTTCCCACAATATGGACCGATTTACCTTATCAAAGGCACAAGTAAGGTCCATAAAGGCAAGATAAAGGTTGCCCTCCCTGGCTTTGTATTCTTTATTTTTTTACTGGTGATAAGAATGGCTAAAAGCATGGCTTCACCTTAGTGGTCTAAGAGTGAATGCAAAAACCATAGAACCTTGTTTTGTGAGTAAACGCACAAACGGAGGGAGGTGTATTTGAATGAAATATATTCTTGTTTTTAATATTTTTGTACACATCAGCCTAAGCATTGTGTTTAAAGTTAGAGTGGGAAAGTTGAACTGAACTTGAATGGCATTTCCACGAAAAGGACACTAGGACTCCGAATGAGTAGTGTGAAATTCTGCTTACATATGGTGTGGTATGTAAATATCCTTATGTTCCCAAGCAAAAGCGATTTGTGGTTTTCTCTGTGATCAGACGTGCCCAGGAGTGACTTTGTTTTTGAAATTTTGCAGCATCAGCAGGATCGTTAGATATATTTTTTCTTCTGACATGTTACGATCCACCCCTGTAGGTTACCAGGGGTGATTTTAAGTTTGTTGCCATGAGATCTCCATTAAAAAAAAAAGAAACTTAAATCTAAACTATTTTCACCTACAAGCAGTATACTTGAACACCTTTGAAACAGGATTTTGCTACAACTTTTGCTATCGAGCAATGTCCAAATTGTGTTTCTCAGTTTACTGTTCTTTTTTTAAAGATAACTTGCAGAGGGTTCACTTCTTCATTACTGTTTTACAGTGATATAACCTCCAAAGAAGTGAGACAGGCTGCTAGATAAAAGTGTTATCTATATTGGTGCTGAGTCTTTGAGTTATTCCTCTGGATTGCTAAGAGGTTACTTACAGGCCTCAGAGTACTCACCGACGTATTTTAATGTTTAACGTTCAAGATCATTGAAGAAGAAGAATGACTTTCACAAACTCGTATCCTAATTCAAACAACGGAATCAACACGGTTATCTTCCTTGGCATGTCTCCTTACAGTTATGTTTCGTACCATTAGGCCAAGGAATCATATGATTGCTGGTCCTTATTGTTGATGAACCAAGGACTATTTAAACTTTGTTACTGATTTGTAGCAATGTAAATATGTAATTGGAGACGGGTATGATTGTTAACACAGTGTGCTGGTATGAACAGTGTTGTTAAACGTGTTTGGATGATCCAGCCTTTAATCCCAGATGCCAAAGAATATCTTCTCCTTGCCTAAGCTCTCATTCCCTCACATACCCCCCCAACTCCCACCCTATCTATGCCACGGACATATTACCTGTTACACAGGTCTTGGCTCCAAGTATATCATATCTTTTCCTGATAAGATTGTATAATAGAGTAAGCTGTGTAGGAAAACACCAGTGAAAGATTTTGGTGTTTCCTGTCTATGGCTTCATGGTTCTGTTATTTTCAATGCACTCTATAGCGTACTGTCGTTCCTTACTCTCATTTTTGTTGTTACCTGTTTTAGATCTGTTAGATTTCAGCTGACATCCCATTAATATAGATACATTTGTCTTTGCTTGTTTATATATTATAGGATATATAATCACTAATTGTGCTTTATCATTACATAATGTCATGAGGGGGTGCTAGTAACTTAATACAGTTCAATCCCAAAGATGGAGTGATTTCTAAACGTTACAGGAATCCTGAAACTTCCTGTTTGGACCGTCATGCTGTTATTTATTATTTTGTATTTCAGAACTATTTTTGTTCAGTTTAAAAATGTCCTTTCTCAAACAGTAAGATTTTTTTATTGATAAGAGTAAACTAAATACTAGGATATAACATTTTCTAGTCTGCAGTAAAAAGAAGAGAACACATTTAATTGTCTCGCTCATAATGGGAGAGGTTGGTGAGAAAAATGTTTTTCTTCGTGGGTCATATGTCAGTCACAGACCCTCATGAAGACTGTTTGTGGTGTCTGAGTTCGGAACACAACGTGGAAGGGTGCGTGTCTTGCCAGAGGATGAACCCAAAGGCTTTAAAAGAAAGAGAGGCTAGACTCCTCTTAGCAAGAGTTAAAAGAAGACACAAGGGTCATCAGAGATATAAGACAAGAGCCTCTATTTCTCATAAGTCATCGAGATCGGTCTCGGTCCCCTCGATACGAAGTTGTATGGCGTGTGAGGTCAGTCTGACTGTTACTCCCCAGTCTCAGAGTCCTCAGGCTTCTCCGGTGCCATCACTGATCGAGGTTGTCGAGTCCCCGGTGAGTCCTCCGACTCACTTTTCACCTGTGTTGGTTCTAGAGCCAGTAGCGCAAGTTTCAGACCCGACCCAAGCGCCACAAGATGAACAGAGGTTTTGTGCTTTCCCGACTCTGGGAACGGGTACGGCGGCTTTCCTAAATGCTATGTTCAGTATTTTTAGCAGAGCTATGGCCCCTGCTGGTGCACCAGCTGGTCCCACGGGTCCATTAGCGTTCTCCTTCAGTTCGCCGGCGCCATACAAGTCGGCTCCATTTGTGCCCTTCTATCAGGCTGAGTGTGCTGGTTCTGCTTCTGCGCCAATGACGTTGTCGCCTCAAAAGATGCCAACAGCACCGATGGAGTCAATACCGGCGCCGGATGGATCCCGGTCGGGGCGCAGTGTATTTCCACCATCTCCTCTGCCATGTCTGTCTGCATTGAAGCCATTGACGTCAGCTAACGCTCTGTGGACGCCGAGATTGGAGGCCAGATTGAGATCGAAGAGGAGAACATTGAGGCTCTTGGAAGAGCAGGAATACTAGCGACAGTTTTTAGAGGATGGAGAGATTTCTGAGCCTATGTGGGAGTTACAGGGTCTGGACTCTGCTAGTGGACTGGATACCTCCCCTGAGTGGGATCTTTCATCCCCAGGTGAATTTACAGAGGAGGCAGCATCCTATCACACTGTCATAAGGAAGGCTGCAGGATTTTTGGAGCTTCCGTTGCCAGCTTTGGAAGTAAAGACCAACATTTTGACGAAGGCTACTTCTGCAGAGCTCCTGCTCCCTTTCAATGATGCTCTTACTGAGCCTATTTTGGACATTTGGAGAAATCCTGTTACGTCTCCAACGGTGTCCAGGACTGTAGCAAGGAGGTACAGGGTTGCTCCAGGGGATCCTGGATTTTAATCCCAACATCTGACTCCTGAGAGCTTGGTAGTCCAAGCTTCTGGTTCTGCTCGATCTGCACCTGGCTCGTTTCCTGCTACTCCATTGGACAGGGAGTCCAAGAGAATGGAGCAAGCAGCCAAGAAGGGTTTCTCCTCTTGTAGTATGGCCCTAAAATGGGTCAGTGCTACCTGTGCTCTGGGGAGGTATATTTATGCCCTGATGGACACGGCAAGGGCTGTGGTGCCTAACTTGCCTCAGGATATGCAGGGGCAATTTGATGAGCTCATTTTGGACACTCAAGCGGCGGCCAAGCAGATTATCCAGTCTGGTCTGGATACAGCAGACTCAGTAGCCAGGGCAATAGGTACTTCGGCGGCCACCAGGAGGCATGCGCTGGCTTAGGTCTTCGGGATTTTCAACGGACGTTCAGACAACTTTGTTGGACCTTCCATTTGACGGCAAAAGGTTGTTTGGGTCCAAGACGGGTTCTGCTTTAGAACATTTCAAAGACAGCAGGGCTACTGCAAGATCTGTGGGGCTACAGGCTTCTGCATCTACTCCCTTCAGAGCCTTTTGGAGGTTTAGGGTGTTTGGACGTAGATCCTCTTATCGTGGAAGGCCACAGTCCAGCATTCAACAGCCTGCCAACCCTCTCTATAGATCTTTTAGAGGGCAGGGGAGGGATAGGACACGAGGAGCCACCCAGCAGCACCCTGCATCCTCCTCTTCCTCTGGTGGAACACAACAAGGAAAGCATCCCTAGTTTTCCATCCATCTGAGGTCATGCTTCTCCCATAGGGGGCAAGATATTTCATTTTCTCCACCAGCGGGAGTTAGTCACATCAGACTCTTGGGTACTAAGTATTGTGGGGAAAGGTTATGCCATTCCTTTTCGTGAGTCTCCCTCTCTCATCCTTCCCATCATTCGTTTTGTTCAGAAGATCATCTCCTGTTGCTGCAGCAGGAGATTCAAGTCTTTTTATCAGACGTGCAGTGCAGTTGGTTCCAGAGCAGGAAAGGGGTCAGGGATGCTATTTGAGATATTTCCTGATTCCCAAGAAGGATGGTTAATTGAGGCCTATTCTAGACCTGAGGATTTTGAATTGGTCCCTCTAACAGGAGAAATTCTAAATGCCGACTCTAGCACAGGTGCTTCTGGCATTGAACAAGGAAGACTGGATAGTGTCTGTCGACTTGCAGGATGCTTATTTTCATATCCCCGTTCTGAAGTCGAACAGGAAGTATCTCAGGTTCGTGATGGGGTCGCAACACTACTAGTTTGTGGCCCTTCCTTTTGGTCTTACTTCCGCACCTCGGGTCTTCACGAAGGTGATGGCAGTGGTTGCAGAAGATCTCAGAAGGAAAGGAATGTCTGTATTCCTTTACCTAGACGATTGGCTGATAAAAGCCAAGTCCCCAGAGCTTGTGCTGCATCACTTGCAAGTGACAACAAGGTTGATATTCAACCTGGGCTTTTCGGTGAATGTGCCCAAGTCTCACCTGAAGCCCTCTCAGTGCCTCTTGTTTATAGGGATAGTACTGGATACCACATTGAATTGGGCCTATCCTCCGCCTCAGCGGATTCAGGACATTCAGGCTTTGATTCCAATGTTTCAAAATGGAGCGGTTGTTCCAGTTCTCAAGGTCCTACGTCTGCTCGGTCTGTTCGCTTCTTGCATTCTGTTGGTCACTCATCCACATTGGCACATGAGGGCTCTCCAATGGTGCCTTCACAAGCAGTGGTTTCAAAACAAAGGGGATCTCGAGAGTCAATAACGATCTCAAGAGACGCTGCAACAGATCTACGTTGGTGGGCTGTGGACGGCAACCTTTCCCAAGGAATGCCGTTTTGTTTACCACCTCCAGTGGCCGTGGTCATAATGGATGCTTCCACTCTAGCTCATCTGGGGGACCTGGAGATCAAAGATCATTGGGCTCCAGTGGAACACATGTTTCACATCAACCTGTTAGAATTGTGGGCGATACTTCAGGCTCTCAAGGCCTTCCTCCCATCCCTCCACAGTCAGTCAGTTTAGGTTTTGACGGACAACACTACCGCGATGTGGTACATCAACAAGCAGGGAGGAGTAGAGTCTTACCTTCTCTGCAGAGAGGCTCTGCGGCTCTGGTCCTGGGCTCCGGACCATCGGATTTGCATTAGTAGCAAACCATCTGGCCAGGGTTCTCAACATATGTACGGATAGTCTCAGTCGGCATTTCTGGTCCGATCACGAGTGGCGTCTCCATCCAGACCTCATTCTTCACATCTTCCGGATGTTTGATTTTCCACAGATAGACCTGTTTGCCACTGGGAGAGCACGCACTGCCCGTCGTTCTGCAGCCTCCAGTATCCGGTGTAAGGAGCACTGGGGGGACGCGTTTCTGATGTCTTGATGCGGCCAGTTACTTTACACACTTCCCTTCTATACCCTTGAATCCTCGGGTTATGAGGAAAATTCTCCAAGACCAGGCTCGCATCATTTTATTAGCTCCGGATTGGCCAAGAAGTGTGTGGTACTCAGACCTTCTCCAACTCTCATTGTGCCCTCCTCTCCGTCTCCCTCACAGGGCAGACCTCCTCTCAAAGTTGCAGGGGCAGGTTCTACACCCCCACCTCTAGAGCCTGCACCTACATGCCTTGAGATTGAACGGGCAATCTGAGTTCTTTTTCTCTCCCTTCAGAAGTGGTGGATGTTATTTTATCGGCCGGGCGACACACTCCACCAAAACTGTCTATGCCAACAGATGGGCAAAATTTGTTACTTGGTGTGAAGAGAGGCAAATTGATCCCTTAAAGGCCCATTTGCCTCATGTTTTGCTTTTTGCCCTTTCCTTAGCACAAAAGGGTTGTGCAGTTGCAACTGTGAAGGGTTATTTATCGGCGCTGTGGGCCTTTCTATGCCTTCCTGATCAGCTTTCCTTGTTTAAGTCTCCTATAGTTATTAGGTTCTTGAGAAGCCTGACTAACAAGTTTCCTCCCACTCCGTTTCTCATGCCTCCGTGGGATTTTAATTTGGTTCTTACTTTTTTAATGGCTTCACCGTTTGAGCCTATGCATTCTTGTTCGTTAAGGCTTTCACATCTACTAGGCGTGTGAGTGAGCTCCAGGCTCTTAGTGTGAAACCTCCTTTTACACCCTTTCATGCTGACAAGGTGGTGTTGAGAACCAGGGTGGCTTTCCTTCCTAAGGTTGTCACTCCCTTCCATATGGGGCAATTTATAACACTGTCATCCGTCTACCCTCCTCCCCATCCTTCAAAGGAGGAGGAAAGATTTCATCGCCTAGATCTGAGAAGAGCTGTGAGTTTTTATTTTGAACGGACAAAAGACTTTCGTATTGATGATCAATTCTTCGTTGGATATGTGGGCAAGATGAAGGACAAGGCCGTCCACAATAGAACCCTTTCCAGGCGGGTCATTCTTTGCATAAAGATTTGTTATTTACTGTCAAAGAAGGTTCCTCCTGAAGGTATTTGGGCCCATTCCACCAGGGCTAAGTCTGCCACTTCTAGAGGTGTCCCAGTTGCTGAAATTTGTAAAGCCGCAACTTGGGCTTCCCTCCATACTTTCGCAAAGCATTATTGCTTGGACTCGGAAGTTATGAGGGTGGCCATTTTGCATGTTTGTGTTGCAGGATTTCTTAGTGTAACTGGTCAGGCACCCACCGCCTAGTGCGGGACTGCTTTAGTATTCTATTCATAAGGGAAGGAATCCACAGGTAGTTGTATCCATAAGAAGAACAAGTTATTTACCTTCGGTAACGCTTTTTCTTGTGGATACGGTAGCTACCGGTGGATTCCTCACAGTCCCACCTGCCTCCCCGTTGCCTGTCTGGTCATACCAAGACTTCTTTTGCTAGCTATGTATATACGTTTATGGTGTTTTTTTTTTTACATAAACAAATATTGTGATTTATATTTGTATTCGGATTGGTATATATATATACGTTGTTCTTGTGAAGTCGGTGTTCACCTGTTGGTCTCAAAGGCACGTAAAAAATGGTGAAACTGATGTCAGCATGCCGACGAGGACCTCTTATTGCCACAATGACGTCAGACAGAGTCTTGTGTGGAGCTGTGCAATTGTGACGTCCTCGTTGACGTGAAGAGCTGGGAAGAAAGATTCATTAGAATGCTGGCGCATTGGGAGAATTGATAAGATGAGGAATCCACAGGTAGCTACTGTATCCACCAGAAAAAGCGTTACCGAAGATAAGTAACTTGTTCTTCTGTGTTGATAAGGACATTCTGTTTGTGGACGTGCCATTTTTGAAGTTGCTGCATGTAACTATTAATAGAGATGGATCGCGATCATATTAAGGTTTTTCTTTACCTTGCATGAACAGAATTTTGAAATCAAATATATTGTCAAGCTTAGGGACCGTTAAACTGGTGGCAAGGAAATCAGATTTAAACTAGCTCTCCCTTAAGATAAAATCCATAATATGTGATTTTGGCAAAATATGGTAAATAGTTCATTGGTATAACATTCTTGTGAAATGTGTTTTGAAACAATTGCCTAATGTGCAAAAATTGCAGCCAGTTATGCAGCGTCTGTCAAAATGTGCCAATGTAAATTAATGGTGTTCAATAATACTTATTTTTGAGAAAGTGGCATTAGAAAGGAGCCTCAGTAGAGCATCAATGAATGGAAATGAATGGTATCTGTCTTTCGAGTTAGAGAACCATTTGTGGCTCCAACTTTAAAAAAAATAAAAATAAATCTGAACTCTAATGGCATGTGGGAGATTTTTCTCATCCATTTCAGATTTGTGGATCTAAGGCCGTGAATGCACACCTGAAGCTCTCTGATTGGGTGGCCACAACTGGAAGACAAATGTGTTACATTAAAAATAAATTGTGATCTTGCCACAGGGTTTGTGGAACCTGAGCCTAGGTTCACAACCTCCAAAATCAATCTGCTTTGCAGGGAGGTCCAAGAAGGCTCCATGAACCTGCAAGGGTTTGCATACCCTATGGCAGAGTTGGAGATCCCATAAAAGTTGGCGAGGCTCTGTGGTCAATCCTCTGCACACAGCCGACATAGCAGGCCAGATCCTGTTGCCAACCCCTGCTGTTCCTTTTGCAAAATGTAATGACCCCCCCCGACACACACACACACACACACACACACCCCTCCCCCCGTTTCACTGTTGGCCTTTAGAACTTCTCATACCTATTTATTTTTTCTGAATTCCACTCACACCCCATGTTGTTACCTTCGCCATCTCTAATTACCGATGTAGCCACTTTGCTTTCACTTTATCACTGATCATTATCACCATTCTATTTCTGCCCTCTTTTTGCAACACTCCACTCTCACTGCCCTTCTGGTGAATCACCATTTGGTCCCTATTCCAACTCTGTCCATTCTCCAGTATTACCTCATTACTTCTCATCCTACTCCCCTCTAAATGTTAAATGCACCCATTTGTTTCTCCACCTCAGTCCAACCTGTTCTGGCATCACCTTTAACCAATCCCCTAATTGAACCCAATGTTAGTTGCACACTCTTTCACCTTACTCCTTCACATCCACTGCAACCTTTCCTTAGTCATCATCCAAATGCTTCATCCTTGCAGGAATTACTTTCTTACTTGCCTCTTTCCCTTACATCAAATAGAAAATATTTTCTTCAGTAACTGAACTGACCATGGCGCAGTACACCAGCACTTTCCGCATCAACTCTGCGAACTCTAACTCTGCAATTAACAACAATTTTTCTGACCCCTTTCACAAATAGTGCCCTGCCGAGCTGGTGTGGCATAAAAAAAAAAAACACACACTCATCCGAAAAAAAGCCTCATTGCCTGCTGTTTCTGTCTGTGACCAATCAGGCTTTCCTTCCCTCAAGAATACCTCTCAACACCTGAATATACTTTACTTATTGATATCTCTGAATGAATTAACATCACTTCCAACCACTTTGTATGTACAGCCACACCTCTGGCAACCCTGCAATTGGACAATAAACTCCCAACGAACACTCTTTGATAGACTGCTTCGATCTTCAATATGCTTACCTGCGCCACATCCACTCTCAACCTTTTCTCACCCTCTTTGCACACACTGCACCATTCCACACAATCAGACCTCCCCACCAATGTCTCCTTTAGCCTCTACTTTATAGCAGTTGGTTGAAGATGACTGTCTGGCACCAGCCTCTTGAGGTACACATGCAGTCTTTCTGAAGGCACAAAATTTAAATAACACCTCCTTTCTTTATAGTTATTTTTCCTTGAAATTAAAGTAGGGCCATATTCTGATCCCTGCCCTACTTATCCCGTTTCCACCTCTCTTAACTAACTCACGTACCTCCTATACATTGTCCTTATCTGCCTTCAACAGTTGTTCCTTGATAATATCTCCTTCACAGCCCTCTGTAGCACCTTCAACATTTTCAACAAACTCTTCATTTTTTCAACACCATCTACACTGTCCCAACTTGAATGGTTCCTCAACAGACAATGTGTTTTTACACCCCTCTGTGAACTCCATTTAGTTCTAGAATTCTTCAGGTATCGTAGCCAGTCTGATTAACCTTACAAAATATTCAGCGCTTCTACAGACTGTAAAATTTTGACCAATGAATTATGGACCATTTGCAAAATTAAATAAACTCCCCCAAATACACGTTCTGAAATATTTTTCTCTTCACGCAGCAGGCATCACCTGTCTTTCAACAACACATTTATTTCACTCGTCTTTGGTGAGAGACATGGAGGCAAAGGCAAGCATCTTTTTCACCTCGCTATGCGCCTGTGATAAAACAGCCTCATTCCGTGCGTAGTTGCATGAACTGTAAGGGAAAAAAATCTCAGCACCAAATGGTGTTGAGTTATCTGCATTCACTATGTCTTTCTGAACGTTTTCAGTCTTTCTGAATGTGTGTCCCATTGACATGTTATTCTTTTATGTAACAAAGGCTTCTTAAACTTTGTGTTTTTTTAATGAAACCTTTTTACAAACTTTTAATGGTACTTCATTAAGCCCAGGTAGCACCACACAGGTCTGTGTCAGTGGGTGTTGGTGCCATTTTATCGCTGTCAATAGGGCCGCCTTTGGTCTCACCCAATCAGCTAATATGTTGTAACCCAAATGGTCAAGTTCTGTCTCAAGGAACTTATTATTTGTCTCTGTGCAACATCAAAAACACCTGCTACAACCCATCCAACACTTGTAGGATAAAGACATTGTGCTTCTCTGTTGTCTTCCCAAACACCAAGGTGGTGTTCTGGAAGAGCAAAATGTATGATTAATCATCAAAAGTGATGGACATTATTCACTGGAAAACCTTTGTCAGTGAAGCGAGAACAAATGGCAAACTTATTCTGTAATACATCTTCCTTTGTGATAAAGGCTGTTAAAATTATGATGTATTCTAATTGATTGGTAAGCATTTTGAGGTCTAGCACCATTCATCCCTAGCAGCATCTGTTTGAAGCTTAGGATGGGAAAATTGTAAAAAATGATGTTGTGGTTGAGCCACCACAGGTCAACATAAGGCTTTAATCTCCTATCTGATAGAGACTTCTAGCTGCAAGATTCTCCTTCATAACTATTTTATGAACATAGCCGTAGCAGAAACAGGTGTTGAACTCAATCATCAAATATGCTGCCAAATCCTAGACAACACCTAAACACCTGCTTTCCAGATACATTTCCTCTGGACACTGTATTCTACCCCAATAGTCCTTTAATATATGCCATTTCTTCTCTACAGCATCCACTAAATAGTTTTTTTCCACTGTTGCTATCACATCACTGTCCATCCTTGATTCTAACCTCTCAAATTTCTTCAGATACCTATATTAATCCTCTTTGGTCTTTGCAGTAGCAATTGCATGTTTAAGTGTGGGATTCCTTGCTGTGATTCCTCACCACCTACACCTTTCTTGCATTAAACTGTGAGTTTAACTCTAATCAGTTCATGTCATGGCCTGAAACTGACACTTCATAGACCACAGGTTAATTCACGGACTCATTTGTTCTCCGAAACCAGGTATAGAATTATGGCAGGTCTTCCCAGTATTGACTAATTTTGCAAATTTCACCTTCTTTCCAAACACTCAATAAGAGCTTTATTTTCTACTTAGGACCAAGTTCCCCCAAACCTATGAAAAATTCTCAAACATTCTCAGATACTCCTTACACCGGAGGGCAGGTGGACCTACTTGAGTGAAGGATCATTGGAGGTGGCATGACTGTCTGAGTCTCTTTCTCAAAGTCCTGACATTTGCTCCAAGCCTATGGCAGTCCAACCCAGAAGCATAGATAAAACATTACTGTTCACAGTGCTAGTTGAGGCTCAGTTCTTTCAGAGTTTCACTGATAGCACTGGGTGTGTAGGCAATGCAGTAAAGTTAACAAATGGGCAGCCTGCATTAAATGCAGTTGCTCTCTTTGAGTGCACAATAAAATTTAACAATCTTATTTCTGTACTCTTCTGTAGTTTGCCACCAGATCATACTTGTGAGTTACAGATACTGATTGAGACTGAAATTAAAATAAGATGATGACTATGTTTAGGTCATCCGCCTCAAGGCTCTCCTCAACTTGCCCTCTGATGTGCTAGCACTAGAATTGGATCTACACTGCAGAATTGATGACCTTCAACAGGTACATTCAGAAAAAAGTCACGTGGCGGGTTCTTTCAACAGCTCGTCCATCTTGATGAGCACATACATGCTCCTGTGTTCCTTTATTTCTTGCTCTCCCTCAGGCTCCACCCAAAACTCGTGCTTTCCTGTATTAAACAACAGCAGAATTAATTATTAGTCTAAGAAGCAGTCAGACCACTTTCTTGTTTGTTGTTGAACATGAGCATACAATCATCTCTGGTGTTCTCACACTATTCGTATGCCTGCTTCAGTTTCAAATGGCTCTACCATTGTCTCTAGGAAGGGAGGAACTTGCTGTTGTTTTCAGCATTTACAAATATTAGGAATGATAAAAAAAGACAGAATAGTAAAATGTACTTATTTGTGACACTAGTTATCTGTCATAAGCACCCTGTGTGACGCAGCCCCACTAATCAAATTAGAGCTGGGGATGATAGATTCTGCATGTTAGATCAACAACCTTCAGTAGACAGTCAAACTGAATTTAGGGCTGTTCCTGTGATTTATGTTGGCATTGCGGGGGTCCTTGATCAGCCTTAAAGTAAAAACACAGTTTGTCCTCTTTGTAAAGCTGTATGCATAAGGCTGCATTTTTCCTTTTGAAAAAAGATCTTAGCATAGAGGCTGCAACCTGTGCTCTAGAGTAGACCCTTTTTTATATATGTTTTTGAATCTTTTACTTCTCCAGCTCTATTTTAACCCCTTCGCTGCTAGGCCTTTTCCATCTCAGGTGCCAGGCCTTTTTTTGGCTATTTGGGGAAGTTTGCGCTTAGGCCCGCATAACTTTTTGTCCACATAAGCTACCCACGCCAAATTTGCGTCCTTTTTTTTTTTTCCAACATCCTTTTTAAAAAAGGGGAAAAAATGACTGCAGAAGAAGCCTTGTGATTTTTTTTTCCCCTGAAAATGGCATCAACAAAGGGTTTGCGGTGCTAAAACCACCATCTTCCCAGCTTTCAGGCAGACTTGAATCACAAAACCCCATTTTTCAACACAATTTTGGCATTTTACTGGGACATAACACATTTTTAGGATTTGTTTGTGATTTCAGCCCCCAGTTAGTGACAGAAATGGGTGTAAAACCAATGCTGGATCCCGGAAAGCTAAACATTTCTGAAAAGGTGACAACATTTTGAATTCAGCAAGGGGCCATTTGTGTAGATCCTACAAGGGTTTCCTACAGAAGATAACAGCTGAAATGAAAAAATATTGAAATTGAGGTGAAAAAAACAGCCATTTTTCTCCACGTTTTACTCTGTAACTTTTTCCTGCAATGTCAGATTATTGAAAGCAATATACCATTACGTCAGCTGGACTCTTCTGGTTTCGGGGATATATAGGGCTTGTGGGTTCATCAAGAACTCTAGGCACCCAGAGCCAATAAATGAGCTGCACCTTGCAATGGGTTTTTATTCTATACCGGGTATACAGCAATTCATTTGCTGAAATATACAAAGTGAAAAATATGTATCAAGAAAACCTTTGTATTTCCAAAATGGCCACAAGATAAGGTAGGTGTTGAGAAGCAGTGGTGATTTGCACATCTCTGAATTCCGGGGTGCCCATACTAGCATGTGAATTACAGGGCATTTCTCAAATAGACGTCTTTTTTACACACTGCCTTACATTTGGAAGGACAAAATGTAGAGAAAGACAAGGGGCAATAACACTTGTTTTGCTATTCTGTGTTCCTACAAGTCTCCCGATTAAAAATGGTCCCTCACTTGCGTGGGTGGGCCTAGTGCTCGCGACAGGAAATGCGATATGGACACATCACATTTTTACCTTTAAATCTGACGTGTTTTTTGCAAAGCGCCTAGCTGTAGATTTTGGCCTCTAGCTCAGCCGGCACCTAGGAAAACTTACCAAACCTATGTATTTTTTAAAAGTAGACGCCTAGGGAAATCCAAGATGGGGTGACTTGTGGGGCTCACACCAGGTTCTGTTACCCAGAATCCTTTGCAAACCTCAACATTTGGCCCAAAAAACACTTTTTCCTCACATTTCGGTGACAGAAAGTTCTGGAATCTGAGAGGAGCCACAGCATTCCCCCAAGTCTCCTGATAAAAATGGTACCTCACTTGTGTCTAGGCCTAGTGCTCACGACAGGAAATGCCCCAGAGCACTATCTGGACACATAATTATTATCAAATTCAGAACTACCTGATTTTTTTGGAGGGGGGGGGCGGCATTTTTGGTTCTGGGCTCAGCAGCCATCTAGGTAACCCTACCAAACCCAGACATTTCTGAAAACTAGACACCGGAGGGAGTCCAGGCAGGTGTAACTTGCGTGGATCCCCCAATGTTTTCTTACCCAGAATCCTCAGCAAACCTCAAATTTAGCAAAAAAATCTAATTCTTTTCAACATTTGTGTGTGGGATCATTGCACCGGGACAAATTTCCTACTACTCAACGTTCCCCTCAGTCTCCCGGTAAAAATTATACCTCACTTCTGTGGGTGGGCCAGGTGCCTGTGAGAGGAAAGAGCCAAAAACATGTCGAAATTGCGGAGGAACCAAAGCAGGTCCAAAAGGGCAGTTTGGGAAAAAACCCTTTTTAGGCTGACCAGTGCAGCAGACTTTTTATCGGTATAGATGAGACAATGTTGGGTGGTAGAAATTTTGTGGATTCCTGCAGATTCCCGAAGGTTCCATCACAAAAATGTGGGACTAATGTGTGATTTCCAGTAAAGTTGGAGGTTTGCAGGGCATTGTGGATAAGAAAATGGTGCAGGATGCATGTGAAGCACACCACCCTGGAATCAACCAGATGTTTAGTTTTCAGATGTGTCTAGGTCTTGTGGATTTTTCTACATGGCAGCGCCCCAAAATCAAAAAAGTGCAGCACTCACCATTCCAAGTGGGATGATTTTGAGAGTTACCAAGCTCTCACGGCCCAAATGTGAAACCAAAACCCCAAATAATCAAATGTCCTCTTGCTTGCCGTGGGGTAAGATGTTTTAGTGTGCTGGGGAGAGCTGAAATACTGTTACCCCTTCAGTTGGGGTGGGGGCATAACCAGGCCCATACTGATTGGTAGCCACCACCCCACTTTTCTTTTTTAATTCCCTGGCATCTAGTAGACTTTCTGCCCCCCCTGGGTGTGGATTGAGGTAATTGCCCAATCTGCCCAAAATCTTCCCTGCCTTCTAGTGGGCTTTCTGCCCCCTTGGGGGCAGATGGGCCTTCCAAAAATAGGCAGATCTGTCCCCATGGGGGGGCAGATATGGCCAACAGTAATGTGCCCCCATGGGGAGCGACCCTTGCCCAAGGGGATGCCCCCCAAACAAAACACACACATACACACACACACCAATCGCTGGTGTCAAGTGGTTTCTGGCCCCCCAGAGGCAGATCCGCCTAATTATATTAGGCCGATCTGCATTGCGATCGGGCAGCAGAAATGCTGTGAGAGACACATGTCTCTCCCGCCCCACCTCCCGGTCGGAAGAGAAATGCAAAAGCATTTCTCTTCCCGAATGCTTCCAGTGTGATCCGAGGTGACGTCTGATGAGGTCAGCGCGCAAATTGCAGGCTGATGTCATCATCCCTTACTGGTGGGGTGGGGGGGGGAAGGGTCAGGGTGGAAAGGAAGCGATTCCCCTTCCATCCCCTACTTGGGGCTGTGGGAGGGAGACCCACAGGGGGATCGCTAGCGCTCCCACAGTGGGCCGGTTGCAGGATGAGCTGGTGTCGCCGCAGGCACACAGCAACCGTGTGCCTGGACGTGACCAGCTCGCCCACAGCATCCAATATGTTAAAGACAGAATATAGAAAGCAAATATTTCCTTTACAAAGGAATTTTGCTTTGATTAGAGAGGGTTTTTTAAAGTTTTGTTTTAAAGTAGGCCTTGAATGCTGCATCAGGGTTGAGCTGTCATATTATGAATATTAAGGCATACCCATGATTGAGAACTCTAGTTGCAGGTAGGTAACATCTCTTGTCTGCTAACTGAAGAAGCCCTGGTATACACTGCATCATTGCAGATGTTTGACTGCCAGTCCGAGAAAGAGTTGTTCGATCCTGATATGCATAATGTGCCCATTTCTGCTGGCTCTGTGAAACCATGCGTTTGGCTTTCATTTAACTTGCCAACTGAAATATTTAAGTGCTGTCTTTCAGCTGAGTTTTTTTCATCTGTGTTACCTTGATTGCCTTGATAATTGCCTCCCAGCTACTAATCAAAAACAGTCCAACCCTTTTCTATTTGGGCAATAATAAAAATTCCAAAATAAACGTTCTTTTTGCAGGTCTTTAAAAAAAACTACCAAGCTCATCAAAATGTTTGATATTTAATTTACCGAAGCATTGGTCTTTGGAAGCGATATATATAGGTCTCCATGGAGATGGCAACGAAATGCTAGATATAAAAAAATAAAATAAAAAAAAAACTATTGGGTGCTGAGTGCATGCAGTGGCTTGGGACCAATTGTAAGTATTTGCTGGTGACTGCAAATACAGCCAATTCATGAAGGCACAATATTCTCGTCCTGCACTTTGCAGTGACACGGTTTGGCTATTTTGTACCTTGTTAAGACGAACTGCCGTTTCATGTGTCTGAAGTCAGAGGCACGAAGATGAAATGACTTCTTTGTTTAATTGAAGTACTGGGCTCAAAGTGTGTCATGGCTGTAGGTTTGGCTATTTTGACCAAGGATATTTCTTGAGCCATAGCAGACTGGAGGATTATTTAATATGTGTACCCCTAGAATCCCTCCTCTAGTGAGCATGACCTGTGAGCAGATAAGTTCCCAGCTGTGTCTTGTAAGATTAGTTGTGCATTGCCAACAAAAGGGGAGGATGTTGTCTAGTAGTTATATATTTTTTACCTTGTAGTGTGTAGGTCCTCCTCAACCTCTCAGCAGCCTTCGACACAGTCTGCTATGAACCTTGATCAAGAGACTCCAGAAGGTCGGCATCAGGGGAAACGCCCTGAAATGGATCGCCTCCTTCCTATCCAGCAGAACCCAGGGAGTCCTTCTTCCTCCCTTCACCTCAAAGCTGAAGGACATCATCTGCGGAATCCCTGTTTTGCTATACTTCAGACTAAGACAAGACAAAATGAAAGGAGTGCCAACAATTCAGCACTCTTAGTCTGAGTAATACATTTATTACTTTATTACTTTTCAAAGTTCATATAGAGAAAGCGTTCAGGTCAAATGCAGCAACACAAATGCACTTCAGAAAATAATCACAGCAGGAGAATAATAATGGTCATAGAAACAAATAATGAAAATACACTACTTCAATCATGGATAATATATCTACATATAGTGATTATTTATGCACAATGCAGACCAAAAAATAAGAATTAAAAATGCATCACCATGGGACTTGACATGGACATCATCTCTTTGCCAACTTCATGTTGGGAACTCAGACAACTGCCAAAAGAGAGAACCACCCTCAATGGGAATGAACCGGGCAAAAGCGTACCATTACGAGAATGAGTTCTGTCTAACCCCAGCCATCAAGCTTCTCGCTTAAATACCTTAAACAAGCTGAAGGGCAGAATTCTAGAAACTCCTCCCTCTCATACTGTAAGTTGTCGTTCAAACACTGGCTGTATCAGTCTGTGTTGAAAGAGCACGTTTATAGATTGGCCACATCCTGAGGTGCGCTTCCAAGACTGAACTGTTCCCTGCCGTAGCATAAACATTCTCTGGCACATCCTTATCATTCCCTCACTCCTCCGTGTTCTGTCCCTGCCTTGGTGAGAAAGAGAACGAAAACATGTTGCACAAGTTGTGCGTGGAAAAATACCTGCAGGTGTGTGAAGCTAAGCTAAACACAAGATGGAGTCAGTGCTCAAGATGGAGCTGGTGGTTAAATACGAATAGTATTACAATCCCCCCAGGGCTCATCCCTCAGTCCCACATTCTTCAACACATGCATGACCCCCCCTTGGCTAAACCACAGACTAAAAATAATCACTTATGCAGATGATACAGCTTGTTCTCTCGCTATCCAAAGTCCCGTCTACAACAAAAACCCAGCTTTCACTTTTGCACGAAAAACATTGCCGACTGGATAAAAGCCTATTGCCTCAAACTCAACACCAACAAAACAGAAGTCCTGTTGTTCAGAAACTCCACTTCACCCAAGGATGACTCCTGATGGCTTGCCAACCGAGGGAACACCCCAAACCCGTGCCATGCCAGGAACCTAGGAATCATCATCGACAACAAATTGAACATGAAAAAGCAGATCAATGCAGTTTCTTGCACCTGCTTCCTCACCCTTTGCATGCTTCAGAAGAACTTCAAGTGGCTTCAGATCACTGATGAACCGTCACACAGGCCCTCATCAGCAGCTGCTTAGACTATGGCAATGCTCTATATGCTGGACTCAATACACTCCTCACGAAAAGACTCCATGTCATCCAGAACTCAGAAGCCAGACTCATCCTGGTCCTCCCGAGACAGACCCACACTTCTCCCCACCTAAGGAACCTCCATTGGTTGCCCATACACAAACGATTCTAATTCAGGCTCCTGACTTATGCCTACAAAGCCTTGCACAATGTAGGATCCACCTGCCTCAACCACCGCCTGAATTTCCACCGGCCCTGCAGACACCTTCACTCTGCAGCACTCTCCCACACTCACCCCCCACACACCTGTCGCAGCACCTACTGTCACAGCAAAAGCCTAAACAACCTTCCCGTCCACCTGAGAACCTCTCCCTCGATCCAAACATTCAGAAGAGGCCTCAAGACCTGGCTGTTCGAATGAGGCCCAAGCAGCAACCTCAGCACCTGGATACCCTCATGGGTGATAAGTGCGCTCTACAAATCATCTTGATTGATAGAAACTAGGTGCCAATCCTGTCTTTGCTATTTGACCAAACAGCTGTATGGACAAACATTTAAGCTCCACAGGCCCCAAAACTGTAAATATCCATAATGTAAAAATCATGTATCAATTAATCAGTATTTGTAAAGCGTAGCTACTCACCCATGAGGGTCTCAAGGCGCTGGGGGAAGGGTGGACAGGGGCCTCATCCGAAGAGCCACATCTTAAGGTTCTTCCTGAAGATGGTAAGCGACGGGCTTTGTCTGAAGTGCAGGGGGAGGTTGTTCCAGCTCTTTGCTGCTGTATAGGTGAAGGATCGTCCTCCGGCGGTGGTTTTGCGGATGTGAGGGATGGTATCAGGGCCATCCGGGTGGATCAGAGGGATCTGGCAGGGGTGTGAAAGGAGACCCGGTGGTTCAGGTAGACTGGTCCTGCGTTGTGTATGCCCTTGTACGTGTGGGTGAGAATCTTCTCAACCTGTAGTCAGTGGAGGCTCCTCAGGTGTTGGGAGTTGTGTTCTCGGCGAGGTAGGTCCCTAATGAGTTTGGCGGCAGCGTTCTGGATGAATTGTAGTTTTTTTATGTTCCTGGTTGAGGTGCTAATGTAGAGGGCGTTGCCGTAGCCGAGCTTGTTTGTGACTAAGGCATGGGTGACTATCCTGTGGCAGTCTGCTTGGATCCAACAGAAGATCTTCCAAAGTTTTTCATGTGTGTGCCAGCAGGAACCAACAGAGTTTACCTGACGGGTCATGGATAAGGAGGAGTCAAGGATGATCCATAAGTTGTGGGCGTGCTCAGTCAGTGCAAGGGGGTACTGAGGGATGTGGGCCACTAGGAGTCGTCTCCAGCTGAAGTGGCATTTCCGAAGATGATGAGGTCATTGTTATCGGAGTTGAGCTTGAGGCAGCTTTCTCTCATCCAGGTGGCAACAGCTTCCATTCCTGAGTGGAAGTTCCTTTGACCGTGTCCAGGTCTTTGGTGAGGGAAATGAGGAGTTGTGTGTCATCTGCATATGACACGATGTTCATACCGTGGCTTCTGACGATAGCAGCGAGAGGGGCCATGTGTACATTGAACAGTGTGGGACTCAATGTGGATCCTTGGGAGACTCCGCATTTCACTCCTCTGGGTCTGGAAGTGTAGGGCGGAAGTCTGACCCTCTGCGTCCTCCCGTAGAGGAAGGAGTGGATCAACTGCAGGGCTCTTCTGCAGATTTCTGTGTCGTAGAGTCTGGTGCACAGAGTGCTGTGGGAGACCGTGTTGAATGCTGCTGAGAGGTCAAAGAGTATTAGTGCTGCGGTGTGGCCACGGTCTAGAAGTAATCTGATGTCGTTGGTGGCTGCCAGGAGGGCTGTTTCTATGTTGTGCGGAAGCTGGACTGGTAGCTGTCCAGGGAGTTGTTATCCTCAATGAAATTCCTTAGTTGTGCGTTGATTACTTTCTCCGGTACTTTGGTGGGGTAGGGTAGCAGCGAGATGGGCCAAAAAAGTATTTAGTTCTGATGGGCTGGCCGAAGGTTTTTACAGGAGAGGGCGTACTTCGGCGTATTTCCAGTCCTCGGGGAAGGTGCCTGTATTGATGGAGCAGTTGACTGTGTTCTGGAGCTCGGGGTCGATGGATGCGCTGGCTCTGATGTATATGTGGTGTGGGCAGGGTTCAGAGTAGGCTCAGTAGTGGGTGCTGTTCATGATGTTGACTGTTTCCTCAGTGATGAGTGTGGACCAGCTGTGGATGGTCTGGGTGTGTTCTGCGGGGGTGGTCTGTCACAGGCTCCGGTGCCAGGATTTTCTGGGAAGAAGCGGTTGTAGATGTCCTGAATCTTGTGGCGGAAAAAAGGTGAAAGTTTGTCGCAGAGGTCCTGTGACAGGGGGATGCTGGTGGCTTAGGAGGGAGGGATCTGTGAACTCGACTAAAAAGAGTTCCCTAGAGTAGTGGGCGGAGGAGTTGATGCGCTTCGGAGTGTGTCCTTCCTAGCGTTCTTGATTTTTCGTCAGTGGGTGGCGGCTGCAGATCTGAATGGGGTAAGGTCTCGCTGGTTTGGCGGTTTGGCCCTCTTTTCTCTAAACTTTTGCAGGTACGCTTTGATTCTTGGAATTCAGTGGTGAACCAGCTGGCTTTCTTAGGTTCACGTTTGGCCGTTGTCAGCCGGAGAGGGTCTAGAGTTTCGGCGCATTCGGTGATCCATGCGTTTAGATTGCACGCTGCTGTGATGGCGTTGTCGGAAGGAGGGATTTGGCGAGCAATAAGGTGAGTTGCTTGTTGGTGATTTCATTTAATTTCCTGTGGGGGGTCCTGGAGGTGCGGTGATTGTGAAGTGTATGCAGCGAGCGGTGGTCGTTCCAGTCTGGGGTGGAGATGGTCTTGATGGTGATCCAGTTCCTTGAGGTGAAGATGGGGTCCAGTGTGTGTCCTGCGATGTGTGTGGATGTGGAGACCAGCTGTCTGAGGTCGTGGGTGGCGAGGTTTTCGAGTACAGCGTTGGTGTTTGGGTCGGTGCGGTCCTCGAGGTGAAAATTCAGGTCGCTGAGATGGAGGTAGGAGACTGACGCCAGGGCCTGGATGGTAACAATGTTTACGATGTCGTCTATGAAAGCTGGGCCGGACCGGGTGGCCTGTACACCAGGGTTCCACAGATGGAGGAGTTGTGGTTGGAGTGGACAAGGAAGTGAAGGTGTTCCATGGTGGTGCAGTGTTCTTCTGAGACAACGTTGACACGTAGTGAGGACTTGTTTACAACAACGAGTCCTCCGCCAGGGTGGGAGGGCCAGCCCCTCCATATGATGCTGTAACCGTTGGGAATGGCGATGGCGATGTCTGGACCCAAGGTGAGGTTGGTCCAGGTCTCGGTAAGGAAGGCGATGTCTGGTCGGGCGGTGTCAGTCAAGTCCCAGAGTTCGGTGGCATGTTTGTGGAGGGAACAGATGTTCAGGAGCAGGCAGTTGATGGGGTTGTGGAGGTTGTTGGTATTTTTTGTGTTCGGAGAGTTGTACAGTTTTCTGTCCCGCTTACAAGGCTCTGGATTAACCCTGCATCAGGTTCATGCCCTCTTTTATAGAGCCCTGAAATAAACTTGTTTGAATGCTGAGTGAGTAAGTAGTTCACTTGTACTGTGGAATATAAGAAATACAAAATACAACCATTCTTTACCCTGTAGTTTTGGCCACAACCCACGAAGTTTGGTAGTGTTTTTCACCGCTGTTTCTGTATTAAGTACAGCAAAGATGCTTGGAATCAGAACTACATACTGATTATGTCATAAGGAAGCTCACTGAGGAGAATATAGCTTGATTTGTATGAACAGTTTTTGAATAAGCTTAGATCTTGTTCCTGTGCTCATTAGTGCCCTTATAAAAGAGTCCCAGAACCGAGAAGAACCTTACCATGTTGTTAAATGTGTTTGACTAATGGTGCCCTGGAAAAAAAAATATTGAATAAGGAGACAGATACCCACAAAGCTGTCTATTAACAGAGAAGTTAGTCAGAGCCAGAATCGTCAGTTGGGTATTCTGGCATTTCCCCAGTGGGTTGAAAGCTAGAAAGTTATTAGTGAATATGCTGCCGCAACCCATGCCTAAAATGGTATACCCAACATATTTGAAATTTTTTAGTATAAATTGTACAGTTTGGACGCACTTTTTTAAAATCCTTAAAAAACCCACAACCAAACCCACTGAAGAGGGTCAGACTTGGTCACTACACTCTCTGGCATGTTGACATATGGTGCTAATATCAACCTTTGTGTAGGGTCGATGTTGGTTCTTGTTATGGCCTGGGTTGTGTATCACTTCTACCATTCTCAACTGTACCACTGCGTACCCAGAATTTCATAATTGTTAACAGGAATAAAAAGAATAAGCTTGACAGTATATTGTATAAAATGGCTAGCAGAAGTAAATAATGCCCTTCAGATTTGAGATGCAGTTTACCTACCCCCGCCGAGTTTCCAAGTTCCAGGCGTAATGGGCTGCTCCAGGCAAAGTTTTCTGTTTGAACTGTGGGACTTGTAGTCTTTTTAATCCATAATAAAACAGGACTACAAGTCCCAGAATTTGAAGAAAAGAAAACGTAGACGGTATTAGCACATGATGCATAGACCTTGGAAACCTGGCAGCTTGTGCGTTCTCATAACTGATACCAAAAATGGTTAGAACTTTGTTGATTCGCAAGGAAACTTAAAAGTCGTATGAAGCTTAAAGTGTCCTGATTCCCGTACAGAAAGTATGACTTTTAACACAGTAAACTTGTATTGGTTTCATTTAAGCTGGATGATGGATGGCATGGCGCAGTGCATGTGATTTGTGAAAATGATGTGAATGTGCACAGCAAGATAAAGAAAGTAAAGGTACATTATCAGCTGACTAATGAGAGTCAGACCATAATGTTCTTTCAGGTTCTAAAATGAAGTACTATAAATGTGCAGGCAATAATGTTGATGTTTCGATCCGGGGAGTTTATAAGTTATTGGGTTAAATGAGCCTGGCTCATCTGTGAATAGTTATTGTATAGCCAACTGAAGTTAAAGCAATACAAGTTTACCTTGTTAAAAAGTCTGCCTTTTTTATACATGTTCCTCTTTGGGGTTTAGCACAATTTGGCTTACCCCTCAACTGATTGTAATTTTCTTCTGAACACATCCGAGGGAATCTTTGTTAATACTATGTTACTCAGGTTCCAAAGAATACTGGGTTGTCTCTTGTTTTCTGTTTCTCATCCAGAAAAGGTTTGACCTTGTGGGATAGTGAAATAAAACATTAGTATGGCTAGCTTTTTCTTCTGAAGGTCTGAATGTTCATAAATGTTTATTATGTAACATTACGTGTCAGTGACTACTACTAACCAGCATGCCGGTTCTCTTTTTGATGGTATCCAATCAAAAGGATGTCCTGATCGGTTAGATACGCCTCTACTTTAATGATCAAACAAGATTATATTTGAAGTTTGCTTTCGGGCCAAGAAGAGCATGTTTATGCTTGAGGCTCGCAGGCATTTTTTATATTTTATTTTTTCTTTTGAGCAAAGAACATTTCAGGTCCCATATAGGAATTGCAGGAGAACACTACATGTTTAGCATCGATATTATCGACTTAAACACTTAAGTCTGTAAAAAGTAGGTCGAACTATATAAATGTATCTGTCAGTGGTTATGGAACTATATCCTGAAAGCTGCAAATGCATCCACTGAATGTTCGCAAAAGTTTCCATGTCTTTTAAAGTATATTTAAAGCGCAGGTTCTGTAGAGAGAACTTGTTCGTGGACCATCACCATATCTGTCTGTTCCGAAAGGATTCAGAGCTTTAAGCATTTATGTGTAGAGAATTGATGAGTTTTTGCTGAATTAAGTTGAGGATGTTTTAGGGTATGATTGAACTGTCATAGTTGTGAATCGTATTAGAAGGCGTTTTAAGATGAGATCATGAAGCATTAGGCAATGTAAAGAGTTTGTGTGTGTGTGTGCATATGTGTATATGTATATATATATATATATATGTCGCAGCCAAGAAAATGTGGTTTTAAACCTTGTAACCATTGTGGGGGTTGGATGTCGGTCACTGACCCCCCATGAAAATTGTTTATGGTGCGTTAGCTCCGACCATGAGGTTGAGTCATGCGGTTCCTGCCAGCGCATGAACCCTAAGGCGCTTAAAGAGAGAGAGGCAAAATTATTCCTAGCCCGTTCCAAGAAGAGGAAGGAAATGCGGCATCGTAGAGAGTCTTTGTCGAAATCTTCGAAAGACTCATTGTCGCCATGGGGACTCTCGGCGTCGTCACGACTCTCGGCGCCGATCATGTAGAGGTCGGTCCAGATCCAGATCCCCATCAGCTTGGCGCCGTCCGACATGGGAGATTAGCTCGACCATCACTCCTACGAGTCCGGCTTCTCCGACTTCACCTTTGTCGGTGTTTGAAGTCGAGCCTCTTCAAGAGCCGGCGGCTTCTCCGGGGTAGGAGATGCCTGACCCATCATCGGCTTCTATGCCGGCACCGACTCCGCAGGCATATCCAGCTCTTCCGGCGCCGGGTACGGATCCTGCTGCATTTTTAAATGCTATGTTCAATATCTTTTCCACCATGGCGCCTGGTGGAGGGCATGCGGGTCCATCAGGCCCTTTGGCTGTTAATTTGGGTGCTCCGGCTCCTTACAAGCCGACACCCTTCATGCTGTTTCTGCCTTCTGGAGCCGCTGCGGCGCAGATGCCTTTGGCATCACCCAGGAGACCTGTGACGCCTACAACGTCTCCAAGGATCCAGTCCGCAGTCAAGTTGCCTGTAGCGCCGGAGGGTCTGGCGTCAGATCCGAAGAGCAGTGCCGGTGAAGATCTTTAGCGTCAGCTGACGCCTTATCGACGCCGGGATTCGAATCCAGGCTCTGGTCCAGAAGATTAGCTTTACTCCTCTTGGAGGAGGAGGAATATAGCAGACCGCATCTGGAGGAAGGCGAAATTTTGGAGCATTCAGGTGATTTTCAGGGCCTGGACACTGCAAGTGGCATTGACACTTCCCCTGAATGGGATTTGGCTTCCCCTGGGGAGTATACCGAAGAGGCTGCATCTTTTCATGCAGTAATAAGGAAGGCTGCAGACTTTTTTAGATCTTCCTCTTCCGGCTGCTGAGGTGAAAAGGAACCTTTTGACTGAAGTGCTGCATCCGGCTTCAGTAGTGGCCGAGCCTCTTTTGCTCTTCAATGACGCTCTCCTGGACCCCATCAAGGACATTTGGAGTAAGCCAGTGACTTCTACAGCTGTCAACAGGGTGGTAGCGAGGCGCTATCGTGCGGCTCCAGGTGACCCAGACTTCCTCTCCAAACATCCAACTCCGGAGAGTTTGGTTGTTCAGGTATCGTGGTCCTCCCGGTCAGCCCCTGGTTCGTTCCCCGGGATGCCTGCGGACAGGGAGTCTAAGAAAATGGACCACGCAGCAAAGAAGGCCTTTTCTTCATGCAGTATGGCCTTGAAGTCGACCAATGCAACTTGCATTTTGGGACGTTACATTCATGCCCTTATGGAGAAAGCGAAAAGTCATCCTAACTTGCCACAAGAGGTGTTGCATTTGTTAACGGACGCTCAGGCGGCGGCGACCCAGGTGATTCAGTCTGGGTTGGACACATCCATAGTGTTGAGGCGTCAGGCTTGGCTGCGTTCATCAGGCTTCTCCTCGGATGTACAATCAACTCTTCTGGACCTGCCAGACCAATTCTGGACTTGAGGATTTTGAATTGGTTCCTCAGGCAGGAAAAGTTCAAAATGCTGACCCTTTCACAGGTTCTTTTGGCGTTGAACAAAGGAGATTGGATGGTGTCTGTCGATTTGCAGGATGCGTACTTCCATATTCCGATCCTCAAATCGCACAGGAAGTATCTCCGGTTTGTGGTGGGGTCGCAGCATTATCAGTTTGCGGTCCTCCCGTTTGGTCTTACTTCAGCACCTCGAGTCTTCACAAAGGTGATGGCGGTGGTAGCGGCAGAGCTCAGAAGAAGAGGGATAGAGGTGTTTCCCTATCTGGACGATTGGTTGGTCAAAGCCAAGACTCCAGAGCTCGTGAGGAGTCACCTGCAGTCGACAACTCAGTTGTTATTCGACCTGGGTTTTTCAATCAATGTGCCCAAATCTCACCTGGAGCCCTCTCAACGACTCCTGTTCATAGGGGCCTTACTGGACACAACATTGAATCGGGTCTTTCCTCCGCCCCAGCGGGTTCAGGACATTCAGGCGTTGATTCCGATGTTTCGAAATGGAGCAGTAGTTCCAGTCCTCAAGGTCCTTCGTCTGCTCGGTCTGTTTGCTTCTTGCATACTGCTGGTCACTCATGCACGCTGGCACATGAGTGCTCTTCAGTGGTGCGTCCGCAGGCAGTGGTTTCAGCACAAAGGGGATCTCGAGGATTCGATCACGATCTCCAGAGACACTGCAGTGGATCTTCAGTGGTGGGCTGCAATCGGCAACCTGTCGCAAGGAAGGCCGTTCTCGCTGCCTCCGCCGGTGGCCACAGTTGTAACGGATGCTTCCACTCTAGGGTGGGGAGCTTATCTGGGGGACCTGGAGGTCAAAGGCCTTTGGTCTCCAGTGGAACAGAGGTTTCACATCATTCTGTTGGAATTGCGGGTAGTACCTCTGGCTCTCAAGGCCTTTCTCCCTTCCATTCGCGGTCAGTCAGTCCATGTCCTGACTGACAACACTACCGCGATGTGATATATAAACAAGCAGGGAGGAGTGGGGTTGTACCTTCTTTGCAGAGAAGCTCTTCGACTCTGGTCCTGGCTTCAGGACCACAAGATTTACTTGGTAGTAAACCATTTGGCCGGAGTTCTGAATGTACGTGCGGATGTTCTCAGTCGACGCAGCTCGGTCGACCACGAGTGGCGTCTTCATCCGGATCTGGTTCTTTACATCTTCCAGATGTGAGGGCGTCCGCGGATAGATCTGTTTGCTACTCAGGAGAACGCGCAGTGCCCGTTGTTTTGCAGCCTCCAGTATCTGGTGCAAGGAGCTTTGGGGGACGTGTTTCAGATGTCCTGGAAGGGTTAGTTGCTTTACGCGTTTCCTCCCATACCCCTGATTCCTCGAGTTCTGAGGAAGATCCGCCAAGACCGTGCCCAGGTCATCTTGATAGGCCCAGATTGGCCAAGAAGGGTGTGGTACACAGACCTTCTCCAACTCTCTCTGTGTGCCCTCCGCTCCGTCTCCCTTACAGGGTGGACCTCCTCTCGCAGTAGCAGGGGCAGATTTTACACCCCCACCTCCAGAGTCTGCACCTTCATGCCTGGAGATTGAACGGGGCAATCTGAGTGCTTTTTCTCTCCCACCCGAAGTGGTGGATGTTATTTTATCGGCCAGGCGACACTCCTCCAAATCGATCTATGCAAGTAGGTGGGCTCTATTTGTACATTGGTGTGGAGAGAACCAAATTGATCCCTTAAAGGCTCGCTTGCCTGATATATTATTATTTGCTCGTTCCTTGGCACAGAAGGGTTGTGCAGTTGCCACAGTTAGGGGCTATTTATCAGCCCTGTCGGCTTTTCTGTGCCTCCCAGATCAACCTTCCTTGTTTAAATCTCCACTTGTTTTGAGGTTTGTTAAGGGTCTCACTAATAGGTTTCCGCCCACACAGTTTGTTATGCCACAGTGGGACCTTAACTTGGTATTAACATTCCTAATGGGATCGCCATTTGAACCGATGCATTCTTGTGCTTTGCATTTGCTGGTTCTTAAGACTGTATTTCTGGTGGCCATAACACCAGCCAGAAGAGTCCGTGAGCTTCAGGCTCTTAGTGTAGAGTCTCCATACCTTTCCTTCTTTAGAGACAAAGTGGTGTTAAGGACCAAGGCGGCTTTCCTCCCAAAGGTTGTTACACCCTTTCACTTGGGGCAGTCTATTACTCTCTCTTCCTTTTACCCTCCGCCTCATCCATCCAAGGAGGAAGAGAGGCTCCACCGACTGATTGTACGACGAAACAACGACTTCAAAAACAACTACTGCCTTAACAACGAGGTCGGAACACCGACCTCGTTGCTACTACTAATGATTTTACCACGAATGCCTTAACAACGATATTTTGTTGTAAAGTAATTCCTGATAAAAGCATTAGTAATAGGCACCATTCACCCTACATCCCTCACCCCACCCCACCCCCCCAACCCCACCCCAAAACCTAAAACCCCCTGACCCCCCACCCCCTCTCCAAAACCAAAAACGCCCCACCCCACCCCCCCAACCCCACCCCAAAACCTAAAACCCCCTAACCCCCACCCACTCCCCAAAACCAAAAATGCCCCACCCCCCAACCCCACCCCAAAACCTAAAACCCCCTGACCCCCACCCACTCCCCAAAAACGCCCCAACCCCACCCCAAAACCTAAAACCCCCTGACCCCCCACCCACTCCCCAATACCTAAAACCCCCACCCCCCAACCCCACCCCTAAACCAAAAACCCCCTGACCCCCACCCCCTCCCCAAAACCAAAAACGCCACACACCCCCAACCCCACCCCAAAACCTAAAACCCCCTGACCCTCCACAACCTCCCCAAAACCAAAAACGCCCCACCCCAAAACCTAAAACCCCCTGACCCCCACCCCAAAACCAAAAACGCCACACCCCCCCAACCCCACCCCAAAACCTAAAACCCCCTGACCTAACAACCCCTCCCCAAAACCAAAAGCGCCCCACCCCCAACCCCACCCCAAAACCTAAAACCCCCTGACCCCCCACCCCCTCCCCAAAACCAAAAACTCAACACCCCCTAACCCCACCCCAAAACCTAAAACCCCCTGACCCCCCCCCCCACTCCCCAAAACCAAAAACGCCCCACCCCCCCAACCCCACCCCAAAACCGAAAACCCCCTGACCCCCCACCCCCTCCCCAAAACCAAAACCCACCACTTACTGTCGCCAACTCCCTTCTTTGTACCTTAACCACGCATGTTTGTTGTTCAGAACATACGTAGTTAAGGCACAAAAAAACGGAGTCGTGGTTAAAAAAAGCGTTGTTGCGCTTTCGTTAACCACGAATTTCTGAAAAAAAAAGTCGTAAAAAAGGATGTTCCCCCCACCGACTGGATCCACGAAGAGCATTGAACTTCTTTGTTGGCAGGACGAGGGAGTTCAGGCAAGATGATCAGCTCTTCGTTGGATACGTGGGAAAGAGGAAAGGCAGAGCAGTCCACAAGAGAACGCTATCCAGGTGGGTCATTCTCTGTATCAAGCTTTGTTATTCCTTAGCTAAGAAAGAACCACCTGTGGGGCTTCGTGGTCATTCCACCAGAGCTAAGGCTGCTTCTTCAGCTTTAGCTAGGGGTGTTCCTGTGGTTGACATCTGCAAGGCGGCAACTTGGGCATCCCCCCCCCATACTTTTGTCAAACATTATTGTTTGGAATCTAAGGTTAGGAGGGATGGCCATTTTGCTCACTCGGTGCTGCAGGATTTCTTGGTTTGACCATTCAGGCACCCACCTCCGGAGGTAGTACTGCTTTGGGACTCTATTCTTTAGGTGAGGAATCCACAGGTAGGTGTATATCCATCAGAAGAATAAGTTACTTACCTTCGGTAACGCTTTTTCTGGTGGATACATTAACTACCTGTGGATTCATCACGGTCCCACCCGCCTCCCCGTTGCCTGACTGGTCGTTCCACGAAATCCGTGGGTGAGCGCCATTGTCTTGTATATGTATATATATATATATATATATACACCTGCTTTATGTATATAGTTATAGCATGTATATAGGTATTTCTTTCTCTGGTTTTGATAATTCAAGTACCCATGATTGAATTTGACTGCCATATTTGGTTTCATATGGAACAGTATTGCTGTTAGTTTCCTATTATTTTTATTGTAATGTTGCGTTTTCACTTCTTTTGATGTGATTATGTTCTCTTCAAGGTCAATTTTCATCTGTTCGCCTCTAAGGCACGTAAAAAATGGTGATAACTGACGTCTGCACGTCGACGAGGGCTTCTTATTGCCTAGATAACGTCATACAGTGTCGCGTGGAGTCGGGCAATTGTGACGTCATCGTCGCGTGCAGAGCTAGAAGAAATTTCCGTTCAAGGAGAATCCTTTAGGTGAGGAATCCACAGGTAGTTAATGTATCCACCAGAAAAAGCGTTACCGAAGGTAAGTAACTTATTCTTCACTGTCGGTTTTGTTTCGATCGCGTTTCCATCTGTAATCGAGCCGATAGTACTGTCGGAAACCAGAAAACGCCCTTTTGGGGGTGCGCGCCCAACTTGGGCCTGTTCAGGTCTACCACGCTGGAACCATTCCGATTCTGCCCTCGATGCCATGCAAAATTCCCGTATACAGATCAACACGTGGTATGTAATCTCTGTCTCTCTTCCGAGCATCAAGAAGAAGACTGTGAACCTTGTCGGTTGTGCCGGTTGAAAAACATACTGCGTGATTGGAAAGCGAGGACACTCGAAATGGGGTCGAAACATACAGAGTACACCGACACCATAGAAGAACAACAGGCACAGACGGCAGTTTCAATCCAGGATACCGACTCAGACGAAGACAGCCAACCGATCACTGCAGCTCAGCAAGTGAGTACAACTGCCCCTACGCCCACTTCCAAGAGACCTATTAAGGCCTTGGGTGCAGCACTGCCAGAGAGCCATAGTTCCACCCGAAAGAAAATCGCCGGCGACTGACCTTTGGATTCAGCGCTGAAAAAGGCCACACCCGTTTTGATGCAGGAGTCAAGTAAATCTATTAAAAGCACCACATCCAAGCCGAGCAGACATCCACACTCTTCGGAGTCGAACGATCGACGTCCAGCTTCGGAGCCGAAGCCACAGGCTGTATCTTAAGGACCGAAAAAGTTATCCACTTCGGAGCCAAAAAAAGGTTTTTCATACAGAGGAACACAGACTTTCGAGCCGATTAAAGCACAGCTCAAAGACATTCGATGTTCAATCCTCTAAACTACCTACAACTTCAGAATATATTTTTGAAGAATCAGATATTCAGCCTATCGTTGAAATCATGGACGCCAAACAAACGAGGGTAGATATCCAAAAGGAGACGTGGAGGATCATTGCTTCACCTCCACAAACCAAAAGAAAGTTGGTGTTTCAAGAAAATCTTGACACTGCTCCACACCAGCAAAAATCTTTAAAAGGAAGGAGAAACCATCACCTTTACGAATTTCTCCTCCACATTCGCCACAACTTTTTCTCACCACCACCTGGTACCCCACTACCATTGTCTTCACCAACACACTCCCATACATATTCGCATGGTGATACAGTTGACCCCTGGGATTTAAATGATCCTGATCCCATACCACTAAATAACTCAGACCTCTATCCTTCCAAACCTTCGCCACCAGAGGATAGCACAGCATATACACAGGTCATTTCGAGAGCAGCTGTGTACCATGGGGTACAAATGCATGCTGAGCCTTTGGAGGAGGATTTTGTTTTCAACACATTGTCCTCCACCCACTCACAATACCAGTGCTTGCCAATGTTGCCTGGCATGCTCAGACATGCAGACGACATATTTAAAGAACCTGTTAAGGCTAGAATTTTAACACCACGAATAGACAAAAAATACAAGCCTGCACCAACAGGGCCCAGCATATATCACGCAACAGGTACCACCAGGCTCTGTTGTCGTAGTGCTGCTAGGAAAAGGGCCAATAACAGATCTTGAGGAGATACTCCTCCCTCTGACAAAAAAACAGAAAGTTTGATGCTGCTTGTAAGAGGGTAGCTACACAGGCAGCTAACCAATAGCGCATTGCCAATTCACAAGGCCTACTAGCGAGATATGACAGGGCACACTGGGACGAAATGCAGGAATTCTTACAATTCCTGCCAAAAGAACATAAAAAAAGAGCTCAACAAATTGTTGAAGAAGGTCAGGCAATTAGCAACAACCAAATAAGATCTGCTCTTGATGCTAGCAAAACCATACATGGTGCGTGGTTAAGATCTTCTGGTTTTAAACCAGAAATCCAACAAGTAGTGCTCAATATGCCATTTGATAAAAAACACCTATTTGGACCTGAGGTTGACACAACTATTGAAAAGCTTATGAAAGACTCTGACACTGCAAAACCTATGGGAGCTCCATACACTACACCTTATAGAGGCTCCTTTTGTAAAGAATAATTTAGAGGTTTCAAGCCCCAATCTGCAGGCGCTTCCACCTCACAACCTAAACAAAGTCAACAGCAATACCATAGAGGAGCATTTAGAGGCTCGTATAGTGGTCAACACTTCAGAGGCAAATTTCAAGCCTCAAAGAGTGTCACTACTCCATCAAAACAGTGACTTCCTCAGTATACCACAACCCCACACATCTCCTGTGGGGGGCAGACCACAGCAATTCCACTCCCAAAGGCAAAATATCACCACAGACCAATGGGTACTTCCAATTATCCGCAATGGTTACTGGCTAGAACTAATTTCTTCTCCTCCAAACATTCCCCCTCGTTATCACAGGTTGTTCCCAGAACACAACGTTCTGTTACAACAAGAGGTACAATCGCTATTACTAAAAGAAGCAATAGAATTTGTTCCAAAATCTCAACACGGAACAGGGGTATATTCACTATACTTCCTCATACCCAAAAAGGATGTCACTCTCAGACCCATTCTGGATCTCAGACCATTAAATCTATATATCCTGTTAGAACACTTTCACATGGTAACTCTGCAGGACGTCATCCCACTACTGCAAAAACAAGATTACATGACTGCTTTGGATCTCAAAGATGCATATTTTCATATCTCCATACATCCAGCTTATTGAAAATACCTAAGGTTTGTAATAGCGGGGCACCACTACCAATTCAAAGTTCTTCCATTCGGCATAACAACAGCTCCAAGGGTTTTCACAAAATGTCTAGTGGTAGCAGTAGCTTACCTAAAAAGACAACACATACATGTCTTTCCTTATCTAGACGACTAGCTAATAAAATCAAGCAATATTATACAATGTCAGCAACACACACAATAGAAACCCTACACACATTAGGGTTCACAATCAATTACCAAAAATCTAATCTTCAACCAGCACAGGTTCAACCTTACCTAGGTGGTATTCTCAATACCCAGAAAGCCTTAGCCTATCCAAATACAAATGATACAAGCTTTTCGAAATCTCATATCACAAATACAGCCAAATCAACACTACACTGTAAGGTTTATCATGAAACTGTTGGTAATGATGGCATCCTGCATAGCAATAGTAATAATGTATGCAAGATTAAACGTGAGAACACTACAACAATGCCTCTCACAGCAATGGTCGCAAGCACAGGGTCAATTGCAGGGTCTAGTGTTGTTAGAACGCCAAATGCACAAATCTCTTTAACGGTGGAAACACAACAATTTAATAAAGGGGCAGCCATTTCAGGACCCTGTGCCTAAGACCACAATAACAACAGATCCATCAATGATAGGTTGGGGAGCTCACCTCAACAACCTTACCATACAAGGGGAATGGAATTCAATACAGATAACTTATCACATAAACCATTTAGAATTGTTAGCTGGGTTCCTTGCCCTAAAAGCTTTTCAACCCCTTCTCAAGCACAAACCTGTCTTGATAAAAACAGACAATTTGACAACAATGTATTATCTGAAGAAACAAGGAGGAACACATTCATCTCAACTGTCCCTTCTAGCTCAAACAATTTAGAAATGGGCAATTCACAATCACATTTACTTGCTAGTGGAATACATCCCAGGGATACACAATCAGCTAGTGGACTTGCTAAGCAGGACACAGCAACAGATACACGAATGGGAGATTCACTCTCCGGTACTTCAACAGTACTTTCAAATGTGGGGAACACCAGAAATAGACCTATTCGCAACAAGCGAAAATGCAAAATGCCAAAACTTCGCATACAGACACCCACACCCTCTGTCCAAGGGCAATGCTCTATGGATCAACTGGTCAGGGATATTTGCTTATGCTTTTCCCCGTCTGCCGCTTATTCCATTTCTGGTCAGCACACTGTGTCACACCTCTCTTACCACGATACTCATAGCCCCCACGTGGGCACAGCAACATTGGTACACAACACTCCTAGATCTGTCAGTAGTACCTCATCGCAAACTTCTAAACAGACCAGATTTGTTAACACAAAACAAAGGTCAAATCAGGCATACCAATCCCTGTGTTCTCAACTTAGCGATTTGACTCCTGAAGTCATAGATTTTGGATACTTACAACTTCCATTCAAGTTCTAAAACAGGCATGCAAACCCACAACCAGGCAATGCTATGCTAACAAGTGGCAACATTTTGTTTACTACTGTCAACCTAAAAATATAGACCCACTTAAAGCTTCAATACAAGATATTGTATGCTACCTGCTTCATTTACAAAAAGCAAATTTAACTTTCTCCTCTATTAAAATTAATCTTACTGCTATATCAGCATGCTTAAAAACTATACAACATACCTCTCTCTTTAGAGTTCCTGTTATTAAAGCCTTTATGGAAGGACTTAAATGTAATATTCCATCAAGAACCCACCAGTTCCTGCTTGGAATCTAAATATTGTACTCACAAGATTAATGGGACCACCATTTGAGCCAATGCATTCATGTGATATTCAAATTCTGACTTGGAAAGTTCCTTTCTTAGTAGCAATTACTTCATTAAGAAGAGTTAGTGAAATACAAGCATTCACTCTGGAGGGACCTTTTATCCAAGTACACAAACATAAAGTGGTATTTAGGACTAATCCAAAACAATTTCCAAAAAAACGTTCTCCTTTTCACATTAACCAAACAGTAGAATTGCCAGTCTTCTTCCCACAGCCAGACTCAACTGCTGAAAGAACTCTTTATACTCTTTACCTTAAAAGATCTCTAATGTAGTATGTTGATAGAACAAAAGAGTTTAGGAAAACTAAACAGCTTTTCGTTGCTTTTCAGCAACCACATAAAGGAAATCCTATCTCTAAACAAGAAGTAGCTAGATGGATTGTTAAATGCATCCAAACACGTTACATTAATGCTAAAAGACAACTTTTAATAACACCTAAGGCACATTCCACTAGGAAAAAAGGTGATACCATGGCATATATGTTTTTTACATTTACATGGACATGTTATCTACTTACTACATTTACTTGTACATTTATATTCTTTCACTCTATCACTCCTTCCTACATCCTTCTGCGGGAAAACAATCTAACAAAGGAGTCGATGCGCCTGCGTACTATCACCGAAAGGAGGAGTCATTCAATCCTGTGACTCGAAAAAATACTTCTTCAAAGAAAAACAACTTGTAACACTCCGAGCCCATCACTAGATGGGTGATTATCCATAGCATGTGAATCTACAGCACTACATGCCATGAACAGATGTGCACTGGGTAAGAGACGTTTTCCATATATATATATGTTCGATGGCATGTGTAGCTGCAGATACACATGCTGTGCACATCCCGCCATCTGGTGTTGGGCTCAGAGTGTTACAAGTTGTTTTTCTTCGAAGAAGTCTTTTCGAGTCACGAGACCGAGGGACTCCTCCCATTTCGACTCCATTGCGCATGGGCGTCGACTCCATCTTAGATTGTTTTTTTTCCGCCATCGGGTTCGGACGTGTTCCTTTTCGCTCCGTGTTCCGTGTCGGAAAGTTAGTTAGAATCTCGGAAAAATCGTCGGTATTGTTTGTGTTCGGTATCGGGTTAGTTACAAAAGATCGACACCGAATTAAGAAGAGCTCCGGTGGCCCTTCGGGGTTTTTTCGATCCCCGTCGGGGCCTGGTCGGCCCGGCCACTTGTCTCTTCAAGGCGGATGGAACGGACCCCATTCCGCTTCTGTCCAAAATGCCATAACAAGTATCCATATACAGATCAACATCTGGTCTGTAACTTGTGTTTGTCACCAGAACACAAGGAGGATACTTGTGAGGCCTGTCGAGCGTTTCGGTCCAGGAAGACACTCAGGGACCGAAGAGCAAGAAGACTGCAAATGGCGTCGGCGCCGACAGGACAAGGGCGTTTCGAGGAGGAGGAATAAACATTCTCCACCCAGGATTCGGACTCTGAGGAGATCGATCTCGAGGAAACGCCGAAAACCGTGAGTAAGACGTCGAAACAAAGAACTCACGAGAAGACCGCTAAAGCCCAGGGGACGCCACCGCCAACAGGCCATGGCTTAACCCGAAAAATAGGTGACCGTTCATCGGCACGGAAAAAGGGCGAGCTGGTGTCGAAGTCATCCGACTCCGGTCGAGATACCGGCACACAGCAATCTCGGGCCCGAGATAGTGGCTCAGAGAAGATTCGGCACTGAGACAGCGGCACCGAAACGGGTCGGCACCAAGAGAGCACGACGCCGAAAGTAAAGAAGGTTTCGTCGGAGCCGAAAAAAGCAGCCGAAAAAGTTTCGGTACCGAAACAGCCAGCCTCGGAACCGAAAACAAGTTCCTACACTGAGGAACAAGGACTGTCCACACAAATGAAGACACATAGATTTGGACAGGAATTAGAGACAATAGAGCCAGATCACACACAAAGACGGCTCTTTATTCAAAAAGATACAGGGAAGATCAGCACTCTTCCTCCAGTCAAAATGAAACGCAAGCTTGCCTTCCAAGACAAGTACAAACAGCCACACGCAAAGGTGGCTAAACAAGTAACAACGGAACCATCCCCACATCACTCTCCGCAACCATCACCGGTAGCCACTCCACCAATGATGCAATCCCCAACTCATACAGGAATGAGTCGAGATGACCCTGACGCATGGGACCTTTATGACGCACCAGTGTCAGATAATAGTCCGGAATGCTATCCAGCTAGACCATCGCCACCAGAGGATAGTACAGGCTACGCACAGGTGGTGTCAAGAGCAGCGGCATTTCATAATGTCAGCCTTCATTCAGAGCCCATTGAAGACGACTTTCTTTTTAATACACTGTCGTCCACACACAGCCAATATCTGAGTCTTCCTATGCTACCCGGAATGCTAAAACACTCCAAACAAGTGTTTGAGGAGCCTGTTAAAGGGAGAGCCATTACTCCAAGAGTAGATAAAAAATATAAACCGCCACCAACAGACCCAGTGTACATTACACAACAGCTAACACCAGACTCTGTTGTAGTGGGAGCAGCGCGCAAAAGAGCCAACTCTCATACTTCAGGAGATGCACCACCTCCAGATAAAGAAAGTCGAAAATTCGATGCTGCAGGCAAAAGAGTGGCGGCACAGGCAGCAAATCAGCGGCGTATTGCAAATTTGCAAGCTTTGTTAGCCAGATATGATAGGGCCCATTGGGATGAGATGCAACACTTTATTGAACATTTACCTAAGGAGTTCCAAAAAAGAGCGCGCAAGTAGTAGAAGAAGGACAGAGTATCTCCAATAATCAGATACGGTCAGCAATGGATGCTGCAGACACAGCTGCTAGAACTGTCAACACAGCAGTAACAATAAGGAGACATGCATGGCTGCGTACATCAGGATTTAAACCAGAGATACAGCAAGCTGTGCTGAATATGCCATTCAACGGACAGCAGTTGTTTGGGCCGGAGGGGGACACTGCGATCGAAAAACTTAAGAAAGACACTGACACGGCCAAAGCCATGGGCGCACTCTACTCCCCACAGAGCAGAGGCACATTTCAAAAGACACAATTCCGTGGAGGGTTTCGAGGGCAAACCACAGAAGCCACAACCTCACAATCAAAGCCCACTTACCAGAGCCAGTATCAGCGGGGAGGTTTTCGGGGACAATATAGAGGGGGACAATTTCAAAGGAATAGAGGAAAGTTCCAAAGTCCCAAAACTCCTCCAAACAAGCAGTGACTTCAAGGTCACAAATCCCCAACACATAACACCCGTGGGGGGGAGACTAACCAAGTTTTACAAACATTGGGAGGAAATAACAACAGACACTTGGGTCTTAGCAATTATCCAGCATGGTTATTGCATAGAATTTCTCAAATTCCCTCCAAACGTCCCACCGAAAACACACAATATGTCAAAACAACATATAGATCTTCTAGGACTAGAAGTTCAGGCATTGCTACAGAAAGAAGCAATAGAATTAGTACCAAAACAACAAATAAACACAGGAGTTTACTCCCTGTACTTTCTCATACCCAAAAAAGACAAGACTGTGAGACCTATACTAGATCTCAGAACATTAAATACCTACATCAAATCAGATCACTTTCAAATGGTTACATTACAAGACGTAATCCCACTGCTCAAACAACAAGACTACATGACAACACTAGACCTAAAGGATGCATATTTCCATATATCAATACATCCTTCACACAGAAAGTACCTAAGGTTTATATTCCAAGGGATACATTACCAATTCAAAGTGTTGCCATTCGGAATAACAACTGCACCAAGAGTTTTTACAAAATGCCTGGCAGTAGTAGTTGCACATATAAGAAGGCAGCAAATACATGTGTTCCCGTACCTAGACGATTGGTTAATCAAAACCAACACGCTAAGACGGTGTTCACAACACACAAGATATGTCATACAAATCCTCCACAAACTAGGTTTCTCGATCAACTACACAAAGTCACACCTTCTGCCGTGTCAAACACAGCAATACTTAGGAGCGACAATCAACACAGCAAAAGGGATTGCCACTCCAAGTCCACAAAGAGTTCACACATTTCACAATGTGATACAGACCATGTATCCAAAACAAAAGATACAAGTCAAACTAGTGATGAAACTACTAGGCATGATGTCTTCATGCATAGCCATTGTCCCAAACGCAAGGTTGCACATGCGGCCCTTACAACAATGCCTAGCATCACAATGGTCACAAGCACAGGGTCAGCTTCTAGATCTGGTGTTGATAGACCGCCAACCATACATCTCGCTTCAATGGTGGAACAGTATAAATTTAAACCAAGGGCGGCCTTTCCAAGACCCAGTGCCACAATACGTAATAACAACAGATGCTTCCATGATAGGGTGGGGAGCACACCTCAATCAACACAGCATCCAAGGACAATGGGACATACAGCAAAGACAGTTTCACATAAATCACTTAGAACTGTTAGCGGTATTTCTAGCGCTCAAAGCATTTCAACCCATAATAAGCCACAAACACATTCTTGTCAAAACAGACAACATGACAACAATGTATTACCTAAACAAACAGGGAGGGACACACTCAACACAGTTGTGTCTCCTAGCACAGAAAATATGGCATTGGGCGATTCACAACCACATTCGCCTAATAGCACAATTTATTCCAGGAATTCAGAACCAGTTAGCAGACAATCTCTCTCGGGATCACCAACAGATCCACGAATTGGAGATTCACCCCCAAATACTAAACACTTACTTCCAAATTTGGGGAACACCACAAATAGATCTATTTGCAACAAGGGAAAACTCAAAATGCCAAAACTTCGCATCCAGGTACCCACAAGATCAGTCTCAGGGCAATGCGTTATGGATGAGATGGTCAGGGATATTTGCTTACGCTTTTCCCCCTCTCCCACTCCTTCCATATCTAGTAAACAAATTGAGTCAAAACAAACTCAAACTCATACTAATAGCAACGACATGGGCAAGACAACCTTGGTACACAACACTACTATACCTCTCAGTAGTACCTCATGTCAAACTACCAAACAGACCAGATCTGTTAACACAAAACAAACAACAGATCAGACATCCAAATCCAGCATCGCTGAATCTAGCAATTTGGCTCCTGAAATCCGAGAATTCGGACACTTAGACCTCACACAAGAATGTATGGAGGTCATAAGACAAGCTAGGAAACCTACCACTAAACACTGCTATGCAAATAAGTGGAAAAGATTTGTTTATTACTGCCATAATAATCAAATTCAACCCTTACACGCATCTGCCAAAGATATAGTAGGATACTTACTACAATTGCAAAAGTCAAAGCTAGCTTTCTCTTCAATAAAGATACATCTTACCGCAATTTCAGCTTACCTGCAAATTACGCACTCAACTTCATTATTTAGGATACCAGTCATAAAAGCATTTATGGAAGGCCTAAAGAGAATTATACCACCAAGAACACCACCAGTTCCTTCATGGAACCTCAACATTGTCTTAACACAGCTCATGGGTCCACCTTTTGAGCCCATGCACTCTTGTGAAATGCAATACTTAACATGGAAAGTTGCATTTTTGATTGCCATCACATATCTAAGAAGAGTGAGTGAAATTCAAGCATTTACCATACAAGAACCATTTATTCAAATACCCAAGCATAAAGTAGTTCTACGGACAAATTCAAATTTTTTACCAAAAGTGATCTCACCGTTCCACTTGAATCAAACAGTAGAATTACCAGTGTTCTTCCCACAGCCAGATTCTGTAGCTGAAAGAGCACTGCATACATTAGACATCAAAAGAGCGCTAATGTACTACATTGACAGAACAAAACTAATTCGAAAAACAAAACAACTATTTATTGCTTTCCAAAAACCTCATACAGGGAATCCAATTTCTAAACAAGGCATTGCTAGATGGATAGTTAAGTGTATTCAAACCTGCTATCTTAAAGCAAAGAGAGAGCTGCCTATTACACCAAAGGCACACTCAATCAGAAAGAAAGGTGCTACCATGGCCTTTCTAGGAAATATTCCAATGAACGAAATATGTAAGGCAGCAACATGGTCTACGCCTCATACATTTACCAAACACTACTGTGTAGATGTGTTAACTGCACAACAGGCCACAGTAGGTCAAGCTGTACTACGAACATTATTTCAAACAACTTCAACTCCTACAGGCTAAACCACCGCTTTTGGGGAGATAACTGCTTACTCGAAAAATATGACTCGAGTCTATGCACAGCATGTGTATCTGCAGCTACACATGCCATTGAACGGAAAATGTCACTTACCCAGTGTACATCTGTTCGTGGCATTAGTCGCTGCAGATTCACATGCGCCCACCCGCCTCCCCGGGAGCCTGTAGCCGTTTAGAAGTTGATCTTGAACATTTGTAAATTTGTAAATATATTACTTTAAACTTCATTATGTACATACGTATTCACTCCATTGCATGGGCACTATTACTAGCATACACAACTCCTACCTCACCCTCTGCGGGGAAAACAATCTAAGATGGAGTCGACGCCCATGCGCAATGGAGTCGAAATGGGAGGAGTCCCTCGGTCTCGTGACTCGAAAAGACTTCTTCGAAGAAAAACAACTTGTAACACTCCGAGCCCAACACCAGATGGCGGGATGTGCACAGCATGTGAATCTGCAGCGACTAATGCCACGAACAGATGTACACTGGGTAAGTGACATTTTCCATATATATATATATAAATAAATAAAATATATATATTTTTTTAATTGTCGGTTACACTTAGTAATACACAAGCTACCACTATGGGGTCAAATATTTTCCTTTTATTTACTCATTCATGAATCAGTGCTTTCAAACAGAAGACAGCAAGTTAACTTGGGGGTAATTGTTTCTAGCTTAGATTTTTGCATTCTGTCAAGCCACGTATGAGACCATGGTCGGTAACACAAGATTGTCTAAGAAATTAATGAGCCTAGCACGGTTGAATATCTGATGAGGGGTAGAGGATGAGCATCAAAAGTTTGTCCTGGTTTTCTGAGGGAAGGATGTGGTGACCAAAGCTAACTTCCTCAGGTACTGGTCGGTATCTAGAACTCGACAGAAGGGTTGAAAGTACTGCTAGCCACTGTACCCTTCTTCTTAGTTTTTAATTCCCTAGTGCAGAGCATTTTCACAGGAAGGGTTCTATTGACCCTAATGCCAGCTAGGAAAATTGACCAGAATTTGGATTTAAAAAACACACACTGCTGTAATTAGTGTGCCCAGAGCCACTTGGGCCTCTTGGGCCCGGTGTGACTGTATACTCCCTTGGTGCAAAGCTGCACAGTGAGGGTTTCAATTTTTTTTTAAGAGTAAGACGTTATCCCTGTGCATCAGTTACAGTGCAATCCATTTTTCAGCTTTACAGCAATATTCATTTGTTAATTAGAAATAGTATTATGTTAAGAGTTAAGGTTTTAAAACTGTTAAAAGGTGTTGTATGTTTTTCGCAAGATAAAAATAAACACTAGTAATAACTTGCTTGCTTGAACATTTGAAGTTTCATTGCAAATATAAATGAATCCATATTTCTTTTGGAATTGTTGGCTTTTATTTGCCTCCATCTGTGCGTTTCTCGCTTAGCAGAAGGTGATTACTGTTTCATTTTGCTGAGTGGGTTGCGATCATTGCTTTCATTCAATTAGAGCCCATTGCAGATCTGTGAAAGAATAAATTCTACACCTGTTCTTTATTTGTTTGTTTGATAGCATTTTTCTATTTATATGCTCCTTCTTGACCCTTTCTGTAAGATTTTTTTACATAGCTAAATTGCATACTTTTGTGTCTGGCATGAAATAACTCCGTGGTAATTCAGTGCTATTATTGAATATATTTGAAGATGCCATTCTCATACACTGTGTTTTAAAAAACCTATTTGATCTGGAGTATATCTTGACCTTATCGTAATTAGATAGCCATTGATAAAAAAGACAGAAGCCTACGAAGGGTAAAGTTGAGCAGGTTTCAGGATGGCAGGTTGAATTTTGCTTTCACTTAAAAAAAACAAAATAAACACACCTTTGCTAAAATTAATGAAATGATATACGATATTCCTAGCGCACTTTCATTTAAACGCATATAACTCATACATAACTGTCTTAAAAGTTCCCACTTAACCTTAGTTATTCACATATTTATGTATGATGTTTGTAAATCGTAGACTAAGCCCCAAGGGCAGTGGAGTGCCTCACATAGAACTGGGCCCCACAGCAAGTAACTAACTTGAAATAAGCTGTGAAGTGGTAGCGAATAAACCTAAAACTTGAAACAAAACAATATTATAAATAAAGAATCATAAACTAACTTCCAAATCTTCAACAGTACTGCAAGAACTAAACATTATAGATGCAGCTTAAACATTGAGGAATATTCTAAACAGATGGGACTTTACGTTTTTTCTGCTAAAACAGCAAGTTAGGGGTGAGTCCTAGTTCAACTGGTATGTGGTTCCAAAGTGTTGGTGCTCTTTCAGAAGACTCGATTTACTTTTAGTGCTTCTTTGCCCATTTGTGAGATGTACTATGATCTAAAGATAGGTTGGGATTCCAGGATCGAGGACTTGCCTTAAAAACAGGACATGGATAATCCTTAAGAACACTTTTGTGCACCTTCACATATGGACTCTATCACACTAAATATATTTGTCTGTTACCTGCAGCTCAAAAATGCATTTTCTCCTCCAGTGTTAATGAAACGGAGGCAAGCAGCTTAGTTCTGAATAAATTCTTACCATACACATTCTGGATACACATATTCAGTCGTCATATTGACAAAGTAAAATCTGGTTGTTTTCTTTTTGTAATCTTTACATCATATTAGTACAAGCTTCCTCCAAGTTAGGCTTTCTTATATTAGTGCCACCTCCTACTGTATATCAGTTGATTAACATCACATCAAAGAAATTCAACCCCAGCTGGTGTTCCCTGCCAGTGGGTTAATCTTACTTCCTTCTTGACCGTTTTATCTTATTCCGCTTTCTGGAAATCAAAAGGAATCAGTAGTTAATTGATTTGTTAGTTGAACTGTTAGGCTGCTACACCTGTGCTCTTTAAAGAGGTATATAAATGGCTCAGCTAGACAAAGCAGGAATAAAAAGGTCACCATTGAGTTTCTCCCACTTTTTATTCCTCCAACGACTTTTGGCAAGTCACAATATGTGGCTGCAGCTCACAATTTCTTCTGCAAAATGAATGCGTTTCAAACCTTCAGTCGTGTACTGTATCACCTTACATGTATCTCAGTTTGTAAATGTGAAGGTTTCATTTGAATTGCTGATGTAAAAAGAAAAACAGTGAAGCCACATTACCACCTTTTTTCCCCATTGCATCTTTGTTTTGTTAAATCGGTTTTTAACTAGAAAACTGTATCTCCCACCTTGTGTTTAAAATGTTGCTTAGTAAAAATATTCTGCTGAAGCCCTCTGCTTCCCCATAGGAATGGCTTCACACTATATCAAATACTGTAAATCAGTACAAACAAGTTGTGTATGTTGTTTTCAATCTATTTTATATATTTACAGAATGTCTTCCATCCTGGTGACACCTTCTTAGATCACTAGGCTTAAGGGTGTGCATCATTGTATATTCTGATGTGCAGAAATTCCCTCAGATTTTCTGTTATGACAAAAAGTATCTGGTGGTTATTGTTTGTCTGCTGCCCTGCTTTCATAATGCCAAGAATGAAGAGCATTTGTGCACTTCCTATGATCCCATGTAAATCAATCCTTAGTTTATGTTATAATGCTTAAGAAGTAGATTCAGATTAGGATCCCCAGACTTATATGGGTGCATGCTTCCCTGAAGCCAAACTAATCTTGCATTGCATCATAATTCTTTATTCTCTAGACTTGAAGATCCAATGGATCTTTCGTAGATTTAAGTGCTTGAAGCATCCCTGTTCTTGATTTGGGAGTGTGATGGTAATCTCTTAATAGCAGTCAGATTTTAATTTAATCGTAGGTCTAAAACAGACTGTTTAGTAACCTGGATGCATCATTTACGAAGATCCAAAGTTCCACCAATTGGATATATTCAGCCTCATGACCACACCCTGAGAGACCAGCATTCTTCAGATTTCAACCAGGCAATTTGCAAAGGGTTTCCTCTGAGCTTGACTATTTTGTTCACACTTAAGTTACTTTCTTTCTACTTCAGCCTGTGATACTCAGTGAAGATGTATTCACATTTCTCTGGCATAACCACATTCAGCGTCTGAGACTTCTAAAACAAAAAATGTAGAAAACTATTGCTTATAAAATTGTGGGACTTGTGAAAAGAAAATATAACATTTCAAAGACTCATAAGGAGTATATTTATTATCTGTTCCCTAACCATAAAATTAAGGAATGCAAAATAGGTTGCACCTTATCAACTAATACCGTAGTACATAGTACATAGAGGAGGAAGGCCCCTAATTTGGCATCAAAAAGGTCGGATATAAGAAAGCTCCATCTTCTGAATAGGAGTTGGATGAAAAGCCGATCAATCATCCAAAAAGGGTACATTCAGAGAATAGATCGCATGAAGCTTCAGAGTCCGCACTATCTACTTCAAAAAAGTATCCTAAAAGGTTCAGAGGAAGTCAAGAGCCCAAAGACCTTTTTTTGAGATTATTCTCATTGTCAAATCTAGACCTAAACCACTATCTCAGCCTCTCACCAGAGTCCTCACCACTGACAAGACCATCTTTCTCAGGCCCTTCAGTGACTATAACACAACAAACACATCAATAACAGATGCACCTTCAATGATCAGGAAGCATTGAAAGACTGCAGTGGTAAAGTCACAGACTACGAAGACAACTACTGCCTTCTTGGTGCCGATAACTTCTTCTATTGCACAGTTGACAATGGTCGCACTACCATGACCCATAACTGGTACCATTGAAGTTATCACTGTCAACAAAGTCATTGTCAAAAACATTGTCAAAGATTTCACCACTGTCAATGACACCATTATTGGCGATCCCACTGTCAACTGTTGTTGATTACTAAAGACAGTTATCTGCTCTTTCTGTAGAGTAGATACCACCTTGGAAGGTGTCCCCACACTCTCTTCCAACACCTGCATGAGTCCAGAGACTTGAAAGAGAAGTGTATGTTTGGGTCAGCTTATAGCCCCACACAGCTCATTATAAAATATCAGGGCCCAGACAATGACGGTTATGACAATAGTTATTCTCAACATCTCTGTGAAACACAGCCAGAAACTCCTACATCCAGATTTCCTTATTAAACTTTCTGGAACATCAGGAATAAGAATGGCTTTATAGTGAATAACTTTTTGACAGTGGTGCACAGGTTTCAGATCAACTTATGATACAGATTCCTTTGAATCTATTCAAAGACGTACTATTAATGGTGGTGACTACTAGTAAAGTTTCTCTGAACCGTTATCTCTGGCTCAAAGAAAACAGTTTCCACCTCCCAGATTTGCCAGTATATATATTGCCTTGATCCCAACCCACTACTCTTAAAGCATACTCAAAAGTACCATTCAGGCTGCCTGCTCCACTTCATTCACTAGGAGCATCACATGTAGTACAGCAGGTCAAACTGACAATGGGTGTAGTCTTAGAGAAAAGGCTTCTAAGAGAGTCAACCTTCTCTTGCTAGTTAAGAAAAAACAATTGAATTTTGAAAGAACAAACTAGAAAGGCAAACCCTATAACAGGCCACATATGATCACAGAGTTTCAAAACTATGAAGAATGTTAAAGCAGTAGTGGCTGACTTGCAAGGTTGGATAAAAAATATAATGCTCTTGAAAAGTTTGGGCATCTTTGGACACATTCAGTAATAATGCAAGCTGCGGGAAGACGATTGTGCAAACCAATGACTAGTAACAACCTCCTCTGCCCCTCCAGACAGGAAAGGAAGAAGACTAGAGGTTCTCCTCAATGGCAACTACTACTATAATATCATCAAATGCCTTGCAGTTTTAGCTCACTTCAATAGGTAAATGTGGTCTGATTTTGCACTGCACCTAGACCTTCTACCTTAAGATAAAAAAATCTGAGTCTGTAAATTTACATGAGGGTGAAAGAAGTTCCTCTGCAATTATTGACGCCTCAACTGACATCACCACAATCAGCTTTAGGTAATTGGCTGGTGCAGCAGTATTAAGGTGGCAGAGGTGGCTAACTGCAATTTAATTTCGACCTGAAGTACTGAACTGCATTTTAGACATGCCTTCCAATGGCAACTTACTATTTTGGCAAATATGTGGATGATGCGTTTCTGGCAATAAGGATAGATAGGGACCCTGCCCAAACTCTAGTTTTGTTACAGCATAGAAGAAAGAGCTGTTTTGAGAAGCTGGAGGCAGAAGTCAGTTCACATTCAGGGATGGATGTAGCTATCGAACCGATCAGACACCCCTACAACTGCACCATCAACCGTACAATCAATAGTATAGACCACCAGTGTCTCTCCAAAGAGAACATCCTCGCAGAAGACCCGGCTATCACAGTAAAAGCAAAGACTCCTCCAGATATCATTAACAAGTGCCTGGTGGGAATGCTTTTCCACTAGCCCGGTCACAGACCTTCACTTACACTTTTCTGTGCTCTTCCACTAATCCCAAAAGTGCCTCATAAAATAAAGATGGAGCCATGCCGGATAATGTGGGGTGTCCGAGCCATTGCTGATTTATAGAGCTTCTTCTCCTATCAGAACAGCCACATATGCAGTTACCACCACTTCTGAATCTTCTCAAAGCAATTGCTATTCATCTGGACCCAACATCTCTAGGATTATCTGCATGGCTCCTGAACACAATGAATTTCACTGCTTAGAAATTCCAGATGACTGTAAAGAAATCCTAGGTAAAGCTAGAATCCTCTCCAACAATAAATCCTATGGAGCCCAATGGAAATGTTTCTTGATATGGTATACTCATCAAGCATATGTGCTAAATCTCCTTTACTTCACATCAAGTACTACCATATCGTCTACACTTGTCTGCACTTGACTTATGCAGGTCTTAATCATTCATCAGTGAGAGTCCATCTCATGATACAGAAGAGTACAAAATCAGTCTTCTCTGTATTCCACCAGAATTATAAGAGAATTCCTTAAGGAACTCTTCTGGGTTTACCCACTGGTCAAACAGCCACCAATTCCTTGGCAGCTTAATACAGTACTTTCTCAGCGTAAGAAAATAGGCTTTGAACTGATACATAAAGCAGACCTATCATTTCGTCATGGAAACTCACATGTCTACTAGTGTTAACATCTGTAAGAGAGTAAGTGAAAATCAAACCTTTGCAGTGAAAGACCGGTAACAACAATTTTGTGATGACATAATCATGTAAGGACTGATAGCCACATTATACGTAAAGCGCCATAGGATTTTTATTTTCATGAACCTATAATCGTTAGACTTTCTTTAAAAACCACAGCACGGCACTAGAAAGGGTGCTTCATGCTCTAGATTTTAAAATAATGTCTGCAATTTCATATCAACAGAGCAATTGAATTCAGAATTTCTGATCATTTGCTAATAGCCTACAGGTCCTTAAAAGAGGCAGTCACTATCAAAACAATTTCTATAGGTCACTGGGTGTCTCCTGCCATTACGTATTATTACAATACGGCCGGCCATCATCTACATGCAAGAATCTCATATGTCATTTCAACTTCAACAGTTTTGTTTCCTGGAGTACCATTAGCAGATATGTGATGTTCAGCAAAGTGGAAGAACACACACACACACATTCACTCAGCATTGTGGCCTAGAGCCGACAGTGCGTAGAGATACTGTAGTTGGACAGGCTGTTCTGTGTTATCTATTTCAATAAGGTAATCCCTTCAAAAGGCACATTCCTGTAAAGAACGCTCTTTACCACATAGAATCTTGACCTTTGCATGGTCAAGAATCTGATGACATAACACTATTTAAATTGCATCCCTCCTCCTGCATGTGTTCCTGCTATTTTATATTACTGCTTACTTCTCTGATTCACGATCCAGTGCTTGAAAAGAAAAAAAGTTATTCATCTGTAATTGTAGTTGTCCCCTTCAGAGGCTCACCTAATAATAATATTAATTCCCACTGGTGCTAAGCGAAATCTAAAGGATGGTTGTCTCACTGGGTGTGGTCATAAGGCTGATTATCTCTGATTGGTTGAAGTTTGGCTCTTTTTAAATGATGGCACTAGGCTACTAAACAGTCAATATTTTAGACCTAGGATTCTATTGACAATGCTGCTAGGTAGAAGTTGCCGTGGGACACCTTGCTCTGCAACCAGTGTTACACACACACACCCTTTTTTTCATCTGTGGACACTTATCACTCAACAGAAAAAATGCCTCTTTCCAAAGTTAAATAGGAGTTAATGTTCAAGTACTTTCAAACTAAAAAGGACAAGTATATGTAAAGAAAATCTTCCGGTAGTGTATCCATAGGAAATAATTTTTGACTTGCTTATATCTTTTGCGTCATTTGACAAACCTTCACAAAATTTTCCCAGAAAAGTGTGCTGGTGATTCCTTTTGCACATGTACAATTTTGGGGTAATCTATCAAGCGGGGGTCGAAAACATATGGGTTGGAGGTAAAAAAAAAAAAAAAATTGCATTCCTTTAGGAGTTTGGAACACAACTACAGCCCGAACTGCAGGATGGAATTACATTAAATTTGGCACAAAGCTAGATTTCGATTGTGCCTTTTGTTTTTTGGTGTCAATCTGTTGAGTAGTTTTCAAGTTATTTAAAGACAACCAAATTTGTATATATAGGGACACGGATCCTCCTCGGATTTGCAAATCCATGCACTAACAAAAGCGCTGTGATTGGCTGGCCGCAACCTGAGAGGAAAGTTGCGGCTGCCATTTTAGTTATCGGGACTAGTTCCCACTGGGGAAAATACAGATCAAAAGTGATAGAAGGGGTCAGGGGACTGATGGAGGGGTCTGTGAGAGACCCGTCATGGGCAAAAAATTGTCCAAAAGCTTATATATGTAATTTTCTTTTCTTTTTACCACTGGAGGAGCTGCGGATTCTCCCCATATCCTCACAGATTTAGGTGGATTCGGGGATCCTGCTTCCAATTTAAAAAATATATATGCTTACTCAACGATCCACACACCTACTCACACACTCAAATACCCACTTACATACCCACACAACCTCTCACACACCCATACAGCCACTCACACATGCAGCATTAAAAAACATAGAAATTCACAGAAAAAGCCAAAGGTTACAGGGATTTTATAGTGAGGAAAGAAAATTTTTCAAACCTTAGAAACTCACTGAAAAACTAAAGGTTACAGGGACGTTATAGTTAGGATCAGATTTCACACGTACAGCAGTTATATCTCAAGTAACTATAACTTGTGCCCTAAGGTAACTATAACTCGTACCCTCGTGATTAGTTGAGTCAGAGAACATTTCCTTGCTATATGTGTCAAGTCTTTTCTTTTTCTATTCCTTACTGTTGCAAAGAGTTCCATTGTGGACTCTCCTATCGACTGTACATTTTCAGTCAATTACAACACTTTTCTTCTTATCTTCCAAGTAGTGACTTCCTTAAAGTGTCTGCTTCCATATCTCAGCATCTAAGAGACACATGGCTATGTTGTCTTTGCCTTGGCTTAAGAGCCAGTGCCATACTGCTTGAACTTCCTTCAGAGCAGTCCAGTATTTTGTGCCTTCATGCATGGAGAGATAATATCTGTTATTTTTGTTATGTCTACCAACAATGTTTAATGTTATAACGTGAAAAAATAAATTAACCTCTAGTATTTTTAGATATGCCATAGTGACTTGATTACTGCTTTCTTTTTCCAACCAAGTCTTCTAAAAACACTTAAAGAATCACGTTTACTTACCATTTCGTTATGGAGGCATCTCTTTTGAATGACTGTACATGAAGAAGCCTCTGGCAGTTCTGCCCCTCTAGCAAGTTCTTTTTCTGGTACCACATGTAGCAAGACCAAATAATGCGAGCTTATCCTCCAGGTCATCCACTTCCAGCAGTATTGATCCTCTATACTTTCCTTAAAAGGTCTTGCACGACTGCTGTTGAGGCACTGGAAAAACATTATAATAACTACAGAAGAAAATTGGACTTTGAGTATTGTACTGCTAAAATAGACATTTCAAAACCATAGACCATAATTTATCACCCAAATATAACATTTGTCTCTCTTCACAAAGGAAAATTTGCATGAATAGATCATCAAACACATAGGCCAAGACCTACTCCGAAGTGTAAATCTAATGATAGATGGAGTTCACCATTTCCACATGTGCATTAATGACTAATGACTAGATGTAGATTTATAAGTCCCCCAGCAACTCAAATGAGGGGCTGGAAACTCCTATGTCTGCATTTAAAAAAAATAAAGCTATTTTTAGTAGTTTTCCCCCTATGTGTGCAAATCTCCATACAGAAAGTAATAGAGAATGTTTACCAAATTAATTTTAAATTAATAAAAAATAAATATTGTTCAGTTATAAATATTTTTATATATTTGTCCAGTCCAGCCCACCTCAACACTATCCTCCACCCATCTCGAGTGACATTTTACCCAAATGTTTCTTCCTGTTCTCTTACCCATGCAACTAAACACGTAAGGTCCTGTTTTGTACATGGTGCTTAAATAAAGTGAGGACATTTACAGAGTTCATTTGAGGTGGACGGCCTGCCCATCAGTAGGGAGATGGATAATGTCTTGCCGGAATAACTGTTTACAATTCTTTTGTATAATTTTTAAGTATCTTGGGGATTGTGGTTGACTTAATTCTCTGTAATCATGGCAAGATAGATATGTAAGGAGCCCAATCAGTCTCATATTACTTTTGACACTGCTGTGTCGTTTGTGTTATTTTCTCTATAGCTGGGGTATCCCATAGTATATTGATTTATTCATAGCAAAATGTTGGCTCTGTCTAGCGCCAAGCTGCAATCATGGGTTAGACCGCCACTACCAGAAAGATTACTAATTGCTTACCCTTTAATGATGTCTTTAATCTCCCTCCAGATTATGTTAGATTTAGCAGGATGAGTCCAGTTTCCATGATTATAGAAATTTCAAGCATATTCACAGTTCCTTGATCTCCTCATCACAGTACCTCCCCAGTGATGATTCAGCTGTCTCCCTGTTATACTTGAAGCTATTGTATATTTTAGTTACTGTCGGGGCTAGAGAAGCACAAAATGTTTTATTAGAAACACAGTCGGGCCCTGGAGCCTTCAACTGTTTAAGTTTATTATTTGCACTTATCACTTCATTTAACTCAGTTGGATCGTCTAAAGTACTCCTCCAATCTTGATGAATTCTATAGTGGAGATGCCTCTGCAAGCATAGTTTAATTTCTTGGAATGTTGTGTGGTGTTTGCTATAGAGTAATTTGCAGAATTCTCGGTCCCCTGTGACTTTGTCTCCTACCACTGACTCATCTTACTTGCCCATAATTTTTTGTACTCACTCTGTAACATGTATCCCCTTTAGTAGTGGGGCTAGCAGTTTCTCACTTTATTCCTGGCGGAATAGTATTTTTGCTTACTACCCAATAAAGCATTTTGTGCCTTGGCATAGTCCTGTGCTTTTATGTGGGTGCATGCTACCAGAACCTGCCACCACATAATTTTGAGGCTGATTTTTCCCCTCCAAATCTGTTAGTGAGCTGTGGTATTTTTTCTCTGGTGTGCTGTAACCCTTCTCATGTGTGATACACTGGATATGAATGTCCCCCTTAGGACAGCTTTTAGTGTGTCCCAAAGCATACATGGAGAAATAACCGGAGATTCATTATCTGCCGTATACTGTATGATTCCATGTGATATTTCTGCTGCATTTATGGGACCATGTAAAAGGAACTACTTAAGGCGCCATCTATAAATGTGGTGTCATGTCAAGTGGACTGAAAGTGAATGCTATTTGGTGCATAATCCGGTATGGCAGTATTGTTTACACGTACATCTTCGATATCTGCACATGGTATATTTGTCATAAGGAAGTAGTCCAACCTTGCATAGGTGTTGTGGGCTGATGAATGGAATGTGTAATCTACTTCTTCTGCATGTAAGTAGCACCAGCCGTGTACCGGTTCCTGCTTTTCCCAACCATTCTCCAAATCTATGTGAGGCCAGTCGCCCCCATCATATGTCTGCTGAGTGCAGCATGTTACTGGGTCTAGTGCAGTTTTCAAGTCTTCTTTTAAAAGCTGGCTGATCTTCTATTTGGTCCACTACCCCTATTCTCCTGTCATCTTTTTATACACGTGGTTTCAGTATTTGCCCTTGGAATTTATTACTACACAGAATAACTACACCAACACATTTTGTTGCCGTGGAGGCAATGAATTGTAATGGTAAGTACTCTTTGAGTTTGTTGCAATTCTGTTTTTTTAAGAGATCGGTCTCAGTTTGTACATTGCAGCGTGGTAATCTCAGGAAATTCAACACCTTTAGCCTTCTCTGTGGTAAGTTTATGTCCTTGGCAGTCAGACTCAGAGTGTTTGAGTCCCCTGTAAATTCAGGGTTATTCTCAGTGGTTTAATCTCTGATTTTCCCATCTTCTCTTATTGCAGCCTGCTAAGCTTGTAAAGTTTAATTTTGGGAGGGCGAGATCCTTTTCTTTTGTCCGTGTTGAGCTGCCTTGGTTAATCTCCCTTTTCCCTGATTCAGGCTCATCTCCGCAGACTCTTTAGAGGTCTTCTCATTGGGGATGCAGAAAACAGATTGGGCCTCATTGACTGTTTTAAGGACATCTTTTTGAGAATTCCATCAGAATGTCAGTCTGAAGGAGAGGCCCCTTGGTATGTGGTTTTGTGGTACCACAGGAATTCCATGACCACTAGTAACTCCATTCTCCCCCTGATGATGTTAGCAGTCCAGTCGTTGAAAAATAGCAATGTGTGGTTGTCCGAGTAGACTGGGCTAGCATTGCACACTAGTTGCATGATTTCCTCTTTTTCATGGAAAAAAGAAGTGTATTCAAATTAGTAAGTAAGGAGGGGCTACTATGCGATTCCCAGATGAAATAAACATTTCTTAATTAAAAATAACTAAAACACATAAGTGTAACGCCAGTTCACCTAGAACTACAACGGAAACAAGGGACTCAAATGTAGTTTACTTAGTTTATTTGCATAGTTAATTAAAACCACTGCAATCCAAATAACCCTAAATACAGTAAAATTCCTCAGTTGCATTGTTAAAACTTCTGCGATCTATCATTTGTCCATTACTAAGCTGTAAAACATTCATTAATAAGACTACGACCTGATCTTCGGATAACGGATTCTAATATAGTAAAACATGACGCTTAGCCCAAATCTCTGCACAGAGTAAACAGCAAGTAAAACTGTCAATTATTATGATGTGACTTCCTGACCATTCTCCTACAAACCTGAGTGCAGAGACAAAAGGGGGTAAGTGATGAGTGGCTACCAAAATTATGCAAATAAGATTTTAAAATGATGGAAAAAATTACTAGCACTCTCTACTTACAACGGAGCAATGCTGTGTGGAGGGGGTTAGTTTAAAGTACATTAAAGTAAAGGAGTTTTCATTACTGTGTATTGCTCTCTATCAGTCTTCTAGCTAAAGTTGAGCCGTTTAGCGATCGCAAAACGAAAGTGCACGTGTGCCTAAGATTTGTAGCATCCATGCGTGTCTTCCCCTTAAATTAGGCCAGAAGGGCCCGTAGCTAAAACAAAGTGGGTTAGTTCAAAGTGCATTAGTACCAATCCACAGAAGAGAGTTTTCATTTCTGTGGAATGTGCTCTACCAGTCTTCTAGCTAGTGTCGAGCCATTTGGATATCGCAAAATCAAGGTACAAAAGTGCCTAAGCATTGTGGCGCTCCTGCATGTCTTCACTTAAATTATGCCAGAAGGGCCTCGTAGCTTACAAAAAAAAAAAACCCTGCTTGCTAGGCCTCATCTGCTTCTTTGCGTTCTATGGCCAAATACCCTTTTCTCCACTATCCTGAGAAATTGTACCAGCTCGCAGTTCAGTCTTATGTCCGTAGGGTTAAAACATACAACAACTGCCCCTCCACATGATCTTATCTCTCTTTTGTTGAAGTCTTTGCATAGGAGTTTCCAGCAATCATTTAAAATGGCTTTACAAAGGCACAGCCAGCACACTTCCCTGTTTTAATCCTTAGGTTGTTGATATAATCCTGGACAGTCCGATGTCATCTCCCAGTTTGATCCTGTTCCACGTGTTTGTATGCAGCAATTTAGTGCCTCTAGAAGACTCAAAAGCATTCCAAGCTGCAAGTTTTGACCATTGTTTGCTACAGTTTATCCTATCAAATGCGGATTTCTAATCTATAAAACATAGAGGGACAGGGTGTTTATAAGACATTTCGAAGTCACTCAGCAGGGAAAGGGCCATGATGATAGTTATTGTCTCCGTTTGTTTGGTAACGCCAGTCTGGTTCAGTGGGATTATGTGTTTTTCCTCAGCCCAAGTCTGTACTTCCTCCAGAAATGTGCTGCGAAATAGTTTGCTTTGTTGTCTATAAGTGCCATTAATTAGTCAGTAATTCTCAAGCTTGTCATTGTCTCTGCATTTTAATATTGGATAGATAACTGAGCCATTCCATGAGGAGGGGCGCTGCCGTTGCCTAATAACATTAGTGATGCCAGCTGAGTTTTTCAGTAAAATGGTTCATCCTTGAAGATTGCCGTGTGATCCCATTAGCGCCCTTTGGAAATTTGTTTCTGAATGCTGTGTGCATGAATTGATAATTTGTGTTCCAACTGTTTTTTTGGCCTATTGAACGGTTGAGTTCTCAAGGTGGCATTTGTTAACCTTGTTTATAGGGTTGTGCTTGGGCCTGCTACATTATTTACCCATATATGTTATTCCTCATCCCAGTTTGGCTGTTCGCATCTTTGTCCCAATCAGCAGTATGTAAATGAGGCACCAACTTGAACTCTTGCTTCAGTGGTTCTCCTTGTAGTTCTATAGATGACTGTGGGTTTCTCTTTAAGTATGCTGTGCCAATCGGATTTAAATGTGCTGTTAGGAAGCGGACCCAGGTGGCTTCCGAGATGGTGGAACTTGCCATTCTGGGTAGAGAGTTGTTGATGATAATCACTGTCCGACAAAAACTGGCCACATTTCTCTTTAACACTTTATGCTTTACTGTTTATTGACTTTTCTTGAAAACTGTGTTAGGTAGTATTGTGCCATGAGATTTCTTTTTTTAGATAAGGGTTAGGGGTTATATGGTACTTTTCTGAACAAACATCCTTGTGTGTGGGGATGGGGGGGAGCAGTATATATGTGTGCTGAGTGTATCTTTGAGCATCAGAATACTTTGAAAACCCATTTCCATGTTTGAGATTTCCTTCTTCTTTTCACCATGATATTTTTTTTGTTGGTTGCATCACTTGCAGTTGTTGAGTAATTACTGTCCCCTACGTATTTTTCCATCATCTCATAACATGATCTTCTAGGGCATTGACTAGTTAAATTATTGTGTCTTCTTAAATACACCCATCTGTTTGCATTTACTACAAATTCCTGCCTACCTTGGTTAAAGGAATGTGCACGTCTGCATTTATCTGGCAGTCAAGTACCACGAACGTCTGCTTTATAAGTATTTAACTGGTTCAGACTTCCAGCTACAGGGTTTGGAAGAGATCTGCTTACCTTTTAGAACTTTAATACATACACTGTATGTTAGGCTCTCACGCCACAGTTAAGCGTTAATGCTTTTCACACCTTTATCAGTGGCTAGGTTATTGCAGTCCTTATTATAGAATTTATTTCTACAGTCTTGCATACTAGGAACAGGATCACTGTTCTCTTCCATTGTTTGAAGTAGAGTTGCTTGGTTCCACTGTGGTCATTGGACTACGTTCTTGGGGAATCAGCTTTATTGCATTATACTTGATCAAAGTATGTACTCATTTTTAAATGTTTTAATTGTTTTTTTGATGTAAAACAAATTTCATCATTTTATAGTCACTGATGACTATGGGTCTTAACAAAGAATTCCGGCTAATATATTTACAGATTCATGTGCGGATAGGAGAGTGCTTGGATGATAAAATGTGCTCATTTTTGGGACACACACAATCACCAGTGTTGAAATGAAGCCTACACTGTGTTGTCCATATTCAAGCACGGCTTAAGGCAAACGAGTCCACTTGAATTCTGTAGGGTATGAATTATAATGAGGAGAAAAACTAGTGGCATCTCTACTACTGTTCAGGCACAGACAGTAAAAATGTAAGGTTATTGAAGTTTAGCATGCATATATCCTAACCATCTTCTTGCAACCAGCTTCATGATATCACATTGTCTTTCAGCGCTTAATTCTGCACTGTACTGTGCCCTGTAAAATAATGAGAAGCATCCAGATTCCTCTGGAATCTTGGGGTATAAACTGCACATAGAAGTAATCGTTTTTTTGGCTTTTACCATTTTTATCTCTATTTTTTTTTAAAGTTGATTATTTGATGGGAATCTTTGTACTGATCTTATATTATGATACCCTGCTCATGATTGTTGTTAATTGAAGGCATTTCTATTTTCCTTATTAGTTTAATCAGCATTATTTAAATGATTGGTTATATACTTTTTTTTGATTTTTGTGTTTAAATTCCACAAATAAATTTGCTTGCGGTTCTGCAGTAAAAAATAATTTTGGTATGGAGCAACATGCCCCCTCTGTGTCTCAGAGTGTAACGGTATTACAAATATAATATTGAAGACTAACTGCAGTTCTACTTTTGGGTTGTGTTGGGTTGTAAAATAGTTGTATTAGTCAATGCTAAATTGATTGCCGAGGCACATTTTTTGGAAGTGATATTTTAAGATGGTAAGGGTTTATTGGAATTTAAACTCTTCAGGTTAAGGCTTCTTCTTAGGTTCTGCTCCATTTGCTATGATACTGCTAGAAAATATTAATCCCAAGTATGCATAACAAAATTGCTTTTATGAAATACTTTCAATGTGCAAGCAATAGTCTTTGACAAAATAAGTAAACTCAATTGTAATTCTAGGGTTATGAATAGAGACTAAGTTTTGGCACTTGATATTTTTTAACCTTGTAGAGAGTTTGAAACGACGTGTCAACTTCCCGACAAAAGTATGTACCTCCATGTCTGTAATTCTGCTTCTGTGTCCAAAATAAATAGATGTGTGCCTAGTATTCCTTGCTCAAATCACAATTCTCCAAACTACTTAATAACATGGCTTTAGTTAAAACTGTGTTGTGTCTAGCAGGTTTTTTTGACACGTCCTTTGTGAAACTTCACAATTAAGTCAGAACTGAAGTTTGAAATGAAATACTGGTAATTCAGGATATATTTTAATTTGAACATGGCTAAATGCACAGTATTACTTCAACTTAAAGTACTATAAAACCTACAGTGAACTGCATCATTTTCCTCCATGGCCTTTTGCAAAATAAAAATGTAGTAGTATGTGGAGTCCTATGGTTGCACAGGGGAAGGTGCTAAGCAGGAACATATATTTGTGTTGTGTTTAGTCTTATGCGCCACTGGTCTTGCATGCTTCCACTTATGGGATTCATTAGATAGTTATGTAGACAGCTGTGTCAGTTGGTGCCTATATCCCCTTCAGTGGTCCCCTGTCTGCCCTGGTGGTTGGACAACTGGAATCTGGCCAGGGGGTGTTATTGCATCCCTCTCCCCCGGTGCCCTGAGTGGTCCAAAGACGATGGCTTTCCTCAGAGACTCATTATTCACCCAGTTGGAGAGAGTTATCAGCAGTGGACCGGGCCCTACGTCATTTTCAGTCGCACCTGTTGGATTGCAGTGTGTTGGTTCGTTCAGACAACACAGTGACTGTGGCCTATATCAACCATCAGGGCAGTTCCCACAGTCTCTTTCTGAATATGATAGCTTGTGCGATTGCACAGTGGGCGGGGAGTGATCTGCAGTCCCTTCATGCCAGGCATATCAGGGGAGTGGACAATATGGTCGTAGACTTTCTGAGTCGGAAGTTACCATCTTCTCTGGACCTGAGGCTCTCTTCTCATGTGTTTCGATGATTTGCTGGAGGTTTGTGTATTCCTGCTTGGATCTGCTTGCCTCAAAGCAGAATTCACTTCTTTCCCTCTTCAGCTCAAGGAGCCTGGATAAAGGTGTGTGGGGGGAGGGAGGGTGGATGCTCTGTAAGTTCCGCAGCCTTGGGGTCTGTTATATGCTTTTCCTCCATTTCCTCTGGCCCAGTCGTTCCTCCTGAAGGTGAGGTTGGAAGGGGCTCTGGTGGTGGCGTTCCTCTTTTACTGGCCCACAGGTCCTGGTTTCCGTTGCTGAAGAGCCTATCAGTTCTTCCTCCTTGGGTTCTTCCACGGGTTCCTTCCCCCTGAGACAACTGGGCCCCTCTCTTCTGCTTTCTCTGCCACTTGCGGTTTGGATGTTGAACGGAGGGCTCTTCTGAGTGATGGTTTGCCGGATCATCTTGTGTCCTTGGTGCAGGGCTCTAGGAGGCAGTCTACACTCTCCTCCTATTCTAAGCATTGGACTCATTTTGCTCCTTGGTGTTCGCGTCACAACTTTTCTCCTGTTTCTTGTCCAGTCTCTCCTCTTCTACAGTTTTAAAGTGGACAGGTTCAGTGAGGGTTATACTCTTTCCATCCTGAAGAGTCAATGGGCTGCTGTTCGGGCCTTTAGAGATCCTCACTCTGTCTGCTTCTACTTTGGTATCTCAGTTGTTTCAGAGGTTTTTTTTCTTTCTGCACCTGTGGTAAGATTGTTAGTTCTTCCTTGGGACCTTTCTGTTGTTCTTTATGCCCTTCATTCTTCTCCTTTTGCACCTCTGTCAATCTGAAATTTCTGTCCTGCAAGGATGCCTTTTTGGTGGCTATTACTTGGGCACAGCGGTTGGGGGAAGTCAACTACTTTGGGCCGTTCCCCTCCTTTTCTGTGGTTTCTGGAGAATGCTGCTTTCCTCTGTCTAGATCTGGCTTTCCTTCCTAAAGTTGCTTCCTGCTTCCATTCTTCCTTCTTACCTTTTGTCCTTTTTGTTCTTCTCTGGATGAGGTACCGCTCCACACCTTGTATGTGAAGCCTTCCCTGTCTGTCTAGCTGGAACATACTGCCCTTTTGCAGTCCTCCGACAGCCTGTTTTTGACTTTTGGAGTTGCTGTTCGGGTAAGGCAGCCTCCAAATTGACACTCTGCCATTGGCTTAAGGAGATGATTGCCCTGGTTTACAAAGGGGCGAGGTTGCCTTGTCCCGTGTCTGTCCGGGTACTGTCCACTAGGGGACTCTCGGCCTCCTGGGCAGCTTTCAAAGGGATCTCTTTGGCAGAGATTTATAGGGCAGGTACCTGGGCTTTTGGACTTCACTTTTATCAAACACTATGGGATGAACTGTGCTCAGCTGCCCACAGAAAAGTTTGGTCATGGAGTTCTGCAGGCTGTTGCATGGGGCCCTTCGTTTGGACTGTTTTTGTGTATCCATTAAAGAGCACTGTGTTTCATTACTGCTAGTGATGTGTGCTTATGTTCTTTTTCCAGGGCTACACAAAGGCCTTCTTTTGGGGTTTTGCTTTGGTATGCATCATGATGTAAGGACTGGATCGAGGATGAGGGATGTAGAGGGTAATGCCCTGATTACTTACCGGTTATCCTCATTACTTTTAGTCCTATTCGTCCTCAACCCAGTCCTAGTTCACTCCCACCTTCCTGGTTCAGGTCTCTGTGTGCTTGGTATGTCAGGACGTCCTCCTATTGGAAGGTGGTTTTATGCCTGACCTGGAGGGTGGGTGGGCGAAGGAGTGTTTCCGGTTCGTATAGGAGATAATCTTGTGACCTAAGGACTGGGTCGAGAATAAGTAGGACTAGGAGTAATGAGGATTACCGGTAAGTAATCAGGGCATTACTATGGCAAATCTTGCCTTCTGTGAATAAGTAGCTGTAATTGTCGAACTGTGGGCTAGCTTTTCACTCCAAATGTCAAAGTCCAGTGTGGGTTGATAGAGTGTTTCTGTATTTAGAGATACCATCTTAGAACACCTTTTAGGAATTATGTTTTGCTGCATGTGTGAGGTTGCATTTGTCATTCAATAAAACATGTACCTTCAGGTAGCATATGTATGTGCCCAAAATGAAAAACCGCATCGATATTGAAAGCCTTTAAGAATGTATTCTTTTGTATGTGATTAAAGTGTGACTATTGACGAGGAAGCTGTGGCAGGCAATTAACATTTGAAATATGCACCACTGGCTTATTACAGTGCCTATTGTGAGTTGAAGATTTGGGTTTACAGGTAGCTAGGTGATGTTGAAATGCACTTTCGTGTGTACTGTTGGTTTCGGAACTGTAATAAAAGCATGCAGTGTAAAAGGACACCATTCATTTCCTATGTTTTAGTATTTTACTTTAAAAAAACATGCTGTGCCGAATTTGAGTTGTCAGTTAGTCAACGGACAAAGCACGTCCGCTATCACTTGTAAATGCAGATTCCAAGTGAATAGTGTCCCAGGAGAAATAATTTAGTAAGTAATTTCTCTAATGCAAGTAAATACTAATGCACCATTGACCCTCGTGCTCAACACCCTCCTGAAGCCGGACGCTGTAATTCGTTGTTAAAAGGTAAAACACTTAAGCACAGATGGCACATGTGCACACCTTTTGTTAGCACGAGCTTTGTTGATAACCTAGTGTATTCAGGTATGACTTCTGCAACTCTGCCTACAATGCACCTTTGGAAACATAGCATGTGCGATAATTCAGTGTACACTCGAGATGTAAAATAGACCCTCAAGCGTTGCGATGCACCCACTCCATAAGAGGGGAAATAAAACACTAAGCCGCTGTTGGAAATGGGGTCTCTAGTTGGCAGTCGGTTTGAACCCTGTCCAAGTAGGGACCCTAACTCTAGTCTGGATACCCACAAAGATAACCCCTGCTCTCACCCCCTTGGTAGCTTGGCACGAGCAGTCAGGCTTATCTCAGAAGCACAGTGATAAATGAAAACACTACAAAAGAACAACGGATCATTTTTAGAACAATAGCCAATATTTATCTGTGCAAAACAAGACCAAAATAATAAAATCCAAAATACAGTGTTAAAGATTGAATTTTGCAAGATTTACTCAAAAATACATTTCCTTGAAGTCGATAGCTCCACCTGGGGCTATCACATCGTCCTGATCAACAAAATTAACAGTTCAGGCCAGCCGCAGCATTGCGGGCCAGCTACGGTGTCAGGAAGACCCGCAAAACAGTACCTTTGGAATTGCAGGGCGTCGTGATCCTCGTGGTGAGCTCTGGAGAACGGCGTCAACGGTGGCGGTTCTGGAGTCCGTACGGTAGTCGTCAGGCCCTTGAAGTCACGCACGTATGACTCGAACTCCGGGCTGATGAAGTCAGGAGCGCTGCCGTGGATGGCGTTGGGGCTGCGGTGCGGAGCGGTGCAACGTGTGGTGTCCACAGGTCATGGTGCAGGCAGCGGAGTTGTTGTTGCGGAAGCGCTGTCGTCTTTAGGCCCAGGCCAGCGATGCGGGACGGGACGGTTCTTTGTGACCCTCCCGAGAGGTGTTCACAGGCCACGGTGCAGGCAGAGATGCCTGGTGAGGACACTGGAGTCGATGGTGCTAGCGTCAGTGGGCTGGGGCTGTGGTGCGGACGGTACGGTGCTTCGTGCTCCTCACAAGTGGTATCCACAGGCCACGGTGCAGACAGCGGTGCCGGTGTCAGCAGGAGCGTTGTCGTCGGGGAGGCCCAGGCTGTGGTGGAGTGTAGGGCCCACAGGTCGCGGTGCATGCGTCGGCTCAGTGAAGTCGTCTGATGATGGTGTCGGTGAGACCAGGGTCGCTGTGCGAAGTGGCCAATCTGACGTCGTTGGCGGTGTCGCTGTGGTTTCTCCTCTTGAACAGCACAAAACACACAGTTCCCAGAGCTGCAGGTCGAGGAAACCAAAGTCTTTGGTGTCCCTGAGACTTCCAACAGGAGGCAAGCTCTATTCCAAGCCCTTGGAGAACTTTCTCAAGCAGGACACACATCAAAGTTCACCCTTTGCACTCTTTTCAGGCAGAAGCAGCAACTGCAGGTCAGTCCAGCAAAGCAGCACAGCAAAGGGATAGTACTCCTCCTCAAGCTCTTGAGCTCTTCTCCTTGGCAGAGGTTCCTCTTGATTCCAGAAATATTCTAAAAGTCTGGTGTTTTAGGTCTTTCTCTTATACCCCTTTCTTCCTTTGAAGTTGGCAAACCTCAAACAAAGTCTCAAGTGTTTGACAGATCCTTCCTTGTCCAGGCCAGGCCCCAGACACACACCAGGGGGTCGGGGACTGCGTTGTGTGAGTGCAGGCACAGTCCTTTCAGGTGTGAATGACAAGTTCTCCCTCCCCACTAGCTCAGATGGCTCACCAGGATATACAGGCTACACCCCCACCCCCTTTGTGTCACTGTCTAGAGAGGTGCAAAACAGTCCAACTGTCAAACTGACAGAGACAGACAATCCACAAATAGACAGAGTCACAGAATGGTTTAAGCAAGAAAATGCCTACTTTCTAAACGTGGCATTTTCAGACAATTTAAAAACCAACTTCAATGAAAGATGTATTTTTAAATTGTGTGTTCAGTGACCCTAAACGCCACATTTTTATCTGCTCTCAAGGAGAATCTGTGATGTAAGGATATTTAAAGACAGCCCCCATGTTAACCTATGAGAGGGATAGGCCTTGCACAGTGAAAAACGATTTTGGCAGTATTTCACTGTACATATAAAACACACTAGTATATGTCCTACCTTGAACATACACTGCACCCTGCCTCTGTGGCTACCTAGGGCCTACCTTAGGGGTGCCTGAAACGTGTGAAAGGAAAGGTTTAGGCCTGGAAAGTGGGTACACTTGCCAAGTCGAATTGGCAGTTTAAAACTGCACACACAGACACTGCAGTGTCAGGTCTGAACCAGGTTTATAGGGCTACTAATGTGGGTGGCAGAAGCAGTGCTGCAGGCCCACTAGTAGCATTTGATTTACAGACCCTTGGCACCCCTGGTGCACTTTACCAGAGACTTACCAGTAAATCAAATATGCCAATCATGGATAAGCCAATCAACAGTACAATTTACACAAAGAACATATGCACTTTAGCACTGTTTAGCAGTGGTAAAGTGCCCAGAGTCCTAAAGCCAACAAAAACTGGTCAGAAAAATTAGGAGGATGGAGGCAAAAATATTGGAGATGACCCTGCAAAAAGGGGCAGGTGCAACAGCAGCCAATAACATGAAGTTAAACAGAATACTCCTCTTGGTAAAGCAAGAGTCCACTCTGTTTATATTTTAAAGAGCTGGTAACAGTAAATCGTGCAAACAGCTACACTGGTAACAAAACTAACAAGTAAGGGTTCAACATTAATCTTAACAGGCTCATGCCTGGTGGGCTGGCTGGATTGTAGTCTCCCGCTGGTATAGGACTGCCTTACTTTACATGATCACACTTTTCACTATTAGTGTGACTAAAGATGGAGTGTCTAAACCTACATTGTTCAGGGCAATTTCTGTGTGTGTAGAAACCTACAGCAGCATTAACCATCGAGCTACAGCAGAACCTGAACATGTGCAAGGGCTTGGGTTTTTGTTTGTGGTCACAATATTCTTAGCATAGCTCTTGGATTCTGCAGATCTCCATGCAGGCTGAAGTAGACTGTTCCCAGATACACAGCTGGCCTCTCAACACCTTAGTTGCCTGTAACTTGCCCCTGCTTACTGTGGCTGTTCTGATCTCTTCCAACCTGGTTTGGCTCGTCAAGGTCGGCCCTCTGAAGTGGGAACAGGCGAGGCAGTGGTAACCCGTTTGAAAACCTATGTGTCAAAGCAGGAGGCGGGGCGCCTCCAGACCCATACAAAGTGCATTAATAGACACAAAATTAATCATTGATACCAGCCTACATAGTCACCAATGAGCTATTGGCATAGTGAATGGCTACGATTGAAGTGTGCTGTTAGTCTTCCACACCAGCAATCTTCCTGACCGGTCTCTTTCTGCATCCAGTTTGCTCAACCCTTATCGTGCGATTATCCACTTCCCTCTCAAAAGAGCGCTGCTCCCTTTCTATTGCCACCAGGTTAAACTTCAGTGCACGGCAGACACCCCTACATGGCAGTCATACTGGTACCCTGCATACCTACTTTGTGCGCATCCCACTCCAGAGCCCTGGACAGGCTGGACTCTTTGTTGAGGTCGAAATATTGAGTGACGCATTTCAATAGATCGTCCCTAAATGGGGGATCAAGCAGCACATCAGTATGTAGCCGCCAGGTGAGAATTCTCGGGGATCGTTTGCCCAATTGAAGCACTGTCTCCAGTGACCAGTGGTCTTAAGAAGTGCTGGCTAAATATTCAGATCGGATAATCTCAGACCCCAGCCGATCAGTGCAGAAAATTAAATCTAAGCTGATATGGATGCCGTGAACGGGAGAATTAAACAAATATTAGCGGTATACTAGATGTCCCAGGCGTCACATATCGTCTAATTGCGTTTTTGGGCCAGTCAGTCATGGATGTGTGCGGTGTTCTAATGCATGTCACATTTGTCAGAGGAGAGTGAGAACAGTCCAAGTCCACATTCGCCACACAATCAAAGTCCCCACCACAAAGCCCTGGTGCATGGGGAACCCAGAACAGTGCAAGTGTGTGTCAGATAAATGTGACTGATTGGCATTAGGTGCATAAATACCCACAATTGTCAGTTGAATCCCATCTAAGTGTCCCTCCGTTATCACATATCGATCACCAGTGTTCACCCTTTGGTTTCCCACCGCATGGGGTCCCCTGGAGCACTCCATAGAAGTACCCCCCATGCATATGCCGACTAGGACATACCATAGGCCTGCCCCCACCACTTTGCACGGACCTTATGGAGTTCTGTAGCAGTGAGATGTGTTTCCTGCAACATGGCAATATTTGTGTGTCAGCACTTTAAGTAGGGATAAATTCTGTATCGCTTAGTAGGAGTACACACATTCCATGTTATCACATTATACTGTGGGGTAAGTCTGTGCATGTGCTCATGAACTACAACAGTAGTGAGTGTCCCAAACAGCGGACCAAAACCCCAATTTTGCATGTGCCCCATGTCCTACCACCACTTCGTGAACCTCTCCACCTCCAACGTGCACCCCAGAATTGCTTGACTTCTTTTAAGGGCACTATGAAATCAAACATCCCCGGCCATATGCCATTAAGAAATAACCAAGAACTAAGAAAACTGTTCAGTGTGCAAAAACTGTAATTATATTTTAACAATTTTTCTAGGTTTGACAACCAAAACTTACTCTGTACTAAAAAAGCCTCGTTCTTTGAAAACTTGCAGCCATATGGGGATTTGCATGATCTCAGTTTTTCGAACTTTTTTTTTTTTCAGTATTTTTTTTTTGTACATGTTTCTTGTTTACACCTGATTACGGTATATTGAATTATAAGGAAGTTATTTTTGTCAGCATAATGTTGGATAGAACACTTTGATGATAATTAAAAAACTTACAAGTGTACAGACGAGTGGGGCAAGGTCTTTTGAAAGCAGGAGTTAATAGTATTCACAAATGTTTTTCCATTTCTAATAATAATGGAATGGTAACTCAATAGAAGTACATAGAAATAATTATATAACTATAACAGTTACTAAGTAATACTACGACAACGCTAGTCATAGCCCAGGTGCCTCCAACCTTTTCTGTATTGAGAACTACGTCTGATCAGGGAAAATCGCTGTGAGCTATGGAAGGCCAAGCAACGCGCTCACTTTTACCAGACACCCTCACACCTAGCTTCATTTACTTTATTGACTTTAAGAATAATGTCCATAGAGCCAGATACTTTGGTTTGATCAAAATACTTTGACTAGGGGCACCATGAAAGGGCTGCCATGTGCGTCAGTGAGAGCGTGGTCTCTGGGGATATATGAACATGTGTGTATGAATGGAATATATGTTATGGGTGACATTTTGCGGCACTTTAAACTCCTCCCGTTTAAAAAAATTGTTGTATTTTTCAGTTATGAATATGGCACCCTGTCTACCAACCAGATTGAGCAAGATGCCTGCTATTTGTAAATACAGCACTTTGAAATGGAAGAAAATTAAACTGAAGAGTTAACTTTATGTTTATATGGATTCCATGAAACTCATCATTTTAATTCTTTCCCATCTTGGAGACCCTAAGATCATCACCACATTACCTCTATGTGCATTCCTATTTATATGGCTCCTGATCCAAAGTTGAAAAACTCTTGAACCAATAGGACCACAGAAGCAGTCAGTCTGCAGCAGATTCCTAAGCTGTTGTGGTAGGTGGTATGCCTACTCCTTGAATCCAAGAGCCTCTGGCTGGTTCGCCACTATTTACATGTTATGCTATAATTCTAAAACACCCTCTATTGCACGCTGCTGAAAGAAAACAGTATTTTTAAAGATGATTCAGTCTTGATATGAATGCACTCCTAGCTACCCAACTTTTTCTCAACCCCAGTCAAATCCTCAATTTCTACCTCCAGCAGTTTTACAGAAGGGCAATTTTGGGTGATTTTCTTATTTAATTATCTAATTCTAGGAGGATATTGATTGCGTTCAAGCTTCTCTCCTCCTGTGAGAGTGGCTGATATCTGACAATCAGCCAGAAACAGCATTTTTCAAGCGTGCAGTGCACCATGATAGGGTTTAAAACATTAGGCTGCATGCCCATTGTCCCTCTTACTGTCCGTAACATAGAAAAGTCAACCACTGTCAGCAAACAAAAGTCAGGAAGCAGCGCAGCAGAAAAACCAATCCCTTTAAACGGATGATGCTATGTTCTCCTTTGTGAAATACAATGGGGACTCTCAACAATCAAGCACTGCCAGGAGCTGTTCCCAAGCTCCTTCAATACTCCGAGAACGACCCTGGTTAAGTGGTGTCCTCTGAATGCTTACCTGGTCATCAAGCCTTGCTGGAGAAGGCAGTGCCGCTCTCACAGATCAGCTGAATTCCATCCAAGAGCACTCATGATGGCCTCTTCACCAGCAGCATCCCCAAATGTCATGTCAATTTATATTGTTCCTGTGGAGGGTATACACTCTTCCAAGTCTTGATTCAGTGATGTGGATGTGCTGCTTCTTCGATCACCCACACCGGTGAATGCAACTCTGTTTCAGCCACCAGCCTTAACTTCTCTCTTTAGTGATTCTCACCACCTCTGGGCAAATGGGACGCTACAGAAAGGAGAGCAGATACCAGAATGCCAAAGAAGAGCAATCAGAACAGTCATCTTCAGATTTAGCTAGCTCTCACACCACTGTTAGGAAATCGGATTTCCTCAAATACAAGAGGTTGCTAACAATATCTCATCAAGCGTACTCCTGGATTAACCTTCCCGGCACTAGCCTCTGTACTTATACTGGACTTCAGACCTGTCAATTAAATGAAAAAAATCTGCTTTTGGCCCCGGCATGATATCAAGTTCAGACTCTGCTGACTATTCACCAGCCAATGGATTCCATCAGACTGATTATTTTTGAAAACCTGATCCGTTCTCCCCCTTTTATGTATCCATTCCAAAAGACTCCCAGAACACTGTGTAAGTAAAATAGTGACATACACTAAGTATCATCTTTCTTTCTGAAACTTTACCTTGGATCTTCCAATTCTACATTCACATTTCTTCCTTTAGCTCTCCCTCAGTGCTTCCACTTCTCCCATTGTAGCCTTCGTGATTCCCTGTCACCTGTTCATAGGCTCTTTTCTTTCCTTTCTTTAACTTCTAACTCTCATTTCTCTCTCCCTCCTTTCAGAGGTTCTCTCTTTTCTCCAGTAAAGATAATTTCTCCCCCAATATTGCAGCTCTACCACCTTAATGTCAGACCTCCTGAACCACTTCCTTCTACCATGAGCCAATTCATGCAGTAGCCTGCTCTCCTTGTACCTGCAAAGCTTCCTCTTCAATTTCACATTTTTTTCTGAAACGTTCCCTTGTACCTTCTGACTTCTGTGAGGTTCTTGCTGCAAGGAACAAAACACAGGGCACAGATGGGTTATCCATTGAGTATTTCACCACCTTTTCAGCTACGATTGCCCAGCACCTGCTGGATGTCCTTAACAAAGCTAAGTCCACCAGCCAGCTTTCAGACTTGATGTGCGAAATGCTGATCGTGGTCCTCCCCAAACCGCAACGTGACCCCTTAGACGTGCATTTGTACCGCCCATTTTTACGCCTCAACCTTGACTGTAAGGTCTTAGGAGTGGTGCTTGTAAATAGGTTGTTCCTTACAGTCAGTACCTTGGTGCATGCTGACCATTCGGGATTCATATATGGATATAGCACTTTTCCTAACATCTGGCAGCTATTGCGGATCACCCACAGTACCCCACCGGAGGCGCATGTCCGAGTAGTGGTGTCTCTAGATATCAAAAAAGCTTTCAATACCCTGGGCTGGGGATTCTTATTGGCAACCTCAGAGAGCACAGGCTTTGGACCAGAGTTTCTTGGTTGAATTTGCACACTGTATTCAAGCCCAATGACTACAGTTAAAACAGTCCAGTTGATATCCGACAGCTTCTCTATCCAGCGAGGCACTAGACAGGGGTGCCTGTTGTCACCATTGCTTTTCACGATAGCATTTGAGCAACTGGCTTGCCATCTGCGTATGCGTGCACTGGACTGAGTGATCTTCGAACTGGATATCTATCACATTATTTCACTATATACGGACGATATCTTGATCTTCTTATGCAAGGTCGGACACTGCCTGTCAAACTTGCTGCACTTATTAGACAACTTTCACATAGTCCCTTATGTTCAGTTGGCCCAATTCTTGTCTGTTCCTTCTTACTCTGACCCCTGTGCCCCATAGAGGTGCTTCACCGAACACCAACTCAAGTGGTGTCACAATACATTTAAATACCTAGGCGTCCAAATATATCACACTGACAGGGCCCTTAAATAGGGTAACTTGGATAGGGCATTATGATTCAAGGATTCCTCCCCTTCTGGCGTCTGTTACCGCTCTTCTGTGGTGGGGTGAGTGGTGATTGCTAAAATGCTTGTGCTGCCCAGACTGTTGTATTTTTGGCAGCAATTCCACTAGTGCTCCCCAAATGTTTTTTGGGGAGTTAAATATCCTTCTTGCTAGAACTTATATGGGGAGCAGGCAGTCAGGTGGGTCTCTCTGTTGCACAGAGATCCTTACTTGAGGGAAGGCTTGGCAAGTCCAACTTTGAATTGTAATACGCAGCAGCGCAGCTACAATAGCTTCTTCACTGGCTGTATGCAACTCCCTGCCCTGAGCGGTGCTGGGAGAAACGACTGTCTATACCAGTCACAATGAGGATGGAGCAAGGTGGAGGCAGCGCAAGTGTGCTGCAACGGTTTGTACATGGCATGAACCCCCACATTCCTTACTCACCATCCATAATACTAGGGCGATTACCAGGCATTCAGGAACTGGCCTTGGAGACCTGATTTGCCATTGTGGAGAGTGACATGGGCCAATTAGGAGATCTCTTTCAGAAGGGAGTCTTTATGTCTTTTCAGGACATAATGGATACATACAATATGGGCGCACCACTTTTTGGTGTATCACTCATTCAAGTGAATCGTAAGGGCTACTTAGGAGGCCTGGTAGGCAGAACTGTCCTCAACACCCATACTTCATGCTCGTCTCATGCATGGTGGAATGTGATGAGCTATCTCCACTTGATAGTTGACATTGCTGTCTTGAGTGCTGGAGTACACAGGAAAAGCACTGGCCATTTGGAACAGTGTTCTCCTGTAACCACTGACAGCAAGGCTTGGGAACAGGTGTTACAACCCGTGAAGGAGGTATCCAGAAAACCCAGATTCCTCTTTTCAACAATTTAATTACACACAACATGCATATCCCTCCTCCACCCCCAACGTATTAAGCGTATGTTCCCTGCGTTCATACCTGAATGTTTGCGATGTAAGCTGGTGGAGGCCGGTTTTTGTCACATGATGTGGGAGTGCCCACCGCTTCAATTGACCTGGGCAGAGGTTATGGCTAACACGGCAGAACTGGGAGGATACTTTTTGTTGCCAACTCTTGAGTCCTTCATCCTGAAACCGAAGGAGACAAACACTTACAGAGGTTTATAGATCTTGCGTTTGTACTTTTCAAATGGCAAATTGCCATGACATGGAAGGCACCTGCTTTATATCTGGAGGTGGCTACTCACGCTGCTGCAGTGGGGAGGCGTGGAGGCTAATACATTACACTCAGAGTGTGCCAGGGGAGTGGGCAGGGTGGAGAGAGAGAACTGGAACACCGAATGACACCCACCTATCTTGAGGGGGACACCTTAGAGTTGCCGAGGGTGTGACCAAGTGTAGGTAACACAGCTACATGCTTATTACATGCCTCTACTGCATAGTGGTCCCCATACTCCTCGCAATGAATGGTGGCATAGTGTTGCAACCAGTTCCACTTACTGACAGCCACTGTGCTCGACCACGGCGTATACTAGTGTTTATGTCCGAATCACTGCTTATTTCTTGCTCCTCTGTTACGTAACATGGACCCTACAGGCTTCATTTCATGTGGTTCTTATTACCATCATTGCTCTGTGCCTGCTCCTTTCTGGTTTTGTTTTGCTCCTGCAATGATGTTCTTGCTTATGCTATTCAAACATAATGTAATATGTATGAGCACAGCCTACTTTTGACTATACCCTGAATGCCTTCATAATGTCTCCATTCGTATTGTTGATAACCAATAAAAACTATTTTTTTAAAAGCATGGTTCCAGTTTTTTTTTTTTTTTTTTTTTTAGAAGAAACAGTGTTTGTTAGAAGTGTTGGACAAGTTTCTCGAAGTGGAAAGATTGCACCTGCTGAATCCTCAGCCTAAGACTGTACTAATCTCCATTTGCATAAAGTTCCAGCTTCGGTGGTCAGTACAACCAACAATGTATAGAATCATGGTCCTTTTGGTTGGGACAAGTTAGTCATGTTTTATTTTCTCATTATGGCATTTATATGCAGACTGTGCAAGCTTGTCAACGATCACCAGTTATATTTGACTACCTCAAATTGGATGTGTGGGTGCTTGGTACTTCTGCACATCAAATATCTCAAACTCTGTATAGTATTGGTGTTTTTAAGACACCTTTTCCGGTGCTGAGAAACAAAAAATGTTTGATTATTTTTCCAAGAAATTATCACATATGTTTTTCCAATTAGATCAATTTTTGAGGGATGGGAATTCACCCATTGTAAGACGTACAAATTGGTCAACGCCAGAGGATATGCCTCATCTAAGTATCATTCCAACTTCTGTATCAGTTTCACTTCGAGATATCTTTGACCCACTACACTAGTACTGATTGTTTGAGCATATCCTTGTTTTCCTGTTCCCAGTACCTTTCTTGGTCTTTGATTTGTACAGCTTGCACAATTGTATCTGTCTAATGCAATGACTGCCAGACTATTTTTTTGCATGATATTGTAAATTTGTTTCTAACACGTTTTTATTATGGTGATAATATACAAATAATAATAAATTTTTAGTACAATAGAAATTCATAGAACACTGATATTACTGATAAATTAAATTCCACTCGATCATGAAATACTTAATTCAGACTATTCATAAAAGCCCGTACAAATTGTTCATTACAAACCCCTATTAGTCTCTAATTTATTGAGGCCCAGTAAAGATTAGTCCCCTACAAATCAATTACAGCAGATCTCGATTAAGTGAATCAAAGAAATCCCAAATGCCCTCTGTCTGTAAAGCTCCTATTCATTCATCTTAAGCACATTTATGGAAGCAAACCCTTTGCATTTTCCTCTTAGAGTCCTCAAATACCGGGTTCTAGGTGACTTTCAGTGCATAGTGATAGTTGACTTAGGGCCTGAGTTAGAGTTTGGGAGAGGGGGGTGGTTATCCCATCACAACGGTGACAGATATCCGTCCGCCGAAATATAAATCCCATAAGATATAATAGGATTTATATTTCGGCGGACAGGATATCTGTCACCGTTGTGACAGAGTAACCCTTCTGACAAACTCTAAATCAACTCCCACAAACTCTAAATCATAGGATATAATGGGATTTATCTGTTGGCGTACAGGCTATCTGTAACCGCTCAGCCGAACTCTAAATCAGGCCCTTAGTTGTTAACATTGCTATAAAAAAAATGTTCTGTTTTCTTACTGGTCAGTTTACCTTTGTGCTTATCCCGATAGAACTGTAGTTGGCACAGATAAGTGATCTTTGTGAATCAAATTTTTTTGCCCAAAAATCGCATAGTTTTGGGCAAGCCTGCCATATATTTGTAATCATCCAGTGGATCATTCTGGCATCTTGGGTATTATAAATCCTGTCTAGCTCGCACTTTGGGCAAAGCAAAAAAACTGGTGTTTTATAGCATCCACTTCCAGAAAAATTGCTTATGAAGACAGTTGGCTCATCTGCGTGTAATACAATCCAATGTATTGGTGCTTTTCCATAATTGTTTTATATTACAAATCCCTGTCTCCTTTACCCATTGATTGGCCAAATTATTTATGGTGTTTCAATTAGTTTGTTTGCATAGGTATTCGTTTTAGACACCTATTTCTTTAACCCCAGCTATAAAACATATATTGAGGATTTCATCTAATCATCTTTGTTCTGTGAAAAGCGTTAATCAACTGAGCATATGCCAGCCAACCCTACTTTTGTGGCAAGTCCTTGTTCCACAGCAGTATGAAACAATTTTCTTGCTAGTGTTTAATTACAGAAAAGCACAATGTTTTAACCGAGTCTGACAATCAATGGAATCTTGAAAAAAATGTTGCTTACTTAAAAAAAAAAAAAAAAAGCTTGCAATGTCTGGATTGTCATTTTTTTGGAGAATATGATGAATGTATGGAATTCAGAAAAGACCACCTTCTTCTCTGTCCTGCCAGGTGTTGAGGCTGGGTCTTACAGCACTTTCCAAGACCATTCTGGGCTGGCTTTGATTCTAAGCCTATACATCTAGACAGGGCCCAACATGCTCTGCAGACAACTTGCTTCATTGTCTTGCTGAAAAATAAAGAAGTTGTTTTGCTAGGGGGGCACTTAAGCCAAACCTTTGTGTTTTTGTGTTTTTTTTACATTTACTTCTAGACCCCTTTTAACACAATATTCCAAGAAACGGACGCCCTCAAAAGAAATATTGCAATGTTGGCAAATAGTAAATAGATGCCTGGTGGACTTGTATAGAGATAGAGATGCTACTGGAAGTAGCATGAAGCCTTGCCTTACTACGCTGTGTCGGCCTCTGTCCTGCAGTGAGTTCTCCCAACCCTGCAGTCTTCTGTTGCTTTCTGCACAGTGACAAGCAGGAGGTAGGAGACTGCGCAATTGGGAATAAAAAATAGATATTAACTAGAATAATATTACTTACCTCTGCTATCCTCCATTATCTCTTTTTCTACCAAAGTGTTGGGAGTGGCCTAAACCCTCTTATATTCCTAACATGACTTTCAACTCAGTTCAGACTGTTTTATGCATACTCTCCAGTATTGAATCTTTCATTGAGTCAGAGGCTTGAATCTTCTGCGTTGTCAAGGTGGGAGTCCCATGGCAATTACAATAAGTAGTGTAAAGCATTGTATATTGAAGCTTAGGTAAGTGACTTTGTTAACCGATGCACATTGTTTTAATAAGAACCAGACTTCAGCCAATCAGGAAGCAGCTCCTGAAGCACTCATCCCCCCCCCACGGGTCATCATACCTCATGTTTCTTACTGCGTGTCGTGTAAAGGAAGTCTTGCTGAGCTGTGAGCAGTTCTTCGGTGTTTCTGCTGAAAGTCTTAGACATTTGACATCCCACTGGGTTTCATTTGTCCGCTATCTTGAAGTAACATCTTAGCTGTTGAATTCCACATTCAAAATTATGTCAGAGGCATCTTATGTGGACATCTTGGTATATTCTCTGTGGATCCTCACTAAGAACGCCTATATTGCCTTCTCCCTCACTATAAGTCTAAATACTATGAAAAGTGTTGCCCCTTTACTGCCACAACCTTGAAGGACGGGTAAGCCAGACTTGTCCTGTGGCTACAAAAAAAGGAAGGTTATTGAAAATCCCTTATCTTTGATGATGAAGTTAAGGGAATATCTTCTCAGAAGAACAACCATAAAAGATATCAGGAAAAAGACTCCTCTCAAAAGTCCTCAAAAATTTTTTTGAAACCAAAGGCAAGACAGTTCTTATAGTATTTTAGTGGCAGAGAAACAGCCAGTAACATCAAAGAAAAATTCAACCTCTTCGACTTAGAGATGTCAGAGAAAGAATAATTCTAGTTATGTTTCTGATGAAAAACAGCAAGAAAAAATCACCAAATCTCCATCTATGAGGAAGCTGTCTACTTCAGCTTGAAGGGAGACCATGGAATCAGTACCCAGGCAATCGCCAAAATCACAGGATGTACAATTGGGGCCCGTAAGGTCAGTAAACCACAAACATATTAACAATAGGGTGCCTACCACTTCATAGAGCAATGACCCCATGACTGTGCACACTGAGGATATATTCCTTCTTTCCACTACTCCACCCATCTCACAATGCATTCCCATCTTCAATTTATCCAACTACTTACTATCCTCTGAAGAGATCATTTTACTTAGTGAGGAACTCTCCTTTCTCATAACAGAAGAAACAGCATTTTTTCAGATTGCAATCCGAACTTCAGAGATAATTTTGGAAAATCAGACTCAAACATGTCTTCCATGTTAGAAATATTCCCCTACTTCTTCAGTATCTTTACTTAAACCTCCATCTTCATTTATTCCTCAGAATGCTATGATGCCTCCTGAAATATTAGGAGGCATTGTGATGCAGGACAGATAATTAGGAAAACATGAGACAACTTAGCAACCACAATCATTGCACCTAAATATCTGTTAACCGCCTTAGTGGTATAAAAATCAAGATACCGCAAGCCACCACCTGTGACCTGTCATCAAGCGCAAGATACCTCAGTGCACCACTCATGACATTGAGGGGGGTCATACTGACACAGCAAGAATTTGAGTTCCTCAGTAAAAATCACAGATGATATCTGTATTGTATACCCTTCCAAAGATTTTCAAAGATGCTAACCCACCTTCTAACAGACCCATCCTGTCGGTCTGTGACTCTATCCTAGAGCCCATAGGGTAATACGAAAACATTTTCTTTAAAGATTGAGTTCCCCTTTTAGATACCTATGTGAGACAATAGTACGTATATAATTTACCTCATTGGAGGGTTAGAATTTGACCCCGCACAAGAACTGCTGGCGACCCTAGACACAGTGTCACTATGTACCAGCACACCTCAGAGGGAATGTATAGAGGTGATGAGACAGGTCCTTGACTGACAACCTGTCCCATATCATGTCCCTACCAACTTTATCGTGGACCTCCTTGAAATTGCTCTCACTGCCAACTCCTTCATGTATGGGAATAAATACTATAAGCAATGCTCCGGTACATCTACAGGAGCTATTTTTGGCACCTAATCTGGCTAATCTCTGTGTAGGGCAGTTTGAACTTGACTTTGTTACCACAGGTGATAACCTCTTTTTCAACCACATTTGCTGCTGGAAAATATATATTGATGATATCTTTATGATCTGGAAGTGCCCCACTGACATATTGGCACTGTTCATACAATATTTGAATAGTTGCCACTCCTTATCTGAAACTCACTCACAATATTGATCACCATAGCATATCCCTTCCTTGGTCTAGAGATTAAAAACAATGAAAACAACCTCATTGTTTCCTTATACAGGAAACTCAAAGTGCAACACCCTTCTACAGTATAAAATTTCCACCCACGAGCACTCAAGGATGGCTTTCCTGTCTCGTCCCGTTATTGAGTAAAAAACTACAAGAGAGGGGTTATCCCAAATGTCTTAAAACCTTTATGAAAAGGGCAGGGTATAGCACGAGAGAGGCCATACTGCAGACCTTTGAAAAGCCATCATCAGATAAGATTACTTGTGTTAACACTTTTTACGCGGATACTAATAAAATAGTTAAAACCAGCAAAAAACACTGGTCTGTTCTGAAAAACATGGAGTGTTTCAAAGAACTTCAACTTTTTCCTATAAAAAAAGGTAAAAACTTCGGGGATCACTGGGTCCATTCTCATTCCAGTCTCTCTAAACAACAGGAAACAATTCTATCCTAATGAAGTTTAGACCCTATCAAGGGCCACTTTAAATTTGGCAACTGCGTTGCATGCCAGTTCACACAAAACATTACGTTTTTCAAACATGGCATGATACAGATATCTCTACAACAGCACACTACCTGTTCATCCAGCAATGTGATCTACTGTATTTTCTGCCCATGCAATCGATCTAAATTAAGCAGACTTCCCAACAGGTTAAGGCCACGATTGGCCAGCACAAAATCTGCATCCTCTGTGGTATTCAACCCTACTTGGCAAAGCATCACTCTGCAGAGGACCTGAGATGGCAAGTAATCGAGATGGCCCTTCCATCTCTTAGAGGTGGAGACACAGCATACACTCTGCAGCGCTTGGAGTATAAATGGATTGACAAATGTGACTCTTTAAAAAAAAAAAGACTTAAATCTATGGAGGAGTGGCACAAATTCATTACACTCATAAACCAAATTTTGCTCTGGCGCCAATACTCACATTTTTCTATGTTTTCCAAATGGCCAATTGACGGTGAGATCAAGCCTCTTTCTGTTCTGTTTTTCATATCCTCTGGCATAAAATTTCCCTCCTTGATCTATTGTTGACTTGTATTCATTTTGTTTATGTTCCTCATATGTATTTATGATTTTATATGTATTTTATATGTAATTATGGATAACCCTTGGAATCATTGAGCCTGACCTGCTGCGCTGACATGCTTAAGCCATCTTGCCAATTCATCCCTTGGCCTACTCACATGTGGCAATTGATTTTACTCTTGACCTGATTCGGTGTTAATTCATTACTGTCTTTACATTATTACCGTCACAACCTGCACACACTTGGTTAGCACCATTATTGCTTTTCTCTGCTCCTTGTCTGGAGGGCTGCAGACATGTGTTAATTGTTAGGGATATTAGGAATGATTTCTCCCTATTACCTGCCTTTCAAATATGAAATTGTTAGTGCAACATTGGGTTTGCTTTGTTCCCCGAATAGGAGCCTCTTAAATATGATACTACCTATGCGAACGTGCCTCCAGCCCCCCAAGCTACCCGACCCCCTGCCCTTCCTCGGAGAATCGTCTCCTTTTGTACAGATTCCTGCGTACACCTTCAGACTATTCATTGAGACTAGTTTCCTTAATCCTGTTCTAAATATCATTCTGCCCATTTCATCTTCACTATCATACTGTCCTTTAGTGTTAAGCGTATATTTTAAATTTGTCCCCCACTCTTGTGTTGTGTAGCGCTATTGTTTTTTAAAATTCTTTTTTTATTGTTGGCTCCAATTTACAAAGGGCTTCAGACATCTATACCCTGTTAGTAATTATGTCCATATACTATACAGGCCTCCCAGCAATTATCTGACATGTCTGTGTAACTATGGCTCACTATGGCAATGCTGTTAGCATTTGTCTCAATATACTATACATGCCACGCAGCAATTATCTGATGTGTACGTGTAACCCACAGCTCACTGTAACAACACAACACCCCCACAGGCCCATCTGCCTGGCCACGCCTCCCCTTCCATCTGGTTGCAATGCAGCTGAAGTCTCACTTTGGTGCCCAGCGCCATATCTGTAGTCCCAGTGGGAAGACACTGACGATTGGCTACCAGTTTGCCGCTGGCAATCCTCCAATCGGAACTTTGCCTTTCCTGACACGCTTCAGGCTGTTCAAGCTGGCCTGATTCTTTCTCTCTTCTTGGGGCCTCTGGCTGGATCGAGCATCTTTTAACTCTTGGTAAGCTTGAGTTAAAAGATGCTCGATGCTACTGAGTGAACTTTTATCTGTGTTGGCAGTTCTTTTATTCAAACCTTGTTGAGCTGTTTCTCAATCTCTATTCCCTTTTGCCACCCACACCTTTAGGCTGAGACCCGTGAGTATGTGTATATATATATTTTTACCCTTGCACCTCGCTGATAATTAATCATAAGGCATCTTCCCTTCATCAATGAGTAGTGTCCCTGGGTAAGCACTACCTGCACTTTTAATTTGTCCATGCTAGTGGCCTCCTGCTTAACTTCATCGTGAATGCTGTACATATGATTACACCCCCTATAAGTACCCCACTGGGCCTTATTATCTGCAACACTTTCTGGCAGTCCTTGAGTGACTATCTCTACACAGGCTCTGATTTTCCAACATACCAGTATGTATATTTATTATTTTCCTCATTTACCTTTACTTCCATTGCTTAGCCCACATGCTAATTCTCCTTATATCGTCATTCCCCAGTTCTGATGTGACCTTCATACCCCTTGTAGTGTCGAAACGCCATTGACACCATCACAGACAGACCTCTTGTTACAAAATATCAAGATGGAACTTCCCTAGAGTACCACTCATACTTATCCAGTGTCTAAAGCTGTCTGTTTCATAACAATGCACCATTTATTTTCACATATTTTGTCACCACTCTTTCTTGTCAGTTATGGTTTTGTCACTTTGGGGCTTCTCAAAATCCATTTGTCACTTATCGCAAAACTGTGTAACCTTTCTTCGGCATTTTGTGTTTAAAATAAAATTAATTTTGGGTTAATTTACTGCTCTGATGTCATACTGGTTTTCACTCATATGTACTGTTTCAGATTGATTCTTGTCAATTATTTTCTGTCCCATTACATTGTCTATTCGCATGAGTTCCATGCGAACGCCTGCTTTAAGTTTAAGCTTGATATCCATCTTCACATGGACATTTGGGTTGCTCTTATATTTGAGACATATAAGAAACAATACATTGACTGACCCATCGTCGATGAAGCAAGTGTCTTCGAAGTACTGATGACAACTTCATCATCGCGATCCACATCAATCATGGCAACAGCGTCGACAAAACCGTTGACTACTGTTACACCTACAGGCTCAGTGTTGTTGACGGCAACAATAACACCTTCTGCAAACACAGTGGGCATCGTTGACAGCTCAGTCGACATGCCCATCAACGTGACAAGCTAAGGTTACCCACATCGCTTAAGAAGATATTTCAGTTTCGATTCGACCAGACTTCTCTAACTGAAGTCTCTCCTTTTTCACCAGCACATCTATTTTAAGTGGAGGAAACTGATGCTGATGGCTCTTTTGGCACCACATACCATCCCACACAACTCCATTTAAAGTGCAAAGAGGATGATAACAATGAACGTCTAGAAGGAAAATATCCATACCAGGATAGACCTCCGGTGAAGGCAAGATCCTTCGAGACCTTTTATGAGTAATACCAATTTGATGGAACATCTGATGATCAGTGCCACTACCAGGAACCCATGATGCAGGTTTCACCAGCCTTGATAACTGACCTTCACCAAAGCTGGCGGATAATTATCAAAGGTTTCCTGAATCAGATAATTCTCTGCAACTACCACAATTCACACCTGCTCATCACACACCTTCCCCTCTCACTCCTTGTTTACTCCATCAGGTGATTGGCCCAGTTGTGCAACAGAGATAATTTGTGCCACCTAGAATCTTGGCACCCATTGCAGTCCACAAGGATTACGTGGATGATGATAAAGAACAACCAGGGGAGGGTAGGATTACCAAAAATGAGCCATCTGGCACTGGGGAAGAATGGAACTACTACATTGCACCGCATTCAACTTCTCTTACTCCACCAGCTGCTAATTTCCATCCAGATGACATTGGAGGCTTTCACAATCTTCTGGAGAGAGATTTGATTTCCTATTAAGCAGATCGACTGCTTCCTATATGATTTTAAGTAGTCAGCAAGAAATTCGGTAAAGGCTATACCCGTAGTATATAACATATGGACCAAAGACATGATGCTCATGAAAAAGCCCTACAGTTTGGCTTCAATAGTACCTTGCCTAGATAAAAATATAAGGCCTCACAACTTCTCTTATTGGTCATTCATACTTGGACTCGGAGGTCAAGCACGCTTCTTAAAGAAGCTCCAGGAATTCTACCACTCCTTGCATTACACCACCTGACAAGGAGGGTAGACTTTAGATAACGTAGGGAAGAGATTCTTTGCGATGGCAACTATGACCATTAAGCATCTAATGATTTAGCTGTTCTAGGCCTGTACAACAGTCAAATGTGTTTGGATCAGGGAGCCTAATTTGATTTATTACCAGAAGATATGCAAAAAGGGTGAGAAAATGTCAGCTGATACTATTGATTTGACAATGTATATTGCCTCTAACTGTTTTAGTCAGATTGCTGAGTCGACTAAGGATGGCTCAAAGCAACTTCTTTCCTAGCAGTCAGCTGAAACTATTGATATTGCCGTTAGCTGTTTTAGACAGATTGCTGAGGTGGCCATGGATGGATCAGAGCAACTTCTTTCCTAGAAGAAGTTCAGGCAAAAAAATTGGATATGGCATCTAATGGTGATAATCTGTTTGTTGAGCATGTTGACAATGCCTTCCAATCCATTAAATCGGATATAGAGACTGCAAGATCGTTGGGAGTGTTACAATAGTGTTGTTACCAACTCTTTGGTGACACTAGTGGAAGGTAGCGGCATTTCTCATAGAGAGGACATTTTCAACCACACAGATATCAACCCTACCTTCATTTACAACAGGGTTATTGCCAACAGTTCTCACAATAACAGCGGAGACCTGTTGCAGCTTTGTCTAGACAAACCCCCTGAAAAAGGCCTGCAGCTTTCAGTAAGGCTCAAGAATCATCAAGGCACCAGTGACAGCTTTCAGGTACTTTTCACCCCCACATCTTACTTGGGGGTCAAATGTCATTAAAATTATTTTGGCAGCTGGAATTCCCTAGCTACAGATCATTGGGTGCTGGATTTAATTCATTATAGCCAGGAATTCCTTCCAAAACCTTTGCGAAATCCACCTTGTACGGGGTCACATCAACATCTTCGTCTTAAAAGAAGAGATTATTCCGCTCCGACAGAAGGAGACTGTAGAGGAAGTTCTTCATCAAAACACAGGTTGTGATTTCAATTTTTTCCTCATCGTGAAAAAGTCAGGGTAATGAAGACAAGTCCCTTCATTTGCAACAACTGAACGAGTTCCTGAAAAATACAATACTTCAGCATGGTTACCTTACAGTAAATAGTCCAGCTATTAAACAGGGGGGACGTAATGTCAACTCTAGACCTCCGAGAAGCATATTTTGATATCTCCATTCATTTAAAACTCGAAGATACCTGAGATTCGAGGTGGCTGCGTGCCATTATTAGGTTAAAGTCCTTTAATTTGGTCTCACATTTTAATAATTGCAAGGCTCCACTAGCCACTTCCCTGAGTGGGGGAACGCAACAAACAAAAAAATCTTGTCTGCCTTTTTTTGGTATAGGTGGACCACTGATTCATAATCATTGTTGTACCAGCAAGTAGTAAAATATTTTTCTGTTAGCCGGCATGCAGGTTGCAGCAACTTCAGATATATGTGCAGAAAACAATGACAGTAGTGTACGAGGATAAAGCTGTTAATGATGTAGTCGGATCATAAGGTCCTTACTTCAGTGGAACTGCCCTCTACATCTTAAAGGTCTTAAGATTGATATTAAACAAGTCGCGTTCACAGAAGTGGTGGAGGATATTTTTAGAAGCTTAAGGAATGGAATGCGATGGGTTTCATTGGAGACCTCTGAATTTCAGAGAGGAAAGAGAAATATTTAGAGCCATATAGAACACAGCTGAAATGCCTGTAGAGGTTACTCAACACCTTCCTCTAGCTTCTTGCTGCAGAGAATGACAGAGGGGTGGGCCAATGGATGAGAATGATCAGACGAATGCTAGGCTTGCCCTTTAGAGGACTTGGGCTGAGAGGCATACGGCTCAAATCCCTCCAATGACCTACTTTACTCTGGAAAGACTGTAGCAGATTGGCAGGGTCGTGGATGTTGGGACCCTTTTCCATGTAGTATGGAATTTCCTGGTCATTGCTACTTAGTGGTCATTGTCCTTTGCCTCCTGGCCTCCTGGGAATAATGGATGACTTTGAGGGCAGTCAGGAGAACAGACCTTCGTGGGCATATGAACTGTTGTGGCAAAGCAGTAGATTGCTGCACTCCCGTTGGAAGAATGACTGAGCACTATGGACAGATATGCAGAGTTTGAGGAACTCATCTACGATGTCAAGGGGGGCCTGCGTAAGTATCAGAAGATTTAGGGGCGTGTGGGGGAGTGTCTTGGCATTTAAAGTGACTAATCAGAGACTTATTTCCTAAATAGCTGCATGCAAAATCAGTGCTGCTTGTGATCTTTGACTGATGCACGGTTATACTGCTGTGTTGTGTTTTTTAGAGAAAAGAAATAAAATATGGTTTATGAAAAAACAGAACAAAGCCTTTTTTTCGAGCTAGCAAATATGCTTTTTAAAACAGATTTGAATATGTGATTGTAGTAAATTTCTGCTCAACCCCTGGAAGCTTTGATATTTTCTAATAAACCGTCTTCTAAATTAGGAGTTTACCATTTTGGAATCCCAACTGCAGTTTTTTCTACTGATGATGGTTGTGACAAATTACTAAAGGAATGGATGTTGTTCACAGTTTTAAACTAATATTTGTTATGGTGTACCATCGTGAGGGATGTATATTTGCTTAATCATATGTCTTCGGTGTTTGTGGGTCTTGAAGTTATTGTTTTTTATTTGAATTATGGCATGTACTAAACGTTCTAAATAATACATTTCTTTAAATGAAAATGCTGAAGCAGGGCTTGAATTTGTAATGGAAAAAGGTTAAATTATATTTTGAGATTATTTCCAGTTGCTGTAGTGAAATTGGACACCAGGTTTTAATGGAGTTTTCTCATTGTTGTTGGTCCCACTGGGTTGTGTTTAATTCTAAAGTATATCCACCTTTTTCTGTCTCGTGCCATTTATGTGTTTTTATTTATCGGTTTTCTATTTCTACTTAATGTGAGTATTTTAAATTACCCACACACATTCTTATGTGCTTGCATAAAACAATAGAATTAAAAACATTATTGCTTCCATAACATTCAGTTGTTTGGGTATGTCATATATGAAGACAGTGTGCTGAAAGAGAGCAAACTGAGTCAAGGGGAACAGACCAAGCTTGATTAACGAGTCAACCACCAAACATGATTTGAACGTAAATGTAAAAAAAAAAAAAAATGATTCCTTCTTCACTTCCTGAACTGGTAAAGCTGGATAAAAAGAGGGATCAGGCACTGTCCTAACTTTGCTGTCAGTTTAGTTTATTCCTGACATCAAACTGATTGTGATGTTGGTGCTAGAGGTCTCGCCTGGTTGCTTAATCTTTAATATACATCAGCATCAACTGTGTTAAGTGATAGTAACTGCTTGGGAAAATCCTCATCCTGGCCCTACCTCTTTTCGCTGTGCTCCCCAAAACCTGCTGATGTGTGACTTGTCTTTAGATTAACAAGAACAACTAAGGCAAGCTATTGAATGTAAACTGTTTAACTGTGAGGCATATTCCAAACCTCAACACATTGTTCTTTGATATTTTAAGTTTTTTTTTTTACTGTAATGCGAGGTTCACTTGCCCTGCGGACGCCACGTGGGACCTATGAGGGGAAAAAAAAAAACATCAAGATGCTGATTCCTACACTCTCAAGTGCACAAGAATAAATCCTTCCTGAATTGCAGGCCCAAAGTATCTTAACTAAATACAGGCCCATCTCTAAACTACCAAACACGCTTAGTGGTGTAGGGTACAAGGCTGCAAAACAACTGAATGCTTACATTGAGTCCCACAATCTCCTTGGTGACCTAACAGAGGCATGAAATGTTACTGTCTAACATTAAAGAGCCCCCTCAAACCAGTATTGTATCCCGAAGCCCATTCTTCTTCATCAACTCACATCCTACCTTATAGTAGATTTCAGGACCGTCTCATTGTTAGCCCTTCTCAAACAAACCCTTCAGAATCTAGCTTTAGAAACTGAGACGCTGGCCTTGAAGTTACTACAAAAGCAAAAACAGATGATGGACGGAATGCAGAGCAAATCAAACATTCACCCCCAGTCACAGATCTGGGTTTAATCCATCAGTTTTTTTGCTTGTCATGCCATTCCTCTTTGGACCCTGCCATATGCAAATCAGTCTTGACCCTGTTCCCCAGGGAAACAGTCCAGCCCGAACTGCCAGGCCAGGTCCTCCCTGGACCAGAAACAAGCATCCTGGGACCGGTTTCAGGGTATCACCCTTCGTCAGCCAGGCTGGCTTGAATCTAGTGGCATAGCAAGCATGGGACCCACGTCTGGGCATACCCTTCCCACTTGGGGTGACAAAAGCAAAAACAACAGATGATGGACGGAATGCAGAGCAAATCAAATATTCACCCCCAGTCACAGATCTGGGTTTAATCCATCAGTTTTTTTGCTTGTCATGCCATTCCTCTTTGGACCCAGCCATATGCAAATCAGTCTTGACCCTCTTCCCCATGGAAACAGTCCAGCCCGAACTGTCAGGCCAGGTCCTCCCTGGACCAGAAACAAGCATCCTGGAACCGGTTTCAGGGTATCACCCTTCATCATTTGTGTTTTGCTTTGCTTGAAGTTACTACAGTCAAGAAAATGTCATTCTTTCATTTTATTATTAGCTGACTAGATAGACACTACAAAAGTGTTAAATTATGGTAAAGAAGATTAACAATGTTGGATTCAGTTTATACATGGCTAGTGCTCTGGGAAATAAACAGTATATTTGTGATCTGTTGTAATAGGGGCGATAGCAAGGAAGGATCTAACACCCTGCTTGGGAATGAGTTGGAGGAGGACAAACATGTGAGTCAGGGTCTGAAATTAATACTGGTCTAAAATGGTAACATTTATAAAGTGTATGGAAAACAAAATATTGACATAAATGTGAATTGGGAAGTATGAAAAACAAGAAATGGTGAATTCAGTAGGTCTTGCCTACGAGTAGTATTGACTTTGCCATTGTTTTTCTCCATGTTTGGGGGCTCAGTGGAGGGCAGTGTGAACAATGGAGGGAGGGCAGGTGACAAGAACCACACAGAAGGGCAGGTGGGGCAGCAAAGACAACGGAGGGAAGGCTGATGGAGGGTGGGAGGAAGGTGCTGGGGGCAAGCAGACAGACAGCGGAGGAACGGTGGGAGGGACACAGACGGGAGAGAAGTGCATGAGGTAGTCAGGTGAGAGCTATGGACTCTCCTAGAGTGCTTAAACTCAAAGAAAAAGAAGCACCCAAAAAAATGAGCAGTGGAAGTGACACGCGTAATGCTTCTATGCTCCTGGGGAGGGACATAGACATGAGGAGAAAGGAAACCTTCGGCACCTGACCCATAAGATGCAAGCAAACAAGAGTGACAATGAAGCAAACCATAGGTAAACAATAGCGGTCTCCATGCCATTGTTAAAAAACAAAAGGACTTGCATGTGATGTCTTCGTCAAGACTCACAAAGAAAATTTAAATTGAAACCACTTATTGAAGAATTACTGTTTTTAGCGGTTTGTTTCTCTCTATTATAGTTGGATTGTAAGACTGACTGACGTAAAATATCTGCCATCTGTGAACGCGCTCGAAATTAGCAGAAATACAGACGTTTTCACACTTCGAGCAACTAGCAATCTTCTTAACTGATTTCGGTGTGAAAATAGGGAATACATATGATATTCTTTCAGATCATAGTTTTTGTGATCCAGTCATCTCACTATATTATTTGATATGTAGGTTTTAGCATTTTTGGTTACATGAGCATAACAAATTGATGTTTTTCATTGTGTATATTACGATAGTATACCACATAAACTGATGTCATAAATGTAAAGAAACTGTCACATCAGTGGTGCGTTCTTCATTGGTCTTTCCGAATTTGAAAGGCTGGTGTTTGTGCTAGAGAGAGGTGGCAAGTCCTAGTTTTTGAAAATTTCACCCTTTCTTTCATTTCCAAGGCCCAGAGAAGAACTGTTGAAACTATGTGGGCAGAAACAATGAAATAGACTTTCACACAAGTGTGCATTTCAATAAAATGGATGTCTCACCGTTATGTTGTTGTTGCCACACAACCCCATAGAGTCCTTTGTTCCGTTTCTAGATATTTCCTAGACCAATTTTAATCCTTCACACGTCTGTCTTCCTTGTAAAAGCTTCACTTTATACTTGTATGGTAGCATTCAGTTAAATAAAATACAGTTCTAACAAAGGGCAAACAGTTATTTTTTCCATCTAGTTTTACTGGTCCCTCTTTCCTAATACCCTGGTTAATGATTCCAACACAAATTACAGCTTTTGGGTTGCTTAAACTGATGAAAACTTTGGATCAGATCTGAAACAATATAATGATCGTGTGCTAGTAATCAAACGTGCTGTGAGCTTATGTGAGGCTAAAATTTCCGTGTTTTTTTTTTTTTTAGGACTGTGCCAATTTGCCCCCAGAGGTTGCCTTTTTCCCAGACTAGCCCAGGTTGCCAGTGAGAAAGGTAAGACAAAGAATATTTATCTTAGCTATTCGATTTCTGTGTTTTAAATGAAAAAATATAAAATATTGAGTTTGCTTCTCAAACCTTTTTCCTGGCCTAACTTTGATTTACACATTTACAAGTGCGTATATTCATATGGTCACTTTGGCAAATTCAAGTTCTGAGTATGAATGCAACTGTCTATTCTATGTTTGCATAATTGTACAGCATATTTGCTAACTGTAGTTTATATTTGGGGCTGCAAATCTTGGATGTTTTTAGAACTGTGGTCACAGATAGCAATAGAAATCACTTGGTCACCCAAAAAGTGACCCTTAGGTGGTGCATAATTTGTTTTTTCTTAATTATTCATAATTGCTCAAAATGTGAAACCCGCATTTGCCACTATATTTTAGAGCGAAATGTGTTCTGCTGTCCTTTTTGGCTGAATGGCCGCATTTGACGCTAAAAAGGTTGCTTGCGCAAGAAATATTAGCTGCTCGTGTTTTGGTCATTCCCTTCGTCACTGTGCACAGATTTTAACTTGAGCTTCTGCTCGGACAATCTGGATGTCCTGTGGCTGCCAAAAATATGCTACAAGAAGTAAATGACAGAAATGTTGACTCTAGTTATTGCTGTGTTGATATTGTTATAGTATTTTTCCACACTTGCAAAACGTATTTTGTGGGCATTGGTGCTTAAGGTTCAGACTTGGGGAGTTCTTGCCCATCTAGCGTGACTGGTCCATTCAAATTCACCTGTCTGTCTCATAATTAGAATGAATTTCAAAACAGCTTCCTACAGATTCTAAAATTATAAGAAATTGAAAGCTAGTGCTAAAAAAAGAAAAAGTAGCAAAAATGAAAGTTAAATAATGTGTACATAGTGCAGTAGTCTTTTTTCTTTTCTATTGAGATCCTATATACAAGGCAGGCTGACTTAATGAGAGCAACAGGTGAGCGCAGTGCAGCGTTGCAATCAGCCTTTGTGTGTGTGAAAATGAAGAGAGGCACTTTTCGGTTGGTCACTTCTGCAAAGTGTGGTGGACTGATGGACATCCCTGTGAGCCAGTGTCTCAAGCCAGATGACCCATAGTAGCCAGTTGCTGAACGGCTCTGTTTAAAAGCCCATTAATGTATATGTATGTGTGTTGGACCTGGCTTTCTAACAATGTGTATGTTGTATTGGGTGTGTTGAGTGATCACAGTAGCTCTCACCAGACAACTAACAGAATAAATAATAAAACATAACCCATAAAATACAAAGGAGATGGATGAGGAAAGAGTAAAAGTGGAGTAGAATTGAGGAGGCATTGGTATGAAGTAGCAACAAAGGGTTGAAGTAGAAGTAGAACTGAAGGTTTGTTCGACATACTTCTGTCCCAGTCAAGAATACAAGAGCAAAATTAGTTAGAGGAGGAGCCCAGAGGGTTGGGAGAGTAATTATAGACTAAAACATCTACAGAGGTGGGTGGCAAAGGATCTAGTCACTCCTATTGGAAAAACATTGTGAGCACCATTCTAGTTAATAAGGCATTCATTAAGTTGGATTTGACAGCTTACTGAATGCCATTTAGGTTGACAAATTCATGGAAATCTTGGATATACCAGAACCTGTTTAATCCAGTTGTTTTCTTCACCGTTAGAAATGGGGACTCCAGTTGACAGTGGTTTGCATCCTGTCCAAGTAGGAACCCTTACTCTAGTCAAAGTAAGGGAGTCACACAGCTAAGATAACACCTGCTCACCCCCTTGGTAGCTTGGCAGGAGCTTATCTTAGAGGCAATGTGTAATATAAAAATATATACACACATACACACACACACACACACACACACACAATATAACTCCATACCAGTTGAGAAAAATAGCTAATATTTATCTGAGTACAAGACTAAAATCCAATATACACAAGCAAAGATACAAATTTTCAAAGGTTAAACCTTAATAACCTGCTTAGAGACACAATAGCTCCAACTGGGGCTAACACAACATCTTGCGGAGTTGATTCCAATAGTCCAACACCACTCGCGAGGGAGTGCAGGCCGGTCACGGAGTTCCAAGGACCTAAGGTACAGTATCTTGGAAAACTAGGAAACAGACATTGCACGGAGTCGGGAGGTGAGGCATCGCTGGAGCTGGTGCAGTGCAGGTTCCTTACTGCTACCGGGGAGGTGAGATGTCAGTTCTTTGCTGCTGGGGAGGGGAGGCGTTGGTTCTTTACGGTTGCAGGGGGGGGTGATGCGACACCGGTGTCGAGGCATTGATTCCTTACGATAAGGCGGGGGTCGATGAATCCAGCAGGCCAAGACATGGGGCATCGACTTTGTGGTGTCATGATCACACCATGGGGCCACAGGTGCTGCAGTGGAGTCAGAGTCTGGTGTCACGGACCTCGGTGGAACGACACTCCGAACTCTCGCTGTGGCGGGACTTTGGAGGTACTGCGGCAGTGTTGGGCCTGTGTTGCAGGTTGCGGTTGTTGCACTCAGCGGGGACCGCGGTTCCGGTGCAGGTGGCATGGTGTCGGGGAGCGGCGCCGGGTCCGAAGTTGCTCTGGAGTCGATGTGCCTAGTTTCTTCTTGGTTACACCAGAACTCACCCCCTGGGGCCCAGGAACTGGATTTGGCACCACTTGGCAAGTCATGACTCTCCGCAGAGGAGCTTAGGTGCTGGCAAATTATGTCTTTGATGTCCCTGAGACTTCTTAACAGGAGGGAAGATCGGTCCAAGCCTTTAGAGAACCTTTGGAAGCAGGATGTAGAAAGCAAAGTCCAGTCCTTTCCCTGGACAGCAGCAGCAAACAGCAGGCCAGCAAAGCACCAGGAAGAGTGGCAGTCCTTTCTATATCATCCAGATCTTCTTTCTGGTAGAATGTCCTCAGTCCAGAAGGATTCTAACTTTGTATGGATTAGAAGTCCAGGTCATGTGGGTGGCACAATCAGTGCTTCAGGCCCACTAATAGCATTTGATTTACAGGCCCTAAAGCCAGCAAAAACAAAATTCAGCACAGGATCAAAAACAGGAGGTCAGAAGCCAAAAGACAGGGGGGACCACGCCAAGTGCTGACATGTCTAATATTCACCAAGATAACAGGTAGATCAGTTGCTTTTGGCTGAAGTTAATGTTGCTGTTGATGCAGCTGGGTGCACTCTAAAACCAGACTTGCTAGAAGGCAAGGCAACCTACCTCTATCTAGTATTACCTTCATCAAAAAATGAACAAGTAACCAGGTACACTATTTTCCCATTATTCAGTCAGCCCTTTCTGGGGAAAATTCGCAAAAATCAGCAGCACAGAAGCTCCAGAATTGCCGTGACCAACACATGCCTGCAGGCCTACCTCCATGACTTCTTTACTCTGTGCAGAGTACCAATTATGTGACTCTGTTGTCCTTCGTGGTATGCTCCACAGATCAGAGCTGGGGGATCCTGCAATGTGGTCCTCTTCAACCTTTTGACAGACTTTATCTCTACATGCTGCCACAAATTATTCAAAAGGCTTGCCAGTCTCACCATATGTATAGGCATCTCTGACACTCAAACTGGTTGCCTCATTCCTTTCTTAGAGGCAACAGGATGATCAAAATAACTCCTTAAAGCATCATCTCCCTATCAAATGGGGTTGCCCAAGTTTCCACCCTAGGTTCTAGCATATTTAATTTCTTCATTAAGCTCTGCAAGATATTTACACCCATTCAAGCTATCACCCTTTACCAGTATGCTGATGACAAGTAGTTCTGCCTTAGAGACTCTTCCGCTGTTGAATTAGTGTCTGAGTTTACAAAAAACCCTCTATGCAGCAACCTATGTGGAAAATGTTTCCACATCATCGCCATAAACAGAAAGCTCTACTGGCTTCAACATCAGCAGTGAGCAAATGTAAATACTTGTGTACCTACAAGGTCGTGCATACAAATATAAACCTGACTTGACTTAGTAGAAAAGGGCTATGGCCATGCCCATACTACCCAGAGCCCAACGGCCCTATTCTGGAAGTAGCAAACCCAGAAAAGAGATCAATACAGTAGATTCAAAAATATGAGAAAACTCCTCTCATGACTGTCCATGCATATTCTTCTGAAACAAGAGTGATTTCTGTTGGATTCTCCAGGCATGTTTCTTTTATAAATAGCTGCAGGGCTGATACAAGGCCTACCTTAGAGCATTCTGCTGGTAGTATGCTCTAGAGGATTCATATTAACCTGAAACTAAAGAAGTCTTGCAAAATCTGCTTACTAAGACTTTGGTTGCTCATGCTATCTTGCTACTCTTCCCATTTATCTTCCTGTTCTTGCCTGAGGGTCTCCCCGTTGGTAGGAAACAGGAGAGAGCCAGGGCCATGTAATAGGATAAGGTCATCCTTATGGTGACTGAAATCCCATCCCAGCTTTCACTTCTATTCTAAAGACACTCCTGCCTACCCAACTCCGAGTCCGAATTACTGATGAGGGAACGGGTGTGGATGATAACCCACATGTGCGAAGGGGGAGTAACTGTATGCTTGGCATGTATGAATGCATGGCACTGGCTAAGTACACTTACAGCATTAACAGCTTGAGGAGCAATTTTGTTACTGACACCAGGTACTGAGGTTTCCCATGATTTGGATTTGGAGAGAGCTATTTAGTTCTTTAGCTGTAAATGAAATTAATAGGTAGTCTGTGGATTACACTGGGGCTAATCAAATTTTACATGTAGCTCTCTTGCTCAAGAAAGGTGTCTCCTTGGCGTGTGCCACGACTCCGGTTTGCTTTTCTGCATGTAAGTTTATGCTCGCAGTGGTCCCTAATACACTACCGACCCTGATCAGGAAGATGTTCACCGATAACGTCAAATATTTGCGTCTATTAACTATTAAGGGTCCTTAAAGTAGAATAAACAGTACAAGTGTAGGCGCAAGACTTGTTCCTTCATTGACATCCTACATTTTGTCAATCCAAGACAGCGAAAGGTGGAAAGGGAGGAAGAAACAAAAGATTGAAAAAACACTGACAATGGGAGACTTCGGGTACGAAAAGGAACATGCAAGAGTGAGATTAAAAAAAAACGGAAGCTGATAGTGGCTGAAGAAAGAGGTATGAGGCGGGAAGCAAGACGAGACAGCCTTTGTGTTCAGCAACGGTGGCATTCGTCAGCATGGGCTTCTAAGAAGAAAACGTTTTGACCCTGCATTTGTTTCCAAATTGAGCTACGTTTGCCCGCTCACTCACGTGAAAGCAGCCTCGGAATTCCTCCTGGTGGGGATGGCACCAAAGTATTGCAAAGAAGCATCTTGGTGTATGTAGACTGTTTCCGCAGTAAAAAGTTTAGTTTGCGTGGACCGCTGAAAATCGTCCCACCATCCCAGCGTCTTTGTAATACAATTTTTGGGCTGTTCGAGTAAGCCATAACACTTCTAAAAACAGGCCTTGGGTGACCTTTCACGAAATGATATGCATAACTATCAAATTCTGTTTTGTTCTCTCTCACAGACGGTGGGCTGTTTCCCAGAGAACAGCTGGGAACTGAACTGACGTGTGTCACGTTGTTTCTCTCTTGTTTGGTTGAGCAGAGGGGGAAGTTGGCAGCGTTCAAAAGTTTTCTCTTTAAAAGCTTGCTGACATGTGAGAAGGAAATTGCTGTGCCATCCTCCTTCCTGTAATAGTAAAGCCTGTTCAACCATAATTCTGCTGTCATCTATCACATTGTTAGGCAAAATTTAACTTTTTAAAATATTGAAGGTGCGTTCGTATAAGGACAGCCCCTTCTAATTTTTGTATGCACACGTTATTTTTGTTGAAACGTTTGTAGAGGCTCTTTGAAGTCATTGGTCACGATGTGCGTAAAGTGGGGCATGGAAATTCTTGCATACCTGTGCAATGCTTTGATATAATTTCTGTTGTTTCTGCAGTGCATGGAGCCACGGTTGAGGTTCAAAGGCTTTTTGTGTGCAATTAATTTTAAAGTGAGCGCTGAGAGCAGCTTAGCTGCTGAAAGGGGAAGAAGAAATGGATTGAGAATTATTTAGGTCTGAAATATTGCGATACGGAGAATTATTCGGTGCTCAATGACTCCTTGTGAGGTTCATCAAAGAGTAAAATACGCCAGTCAGTCAACCTAAATTTAAAATCCCCAATGCACCTGAGAATAACTCTGGCCGCAAATACTTCTTTTGGGTCTATTTAAGAGCAATGCAGTCTCCATCCTTTTGACAAACTGTACGCTTGAGTTTCTGCTTAACCTCTCACAGATTATTGTATGACCTTGTTCAAGCATTGTTCTGAATAAAATGGCTCCGTCACATATTATTCTTCTCCAGACTGTACACTCATAGGCCCAAAATTACGATTCTAGCGGTCACTAGACAGTCAGACTCCACCACCAATATGGAGATACGAGCGCCATATTAAAATCACGGCGGTTGCGGCAGTCCTAATCCTCCAGGGCAGCAGGCATGGGCAGTGCAGAGGTCCCACTGGCCAGCACCCTCGCAGTGTTCACTGTCTGCCTTGCAGACAGTGAAAATTGCGAGGGTGCTGATCTTACAGCATTGCAGCCAGCTCGATTATGAGCCGGAGACAATGCTGTAAGATGTTTCTCACTAGGCCAGCGGGCGGGAACTCCGGTTTCTGCCCGCTGACCTAGCGGGATATTCTTGATGGGCCCGGTGGGGAGGTAGTCATTATGGCAACAACCTCCCTTTCGGAAGTTTGGTGGACGGTCTAAACCGTCTGTCAAACGTAATGAGGCCCATAATATCTTTCTTGGATCTTTAATCTGTGTAGTTTGTTCGCTGTGTTACATCAGTCATTACTAAGCATTCCCAATGTTGTGGTAATTCTAAATCCCAATAAGGTTTCAATTCTTTAGAATGTCATTCTTTCTTTGAGGTGTAAAAGAAAAGTGAGGTGATTAGTTACTTTCTATGTCTAGTTTCATTGCTATACTTATGGCTAAATAATATATTGACTTGTGACAAATTTAGAAAGAACACCCGTTTTTATTTTCTTATTGTTTGCCATGAACAGATCTAATTTTCTACATCATGATCTGGCTTCCAAGGTAACCTACCTACCTTCTCTGTCTGTTACTTTGCCGTGTTATCTCCGATATCTGCTGATACTAGTCTTGCATTGCGAGCAATAGCATGCACTCACTCCTCTGTGATCATCAGTCTTTAAAACAATTAAAAAGTAATAATAAAAAGCTGTTCAAACCATTCTGCCTGCTTTTGATGCCGTTTTCCTTCTCTTAAGACATCGCCTGCTGTGCCTTTCAACCTTCATAGACAGACCTCTCTCACATCCACTCAAATGACTCCTTATGATAGTGATGTACAACCAATGAACCTACACCCCATCTCTAAGCATCACCCTACCACATCTACTATACTTCCAACATCCACCTTTTAAATTCAAGTTAGTTCTGTGTTCTTGCACTTCGTAGTTCCATACATCCTTTGCATACCCCACTAAGGATTGTTTATTCGTCTGTCCTATAATAGCCTGCTCCATTCCTTTATACTCTATTGGTACCATTCTTTAATATTTACTGTGAATCCATCACCTTTGAACTTACTCCTTCGACCTTTGCAGCATGCTTCATTGACTTCCTAGAAGTGCTAGGTCTGCACTTAAACATGCCATTGACATTGATGATGACGTTGTTACTGTCTCCCTCAAAGTTCTCATTCATCCTATTGTTCTTATTACCCTTGACAACCTATGTTCAAGTTATTGTGGGAAAAGCAGGACAGTCTTGGCTACATTTTCATCCACAATCCTGACTATAGCCTCTACTTCCTTTTCCCTAGAATCCCAGTCATAAGTGTCAACTAAAATCAGCCCCAGATATGGTCACAGTAAGTGTCACCATCCTAAACCCTAGGTGATAACAAGGTCATATGTCCTCTTTAATCACTGGCTTTTTACTGGTACACCACAAATAGGTGTGCCGCTAGCCATTCCTCATTTCTGACAATCTGGGCTGACATTGGACATATATCCTTGTTATGTTTTAGTTAACTATTAACTTGACCTGTATGGCCATATAATTCACTTACGTCCTGTAAGAAATTGAGTTATTGATTGAGATGGGTGGAAGCTTCACTCAGACTTAAAACTGCAGTACTTGTCAGGGTGAGCCACAAAAGTCACTAAATTAACCTGTGCTGAACCTTCTAGTAGCATTACACAATGCAGTCAGGCTTAACATAGAGGCAATGTGTAAAGTATTTATGCAGCACACAGATAGTAATAAAATGAGAACACAACAAAAGAAAGATCCCATACCAATTCAGAAACATGAGTAAATTGTAATAAATAAAATGACACCAAAACGAACAAAATCTAACCTGTAGAACTGGAGATACATAATTTCAAAGTTGTAAGTAAAGGTAGTGTCAAAAAGCACAAAGTGGCAACTGTGGTTATCTGGGCGGCCAGACGGGACAGAGTTGCAGGTTCAGGCCGACCACAATGGAGCGTGGGCCAAGTACAGGTCCAAGTTCGATGTGCTGGAAATACGAGGTGCTCCGTGGGTTCCTAATGGGGCCGCTAACCGGGAGCTGGGAGGTACTGAAATATAAGGTGCTACGTCCAGTTGTGTTGCACTGTGTTAATTTTGAGGGAACCCTCAGTTGGATGAGGAAGAATACACTCTAAATCCAACCAAACATCCAGTACTTGGGGGTGGGAGGACACCTCTTGGGGATCAGGAGTCACTCTAATGGAGGCTAGCAGCAGGGCACATGCAGGTCCAGTTGGGTCTGGCCAGCTAGACAGTTGTATGAGTGGTCTCTGGAGCATGGCATTTTCCTGTAGCCCCTGCAGGAAACCAGTTGGCTAGCCATTGGAGTCATTCTGGTTTTTCGGATTTCACAGAGCAGATATAGTCTTCTTCCCTCAGCCAGCAGAGCAGTCCTTCCAGAAGCAGGTCAGTTTTTCAAGCAATAAGGCAGCCAGGCATTCCTTCTTCTGGGTGGTCCAAAGTCCAAAAGAGGTCTGATGAGTGACTCTGGAGGTCCAGTATTTATACCTGGTGCAAGCCTTTGAAGTGGGGGGATTTCTTATACTAACTCCATCTGGTTCTGGAAATTTCTTCCTTTCCCCTGTCAAGGCTCCAAGACGTCTGGGGTGACAAAAGACTAGTGCCAGGCTCCTTTATGTGTGCAGGAGGCAAGCCCTAATCCCTATTGTTTCACACTCTGGAAGGAATACACAAACGCAAGCTGAGCTATTCAGTCATGAGACCCAGCGTACAGGCAAAAGGCATAAGTGGTTAGGACCAGAAAACTTTCTAAAAGTTAACAAAGATCTAAGGGGTTGTGCCAATTTAATATCTGCAAAGCTAGGCCACTGCAATATGTGTAACAAACAAATGCCAGTACCAAAAGCACTGATTTACATTTGTGATCACAAAAGTCAGTTACTGTGATCACCATATTTTTTACCTCATTATTTTTGCAAATCTTTTTTTATTTTTTTATAATTTTTCATAAAATTGTCACAGAGGAACAGCAACATCATGAATGAAATCAATTTACATTCTGTTGTGTAACCCACGTTACATAATCATGACAATGAATTGTTACAATAAAATATGAAAACAACCATTAAAAGAGAAACCATTAAAAGAACATATGCAACTCAGTGTCCTAGTTCAGAAAGTCGAAAGCCAAAAGGGGCCTATATATCATAACCAAAAACACTGAAAAGCCCCTAGTTATTTGGCAAAACGAAGGGAGTATAAACCTGTGTTATAACTAGTGGCCTAAATCAGGCATCCAAACTGTAAAATGTTCACCAAATAGATTCCCTGAATGCCTGTGCTTCCTCTGTCAACACACTCCCCAGTTCTTTAAGCTGCTGACATGTTTCAAACCGGATATCAAGTGGGGTTCTCAGGACCCAGAACTTTGGGACACTACATCAAATGAACAGCATAGAAAAAACACATTTTGTGAATGTTCTGATTCAGTTTTGATAGTGGGCTACACTAAACTTGAAGAATGTACTCTACTTGTTAACTTACTTTCACTTCAGTCTCCTGGCTTCTCCTATAGTCTATACAGTTATATTTCTTTGCAAAAACTGATTGAAACTGAATCAGGAAACAAAAAATCACTGATTTGAAACCTACAAGCATAACATGAGTGTACTACATGCTGAATCCACTGAACTTCAATGTTTTTAATGCAAGCGGTGGTGGTCCTGGAGATTTCACATCTTGTTTTCTTCAGAATTTGTTATTTTTCTCAACTCTCTTGTTCGTCCTTGGAACACAGTGTATGCGCAGCCACGCATCTAAGATGCCAACTCTATATAAGGTAGTATAGTTCATTAAAGGTGGCTTATAAATCGAGCTTGGTGACACAGGAGCAGGATGAGGAGTCACTAATTTGAAAAATCTAATTGCTAGGGGAGCACACAAACAACTGAAAACCTCAGTTAAGTCCACTCACTTGCTTAATACAGGGAGTGCAGAATTATTAGGCAAGTTGTATTTTTGAGGATTAATTTTATTATTGAACAACAACCATGTTCTCAATGAACCCAAAAAACTCATTAATATCAAAGCTGAATATTTTTGGAAGTAGTTTTTAGTTTGTTTTTAGTTTTAGCTATGTTAGGGGGATATCTGTGTGTGCAGGTGACTATTACTGTGCATAATTATTTGGCAACTTAACAAAAAAAAAATATATACCCATTTCAATTATTTATTATTACCAGTGAAACCAATATAACATCTCAACATTCACAAATATACATTTCTGACATTCAAAAACAAAACAAAAACAAATCAGTGACCAATATAGCCACCTTTCTTTGCAAGGACACTCAAAAGCCTACCATCCATGGATTCTGTCAGTGTTTTGATCTGTTCACCATCAACATTGCGTGCAGCAGCAACCACAGCCTCCCAGACACTGTTCAGAGAGGTGTACTGTTTTCCCTCCTTGTAAATCTCACATTTGATGATGGACCACAGGTTCTCAATGGGGTTCAGATCAGGTGAACAAGGAGGCCATGTCATTAGATTTCCTTCTTTTATACCCTTTCTTGCCAGCCACGCTGTGGAGTACTTGGACGCGTGTGATGGAGCATTGTCCTGCATGAAAATCATGTTTTTCTTGAAGGATGCAGACTTCTTCCTGTACCACTGCTTGAAGAAGGTGTCTTCCAGGAACTGGCAGTAGGACTGGGAGTTGAGCTTGACTCCATCCTCAACCCGAAAAGGCCCCACAAGCTCATCTTTGATGATACCAGCCCAAACCAGTACTCCACCTCCACCTTGCTGGCGTCTGAGTCGGACTGGAGCTCTCTGCCCTTTACCAATCCAGCCACGGGCCCATCCATCTGGCCCATCAAGACTCACTCTCATTTCATCAGTCCATAAAACCTTAGAAAAATCAGTCTTGAGATATTTCTTGGCCCAGTCTTGACGTTTCAGCTTGTGTGTCTTGTTCAGTGGTGGTCGTCTTTCAGCCTTTCTTACCTTGGCCATGTCTCTGAGTATTGCACACCTTGTGCTTTTGGGCACTCCAGTGATGTTGCAGCTCTGAAATATGGCCAAACTGGTGGCAAGTGGCATCGTGGCAGCTGCACGCTTGACTTTTCTCAGTTCATGGGCAGTTATTTTGCGCCTTGGTTTTTCCACACGCTTCTTGCGACCCTGTTGACTATTTTGAATGAAACGCTTGATTGTTCGATGATCACGCTTCAGAAGCTTTGCAATTTTAAGAGTGCTGCATCCCTCTGCAAGATATCTCACTATTTGTGACTTTTCTGAGCCTGTCAAGTCCTTCTTTTGACCCATTTTGCCAAAGGAAAGGAAGTTGCCTAATAATTATGCACACCTGATATAGGGTGTTGATGTCATTAGACCACACCCCTTCTCATTACAGAGATGCACATCACCTAATATGCTTAATTGGTAGTAGGCTTTCGAGCCTATACAGCTTGGAGTAAGACAACATGCATAAAGAGGATGATGTGGTCAAAATACTCATTTGCCTAATAATTCTGCACTCCCTGTATGAAAGTTGTGATTTCCTGATTATTTCAATTCTTATCTCGTTGTTTATTTCCACATGCAACTTTACTATGTTTTATTCTCTGTTTGTAAGTGTTTGTTATCTCATAATAGAACACTCCTTTGCTAAATACAAGTGGCATGCTTCGCTGTCTGTTATGCAGTACAGCATATGTTCATTTCGCTTGAATACACGGTCACCCTTAAATTAGACAGGTGTACTTGTATTAATAATAATTTCCTCTCTCTTCTATGATCTTTATTAGTAGTTTATCCTTTTGGGTCAAAACAAACCGTATTAACATCTATGGTACTGTGGATGGTCTTGCATACTCTCGACTCTTGAGACCGGAACGTCAACGTTGTTCCACTTCTCTGTTGCTGTAGACTGGATCCTTAAACTTTTGATATACATTGATGAAAATTTTACTCGGCAATAATGAGGGTGGACATTGCATACATTAACCTATGAACTTGAAGTATTTCTTTTGATTTAAGCAACAAGATTATTGTATGTTGGGTTTTGGTTTTGTTTGGATGTACCCTTGATGTCACTTCTTGGTATATCATCCAAAAATATGACTTGCACAAATGTGTTTCTGTGTACGGCTGTTTCTCTTGCAACTCTTCTTTTTCTTATTTGTTGTTGTTTGTTTTTAACTGACCTTGAGAACAATAGCCTTGATTAAGTGTTTTTGATAAATTTTGGGGTTGAACTCTCTACAAAATAATCCCCTTTCTTAGCATTTTACCTTACATCATAAAGGTCCTGTTTTAGATCTCAGTGATGTAAGTCGGGCTTCTTGGCGCTGTATGCATACCGCTGTGGAACACTTCCTGCTTTCCCTGTGAAGTGCCCACCCCTGGGCACCCCCAAGGTGAAGCCAGGCATCCCAGCGCTGTTGGGGCCGTTGTGGAGATTAAGCAAGCTATTGCCCAGAGTTACAGAGTGGGACCCATGATTAGATTGACACGAGGTGAGAATTATCAGGTCCGAGGAAATTGAGCCCAAGACCCGCCGAAGTGGGAATTGAACCCCGGTCCCGGGCCAGACCTCTGCATCAGGGTCTGCCGCTCTAACCATTGAGCCACACTTCTCCACACTTCTTCTGTGGTATTTAGATTTCAGCAGACGGGATATCAGTAACTGTTGCGACAGAGTGACACCTCCAACGAGATCTAAATCAGGCCCCAAGCCTCTACCAGTCATGTTCTTTTCATGAGCCTGTAGACCCATATCAATGCATCACCTTTTGGTGGCCAAAGTACAGCAATTGTGGATGAGAGTATTGCCCGATGTTAAGGCACGACCTACATACACAAATGCATGCAATAGAACGAAAGCAAGATTGATGATTGTTTTAAAATTAGAATGACCCCAAATTATATTTACAATCTGGGAAAAACAGACAAAGTCAGGCAGGAGAACTTTAAGTATGTTTTTTGCAGGGCATCATTTTGTTGTATGCGTCATTAAAAAATGATAATAATAATAATGAAGAATCACTTTGAAACCATCAAGACTAACATCATAGACAACAGGTAAGGTAGCTCTCATAGTATTACAAAAAGAAAGAGACAAAGGCACACTTCCCAATCTGTGATGTTAGATTGGTGCAGATTTCCTACTTGGAGGAATTCACAAGAGTTTACTGAAAGAGGCCTAAACGCCATACTCCTAGCAAACTTTGGCCAATTTCATTTTGGTATTAGCAAATAACCACATGTGCATGTGCTCTTGTTAAAAACTGCAGAGCAAGTACACATTCACTTATTAAAATAGTTTCCTATTTTCACCAGTAGGAAAACAAATTCCTTCTTGGAGAAACTCATTTCCCTACTGTATTTTGTCAGGGAATCTTAATTTCTCACCATGGAAAAACACTTCTTCCCTTGTTAGGAGTAAATTTCCAACATTTGTTTGTGGGTGTGCCCAGACTCAACGGTACTGTAGTAGCCCTGGAACTACCATTGCTGTTCTTCAGGCCATTTTGAGAAGATTTGCTCACATGAAAATCTTTATGCTTAATGAGTGTGAAGCCAAATATCATCTGTAAGCCAAGCATGCATAGGTAAATTGCTTGAAGAATCGGGGCCATAACGTTTTTACTACGACAAAAATCCTGCAATGTTTTTCTAGCTGTACAATTTAAACCAGTCATTGATGTAGGAATTAATATATGCTCCGAGTTTTGCCTTGCAGGAGAACCAAGCCACACTGAGATGAAGTGATTTGCCCAGCAGTTACACAGTCGAAACGGAGTGGTTTTGTTCATACTTTTTTGGCAAATTAGTCACTCCACTGCAAATATCTGTTTTTTTACAGTAACATTTTTTCAAATTGTTTGAATGCTTAAAAATAAATCTGCCAAAGCACCATGACAAGCTACTTTCTCAGGCACCGAAGTAAAAAAAAATAAAAGTGAGTAATGCTACCAACAGGACCATGGTGAATCCTGAACTCTTCTATAATCATAACTTGGGCATAACAACAGCTCTTGCATACTTAAAGCTCTACCGTGATTGTAAAGCTGTCTATAAACAGAGCTTGTGAATATTCAAATGTTTGACAGAAATAGACCTTCGGGATGTTCAGAGCTTGTTATATACTGAAATGTGGCTCAGCCAGTCTTGCTACAACCCAGCCACTGACATAATATGGACCCTGGCATAATCATAAAGATATTATCATAGCTCTGACATTATTTGTCGCCTCATTGCAGGCGATGAAAAGGGACAAGTGGATTTTCATGTAGTGCAAGCAAACTTATGATGCGATCCTTCCCTTGGACAAGTAGATGTGTTAACATTCCATACCCTTTATTACAATAGCATAGCAAGCACAAGTTGTTTGCACCATTTACACGGACCTATAAGATTAAACAACACATACCTCAGGCCCTACAATTTCTTCCAGCATGTTAGTGAGACAAAAGCAGAGGCTGAATTTACCATTCAACACACAAGATTGCTATTGGCATTACGGGTTTGAGTTAGGAAAAGATACTGAGTGGGAAGCAAAATCTTAGATTTCTGCAGTGTACTTATGGGTGTTATAAGCCCTCATCTCCAGCCTCTGTTTAATCATTTAGTAGAAGTGAGAAAGTGGATTTGTCAAATAAACAGGCAACAAAGTTAGTAAATTGCCTTGTTACTGTTGCCTGTGTTTTTTCCAACCAGACAAGAATAAAAGAGTAGTCTGCATTCTGTTAGCTCATACACAGCTCATCTGTCTGGTGAATGTACTATTCATGTGATAATTGCGTATGAAGGCATCATGGACCATTTTGCTAAATAATTCCTTAGAGCATATCTGAGGAAGTGCCTCTCTTTGTATGATCACCCCTTAGTTTTTCGACTGATGCTGCAGGTTTTTCAACTCCGAAAAAGCGCTGAGGCGTGCTAAGCAGACCTCCATACCAGTGCCCTGACCCTAAAGTGTATGTCGAATTGGCTGTATCCAATTGGAAATGCCTAACTTAACTGTAAGTCCCTAGTAAATGGTACTATGGTACGCAGGGCATTTATGTTGGAGGGGTACCCCAGGGCTTGCAGCACTGATTGTGCCTGTCTGGAGGTGCCACAACAAAACATGTCCCCTAGTCTACCACTGCAGACTTGACTTTTCCATTGAAAGCAATGGCGAAGCCACCACTACCCCTGGACATGTGTGTAAGTCACCCTCTGGCAGGCCTACTGAGCCCTAAAGGCACCCTACTTTTACAACATATCCACAATATCCACTACCACTTTATCATCACAGTAAGTGTATTTGGAGGTAGAATATTATATCTGTACTTCCCTATATATGCTTAACATGATGGTTTAGTGATAGTCGATATTGTGGATTTGATAAATGTGCAGGTCAGTATCATTGACCTCAGTATTATGGTATACAACCATAATGGTGTTCTTTTTCATGTTTTGCTTTATCTCTTACCTTTTTCTAACTGGGGGCGTTGATACGGTTTTCTTTCTTTTGTTTTCAAGAATGGGGTACAAGCACTATAGATTCTGTGATTAGTTTATATCTTTCCTGTCTGGTCGATTTCAGTCTATTCAAATAAGATTCGTCACAATTTTCTCTCCACTTCCTTACTGTGTCTCCAGGGCACAGCCATTATGTTGCCCATTCTGTATAATTGCTATATGGAGCCGCTGGCAGTCTGAAGGGGGCAGTCTGTTATTTATCCGTTTTTCAATATGCTTTTGTCACGATTACCTAGTTTGATTCCCTCAGGAGCAGATGATTGGTCCTCATTCCCCACCAAGGCTACCTGCAGCAGATAAAGCTCCCCATTCCAAGCATCCACGGGGGGAAGGGAAAATGGAAAAAGAGAGACTGCCTCAGATGTCTGATTCTTCTTTTGATTGACCCGTCTGGCCCTTTTCGAGTTACATTTGGAGCGGAACCTAAAAAGATTACACCAACAATTACTAGGGACACACAGCTTTCTTTATTCAAACCAACATCAACTAATAATTACTATGTTTACTTTTATTTTAACCTGGAAACCCTTACCTGAGATTATCTAAGGAATAGCTTCTCTTATTATTAGAGAGTCAATAATAGTAGTAAGTGGTATATATGCTCAGGAGATTGTCCTTTGCTCTTGTGTTGATAACTAGCTTGATTTTGTTGGTCTTTTCTGTCTCCTTCTCTACCTATGAAATGAATATATATATATTGCCCGTGATCTCTTGACCATTTAAATACGTAAGAGTTTTACTAGCAGTCTTTTTTCCTTTGGAATTTTTTCTAAGTCACTATTCTCCTTGAACTCCTTTCACAAATGCTGAAAAAAGACACCCTTCTCAGGCTCTTAAATATATATATATATATATAGTCTATACAGTGCATATCCACTTTTCCTCTAATTTTCGTGTGCTTGCTCTAAAGGAAGATGCTTCTCTTTGACTCTAGGATATCTGCTTTAACACTGCAGTTAGACACTATTCATTGGGTCTAAGAATGTTTTGTACTGTGCTCAGGAAAGACGCTATTAGGCTCTCTGAATATTCACGCTGTACTGAGGAAAGATGCTATTCTTTGGCTCTCTGAGTATTTACACTGCGCTGAGGAAAGGCACTATTCACTGACTGAATATTTACACTGTGCTGAGAGAAGACACTATTCTCTGGCTTTCTGAGTATCAGCACTTGTGCTGTGAAAACATGCTATTCTTTGGCTCTCTTAGTGTTCGATTCACATATGCAGATAGAAGACACCGATCTCCAAACTCTCTAAATTGTTTTTTTTTTCCTTTTTCTTTAGATTACTCTTCAACACTTTATTTTATTTGCAGCTTTCCAACATAATTGAAATTATTTTAGCTTACTTGAATTCTTCTTTTGCAATTCTATGTCAGGACCGGAGGCGAGGATTATGCACAATCTTTCTTCACTTTTTATTAACAACAGGTTCAAGGTTCAACAAAAGAAAACTATGATGCCCATGAGACCCATCCCCATGGCAACCAATGTCCAATCACAATGCCATCCGACTGTCTGTATAAATATCCCATGGCGATGACGTTCTTCCTCTTTCTTCACTGCTCTCTGATTCAGATAAGTCACCTTCTATGTCTCTGAGTTCTAGAGTTGAAAAAGGCTTTGTCATATGACTTATTTACTGTTGGTTTTTGTACTATCCTTGTAGTTGATCGCGCGTGCGCGTGTTGCTGTCTTGGTTGAATAGCAACTTGACGCGCAGTAGGCTTTTCTCAGCCCGAGCGCGGTCGATATTTAATCTAAGTCGGGTCCACCAGAGGGCGCTCTTTCGTGCGCTCTTTCGTGCGCTCTGGTATTCCCGAGCGTTTTTCCTCAGCGATTCGAGTCGCGTTTGCGCTCGAACGCCTTTGGAAGGCGCGTTTGGGCTAAAGTGAGTTCCCTGCTCACTTTTAGCCCTGCCAACCCCCGCAGACACCGCGTTACGGTGGATTTCACCTGGTGCCATTTGGTGACGCGTGGTTCGCGCGTCGAGGCCTTTGCCTCAAGGGCATTATTTCTTTCTGACAGGAGCACGGGGGGCTGCCCTGTGAACTTGAAGGGCGTTTTATCCTGTCATTTTAACCCTCTGTGTCCTCATGCCGACTCCTCACGAGTGTGACAATTTCCCCGCCCTGTCCCGGGGGGAGGGCTCATCTCAGAGGGCCCTGGCCCCTGAGGTGGACCTCCTGTTGACACAGGCCATCAGCAGGGCCTTGGGCCCCTTAAAAGATAGCGTGGCCAGACTATCAGAACATGAGTTCAAGGGGACAGGCATGTCTGGGGTGACGGAGACTGACCTACAGGGAGAGGCAGTCCCCAAGAAATGTTGCAAGCGTGTCGCGGGGCACCTGGAGGGCTTCGGTATTCTGGCTGAAGCCTTCGGTAAGAGTGCGCGCACACTAAAGCGCCCCCCCTTCCGGGAGGGTTCCGAACCCGGAGAGACCTGTGAAGTGGTTCACACCAGATCGGACCCGGATCAGGGTTCCCCTAAGCGGGTCGTGAGGGACACAGACGGGGATTCTTCCTCTGAGGAGGGTCAAGAGGCTGGGCGTCCTTGGCGCCCGTCTTCTAATCTGTCAGACCCGCCCAGAGCTGAAGACTCTGATTCAGAAATGTTCCAACCAGAGGACTTATATCACCCTCGCTCTTTGGAGTGGCACCCGGACAAAAAGGTGGCAGATTATGTGGCCAGCAAAATCCGCCAACCTCTAGAGAAAGAGGTTCGGGCCAGATTACGGGCGGAATGCCCGCACCCGACACTACCTGATAGAGTAGCGGCAACCCCAGAGTTGGATCCAAAAATGTGTACTTTCTTTGGGAAGTACGTCAAAGATCCGAAGAAAGGTATTGATTGCTCCTGGAGGGGGTGCCAGGATGAATTATTGGATGTCCTGGGTCCCCTCACGCAGATCATCCAACTTGCCGAAAAGGCTAAGCGGACCAACATGCCCACAGATATTGTGGCTGGGTGGGCCCAGAGGGCGGTCTGCTTGTTAGGGAATGCTAACTGCGCTCTCTCGGCAGAGAGGAGACAATCCCTACTTATAAAAATCGACCCTAAGTTAGGAGAACTCTCCAACTCAGAGGCTGGGGCAGTGGCCCAGGGGAACTTGTTTGGTGATCCTTTTATAAAGGAATTGAGCAAGTTCGTTGCTACCTTTTCTGCGCTCGACAAGGCGCAAAGCTCCATCAAGAAAATCTTCCCGGGGAAGGTTTTCGGCAGGGCCGGACGAGGCAGGGGCCGCTCCTCCGGCCGTGCGTTCCAGCAAGGCCCCAGCCCCTACCCACCACGTAAAAACGGATGGAGAGACGGCCTGCATGGTGCCTTCTTCCCCAGCCGGGGTAGAGGGAAGACCAGGAGGACCGCCCGCGATGGAGCTAATGCCCCTGGAGGCGCTAACGGTGAGTGTTACCCTTTCTTCCCCTCGCATTCTAAGAGGGAGGCTGTGGTTCTTTGTGCACAAGTGGGCCACCCTAACGTCAGACGCTTGGGTGCTGCAGACGGTGTTGGGTTTCCGCATAGAATTTTGGGGGACTCCAGTTCAGGACTCCCCTCCACGGCCCTTAGTCTTCTCAGATGCAGACTCGGCACTGATAGACGCAGAAGTTCAGCGGCTTCTTCAGAAGGAAGCGATTTACCCGGCGACTATTCACCCCAGGGGTTTCGTGAGCAATCTTTTCCTTGTAGAAAAGAAAGACAAGGGCTTCCAACCTGTCATCAATCTCAAGTCCTTCAACGAGTGGGTGGTCTATCGCCACTTCAAAATGGAGGGCATACACATGCTCAGGTACCTCCTGTTACACAAGGATTGGATGGTTCGTTTGGACCTCAAGGGCGCCTATCTTACTGTCCCCATCTTTCGCCCTCATCGCCGGTTTCTACAATTCATTTGGAGAGGACAGGCGTTCGAATTTTCGTCCCTGCCTTTCGGCCTGTCGTCAGCTCTGTGGTGCTTCACGAAGTTACTTAAACTAGTAGTGGAGTACCTGCGGTCTCGGGGGATTCGTTTGATTATTTTTTCTCGACGACATCCTCCTGATGGACCAGTCGCGCTCTCGGCTGATATCCAACCTGAACATAGCTATTCAGCTTCTGCAGGACCTGGGGTTCGTGATCAACTCACAGAAGTCGGAAATGCTCCCCTCGCAGTCCATGACCTTTCTGTGGTTCCTCATCGATTCCCAGGCAGCCTCCCTCAGTCTCCCGGGCACGAAGATTACAAAAATAAAAAAGGAGCTGTCCAAGGTCTTGAGACGGGACAGGGTCTCCCTGAGGCAGTTGGCCAGAGTGGTGGGACTCCTCTCATCCTCGATTCAGGCCATCTTCCCGGGACCACTCCATTACAGGGCCCTTCAGCGCCTCAAGGCTCACCATCTGCGACCGGGCCTTTCTTACTCGGAGCTGGTAGCTCTATCCCAGGCGGCGCAGATGGAGATCCAGTGGTGGCTGGATCACATGGAGGTGTGGAACGGCAGGGCGATCTTCAGGGCCGCGCTGGATCTGGTCATAGAGTCGGACGCCAGCCGGTTCGGCTGGGGAGCTCGTTGTGGGGACGTCTCTTTCGGGAGGCGCTGGACCCAACGGGAACTCAACCTTCACATCAACTGCCTGGAACTCCTAGCAGGTTCGTTCGCGATCAGATCGCTGACGCGGGACAAGATATCTTGCTGCGTCCTTCTGAGAATGGACACCGTTTCGGCGGTACAATATATCAACCGTTTGGGGGGACCCGCTTGAAGGCTGTAGCGGAGTTGGCAAAGGACTTCTGGCACTTTTGCCTTCAACGTCAAATCTCCATTACAGCGGAATATCTTCCGGGATCCCAGAATGCTCTGGTGGACTGGAACTCCAGATATCTGAAGGATCCCAGCGATTGGCACCTGGACGAAGCAGTGTTCCTAGCTCTTCTGGATCGGTGGGGTCCTTGTGCGGTGGACCTCTTTGCGTCCAGGTGGAACGCTCAATTACCCCAGTAGTTCAGCTGGCGCCCGGATCCCGGGGCGATGGCAGTGGATGCTTTTCTTCAGGACTGGGGTCGGGATCAGAATTATGCGTTTCCCCCTTTCCTCCTGATCCCGAGAGTAACAGCTCAGATTCATCGCCAGGGGGCGACAGTGATTCTAATCACCCTGCTCTGGCGGTCTCAGGTATGGTTTCCATCACTTCTGGAGCTCACCTGCGATCTTCCTACTTCCGGTCCGCCCGAACATACTGTTAAATCCAGAGGGACAGTCTCATCCGCTGGTCCTTCAGGGCCATCTCTCGCTGGTGGCCTGGAGGATTTCCGGGATCGCTGGACGGACCACAGACTTTCACGGGAGGCTGAGAGTTTCATCAGACAGGCATGGGCCCCTAGTACCTGCAAGAGGTACAGATCGGCCTGGAACTGCTGGGCTCGTTGGTGTATGGCAAGGCACTTCGATCCCATGGGGGCCCAGATTACCGATATCTTAACTTTTTTTGCCGATCTAGCGGCTTCCGGCCAGTCCTATTGCTCGGTTAACTCGTTCCGGTCCGCAGTTTCGGCGGGGCACCCCCCAATTAACAACCGCCCCGTAGGGGAACACCCATGGGTGTGCAAACTCCTGAAAGGCATTAGAATGGCCAGACCTCCTGAACCCAGATATGCCTCCCTGTGGGATGTTAACCAGGTTTGCGTTTATTGACGGATAATCAATACCTTTCACGTAAACAGTTATCGGCAAAACTGGCGATCTTGCTCTGCCTCATTTCGTGTAAACGAGCTTCAGATGTCCAGGCTCTGGATATCTCCGCTAGGGTTTTTTCTCCGGAAGGAGTGACCTTCACGATTTCACGACGTACAAAGTATAGTACCAGGTCGGTAACCTACCCCGCTTTTGAACATAAACCCCAACTGTGTGTGGTCAGGTGTCTAAAGATATATGAAGCGGTGACGGCAGAATTCCAGCCACCGGGGGAGAGGAAGCTGCTCATTTCGATCAAGAAACCTTTCAGAGCGGTTTCCTCCCCTTCTATTGCCCGGTGGGTCAAATGGATTTTATCGGAGGCGGGTATTAATGTCCAGGTCTTTGGAGCTCACTCCACCCGGGGTGCTATGGCATCTAAAGCAGTCCAGTTAGGTGGAAGACTGGAGGACATATGAATGCAGCTGACTGGTCATCTGAGTCGACTTTTAAAAAGTTCTATTTTAAACCGATCCATGAAGCCGCTTCAGTGGTAAGTAAGCTTTGAACATGCATAATCCTCGCCTCCGGTCCTGACATAGAATGAGAAATTTCCTAGCTATTGTGAAGGAAAGTTTCAATTCTTTTAAGGACACGGAGGCGAGGATTATCCCACCCGCCATTGTGGCCATGGCGCCCGCCCAGAATGAATCTACCGGATTGAGAGGTGGTATTTTCAGATTTCTTGACCTGAAACTGTGATTGGTGGCATAGTATGTTATCTAAGCATTCTATGATAATGCAAGCATCGTTTTCTATGTTATTAGTGGGACTAGGATCTCCGTTCTTGATTAATTTACTGACTATTCTTGGAGGTAGAAATGCTTATCTATTTAGTTCACATTTGTTCTTAGGAGTGGAACCTGCAACTACTTAAAGACGACTCAGCCTCATTTCGCAGTGAAGGCGAGGAAGAACGTCATCGCCATGGGATATTTATACAGACAGTTGCCATGGGAATGGGTCTCATGGGCATCGTAGTTTTCTTTTGTTGAACTTTGAACCTGCTGTTAATAAAAAGTGAAGAAAGATTGTGCATAATCCTCGCCTCCGTGTCCTTAATAGAATTTAAACTTTCCTTCACGATAGCTAGGAAATTTCTCAATCTTGTGTAAGTAATATTTTGACTAGAATTTCTCTCCCAAGACATGCGCGCTCCCAGGACACTACCCGTTTCCAGTCCGAACACAGTGGAAGTGCGCATTACGGAATTTGCGCGCACACAATAACAATTATCTGAGTTCTTGAAAATGCAAACACTAGACCAGGTGGCTTGTGTCTGCACATTCCGGTGGCCATCTTGGATTTCTCTTGCTGTTTCTTCCTTGCTCACTCTGTAGTAAAACTCGAAGAGCAATCTTCCAAGAAGGACTTTGCCTTTTCCATTGTGAATACTTCTTGACCTTCTGATACTTTGTTTTTCTTATATGCCATACAGAAGTCAGGACATAACAACTCTGAGGGTTCTTGACAGCTTTTGTGATTTCGGGCATCTAAAATTGTCCCTTGAGGATGAAATCCACCATTTGTGGATTTTCATTGTGTCATTGAAGCTTAGTAGCCCTGTGTCATATCACGTTCCAGTACTGAAATTCTGCTGTTAGCTTTCAAGATTAGTGATTCTCTGGTACAGACCGATTGTCTGCCCTAGAGAGGGGGGATATTAATACTCCAATCTTAGTGGCAATGGTTTCGTTCTGGACAGTGGCCTGTGCATGTATTGTTCAAATTTTGAGCTGACTGTTGGCTCTTGTGCTGTCTCATACTGATGTGTCAATATCTTGTGGGCAGGTAATCCAAATGTGTCCCACGACCTCAAAACTGCTTTTTCTTCTGCTAGAGGCCCCTCAGAGTATTAAAAACATCAAACCAAGTTACAGGTTTTTTATGAGTGACATGGAACTTCTACATCACTTGAAACTTTTCTGTTTGCCTTGCATCTTTAAAAGGCTTCATTTCCTCAAACGGTATTGATTTGATTAGCGTTTATGCTGTTTCCGCTGAATACCATTCAGAATCATTGTTTTTGTGATGTTACACAAGTGTGTCTTTGATAATTTCCTTGGTCACGACTATTGTTAGTTGTGTCTTGTTTCAGTGATCTTTGGTATTTACTCACTTATTCTGCATACCACTGTGTCTGTCCATGTAGGTTAGATCACCTTTTTATGGAATGTCTTTAATAAAATACATAAAGCACACATTCAAGAGTTTATCATAAAAGAACATGAGAGGGGGCTTTTTAGGGAATTGAATTGCTCCCCCAGTCCTGCCGTGGACCCAACTAAAATCTGAGAAGAACCAACTATGCTGGTAACTTTTGTCCACTAGGAACTCCCTGATACGCTCAAGGAAAATATCTGGAGGACAATTCGGAAAATGTTAAATTGAACTTTGGCAAGCGTTTTCTGTTTAAGATGTAGTCACACTTGGAATTTGCCCCCTAACCTCTTGCTTTTAAAAGTAGGTGAGTATCTAGAGAGCAGAGAGACAAGGTCTAACTCTTCTACCGTTGTTTTTAGCCACCCCTAATATGTATCCTTTGCAGCTGCGGGTCCTCCGCTGTGGCAGAGGAGCATCACCCCCCTGCCAGAAGCGTAGCTACAAAACTTTTACAATAAAATTATGATAAACTATGTTTATTATTGTTTTATTGTAAAAGGGGCGGGGTCATGGGCTGTGACAGGGACAGAGGGGATTGCACAGCACTCCCCCCTCAGTGCGCATGTGTGTTTGGCCGGCACCTCGGGCCGGCCAAAGACACATGCTCACTGGGCTCTCTGCAACCTGGTACTGGGTTGCCACTTGGAGACATCAGGCAGAGGGCCCCCACTGTGCCTCGGAGCCCCCTGGCTGGGCTTTCTGTACAATCTTAGCATTAGAATTTGCTGCAGGGCAGGCTGGGAGCCTGTACCTGCAGTGAGGACCGAGGATAATTGCGCTGGCATATAATGTTGAAATACATTATAAGACAAGCTGGCGCACAAGAGGGGCCTAGGGGCAGTGGAAAGGTAGAGGAGTGCAGATCGGCAGGCGCACCAAGTGAGAGAAAAAACATTACTTTGTGAAATTACCAACATTTTTTAAGTATTCCCAAACATATTGAAGTAGAGCATGTGGTGTGCTTTTCTGTTTGTGTGTGTGTGTGTGTGTGTGTGTGTGTACAGTTCCTGTTGAAATCTGACATGACACCTCACCATACCTGACTAAAACCCCCTGTACACAACTATTTATCACAAGATACATTTGTTAGGGAGATGTAGCACCCCATACCTCCCCTAACCCCCCCCTCCACCCGCCAAAGCTAGGCCCCTGAGAGAAGTAGACCTAGATTGTTTTTACATACCAGTGGAGTTTGTGTCCTTAAGTTACTTTTAGAGTATTGGGGTGTCCTGGGGCCTATTCAGGCCCTGTTCTAGCAGGGAGGCCAGATGGGCCAGATTGGCCAGGTCCACCCAAACATGACCATTGGCCCACCCAGTCACGGCAGAAGAGGCCATGGAGAAGACAGCGGTTAAGTGCCTCCTCCATCTCAGCGTTTTTAGGGATGAGCCACCGAGTGCGCTAGGGCATGCATCTTGCTTGCCAGACTCATGCACTAGGGCATGCATCTTGCTTGCCAGACTCTGCTGTGTTCAGTAAAGGGCCTGGAGCCCTCCTGTCGCTCACCATTTGTTGGTTTGCCTGCCACTCTTCTTTACAGCCTCATAATTCATCAATGCATACCTGGCATCATTTCCGTTTCTCAGTGTGGAGCAGGGATCAAGCACTAATTTATTAAACCTAATTAGTGCCCATTCGCTGCTCCCGACGTGATCGAGGTACTATTTTTCTTCTTTTTTATTAACGTCTAGTGCCCCGCAAACAGAAGGCATTGACTGGCAAACTGTGCCCAGCAGGACAAACAAAATTGCAAAGTCTTATTTTTAGAGCTAACCTACTTTATTTTGCCAAGTCGTCTTTTCTCAGTTTCCATGGATGTTTTTGTGTTTTTGCTCGTGGGTGCTGTTGTCAAAAGTCGACAGTTAACTTGTTCTACATATGTGAGACCTATTACATTGCAAATGCTTGTTTTCACTGTCTTTAAAACTGCATCTGGTTGGTGTGTTTGGGGTAGAGGTGGGCAAACCAACACATTAACAGGGAGAGTAGAGATAAAGGTCTGGCTTGGCTCTTTTAGCCCACGCATAAGCCAAGCCCTGAAAATGTTTGCTATGTAAAACATACAACAGACATCACATAAAATATGATAAAGCCTCTTCAAACTAGAAAAAATTAACACATGGAAGCTTTGAAATTAATTTGTCACAACATAGCATTACACTGAGAAGTACTTATTAAAAGTGATAGTTTTTAAACGTGAGCGTAGAGTGGTTCCTGCCCCTGTCCTCGCACTAGTGACAGTGCAGTTAGTGAACCAACAGGCAAGAGAGTTGTGACATGGACCCTGTATGTGGCCCAGATTTTTATACAGCAACACAACAAATCAAACACAGCGGATTTTTGTAAAATTAGTTTTCTGATTCATGAATTTGAATGTATTTTCATGCGCAAATATGAAGAAAAACGAGTTTTGACGAAATAAAATATTTGCCCAACATCACACAATTTGAATGAAGTAGCTGCAATTTAGCCATGTTTTATTTTTTCACGTTGTACAAATCGGCCACTAAATGGCTATCTATTTGTCTCTCCTTTTAATGTCAATGTCTGTTTTTACCTCTTTGTGCAATTTTCTGCAGTTTTTATATAGTGCAAATCCTACCTGGATGTATTGAAGCACTTTCCATGAACACCAGTTACATTACACAAGGTCACATTAATTTCCTTTAGCACTGGAGATTTGCCCAGAATCGCAGAATGTTGAGCTAGTGCTTAGACTCAAACCTAACTTGTTCAGTTCCAAAGTTTGAAGCTCTCACCGTAATGTCACATCCTGGGTAGACTGAGGGTGGCAGGCAGAAGGTACATGAAAGCTCAGCTCATTATGGGCTCAAAGTTCCAACAGGACCTCAATCTGAGCCAGGCTTCTTTTTGAATCCCAAATCGAGCTTTCAGTGTCCCCCATTTCTATTTGGGCGAGTACAGACAGAGGTTTGCTTGCCAGTGATGTAGCAGGTACAGTGTTACTAGGGCCCACACCTGTGAACGGCCTTATGCACCTCAATTATGGTCTGTGTGGGTGTCCCGATAGTGTTTATGTATTTTAGCTTGTGTAAGATGCATGCAGTAATATTCTATAAGGTGGGGTATGCATTATACTATTCAGATAGTAGCAGTACATGCCTCATTGGATGAGCAGCCACCAGGGCAAGAAAGTACAAGTTTATTTTTTACTAACAGTAACTTTACGACTCCAAAGATGCTGCAGTCGGTAGAGAGAGCTCAGCTCCTCAAAGGACAGGAGAGGCCTAACATTTTATGTGCAGTCTCTGCCCTGAGTGTGGAGTCTCCACAGCCATAAAATTACTGTTTGTAAAATTAAACTTGTGGTTTATGAATAACAAAAAATAATACACTTATACAAATGTGTAAGTTTACATTTGTGAATCAGGTGCTAAGCGTGTCTATCTGTTCTCTACCAGATGCTGAGGTGACGTAAATAACAGTTATCTTGAGTAAGATATTGTGTTGGGCTGATTTTGTTTTAACCAGTATGGCAGATTTTCAAATGGGAACATTTCATATTCTGATATCTTGGTACAGCACATTGCACATTCACAGGTAATAGTCAGTACCACTGGATTTAAGCAATTTTATGGCTCTGATATTTTCTGCAAAATTATAGATCAGCTGCATTTACCAGGTAATCTATCAGCTACTGAATAATCTGCATATTTAAAAAAAAAAATCTAGCTCCTAGGGATCAAAAGTTACAAAAAATGCTGCAGTACATGTTGCAGCACAGTTGAAGACGCTTTGCAAAGGTTGACTGTTCACCATTCAGTTGCTTTTTGCTATACTTGTATACTAATGAGGTGCAACCTAGCCTCAGACAGTGTTAACAAGTGTAACAAAATGAGAAAATAATGAAATAATACTATCACAAAATGTTTCTGCATCACACTATAATTTGCCTTTTCTTGCTGTATAATTTAGTCAATTTTTGCTGCATAATTTGGTCTTCCCATACTGCATAAACTTAACGGCCCTAGTGATACTCTTTGTCTAACCACATCTACTCGCAATAGGACTGATCATAATTCAGTTTAAGAAAGGGCTACCATGGGTTCTGCAACGTGGGATGATATACACACTTAGCATTAATAGTAATTATCAAAACATCTTCTCAGAACTAAGTTCCCCAAGCCAAGAACCATCGGAACATCATTGCCCTATGTTTTCACATACTGACGATACGGAGTAAGATTTTCAAATTGCTCCTAGCCAACACGGAAAATCATCACCCACACTCTTACCACCAGCAACCTATACTACAAGATCACCTTATATGCCAAGATAAGCAAGCATCTCATCAGGAGGCTGCAGAACATCCAGATCTCTGCAGCCAGAATCAGTCTCACCTCACCTAAAGGAGCTACACTGGCTACCAGTGCCCAAATGAGCATGTCGAGCTCCTCAGCCAGACTTTCAAAACACACTGGCCCATCATACCTCAACAATGCCATCTGCTTTCATAAACCTTCAAGACACTTAAGCTCTGCAAGACTCCTATTTGCACACATCCCACACATATGGAAAACCAGATCATGTGGTTGAGCCTTCTCCTACATTCCTCCTTAAGCATGAAATGACATGCTGTTACACATCTGAGCCTCCTCCTACCTTCCTGAATTCAACAAAAAGCTAAAGACCTGGCTTGGCTAATCTCACTCCTGCTGAGCACCAGGATACCGTCCTGGATCAGAGTGTGCATTATAAAACAACGTAACATAGCATGACCCGAGATAAGCAGCTGCACTTTATGGAGCATTCAGTTCAGACTGGTACAAAACCTAACCATGCTGGAGTATTCTGTTAGTCTGAATGATTGCTTTTATTTCCCATGTTATGTGCTTGTTTGCCTCAGCACCCACAACCTTGATATAGATGGGCTAAGAGGCACAATGATTCACTCATTTGTGTGGGGTCACACCCCATGCAAATGAGGGACCGTCCTCTGAAAATAGTGCTGGCTATACATAGGTGCCAGTGCTATCAGTGCATCTGCAGCCCCTTCTGTAACTGAGGCACTGTGCAATACGGCCCCAGAAGGTTACCTATTTGACTGCAATTACTGGTTTTTCACTTGTCAGGCATGAAAATTGCTTTTAGTTGTCAACAGTACTGCTTTCTTTTTTTTCAAATGTGTTGTTTTTTAAACTTTTGTAATTGAAAGCGGACCACAAAAGACTGACATAAAAATAAACAATTACAAAGTTCACAGTATGCAAAGAAATAAGTGTTTGGCAAATTGCAAGTAGCAGTCTTCCTAGAGCGAAATGTCAAGGCTTAGGTGTGGTAACAGGGACGTCATTAACCTTGACCTTCTGTTACAATCTGCTTGGAATCCAGGTGCTTGTGTTGAGGCCTGGCCTGAAAGAAATTTTAAGGGTTGAGGATGTAGAGTGTAGACATCATTTCTTACTCTCATATAACTCTCTAGATGCACTGTGTGCCTGTTTGGACTTGTAGGCTACCTCCATAATTGACTAAAACTGTGCCTACATTGGCCCACCCAAACGTACCTATCCAGTTGAAGATTCCTGGAATTGGGCCTGGTCCTAATAACACCTTTCCATGCTCACATACTGTTGCCCTTAAAAGCTGTTTGACGTTTGATGGAAAGCATAAAAATAGATGCCGTTTCCAGCTGTTTTGTGCTGTCTGTGCTTAAATCCAGGTGAGCGGGGATGCTTGCCCATCTTTGCGTCTTCAGCATCCAAGGAGTGAGAAGTTAGGCTCTGCATTAGTTTCCTTTCACTAGCTGCCTGGCGTGTTTTTGATTTTATTTGAGCTTGTTTCTTTCACGAGCTCAAACAGAATTTTCCAGTCACACTCTTTCAATTACTTGTCGTTTGAGAGGTGCGTCATACTATTTATTTGTCTCTGCTTCAGTATCCTGCCAAGCAACATGTTTCAAAATGATTACAATAAATTAAATGCCGTTCTTTTAGGCAGCTCTTTGTCATAAAGTGTTCTCAAAGCTCTGAAAACAAAAGGGGCTTTTAGTAGTGAGTCATTTTGCATTTTACAGGTTTTACTCTAACACACATCAGTTTGAAGCATTTCTTCTGTAAACTGTGCGACCGCTGCATTTACTAACATCACAAAGCAGCTCATAATGCATGCATGTCTCTTTACTCGAGTCTTCGTACGCCATCCAGCGGTGCTGCACATAATAGCATACCCTAGGATTTGTTTTTGGTGCTCCTGGCATTACCCTTTTTTCAAAAGGATCCCTGTGCTTTAAATAAATGTGACTTCTAAGAGAGATGTTAACTTTCAATAGTCTTCTTTGTGTGCCCTTCCCCAAACCTTCTAGCTGCAAATAGGAAGTTATTGGTTGATCATGGCGCCATTGGTCATCCTGTTTTGTCATAGTAGGGTTAAGGGTCCGGAATCGTACTCCCTCCAGCCATGGCATTTTGCTGAACCAAATAAATGCTCGTTTATACTGCTGCCGTGTTAGCAAAAATGTGTTTTATTGCGACTGCTGTATATTTTAAAGTAAGGTGAACATATCGGCAGTTGTTAAATACGCAAAATCATCTTCAAATAATCACAAACATGATTATATTATTTTAAAAAAATCTTTTTTTTTTATTAGTATTAAAATATCTTCATATCAGATCAATATAGTTGCGAAATGCTATAGCATCTAACAGCTAAATAAATGTAAAAGAAAAATCTTGGTCTACAAAGTCAGAAAATATCTCACATTCTCAAGACCACACCGTTCTTTATAAGTGCCACAATGTTATCAATTTGTTCGTCTCTCTCAGCCTAGAATAACCTCTGAGGACTCCCACTTAATCATTTCTGCATTTCAGGGACCCTTCTCTGAAACATTATTGTAATCTAGTGAACCCCTCTGAGTCAACACTAGAAGTCGGGGCACCAGCCTTAGCAATTCCAAGAATTTGAACCACAAAGCAATGCATAAAAATACAGACACTAGCATTCATCGCATACACATATGATAAAACATTCTGTTTCATTCACAAATAAATATTATGTTCTGTTTCATGTGTTTGTACCTCTCACCAGAAATCAATAGCACCTTAATTTTTAGTCTCCAGTTTCAAACTTCTTCACATTTACAGAACGCTTTAGAATGAAAAAATATATATTTTGCTTCTTTTATTATTTTTTTAATTTTATTTAAAATTTAGATTTTATTAATCTGTTAATATTTAATTTTCTAAGCAGTCGCAGACTCCTTGTGTATGCACCTTTGTACCCCCGAGTAGGCATCTTGGACCCGCAGGGGTCCCTAGACCACAAGTTAAGAACCATTGGCCTAGAAGATTATAAGGTTTGTGTATAAAGGCTGTAGGATATTCTTACAATGGTCTGCAACTGGTGCAATCAAATGTACACACCATTCATCATTCCTTATTAAGTGAAGTTGATATTGTAGGCTGTTAGACCTGACAGCCTTAGGGTAGTCACCCCTAACTTTTTGCCTGCCTCCCTCCACTTTGTGGATACTGTTTTTGCTGGTTTTTAGACTCTGCGCACTTTACCACTGCTAACCAGTGCTAAAGTGCATATGCTCTCTCTCTGTAAACATGGTAACTTTGGATCATACCTGATTGAACTATTTAATCTACTTATAAGTCCCCAGTAATGTGCACTCCAGGTGCCTAGGGCCTATAGATTAAATGCTACTAGTGGACCTGCAGCACGGATTGTGCCACCCACTTAAGTAGCCCCTTTTCCTTGTCTCAGGCCTACCATTGCTAGGCCTGTGTGGGCAGTTTCACTGCCACCTCGACTTGGCATTTAAAAGTACCTGCCAAGCATAGAGCTCCCCTTTTTCTACATATAAGTCAACCTTAATGTATGCCCTGGGTATCCCCTAGAGCAGGGTGCTGTGTAGGTAAAAGGCAGGACATGTACCTGTGTAGTTATATGTCCTGGTAGTGTAAAAAACCCTCAATTTTTTTTTTGCACTGCTGTGAGACCTGCTCCCTTCATAGGCTAACATTGGGGCTGCCCTCATACACTGTTGAAGTGGCAGCTGCTGATCTGAAAGGAGCAGGGAGGTCATATTTAGTATGGCCAGAATGGTAATACAAAATCCTACTGACTGGTGAAGTCGGATTTAATATTACTATTCTAGAAATGCCACTTTTAGGAAGTGAGCATTTCTTTGCACCTAAATCCTTCTGTGCCTTACAATCCACGTCTGGCTAGGTTTAGTTGACAGCTCCTTGTGCATTCACTCAGACACACCCCAAACACAGGGTACTCAGCCTCACTTGCATACATCTGCATTTTGAATGGGTCTTCCTGGGCTGGGAGGGTGGAGGGCCTACCCTCACACAAAGGACTGCCACACCCCCTACTGGGACCCTGGCAGACAGGATTGAACTGAAAGGGGACCTGGTGCACTTCTTAGCCACTCTTTGAAGTCTCCCCCACTTCAAAGGCACATTTGGGTATAAAACAGGGCCTCTGCCCTACCTCATCAGACACTTGCTGGAGAAGAAACCTGAACCAGAAACTACATCCTGCCTGGCTGCTCAAAGGACTCACCTGTCTGCTTTCTACAAAGGACTGCTGTCTTGCTGTTGCCCTGCTGCCTTGCTGAACTCTTGTCTGGCTGTGAAAGTGCTCTCCAAGGGCTTGGATAGAGCTTGCCTCCTGTTCCTTGAAGTCTCAGGACCAAAAAGACTTCTTCCTTTCACTTGGACGCTCCGTGCGCCGAAAATTTCGACGCACAGCTTGTTTCGCGGCGAGAAAAACGCCGCACACCGACGCTGATCGACGCGACGCCCTCGGGACGATCGAGACTTCGACGCACAACCTCGCAAGGACAAAGCCGCCCGACTTTCCAGGAGAAATCGACGCGACGCCTACCGTGAGTGCGAAACTTTGACGCACGGCCTCGCAAGGACAACGCCGCCCGACTTCCAAGGAGAAATCGACGCGACGCCTGCCGTGAGACCAAAATTTAGACGCACGGCCTCGCAAGGACACCGGCGCCCGACTTCCAAGGAGAAATCGACGCGACGCCGACCGTGAGATCGAAACTTCGACGCGCAGCCCCGCAGAACGACGCGCAGCCGGAAAAACAGCAGGAGAATCCCCGCACAGACCCGGGACATCTGGTAATCCCCGCGATCCACAAAAAGAGACTGTCTGCGCGCCGGAAAACGACGCCCGACTTCCCCGCGTGGAAAAGAACGACGCAAGTCTTTGTGTGCTGAGGAGAAATCGACGCACACCCCCTTTTTCCACGCATCTCTCCGCCTGTGGCCCTCCTAGGAGATTTTCCACCAGAAACCAGGTACTTTGTGCTTGAAAGACACTTTATTGCATTCTAAAGACTTAAGACACTTTATATCACTTCCCTGTGATATTTCTACAATTTTCCATTGCAACTTTATTCTTTTTGACCTACAATTATCCAGATAAATATTATATATTTTTCTAAACACTGTGTGGTGTATTTTTGTGGTGCTATATGGTGGTATTGTATGAGTTATTGCACAAATACTTTACACATTGCCTTCTAAGTTAAGCCTGACTGCTCGTGCCAAGCTACCAGAGGGTGGGCACAGGATAATCTTGGATAGTGTGTGACTTACCCTGACTAGAGTGAGGGCTTTTGCTTGGACAGAGGGTAACCTGACTGCCAACCAAAAACCCCATTTCTAACATAGGCTATATACATTTCAGATGCATTGTCCTTCCTCTAGAAATCCAGTAATATTGATCTGCTACTTACGATAGCTGCAGGTGTGCATTCTTAATGTTTCCATTCATATTTTATCGTAACCTGTGACTTTTTGAAACATGCTTGTTTCTTGGACTTGATGTGCTGAATGGTATTTTTCATGAAGGGATTTGTCACCAATCTGTAGTTGTACTTACAAAAATTATAATAGTTGAGAATCTGATTTTGACCTTCCATCTACAGTCTTCTTTGAGCTCATATCTTTCGGGTCATTCGTGCAGTTGCAGTTCCTGATAAAATTTGTCACAAGAAGTCCTTCATCCCATACCGCTGCTGTAATGGAAGAGAACATATTATATTTTAAACTTTGTTCTCTCAACTTGCCACTGAACTATCGAGGCTAATATAGCATTTTAGCATATTTCTTCAAACTATGTTTAATAACTCTTCTGCACAACCATTTGACACAATATCTTCTAACATTGTTATTCACAATTCACCTTTGGCATTTTTTGGTAACGCTTTCCTTAACTTCAGCGTCTTTGTAGTGTCTTTTTTTTGGGAATCGCTAACATATCCACAAGTAGCAGTGTTTTCTGGTGGCAGTAGTACTTTCCATTTCACTGACAGAATTTACCCATCATCCAATATTGATCAGCATTTACTTTCATACTATTAAGTAACATTGTGATTATGTTTTCATTATAATGAAACTTCATGGTGGTCACTTATCAGGTGGATCTGTAACCCTGTGAAGTATTTCTGCCCGGTCTACTAGAACATCTGTTTTTCCATCCCTTCTTACTTTTCTCATATGGGTTTCCTGACCTGACGCCCATTCAAGCTCGTCCCTTTCCAATTTTTCGTATTTTGTTGGGTGTGAGCTAAGCCAGTGGATCGTGCTGTGTCCCTTAGCCAACACCACACTTAGGTTTACAAATGTAATCTTCAGCTTAGGCCTTGTGTTTTTTTGTGATCAGATCCAACATACATTGTTTTATCATTTTACCTGGAAGTCCCCCTCAGGCACTTCTGGAGTGTGTGAACTTTCTTTTGCCAATATGTTTCATTCATCGGTCAGTGCTAGATAATGTGCATATTCTGACATCTTGGACAACTTGATGTATAAATCTTACTTAGCTTAAGTGGGGTTAAGTAGATCATGTACAAATAGTGGTACTGAATCAGCTTAAAGTGAAGATTACTAGATGTACTTCTAATCAGCAGACAGGCTCGAATCCATTCTTTGTCAGTGGCACTTCTGTGACTAGAAACAATTCTTCAAATGCTGTATGGTTTCTGCCACCTTTATCCTGTCTGAAGACTCGATATACATTGTATTAAAGATATCTTGGCCCTCACGCTAACCGAGTTACCATGGTTTGCGTGTTCTCTGGGGCCTCCGAGAACATGTAACGATTTTCCCTTGCTATTTGAGCTAGTTTTGTTTATTGTACTATTCCAAACACTCCTGAGCTTCCTTAAATGTTATAAAATTACCATTTAGGCACAGTTCACCCAATATTGTGCATCCACAAGTTATCCATCTTATCTTTGACATTTCTTCTGTTATTTTTAAACGTCTTAATACACCATAAAACATATCTAGTGTAAACTGGGTGCGGGGAGGGGTGTCAGTATGGTTTGAACCACTTTCTCCCAGGTCTGATATACTTACATATGGAAGGCAGTGCACTGAATATTGTAATTACGCTGCCATATAATAGAGTTCTATATCTGCAATTCTTAAACACCCAGTCTCCTATGTTAGCTTTAAGGTACCTAATTTGACTATAATGTGTTTCTCTTTCAGGGGATCCTCATCAATAGTCATAAACATTGAATATTCCCGCCCTTGTGCGTGGACCCCGGAGCATGTATAAAATACACACATATAAAGTATGAAATATGCACGAAAAAATATATATAGCATTTTTAGTAGACATATCTTTCATACTAAATTCATATATACATGTGTAAAACAGCAATGCAGACTATAATCATAAACAAGCTAAAATGCTTTATTTCTATGGAGTTTTTTTTTTAAACATTATAAAATTACAAAAGAGAATAAATATCTACCCAAGCCCCCAAAACTGGGCTTAGGGAAATAAGCAGCAGCAATATCTAGAGAAAAAAAGAGAAAAACTACATTGAAAAACAATGGAGCATTCTTAGCCAATAGGCTGCATGCAGGTTAACACAGGAGAACCATAAAAACTTTGGCACCGTGCCTTTAAGACCCTGAGCACCTCCAGTATCCCACCATGCCTCAGGGGTGAAGAAAAGGTGACAGTTGGTTCACAGTTAGGTCAGTTCTTTTTTCCGGCTTCTTCTGAGAGGATCCTGGATCATTGAGCTCTCTGTTTTTCTGAGTTTTTCTCAGAAAAATCCTTTAAAACAGCATTTTTTCCTGTTCCACTCGAAAGATAACATCTTTGTCTGAGTTTGGCAGTTTTTTCCTGACAGAAAAATGCCTTCACTTTTTGTCAAATGCCCTTAAGCCCAGTCAGACCCACACTCTCTTTGTATTGTGTGCCTGCCTCAGAGTCACTGCCCTGACACTTGCAAGCACTGCAAGAATATGTCAAAGAGGACTCTGAAGGACAGAGAGAAGATCAGGCTACATGGGCTTCATGAGAGGCAAAAGACATCGTCCTCTTCACTTCCCAGGCAACCAGCAGGCCATTCTCAGGAGAGAATGGCCAGGTCGACGTCAGCAGGTAGGAAAGTACCTGTTTGTTCCCCGTCGTCGCTGCCACCGTCTCACCGGTATAGATCGACGGCGACCCGCCCGACGTCGAAGGATACGGCGTCGAGGGAACATGGTCATCGCAGGGGCATATCTCCGTCGACGGCAGCCCGCCGATCGACGTCAAGCCATCACCGGCGCGCCCGTTCGCCGCCGAAGACTTCACGCCCCTTGACGTCAAGAGACACGACGTCGAAATCGCCACGACGGCATGAGCGACATCCGCCGTCGGCCACTCGCCGCTCCACGTCGAGGCACACGGCGGCGAGTAGGTCAAGGTCCAGAGATCGCTGCTCGACGTCAAGACACTCTACGTCGAGGCACTCAACGTCGAGACATTCAACGTCGAGACCGGACAAAACAGTGTGCCCTTCGACGTCGGCACAGCAGTCGACGTCGACACAGGTTTTACCTGTCTCGCAGGGAGTAGAGCATCGTCCTCCAGCAGATAAGGCACCATCTCCAGTGGTCTCCATACGGAGCGACTCATCTCATTCGAGAGCGGCATCATCGGGGCATGTTTCTCTCATCAACTTATCACCTAGATGGTTGGAGAGCCTGAATAGACCAGCGGCCTCCCTGGATTCACAATACTCTCGACTGTACTCTCCTACTGCCTCTCTCCCGAGAACACCATCGCCGACAGCGCGGGCAGGACGGGCTCGTTCTGCTCCTCGTCAACCGACCGCAAGGCCTGGGCGCTCTGTTATAGCCTCTCGCAGCAGGTCTCGTTCCCAACGGAGATCCAGGTCACGATCACGACACAGAAGATCACCCTCTTGGTCGTCGTCAGGATCATCTGTTGGGCGTTACTCCCCCACCCTAACAGATTCTCCACCTGCTAGGATCTCACCGGTGGATGACATTACCACTTTTAACGAGGTGCTGTTAAGGGGAGTGTAGAAATTGAGTATAGAGGTTCCGGAGCCAACTACCTCCTCGTCAGTCATCTTTGAGACTCTGCAGCACAGATCAGTGTCAAAAGCTACTACCACTAGTGCCTGGCTTATTGCAGCCAACCATGGACACTTTTCTGACCCCAGCCACACTCAAGTCTGCCCCGGCTAGGATAAAAAAAAAATACAAGGCTCCCGAACAGGATCCTTTATTCCTAAGAAAGGATCCGCCACCGGATTCTGTTATATTGGCCGCAGCCCGAAAAACCCACTCGGTGGCATCATCCTCCACTGTCCCCCCGGATAAAGAGAGCAGGCATCTAGACTCTCTGGGGAGAAAGATGTGCGGTACGGCGGCATCTGCAATGAAAGTCTCCAGCGCTTCTGCACTCCTGGGTAGGTATGACCGTTCTCTGTGGGACTCCCTCCACAGATTCACAGAAAAATTGCCCAGAGAAGACAGACAGGACTTTCAAGAAATCCTGCAAGAGGGATGCCTGGTATCCAACCAGGTCATCAGCGCGGCGGCGGATGGGGCGGACTTAGCTGCGCATGGGTACGCGCATGGAATCTGTGCTAGAAGGTCTTCCTGGCTGAGACTGACTGGTTTAAAGCAGGAAGCACAGCAGCGCATCCTAAACCTCCCATTCAGCGGGAACTCGCTGTTCGGTACCCATGCAGATGAAGAGGTGGCCCGCATGAAGACAGAGGTGGACACCATGAGGGCAGTAGGCCTGGAAAGGAAGAAAGATTTCAGGCGGAGGTACAGGCCTTATGACAGGCGCCCGTTCCAGCAGAGGGTTCAAACCCCTCACTGGTCCCAAAGGCCACAACAACGGCAAGGACGCCCCCTTTTTCAGGCTCGTAAGCCCACAAGGGAGCGAGGGTCAAGTAGACCTCAACAGTCCACACCGAAAGCGCTGGCCAAACAATGAGATCTCGCTTCCCTCGACACTGTACACCACTCTGGTGGGGGGAAGTATCACGGGTTATCTTCACGAGTGGCACTCTATCACAAAAGACAAATGGGTGCTCAACATTGTCGAAAATGGCTACTCTCTTGTTTTCAGACAGCCTCCACCACACTTGCCACCAGCCAGATGCATTCCATCTCATCTCAGCCTGCTGCGCAAAGAGGCTCTCGCCCTCTTACAAAAGAAAGCAATAGAAAAGGTTCCACCTGCGCACAGAGGAAAGGGGGTTTACTCCCGTTATTTTCTGGTGGCGAAAAAGGGCAGAGAAGGTGTTTTCAGACCAATTCTGGACTTACGGCTGCTGAACAAGTACATAAGAAAACAGAAGTTCAGGATGCTAGCCCTTCACCAGATTTTCCTGCAACTACATCAGGGAGACTGGATGTGCTCCATCGACCTGCAGGATGCATATTTTCACATCCCAATAGCTCCCAAGCATCGGAAATTCTTGCGTTTCCAAATAGCTTCACAGCACTATCAGTTCAGAGTTCTACCATTCGGCCTGAAATCTGCCCCCGCGTCTTCTCGAAATGTGTGGCAGTGGTAGCGGCACATCTTTGAAAACAAAAGATCTTCGTCTACCCATACCTAGACGACTGGTTACTGAAGGCTTCCTCTCCGGATCAGGCGAGAAGCCATCAGGACATTGTGCTCAGGGTTTTCGAGTCTCTAGGTCTTCAAATCAACTACCAAAAGTCAACCTTGATTCCAACACAGAACCTTCACTACCTGGGAGCTATACTAAACACAGAGCTCAAAGAGTGTATCCTTCGGAGGAACAACTTTTATCGATACACAGGAAGTGTCAAGACCTGTTAAAAGCCGACGCACCTACTGCCCGTCAGGTGACATCGCTACTGGGCTCCATGGCTTCATGCATTTTCATTGTCCCAAATGCCAGGCTGCACATGAGGCCCCTTCAAGAGGCATTGGAGAGCAACTGGAGCCAAAGGACAGGTCGCTGGGAGGACAGAGTGCGGCTACCGACAGCGGCACTTCAGTCATTGCAATGGTGGATGCACAGACCTCACCTGTCAGTAGGTTCGCCGTTTCACCAGGTAGTTCCATCTGACACTCTGGTAACGGATGCGTCTCTTCCGGGATGGGGGGCTCATCTGGGTCCCCTCCAAGCTCAGGGCCTGTGGTCCGACAAGGAAAGGAACTACCACATCAATCTGCTGGAACTCAGAGCGGTCCATCTGGCTCTCAAGTCTTTCTCTCCATTGGTTCAGGGGAAATCTCTCCTAATACAAACGGACAATACAACCACAATGTATTATTTGAACAGACAAGGGGGAACGAGATCCCTACCCCTATCTCGAGAGTCCCAAACGATATGGCATTGGCTCCTGGCCAGGGGAATGTCAATTACAGCGGTTCACCTGCCAGGTCAACAAAACGTGGAAGCAGATTTCCTGAGCAGACACCTAGAGGACGCACACGATTGGGTCCTACACGGCGAAGTCGTCGAGGACATCTTCGCTCAATGGGGTCGACCTCAATTGGATCTCTTCGCAGACGAAGTAAACAAGAAATGCCCAGACTTCGCATCCAGGTTCTACCGTCCGGGATCTCGAGGGAATGCCCTGTTGATCGACTGGTCAGGGATATTTCTCTACGCCTTTCCACCGATTCCCCTCATGCCGGCAGTGATCAACAAACTTTACAAATCCAGAACCAGAATGATTCTCATAGCGCCACAATGGCCCCGTCAATTCTGGTACACAGATCTCCTCAACCTTTCGGAAAAACCTCACAGGAAGCTGCCGTGCAGACCGGATCTTCTGGGCAGGATGGAGGGCAGGATTCTACATCCCAACCTACCCTCTCTGAGCTTAACAGCATGGCTCCTGAATTCCTGCAGTATGGACACCTAGGGCTCTCGCAGGAGTGTATGAACATCTTGAAAGAGTCCAAACGGCCTTCCACGCGGCGTTCTTACGCTTTTAAGTGGAAGAGATTCTACATATGGTGCTGTCAACAAGGGCACAATCCCATACGGGCTCAGGAGGATGTCATACTGTCTTATTTACTTCATCTGGCAAAGTCCGGTCTGCAGGTATCATCTATTAAGGTACATTTGTCTGCCATTACAGCCTATCGTAAGTCACCTTCTCAGGAATCCTTCTTTACGAAACCAGTAGTCAAGGATTTCTTAGAAGGTTTGAAGAAAGTTTTTCCGCCCATTCGGAGACCCTCTCCTCCATGGGAACTGAACATAGTACTGTCAAAACTTATGGGCCCTCCTTTCGAACCTATACACAAGGCCTCTTTACAACACCTTACGTGGAAGACGGCTTTTTTGGTAGCCATTACTTCCGCGAGGAGGGTCAGTGAGATTCAGGCTTTGTCTTTCAAAGAACCGTACACAGTTTTTCACGACAATAGAGTGGTTCTGCGAACTCACCCATCTTTTCTTCCGAAGGTGGTGTCAGAATTCCACATCAATCAAACTATATCTTTACAGACTTTCTTTCCCAATCCAGAGACTCCGGCGGAGAAAGCATTGCACTCCTTAGAATTGAAAAGAGTGCTGAAATTTTATTTGGATAAGACAAAATCGATTAGACATTCCAACCACTTGTTTCTAAATTATGGTCATTTGAGGAGAGGAGAGGCAGCATCTAAACGAACGATATCAAGATGGATAGTTTCTTGTATTGTTAATACTTACCAGCTGGCTAATAAACAATTACTAGCTAGGCCTAAAGCGCATTCCACAAGGGGAAAAGCAGCTACTGCTGCCCTCCTTAACAATGTCCCAATCTCTGAGATTTGAAAGGCTGCTACATGGAAGTCTGTACATACTTTTACTAGACATTACTGTTTAGATTCAGATGCAAGAGCAGACGCCCAGGTTGGGGAGGCCTCTCTGAGAAATGTATTTGCATAATACGTATCTATTCCTGCACTTCTATTAGACAGTCCACAGAGTTTAGGGATGGGCTTGCTAATCTATTCAATGTTTATGACTATGGATGAGGATCCCCTGGAAGAGAAGGATTAGTTACTTACCTGTAAATCCTAGTTCTCTTCCAGGGGTATCCTCATCAAAGTCAAAAACAACCCACTCTCCTCCCTGGATGCACGTCTCCTAGAAGTGCAGGACAGACTGTCTTTCGAATCAGTTTCACAGATTGTCACCGTAAAAAAGTACTGACCTAACTGTGAACCAACTGTCACCTTTCCTTCACCCCTGAGGCATGGTGGGATACTGGAGGTGCTCAGGGTCTTAAAGGCACGGTGCCAAAGTTTTTATGGCTCTCCTGTGTTAACCTGCATGCAGCCTATTGGCTAAGAATGCTCCATTGTTTTTCAATGTAGTTTTTCTCTTTTTTCTCTAGATATTGCTGCTGCTTATTTCCCTAAGCCCAGTTTTGGGGGCTTGGGTAGATATTTATTCTCTTTTGTAATTTTATAATGTTTAAAAAAATAAATTAAAAAAAACTCCATAGAAATAAAGCATTTTAGCTTGTTTATGATTATAGTCTGCATTGCTGTTTTACACATGTATATATGAATTTAGTATGAAAGATATGTCTACTAAAAATGCTATATATTTTTTTTTTCGTGCATATTTCATACTTATATGTGCGTATTTTATACATGCTCCGGGGTCCCCGCACAAGGGCGGGAATATTCAATGTTTATGACTTTGATGAGGATACCCCTGGAAGAGAACTAGGATTTACAGGTAAGTAACTAATCCTTCCCAGTCCATACCAATGCAATCAACACTTTATCTAATTCTTTAAATGCTCTGCGAGGAATATATGAAAGCCTCTGGCCATAGCTGAAAATTGAAACATGTACCATTGATGTTTGCAGAACATCTGTTATATACCCAATGTCCCATATGTGTCTATCTTCCATATTATTGGTCACATATGTTCCCAAATGTCAGAAACTTGTAGTCACCATGTGATCACATTGTTTCCACAGTTACTGCATGTATTTCCACAGTACCCTAAATTTAGAGGTAATAGCGAATGGTAATTACCACTTTATAATATTTATAAAAAATGTAGCATGGATTTCTACACTAGAGCATTATTGGTGATCAGTTTAACAACACTAGAATTATTAAAGATTCAGGGTTCAAAAAACAGGTAGACAGACAATTAAAGTCACTGAGTCACACCAAAAAGAAATTACTATTCACATTTTTTCTGGAAGTCTACCTTAATCTTGAGCAAAAATATTTAAATTACCATCCACCATAGATGTACTTTGCTTTAATTATGACTTTCTCAAGACTTGATTATAAATATGTTGTTTTTGAGTTCCTGAGGTCAAAGCGATATATTTAGCAGTGGTGGTAAAGAAAGATGTAGGTTAGAGAGAGTAAGAGAGTGGTTGAGGGAGAGGGGTCGGATAGACAGAGGTACAAAAATGTAGTTGAGATTGAGAGAGGGGTACATTTACAGGTTTTCTTCAAAGCCGAACACAACCAGCATTGGCAAGGCCAACAAGTCTGGCGTTAAAGGAATGGTGTATGGCAATGTGAAGCATTACAAGTAAATAGCAAATTAATGGGTACGTATTTCTGTGGAAGCAAAGAACTAGACTAATAGTGGTTAAGGTTAAAAGGTCAAGTGACAGTTGAACTTTCAAGCCAAGGCTAAACACCTAAATGGCCATATAGGTTAACCACTGACAAACCCCCATATACGCTGCAGACAGTGAAAAGCCCCATATGTTTTCTAATTATCTAAGACACTTTAATAGCTTTATAATATCATGTCTATGCCCTTAAAAGTTCATGCTCATGCAGCTGGAGAAATAAAAAAAAATGGTGTCAACTGTGTGGATTTCGGGCACTTTTTTGTGGCAGCACACAACTTCTGCCCAATCAAAACATGTACTCCTTGCGCCCAAAATGTGGGTGGAGCCAAAGCCACTCTTCTAGTGTTCTCACATAATTGTCTGGCGACAACTGCGTTGTCTAGCCAGGCCATAATCATAGTTTTATAATTGGGCCCATGATTTATGTGGCACTTTCATGCAGTCATTGTCTTTGTCTCTCTACTTGTGATATGTCATATTTTCGGCCTCTACTGTCTATTTGTTCATGGTTATCATTAAAAGCTCATTAATTTGGACACTGAGCACCCCAATGTTTCATCTTAATGTTCATGCAACAGTGCTGGCAGAGTTAATGGCCTAGGTAAAATCTATGATAAAAAACACACCTTCGACTACAATTATTTCATTCTAAAGATTTTGCTGGTAGGTACTCTCTATTGGGTTAGACTGCACAATTATTTTGTTTCTTGCTACATCACATGTGGAGAATACAGGGGCTGGTATGATAGTTCTACTTCTTCAGTACTCCAGCCAGAATTTTCAATACCACCTTTCTTCCTGTGGAGCATTTAAAATGTGGCTGCGTCTCTCCTCCAGGATAGAAGCGAGTCAGTCCTTCACATTAAATCAACCACACAGAATCTATTTAATCTTAAAGGTCTTTGGGAAATTAGTTGTGGTTCAGCAACGTAAAATGTGGATTATATTCTAGTAAACAACTTTCTGAATCATGCACACACAGCTTCATGTATAAATATATTATTATTACATGCTTGGAGCAAATCTATGGCTGTCCAGCAAACACCAAATCTATATCTTCCAAATTATGATGCCTTCTACCAAATATATCTTTCCAACCACGTATCCAGGCTACATTGTTCAGTTACTACTAAACAAGGCAACAGTAGCCGTCAATGCTGGATCATTATGTTAATTAATATAGGGTTAACAAAATAGGATATCGATCTGATTTTTTAACCAATTACGGGAGCTGGCATTACTGTGATTGAATTGGTGAAAGCTCTGAGTTTTGAATATGTTGTCTTGTTTAAAAAAAATTCTACTGAGAACATTGTGGGATGATTGCAGGCTGCCTTCAAACAGATCTAAATAGTGTTTTACGGAGGAAACACTAATTCAAAAATGTAAAACCAAACACATGAGACTGGAGCATGGGCACATCACATGCAATCAGAGAAACTATAAACATTTTTTGTTGTTATTTGATGACGTTAGTGTTTTTGGTTTTAAAAAAGTGATTGTGTGATCTTCTCATTTTGTAGACACGAAAAGGGAATCTGACTTTTTGATAATTGCTATCAGGTTTCCAGTAGTCTTCCATGGATTTTGATATGCTTTCATTTTAAAGCGCAAAGCAGCGTGAGGTATTCATTAACAATTTTCATTTTTATCTTAGCAATTATGTCAGCCCCATAATCATAAATAATGCAACCATTGTAAAGTCAGCTCAAACAACCACACCAGCATTACGTCAGAAATCAAACAGAGGAATAAAAGGCATCACAGTTTTTAAACCAATTTTTGTTGAAGTTTCATTTGACACAACATGGAGATAGCCGGATAATACAATTTCGCTACTGTTACATTCCGGTATATTCTTCATGGCAGTCATGCAAATATAGATGTTACACTTTTGTCAGAAGTCATTGGTTCAGTTCTTTACTTTTTCAAAACATCAAACAATAAGTCAGAACAGACACAACATAATAGAATGACAGTAAAGTGTGATAACTGTAATATGCGGTCTTCCCGAAGCAAAGTCTTGTTCAGGACTCGTAAGAGTGGGCGATGAGTGATATCTTGTGGCGTGGTACAAAGGTCTTAGAATTATGAAAGATTCAGGGTTCAGAAAACAGGTAGACAGACAATTAAAGTCACTGAATCACACCAAAAAGAAATAACTATTCACATATTTGTTGGAAGTCTCCTTTAATCTTGAGCACAGTTATGCACCACAACCTGAAAATGGTTTTGCAACATTATAGATAAGTGGGCTATATGAGGTAAAGGATGGGGCATGATGGAAAGAGGGGCAAGAAGGGGCATGGGGGGGCTATAGTCTTGGCTGTTGTAGCATTTATGTATTGGGGGCATGTGCGGTTAGTAGTTGGGAATTTCTTCTGCATGTATTTGTAAATCCCAAAGTATGGACTCCCATTCTGGAGGTATAGGGAACTTCAGCAGCCCAAGTACTTTTTCTTGTTTGCCACAGTCCCCGCCTTACCCCATTTGAGCAGTACTGCACACTAGTACTCCAATCCCGGTAGTGTCTGTGCCTTTCAATACATCGTTATCAGTCTGCGGGCTATTATCAGAGCCAGGTTGAGGAAATAATTTCTGTCCTGAACGGTCTTTGTGCACTTAAACATTCCCAGTATCGACCTCTTCATGGTGCACACATCACTGCGTCCTATCACCTCCGTTAGTAGTGTCCTTCCATAACACCTGCGCCACTAGGCAAGACCAAAACATATGTGCCCTGTCAGCAGAGGGGCATTTTGGGGCCGTGCCAAACATTTAATGGAGATTCTGTGGTGTGAGATGTGCCCCATGGAGGATGTTGTGTGTATTAGAACTTCGCATAAAGGGAAAGGTTCCTTGGGTATACGAGCACCCTGCCCATTTGTTGTCTGTGAATTCCTGGCCCACGTCCTGCTCCCAGTATCCATGGATCGGAGGCAAAGGATCTTGTGTGGTAAATGTCAAGGCTCAGGTGAGCCAGGTGAATAGGCAGCGACCATTACCTATGGTGTAGAGCGTGTGCGCTAATGGGTGTTGCTCTGGCTCTGTATCTGTATCTATCGAATATCAAGCGAGGTCTGATGTTAGGTTACCATGTGCCAAGAAATGGCCAGCCGGTAACTCACTATCTGCCTGTAGTTCTCAAAGGGTATCAGCGTGCCATTGTGGAATAAATCTTCCAGAATGCTCACTCCAGCGGTCTCCCACAGCTTTATGCCCTCTCTTCCCAGTCATGTTAAGGAAGGATACAATAGAGTACTGCTGGATTCCCAGAGAGAAGGGTGGGATAGATGGCATCGGTCACAAACTGCAGCTTCTGGTGCATACAGCTACCTGTGGATTCCTCACCATTATGAGTTCTCCCAATGCTCCAGCATTCAACGGAAATGTTTTCCTAGCTCTCCACATCGACAATGATGTCACAATTGCTTGGCCCAGCACACAACTCTGTCTGACGTCATCAGAGCCATAAGAAGTCCTCACCGGCGTGCTGACGTCAGTTCCCTTTTTCCGGGCCTTCAACGCTAATGGTTCTCTACCTCTTTGTTGTATCTCAACTATATTGAGGGAATTATTTGGTAGCGCTACTATATCCCCACCTAAGAAATCCAGGTTTAAACCTTGTAGTGAGTGCGAGCGCCCATATGTTGGTGACGGATCCATACAAGAACTGCCTCTGGTGTTTGAGCTCTGATCACAAAGTGGCAGGTTGCTCGTCCTGCCAACGTATGAATCCTAAAGCTCTGTAATAGAGAGAGGCTAAGCTTTTTCTGTCAAAAGCTAAGAAGGAGAAAAGAGGCCGTCGAAGGTCGAGGACCCAGGACACTTCGTCGTACAGATCTTCAAGGTCCCATAAGAAGTGACGCTGATGCTATGATTCACAGCGCCATTCATCCAGAGATCGGTTGGAGTCTCCCCCAAGACGGCCCCACACGACGTAGGAAGTCAGCCCCACTGTGACTCCACAACCATAGTCTCCTGAGGCATCTCTGGCACCGACTTTGATTGAAATCTCAGAGTCACCTGCAAGTCCAACGGCTCATTTTTCTCATGCATCCTCCCACAGTCAGGAGTTTGGGGCTCGAGTATCTTGCCTTCCAGACGCCGGGAGGTGATCTGCCTTTGTTCCCCAATGCTATATTTAGCTTTTTTAATAGGGTGATGGTCCCCTCTGGTGCACTTGCTGGTCCAATGGGTCCGTTGGCTTTTACACTGGGGTTGCCGGCACTGTATAAGCAGGCCCCATTTATGCCCTTTTTACCAGCAGCACCTTACGAGGGTACTGGCACTTCTCTGAGGATGTCACCACCTCTACTCCGGATGTTGACGCCAGCTGCATCAATACCAGTGTTGGATGGATCTCTGTGCTCTACTTCAGCGCAGTGTGTGGATTCGCCTCCTGCCCCTCCTCCGCAGGTGTTACCTTCTCCTTCAAAGCCTGCGTCCTCGACATCGATCCATTCTCTATCGACGCCACGTTTGGAGTCCAGGCTGAGGTCTAGAAGGAAGGCCTTGAGACTTCTGGAGGAGCAGCAGTATCAAGAGGAACAACAGTGGCAACAGAAACAACAACAATTGGAGAAAGGAGAAATCCCTAGCCTTCAGGGGATTTCCAGGGTTTAGACTCTGCACGTGGGTTAGATACGTCCCCGGAGTGGGAACTTTTATCCCCTGGAGGTGAACTCACAGCTGAAGTGACTACCTACCTTGGGGTGATAAGGAAGACGGCAGGATTTTTGGACTTGCCACTGCCTGCGTCAGAGTTAAAAAAATATATATTCTGATAGAGGTTTTGCATCCGTCGGCTTCCTCTCTAGAGCCCCTCCTCCCATTCAGTGATGCCTTAACAGAACCCATATTAGGAATATGGAAGGAACCGGTTACTACACCTGCAGTTTCTAAGACTGTAGCCAGAAGGTACAATGTGGCTCTGGGTTCATTCCCTACAATGCCATCTTATAGGGAGTCAAAGGGCATGGAGCAGTCGGCAAAGAAATGCTTCTCCTTGGGAAGCGTGGCCTTGAAATCGCTTAATGGAACCTGTGTACTGGGGAGATACACCCTAATGGATACGGCAAAGGAGGTAGTCCCTAAGTTGCTGCAGGAAGTTCAGGAGCATTTTAGTGAACTGTTGTAGGACAGCCAAACGGCAGCTAACCAGGTGATTCGATTAGGACTGGACACTGCGGACTCAGTTGGTAGAGTCATGAGGACTTCCATTGCAACTAGGAGGCATGCTTGGCTCAAAGGGTTCGGGGTTTTCCTCTGATGTGCAGGCCACTTTGATGGACCTCCCATTTGATGGTGCAAGGCTATTTCGACCAAAGGCGGACTCAGCCTTGGAAAGGTTCAAAGATAGCAGAGCCACTGCAAACTCTTTTAGCCTTTAAGCTTCTTCTACGCCCTTCAGACCTTTCCATAGAGTAGGAGGGTTTGGCCGTGGATCGTCCTTTCGTGCAAGGCAGCAGTCCTATGTCCAACAGCCTACCAACCCTCTCTACAGGCCCTACAGGGGTCGTGGGAGAGTTCAAATGCGGGAAGCCGTCCAGCAGCCTGCCTTCTCTTCATCCTCCGGAGGAGTCCAGCAAGGGAAGCAGCCCTAGTTCTCGCACCTTTCACCAATATGTCCTATCCGTGGGTGGAAGGCTATTAAATATTCTCTACGAGTGGGAGTTCATTATATTGGACTCTTGGGTGCTGAGCAAAGTGGGAAAAGGTTATGCCCTCCCCTTTCAGGAGTTTCCTCCCCTTTCCCACCCCATCATTCATTTTACACAGAAGAACATCTCCTGTTGCTTCATCAGGAGGTACATATCCTTTTGTTAAAAGATGCAGTGGCGTTTGTTCCGGAGCACGAAAGGGGTCAGGGATGTTAGTCAAGGTATTTCCTGATTCCCACGTAGAATGGTTGATTGAGAATATCCTGGATCTGAGGATTTTGAATTTGTTCCTCAAGCAGGAAAAGTTTAAAATGCTGACCCTAGCACAGGTGCTTCTCGCATTGAACAAGGAAGACTGGATGCTGTCTATCGACTTACAGGATGCTTATTTTCATATCCCTATTCTGAAGTCACACAGGAAGTATCTCCAGTTTGTGGTAGGGTCGCAACACTACCAGTTTGCGGTCCTCCCTTTTGGTCTTACTTCCGCACCTTGAGTCTTCATGAAGGTGATAGCAGTGGTTGCAGTGGACCTCAGAAGAAAGGTAATATCTGCATTCCCTTACCTAGACGATTGGCTGATCAAAGCTGGGTCCCCAGAGCCAATGCTGCACCATTTGCAGGTGACAACCCAGCTGTTGTTCAATCTGGGCTTTACGGTAAACGTGCCGAAGTCTCACCTGGAGCACCCTCGGCACCTCCTGTTCATAGAGGTAGTACTGGACACCACATTGAATCAAGGCTACCCGCCTCGACAGAGGATTCAGAACATTCAGGCAATGATTCCAATGTTTCAAAAGGTTCCAGTCCTCAAGATCTTACGCTTGCTCGTTCTGTTCGCTTCCTGCATTCTATTGGTCACTCACGGACGTTGGCACATGAGGGATCTCCAGTTGTGCCTCCGCAGGCAGTGGTTTCAACACAAAGGCGATCTTGAGGAGTCGATAACGATCTCCAGAGATGCTGCCGTGGATCTGCGATGGTGGACTGTGGCCAGCAGCCTCTCTCAAGGAAGGACGTTTTGTCTTCCACCTTCGGTGACCACGGTCATAACGGATGCTTCCATTCTAGGATTGGGAGCTCATCTGGGGGACCTGGTGATCAAGAGCCTTTGGTTTCCAGTAGAACAGATGTTTCACATCAGTCTGTTGGAACTGTGGGCGAGACGAACGAGTTACTTACCTTCGGTAACGACTTTTCTGGTGGATACATTAGCTACCTGTGGATTCCTCACCTAATGAATACTCCCATGGCGCCAGCATTCGACGGAAATCTTCTTCCTAGTCTCTGCACGTCGACGAGGACGTCACTCTAGCCCACGCGACGCCATCTGACGTCATACAGGCAATAAGAGGTCCTCGCCGACGTCAGTACCAACATTTTTTACGTGCATGAGAACAACAACCCAATGCAATGAAAGAGCAAGGCAATATCCCATAACACTGTAAAATACACAACATTGCAATAAAATGGCTGTAGATTTAATATAACTCTTTTTTTTTTTTTTTTTTAAACCAACAAATATATGCAAATCATGTATATACACAAAGATATATACAAATATATATACATATAATTATATACAAGTATCCATATATACAACATCTATTGCAACCTTGAAAACCAAGAGGAGCGCACTCAAGGATTACTTGGTAAGACCAGAAAGGCAATGGGGAGGCGGGTGGGACCGTGAGGAATCCACAGGTAGCTAATGTATCCACCAGAAAAGTCGTTACCGAAGGTAAGTAACCCGTTCTTCTGATGGATACAACTACCTGTGGATTCCTCAAGTAATGAATAGAGTCCCAAAGCAGTACCACTCCTGGTGGTGGGTGCCGAAATTGTCAAACCAAGAAATCCTGCAGCACTGACCGTGCAAAATGGCCGTCCCTTCTGACCTCAGAGTCCAAACAGTAATGCTTCGCAAAAGTGTGAAGGGACGACCAAGTTGCCGCCTTGCAGATGTCGACCACAGGAACACCTATGGCCAAGGCCGAAGTGGCCGACTTAGCTCTGGTGGAATGAGCTCTAATGCCATCAGGAGGATCCTTCTTTGCCAAAGAGTAACAGATTTTAATGCAAAGAACAACCCACCTGGAGAGTGTTCTCTTGTGGACTGCCTTTCCTCTCCTCTTGCCCACGTATCCGATGAACAGCTGATCCTCCAGCCTGAAGTCCTTCGTTCTATCAATGTAGAAACTTAACGCCCTCTTTGGGTCCAATCGATGTAGTCTCTCTTCCTCCTTTGAAGGATGAGGAGGAGGATAGAACGTGGACAAAGTAATTGTCTGAGCCAAATGGAAGGGTGAAACAACCTTCGGGAGGAAAGCAGCCTTGGTCCTCAACACCACCTTATCCCCATAAAAAGTTGTATAAGGGGGTTTTACCGATAAGGCCTGCAACTCACTCACTCTCCTTGCAGATGTTATAGCCACCAAGAAGACTGTCTTAATAACTAAATACCTTAAGGGGCAAGAATGCATAGGCTCAAAAGGGGACCCCATAAGGAAAGTGAGGACCAAGGACAAATCCCATTGAGGCATAACGAATGGTTTTGGAGGATATTTATTTAGAAGACCTTTCAAGAATCTGAGAACAATAGGGGATTTAAATAACGATGGTTGATCTGGAAGACAAATGAAGGCTGACAGGGCAGACAAATAACCTTTAATGGTAGCCACTGCACAACCTTTCTGCGCTAGAGACAGAGCAAGAGACAAAACATCTGACAGATGAGCATGTAAGGGATCAATCTCTCTCTCTCCACACCAGATAACAAATTTAGACCACCTATTAGCGTAGATAGATTTAGTGGAGTGTCGCCTGGCCGCTAATATAACATCCACTACATCAGGCGGGAGAGAGAAGGAACTCGGGTTGCCCCGTTCAATCTCCAGGCATGTAGGTGTAGACTCTGGAGGTTGGGGTGTAAAACCTGCCCCTGCGGCTGCAAGAGGAGGTCTGCCCTGAGAGGGAGACGGAGCGGAGGGCACAGCGAGAGTTGGAGAAGGTCGGAGTACACATTACACAAAGGGAGAGTAAATGGGAGCAAGAGGAACAACACGCCGTACTCAACTCCCACAGAAACACAATACTAAATCACAAATGTGAGTACGGGGTTCTAGTAACGTAAGTAGGTCAAAAGTGTACTAATTGTGACACTAGACCACTCGTATACCTCGACTAGAGGTGGAAAGGTGCGCTGTGAGGTGGTGTCAGATTTAAAAGGGGGGGGGAGGGAAGGGAAATTTCCTTTACGGACTAGGTGGTCTCACACACTATGTAGTGTCATGCTTCATCATATGACCACCTAGCCCCACCCAGGTAGGACAGTGCCACCTGGGCGGACTCAACCTTGCTGTTAAAGGAACAGGAGGGAGTGCGTAAATTAATTTTTAATTTCTGGAAAATGGGATCCAGCTATGCTAGGGAAATAAAAACACCTACTCAGATACCCGGGTAAATTTAATGGAGGGTTCTGTGTGGTGTGGTTAAAAAGGAATGGGGAACCGGTGTGAGAGCAATGACTCACAAGGTCACCTATCTAAAAAGGGGTAGCCGACATGTTTCTGCCCTTATGATTGAGCTGTGGAGAGTCTCTGGGCATTCATCAGGGCGTTGGATCCCTGTTGCAAATGCTTCTTAAGCGCTGCAGCAATAATCACATTAGAGAAGGGGAAGGGCCTACCTTAACCAAGGGATTACCTGGGGAGGACCTATGGTAAATGGAATACAAACAAACCAAAAATAGTGAGAACGATAAAACACAGCAAACCACTACACACATGACATAATTCATGCAGGCCGCAGAAGTACTGGTTGCAAATTATAAATCGCAGTTGCATCAATATTGGCTATGCAAGTCGCACAATATGAAGGGAAGGCAATTTCTTACCCTAACACTTGAGGCTAATGGCCTCTGGTATCCTGGAGAGGGAGTGTCCCCTTATAGTCAGACTCTAGGGTTCGAGGGAAAAGGCAAAAGGGAAGAATGAAGAATGATAATGAAAGTGGTGCAGAGGAGGAGGAACGGGTGAACTTAAGTGAGCAGAAGGGAACAGGAGGGAATTAAGAGGGAGAAAACAGGCTGGAGGGAGGAAAAAGTGGGGATCAGGAAGGGAAGGGGAGTAAATTAACACGGAAATCAGAAATTGGAAAAGGAGATGAAGGAGAGTCTAGATAGAGGGGGAAGTGGTGGGAAAATTGGGAAAGAGGGGGAAAAAAAGGGGGGGGGAAGTGAGAGAAGGAAAAGGAAAAAGGAAGAAAAAGGAAAGAAAGGGAGGAACAGGAGAGCGAATTAGAAGAAAACGGGTCTCTTATCTGTGAATCCAACGTTGGCTGACTCACTGCATCAAAGGTGGGCGCTCTCTGTGCGCCTATACCGACCTCTCCTTCAGGACCGCTTGGATGAAGTGGCCTGTTAGTGAGGGGTAGATATAGTGGACTTAATTGGGAAGCAGCTGTTGAAGATCACCGTCGCGACCCGGGTGGAGCTGGAAGTGCTACGTGCTCCCATCGTGTAAAGTTGCCGGCCCCGAAGTGGTAGTGCCGGGGGCCGGAAAAAGCACAGCGCGGGGGGGGGGACGGGGGGCGGGCCGCCGTAGCGAAATGCTGCCCCAGCGGTGAGGGCCTACGGGTCTAAGTGTGGAGTCCCGCGGGTCTTGGTATGGGCGCCGAGTTGGGCGGCCAAGACTCCGTGAGTGCTGTCGGGAAACGTGGTTTCCCGGCAGCACTGTCGACAGCCTAGCGGCGGGGCCGCTGGGAAACGTAGTTTCCCTGCGGCGCACGGGCTGCCTGACGGGGGGGGATGGGGAGGAAAACAGGAAAAAGGAAGGGAGGGGGGGGGAGAAAAAAAGGGGAAAGGGAAAACAGGGCATGGGGAAAAAAAGGGGAGAAAGGGGGAGAGGAAGGGAGAAAAGAAAGGAGGAATGGAATACGAGGGGAGGGTGGGGGAATAAACAGGAGGAAGGGAAGAAAGGGGAAAAGGAAACCCACGGGGAGGAAAAAAGAAGAAGAAAGGAAGAAAGGAAAAAGAAAAGAAAGGAAGAATGTAATACGAGGGGAGGGTGGGGGAATAAACAGGAAGAAGGGAAGAAAGGGGAAAAAACACGGGGGAAAAAACAAACAAAGGGAGGGGAGAGGAGGAAGGGAGGGGTGGGTAGTGGAGGGACATGGAGTGGGGGAGGAAAGGGAGAGAAATGGAGTGTAGAAGGGGTGAGGAGAAGCAGGGAAAGCACAGAGGGGAACAGCACACAAGGAGAAATGGTGCATCAAAGGGGTGAGGAGAAATAGGGAAAGCACGGAGGGGACACAGAGGAAGGGGGAGGGGGTACAGGGCGTGGGGAAAAAAAGGCAGCAAGGGGGAGAGGAGGGGAAAAGAAGAGAGGAAGAATGGAACAAGAGGAGAGGGTGGGGGAATAAACCAGGAAGACATTAAAAGATGACAGGGGGAAAAAGGGAGAAAGCCGCAGGGGGAAAAAAAGGGGGGGAGGGGGGGGGACAGAAAAAGCACCCACAGTGAAATGGTGTATAAAGGGGTGAGGAGAAACAGGGAAAGCACAGAGGGGACAAGACAAACACCCAAGGAGATAGACGAGTTAGGAGGCTGGAGAGGGGGGGGAGAGAGAGAGAGGGGACTGGGAAGACTCGACCAAAGCAGAAAGAGGAGAGGAAGGCAGAGTTGGACAAACAGTGGTACAGAGAGTGGGAGGTAGCAAGCGCATATAGAGAATGAAGGAAAAAGGAAAAAGGAAGGGGAAAGGGGGGAGAAAGAAAGAAGGGGGGTTCTAAGGCTGAAGAGAGAACCAAGGTATCTCATCATTTAATCCAACCGTGTCGGTATGCAACCTCCAAATCCAGCGTTGCTCAGCCCTAAATAGTTTCTCAGACATGTTAGGGGTCGAAGGAGAAAAATGTTCCAGGACCGTCCATAACATGTCATCTGGGGAGTGATTTTTTTGTAGGAAGTGGCTAGTGAGTTTTGTTGCATCTCGTTTGCACCTAATCGTGCTCCTGTGCTCACAGATTCTAATGCTCACTTTTCTCGTGGTCATCCCCACATACTTGAGTAGGCAGGGGCATTTGATTAGGTAGACTACGTTTTTGGTGTTGCAGTTCGTAAGTGATTTCTGCACCCATGGGGTTTTTAGGTCAAGGTTGATGGTGGTAGATTTTTGGGTAAAGGGGCAAACACTGCAGTTGCCGCATGGTGATGACCTGCAAGGGGGGCCATTTGCCAGAGTGTAGTCTGAGCGGGACGTCGTTTCTCTTTTGGTCTAGTGTGGACCACCATGTCGCGTATATTACTTGCTCTCTTGTACGCGTGTAGTGGTGGTTCAAAGGGTAAGCCACCTGAAGTCAGGATTTTCCAGTTATCTCTTATGATCTTTTGGATTTCATTGGATAAGGGATTGAAAGTGGTCACACAAACGATCTTGTCCAAATTTGGTTTCGGTGTACGGGGCTGTAGCAGCTGGTCCCTATTATTGTTGCGTGCTCTTTTAAGTGCCCTGCTGACCAGATGTGGGGGATAATCCTTGTTGTGTAGCTTAGCAGTTAATTTGTCTGCATGTTTGCGGTAATCGATCACGGAAGAGCAGTTTCGTCTTAGCCGTAGGAACTGCCCGACCGGGAGGTTATCTCTTAGAGCTCGAGGGTGGAAGCTCTGATATTGTAACAGATTGTTGCAGTCCGTTGGTTTATAATACACTTCTGTGGCTAACCCACCGTCATGCTCATAGATGAGTAGATCGAGAAAAGGTAACTTGTTGTCACCTATGTTCATTGTGAAGGTTAGAAAAGGGTTATCTCCGTTGAGCCATACTGCGAACGCTTGGGCCTCTTCCTTACTCCCAGTCCATATTAGCAGTACATCGTCGATGTATCGTTTCCAGAGTTTAATCTGGTCAGGGTAGGGGTTATCCTCATTCAGGACTGTTTGTCTTTCGAAGTGGTCAGCGTATAGACATGCTAGACTAGGGGCAAAAGTGCTACCCATCGATGTACCCTGTGTCTGCAGAAAGAAGCTGTCTTCAAATTTAAAGTAGTTTCTGGTGAGAGCGAGGTGTGCTAAGTCTAGTATAAAACCAGGGGGGGGTTTGGGACTCATCCATGTGTGTTTCCAGCAGGTTGCTTATTACTTCCTGGGTGGCCTCTTGCGGGATGTTTGTGTACAGTGATTCCACGTCGAGGGTAATCAGGAGCTCCTTGGTTTTGTCAAAGGCTATAGATTCCAGGAAAAGTAGAACATGGGTGGTGTCCTTAAGATAGGTCGGGATTCTTTTAACTAACAGTTGTAGGAAGAAATCCACGAATTTTGACAAGTGCTCTAGTGCTGAGCCTAAACCGGAAACTATGGGTCTTCCGGGGGGAGGAATCTTCTCTTTATGTACTTTTGGTAAAATATAAAAGTGCAGGATTCTTGGGTTGGTCTGTGTCAGGAAAGAAGCCTCATGTTCTGTGATCCAGTTGTTTTCTTTCCCTTTTGATACTAGGAAAGCGATTTCTTCTTGGACATCAATTGTAGGATCACGTGCCAAACGTTTATAGTGTCTGGTATTCCCTAGTAGTCGCTCACACTCGTCTCTATACATTTTCTGTGGGAGAATCACTGTAGCCCCGCCCTTATCTGCTGGTTTGATAATGATGTTGGGGTCGGCTGTGAGGCCCTTCAGTGACTCTATTTCGATTCTGCTCATGTTGTGGAATATTTTGTTGGGTGCTTCAGTAAGCTCATTGATCCTAAGGGATACTGATTTCTCGAAAGCCAGTACCTCAGGGGGCATTTGCCCTGCTGGAGGACAGAAGTTGGACTTAGGACGTAGTCCTGTGTTCTGTGTGGGAGTCTCAGATTCCTTCCCGAGGAAAAGGGTTTTTAAGCGGATCTTACGGAACAAGCCCGCTAGTTCAGTTCTGGTTCTGAATAAGTCAACCTTTGGGGTGGGCACGAAATTCAGACCTTTATTCAATGCTTGGGTTTCGATTTGGCTAAGACTCCGGTTGCTTAAGTTAATGATGCTGACTGTATTCTCCGGGCCCAGTTTCACTTTGTCTTGCTTGTCCCTGGGACTGCCTCCCTGTGTAGTGGCTTTTCCAAGGCATCCTCTTTTGGGCGCCATTGTACCTCTTTTCTCCTCCCTCTGTCCCTCCCGTGACCTCTATCTAAAAAAGGGGGTGGGGGTTCGGAGAAGGACCAATGGGCAGGGTGCTGCAGGTAGGGTGCTTGATATTGTGGAGGGGGGCCATATTGGTTGGGCCAACCCCATTGTTGGTTAAAGTAAGGCGGGTATTGGGGAGGTACAGGTGGATAGTTCCACCCCCCTCGACGTTGCCCACGCCGCCCGCGGCGATGTCGTGTATTTCCTGATGAGTTACTGTCACTGTCTGAGCTAATGTTACTCCCAGAGGAAGTGTCAGAAGTGTTGGTGGAATTCTTTGCTACATAGTCAGGTTTGGTGTAGGGGTATATCCTTTCTAAGGAAAAGCGATTGAGGTCTTTTTGAAATTTGGCTATTTTTTGCTGAGTCAGGTATTCTTTATACTCATTCATGTTTTTGTTTACCTCCTCCAGTTTCCTTTTGAAGGAGAGAATGCTCACACCTGACTTCAGATTATTCTCACTGGTTTTTATCTGGATCAGTAGGGTTTCAGATAACCTAGTTGCTGTTTTTATAATTAATATCAGCCAATCTCGTGTGCATTTCCATGCTATAAGCGACCAATCTTTGCGAAACTCAAGGTCGTCTAGGAATATGCGAGGTTCATTGGTCGTCCTTCTTTTTTCCCCCGTGGGTTTCATTTTCCCCTTTCTTCCCTTCCTCCTGTTTATTCCCCCACCCTCCCCTCGTATTCCATTCCTCCTTTCTTTTCTCCCCTCCTCTCCCCCTTTCTCCCCTTTTTTTCCCCATGCCCTGTTTTCCCTTTCCCCTTTTTTTCTTTCCCCCCCCTCCCTTCCTTTTTCCTGTTTTCCTCCCCATCCCCGTCCCTCCCCCTCAGGCAGCCCGTGCGCCACAGGGAAACTACGTTTCCCAGCGGCCCCCGCCACTAGGCTGTCGACAGTGCTGCCGGGAAACCACGTTTCCCGACAGCACTCGCGGAGTCTTGGCCGCCCAACTCGCCACCCATACCAAGACCCGCGGGACTCCACACTTAGACCCGCGGGCCCTCACCGCTGGGGCAGCATTTCGCTACGGCGGCCCGCCCCTGCCACCCCCCCCCCTCCCCCTCCCCCCAGCACACTGTGCTTTTTCCGGCCCCCGGCACTACCGGAATTGTCCGGTCCACTTCGGGCCGGCAACTTTACACGATGGGAGCACGTAGCACTTCTGGCTCCACCCACCCCGGGCCGCGACTGTGATCTTCAACAGCTGCTTCCCAATTAAGTCCACTATATCTACCCCTCACTAACAGGCCACTTCATCCAAGCGGTCCTGAAGGAGAGGTCGGTATAGGCGCACAGAGAGCGCCCACCTTTGATGCAGTGAGTCAGCCAACGTTGGATTCACAGATAAGAGACCTGTTTTCTTCCAGTTCGCTCTCCTGTTCCTCCCTTTCTTTCCTTTTTCTTCCTTTTCCTTCTCTCACTTCCCCCCCTTTTTTTCCCCTCTTTCCCAATTTTCCCACCACTTCCCCCTCTATCTAGACTCTCCTTCATCTCCTTTTCCAATTTCTGATTTCCGTGTTAATTTACTCCCCTTCCCTTCCTGATCCCCACTTTTTCCTCCCTCCAGCCTGTTTTCTCCCTCTTAATTCCCTCCTGTTCCCTTCTGCTCACTTAAGTTCACCCGTTCCTCCTCCTCTGCACCACTTTCATTATCATTCTTCATTCTTCCCTTTTGCCTTTTCCCTCGAACCCTAGAGTCTGACTATAAGGGGACGCTCCCTCTCCAGGATACCAGAGGCCATTAGCCTCAAGTGTTAGGGTAAGAAATTGCCTTCCCTTCATATTGTGCGACTTGCATAGCCAATATTGATGCAACTGCGATTTATAATTTGCAACCAGTACTTCTGCGGCCTGCATGAATTATGTCACGTGTGTAGTGGTTTGCTGTGTTTTATCGTTCTCACTATTTTTGGTTTGTTTGTATTCCATTTACCATAGGTCCTCCCCAGGTAATCCCTTGGTTAAGGTAGGCCCTTCCCCTTCTCTAATGTGATTATTGCTGCAGCGCTTAAGAAGCATTTGCAACAGGGATCCAACGCCCTGATGAATGCCCAGAGACCCTCCACAGCTCAATCATAAGGGCAGAAACATGTCGGCTACCCCTTTTTAGATAGGTGACCTTGTGAGTCATTGCTCTTACACCGGTTCCCCATTCCTTTTTAACCACACCACACAGAACCCTCCATTAAATTTACCCGGGTATCTGAGTAGGTGTTTTTATTTCCCTAGCATAGCTGGATCCCATTTTCCAGAAATTAAAAATTAATTTACGCACTCCCTCCTGTTCCTTTAACAGCAAGGTTGAGTCCGCCCAGGTGGCACTGTCCTACCTGGGTGGGGCTAGGTGGTCATATGATGAAGCATGACACTACATAGTGTGTGAGAGCACCTAGTCCGTAACGGAAATTTCCCTTCCCCTTCCCTCCCCCCCCCTTTAGATCTGACACCACCTCACAGCGCACCTTTCCACCTCTAGTCGAGGTATACGAGTGGTCTAGTGTCACAATTAGTACACTTTTGACCTACTTACGTTACTAGAACCCCGTACTCACATTTGTGATTTAGAAGGTCGGAGTACCACACCCTCCTTGGCCAATCCGGAGCTATTAAGATGACTTGGGCCCGGTCTTGGCGAATCTTCCTCAACACTCGAGGAATCAAGGGTATGGGGGGAAACGCGTAAAGCAACCGGTCGCACCAGGTTATCAGAAACGCGTCCCCCAGTGCTCCCTGCACCGGATACTGGAGGCTGCAGAATAACGGACAATGCACGTTCTCCCGAGTGGCAAACAGATCTATCCGAGGAAACCCCCACATCTGGAAGATTAAACGGACTTGATCTGGATGGAGACGCCACTCGTGGTCGGCCGAGAATTGGTGACTGAGACTGTCCGCACGTACATTCAAGACCCCGGCCAAATGATTTGCTACCAAGCAAATCTGATGGTCCTTTGCCCAGGACCATAGTCGAAGAGCTTCTCTGCAGAGAAGGTACGACCCTACTCCTCCCTGTTTGTTTATGTACCACATCGTGGTAGTATTGTCCGTCAGGACCTGTACCGACTGACCACGAAGTGAAGGGAGGAAGGCCTTGAGAGCCAGACGTACATCCCGTAACTCTAACAGATTGATATGAAACATCTGTTCCTCTGGAGACCAAAGTCCTTTGATCTCCAGATCCCCCAGATGAGCTCCCCACCCTAGAGTGGAAGCATCCGTTATGACCGTGGCCACTGGTGGCGACTGCGCGAACGGCTTTCCTTGCGAAAGATTGTTGCTTGCAATCCACCACTTCAAGTCCACAGCAGCATCTCTGGAGATCTTGACCGCACCTTCTAGATCTCCCTTGTGTTGAGACCACTGCCTTCGGAGGCACCACTGAAGAGCCCTCATGTGCCAGCGAGCATGCGTGACCAACAGTATGCAGGAGGCAAACAGACCGAGCAGACGAAGGACCTTGAGGACTGGAACTACCGCTCCATTTCAAAACATTGGAACCAACTCCTGAATATCTTGAATCCACTGAGGCGGAGGAAAGGCTCGATTCAATGTTGTATCCAGTACTGCCCCTATGAACAGGAGGCACTGAGAGGGCTCCAGGTGAGATTTGGGCACGTTCACCGAAAAGCCCAGGTCGAACAACAACTGAGTTGTTGACTGCAGATGATGCGACACAAGCTCCGGAGACCTGGCTTTGATCAACCAGTCGTCCAAGTAAGGGAATACTGCTATCCCCTTCCTTCTGAGCTCTGCCGCAACCACTGACATCACCTTCGTGAAGACTCGAGGTGCTGAAGTAAGACCAAACGGGAGGACCGCAAACTGATAGTGCTGCGACCCTACCACAAACCGGAGATACTTCCTGTGCGACTTGAGTATCGGGATATGAAAATAAGCATCCTGCAAGTCGACAGACACCATCCAATCTTCTTTGTTCAGCGCCAAAAGCACCTGAGCTAGGGTCAGCATCTTGAACTTTTCCTGTTTGAGGAACCAATTCAAGATCCTCAGATCCAGGATTGGTCTCAACCGACCATCCTTCTTGGGAATCAGGAAGTACCTTGAGTAACAACCTCGACCCCTTTCCTGCTCTGGGACCAACTCCACCGCGCCCTTTGAAAGGAGGACTTGAACCTCCTGTTCTAACAGGAGGTGTTCTTCTGAACAATAAGATGGGCGGGGCGGGCGGGATGGGGGGCGGAAACTCCTGAAAGGGAAGGGTGTAGCCTTTTCCCACAATACTGATAACCCAAGTGTCCGATGTAATAGTCTCCCACTTGTGGAGAAAATGCCGTAACCTCCCCCCTACAGGAGAGGAGTGAGTGGGAAATGGTGGAAGCCTAAGGCTGCTTTCCCTGCTGCACCCCTCCAGAGGACGAGGAAGAGGCAGAGTGCTGTTGAGAGGCTCCTCTGGTGCGGGCCCTACCTCTCCCTCTAAATGATCTATAGGGGTGAGAAGAGGCGGGTTGCTTGAACCTCCCCCGAAAGGAAGAGGAGGAAGAGCCACGTCCAAATCCACGAAACCTCCTAAAAAACCTGGAGGAGGCAGAAGAAGCGGCTTGCAGCCCTAATGACTTGGCTGTGGCCCTGCTTTCTTTAAACCTTTCCAAGGCCGAATCTGCTTTGGCTCCAAAAAGTTTGTCCCCATCAAACGGGAGGTCCAACAGGGTCGACTGCACGTCCGCAGAGAACCCTGAGTTGCGAAGCCAAGCCTGTCTCCTCGCAACCACAGCCGTGCCCATCGCCCTAGCCACTGAGTCAGTCGTATCCAATCCAGATTGGATAACCTGGGTTGCAGCAGCCTGGGCATCGGAGACGATATCCAAAAGCCCTTGGGGAAGCTCTGTATGTGAAGATGTTATTTCGTCCATAAGAGCATAGATGTACCTCCCCAAGATACATGACGCGTTGGTGGACTTCAACGCCATGCTGCAGGATGAGAATATTTTCTTGGACTGTGAGTCCAACTTCTTGGAGTCTCTATCCCCCGGCACCGTCGGAAAAGATCCAGGCGCAGATCTAGAAGAACAGGAGGCCTGGACCACCAAGCTCTCCGGCGTAGGGTGTCTGGACAGAAAGCCAGGGTCAGATGGTGCAGCCCAACACCTCCTGGCCACAGCCCTATGAACAGCCGACGAAGATACCGGCTTCTTCCACACCTCCAACACCGGATCAAGCAAAGCCTCATTGAATGGTAAAAGAGGCTCCGCTGCAGTAGAGGCCGGATGCAGGATCTCAGTCAACAAATTCTGCTTCGCCTCCGCTACCGGCAAAGGCAATTCAAGAAAGTTAGCTGCCTTTCTTACCACAGCGTGAAAAGTGGCTTCCTCCTCAGTATACTCCCCTGGAGATGACAAGTCCCACTCAGGGGAAGTATCCAGCCCACTAGCTGTATCCAGTCCATGAAGACCCTCGCCAGCATCCTCTATCTCTCCTTCCTCCAAGACCCGTTGATATTCCTGCTCCTCTAAGAGACGGAGAGCATGCCTCCTAGAATGTAGCCTCTCTTCAATACGCGGCGTCGACATGGCATCCGCTGAATTCGAGGAACGACGCCGATCGCCGGATCCATCCGGCGCCACAGGCAGCTTCGACGCCGAGGTATGAGCCGAATGCAGAGAGGCGCATCTCGGAGCCTCCGATGGTCCTGTCGGAGTCACTGGTCGAAACACCGAAGTCGACAGGATGGAAACCTCCGGGGCCGAAACCTCTGGGGCCACCGGAGCGGACACAAGAGTCGACACCGGCGCCGAGCCCACATTCCCTAAGGGGAGAAAGGGCATGAAGGGTGCTGGCCGTAGCGGCGCCGGAGCACCCAAGGTGAAAGCCAACGGCCCGAAGGACCAGTTGGAGCACCTCCTGGAGCCATCTGCTGAAAGATGGTATACATCGCATTCAAAAACGCGGTATTATCGGCTCCAGGGGCAGGAAAAGCCGGATACTGGGGTGCCTGGATCGAAGGCGAACCCGACGCCAGCCTCGACGTCTGCGACGCCGGAGAGAACACCTGAGGCTGCGTCACTTCAATCACTGAAGATGTCTGCCCAGGCGAAGTCGGTGAAGCCGGAGAAGGCAACGGCGTCGATGGATGTGGAGTGACTGTGGGACTGACCTCCCAAGTCTTACGACGCCGAGCCGAAGGCGACCTCGATCGAGATCTGTGGCTGGAATGGCGCCGTGAATCCCTACGGCGCCGGGAATCTCGATGACGCCGATGAGTCTTTGGCGAGGAGGACTTCCTATGATGCTTCTTCTCCTTCCTCTTCGACTTCGCCATGAAGAGTTTAGCCTCTCGCTCTTTTAGGGCTTTAGGATTCATGTGTTGGCATGAATCACATGTTGCGACGTCGTGGTCGGAGCTTAAGCACCATAAACAGTCCGAGTGTGGGTCCGTAACGGACATCTTGCCCCCACACTCCCGACAGGGCTTGAAACCAGACTTCCTCTGAGACATAGTAACTCTCAGATAAAAATCACGCAGCAGAAAAACACACTGTAACTTAGAAAGCAACAGTAGCTCCCTCGAAGATAACCGTTTCGAATGCACGGAAAAAAGGGAACTGACGTTGGCACGTCGGCGAGGACCTCTTATTGCCTGTATGACGTCTGATGGCTTCGCGTGGGCTAGAGTGACGTCCTCGTCGATGTGCAGAGACTAGGAAGAAGATTTCCGTCGAATGCTGGCGCCATGGGAGTATTCATTAGGTGAGGAATCCACAGGTAGTTGTATCCATCAGAAGTCTGGCTCTCAAGACCTTCCTTCTGTCCATTTGCAGTCAGTCTGTACAAGTCTTAACAGACAACACTACCACAATGTGGTACTTCAGCAAGTAGGGAGGATTAACGTCCTACTTTCTCTGAAGAGAGGCTCTGCCGTTCTGATCCTGGACAAAGGACCATCGGATTAGCGTATCAGCAAACCATCTTTGTCGCAGTTCTCAAAGTGCGCGTGGACAGTCCCTGTCGGCACTTTTTGGCAGATCACGAGAGACGTCTCCTTCCGGCACGGTTAATGACGTCTTCCGGATGTGGGGAGCACCTCAGATAGACTTGTTTGCCATTCACGAGAACGCATACAGCCTGTCGTTCTGCAGCCTCCAGTATCCAATGCAGGAGGCGTTGGGGGGCGCGTTTTAGCTGACCTGGAGCCGCAAACTGCTTTATGCGTTTCCTCCTATACCCTTGATTCCTCGAGTTCTGAGGAAGATTTGCCAAAATCGGGCCCAAGTCATATTAATTGCCCCGGATTGGCCAAGAAGGGTGTGGTACACAGACCTCCTTCAACTCTCACTGTGCCCTCCGCTCTGTCTCCCTCACAAGGGTAGACCTGCTCTTGCAGTCGCAGGGGCAGGTTCCACATCCCCACCTCCAGGGCCTGCGCTTGCATGCCTGGAGATTGAACGGTTCTTTTTCTGTCTCTCCAGAAGTGGTGGACATTATCTTATCTGCCAGGTGACACTCCACCAAGAATGTCTTTGCGATAGATGGGTGAAATTTGTTACTTGGTGTGGAGAGAGACAAATTGATCCCTTAAAGGCCTATTTATCCTATATTTTGCAGTTTGCCCTTACCTTAGCACAAAAAGGTTGCGACAGTGAAAGGCTATTTATCAGCACTGCCGACTTTTCTTTGCCTACCTGATCAGCCTTCCTTATTTAAGTCTCCTATAGTTTTTAGGTTCCTTAAAGGGTTAACAAACAAGTTGCCTCCTACTCCATTTGTAATGCCTCAGTGGGATTTGAATTTAGTTTTGACTTTTTTGATGGGTTCACCATTTGAGCCTACGCATACTTGCCCGTTGCGGATTTTAGTTTTTAAGATCGTTTTTCTAACAGCCATCATGTTGGCTAGACTGGTGAGTGAGCTTCAGGCTCTTAGTGTGAAACCACCTTTCACTATCTTTCATGCTGACAAGGTGTTGCTGAGAACCAGCGCGGCTTTCCTTCTTAAGGTAGTTACTCCCTTCCATCTGGGACAATCTATAACTCTCCTGTCCTTTTATCACCTCCCCATCCATCAAAGGAGGATCGCTTGGATCCGAGAAGGGCCCTGAGCTTGTACATAAAATGGACGCGAGACTTCAGAAATGATGATCAGCTCTTCATTGGATATGTGGGCAAAATGAAGGGCAAAGCTGTCCACTCGAGGACGCATTCTTTGCATAAAGATTTGTTATTCACTAGCAAAGAAGGTTCCCCCTGAAGGCATTAGGGCCCATTCCACTGTGGCTTAGTCTGCCAGAGGTGTGCTGGTTGCTGACATTTGTAAGACAGTAACTTGGGCTTCCCTCCATACTTTGCAAAGCATTATTGTTTAGACTCAGAAGTTAGGAGGGATGGCCATTTTGCCCGTTCTGTTTTGCAGGACTTCTTGGTTTGACCAGTCGGGCACCCACCTCCGAGTGCATGACTGCTTTGGGATTCTATTCATAAGGTGGGGAATCCACAGGTAGTTGTATCCATCCGAATAACAAATTACTTACCTTCGTAATGCTTTTTCTGGTGGATACAGTAGCTACCTGTGAATTCCTCAGTCCCACCTGCCTCTCCGTTGCCTGTCTGGTCATACCAAGAGTACTGTTTATGTTATAGATAGCATTTACATTTGTATATATATTTGGTTTATATAGTATGGTACAGAATTCTTTTTATATATATATATATATATGTGTTCAGTGGCATGTGTAGCTGCAAATACACATGCTGCGCACTGTTCCTGCCATCTAGTGTTGGGCTCGGAGTGTTACAAGTTGTTTTTCTTCTAAGAAGTCTTTTCGAGTCACGGGACCGAGTGACTCCTCCCTTTCGGCTCCATTGCGCATGGGCATCGACTCCATCTTAGATTGTTTTCTTTCCGCCATCTGGTTTAGACGTGTTCCTCTTCGCTCCGGTTATTCGATTTGGAAATATTCTTTAACCACCGAAAAAGCGTTGGTATTGTTTCGATCGCAAACTAGCCTCCATTGACACCTCAGCACCGGCGAAACACGCAAGAAGCGTCGAAGCCTCATGGACCGGACACCGTTCCGATTCTGCCCTCTGTGCCACGCCAAGTATCCCTACACAAATCAACACCGGGTCTGTAATCTGTGTTTGTCACCGGACCACTGAGCGGATACTTGTGAGGCCTGCAGGTCCTTCCGTTCAAAGAAGACCTTGAGGGATCGAAGAGCGAGACGACTGCAAATGGCGTCGAAGAGTTCCGAGCACCTCGACGTCGAGGAAGAGGAGATTGCATCTCCATCCAAGGTTCCGATTCGAACGACTCCAACGCAAACCGACCACCCACAGCAGGCCAGCACGTGAGTACGCCTGCCCCGACCGAAGCCCAGAGTCAGCCCAGGACAAAACAAAAGGCCTCGGGGACGTCACTGCCGGAAGGCCATGGCTCAACCAACAAGAGATCAAGCGGTGACCAAGCAACACCTTCGGCATCGAAAAAAGGCCACATCCACGCCGAAGTCTTTGGACTCGAGCCGAGACACTGTGTCCGAGAAAACTTGAGTCGAAACCTCGAAAGAGTCTTTCGGAACCAAGGCCTACTATCAGCATGGGCATTTTGGTGCCGAAAAAAACGGCTTTGGAGTCGAAAAAAGCCTCATATACTGAGGAACATGGACTTTCAAAACAAATGAAAGAAAGACACAGATTCGGGGAGGAACTTCACCAAATGGAGGAGTTTGATGAGACACAGGCAAGGATACAGATCCATAAGGATACTGGAAAAATCTAAACAGCACCTCCTCTCATTTAAAAGGAAACTGGTTTTCCACAGACGTTCAGAAACTGAGCAGCCAAAGGCTAAAGTGCGCAGAGAACAATCTCCGCCACACCAGTTTTCCCCAGCACATTCTCCTCCGCATTCTCGTCAAAGAACGGTTTCTCCTCTTGCCACACCCACTGCACAGTCACCCACACACACTGTGCAGTCGCAACAAGATACAGACCCATGGGACCTTTATGATGACCCTGTGTCGGACAATAGCCCGGAGTGCTACCCTTGTAAACCCTCTCCACCCGAAGATAGCACCTCCTACACACAGGTCTTGGCTAGGGCGGCTGCATTTCACAATGTGAGCATGCACACAGAACCATTAGAGGACGACTTTCTGTTTAATACCTTGTCCTCAATGCATGCTTCTTACCAAAGTCTGCCCATGCTCCCAGGCATGCTTAAACATGCCCAATAGATTTTTTAGGAGCCCGTGAAGGGAAGACCCACAACACCAAGAGTGGAAAAGAAATACAAGCCCCCACCGTCAGACCCAGTATTCATCACCCAGCAGCTGCCCCAAGACTCGGTAGTGGTCAGCGCAGCGAGGAAGAGAGCCAACTCGCAGTCATCTGGAGATGCACCACCTCCAGATAAGGAGAGTAAGTTTGACATGGCAGGAAAGAGGGAAGCGTCACAAGCTGCCAATCAGTGGCGCATAGCGAACTCTCAGGCCCTCCTCGCAAGATATGACCGAGGTGACAAGATGAGCGACATTATCCAACATCTCCCCAAGGAATACCAGAAAAGAGCTCAGCAAGTGGTAGAGGAGGGACAGGCGATAACTAATAATCAAATAAGATCTGCATTAGATTCCGCCGATACTGCCGCAAGAACAGTGAACACTGTAGTAAGTTAGGCGCCATGCATGGCTTAGATCCCCAGGTTTCAAACCAGAGATTCAACAGGCTGTCCTCAACTTGCCATTCAACCAGCAACAGCTATTGGCACACAAGTGGACACAGCCATTGAAAAGATGAAAAAGGACACTGATACAGTCAAAGAGATGGGAGCGCTTTACTCATCTCAATACAGAGGGACATTCAGAAAACTGCAGTATAGGGGAGGTTTTAGACCACAGTCATCAGAACCATCCACCTCTCAAACAAAACCCTCATACCAATCACAGTATCAGAGGGGGGGGGTTTGGCGGGTCCTTCAGAGGACAATTCCCAAGGTCCAGGGGAAAATTCCAAACCACAAAGCAGGCCACTAACACCAAGCAGAGACTTTGCCATCCCCTTCCCCCAACACACATCCCCTGTGGGAGGAAGCCTGCAAACATAACAACGGACACATTGGTACTATCAATTATCCAACATGGTTGCTGCATAGAATTCACACATTTTCCTCCAGATATTCCCCCAAAAGCACACAAACTATTGTCACAACATCTAACTTTGTTACAAACAGAGGTGCAAGCACTTTTAACAAAACAGGCCATAGAACTAGTACCTCATCTACAAAAAGTATTCCCTGTACTTCCTTATTCCCAAAAAGGACAAAACACTAAGACCAATATTAGATCTCAGGACCCTCAACCTAAACATCAAATCAGAACACTTTCACATGGTGACACTACAAGATGTAGTCCCATTACTAAAACAGGGAGAATACATGGCAACACTAGACTCAAAAGATGCGTATTTTCATATACCCATCCATCCATCCATCTCACAGAAAATACCTCAGGTTTGTTATACAAGGAAAACATTACCAATTCAAGGTATTACCCTTTGGGATAACAACAGCCCCCAGAGTATTTACAAAATGCCTTGCTGTGGTAGCAGCATACATAAGGAGACAACACATGCATGTATTCCCATATCTCGACAATTGGCTAATAAAGGCCAACACTCAACAGCAGTGTCAAAATCACACATGTTACGTAATAGATAACCTGCGCACACTAGGGTTTTCTATAAATTACCAAAAATCACACTTGCAACCATCCCAAACTCAGCAATACTTGGGAGCTACACTCAAAAAGCGATTGCAAGTCCAAGTTCACAAAGGGTACAGTCATTCCACACCATGGTACCAAAAATACAACCAAATCAACAGTACACAGTCAGATTTGTGATGAGACTCCTAGGCATGATGGCATCATGCATCGCAATTGTCCCAAACGCACGGTTACACATGCGGCCCACACAGCAGTGCCTTGCAAAACAATGGTCGCAGGCACAGGGTCACCTCCAAGATCTAGTGTTGATAGACCGGCAAAAACACTATTCGCTTCAGTGGTGGACCCCATAAATTTAAACAAAGGGCTGCCTTTTCAAGACCCTATGCCTCATGCCATTCTCACAACAGATGAATCAATGATTGGGTGGGGAGCACACCTCAACAATCACAGTATACAAAGACAGTGGGACAACCAGCAAAAACAGCTACACATAAACCACTTAGAGCTACTAGCAGTTTTATTAGCATTAAAAGCTTTTCAACCTCTTCTAGCTCACAAACACATTCTTGTCAAAACAGACAATATGACAACAATGTACTACTCAAACAAACAGGGGGGAACGCACTCATCACAACTTTGCCTCCTAGCACAAAAATTTGGCATTGGGCAATTCACAACAATATTCCCCTAATAGCGCAATACATCCCAGGCATTCACAATCAATTATCGGACAATCTCAGTCGAGATCACCAGCAAACTCACGAGTGGGAAATACATCCCCAGGTACTACAAAAATACTTTCACCAGTGGGGGACACCAGACATAGATCTGTTTGCCACAAACCAAAACGCAAAATGCCAAAACTTAGCGTCCAGGTACCCACACCCTCAGTCCAAGGGCAATGCTCTATGGATCAATTGGTCAGGGATATTTGCTTACGCCTTTGCCCTCTCCCACTCATTCCTTTTCTAGTCAACAAACTGCGTCAAAACAAACTCAAACTAATACTCATAGCACCAACGTGGGCACGCCAACCGTGGTACACAACACTGTTAGACCTCTCAGTAGTACCTCACATCAAACTCCCGACCAGACCTGTTAACGCAACACAAACAACAGATCAGACACCCCAATCCAGCAATGCTCAATCTAGCAATCTGGCTCCTGAAGTCTTAGAATTTCGCTATCTAAATCTTCCAAACGAGTGTATGGAAGTCATTAAACAGGCAAGAAAACCTACCAACAAGCATTGTTATGCTAATAAATGGAAAAGATGTGTTTTCTACTGCCAAGCAAAACACATCACACCTTTGGATGCGTCCATACAGGACATCGTAGGCTATTTACTACACCTACAAAAAGCCTTTTCATCCATCAAAATACACCTCACTGCAATTTCGGCTTACTTGCAAATTAAACACACAAAATCACTATTTAGAATACCAGTCATTAAAGCCTTCATGGAAGGACTAAAGCGGATCATACCTCCAAGAACTCCACCAGTACCCTTGTGGAATCTTAATATTGTACTTGCACGACTCATGGGTCCACCTTTTGAACCCATGCATTCTTGCCAAATCCAATTCTTAACTTGAAAAGTGGCATTTCTAGTAGCTGTCACTTCATTACGAAGAGTTAGTGAAATACAGGCTTTCACTATTGGGGAACGCTTTATACAAGTACACAAACATAAAGTTGTTCTCCTCAAAAATCCAAAATTTCTACCAAAAGTCATTTCACAGTTTCATTTAAACCAAACAGTGGAACTCCCAGTCTTCTTCCCTCGGCCAGACTCAGTGGCAGAAAAAGCACTGCATACATTAGATATAAAAAGAGCTGCAGATTCACATGCGCCCTCCCACCTCCCCGGGAGCCTGTAGCCGTTTAAGTTGCAATTAGAAATTGTATATATGTAAATAAACACTACTTTAGTGCAAACTATGTACATACATATCTATTCCATTGCATGGACATCTTTACTAGTCTCACTCTACCACTCCTACCTCACCCTCTGCGGGAAAACAATCTAAGATGGGGTCAATGCCGATGCGCAAAGGAGCCGAAAGGGAGAAGTCACTCGGTCCTGTGACTCGAAAAGACTTCTTCGAAGAAAAACAACTTGTAACACTCCGAGCCCAACACTAGATGGCAGGAACAGTGCACAGCATGTGAATCTGCAGCGGAACATGCCACGAACAGATGTACACTGGGTAAGTGACATTTTCCATATATATATATATATATATATATATATATATATTTTTTTTTTTCTATTGAGTTGGCACATGTGCTTGTGCTGTCAGTATTCACCTGTTCACCTCGAAGGCACAGTAAAAACAAAAATGGTGAATCGATGTCAGCACGCCTGCGAGGACTTCTTATGGCTCCGATGACATCATACGTAGTTGTGTGCAGAGCTGATCAATTGTTACGTTCTCGTCGACGTGCAGAGCTAGGAAAACTATAGCTAGTGCATTGGGAGAATTCATAAGGTGAGGAATTGGGAGAATTCATAAGGTGAGGAATCCACAGGTAGCTTCTGTGCCCACCATAAAAAGCGTTACCGAAGGTAAGTAACTTGTTCAATAGCACTCATGAGCTATGCACGGTAGGTTATTGGCCTTGGTGAGGATGGGGGGAGCGCCTGAGGCAGAGAAGCCTTACTCACCACCCGGTGTGCACGTGCAGTGGAGAGTAGTCCCAGCTCATCCAGCCCTCTAGCCAGCAAACTGGCTAGTGGAGCTGTGCTGCCAGATAATGTTCAGAGTTGGGGGCTTCTGGTCCCCCGCTTTCCACAGGCAGCTGTAGCTTACGCAACATGACCCTGCTCTCACCTTTATTCCAAAAAAAACTGCCCAGCATAGAATGCAGTGTATGAAAGGTAGTCCTGGGAATGTCTACCCTTTATTCCGAATAAAACTGCCCAGTATAGAATGTAGTGTATGAAAGTTGGTCCTGGAGATGTGTACAGGAAGATTGTGAAATTGATATAGGAGGCGTGGGAGCATCACCACCTTGACAGAGACACTCTCCCTTGAAATGTGAGCGGATGCTCACTCCAGAAATCTGTTTGAGGCCAAAGGGAGGCAATAGCTTTAGTAAGATTGCCGTCTGAGTTCTGATGTTGTGTGATAGATACGTATGCCCAAGTAGCGAAATGTAGAGGGCTCCCAGCGCATCAAGTGTGTATTTACCAACAACATTTTTGGTGAGCACTCTCGGTGTAGTGAAAACAAGCAGGATTTGGCCTAGTTCACTTCGAGGCCGGTCGGAATTCTGATAACATATAACATATCTATAATATTGCCATGCCATCTCTAATATTGCGGATGTAAATTAGTACATCATTTGCATATAATGAGACTATGCATTTTGCCATTCAGAGGAATACTCCACTTTTGACCTCGCTGATGGAGCGGCTCCATGGCCAAAGCAAATATGAGCAGAGAGTGGGGACAGCCCTGGCATGACCCTCTGCCCACCTGGAATGGGAGAGAGATGCATTGCTCAGTCTTCACCCATGTAGTGTGGTGGATCTATTCGGGATGAAGTCATTCTGATACGAGTAAACTAATGTGGGCATGTGTTCATGAAGTCGCGTAGCTATAATCTTGCTCAGAATCTTAGGTGATATGATGTTAGCTCCAATGGATCCTTGTTGGATTAGAGGAGGGATATCAGGAGGAACTCTTGGTGACTCTGAAAGGCCCTCCCCCCGTAAGTGCAGCTTGATACTGTTCCAGAAGCTTAGGGGCAAGAAGATGTTCAAATGCTTTATAGAGTTATATGAGGGGCCCATCAAGCTCCAGGATTTTGTACTGGTGGTGGCTCCTCTGATGGCTCCCCGTTCTTCCTTTATCGTGAAGTGCATGTTGAGTACCTCTCTCAAGAGTGGGCAGTGTAACTTGACTAAAACATTCACGGATGTGGGGTTTACAGGCCATGGGAGGAGGGTCAGAGAGAGCATAGTAATGGGGGGTAAATGCACTATGAATGTCCGTTTGATTAGTGACTAAATGTGTAGGAGGCAGTCTACTCATTGTGATTGGGGAGGGCGGAGGCACACTATGCAGGAGCCACGTCAAGAGTCCGCCTGACTTGTTTCCTTCTGCATGCATTTTCTCCTGGTAGGTTCTAAAGTCCAGGCACCACAGCTGCTCCAGTAATTGGGTGCGTCGCTCAGTATCTGCTGTCAGTTCTCGCTACTCTGCTGGGTCTGAGAACTCCAGTGGCCCCAATGAAGCCTCCACACACTTCAGGTCCCTATGTCAATTTTCACTATCCCCCTACTTCTGCTCGAATATAGTGGCCTCTAAGTACTACTTTTAATGCCTCACACTCAACTGATCATTACGTTGCTGTACCCCAGTTTTCAGTGATAGTGGGGCAATATCGCCTGTGTGGTTTCCCTGAAGACTTTGTCCTCCAGCATGGCAGGCTGTAAGCACCACATGGGGACTGGTGAACACACAGCTCCACATTCCAAACAGCATTAATGGATTATGATCTGACAAGGTTTTGCCTAAGTATTCGAACGTGATGGATTTCAGGAAAACATAGGATGCTGTCAAGCCTGACATGGAGGTCATTCGGGGATGAGTAGTAAGAATATTCCTTGACTCCTGGCTGTAATGTGTGCCAACTATCTAAAAGCATCCAGTACTCAAGCCACTGGGAAAAGTGAGTGGCGGCTGACAGGATAGGGGAGCATGGGAGAGGGGGGTGAGACCTATCTTAAGTGTGGGTCTAGTATTCAGTTTATTTCGCCCTCAGTAATCCACTGGAGATTTGTCCCCTGCGACAAGAGAAGTGAATGGTGATTAAAAAATGCCGATTGTGCAGCATTAGGTGCGTAGACACTGCCTAGGACAACTGGGCTGCTATCCAACCGCCCTTCTTTGAAAACATATCACACTTCCGGGTCTATTTCCGTGGCTGTACAGTGAAACGGTTCTCCGGGTCGGGCCCAAACGAGAGCTCCTCTAGCAAAGCCAGAGTGTGTGGTGCTACAGCCTTGGCCTGTAAAGAGCTTCACAGTTTGTCATAATAATCACTAGAGTGTGATAAAAGTATTACCTAACAGGGGTACACATTGCTGTCCCCAAACCTGAGCAGATCTCAATCACATTAAAAAAACACAGACCGGCACAGACTGTCAATTCATTTTAGCAATGTTTCTCAGACAAATAGTTTTCTCTCACGTTAAAACTGTAAACAACAATATCAAAACGAAATGTCTAGGATGGAGCTAATTTAAAGGTGGAAAAGTGAGCTAGATGGCATGGGATGAATTGCAACAGCTCTACTAAATCAGTAACACGAGAGGTAGAAACATAATATCTCAGCAATGTATTTTTCCAATTTATAACCACTTTAATTGGATTCAGATCTAAAAGACAAAACAGGTTTCTTACATATTAGCCTCTTGCCTAGAACATTGACAATATATATTGAAAAACCTCAGGCACAAAATACAGATTATTGAAGACAAAATGCACAAAGATGCAAATGTGAAAAAATAGGAAGCAGAGAAAATTTAGAGGCTCACTTTTAATTTCAAAACGTGACAGATAAATCTCATTATCACAAGGATACAGATTTTGCTTTTAGACTTTGTTGTGACCGTAAATACATTGTGTTAAATTGTGTTTATTTGAGGACGATTGCAGATCTAAAACAACCAATACTGTTTTTTTAATTGCAGTATGCCACCTAGATGGGAAAAGCATGCTCTTTCAATCCTTTTAAAATGTGACATACAGAAATATGAGTGGTGTTATGTAGAGCTAAGGAGACCTACACCTTTTAGGACCTTTGCACTTAGATGAAAACCAGGGCTTTTAGTCTTCATGAGTAATACTTGTTAAGTCCTTGGCTGAGGTACCTAAGACGCCTTGGTGTAAATTAGTTTCGAACATGTTAAGTCTGTTTTTGACAGGGTGAATACCAGTGGTGTCTGGTGATTGTAAAAAGTGGTGGGGCATAACCCCATACTCGAGATTACATTCTTCAAACAAGCATAGCAAGTGAATCCAAACCTCTCAGATCTTGCTGTTTTTGACCCTTTGGTCACAGGTTTGAATTGCAACGGGAGCACTTTGCCTTTATCCTCCCCAGCTGAATAAAATTAAAACGATTACATCAGCCAATCATTCAGACCTGGCTAGAGGTAAGAGACAGGAGGAGACTGACTGTCCAGAGTTTCACCAAATTTGAGAGACACTTAACAGACATCTCATCGCAGCATTACCATCAAGTTATTGGATTTCCCCTTCAGAAGTCCCTCTTTCTGTGCAAACATTTTGCATTCCTTGTCTCCTCCAACATCTCTGCGCTCTATCTCCTTCCATTATTTCTCAAGGCATCTGCTCATCAGTTTAGCCATTTGTGTACCATTTTCTTTGTAGTGAGGTCCAGCTTTTTAGGTAGGATAAATGTTGTTTTTAAACTAAGTTCATTGTAGGTGCAGGGCTCAAACAATTATACAAATTTTACTATACCTGCATAAATGGGTCTCAAATTGTGTGATCCTAGGCAAATAGTTTAGAGTAGCCTTTTTCTTAATTCTCACGTATGATTGCACCTTCAAATATGTGAGCTCAGCATTTCTGCAGTACAAAAAACCTCTTTTGTTTGATTAAGTAGGTCTAAGTTTGCTGCACGCATCACAATAATCTACCCACATACCCATGAGGTCTAGCTCACATAACCTAGGACTTCTTTTAGTTTACTAACAACATTGCCATCAGGGCAGGAGTGTTTCTCAGTTTGTTTAAACACTCAATTTTAATAAATATATTACTAAAGCATGATGTTGTAACATATTGTCTTCTACACTCTGTAACTTTCCAAGAAATGTCCAAAAACCTCTTCACTAACTTGCAGCTTTACTGATAAAACTATATAGTGCATTAACAATCTGTAAAAATTGGGTTTCAGAAAACATAGCCTTTGCACATCAACATGTAAAGTATTCTGATTTGTTTTCATTCTATTAAAGTATTTTTTCATCACACAGAAATATTGAAAAAAAGGGCTTCCACAACTACTGAAATATTTTTGGAAATGTTTGCACAGTTTACTTCGTCATTAAAAGTTGTATGTTAGGAAAAACCTGACACCCTATATCCTTTTATTTTACATTCTGAGCAGCAGGTCACACAGTTCACTCTACAAAGTCCTGGAACTCTGCAGTCAGAAGGAAAATTAATTGTAAGAAAAATTGACTTTTGACCTCTGTCTGTGAACACAGAGCAAAAGTGACCTAAGAACAAGATTTAAAGGCATCTTTTATTGCCCCTCCACTTTTTAACTGAATAGAACACCTGTTCAGTGTCAACTCACCAGAAGGGTGTTTGTTAATTTAATTGCCTGAGGTGAAAAGTGAGGTAGCAGTGAAAATGAAGTCAGAAGCCTTTGTAAATGTGGGTAGATGAGATATTAGGAGGACATTTTGTTATTTTTGAGGCTTTCTTCATCCCATCGAAGCATAGTTTTGAATAATATGATGTAGTGTTCAGTCAGAAGATACTTACAGAGTGGCCTTCGAAGTTGTGCAGACCTTTGTCCCAAAAATAGGTAAAATGATTTACAAAGAGCTTGTAGTAAAAAATTAATATCCCAAGATTCTCTAAGTATTCACCTTGACTGAGCCCAGTGACCTTAGTCCTCTTGGATAAAATTGTTGTGAAATTTCCCTGACTAGATGCAAGTCCACTAAGTTCTTTTTGTGATCTCAATAATTAGGATATGTCGGTCTGAGTTACAGGCCAACTCTCGCCCAGAATCTTATCAGCTGTAGTACTGTAGGCACAGGTTTAACAGTAGATTCCACATCTCACAGCTAAGCAGGTGTCTCTTTTCACTTGCTTCAGCTCTTCAACGTCCACTTAGTAACCCATCATTTAAGTGGGATTCCTTTATGAAGATCTGGAGTTCCCTCTAGCTCAGGATTGTCTCAATTCAAGCACTTATGTTTCAGAACGCTGGTTACTCAGTATTAGACTTGGCATCCTCGGCGTGGTTTCCCCTTGTCTGTTTGCCTCTGCCTCCTGTATTTTTTTACTGTGTGCTGGATTTCTTAATTGCTGGTTTTGGTACTCTAGGCACTTTACTGCTGCTGATCAGTGCTAATGTGCATGAGCTCCCTTGTAAATTGTGATTATGATTGGTTATCCATGATTGGCATATTTGATTTACTAGTAAGTCCCTAGTATAGTTCACCATGTGTGCCCAGGGTCTGTAAATCAAATGCTACTGGTGGGCCTGCAGCACTGACTGTGCCCCCCGCTTGAGTAGCCCTGTAAACATGTCTCAGAGCTATCATTGCAGTGTCTATGTGCATTTTTAAACTGCCATGTAGACCTGGCAAGTGCACCGTCTTGCCAGACCCAAACCTTCCATTTAGGAAATGTGGGGCACCCCTAAGGTATGCCCAAGGTAGCCCCATGGGCAGGGTACAGTGTATTTAAAAGGGTAGAACCTGCACTAGTGTGTTTTACATTTCCTGATAGTGAAATACTGCCAAATTAGTTTTTCACTATTGAAAGACCTATCTCTCTCGTAGGTTAATATGGGGATTGCCATGAAATATCTCTCACATGTAATTTCCCATTGGGAACAGATAGAAATGGGGAATTTGGGGTCTCTGAAACTCACAATTGAAAAATACATCTTTTAGTGAAGGTTGTTTTTAACTTGTGTTTGAAAATGCCACTTTTAGAAAGTGGGCATTTTCTTGCTTAACAATTCTGTGCCTCAGCCTGGCTGTGACATACACGTCTGGGTCAGGATGACAGTTGGGTTGGTTGTGAATTCACTCTAGACAGTCACACAAAGGGAGCTGAGGTGTGTCCTGCATATCCTGATGAGTCTTCCTTGGCTGGAGTGGTGGAAGGAGCTGACACTTGCACCTGACTAGGACTGTGCCTGTCCCTACACAATGCAGTCTCCAACCCCCTAGAGTGTGTCTGGGACCAGGGCAGGAAAGGCAGGGTCTTGTGCACTACAAAGACTTAACTTTGCAGTTTGCCTCCCTCAAAGGCAGAAATGAGCATGAGTATTGGTCCCAAAACCCCAGACTTTCAGAACACATATGGATCAAGAGTAGACTCTGCCAAGGAGAAGAGCTGAAGAGGTGTGAGGAGTAGTACTGCCCCTTTGCTGTGAATGCTTTGCTGAATTGGCCTGCAGTTGCTGCTTCTGCTTTGGAGAGGACAAAGATCGGACTTTGCTCTGTATCTTGCTTGTGATGTTTCTCCAAGGGCATGGCCTGAGCTTGCCTCCGATTAAGAAGTCACAGGGACATCAATGACTTCACCTGCCAGCCCCTGGGTTCTCTTGATTAGGACCCTGACTTGCCATAAGGTGCCCACTCCTGTTCCTGGGCCCTTGGGAGTGAAGTCTGGCAATAAAACAAGAAGAACCAGGCATACTGACTCCGGGTGACTCCTGAATAGGTGCTGCTGCCTGCACCAGAAGCTGTAGTCCCTGCTTGTGGCGGCGAATGACACTGCAGACCTGGTGCTGCCCCAAGGGGGACAGAAACCACTAGACACCAGGTAATTTTTCTTTTATATATATTATTGAAGGAGGGGAAAGGCCCCTTGGGCAAGGGCCACTTCCCAGGGGGGCAAAATATTTTTAGGCCTTTTCTGCCCCCCCCCCCCCCCCCTCCCAGGGCCAGAAACCCCTACACACCAGGGTTATATATATTTTTTTGTTTACCTTATTTTTATTTATATATGGGGAGTGACCCCTTAGGCAAGATAGGCCTATTTTTATTAGGCCAATACACACCAGGGATTTTTATTTTTTTTGCATCAATTTCACACAAGGGGAGCGACCCCTTAGGCAAGGTTTGCTCCCTGTGGGTGGCAAATTAATTTTAGGCCATTTCTGCTCCCCTTGGGGGCAGATCGTCCTATTGCTATTAGGCCGATCTGCCCCTGGGGTGGGGGTGGGGGGCAAAAACTACTGAGGCAGGGATTGGTGTGTGTATATGTGTGTGTTTTGTTTGGGGGGGCAGCGCCTTGGGCAAGGGTCGCTCCCAATGGGGACACTTTACTGTTAGCCATATCTGCCCTCCTTTGGGGCAGATCGGCCTATTTTTGGAAGGCCCATCTGCCCCCAAGGGGGTCAGAAAGCACACTAGACACCAGGGAGGATATTTTTTTTCAAAAATAGGAGGGTGGGGGTATGGCCATACACCCACCCCAAAAAAATGGGGCCAAAGTTGTTCTGCCCACCAATGGGAATATAGGGCAATTACCCCTGATCCACACCCGGGGAGGGGGCTGTGGGGGGGAGGGGGGAGGAAGGGGGGAAATTCTACTAGATGCCAGGGAATTTAAAAAAAAAAGAAAATAGTGGGGTGGTGGCTACTAACCAGTATGGGCCTGTTTATGCCCCCACCCCAGCTGAAGGGGGCAACAATCTTTCAGCTTTCCCCCTGCACACTAAAACATCTTATCCCACGGCAAGCAAGAGGGCATTTGATTATTCTGGGTTTTGGTTTTACATTTTTACATTTGGGCCATGAGAGCTTGGCTAACTCTCAAAATCGTCCCACTTGGAATGGTGAGGACTGCACTTTTTGGACTTTGGGACGCTGCCACAAGACCTAGATACATCTGAAAACTAAATATCTGGGTGAGTCCAGTGTGGTGTGCTTCACATGCACCCCGCACCATTTTCTTAACCAAAATGCCCTGTAAACCTCCAACTTTGCTGGAAATCACACCTTTTCCCCCCATTTTTGTGATGGAACCTTCCGGAATCTGCAGGAATCCACAAAATTCCTACCTCCCAACATTGTCTCATCTATACCAATAAAAATTCTGCCCCACTTGTCAGCCTAAACATTTTTTTTTTCCTCCAACTGTCCTTTTGGACCCGTTTTGGTTCCCCCTCAGTTTCAACATGTTTTGGCTCTTCCTTGTCAAAGGCACTTGGCCCACCTACACAAGTCAGATATAATTTTTACCGGGAGACTGAGGGGAACGTTGGGTGGTGGGAAATTTGTCTTGGTGCTGTGATCCCACACAGAAATGTAGGAAAAATGTGACTTTGTTTTTTATCTAAATTTGAGCTTTGCTGAGTATTCTGGGTAAGAAAACACTGAGGGATCCACGCAAGTCACACCTCCCTGGACTCCCTTGGGTGTCTAGTTTTCAGAAATGTCTGGGTTTGGTAGATTTCGCTGTATGGCTGCTGAGCCCAGGACCAAAAACGCAGGTCCCCCCACCCCCGCAAAAACAGCTAGTTTTGTATTTGACAATTTTGATGTCCAGATAGTGTTATGGGGCATTTCCTTTCACAGGCACTAGGCCTACCAACACAAGTGAGATGCAATTTCCTGGATTCTCCTAGGTGTCTAGTTTTAAAAAAATGTACAGGTTTGGTAGGTTTCCCTATGTGCCGGCTGAGCCAGAGGCCAAAATCTACAGTTAGGGACTTTGCAAAAAACACGTCAGATTTCAATGTAAAAAGTGAAGTGTCCATGTTGCTTTTCCTGTCGTGAGCATTAGGCCTACCCACGCAAGTGAGGTACCATTTTTATCGGGAGACATGGGGGGAACACAGAATAGCAAAACAAGCGTTATTGCTCCTTGTCTTTCACCACATTGTTTCCTTCCAAATGTAAGACCGTGTGTAAAAAGACATCTATTTGAGAAATGCCCTGTAATTCACATGCTAGTGTGGGCACCCTGGAACTCAGAGATGTACGAATAACCACTGCTTCGCATCACCTTATCTTGTGCCCATTTTGGAAATAAAAAGGTTTCCTTGATACCTATTTTTCATTCTTTATATTTCAGCAAATTAATTGCTGTTTAGCCGGTATAGAATGAAAACCCATTGCAAGGTGCAGCTCATTTATTGGCTCTGGGTACCTAGGATTCTTGATGAACCTACAAACCCTAAATATCCCCGCAACCAGAAGACGTAACGGTATATTGCTTTTAAAAAATCTGACGTCGCAGGGAAAAGGTAAGAGTAAAACATGGAGAAAATGGCAGGTTTTTTCACCTCAATTTCAATATTATTTTTTTTCCGCTGTTATTTTCTGTAGGAAACCTTTGTAGGATCTATACAAATTGCCCCTTGCTGAATTCAGAGTTTGGTTTACTTTTTTAGAAATGGTTAGCTTTCTGGGATCCAGCATTGGTTTCACACCCGTTTCTGTCACTAACTGGAAGGAGGCTGAAAGCACAAAAAATAGTAAAAATGGGGTATGTCCCAGTAAAATGCAAAAATTGTGTTGTAAATGGGGTTTTCTGCATGTTCCTGAAAGCTGGGAAGATGGTGATCTTAGCACCGCAAACCCTTTGTTGATGCCAATTTCAGGGTAAAAACCACAAGCCGCCTTCTACAGCTCTTTTTTCCCTTTTTTTTTTTTAAAAAACAACAAAACTTTTGCTGTATTTTGGCGAATTTCTTGGTCTCCTTCGGGGGACCCCACAAAGTATGGTTACCTCTAGAATCCCTGGGATGTTGTAAAAAAAGGACGCAAATTTGGTGTGGGTAGCTTCTGTGGACAAAAAGTTATGAGGGCCTAATTGCAAACTGCCCCAAACAGCCAAAAAAAGGCTTGACACCCGAGGGGGAAAAGGCCTGGCAGCGAAGGGGCTAAAAATGCGTAACTCTGCTTGTGAATGTTGCATTTCATTAGTTTTGGTCTTGTTTTACTTAGATAAATATTGGCTATTTTTCTAAACTGGAGTGGTGTTCATTTGTAGTATTTTCACTATGTTATTGTGGGTGGGTACAAATACTTAACACACTGCCTCATAGATAAGCCTGACTGCTCGTGCCAAGCTACCAGGTGGGTGAGCAGGGTTTGTCTTAGGAGTGTGACTCCCTTACCCTGACTAGAGTGTGTGTCCCTACTTTGACAGTGTAAACTGACTGCCAACTAGAGACTCCATTTCTAAAACTCAGCAAGCAAATACCTATTCACAACAGAGCCAGATCTCTCAGCTTTTGAGAGTAAATGTGGAAGCACAATTCTGTAATGGGTCCTCTAAGCAGGGATACAAGTCAAAGGTTACAGTACCTACTCTACTTTTCCTTCGGGAAACAAATTAACATATTCTCTCAGCAAAGTAAAGGGGATAGCACTTCTGTTCAGGTTCTTTTCTCCCTTAAAGGGATCAGCAGAGTGCTTAAAGGAGAAATGCATTATGATATTGCTGTTTTTTTCTTAGTTCAGCATCGGAAAGGTTATCACACTTCTTATTCCAGTTTTCCAACTAACTTTGATATGTTCAGTACAAGGGAATTTCTGTCAGTACCTGGACCCAACCTCAAATGGGACTACGCCAGGGGCTTCACCGGAATGGGTGTCTGTATCGTAGGGCCCGATTAAGGTCTCACGTGCCCCTTGTCTGGCCCGCTGATACCAGACTTGACACAAGGTAACACACTAGTTCAGGAGAACTTTTAGAAATTCTACCCCGAGGTAGAGACTTAGAGTACAAGATATAGAAGCTATCACCCTTTACACTGTAACGTTCCAACTCATTCAAGGCTTGGGATGGGAGGGTTGGTGGGAGTTTGTAGGCTTGGACATTGCCTATATAAGCAACTTCTTATTAATGCTGTATTACTATTGCTGTATTGATTACTCAAGGCAGTGTACGTTGTAACTGTGATTTATTATATCAAAACTAATCAAATCTGTTTGCAAAAAAAAAGGAAATTTCTTTCAGAACTAGGTGGGAGGTTCCACTGAGAGCTGGAGACAAAGTCTGAAATTCAGAATGATATATTTTTAATGCACATGTTTAGAAATTGACATCTGGTTAAAACCTCTTTACCTGCTTCAAACTTCTTCACAGAGACGGGGCAAACTTTTACAGACCTCCTCCTCACCACCTGCTTTTGTCCAGAGACTTCTTGCAGATGGCCACAACAGAATTATTAGCATAACTTAATGAGACTCTACTCCGAATAAGATGAGGTTTTTTGTAGTTCCATGTGACAATTAATGTTAGGTTAAAATCACATTCAGGTCATTACTTCTGCCTTACTAACAATGATAATGACATTGAGCAAGTATTTGCAATAGATGCTTACTAGTGAGGTCTGTTGTACACCCACTGTTGTTCCTGGCTTGCTCAACCTAAATAAATGCTGAATTGTGGTTTCCAGGATACAGTTTAGTTCATGGGAGATAACAGTGCATTTATTTTAAAGTACCCTTTTTAGCTAATGTTCTGCCTTTGTTTCCTATAGATAGTGGAGTTTAAGTTCATATTTGCTTACCTGGATTATCCCTGTCTCCTTTTTGTTGGGAAGCAGAAGCCGCCTCACTGTTGCTATTCCGGATGGCAGAATGAGGAGCCAACCATCTGGCGAGTGAGTGGGCCAAGCTCGCTACGAGTTCTACGCTCCAACTTGTGGCGGAGGGGTCATGGACAACGGGAGACGGAGTCATCAAGCGCCTGAGCCCCCAAACATTTATCTGCCTGCTGTGCTTGGCAGTCGGGGATCGGAGGCACTCGGAGGCCACAACAACCATTATTTGGCATCTTACAACTGAGGAGGACAACAGGGAGGTCACGTGGAGGTGATGCAGTAGACGCTACGAGCGCGAAGGGATCGACCCTTTTCGTCTGCCTAATTACTGCCCGATTATTGAGTTGTTGAGCAGTTCTGCAGGATGAGGGAGACTCTCACCGGGCCTAGTAAGGCACAGCAGAAGCAGGAACATTGTACATAGCGTTGGCCAGTACACCCTGAGGTTTTATACAACTAGGTGGGACACCCATTGTATCTCCAGGAAGTCTAAGTTCATTCAAAAGGCATTCAAAGTAGATTCTGAACTGCCTTGCATCATTTTTTATCATTTTGCACTATTCTGGCTATTACAGGATAACCACCTTTGAAGCACTTATCAAGAGCTAGTAAGCAAGTAAAATCCAACAATATCAGTTTGGTGGAGGTTCCTTCACCAAGGATTGCTCCCTTGAGTTCTGGAAAGTTAATCCTTTCCTTCTTCAAAGTTGCAATGGCTGTAATATATGCAATATCGGATGATGCCTCAGGCCTCGCTTTCCCCATCACTCCCCTTAAAAAGGAGTGATGGGGAAGGAGTACAAATCATGTGGCCCAGCCAGTTCTGACATCTAGAAATTCACCTGTAGCAAAACTGGAGCTTACATCACATCACCCTCTTCCTGGTACCTTTAGCTCAAAGTGTCAACGACAAACCTATAAAACATTATTTGGAAGCTGTTGCACAAGTTAACAGGTCATCCTCAACTTCCAGTCCTTGGTTCTGCTTCTGACTCCACAATTATTCACCACCTCCCAGCACCTACTGCGAGGCATGAAACTCACATTGACTTGTCATGGTCTTGCTTACTTTTGATCTCAAGTAATGATTCAAGCCTTGAAATTTAAAACCGTTAATATTAAGGGCTCTCAATCACCCAAATCCCACACACAACGTTGAGGCTTGGTTTTAGGTGATATGACTCAATTACCAGTGTCACAGTGCATAGGTGATGCATTACATACCACCAGAGAATGAGGATAACAATGATGACCTAGCCAGGTTTAGTTAGGGGCAGTGCAGGACCCTCCCTTAAGAGAAGATATGTTGGTGTCCTCTCCAATACAGCTGCCAGGAAGGTGGGGTTCTGAAGATGTGCACGACAAAATTCTTATGCAAACCTCTTCCCCCTTAAGGTATATTGAAACCACCAATGCAAAGGTTCCCAATCAAGTACTCCATTAAATATCCAGTACACTGCATTGTTGGGACAGTTTAATAACACCGATACAGAGTAGCAAGCCACCTTGTGGGGGTCACATGGAGCTTCCGTCATGCTCCGTGACTGAGAGCCCGACAGATTGACAAGATGGCGGACGGAGCGCGTTGACGATCGCGCTGCCACTAATATCCTTCGCTCTTCCCCCCTCTTTTCTTAGAGAACAGTTCGGCTGTCGGTTGAAGGTGAGCCCAGCAGGCTCAGCTCGTTTCTCGGCTGACAGGTTGTGGCAGCTTTGACCCACTGATCCCGAGTGGCAGGCGGTGTGCAGGGGGCATCACAAGAGGTGTAGCGGTTCCTGGATCGGTGGAAGCACGAGTAGTGCTCCCACTGCAACACTAGATGTGGCTCGCTCTTCACCATTTGGACCACAGCACTCCCCCCAAGGCTCTGAAATAGAATACAGAGATGGTGGAAGGAGAGAAGATTACGAGACTAGAAGGCAAGCGTGGCTGTGGGGGAGGGGCGCCACAACATAGCGCCAAGATTGTTTAATCTTTTAAAGGCACTTGTAAATAGACAGCCAAAACTGGTATTCTAAGGAGTGACTTTATTTAATAGAGCAAAAGGGATGCATAGCAAGTACAGTGGGGCTAGAGCTGATAGCAGGAGGGGAGATTTCTACATAAAAAAAAAAAGGCTCCATACTGTCTGCAAATTTCGAGATTGAGACAGCTGGAGTCTGGGGGGAACCGGGCGCCCAGCTGCATCAACCTTACCAGCACTGGTCAAGGGTACGATAGCGCAACAGAAGTAGATGGAATTGTGGCCTGTTGGCCTCTCTTGCCTCCTCATCCAAGACTCTTATCTCCAGTCCGACCTAGCTTTCTTTGAGCTCCCACACCTTGCTCGCTCTTATTGCAATACCTTAAAAGTACTTCTAGAATGAAACGTATGACACCGGACAGGGCACAAATAATAGGTAAAAACCTTAAGGGCCCCAAAACAAAGACCTTAACTTCTGCCATAGGTAGACAAAGACACAGCTCTGAACAACAACATCTAGTAGGGAGGTTGCGAGAGCCTATAGGAGCACAGGACATATCACAGGACTTACCGCCTCCTTCCTCAGCTTTGCCTGTGCTACCAGTGTTCAATCTGGCAGAATGTCATGAACAGTCAGTACTACGGCCAACACAAATAGCTGGAATGGTTCCTCAGCACCCCCACAGCAATCTCTCCATCTGATTCTGTCACTTCTAGCAACCCCCCCCTTGCAGTAGTTATCAGAAGTTTGCAATATGAGGAGATGCCTACTTATCCTCTATTTTCAACCACTGGCAGCAATACTAAGGGGGTGCTGAAACATTGGAAGGAGGGAATGGTAAAGAAATAGGACAAGAGGGGGCAATGTCCCTAGTCAAAGAAGGTGCCACAGGCAGTGTTATAATACCCGGCACAACTTCAAATTTTGTGTTAGAAAGCTCCAACAGGGTTGTGTCCGATTTGATATTACTTAATGCTGGTGCTGGTGTGCCTCCTCACACCTCCATCCCCAGCCCTAGCAACCATAGGTCAACATGCAGGGTACCTGGCACCCTTCAGATGGAGGAATGGATGGGGCAGATTTTGGAGGAGCTGCGAGCAATAAAACTGTTTCAGGAGGTGGCCCATCAGGAGACCAAGAATCAGCTCCGCCAATTGAACACTCACTTAACCCACCTCTCTACAAGACTAACCCAAGTGGAGCCGAGAGTTTCGGACTTAGAATACACAGGAAATCAAGCCGAATCGACAATACCTCGGATTCAATCAGAACTCGAGGAACTCCAATTAAAGTTGGATGAGATGGAAAACAGATCTCCGCTCTCGAATCTCAGGTTCGTAGGGGTGTCAGAAGAAACGGAGGCAGCTTCGTCCGTAACCAGGTAGTTTCTGATCTGCAATTGCATTCTTCCAGACAAGGCAAAAACTGAAGCAGATCTTTCAATTATGAGAGCACACAGGGTACCATTTACGCGCTCCATGAACTCAAAATATCCTTGTACTATACTAGTCAATTTTGGGGACTATTGGATCAAGGAACAAATTCTCTCTCAAGCAGTCAAAAAGAGGAACTTTAAGTCTGGGGACGCTTTCAGTTTTTGTGTGTTTTCTGATATGTCTGTTGCCACGGCCCATCGGCAACGCAAGTTTTTTGGACTGATAGATGAATTTAAGGGGTTAGGGGCTCTGGCCGATATTGTACAACTGGCCAAACTTAAAGTGCTCCACCAAGGAAAAGTGCATGTCTTTCAGCGTGTACAAGATGCAAAAAATATTTTTGCCTTTTTGAAGAAATGATGATGCGGTTTTTGTAGGAGAATGGTGGGGGGTGAATCGAGGAGGAACCACAAGGGGAGGGGATAGGGGGAAACAGGTGACAGGACAAATGGGAAAGAATAAGGGGAAGGGAAAAGAAGAAGATGGGTGTATTTGCTTATTTGAATTGATGCGCCATGTGGTTTCCTTTTCTCTTTCCCTCTTTGGATTCCTCCGCCGGCTGTCTTGTTGATCAATGGGGGGGGGTCAGGCTCTAGGAGTGCCATGTCAGTGCACTCTCCTTTTTGGGGGTTGGGGAGGGTCAATGGAGATAGGGGGGGAACATGGGGTTCAAGGGAGCGAGGGGCCAGGGCGAGAGAGGCCCTTGGCGATGGTGGGGATGGGAGGGAGACACAGGGTGGAGTTAGAGCAAAAAATGCAGGTGGAGACTAGTCAGCTATATCCTTTACCCGAAGATAAGGTACAAGATGAGAGCGCAATGAAGAATGCAGCTGCAACACAATTGGCCATGGAGGTGATGGGGTGGAATATTAAGAAATGATTGGGTTCAAGCTAAGAGTAGCTTCTTGTAACTTAAATGGGGCTAATAATAATGTTAAACTTCAAGCGGTTCTTAACTGGCTGGAAACATCTCAAGTACAATTCGCCCTTTTGCAGGAAACTCATTTTAAGGTCAATGTTAAGCTACCTAAACTCCCTGCGTGTATCGCCCATTCCTTTTTTGCGTCGGCTGATGCTGTGGTACGAGGTGTGGCAGTTTTGTTTTCTAGAAAATTTGCAGGGAGGATAAAGGGTGTTTTTAGAGACCCGCAGACAAGATGGATAGTAGTTACTGCTATGTTGGCAGACAAAGTGATCCATTTTGTAAGCTTCTATGGCCCAATAGTGGACGATTGTATCTCACAATCATTATCCGGTGGTGATCATAATGCTTGATGCTGAAAAGGCATTCGATCTAGTTCAATGGGAAACGTTGTTTATGGTTTTAGGCAAGTTTAGCTTCCCAGGGAAGTTTATTAAGACGCTACGTAGGTTAAGCCAAGGTTTCCGTAAGTGCACAAATAGCAGGACTGGTACAGATATCACGGGGCACGAGGTAAGGTTGTCCTCAGTCACCAGTGCTGTTTGCACTTTTCATTGAGCCACTGGCTTCAGCGATTAGACAGGATCAACATATACAGGCTCCGCTCCCTTTAGCACCTAAGGTGAAATTATTCGCCGATTATATGATCTTGTACCTGCGTGAGGATTTACATAATATTGATAGAGCTTTTTCAAAGATCAAGTCTTTTTCGGACTTGAGTGGGTGTAAAATCAATCGCGTCTAAATCAGAGGCTCTCTTGTATTATTTTATTTTTTTATCTATTTATTGAATTTGTTATATGCAGTACAACTATTACAAGCATGATCGTATTAATGCATCAAGTTACAGTGTTTGTATTGGTCGCTACCCGCACCCATCTCTGTGTACCAACAGATCAATTGTATGTTCAAACTCAAAATAATTACAAGTTAGTATTTCACTCTTGATTGCGTTAAGAAGAGAAGATAGGGAGAAGGGAGAAAAGAGAAGCGAAAAAAAACAGTAAAAGGAGAGGAGGTCACCTTGGGGAATCGTGTGGAGTTTTATTAGGCGCTGGCGTGAGGGGCGGAGCAGGGGGAAGATCAGCCAGGGGGGTAAGAGACTAAGTCCTTGATCTTACATTGTGATGGGGGAGAGCAATGTGGAAACATGAGAAACCTGTGTATCCCCGTATGTTGTAGCTGGGTTACTTGCCCGAGTTTCTGCATGTCTTCAGCGTCTGGGTGAATCACCATGCTGGTATCGCGATATCATTAGTCTAATTGGGAGATAAACGTACGATCTGGTTCGGAGCTGTGCATGCGGTTCAGGATGGGCGGGTGTCATCTTTATCTTTCAGCTGTTCTATGAGGGATTCCCACATTTCTATTCCTTTAATCACCACTCCCCTATCGCATAATGTGTGTAGTGCTTGCATCTCCACTGTGGCCCATCTCCGTAAGTCTGATGTCCAGTGGTGCAGGCTAGGGGCGCTCAGCGATTTCCACTGTGCTGCAATAAGTTGTTTAAATATAATGAATGCCAGGTCTGCGCATCTGTGTTTTTGTTTGTCTTTGCTGCGTCTTTTGAGTATTCCCAGGATGCAGGATTCAGGGGTGGGGGACAGAGGTAACCCGGTCCTGGATGCGGTTTATTTGGTGATGTCTTGCCATATTTGGAACAATGGTGTGCAGTCCCACGTCATGTGATAGAAATCGGCTGACGGGCAACCGCATCTTGGACAATCATGTCCAGTTTGCGGGTACATGCTTGGTATCCTGTTGAGTTGCGTATACCGGAAGCGAGTATTGCGTGATATCTCACGTGTGGTTGTGAGTGCCATGGACCATGCTTACTCACTTATGGGTGTATGTAAGGCCTTTTCCCATTTGGCCTTAGCCTGTGGTTGTGCTACATCTGGGTTAAGTTGGAAAATCTTGTACAGCCAGGAGATACCTGATTGTGTTCCTGAACCCTGGAGTAGTTCATGTAAGACCGGCGAAATTTGTGGTTCTTTGTTACTGTTTCTTCATGCGCTCCGTATTAACTGTTGTAGCGCTCCATATACAATGAATTCGCTACTGCCCAGTCTGTGTGTTTCTGCCAGCGTCTCGTATGAGAGGAGTTGTCCCTCCGAGAAGAGGTCTCCCACTGTTTGGATCCCTTTTGTGATCCAGGTCGACAGGTCTAATCTTCTGCGTAGTTTGTCTGCTCCTGGTATGGCCTGTAGTGGTATTTTGGGTGAATATAGTGGGGTGCATGCTCTTGGATCTACACACCGGCACCAAATACGTTCAGCTGTTTTTATCAGTATGTTACTGTATTGTGGGCTTATCTCGCAACTGAGAAGCCATTCCAGTACATCTGAATGCACTATGCTTGTGCCTAGGGTGCTGGTCTCTGGACCGAGGGGATCCTTCAGCCAGGTCATGACCCAGTGTGTTTGCGCTGCTGCGTAGTATATTTAAAACTGTGGTGTACCCATCCCTCCCCTCTCCAGAGGAAGGCAGGTTTTTGGCCAAGGCCACTCGATGGCGTTTCCCACCCCATATCAAGTCGGTCAGTAGTCTTGTCAATTGTGTGAAGAAAGATTTTGGTAGCACGAGTGGTAGTGCGGTAAAATAATATAGCAGTCGAGGAAGGACTATCATCTTGGCCACTGCCACTCTACCCATAGGTGAGAGTGGCAAGGAGCTCCAAAAGGGCAGTGAACTTTTTACGGATCTTATCGCCCGTTCTAGATTCCCTTCTTTTAAGTCTGCTTCGTCATGATATATGTGTACACCCAAATATTTGAAAGTGGTGTTTCTCCACTGTAGGCCATGTGTGGAATTTGTGTTGTCTTGTGAGTCCAATGGCAGTCGCATTGGTAATAGGCATGATTTTGCCCAATTCACATGGAGCCCGGATAGCTCCCCAAAAGAGTCTAATAATTGTAGTAGGTCTGGTAGGGATTTGGTATGATTACGAAGAAATATTAATTTGTCGTCCGCGTACAGGGAGACGATGCGATGGCTGTCACCGTCTGGGATACCCCAGTGTGCTGCTTCACTACGCAATCTGGCTGCGAGAGGTTCTATTGCCAGTGCAAAAAGGAGTGGCGATAAAGGGCATCCCTGTCGGGGGCCTCGCCCTATCGTGAACTCCTCAGATATAGTCGCACCTGTCTTGACTCGTGCCTTTGGGTCAGCATATAGGATGGATATCCAGCACGTGAACACTTTGCCAAATCCCATTTCCTTTAGCCTGGCCATCAAAAATGTCCACCCCAGTGTGTCGAACGCTTTCTCAACATCTAGAGACACTGCTGCACTGGAATTGTCCGTGTCCTGGAGTTTCAGCTATTAAGCGCAATAGGTTTCTGATAATAATAAAGGTATTGCGTCCTGGTATGAATCCGGATTGGTCTGGGTGAATTAAGGTGGATATTATTGAGAGGACGCGGTTTCGCCAGTACCTTCCCTAATATTTTACAGTTACAGATAACGGGCGATATGAGCGGACATCAAGAGGGTCCCTGTCTTTCTTGTGGAGGACAATGATTAATGCCTCACGTAGAGAATTAGGTAGTCGTCCTACGATATATGCTTCCTGTATCATAGATAAATAAGGGGTCAGTGTCTGTGTCGAGAAGGTTTGGTAGTAATCGATTGGGAGTCCATCACTCCCTGGTGCTTTATTGTGAGCTAGCTGTTGCAGGGCTTGTTGTATTTAATCTATATCTATGGGTTTGTCCAAATCTAATATTTGTTCTGTTATTAAGCGAGTCAGTGGAGAAAGCTTGAAGTCTTTTAGCTGTTCGGGCGGTGGGGGAGGACCTGCCTTGTATAGGCTATCGTAATAGTGTCTAAAGGTGTCATTGATCTCTGTCTGCGTATTGACTATTTTACCCGTATCAAGGCAAATGGCATTTATAGGAGCGTGTTTGTGTTCTCCTTTCACCAGCCAAGCTAACATTCTGCTGGAAAGGTCCCCTTCCATGTGTAGGCGCTTCATGTAGTGGCGGTAATCGAATTTTCTCAGACGAGATTCAACTTCGTTCCATTCCTTTTGCAAGTGAGATACGTCACTATTAGTGTCGCCATGTAGCGATGTGTTGCGTTCTGCTTTGCGTTTGTTCCTCTCTATGTCACGTAATTCTGAGGTCAGTGTGCGCTTAACTCCGCTTGCTATTGTCATGCACATGCCTCTCGTTACTATCTTATGTCCATCCCACTTGGTAGCACGCATTGACGTTGACCCTGTGTTGATTTTAAAGTAGGATTCAATACTATCTGCTATTTCTTTACGGAAGGGGGGATCCTGTAGTAGTATGGGTTGTAGTCGCCATGTGGGGATGCATGAGTGTTGTCTGCCCCATCTTAGTGTGGCAAACCAGGGGGCAGTGATCTGATAGGGTCTTAGCCATATAGGAGGCATTACGGATTGGGTGTGTGATCGTATCCGTACTTAGTATTAAATCAATGCGCGTGTGTAGTAGATGTACCGGGGAATAGAATGAATACTCTCTGGTTGTGGGATGTAGGTCCCTCCATACATTGTGCAATCTCCTCTCCGAGATACAGGATCTTAATGTCCAAGATATTCTCTTGCTATGTGTATTCTCCAGTGGTGGATGGGATCTATCTAATGACACATCTGGAACACCATTGAAGTCCCGCCCCATATTATGGTTGTTGACAGGTCATGTGATAGCAATTTAGATGTGGCCTTATAGAACTCGCCCTGCCCTGTGTTGGGTGCATAAATGCCAGCTATGGCTAATTGTCTGCCATCTAGTTCGCCGTTCAGGTAGACGTGTGTGCCGTCTGTGTCTATGTGTGTATTATTAATTAGGAATGGGACCCCGGGAGCGATCCAAATTAGAACCCCTTTTGCATAGGTAGACGTTTTGGTGTCATATTTTGCTCCTGACCATTTTTGGTTGATAGTGTGTAGCTCGTGTGCAGATAAGTGTGTTTCCTGAAGTATGGCAATATGTATATTGTGCCTTTTGAGGTATGCATATATTCTGCCGCTTTTATTTATGTTCGCCATTCCTCTTACGTTCCATGTTATTATGTTATAAGACGTCATTATATTTTGTGATTGTGTATTGTGTGGGGCGCCCTTTGAGTATAGTTCCAGAGTGTCTCGACATCCATCCCCCTGGATCCCCCACCTAATTGCCCAGCAGGCGCGGCTGAATCTATGGTATGGTGGTGACACAGTTGAGCAAAAAAAGAGAGGAAGAAAAGGAAAGAAAAAACAATTTGCTAATATTAAAATTAACCAGGCACAACTGGTGCCAACTTGAGTAGTATTTCGGTTGAGGTCCATGCGGGAACCCTTTTGGGTTGAGGGTGAAGGTGGAGGCGGCTCACAAGATCAGCCCATTCGGATGTATGCATTTTCTTTACGCACGTTCCTGTTTCTGGGGTAAAGTTATGCTATCTGCAGTGTGTGATTGTCATAGCATCGCCGTTTGAGCATGCCGTCCAGCAGAGACGGTGGATGCATGCAAATCGTCAAGAGTGTATGATCACACTTATTATTGGTCCAGATGAGCTTAAAGTGGCATTCGTTGATGGTTTGTATTTGCTCGCCCTCTGCTTGTAGTTTAGATGGACGTGATACGGATCCCAAGCTTGTTCTCCTCTTCCTGCGGGGGCGTTGGGTATGCCAGTCTTTTTGTTCAACCTGTTCTGTGACAGGGTCCACGAATCCTTTTGCACGCAGCCATGTCCACACATCTTCTGAGGTTGGGAAGATGTGGGTCCTATCGCCGTCTACTACACGTAATCTGGCTGGAAACATGAGGGAGTAAAGTATGTTTTTATCTCGTAGTATTTGTTTGGCTTTGGTGAATGTGGTGCGTTTGCGTTGTATTTCCACCGTGTAGTCCGAGTAGGCTGTGATTTTCGTGTTCTCCATGGCTATAGGACCCGAGGTCCGGAATTCCCTTAGAATTTGGTTTCTGTCTCTGTAATTCAGAAACTGCGCTATCAGTGGTCGGGGGGGAGCTCCTGGTCGCGGTGGACCTCCTGGTATCCGGTGAGCCCGCTCCACCAACAGCAGAGGTGAAGCATTTTGTGTTAGTACGGACTCCTTTAGCCAGCGTTCTAGAAATGTTTCTGCTTCTGGTAATTCAATTCATTCCGGGAACCCTAAAAATCTGATGTCTGCGCGAGCAGCCCTCTGCGTCCTCAGTCCGTTTTTGCAGCATTATTATCTCGGTTTCTTGACGCTGGAGTGGGCTTTGAGGTCCTTGATATCGGGGTGAATTGTTTCGATAGTCGTCTCATTAGTGGTTACCCTTTCCGTTAGCTTATGGTGTTCTCCTCTGAGAATATTAACTTCCATTGTCACTGAGTCTATTTTTGCTTCCAGGGAAGTTTTGGTGTCCAGTACAGCTTGCAGGACTTTATCGAATTTTATGGAGTGGGTAGCCAGGGTTTCAGTTACTTTGCGTAGGGCAACAGCTGTGGCGTCCATATTCGTCTCTGGTGGCAGGGTCTTGGTGTCTGTCTCAGATTGTCCTCTCGGGGGGCTTTGGTTTAACCATGGTTTTCTTGTGCCCTCTTTGTTTTTTTGTTTTCCCCCCTACTTGTATCTGCCTAGGAGAGCGGGTTATATTGCTGTGTGCAGTGTGCAAAGTCTGTAGGTAGGTAATGTATTTCTTTCTACTCTCTTAGTCTTGCCGCTGTATGCTATCGTAGGGTATACATGCCTTAATAGGGTTTGGCGTTACTCGCGTTCGGCTCCGCGCCCAGTGGGCGTATAGCAAGGGCTGTTTCCAAAGTGTCCGCCAGGACCAAGCCCGTCCAAACTGGTGCTTATGATTAGATCGTTTTCAGGGTTCCATAGTTTATTATTTCTGGGAGTGTTATATTGTAAAATGGGGTGTTTCCTGGTTTTGTTTTGCTGGGTGTTTGTACTCCTGGTCTGATGTTTTTATATACTCCGCGTGTGTATTGCGGTGCCTCAGCTCCCTTCTTGACGGGGTATGGGCCCTTCTACCATGAGCCCATGCCGCTGGGAACGGTGTGCGTGCTCTGGGCAATATTTGTTAGGGGGGCCTCGCTGTGTCCCCACGGGATCGGGCTTGATAGCGCCCGCAATCTCCTGCTCCCCCCGGTGACTGCCTCTAAAAGGGGACCTCTGCGGCCCACCACTCCCGCTGTGGCGATCCTCCTCACCTCTACTAGGCCGTATGTTCCATCTACGGGGCCGGGTCCGGTAGCGCCTGCAATCTCTTTTCTCCCCGTAATAGCTATTACATGGGGGATTCGCCCGTGGCCCACCACCCCCGTCGCAGCGATCCTCCTTACTTCTTCTGGGCCCGGTGCTCCATCTCCTTGGGCCTCGCCGCGCTTCCGCGGAGTTGGGTCCAATAGTGCCCGCGATCTCCTGCTCCTCATGGTGACTATTTCTTGGAGGAGACGCTCGCGACCCACTGCTCTCGCCGCGGCGCTCCTCCTCACCTTTTCTGGGCCCGGTTCTCCGGCCTCGTGAGCCCGCTAGGCCCGATGTCGGAGCGTGCTCTTCTTTCCGGAGCACTCGTGGAGGGGTCCTGGCCACGGGCACGGTGGCGCACGGATCCCCCTTGGTTCGGTTCAGGCAGTAGTCCATGTAGGCCGTCCGAGAGCTCTGTAACGCAGTCTTAGTCCCGCATCCACTCTGCTCCGCGGTCAGACTGCTTCGTTGGTGGTCCGCGAGCGGTGAAGGTATGTTTGTTGTGGCTTTACAGGAACATCGGTGTTCCTTGCGTAGTTAAAAGGGTGACTGTCTTTTTTTTAGCGTAAGGAACCAGAGAAATGCAGGATTATTTGGGGCCGTGAGCGGAGACCTTTTTAGGTGTCTGCTCTTGCCGCCATCTTGGACACACCCCGCTCTCTTGTATAATGTAGAAATATCAGTTCTACCAAAGGATATTTGGGTATTACCTTCATCTTCTAGTCCCATTTGATATCTAGGCATCTATATGTGCCCAAGAACTTGGCAGACTTGTTTCAGTTGAACTACACAAGGGTTTTTTAAAAAGATTCAAGGATTACTTTTGCAATGGCAGGAATCTACCATGATGATGATTATAGGAAGGACCGCACTGGTCAAAATGATGATTCTCCCTTTGTTATTATTTGTTTTTTCTAGTGTAGTTTTGAGAGTTCCTAAATGGTTTTTCCATGAGTTGGATTCATTAATTAGACAGTTCATATGGAACCATAAGAAACATCGGTTACAGATAGAGAAGCTAACTTTTGCAGTGGAAGATGGGGGGCTGGCACACCCCAATATTCAAACTTACTATGAAGCTACTATATTGGATTGGGCTTCAAGAGCTGCACAAAAGCCAAATCTCAATTTCTACTTTAACCAGATGCTGGCAGAAACAAACACACAGCTTTCATGATTTCTTAAATATCCCCGCCTCCCAAAAAGGGTAAGATATAAATTACCAGTAATGATACGGTTTAGAATATTAAAAATACAGGCTAAATATCAAATTCGTAAGACCCACCTGTTAATCAGACTTAGGGATGTGTGCATGATAGGCTTAGAACTTAATCAAAGAAATGTTCAGAAGTGGGAAGAGGAAGGGATTAGGACCCTAGCGGATTTTTATATAGGGGACCATATCAAAACATGGGTGCAGTGCATAATGAGAAAAAGGGGCATTCCAGGAAGTTTAAAATGTTCTTACTGTCAAATCCAACATTTCTTACAATCAAAGTAAAAAGTAATAGATAGCGCCAATGAAGTTATTTTCCAGGCTTTTTATGATAATCTATTAGGCATTGGGAGATGGTACAAGACACTTCAGGGTGGGTGTTCAATCAAGGCAATCTCCCAACTTTTGGAGTAGAAAATCTTACTGGGTGTAAAATAGGGATACAACAATGGTGAAAGCACAATGAGGTATCACAAAAAGCACTTAGAGGGGCGAAGTTTAAAAGAATCACTCTTTATTCCAAATGGTTGCTTTATTACACCCCCACTAGAATAAAGGAAATGCATCCGGAGGCATCAGGTCTGTGTCCGCACTGCCAAAAGGGGATTGGTTCCATATGTGCTTTTCATGCATGCACCTGGCAGGGTACTGGGAGAAGATTTTTCAAAGGATTAGTGCCATGATATCATACGAGCTAGCCCCTAGTCCATTATTGGCATTATGGGGTATTACGCAAAGCACAGATTTGTCCATTTCCTCTAGATAAATAATATTTGTGGGTACCTTGATAGCCAAATCACTGATTCTCCAGGCATGGAAATAACCAGTACACCCTACGTGTGCGGCATGGGAGGCAAAGATGGAGGCAACACGGGCAAAAGAAAAATTGTACACTCAATGGGTCTGAGCATTGCAGAGATATCAGGGTATACGGGGCAAGATGAGTAGTTCGGAGAAGGATTAGGTCTGGGGGGGGGGTTGGGGTCAAGATATAATATTCTTCTTATAGACATATTAGTTTAAATAATACTGAGATACTGGTATTTGAAAGTATTGCAGCACATTAAATTGATTTAGATAAAGTGCATGCCATGATATAACAGGATCAAGTTTTGATTATTGTAATGTAATTACACTTGCAGCGAAAATAAAAATATTTTTTTTTTTAAAACACCGCTACAATCATCTATTGAAGTTCTGAACTTCCAGTCGGACAAGCTGGAAGCACAGATAGACATCATGAATCTAATGGCCGAACATATAGCAGGTATTAATCAAACAATTTAGTCACTAACCTCATTCATTTAGAGAGCCCAAGCAGTTCGTAAATCGGCCCAGGTGTAATGTTCCTGTGGCCCCAACATTGATAAACGACCCTGTTCTTCTACATCTTTTATCAAGCATTTTAAAATTCACACAACCGATCAACAATAATGAATTCATCATTAGGCCACAAGCCAACAGTTCTTGCCATAAGTCAGGAGGGGGTGAGACACAACCTTAGGTGCCGTGTGACTCACTAAGTTCTACTGACCACATCAATCCCGTCTTCCAGCAACAAGCTAATGAAACTCTATCTGAAACATCAAATTTAATGAATAATATGTCGTCATCTCAGAAATTAACAAAGAGGCAACGTAAACGTCTAAGGAAGGCCACAAAGAGGCAGGCAGAATACAGTAGGAAGGTAGGAAAAAACATCTACACAATATTTACTAAATTAGCTGATAAGCATGACTCTAAGACCATTGAAAACATCTCTGTATTACAAGAACCCTGTAGTGCCTTGGATCTGACGGAAATACCTTCTGCTGCTTCAATGTCGGCTGTAATCTTGCAACCTGTTTCTCACGTAACAGTAAAACAACAATCCCAGAAGATCAAGCAGAATGTAAGTCATCCCCAGACCTTGAGTAAATTAAATCCTTAATAGAATCAAACGTCATTAAACACTCAGACCCAAAAACAAGCCTCTTGGTTGGGGTCACAAGGAGTAAATTCAACATAGGAGCAGTAATCAAGAAGACCCTCACTTATCAACAAACAGCAAGAATAATCATAGCTACCTTCTTGGCACAAATGGCAGAAATAGTTTGAAGGCCTTCAGTTTAGAATGGTGGTACATTATGCATTAATAACGATAAAATTAGAACATGTAACCACTTCAAATAGACTGTTAATAGTTAACGCAGGCAGCCACGGACATACCGTTTCGGCCAAGCTGGCCAGAGTGGCAGCTCTGGAGTTAACCCCACCTAAAGTTCCTCCTGCCCAGGAAAATCCAAATTCTTTAAAATCGGCTCAAGGTGAACTTGAGCAAGAAATTCATATTGAACTGCCGCGTTCTTGTAATCTTCCCAGTCAAAAACCATTGCATAAGGCAATGTTCCAAATGCTATTGTACAGCAATTCCAGCACTTAAGACGTGAAGGCTCTCTTTGTAAATTATTTCTTCCACCACAATACATCTCACAGGAGAGTCATGATATCCTCAATAGCGGCAACATCTTGAGATTATTAAAAGAAATCCCAGAGCTTAAAAGATGGACTTCAGCTGAATTAGTAGTGGTAGAGTTATCATCAGCTTATTACCACCTTATTCTTTGAGGATTTGGGGGATAGATTAAAGTTTTTCCGGTATCCGCTTCATCCGCTTCCGTTTTAGTCATATTTTGTCCCCATCATTAGTCAAGCAGACCAAATCAGTCTTAAGGGGTGCACAAAGCACCTCTCTTGACCAGCCAAGAAACCAAAATGCCAATCAACTGTACAAAGTACCTACCGACTTTTGATGGGACTGGCTTCCCCAGGCCTTGAACGGCCCACATATTGCATGAGTAGAGCCTTCACACAAGGCTTGTTCAAAACAGAAATTCTTAAGGCTCTTAACCGGGAATACAGCAGGAGCAAAATCTTTACTGGAAAAGGGTGGCAAAATACGGATATAATTGTCCTCAAGAAAACTTGGTCCCAAAAAGATCTCTCGTTGGTGGGTTTCACGTGTTAACAAATCAAGGCAACCAAGCACAGGCAATACGGCAGACCTGATGGGGGACTAGCAGTCTACCTCTCATCATACCTGAAGATAGCCACAGGAGAATTCAGACTTCCAGTTAATAATACTAAGTAACTGGGCCTCAAGAGATAGACCACCGTTGCTGTTGGTTAATTCATATATTCATTTTAGTTCTCTTTTTTAAAAAGGAAGTAATAAAAAGATTATTGGTAACTATCACTAATTACTGTCCGCTCTACCCTAATTGGGATATTATTCTTACTGGTGATTTTAACTCAAATCTAAGGCTCAAGAGGATGATGAAGTACTTGGCACTGATAATTCATGTTGGAATGTCCTGACACAGGCTACATTTAACGTTAAACAGTGTGACCAGCACGGGGAGCAGTTACTGTGGGTTCCAAATGGAAGATTTTTAGGTGACCTGCCTCTCAGCTATACATACCACGGTCCCAAATCCGGTCCCATTATTGATTTTACCTTAGCCACCCTACCTTTGATCCCGTTGGTATGACAATTTGACATAAAATATAGCACATGCAGCCATCATTCATGTCAAATACTAACCCTAGGGTCCTCCCCACCTGTTCACTTTCAAGGTCCTGCACAGATGGGTGTTATAGAATCAACAAATATAAAGCGACTACGATGGTCATTGGAGACAGTAGCAGATTTAGCATAGGCTGCTAGACTTACGATGCTGGAAATCTTAAATACCAAAGTACACGTCCTGGAAGCCTGGGCAATCTTCAGAAAGAAATTGTTAGATCTTTATTCCAGGCCAATATCATCCCGGCCATTCAAACATTTAACTAAACTGCCCAGGTTTGCCATTCAAAACTAAGTAACTCTGTCAAAAAGCTCCAAAAGAGGTTGGCAAGGCATGCCCAGGCAATCTTCACCTTTGGGAACTACTGAATAGTTCCAAAAAAGAATACAAAAGGCAAATATGGAAGGAAAAAGCTGAAGCAAAGAGTTTTTCCTGGTCAAAGATAATATAAGCTTCTAAAGAGAAAAACCCTGGGAAATCATCAAAATCACATGAACATCAGAGGAAACCCTATTAATAATTCAAATATTGCAGAGAATGACTGGGTGAATTACCTCAAGGCAACTCTTTCTCAGAAGTTATCAAACCAGCAACATCTCGATCAGCACCTCTGGGGAAAAAATACCCAAACTCCAGCGACCATTGAAGAGACAAGTGTCCTTAGTTGTACTCCAGTTAGCCTACATAAAGTTCTCTGTAAGGCCTGCTAGAAAGTGGCTCCTAGCCCAAACGGCTTACCACAAGCTATTTTAAGGAAGAAGCAGTCTTTTGGTCAGAGGTGCTAAGTTTTCTATATCAGGAAGTCGAATTGGGTGGAGCAGTTCCTGAGAGCAATTCCCGAGAGCGGTGAGGTTCCATAATTAAACCGAAATAAAAGGATGGGGACAGGGCTAACCCGGCCAATTAAGGTCAATCGCCTTTCTTGATATGGAGGCAAAATGCTGTGCTGCTTTGCTTCTTGCAGAACTAACAGCCTGGTCTGAGAAATATATCATCATCCCCCCCAAATCAAACATGCTTCAGTAAAGGGCTGGGCATCACAACAAATGTATTAGTGACTGCCTTCTTCGCAGAACAAAGCAGGCAACAACATAGAAGGTTTCATCGATTTTAAGGCTGCCTTTGACTGGGTGAACAGACAGCTGCTTTGTAGTAAGTTGAAGCATTGGGGTCTGCCAGATTCACTTTTGAATGCAATAATTTCATTAAACTCTGACACATGGTTGCAAATAAAAATTGGAGATGGGCATAAGGACTCTTGAGGAAAATCTCTTCATTTTCCTGCTTGAAACAAGGTTCTGTGCTTGCCCCGCATTTATTTAATCTGTTTATGGCAGACCTCTTCCCGGCCTTGGACGCTGCAAATTTGCATCCTCCCCGCTTGGGAGTGCTTCCACTAACACATCTACTATGTGCAGGTGACCCAGTTTTGTTTAGCCATACGAAGGTGGTCCTTCAAAGATCTTTAAATATATTGGCCAACTACATCAACTCCAACCCATAAGAAAATCAATGTAATGAAATCTAAAATAATGTTGATCACTCCTCAGCAGACACCCCTATTAGGATGGCCTTAAACAATGTTTTGCTGGACCCTGTGCCACACTATAAATATTTGGGTGTACATCCACATGCTTTAGGTACCTTCCTTCAACAGAAACAATACGTTGAGAAAAAAGCCACAGCTTTAATTTATTATTTCTCCCTTTTGGAAAAGCGGTTAGATGGACCCTCGTTTAATTTGCTGTTAACAGTAATTTCCTCCAGGCTGCTCCCCACAGTCACTTATGCAAGAGTGGCAATGTGCGGCTTGGAAGCAACACTCGTACACAAAATGCAGTTTAATGTCTGTAGGCGAGTGTTCAGATTACACAGTCTGCCTCTCCAGCGCATCCTTGCCTGGAATTTGGGATAGTTCAGCAAGATCTGGCAGTAAAAGCTGAGACGGTAAAGACCTGGTTTAAACCAGTCGCTCAGATGACAAACTAAATAGTGCCCTCTGGTTAGCTTTACAAACTGACCGGCATTCATCCTATAATAAATACTTACGGTCCTCCATTAGCCAACTGCAGGAGCTGTGGGAAGCGGCGCTCTAATATAATTCATTCAAAAGGGGAGCTAACAAGTCCATGAAACATTTTTCTTTTTTTCAAGATAAAACTAAAGTCAGTGCACGTTCCCATGCATGGGTGGTCATAAGGCATTATGTTAAACTAGCGCCAGCTGCATATCTTTCCATACCATACTCACCACGAATGAAACTCCAACTAATGATAATGCATCTGGACAGTCCATTATGGAGGAACCCAAGCTCAGTGCTATGCAGGCATTGTAAATACCACAGGAAGATCTCATCCACATAATCTGTGTCTGCATGACCTCTGGCAGAGGCTTTTGAAAGGAATGTTTAATGACCGAGGGAGGAGTTCGGACTTGTTGATTAGAGGCAGTAGCTTGTTTTCCTCCACCTAACTCAGTTAAACTGCAAGTTCGTTAAATTTCTGGCTCTAGCGCTATGGTAAAGGCTGTGTAAGTGCTTCTAGGTCTTCTGAATAGTCGGCAAAACTGTGTATTATCCAACATTCTTGAAACCACAGCTGCTGTTTGTGCTAGTATTTGCGTATTTCAGTCAAGTTGCTTACATCACAGCTTAAACTAACTGCACATTTTAAAGTTTCGAATTAATGTTATGAAGTGATGTTATTAATTATACTGCACCTGCACTTTAGGCACCTTTATCAAGGATGTATTACTGATGTTGGGCGCATATTGGGCTGATTTAAAGTCTCGGAGTTTTAATGAATGTAATGTTGATTCATCCCGCAGTAATTTTGTAGGGCATTAGTCTCCCAGGGGTATTGTCGTCGTTGTTCGGCCCACAAGCATTTGAGTTCTGCTGCACTCAATAAGGTTAATCCAATTGTGCAGCGTTAGTAAGGTGATTTGCAGCGCAGAGCACTTTATGCATCCGTTCAAGGAGGTACCATTGTGGCTGGGTGTGCTAGCGCAGCACCAGCACCTTTGGGGCTGATTCAGATTTTAGGGTTTTAACGAATGCTATGTTATTATAGTTCAATACTTGCACTTTAGGCCATTAGTGCCCAGGAGGTGTGCTTTCTGTTAAACAGGTAATTTGTAGTGCACACTATGCTCTAATGTTGTGGAGAGATGTAAAACATTAGTTTCCGCCTTTTTAGTTTAAAGGATGTTTACTTAGTAATGTAGATGAAGCATCCTTTAATTTTAGTGAAATGTATTCATGAATGTGATGGCTGTATAAATGTTATAGTTTTAACTAACTGAATCCAAAAACTAAACTGCAATTCATATTTATTCTGCCCGTTGACCTATTTTTTTACATCTCGATTTCAACAGGTGGCAACATTAAGCAATGGCTGTTTGGATCCAGGCCCAGCAGCTGCAAGGCGATGCCTTGCGACAGATGCAGGCCCTGTATGGTCAACACTTTCCCATAGAGGTTCGACATTATTTATCACAGTGGATCGAGAGTCAAGCATGGTACGTTAAAGAATGAACTCTGCAGTTAACCGTGTTTTCCATCTTATATTTATATTTTGCGGAACTCTGAAACCTGGTTGGTTTTTTTGTTTTATTTTTCTCCAACCAAAAAGAGGGGAGAGATACCCTATTCGGCTAAAAGGGACAGGGTTAATATAACTCACAACAAAGAAAGGTTCTCTTTTGTGCACTAGTTGATATTGAGACTATTTGCCAATAATAATAAATGAACATGCACTAAAGCAATAATATGCTTTCTCAAAAACCATAGGATAGGAATTTATTGGCCTAAAAATATGTATCAAAAGAAAAAGTCAATGATATTTTAATGGTTTTAATATGTATGAAGTGTATTTTATGTGAACTATATTGAATGTGAGTATACAGTAAATACAAATAAATGTTCATATATAACGAAGATACATTTTGATATATTTTTGGGAGGATACATATGGTTCTTGAATGTGTATATTATTGCTTTGGTGCTTGTTAATCTATTATTATCAGGAAGTAGTCTCAACCCCATTATAAACTGATGCACGAAAGGGAGCCTTTCTTTCTTGTGTTTTTTTCTGCAATCTTTCAAATATTAGATTGGTATAAAGGAGGTAGGTGTAAGAATAGAATGAATCTGGTATGCCTCTTTAAATATTTATACATAGCAGCACATTTTACAAGCTGTAATACACGAGGAGACGTCTCAGTGTATCCAGACTCTCTCTTACAAGGTCCGCCACTGGCTGACTTGTTCATCACAAAACCTGATCTCTTCAGCATCATCACATTCAGTGAGCTGCAGATTGTACAGATTCCAACTCTAACTTGCCTTGTTCATTACAAAACCTAATCTCTTAAGCAAAGTCAGTCAGAGTGAGCTGCTGAGGATATATATTTTCCCATGGCCCAAGACATTATCAAACTGTATAAATACATTATTATATGCAATCCTTGATTTCGCATGAACAGTGGACCAGACTTTACAAGCTTCATAAAGCACAATGAGACAGATGACCGTTCAAAATGGAGGCATGTAAACTGCAATATCTTGTCTAACCCAAGAAACTGAAAACACTTCTGATCCTTTAGATGTATCAGAACTGTAAACTAAGTATCTGTTAGATGAAGACAATCAATCCAGTCCAGGAACCCTAAGAATATTTTGAAAATGGGATTAACAGTCCATTTGTTTACATTTGTTTAATTTAATTGTTGAAGTAAATTCTTCATTTTCTGCCCCTGAAAAATGTTTGCCCAGAAGACCATCTCTAAAAAACTTTGTTGTCTATGTGATGGTAAATCATTTCATGTCCGCTCATATTTCTCTGTGATATATTGAAAAATGTTGCATTTGGGTTCTTTAGATGTGTGGAAGCTATACTGTACATCATTTTTCTAAAATTGTCCATTTCATTTTTTTGTCTCTCTGTCTGTTGGAGAAGTGGATCCTGCGGCTGAGGCATGTTTTGCTCTGACTACTATAGCAATGATGATGTCAGGCTTTGGCCCAATCTTGGTTGAAGAGTTTCTAGAATATCAGAAACTGCTGTCTGAGTGTTTCTAACTAGACCTTTAGTTTTCTAACTAAGACAGCTTGAAAAGGCATTATAATCAGTAGGGGAGACACTCTAGAGAGCGAGAGAGAGTGTGTGTGTGTGTGTGTGCTGGAAGTTGATCCAAATGGTGATTTAGAACAAGATTAAGACTTATCCAACCTATTGGAGGGTATTCTGGGTGGAGAAGTAAAAACGAGTGATAAAGGAGTCCATTCCCTGCTAGGAAACATAGATTTCATTTTCAAAGCCCTTCTGATAGATGAAGGGTTCATTGGTTCCAGAGGTGTTTGGATGGGATCCTTAAATTATATTGTTGGTTTCAGTGCGCAAAGCGATAACGGAGCTGTCTTCAGATGTTCTACAATTGAAAAATGTTGGTGTTGTGAAATGGTTTCCCCACTGGAATGTGCCAGAGACGCTGCAGAATGCATGGAAGTTGATGCAGGCTACTGTGGAGAAAATAAAACACCTCAAGATCTACTTGACAATGAAGGAGATGGAAGTGGCATTGTTAAACATCAACGGGAGCTGAGACGTGGCAATCTACGTCTTTCACATGCCACTGACTGCAATACTGATTTCTGTTGCGTGTTTGGTGGCTATGACTAGGACAATGCAGTTGCGACCTTCAGAGTCTATGTAAAGAGAGACGTCGATATTCTTGCAGCCATGCTAGAGCTTCATGACTGTGAGTGTCATTGAAATTGATGTTTTGTCATTGATTCTTTCTGTGATGGCAAACATGTCTTTGCTGATTCCTTTGGCGACACTGCTGGTCTCAACAACAATGATTGATGAATGGTGACAATGTCTGTGTTTGGAAGGTGACTTTTATTGTAAAGATCTTACTGTGAGAGACATTCTGAGGTTCAGGTACACTGATAGACGCAGGCTGAGAGGCAGATCATTCCAGTCTCTTCCTTTTTTTTCTTTCTTCCTCATCCATTATAATATCTTCCATCAGACCTCTGTCTGATCCCCTCTCTATCTTTCAGTATCCTATTAGACATGTTTTACTATGTCACAGTCTTAAACCTGGTGACATAGTAATAGCCACACCACAAAGACTATCCGGGCATCAGTTGTCACTTTTTTTCATTCACATGAGGGTAGGTTGGTGAGCAAACAAAGCATTCTGACAGAAAATAAATATTAGAGTCAGGAAAAAAACTGTTTCCTTAACAAGAGGGATGAACAGACGGAGTGAAAGTAGTTAAGAAAATGTTCCTGATTAGAAAAATCATTTTTTTTCAGAAGTGTGTAAATGTCAAAGGTGTTGAGAGATCCTGTTAAAACAAGTCAGAAAAAAGAAATGGCTCTAGCAGGTTACTGTCTTTACAAGGCATTGTGGGTAGGGGTGCCTCCCAGGTCCTTAAAGGGACAGGCTCTATTTTGTCCTTTTTTTTATTGTTAGCTTTCAGGTGGAAGTTTACCATCATGCATACAGTGTTGAAAGCCATTTTACATGCCAACGGATGTAGATTCTAAAAGTTAACCACCCCATAACCACATTTCCAGCATTTAGGAAGAACTGACATTGCTGACAACTGAAATTGCTGACAGACTTACATTGGAGTATTTTCAGTACATTAAAATGGCCTAATGACCTTCTACCATATTGAACCCAGGAAGAATTCTATGTTAAACGGGTGCCCTAGGATCTGCACAGACAGTTGGGAATTATTCAACGTTTATGACTTCAATGAAGATTCTTACCATGCAGGACTAGGGGCACAGATATATAACCTTTCCTTCTTCTTTAGTCTCATCTGTAAAGAACACTTCCTCGGGCATATCTAAATTTATTGTGATTTATTCTCTTTGAAGGGTTCTCATCCTGAGAATCTTGCTTATTAACTTTATAATACAATGTTCTTTTGCTGACTTGGACAGGGATCAAAGCTTGTCTTCACCAAAATCTAACAACTCAGAGGGTTTTCCCCTTCTTTTCCTTTGCATTTTGTAGGTATGACTACAGCCAATTCAGACGTAGCTATCTCATTAGACATTAAAAAATATATATTAATTTCTGAATCTTTTCTTTTGAATTCTATCACTCGAATTGAAACTTTGAACAACAGCCTGATGTATGAGAATCATTCTCCATTCTGGACCTTAAAATCTTAGAACATATTAGACTGTTACTACAGTAGTAAAAGAAGTAAAATGTTAAGACAACACTTTCACTCATTCGTGGGCTTGCCTTTCAAAAATTCCTTGATGTCATTGGTGAATGTTTTACGTTTGTACCGCCTTGGGGCTGTTTTGTTACCGCCTTGCAAAATGTGACCCTATTACATGGATTATTGCACGATCGCTGAATTACTTCAGTGTGGGCTAACTATTTTTTTCTTTCGTCTCTCCCCTTTGTTCTCCATGGCGGCCATGGTGCTCACAGCACAGAACAGCAGCGTGAACTCTATCAGCGGTATTAAAGCATAGTCACATTGTTCTCACTGTTACCTAATCAGAGCCATTACTTTTAGCTCTCTCCTTCATGCTCCATAGCTTTCACAAAAACACTTGTAATTGAGAAATGCTTTACATAAAAAAAACACAGAAATCCTCAAGGCTCTCCCAACAGAGTGGGAGAGACAGTACTACAATATTCACTGCACTCTGGAAACTCGCCCCATAATGCTTTGCAAGCATTCTTTTACAAAACATTTTTGTCCACAACACAGACTGTGGTGGTCCTAGGACAATGGGACCACCACTAAAACGTTCAGCTCAACCCACCCTTTCTGTCTAGGTCATCTCTGGGCCCCTACACTACGTTAGTGGGGACCCCAAAGTAATAACCCCTCCCACCATTCAGCGTTTTTCCAAGCTCTCTCCTGGCTGGAACTTTAGTTTTACAGCTGACAGTAGTTTGTGTTTTTAGGGACTTGTTTGAAATATTATCATAGTAGACCTGCTAGCCTGCTAGAAGCTAAATATATGCGTGCACTGCATTATTGCCTGCCCTCTAGGGATTAACTATATGGTTACATGACCATGTTTCCTATAAATGCTATTTTTATTGTGATGTCCTCTGGGAGCTGCTCTGGGCAATACAGTCAACATATTACAATAGTTGCAGCTCTTGGAAACTCGCCCTATAATGCTTTGCAGGGCGTTCTTTTTTCAAAACATTTTTGCCCATAACTCCGCCTGTGTTGGTCCTACGACAATGGGGCCACCACCAAAACATTCAGCATGACACACTGTTTCTGTCTAGGTCAACTCTGGGTCCCCACACAAGGTTAGTTAGGGACCCCAAAATAATAACCCATTCCACCATCCAGTGTCTTTTTAAGCTCTCTCATGACTGGAACTTGATTTACAGATGAGAGTAGATTGTGTTTTAAGGGTTTTGTTTTAAATATAATTATAGTAGATCTGCTAGCCTTGAGAATGTATAATGTGCTACACTCTCCCTGGACTAAATATATGGTTGCAGTGCATTATTTTCTGCCATTTTGTTTTCATGTGGGGCTAACTGTACGGTTAAATGACCATGTTTCTTAGAACTGCTGTTTGTATTGTGGTGTTCTCTATAAGGCTATTCTGAGCATTGCAGTCAACATACTACAATATTTGTGGCACTTGGAAACTCGCCACAAAATGCTTTGCAGCGCATTCCTTTTACAAAACATTTTTGCTCATAACTCAACCTATGGTGGTCCTATGACAATGGGACCACCTTAAAAATGTGTTCACCACAATGTGCTCTTTCTGTCCAGTTCATCTTTGGGTCCCCACACTAGGTTAGTGTGGACCCCGAAATAATAACCCATCGCACCATTCAGTATATTTGTTTTCTCTCTTATGGCTGGAACTTTTGTTTTGCACATGGGAGTAGTTTGTGTTTTAAAGGGGTCTTGTTTGAAAAAATATTCGAGTAGACATACTAGTCCTTTAGTTATATGCAGGGCCACTGGAATTACATGGCAGAAAGGGCCAAAATATGCAGCAGGGTTGACCAATTATTGTGGCAAAAGAACTCCTGTTACAAATTTTCAATGCCAAATGCTCCAACTCCTGTAAATGCGAAACCTATTGCATTGCAAATGCGTGGTTAGTTCAGTGTGTGTTGAAGAAACCGCCTACTTATAAATTAGAAAAGCACATATTCATAAACCCGAATAAGACACTGGTTTGGTAAACCAATTAAGCTTCACCTTTTTATTTTAGTAGTTTTTGAAGTACTAAAACCATTATGTATAATCCCAAATTAACCTTTTTGTCTGGTTAAACTGGCTTTTTTTAAAGTGCTAATGCTGACAATGAAAACGTAAGGTCAACATCACGGAAGTAAATATGGTAAATTTCGTGGGAAATCACATTTACTGTAGATCAACGTGACCAATATGCTTCCTAAAGACTGTGTTCCTCACTTTGTTTAATTTGCATTAAACACATAATTGAATATTTAGCGCAAGACTTGTGAATGGCAGTGATTCACCAAAGCTTTAATCAAAATTGCATAGTGATCTTCACATATTACCCTCAGTGGACGTTTTGATAGCACAAGGCGGCCCCCCTGCTCCACTTGCGAATCACTTAAAAGTACCAGGGTAACACCGAGGATGGAATTTCAAACAGAAAGCAAATGTCGATTTTTAATTGCACAGGGAATCTCACCCTCAACCAAAGCAGGTTTCTTTTTTCATGCACATAACAAAGGCTATCTATAGAGGTCCGTCTTCTGTTGCTGAGGTAGAAAGGTGGGGGAGTGGGTTAATCAAGGATTTGGAGTTAAGCTGCATTTTAAGCAGGTGTGGTTTAGTGTATACAAAAAAAAAAAATTTTTTTTTTTTTTAATCTTGTCCACAGCGAAGGCATCTCTTACCTTTCACTGTTCGAAAATGAATAGCTATGTAGATAAGTACATAGCTGACTAAGACGAGTTTTGTTTTTATCAAATGAAGGAGAAATGGATGCAGCCGCTAAAATATATACATGTCTATTTTTCCCAAGGGATTCAGTGGATCTCGAAAATCCACAAGATTCTATTAAAGCCACGCAGCTACTGGAAGGCTTAATACAGGAGCTACAGAAAAAAGCAGAACATCAAGTCGGCGAAGATGGCTTTTTACTGAAGATCAAATTGGGGCATTACGCAACACAACTCAAGGTTAGTGTCTTGTAAAATTATATATAATATTCTGTTCAGCTTTCAGTGTTGTAAATGCTTGGTACAGAGCAGCAGCCTGGACTGAGCAGTGCGCATTCCAGCGTCTGCTTTGGATATAACTGGTCTGAAGTGCAGCATAACAACTGAGAATCCCAGTTCAGAGCTCTGCTGTGCCGAGCCCAGGTGAGAGAAGCTGCTGCCCCCTCCCTTGCTAGAGAGGGGGCAGAGTATGTGCTCGCCTCATTGGACAGAAGTACAGAAACTGTGACGCTCTTGTTCATTGCCTTTTGTTGTTGATCCTCCATTTAAGACTGCTGACAAAGCCCTCATCATAGTTCGGGCTCAAACTGGGTGTCAATCAGGTGGTCCCTCCGGTAAATACCGATTGCTGGGGCTTCGGTATTTGCAGGATGTGTAATTTGGAATCGTGTCTTGGGCCTTCTTATAAGGGATAATTAACACGTGTATTTTCGCCATTCCAAGGTAGGCACAGACTTGACTTTTACGCTGTTTGCCAGTACAGTTCCCAGGTTAGTGTAATTTTCATCCGGGTCCTGCTTCGGGTGCAAACGTCCAGCCGCGGAGCGGTTTCCCTCTGAGTAGGAATGTGGCCCTTTTAGTTTGAGGGAGATTTATGCCGCCTGAAATGAGGCAGATATGCGCATGACAAATGTAGCACATTTCCCGTACAATTGTTCTTAGTTTAGGCAGCAAAGTTTGACACACTGTGAATATTAATGAATCACAACGCATATCAAGCAAAACAATTGATCTGTCATTGTGTATCGCAATCCGGTGTTCCTGTAAAAGAGCTGCAGTGCCCACGGGCCGAGTTCGTGATAAATAAAACTGCAAAAAAATAAGGCAATGGTAATAAAAAAAAAATGAAAATAACGAGTACTCGACCACAACTGTCTCTGTGAAACTAGTATTGGCTACAAATGGTATAGCATCTAACATTTAAGGGATTGTGCTGTGTCCACTGGGGATGCTGACCCCACAGTGCTATACCATAGATGGTGACCATCACAGACTTTGAGATTAGCGACAATGGGCTCCATGAAACGTAAATACTTCTGTGGAGAGCACAAATGTGCTGCTTTTGCGTCAGTATTGGAGAAAGTCCAAAGCACGAAAAATACTAAAATCCCAACTATCCCAGAAACGTTTCTGTTAGATAAACATTTTAAGTGCCTCTTCTTTCTTGTCTTCTCCTAACTCAGCTTCCTTCTAGGTACTGCTTCGGCGTCGTGTTGTTGCGAGAACAAAGTGGTGCACTCATGTAGGCGGTCTACCTGGTATTGGCAGTCGTGTCAAGTTAGTTTTTCCAATCAATGTTCGGTGTAGGTTCCTACTTCCAAACGGTGAACACTTGGGTACCACAGCCTCAGTAACCTCCAATTATAAAGGTCCTTATCCACTGCAAGTCTTAAACTTTAGAAGTTCATGAAAAATCTAAAAACATGGTTACTCCCTTAGTAATGTCTTTGCTCCTTCACTTACTAATTGGGATGCAATCCATTTATTTCGATAGTGCCTTGTAGAGGTGAACAAGCCACTAAAAAAGCTCGAGCTAGATGCCTTCCTCTGGCTCAGCTCAAGGTATTCTTGTACCATGCAGCCCAAAACGAGTAGTGCGTTCATCTGGCTGCTATCTGCCACTCAGGCTGTCACCTTATGTGCCAAGAAATAAAGACAAAACTTCGATGTAAAGCGGACAAGAGAGAAACAGAGCTCTTTCTTGTAGCCAAATCGCACAGAGTCAAACAAATGCCAGCTTCCACTATGATGTCATTATGTTATCCTGCGCAAATATATTTCACCAAGACTGCTTTTTCCTCGTTATCAGATTTGAAAGCTTAAAATTACATGCATTCAGCATGCGCGATGTACAAAACCTCTTGTTTTTTTTTTGTTTATTAGACTACAATGTTGCTTTGTCAGCAATAAAAATCTACATCTCTTATATAAGTTACACATGACAGTTGCTTTTAATTTTTAAAACTGTCACTTTAAATATTTCTCAATGCAGTGATATAGTCTGAAATAATCTAACACATCCGCATGTTAAAGAAATACACTTTTTTGAATTTAAAGAAACGTCGTCATATTTTAACATGATGTTTGCGGCATGACTTGCGTGAATGAAATTTGCAGGGCTCGGTGTGTGTGTGTTAATATTTTAGAGCCAAGTTTGACCCGTGGCTCGGCTCTGACTCAGCTTTCCTTAGTAATTTGTTGCCTCACCCCCTCTTGTGTCTTGACGTCTTAAGGTAATGTAGTCAGTGATTTACAAACATAAATACAAATATCCGTGTTTCACCAGTGGGATGATGATGGGAGTGCTTGTCTGCTTGAAGTCCCTGTGCATGAGCCTCATTAGAAACAAGAGCCTCCCCCACCCCACCCACACCCCCCTGCACTTGTGCTCTCAGAGGAAAATGTGATGTTTGTAAGAGTATTTATGTATACACATAACAATGATAATAACTTGTATTTTCTATGTGACACTTCATACAGCCCTTCTGTCGGTTTTTAGCGCTGTAAATAAAAGGTGTTAGTAACTCAATTTAGAAGACACACACACTGGGTGACAATAAGCAGATGATGAAGAACCAGATTCGTCCTTGAATTTAAATAACAAGAGATTTCTTTATTTTTTGACCTTCCTGAGAAACAGATCCAATCCCCATTACACAGTGATGTAGGTGCATGTGATGTCCTTGCAATTTAAGCACTGAGAAGCACCTCTTTTGCAGGGATGGCTCCTCCTCAATGGCAGAGGAACGTCACACCACTGGCTCAGCCACCAGATGAAAAATAAAATTATAGCTTACTATTGTTTTATTTTTCATCAGCTTGCTCAGCCAGCGGTGCAGGGAGGGGCAGTGCTGGGCTGGGCTGTCGGAGGGAGGAGGAGGAGAGAGTGCACCTAAGTGTGCATGTGTGTTTGGCCATCTCATGCCAGCCAAACACACATGCGCACTTAGGTTTCTCCAGCCCGGCTGTGCTTAATAGCTGGGCTGGAGAAACTGCACAGACCCCAGGGTTGTGTCTGAGCGGCAGCAGTCGGAGCCGCTCAGACCAATTCTGATGCTGCTTTCATGCTAAGTTTAGCATGAAAGTAGCACCAGGATTGCTGGGGAGCCTGTGCAGGTGTCCCAGTGAATGCTGGGACAACACAAGAGGAGCGTGGCAGCAGGAGACGGGCGGCACAACAAGAACAGTAAGTTCATTTTTATATTTTTAAAGTAGTTTCCCCCGTTGTCCTCCATCCCCCCCCTTTGACATTTGCAGCAACCGCCACTGCACTCTTGCAGCATAACACTGTTGTAAATTCAGATGCTATGCAGACACTTGGCAATCTAGTAGTTAGACACAGATTACTGTTATACTGAAAACTTTAGATAGTGGCTGTTTGCCACTGACAGCCATGGAATGATTCATCTTGACATTAGCCCGTAACTTACAATGCCCCATATAGTTTTCCTACCTTTGGAAGCAAGGATAGTTTCTGATGGATACAACTACCTGTGGATTCCACACCTTATGAATTCTCCCGATGCGCCAACATTCAACGTAAACTTTCTTCCCAGCTCTTTACTTTCGACGAGGACGTCACAGTTACACGGCTTCGCACGCCACTCTGTCTGACGTCATTGTGGCAATTAGAAGTCCTTGCCGGTGTGCTGACGTCAGTTCCCTTTTTTCCGTGCCTTCGACGCTAAGGGTTTTCTCCTAGCTCTCGAGAAGCTACTGTTTCGAATGTGTCTTATTGTATTTGTTACAATGTCTCCTCCTAAGAAGTCAGAGTTTGAACCTTGTCGTGAGTGCGGGGGTCATATGTCTGTCACGGACCCTCACAATGATTGCTTATGGTGTCTCAGTTCGGACCACGATGTAGAAGAGTGCGTGTCCTGCCAAAGGATTAATCCGAAGGCACTGAAGGAAAGAGAAGCTAAACTCTTTTTGGCTAAGGCAAAGAAAGGACACAGAAGTCATCAAAGGTCTAAGACTAGAGACTCGTCATCCCATAAGTCACATAAGAAGCGGCGCCGAAACGACTCAACTTAGTTCTTCTAGAAATCGGTCTCAGTCTCCATCTAGACGGCGTCGTACGGCGTGGGAGGTTAGTCCCACTGTAACTCCCCAGCCTCAAAGTCCTCAGGCTTCTCCGGCGCCATCGCTCATCGAGGTGGTTGAGTCCCCAGCGAGTCCTTACTTATCACCTGGGGTTCAAGAGTCAGAGGCACAGGTTCCGGATCCGACCCAAGCGCTGCATGAAGATCCAAGGTTTCATGCCTTCCCGACTCCGGATGCGGGTCCGGCTGCATTTCTGAATGCCATGTTCAATCTCTCCAATAAGGCTATGGCCCCTGCTGGTTCACCGGCTGGTCCCACAAGTCATTTGGCATTCTCCTTGGGCTATCCAGCTCCATACAAGTTTCCTCCGTTCGTGCCTTTTTATCAGGCAGAGGATGCCGGTTCAGTGCCGATGACATCGCCTCATAGGCCTACAGCACTAATGACATGGCCGATGGTAGAGCCTCTTATGTCGACGGCGCCGATGGAGTCAACTCCGGCGCCGTATGAATCCAGGTCAGGACGAAGTCCATCTCCTCTTTCTCCCTTTCCGCACCCATCTGTTTTGAAGCCGTCAATGTCGGCTAACTCCATGTCGACACTGAGGTTGGAGGCCAGATTGAGGTCGCGGAGAAGAGTGCTGAGGCTCTTGGAAGAGCAAGAGTACCAGATACAACTGTTGAGGAAGGAGAGATTGCTGAGCCCTTGGGACAGTTTCAGGGCCTAGACTCACTTCCCATGAGTGGGATCTTTCATCCCCAGGGGAGTTTACTGAAGAGGCGGCTTCCTTCCATTCTGTTATTAAGAAGGCTGCAGTTTTTTTAACCTTCCATTGCCAGCTGCTGAAGTGAAAACAAACATTTTGACTGAAGTTTTACATCCTTCCTCAACTTCAGCAGAGCCCTTGCTCCCTTTTAATGATGCTCTTATGGAGCCTATTTTAGAGGTCTGGAGAAAGCCTGTTACATCACCAGCTGTGCCAGAACTATTGCGAGAAGGTACAGGGTTGCTTCGAGGGATCCCGGGTTTTTGTCACAGAATCCGACTCTGGAGAGTTTGGTGGTCCAGGCTTCTTGTTTGGCTCGTTCTGCATCAGGCTCCTTTCCTGTTACTCCATCAGACATGGAGTCCAAGAGGATGGAGCAGACGGCTAAGAAGACTTTCTCATCTTGCAGTATGGCCCGAAAATCGGTCAATGCTGCCTGTGTGTTGGGTAGATATGTATACTCCCTTATGGACACGGCTAGAGCTGTAGTGCCTAACTTGCCACAGGATATGGATGGGCAGTTCGATGAGCTCCTCCTGTCAGGCACCCAAGCTGCGGCCAAACAGATCATGTCTGGATACTACAGACTCAGTGGCCAGGGCGATGGGTACTTCAGTCGCCACCAGGAGATATGCATGGCTAAGGTCTTCTGGGTTCTCAACAGATATCCAGGCAACTTTATTGGACCTTTCTTGTGACGGAGAAGAGTTGTTTGGGGACAAAGCAGACTGTGCCTTAGAGCGCTTCAAAGATAGTCAGGCCACGGCCAAGTCTTTGGGACTACAGATGTCCGCATTTACTCGTTTCAGGTCCTTTCAGAGGTTTAGGGGGTTTGGTCGTGGAGCTGCTTATCATGAGAGATCTCAATCCACGACTCAACAGTCTGCTAACCTTTCATATAGGTCCTTTAGAGGACGGGGAGTGTTAGGACGCGAGGAGCCACCCAGCATCACCCTGCCTCATCTTCTTCCTCTTGGGGAGCACAACAGGGAAAGCAGCCCTAGTTTTCCATCCATTTTAAGTCATACTTCTCCCATGTTTAGAGGATCATATCCTGTTGCTTCAAAAGGAGGTTCAAGTCCTTTTATCAAAAGGCGCAGTGGAGTTGGTTCCAGAGCAGGATGCTCTTCGAGATATTTCCTAATTCCCAAGAAGGATGGTCAATTGAGGCCTATCCTGGAAAAGCGGCTTTTGAATTGGTTCCTCAAACAGGAGAAATTCAACATGCTGACTCTAGCGCAGGTGCTTCTGGCATTGAACAAAGAGGATTGGATGGTGTCTGAAGACTTGCAGGATGCTTACTTTCATATCCTCACTCTCAAGTCACACAGGAAGTATCTCCGGTTTGTGGTGTGGTTGCAACACTACCAGTTTGCGGGCCTTCCTTTTGGTCTTTCTCCTGCACCTCGAGTCTTTATGAAGGTGATGGGGGGGTGGTTGTAGCAAATCTCAGAAAGAAGGGAATATTGGTATTCCCTTACCTGGACGACTGGCTCATCAAAGCCAAGACCCAGGATCTTGTGCTGCATAACCTCCAAATGACAGCGCAGTTGTTGTTCAGTCTGGGCGTATGGTAAACGTGTCCAAGTCTCACCAGGAGCAATCTCAACGCCTCCTGTTCATAGGGGCAGTACTGGATACAACATTGAGTCTGGCCTATCCTCCGCCTCAGCGGATCCAGGACATTCAGGCGTTGATTCCAATGTTTCAGAATGGAGCGGTTGTTCCAGTTCTCAGTGTCCTGAATCTGCTCGGTCTGTTCGCTTCTTGCATTCTGTTGGTCACTCATGCACGTTGGCACATGAGGGCTCTCCAGTGGTGCCTCCGCAAGCAGGGGTTTCAACACAAAGGAGATCTCGAAGAGTCGATAACGATCTCCAGAGATGCTGCGAAGAATCGAAGATGGTGGGCTGTGGATGGCAACCTTTCCCGAGGAAGGATGTTTTCACTACCGCCTCCGGTGGCCACGGTCATAACAGATGCTTCTGCATCTGGGGGACCTGGAGATCAAAGGTCATTGGTCTCCAGTGGAACAGATGTTTCACATCAATCTGTTAGAATTGCGGGCGATACGTCTGGCTTGCAAGGCCTGCCTCCCGTCCCTTCACGGTCAGTCAGTTCAGGTCTTGACGGACAACACTACCGCAATGTGGCACATCAACATCAACAAGCAGGGAGGAGTAGGGTCATACCTTCTCTAAAGAGAGGCTCTGCGGCTCTGGTCCTGAGCTCAGGACCATCGGATTTGCTTAGTAGCAAACCATCTGGCCGGGGCACTCATCGTTCATGCGGGCAGTCTGTCGGCATTTCTCGGGCCGATCACAAGTGGCGTCTCCATCCAGACCTGGTCCTTCACATCTTCCGGATGTGGGGTTTCCTCAGATAGGCCTGTTTGCCACTCGGGAGAACGTGCACTGCCCATCGTTCTGCAGCCTCCAGTATCCGGTGTAAGGACCGTTGGGGGACGTGTTTCATATGTCGTGGTGTGACCAGCTACTTTACGTGTTTCCCCCATACCCTTGATTCCTCGGGTTCTGAGGAAGATTCGCCAAGATCGGGCTCAAGTTATTTTAGTAGCTCTGGATTGGCCAAGAAGGGTGTGGTACTCAGGCCTTCTCCAACTCTCACTGTGCCCTTCGCTCCGTCTCCCTCACAGGGCAGACCTCCTCTCGCAGTCACAGGGGCAGGTTTTACACCCCCACCGCCAGAGCCTGCACCTACATGCCTGAAGATTGAACGGGGCAATCTGAGTTCCTTTTCTCTCCCAGCAGAGGTGGTGGATGTTATCTTATCAGCCAGGCGACACTCTACCAAGACTGTTTATGCCGGCAGATGGGTGAAATTTGTGACTTGGTGCGGAGAGAGACAAATTGAACTCTTGAAAGCCCATTTGTCTGATGTTTGCCTTTACTTTAGCACAGAAGGTTTGTGCAGTTGCGACTGTCAAGGGCTATTTATCGGCCTTTCTGTGCCTTCCTGATCAATCTTCCTTGTTTAAATCGCCTATAGTTGTCAGGTTCTTGAAAGGCCTAACTAATAAATTTCCTCCCACTCGGTTTCTCGTGCCTCAGTCAGATTTAAATCTCTTTTTGACTTTCTTAATGGGTTCACCGTTTGAACCTATGCATTCTTGTTTTTTAGGGTTGTTGGTCTTAAAGACAGTGTTAGACTTTTCATCCTTCAACTTTTTGCCTCTGCTTCCCAGGTTGTTGTTGTGTGCTGGACTCTATTTTTGCTGTTTTTGTTATTCTGTGCACTTTACCACTGCTAACCAGTGCTAAAGTGCAAGTGCGCCTTTACAAAATGTGTATGTAATTGGTTTATCCATGATTGGCATATTTGATTTATTAGTAAGTTCCTAGTAAAGTGCACTAGAGGTGCCAGGGCCTATAAATCAAATGCTACTAGTGGGCCTGCAGCACTGGTTGTGCCACCCACATAAGTAGCTCTGTAATCATGCCTCTGACCTGACACTGCAGTGTCTGTGTTTGCAGTTTTAACTGTAAGTTCTACTTGGCAAGTGTACCCACTTGCCAGGCCTAACCCTTCCCTTTTCTTACATGTAGGACACCCCTAAGGTAGGCCCTAGGTAGCCCCAAGGGCAAGGTGCAGTGTATGGTTAAGGTAGGACATATAGTAATGTGTTTTATATGTCCTGACAGTGAAATATTGCTTAATTCGTTTTTCAGTGTTGCAAGGCCTGTCCCTCTCATAGGTTAACATGGAGGCTACCTTTAAATTTAATTAAAGTGTAGAGTCCCTTTGGGAGCGGTTGGACATGTGGAGTTTGGGGTCTCTGAGCTCACAATTTTAAAATACATCTTTTAGTAAAGTTGATTTTAAGATTGTGTTTTTGATAATGCCACTTTTAGAATGTGAGCATTTTCTTGCCTATACCATTTCTGTGACTCAGCCTGTTTGCGGATTCCCTGTCTTGCTCAGTTTGACAGTTGGGCTGGTTGCACCTCACACTAGACAGTGAATGAAAGGGAGCTGGGGTGTAGCCTCCATATCCTGATGAGCCATCTGTGCTAGGAGGGAGGGGAGGAGTGGTCACTCACACCTTAAAGGGCTGTGCCTGCCCTCACACAATGCAGTCTCCAACCCCCTGGTGAGTGTCTGGGGCCTGGCCTGGGCAAGGCAGGATTTCACATTCAAAAGAGACTCTGCTTTGAAGTAGGCCTACTTCAAAGGAGAAATTGGGTATAAGAAGGGCACCCAAAACCACAGACTTTAGAACCCTTCTGGAAACCAAGAGTAACCTCTGCCTGGAGAAGAGCTGAGGAAGAAGAGCTGCCCTGCCTGTGACTGTGCTTTATGGAGCTATCCTGCCGTTGCTGCTTCTGCTGGACTTGGTGTGCCTGCCATCTTGTGAAGTTTTCCAAGGGCTTGATTTTGAGCTTGCCTCCTGTTGTTTGAAGTCTCAGGGACAGCAAAGACTTCTCTCTGCCAGCACCTGGAGTCTCTGGAGAGACTCAGACTCTACCCTGTGGTGCCCATCCAGTTCCTGGGACTCTGAAAGGAGAAGCTGGCAACCTAAGAGGAAGAAATCCACACACAGAACGCCGTGCAGGGAAAATATCGATGCAACTGTGATCTGCAGCTGGGAAATCGACGCGCCTCCGGCTTCGTGGCTGAAAATCGATGCTCGCCTGTAAACGCTACCGAAGAATCGACGCACGGAGCTGGAGAAAGGACGCGCAGCATCACTGACGGAGGCTGGGAGATCGCAAACCACTCTGCGTGGTTTTCGGATCATCGTGCGGCTGGATTTCCGAGTGCTGACCGGATCGACGCATTGCTCTTCTGCCCGACCCGACAAAAGGAGAAATTACACAAGGTTTCCCTTGTGAGTGAAATCGACTCATCGCAAGCCCTTTTTGATGCACACTCGCCAGGGCGGGTTATTTTTTACACACCTAAGGTACATTTTCAAGCTAACCGTGTTAGTGTGTGTTTTAAACTACATAAAGACTCTCTTTGCTTTTTAGTTGATAACTTGACTTGTGTATTTTGGATTTTTGTCATTTTGGTCTTGTTTTGTTTAGATAAATATTTTCTATTTTTCTAAACCTGTGTTATGTCCTTTTGTAGTATTTTCATTAAGTTACTGTGTGTGTTGGTACAAATACTTTACATCTACCAGTCTAAAGTTAAGCCTACTGCTCGTGCCAAGGTACCAAGGGGGTAGGCAGGGGTTAGCTGAGGGTGATTCTCTTTTACCCTGACTAGAGTGAGGGTCCTTGCTTGGACAGGGGGGTATCCTGACTGCCAACCAAAGACCCCATTTCTAACAAACAGTTTTCCTTGTTGCTATTACGTCTGCTAGGCGTGTGAGTGAGCTTCAGGCTCTTAGTGTCAAACCTCCCTTTACGTCGTTTTATGCTCACAAAGTGGTGCTGAAAACCAGGGCGGCTTTCCTTCCTAAGGTTGTCACTCCTTTCCATATGGGGCAGTCTATTACTCTTTCATCCTTCTATCCTCCTCCTCACCCTTCTAAAGAAGAAGAAAGACTTCATGGCTTAGACCCGAGAAAGGCTCTCAGTTTCTATGTTGATAGAACAAAGGACTTTCGTTTGGATGACCAACTCTTCGTTGGATATGTGGGCAAGATGAAAGGCAGAGCTGTCCATAAAATAACCTTATCTAGGTGGGTCATTCTTTGCATTAAGATCTGTTATTCATTGGCAAAGAAGGTTCCTCCTGAGGGTATTAGAGCTCATTCCACCAGGGATAAGTCTGCCAATCCGGCTTTGGCTAGAGGTGTTCCTGTAGTGGATATTTGCAAGGCAACAACTTGGTCTTCCCTCCATACTTTTGTGAGGCATTATTGCTTGGATTCGGAAGTTAGGAGAGACTGCCATTTTGGACGTTCCGTGTTGCAGGATTTCTTGGTGTGACCGGTCAGACACCCACCTCTGAGTGCAGTACTGCTTTGGGACTCTATTCAAAAGGTGAGGAATCCACAGGTAGTTGTATCCATTAAAAGGACAAGTTACTTACCTTCGGTAACGCTTTTTCTGGTCGATACAGTAGCTACCTGTGGAGTCCTCACAGTCCCACCCACCTCCCCGTTGCCTGTCTGGTCATTCCAAGACTTCTTTAATACAATTGTATATATGTTTTGATAATTTTTATATGCATAAATATTGTAATTGTTTTAAATCTGTATTGCAGTGTGTGTGTGTGTGTGTGTGTATATATATATACATATATATATATATATATATATATATATATATATATATATATATATATATATATGCTTTGTGAGGTCAGTTTTCACCTGTTTGCCTCAAAGGCACGTAATAAAAGGGTGAAACTGACGTCAGCACGCTGGCGAGGACTTCTTATTGCCACAATGACGTCAGACGGAGTCACGTGCGGAGCCGTGCAATTGTGACGTCCTCGTCGACATGAAGAACTGGGAAGGAAGTTTCTGTCTAATGTTGGCGCATCGGGAGAATTCATAAGGTGAGGAATCCACAGGTAGCTACTGTATCCACCAGAAAAAGCGTTACCGAAGGTAAGTAACTTGTTCATCAGGCACAGAAGAGAACGGGTATAAGTATGGAACAAGAACGGATTCAAAACTGTTTTTTAGACTTTAGGACATAGGCCCTCATTACGACTTTGGCGGTCTTTTTACAAGACCACTAAAGTTGCTGTTGCCAAAAGACCACTGCTTTACGACTGGAAATCCGACAGCAGTCATGCTGGCGGTTGACAGGTAAGAGGCAGTTCCACTGCCATGCCGAAAGGACATTGCATGCCGTATTATGACCCTAATACGGCGTGGCGGTGTCCTGATGGTGGGGCGCTGCTTGCGGTAGAAGCGGTGGGACCCATCCCCTTCCAGACGACCTCCTCTAAGGACGAGATAAGTGATCATCTGACAAGGGAGGGTTGTGTGTGTGTGTCGTGAATGCAGGGGGAGGTGGGTGTGTGTATGCTAGTGAATATGGATTGATGGGGTGAGTGCGTGTGTGCAGTGCGCAAGGGGGGAGTGAATGGGTCTATGCGGTGCGGAGGGGGGCATGAATGAATGGATGCATGCGGGTGAGGGGGTGTGAATGTGGGTATACGCTGGAGGGGGTAAAGGGGAGTGAATGCATGCGTGTCAGCGGTGTTTGTGTATGTATGTCAGTGTGCATGGGTGTGTATGTTGTGGGTGAGTGGGGGGGTGTTTGTGTGTAGAAGTGTGTGACTGCATGTGCGCAGGTATGTGGAAGTGTGTGCAAGTGTATCCTGGCAACAGGAATGCTTATTCCTGTCGCCAGGATCCAAGACTGCCAGTTTTTTCTGCCGTTGTGAACAGATAGGGATCAAAATCCTACATCATACATTTCTTCCAGTGCATATTCTAGGCCGTTCACTTAAAGGGTAGCTCACATGCTGTGTCTCGAGCATGCTGGGATTCATAGTGCGGAAGAATCGTCATCAGTGGAGCTGAATTCATCAAGGCCCCTTATAATTTGTTGTGGGGATTATGGAATGCCTATTCAAAAGATACTTTAATTATTTTTCAGTTTCTGATTTTCCCTGCACCAAACTTTGACTTTTGCAGTGTCATGCCTATTGGTCAATCCTTTCATTGGCTACAAGTCAACTATTACTGGTATAAAAGCTATGTCTTTTTTCGATTTGAAGACGAGTATGATGATTTTCTAATTTTTTTGTTTTTTCAATTAAAGATTGAGTGCACTTTTACACACTAGTTCTGACTATTCTTCAGTTCAATAGTCGAATTCAATTTTAAGGCAATAGTCCTCCAGGCCGAAGTCTCAAATTTGCTGTTGTATTGGAAAGATATGTGATCTTTCTTATGACTCACTCCAGTGTCTTTTCTATACCCTAGTGACCTTTCCTTGAGAAATCGAGGATTTGGACATTTTTCTGTGGTCAAAATGACCAAAGATACTAAATTGTAAGAATTTAGATAGCGGATGGGTACTGTAAGATCAGTAACACCACGAATGGAGCCTAGATAGAAACCTGCACCAGAAGATCTCACTTATATCAGTGCATATGGTAAACCAGACTTGATTGTTGCAACATAAGCTAAATAGGTATCTCAACCCTACCAACTCTACCAGTGTAGGTGGTAGGCTACTTTTTTCGCAGTAGACCTACTGGCTAACAATTTGACCCTGTACTATAGCTGAGGGAATGAGTGAAATTCCGGTCCATAACACATTCTCCCTAACAGTTTATGTCAAAACATGGGTGTGTACTTCCGTAATGGCAGTCTTAATATCCCGATTATGATAATAGGACCAACCAAAATCATCAGAGCAGTCCTTTGATGGAAGCACAAGCCCTCAGCCACCAAAAGGTGGCATGTTTCATCATTGGGTTGTGCTCCTTGTCAGGCTGGCCTTGCAGTGCCCACTGGGCCCCACAAAAGGGCTCTTTGTTGGACATTTTTACTTTTGCCTTGCGATCTGGTGTCTCATACTGATGTCCTTCGGATTTGGTGGTGGCAGAGTTATCGTGCGATGGTTAGATTGGACTGTGAAATGAAGGATTAGACTTAACTAAAGGTTCCCGAAACACTTTTGTGTACTGGGGCCTTTGTTGAAGTTTAAAATCAGTGAGAATTCTTAGTATAGTAATGGTTCCTGAATGCACCAAAGTTTGGTCATATTCAGGGGATTGTTTTTAAAGCCTACCTATAGTGAACTGCAGAAGTGTCAGAAAAGTGAACAAACTTGTTTTTTGTAACTTATGTCCCTAATTCAGTTGTAAGGTTCTATATAGTTGTATTATCTAGAAGAAATATATACACAGATCATACAATATAAAAAAACATTAAAAAGGACAGCCAATTTGTCTTCCCATACGTGTTGTATATGCAAATATTATGCTACAACCTTTGGTTCTCACAGAACAGGTCACCGCATGCACAGAATGCTGTTGTTGAGAAAAAAACACACAGATTGTGCCAAACGTGAACATGCTGCACCACACACATGTACCACACCATAAAAGTGATTATAGTTGATTTGTATCACACTTATGAGGATTGCTGGTAAGTAGTTTCTGATCCACATCCCAAAGTGGTCAGGCCCCACAGGAGCTTGTGGCAGAAGAACTTTCAAGTGGTTATCTATAAGGAGATATATTTGTCATTTTAGTATTGCGGGCTTATGTAGTGTATCCTAATCGAATCGCAATTGATGTGACTTGCCCATTCAGAAGTCTCTGCTTCTTGCCTACCTATCTCCACAGTCCTGGAAAAGTAACTCCTGAGACAGCATCCCTGTATTTATGGTAGTTAGTGTGGAGACGTGATGCAATTGCATAGATGACAGAAGGATGAGCCAATTCTAGCTAAGGGGATGGCTTCTCCGAATGCCATATTGGGTGTGAATATCAGAGGTTAAACCCAAATGTGTGCAATTCAAAACACAGTTTTGTTCAAGAGATCAAAACATTATATTAAAATATGTTTGGTCAATACGGTACAACAGTTAATGTGCAAACATTTTCTCCAAAGCTCTAAAAAAAGATAAATATATACTATTATCAATAAGCCTTTTATTTGTACTCTAATATTCTTAGGGGACCTTACAGGTCTGGTTTTCCTTTATGAAAGAAGCCCTCTCGGTTTGTTGAAAATATGATGAGAGAAGTAGGAGGAAACAACCAAGTTCTATACATTACTGATCATGGAGACCACCCTCCCAATCTACTTAGACTTCCAGTTCCGTATTTCATATATCTCCTTAAGGGGACTTAATCAGGTCATTATGTAAAATGTCCTGGAGTAAATAGGGAGTCTTCCTCCCTGTGCACTCAGTTCAGTATGTCAGAAAAAATGTTTGATATTCATTCAGTAATGGTAACATAAACCCATCTCTTAAATAGGAAAGACCAGGGAGTGTTGTCATTCACACCTATTTATGTGTACGTAGTTTCTAAGTCCATCTTTGTTCCTTATAGAACAGTGTCTCCTGGGTATTTTCACTCTTAACAATGATAATGAGTATCACCTATTTTAAGTCATTAGGGTTATGTTTCAACTCAAGAAAGTTGGCAGTCATTTGAATAGTGGCTCGTTGACAAGAAACATTACTCCTCTGTTCCCTTATACGTGTTTTTACTGGTGTCATGGTCATCGCTATGTACTGGAACTCACAGGAACAGGTAATCATCTAGACACAGTTCTTGGTGCTGCAGTTGGTATGTTTTTAGAAATGTGCCATTTGGTTTCCAGGCGGATAGCAATCTCTTTGGATTGTACCGTGAGGTGGCAAACATTGAGGTGCCCACATGTGCAGTGGGCCTCCACTGGGGAAGGCCCCATCTTGTTAAATCCGTTTATCTGGGTATGTTTTTTTTCGGTCTTGTATGCACCAATAGGTACTTTATATTTCCAGATCATTTGAAAGCAAATAGAGGCTTCTGAATCAATAGATCACCAGTATTCAAATGCCCTATCTTCAGACTATAATTATAAGTATCTTGATTTTGTTGAAATGGGAATAAACATTGTGACACAGGTAAGTTAGGTTGTTCATCCTTGGTTTTTGTTCTCAGCAGGGATTCTCTATTATTACTTGTCCTGTCTCTCTTTTTAGCCTTCCAAATGATAATTTCTGGGTAGTTTTGTATTGTTAGTTTGTCAGATAGATCATCTGATTTCTTGTCATAGTCACTCCTTTTTCTGCAATTCCTACATAGTCTCCATAATTGGCTAATCAGTAGGTTTAGGATGATGGACAGAGTGCTGAAAGTTTTCAAACTTCACACCTAGTCACAGATCTGGGTTAAATCCTTTGTTCCCTCGAGGAGCAGGGTCAAGACTGATTTGCCTATGGCTGGGTCCAAACTAGGGTGGCCTGGTGAGCAAAAGAATGATGGATTTAACCCAGATCTGTAACTGGGGGTGAGTGTTTGAAAAGTTTCAGCACTCCGTACCTCATCCTTTAGTGTTGTATGAGATAGGTTCATCCTAAGTGCCCGAGGTTGATGACTCTCAAAAAGCAACTAGCTGTTCTAGTCAGTTATATTGTTTTTAGTTTTAGTTTTCAAAAAAACATTTTCAGTTGTGGAAGATGTATCCAAAAAGGAGATTTCTTTCTCCTATGCTGTGTGGGTAAATCTCAAATGCGGATTCAATGAGTTAATCTATTTAAAGAAAATAAGCTGATAGTTTGTTTCCCATTCCAGATGTCCAGGATATCATCAGTGAATTTTTTCTTGTAGGGATGCATGTCAGAAAGTATATGTGTCTTTTCAAGAAAGTACATATGCAGACAAGACAGACTCAGGGCAAAGGTGATATAGAGTTTTATCAAATTTAAAATATTTTTTTCAGGACTAGCATTGTACCCTCATGATGAAATGAACAGGGGTCTGGGAATTCCAATCGGAAGCCCTTAGTAAATCCTCTGTTATGTTGCGAGTTGAATCCTGTGGAATATTTGTTTTTAAGTCTTTCTGATCCAATGTTATCAACAGGTCAGTTATGCCCTTTTAATTTATTGTGTTAATCAAGTTCAGTACATCTTTAGTGTCTTTTAAAAAGGGTGGTAGTTTCCTCAAGAGTAGGTCTAAGGAAATGATCACAAAACGTGGATAGTGGTTTTAAGATGGAGTGCATTCCAGACACTCTGAATCTTCTGAGGTGAGGTATCCTCCCGCTGTGAATCTTTGGGAGCATAGAGAAGTAGAGAGGGTTCTTGGATGTTGGTTTATGAAGAAATCTGCTTCCTTCTTCATCATCCATCCTCTTAGCTCTGCTTCATTCACCATATTTTGTATACATTGGCTGAAGTCTTTAGTGGAATCATGGGTGATGCCGCTGTAGTTTCTGGTGTCAATTAACAAATGAAGACACTTCCGACTGAAGTTCTCAATGAACAAGCTTACGCTATTTCTGCCTGTCAGCAGGTTTTATGGTGATAGTTTAATCATTTGAGAGGGACTGAATTGGTTCTCTTTCTGCTTTCGTGGTGTTATGAAAAGATTCTTTGCTCTCCAACTTCTGTACATCATTCAAAACGGCCTTCCCAAATGTGTGTATTGCAATGGGCATTGCTGCTGTGGGTTGAGTAAATGTAGAAAGGTTTCTTAGGCCTGTGTTTTTATTGTTCTCTACCAATGCTCTTTCTTTGCCATAAGTTTCTAATCTTTTGTAAAGAAGTCGAACAGTTCAGTGTGAGGTCTGAAGAGATCCTCATGGGAAGTAGTTTCTTAACAGGAGTGCTTAACTTGTAATAAAATCTGCGCCAGTGCCTGAAGTCCTGCTCAAGAAAAATCTGCACCCTGAAATCCAAGGGTGGCTAGCCTGAAATCCCCCTCATGCCTCTTTTATCCACTTCCAGACACTCCCTGCCCCTTTATCTTACTCCTGCAGGTTCCTGCTCTCTCCCTTTGGGACTGTTCTGCTGTATTTCTCTTCCTTCATCTTTCTGGTCTGTGTAATTTTCCCTGTCTTGCTCCAGGTACATGTCCAAGGCCAAACAATAAGTGCTGGTACCCAAAAATGAGTGCCAGTGGCCCCCATGGAAAACACCCACTTAAATTAAACACCACTCTTCTGCCTCTGTCAGTCGTTTCTCAGAAAGGTTCACAAGTACATTGTTTTGTTCTGTTACCTCCTCTTTGCTCTGTGTCACCATTTGGGGTTCTTCCATGACCCATTCGACATGTTGTCCTTTCCCCCTTTGTCTTCCTCTACCTTCTCTTCCTAAAATTGGTTGGACAAAAAGTGCCATGGTAGGTGGAGGACAAAACAGCCCTTATTGCGGCACATGGATTGTTGTTCTTGGCAAGGATATGGACCCATCTGAAAACCGAAAAGTCTTAGGGGGCCCATATTTATCATCACTGCTCCATGTTTCTGACCTGGAGATCCCCAGTAGAATTTCCCTTTTTAGGTCGATCCTAGGCAGCGCGCAAGCACTCTTTCTTAACATTTTGTATTCTACATCTGTGGGCTTGCACCTCGTCCATCACTTTCATTTGTTCCTTGGCCTGCCTTTCAAATTCGATTGATTATGTAGGTAAGTGCTTTACGTTTGTTCAGCATTGAGGCTGTTTTCTTACGCCTCTGAGACTGTTACGTGGATTATTGCATGATCGGCCATATACCCCAGTGTGGTGCACTACTTTGTTCTTTTGCCTCCCCGCTTTGCGCTGCGTGCCGTATGTTGTTTCTTCCTTTTCCTTGTTTTGGGCTGCTGCTGTTTCTTTGTAGTGTCTGCGCACAAAGGCTGCAAGCCGGAGGGGAGTTCTTTTTATTTATTTAATAATGTTTTTTTTAAAGTTCATATAGCGCACACTCTATTGGAGCAGCACTTTACATGAGGGCGTGCAGTTTCATATAGTGCAAACTCGATCAGAGGAGTGTTTTACATGAGTACATCAAGTTGCATGTACCGCAACCCCGATCTGACTTACTTACAAGTTTAGTAGTTGAAAAATATACAAACTGGAGCACTTAAAACAGAAAAAACACAGAAATCCTCAAAACTGTGCTGAGAGAGCTGATACTACAATATTCACTGCACTCTGGAAATTCTCTCCATAATACCTTGCAGGGCATTTCTTTTTTTAAATATTTTTTTTTTTAACACTTTTGCCCATAACTTGGGACCACCACCAAAACCGTTCAGCACGACACACTCTTTCTGTCTAGGTCATCTCTGGGTCTCCACACTAGGTTGGGTTGGACCCCAAAATAGTAACCTCTCCCACCATTCAATGTCTTTTTGAGCTCTCTCATGGCTTGAACTTTTGTTTTACAGTTGCGAGTAGTTTGTGTTTTAGGGGCCTTGTTTGTAATATTATTGTAATAGGCCTGCAAGGCGTGAAAATGTGTAATTCACTACAGCCTCTGGGGGCTAAATATATGGTTACACTACGTTACATTCTGCCATTCTGCTTTCATGTCGTTATGCCCTCTAGGGGCCCACTGTATGGTTACATGACAGTGTTTCTTCAAATGCTATTTTTATAGTGGTGCCCTCTAGGGGCTGTTCTGAGCTTTACAATCAAGATAATACAATATTTGCTGCACTCGGAAATGCGCCCTGTAATACTTTGTGGGGCATTCCTTTTACAAAACATTTTTGCCCATAACTCACTGCACAATTTGCTCTTTCTGTCTAGGTCATCTCTGGGTCCCCACACTAGGTTGGGGGAGATTCCAAAATATTAATATAAAAAATATAATAAATAAGGGCAATATTTTCTTTTTTTTGCTGCAGATAGAGGAAGAAGGTAAACGGAAGTACTTTAGTTATATGCAGGGCCACTGGAATTATATGGCAGAGAGGACCAAAGTATGCGACAGGGTTGTCCAATTTATGTGGCAAGAAAAGTCCAGTTATGCATTTACAGCGCCAATAGCTCTAATTCAAGTAAATGCGAGACCTATTACATTGTAAATGCTTGTTTCTTCTGGTATGTTCCCTTGTTAGTTGAGCATTGGGGGGTCCATTTTACAGTCCTCTGTAATATACAGATATAAGTCTGAAATTTTTGACATCTTTAATAGTTTGAAAACCTTATGTTACTCTTTATTCTCATTTATTTCAGCATTAATTTCTACCAAACAAGTCTTAAACAAAGTTGCGTGAATGGTGCTCTTTAAAGAGTTTTCAAAATCTTTGCTAAGAGCACATCCAAAAGTCGTTCGGCTGTGTTTATTGTCAAAAAGAGCTAATCTTTTGTGCATTTCCATGCTATCTGTGACCAGTGTTTCTGAAATGCCAAGTTTTAAAGAAAAATATGTGGTGCATTAGTGACCAAAGGTCCACTGGGGCAACATTTGCCTGCAAGCACTCAGTCATAATTGCTTCACTGAGCACTGTTTTGATTTAATTCTTCTTCAAGGATGAAAGTGAATCCTTATCTTGTGGATGTGGTGCTACCATTGTCTTCCAATAAGGAGAGTGTTTTCAGAATGGCTGCTACCACGTTATCATGAAAACGAGGGCCTTGGATTTCCGCCATATTCAATATGGACGATTCAACTTGGTTATCTGCTCTGTGATTTATATTACCACACTAGGTGTTGATAGTTTGTGTTAGGGTTGGGTACTACCCCAGCACAACAAGGAGCTGAGCAAAATGATGAAGCATGCCACCTTTTGGTGGCTGAGGGCTTGTGCTTCCTATAAAGGATATCTCTGGTGAATTGGGTTGGTCCTGTTACCATAATCAGGTTATTAGGACTGTCACTACAGAACTGCACAGCCATGTTTTGACATATACCGATTTGAACCACCATTACTATTGTTTTTTTAGATGCCCAGACAGGACCTACTAATTCCAGCTTAAGTTCTGTGAAAACGTTTATGCAAGTCTATTATAACCAGGGAGGCTGTCTAAGACTTAGAACAATATCACCCTCTTTGCTGCTATAATGTTTGTGTCCAGTAACCTAATTAGGGATGGTGGAGAAAAGAGGCTTCTTTTTTTAGTGTATAACCAAAAATTAAATTAAGACAGAATGAAAAACTGCTGAGAGCAACCTTTCAAAATTGCTTGTCACCTGTCTGGTCTGGGTTCATAGTTGGCGAATGTTTTCATCTGCAGGGCAATAGTGTGCCACGGATGACTTTAATACTAACACAGTTATGTGTAATTTCCATTGCACTGCTGTTTTATCACATAGGGTTTGTAATAGCTAACTTAATCTGGTAACTTGGCAGGCAAGCCAACATAAGAATAGCTCATAATTTCAATTTACAATCAAGCATTCGTCTCAAAGTTGCATTCTTCCCAGCCCTGCGCCCCTTTTATGAGAGCTGAATGAATTCGCTACCTGGGACGGATCTCTGTTTCTGTAGTGTAATACAAGTTATAGCAAGTAGCCTATTCTTAGACCGTTATTTTGATGCATTTAGCCCTTCATACTCTTGGGCCCAGGTGCCACTGCACCTGGTGCACTAATAGTGGCTATGCCATTGACTAGTATAAGTCATGCCATGCTATAATGAATACTATAAATGAAGGGTGGGGTATCCCACAATTTGTTTATGAAGTTAGTGTGAGTTGCGCATTTTAAAGCACTTAATATTTGCAAGCTGCGTTCAAAATCAATAAAATAACTGTGTGTGCAGAACAGGGGAGAGGGTTTAGGGTAAGTGACCTTAAAAGGGATGTTACTCAATGTCACGGCGACATTGATACCAGTCCTGGCTTCTTATTTCCCAAAGTGTTGCATTCTGGGACTTGTAGCATTGGTTCATTTCAATTGCGCATTTAGGTGATCCTTTTATGCATTTGGAACATTAACGATGTCAGCTGTTTTACTGGCTGTATTTTCTGCGATTTAACCAAGCTAATGTGTCACATAATGTTCTTTCCTGTGATAATGTCTTGGCAGGGGTCATTCGGTGTCCTTTCATGTGATCACACTGTTATGCTAATTACTGTTTTTGACATCTGAAAAATGCAACTTATTTTTGGTCAAAGAACGTTGGAAGGTCTGTCTATATACTGAAGGACCACTACCTGATAGAGCATTGTTACAAGACCAAATAGCATCGTGGACTTACCATTACATGGCCAATTGTCGTTCACCCACTCTTCTAGATCGATGTGGCAACCAGAGGTGAGAAGATATTGAAGATAATTGTACATGAAGTGATATAGTGGCAACCCTCTTTATTAATGAGTCTGTCAGCAGTGCAGACATGGCAATAGTCAGCTACCAATCTGTTCGGTCTTGGGTGATCTGTGGCTATGCGTGTGGGTCCCTAAATACATAGTACAAAGAAAGGCAACAACACGATAGTCGATCCACACCGTTAACAAACAATATTGTTAAATATTCAGACGGAGAAGCAGTAAGGCAAACGATATCAAGGAAATGGTTGTGTATTTCTCCAACTGCAGCCTCACTGATGAATGTGAGCTGCTTTGGTTATTTCTTTATATATTTGGAAAAGCACGGCTACCAGAAAACGGGTTTACTGGGGCTGAAAACAGCGGTCAAAGGGAGATGACAAAAGAACAGCCAATCCTAAGAAGGAGGTTAACAGAAAACATTTTACCGGCATCGGAAGCCTGTTACTTAAAGCTTCTGCTTGGCAGTGCTTATTACTTTGCTGACTATTTGTCTATTTGAGGCAGAGGGGAACATCACTTCAGATAGTTACACCTCCACAAAAATCCTCTCTGCAAGTTTAAGGAAAGGGACGTAGTCGTATTCGTAAAATTGCAGGGTACACTCACTAGTGACCATCCTTAAGTAGCATCCCACATGGCACTGATATAAAAGCCAGTCCAGAATAGCTCGCCGCTGCGAAAGAAACAAACTCCTGAATTGTAACAATAGTTTTAGAGCTTAAAACTCTTCTGAATTCACATTCTATAGATACTTTTTACGGGGCTGTCAATTTCAGTGCTGTGCATATTTTTCCTTCTTTCAGCCTGTGAACTCCTCATCGGTAGTGGTCCTCTTTTGGAACATTTGAACGTGATCGTACTCTAATGTCAAGTCAGCGTCTCCTGTCAAGTCTTTTCTGCTTGCCTTGTCTACGACCTAGGAAGATGGGGGTTATCAACCCTTTCCTCGACTGACACTATCTCTGACTTCAGTAGTTTGTCTTTCTGTGACCTTATTTTCCGCCAAGTCCTTTAGCGTTGAGTATTTTTGTACAGTCTGGCATGTGTTTTCTGTTTGCAGTTCGGACATTACTTGAACAATGTTTTTATACTGCAAAATGCTGATATGGAGCCTCAGGGACATCGCAGTGTCCGATAAACATTTTCTGAGCCAGTCAGGAACTCTCAGAAAACAATCATTTCCCATGGATAGGTCTCTCATTTGCGAGAGTTGGAGCTCTTGGCGTTGTTTATGACAATGTCTTTTATCTATGTGTTTTGCCTTGGAGTGTGTTAGATGTATGTAGTGTGGAGTGGAATGATGTGGGTTGCACTAGCATTGTTAGTAGTGGAATTGGGTGGGGTGGAGCTATGGGGCATGGTGAACAGACAGGGGGGAGAGCTGCACGGAATAGAGAGGGATAGGTAGTTTGTGCAGGAAGTGGTGAATGAACTTGAGGCAGAAGAGCAGAAAGAGTGTTGATGCAAACAAAAAATAAAGCGGGCGCCCAGTTACTACACACTAGGTTATGGTATGATCCAGGAATACATGCTCGCCTGAAGAAACTCTTGTGGGCACGAGAGTATTCAACAGGAATTGCAAGGTCACACATACGCACCACAAGAACATGGGAATGTCACACATAAGCAAGCTCAAATCCTGGCAGCTATGGCCCATGGTTTAAAATGTTTTTGGGTACACAAGTAGAAAACCAAACGTTCAAGTGTATGGAAACCTTTAACTGAAATTAAGTTTGCAAAGAGCTCCCGAGATTTTCAGCACAGAAACCGAGCTGTTTTCTGCTGCCCCTTAGTTTACCTTGTAACATTGGATTGTGGCACTGACCATCAGGAATTAACATCACACAACCTCAAGTTTTACAGAAACGAAACCGAAGGGAATCCAGGATGACATTGAACTGTACTTTCCCTTTATAAGTCAAACGTACACAGTCATTTTGAAAGAGTAAAAAACCGCTAAGTATATGTGCGAAATCCGTATGCAAACCATATGTTTAAAGTCATTGAAATATTCTAAAATGACGTATACAATAATTTAACTAAATAAAAGTAAGTCCTACTCGTCGGTAATGCCATATGGTGCATATTTTTAGTTCTTTCATTTACTAGGTTATACGCTGATTGCAGTCTGTTTTCGTTTGGAAGATGACTCCTCCTTTTCCATGTCCTTGTCATCGGCATCGTGATGCTCTTGGAAACCCTTTGTTTTCCCAGACGCTGCACCAAGTGGCTGTTTCTGTATTGTATTGTATTGTATTGTAATCGTATTTATATAGCGCTTACTACCCCTGACGAGGCGTCAAAGCGCTTTTCGATGAGTAGCACGCTACTCTGGAACCCAAACAAGAATTAGTGATGGAATAGTATCGGGAAATAATGAGTACAGTTTAATATTATTATGAGTTAATTTGAGCCGCGGATATGAGAGTTTGTTAGTTAGATTGACTGGAGTAATGGAGGGGTGGAGGAGGAAAGAAATCCAGAAGTGTTAATTGGGAGTATATCCTTCATTTACTCAGACAAAAACTCAACGAGGTGCCCTTAACACATACAATAAACAACAAAAAATATAATTTTTAAAGCATCTACAAATTCTTGTGACAATCAGTCCATAATGCCATCAGTAAGTCTTGACGTAGATCAGTGCAAGTAATCGATCAGTCCAAAGTTTATTAAGCATATGATTTCATATTGAACAGTCCACACTCCAAAGCAATATGGTAAAGCTTAGTAATGTCAGGTAATCCGTAATTGATATCTCGCAATGTCAAAATCACCATATATAAGTCTCAATACACCCAATACTCTCAAAATTTGCGCACTCGCTTGGCGTCCTGAATTGGAGGCACCGGCATGAGATTTCCCAGTCATTCATAGATACATTTGGCGTCCTGACACGGAGCCGCCAACTTCTGCACCTGTGAATCTTCAAATTTTGAGAGTATTGGGTGTATTGAGACTTATATATGGTGATTTTGACATTGTGAGATATCAATTACGGATTACCTGACATTACTAAGCTTTACCAATGGTGTCATAGGATGTGCAAGCCCTGAAGAAGTCGTAAGGGATGTCAATTCGTCCCAAAGACGAAACACGTGTTGGCTGGAAGTTGGAAATACATATTGCTTTGGAGTGTGGACTGTTCAATATGAAATCATATGCTTAATAAACTTTGGACTGATCGATTACTTGCACTGATCTACGTCAAGACTTACTGATGGCATTATGGACTGATTGTCACAAGAATTTGTAGATGCTTTAAAAATTATATTTTTTGTTGTTTATTGTATGTGTTAGGGGCACCTCGTTGAGTTTTTGTCTGAGTTTAAGGTTTTCTGACCTTTAGGGTTGGGTGTTTCCCTATTGGGGTTCCCCATTGTCTATTTGGGTGGATTAGGCACCCTGAGCGCCATTTTTCCTCAACTTACACCCGCTCTATTTGTTATCCTTCATTTACTCAACCCGAAGGCTTGGGATGAGTAAAGGGTGCGTCCTTGTCGATTTAAATGTGTGTTTTATGTGTGTGTTTTGTGTGTGTTTGTGTGCGCCCGTGAGCCAGGATGCGCCCGAAAGCGCGTGTGCGTTTTTGGGATGCTTACGGTGTGCTTCTGTGCTTCGAACATTCTTGAAACGCACATATGGCCACTGCCGCCATATGAGCGTAATGTGTGCTATTTTGAACAAAGTATTAAACGGCATCCTTTGAGTCGTTCGGTCTATACGTTATTTTAAGATTACAGCTACAGGGTGTGGAAAAATACAGTGAGTTGGAGGCATTGAAAAATCTGAGTGGGGAACGTGACACATTCTTTTTTGGAGCGTCATTTAAAAAACACAAACGCAACACGGTTACTTTTGTTTGCACACATGTAGATGCCACCTGAGTCATTCCAGGTGGAATACGAGAATATGATACGAATCAGGATTTTAAAGGTGTGTTTAAATTCGTAGTACTTTGAGACAAAGAGACCTTAGCATCGGAGTTTTAAATTTGTGTTTAAATTCGTAGTACTTTGAGACAAAGAGACTTTAGCATCAGGGTTTTAAATTTGTGTTTACATTCGTAGTACTTTGAGCCGAACAGTCTTTACCATGTAAACCTTAGTCTTGCGCAGATCTCCATATCAGATTTAAAAAGTCCGAGCTGTGCAAGTCCCTCCCCTAATGGTCACCAATAACGAGGCTTTAAAGAAGAGTGCCACGCAGTCCAACAAATGATAAGCAGAAGGCAGACTCCAAGCCCTTTTCTAACTACAACAGCGTCTCGCAAGCGATATGCAAGCACTAGCGCATGCTGTCGCAGTCTGGACCCTGAACAGGAACTGATCTCATTCCCACATCGGCTGCTGGGAGAAAACCCCTGCTGTTTGAGGCAGTATTGAACTTCTGTTTATTTTCTTCAGGGGTTTTTTCTCTCACCTCCAAACACCCCCAAGTGGAAAAAGAGTCTAAAGTGGAGTTGATGTGATGGGGGCATATTGTTTACAATCAGTGTTAAAGTCATGCTGACTGCGTCTGTGTCAACACCTAGAAGAAATACATATATAAAATGCCTGGAAATAACCACTTGATGGCATAATAATGCACAGCGTGCATATCTCAAGGAGCATCTAGGTGCAAAACAATTTTTACAAAAAGGTAACTTGTTTCTTTTCCAGCTAGAAGCTATTGTTGGGTTCACCTGTGACCCATTCGCTTCCCGGTGGAGAGGATGGCTAGGAACTAAGATACCTTTTCCACTGTGTTCTGTATGCTGCCTTAGATGCTGTCTGATGTGTAAAGCACTAAATGTTTCCGGTGACCAGCATAACGAGTGATACCAGCCACACCTTTTTTTCAAACCTGTATTTCAGTGAACAGGGTGCTGAATAGATTGAAGCTTAAAACGACGGTGATGACTTGGTATTTGTTTTCTCTTAATGTATTTGTGTGTATTTCTGTCTTCCGTCCTCTAAACCGCTTCAATCCTTTGCTGCGCTTATCCTAATGCACCATTTCATCATTGATTCATAACCCGCGGTGCTAGCTGCTGTCCACGCTGATGTTTAACCTGGTGCAACTTTTATTTTGATAACACTTAATTAGCGAAATGCTCATTCCTTTTGCAGAACAGCTACGAACGTTGTCCGTTCGACCTTGTCAGATGTATCCGGCATATATTATATCACGAACAGAGGCTTGTACGAGAAGCAACAAATGTAAGTAGCTTAGCTTTTCCATACCATTCCCAACTCTTCCGCACTAGAAATGTATATAAATCATCACCATTACTTACAAGGTACGGATCACACATGGTATGAATCCTTGGAGTATGTTCCCGAATATTTAATTTGCTGCAACAGCGTCATTCTTAGTACAGCTGCGTTTCCAACTAATTGTCACTTCTCTGGACCTTTCTATAACATGCCGTTTAGCCTCTCTGTAAATGGCTCTCAATGCCCAGTGAAGAGGAAAGCGGCTGTAGTCCAGTGAGCCCTTGCTAATGATGTTGTTCTGGATTGAAATATAATTTGTAACTGATGCATGCATGTTTTTTTCTATGGTTATCGTAGGTGGGGTCTGCAGCCCCAGCTATTGACAGGCTCAATATAATAAAATATGTCCACCATTGAAGTATTTTGCTCCTGTTTATTAAATTTGATATGGTTAGATGTGAACATTTTCCATAAGAGTTTAGGCTGGCGAAAGAAAGGATGCAAGTTAAAAAAATAAAATAAAATAAAAAGTCTTCAATCAAACTAGTGCCATCGGAATTTGAAGGATTTACTCATAAAATACGTGTTTTAGAACAGACAACAAAGTTAACAGATTATCGTTGTGGTCTATTTTCATTCTCGAGTAGCAACTGAATGTTTATCTATTTGAAAAGTAGTCCTTCACCTCTTCAGCAAAAATGTTAAACCTCAGCCTCAAAAAACATACTGACTATTCTGTGGCTCTAGCTTCCACTCTTAATTATAATGCATACAAGAATAGATATGAATGGTTGTCCTTCTGTTTATGTAATGCTTTCCCTTGTTTGTGCTTTCGTTTTTTTTCTGAGGTGCAAATATACCTGCTCAGTTTTTTCCTGTTTTATTTTTTTCATGCAAATGTCATTGCCCGTTAACATACTATAGTAAACAATACAAAATGGAAGTAAAATCATCCAGCAGTAAAGGACAGTACACTTTGTAGCACACCATCGTAAACGATCGACGAGTAAACTGTTTTTATGAGTACACTTTATATTCTGACCTTATTTTCTGCCGGCTAACTACACTCAAAGTACCCATATGCTCTTATTTGCCGCACTGTTTTATGTGGCTATCAAGCCCAATGTCCAACTTCTCATCAATCACAGCCTCGTAAATTTGCCATATATTGCATCATTATTTGAAATATAATGATGACAAACTATTTCGGACTCTTAATTCTAAACCATATCGGCCTGTACCCAACTAAGAAACCCCTCCTCTACACTATTCCTCTGGTATTGTGGACAACAAATCGCTTGACCTCTGAACTTATAAAAAGGAGGACTTCCTCACTTACTATCTCTCCCACAATGTCCCCCTCAGTTTTCAGCTAAAGCGACCATTCTTGTCATTCAAAATGCAGTTTTAAAATTGTGCTTTATTGCTCCCCTCATTTCTTGTACAAGATTCGAATAGAGAGTGGGGTGGATTGTGTCCCAAATATGTCACAACCTACTGATCTGTTTTGGCCTGTAGGGCACACTCTACCACATGCTTATGAAACTCAACATATCTTGGCTTTGTACTATTCAAAAAGCAAGAATCTCTGTTGATTTGGTCTTCTAAGTCAGACCGTTGTCACAGTTATAGGGACATGGGCCCAAATACAAGCAAGGAAAATAGTCTACTGTGGTGCTTATTGGATAGCTACAAAGGCCTCTCACAAACCTGTCTCTGCATCACTTTACCTGCATCACTGTTGATAGCTACATCTTGAACCAAACATTTGAACCTATACTTATAGGAAGGGATCCTTCTGAACTGTTAGTTTGGGGATCCAGAAGAAACCAAAAGAATATAGAGGATTCCATCTTAACCTGTTGTTCAGTGTTTTCCATCCAATTTGTGAGGGCTCAATTCTGTCTTACAGAATCATTCATATTTTGTCCACACAGTCCACATGAACTCTCTGCTTTTGCGCTCTATGCTTGCAGACTTCTCTAAGTTCATCAGCCTCTCATTTATTTGATCAATTTTGCTTTCAAGTTTAGAGATGGAAGGTTCAGTCCTCATCAGAACCTCCTGCACTGGATCTCTTAACAGTGCTTAGTCACTTTAGATACTGTAGTGCTGTCTTCATTGTAACCGCTCTCTGAAGGGAAAATTCTATATCGCCGCCTTCTTTCATCTATCCCATGCATGCTTCTTTGTTTGAAACCCCTTGTATAAACCCCTGATATAATATGATCACTCTGTCAAAAATATGTGTTTGAAGGCATGTGTGGCTCTAGATACACATGCTTTGCATATTCCTGCCACCTAGTGTTGGGTCCAGAGTGGTGCAAGTTGTTTTGTCTTTGAAGACACAAGATTAAGTGACTCCTTCTCTAGGTAATATTGCGCATGGGCATCAACTTCTTTGTTAGATTATTTTCCCTCTGCCAACAGGTTTGAATGTGTGTGTCTTTGCTCCGTCTCTTGACTCACTTTGTTTTCTTGTCTTACTTCAACGTTGTCCTCGCTCACGATTTCTTTATCTTAGCATTGTCCTCGTTTTGTCAGGCACCGACCGACTGCCCTTTGTGGTGTCAGCACTATCTTCCACGTGGCATCAGCGGAAATGCTTCCTTGATGGAATTGACTCTGTTCCGCTTCTGTCCTTGGTGCCACACCAAACTTCTGCACACAGATCAACTTCTTGTGTGCAATCTCTACCTCTCCCTGGACCACAGTGAAGCCGACTGTGATGCCTGTAAGTCCTTCTGCTCCAAAGAAACTCTTTGGGACTGAAGAGCTCGTTGGCTGGTGATCGCCCAGAAGATGCCAGACAACACCCTGGACATCTTTGGAGAGGAGCACGCTCAGGAGGAACCTTTGCAGGAGTAGAAAGCCCTTTCTATTCAGGTCCTCTCAGACTTGAAAATCTAGCCAATTTTAGAAACAGTGGACTCTCATCATGGCAAACTCCAAATACAAGAGGGTACAGGCCAGATCACAGCCATTCCTTCCTCTCCTGTGCCTCCAAGGGGAAACTATCGTTTCAGGAGGCTATGGACACCCCTGTCCCTTCTAAGAGGAAAACCAAGGACAAGGCTACCAGCCCTCCATGTAGGCCTTCTCCACCACATCCTCCTCCTTTCCCCCTCCTCCTCCTTTGCCTCCATCTTCACCTCCACCCCCTTCCTCTTCACATTCCCCCACTTCACCCTTACGGGGGGATTACACACCTCAGGGTTCTCCACTGTTTTCCACTGGAGGTATGGGGAAGGGGGGGTCCTAAGGATGATACAGATCCTTGGGACTCACATGATCCTGACCCGATTCCCTCCAACAACCCTGACCTCTATCCTGCACACTCCTCACCACTGGAGGACACTACCTCCTACAAACTAATAGTAGCTAGAGCAGCTGTGAACCACTGTGTAGAGCGGCATAAGAATCCCATCAAGCAGGACTTTCTGTTAGACACACTTGCTACCACTCACAGGAACATACATTTATCTCCCCATGCTCCGTGGCATGCTTCGATACGCGGGAAGATATTTTCAAATAGCCTGTCTGCTTTAGAGTAATCATACCAAGAGTGGACAAAAAGTATAAGGCAGCTCCCTCTAACCTGCTCTACATCAAGTCACAGGTTCCAACAGACTCTATTGTGGCAACAACAGCTCGTAAGCGAGCAGTCAGTCAGGCCAATGGGGACTCTCCTCCCTTGAGAAGGAGAGTAAGATAATAGAAACAACATAAATATGGCAACAATGACCATTATAATGGCCGCATCTTCCTGTAGTTTATCATGGGTATGCTGAAGGTGCTCATACACAAATAAACATATCTGTTGCCAAATATGTACACTGGGATAGGACCGAGCCTACACCAGGAAATACAACTATATAGAGAACATCATGTGGAGCACACAAATATACATTGATTGATTGTCTAATATGATGATGATAATAGACACTGCAAGGAAAAGGGTGGTTGCACAGCCTGCGAACCACTGGCTCGTAGCCAACTCCCAAGCCCTGCCAGCCCGATACAACCGGGCTCATTGGGACAAAATGAAGGAGCTCATCTAATTATTACTTGAAGAACATCGCAAAAGGGGACAGCAGATTGTTGCAGAAGGGCAGGTCATCTCTAATAGTTCAATCAGTGGCGCCCTGGATGCCACTGACACTGCGCTTGCGGCATAAACACCGGTCTCATCCTCGGAAGACATGCTTGGCTGCGTAGCTCAGGTTTTAAACCTGAAGTGCCGCAAGCAGTCCTTAATATGCCCTTTGAGAAGGAGCACCAGTTTGGGCCTCAGGTAGACACCAGCTTGGAGACACTCAAGAAAGGCACAGCCACTGCTAAAGCCATGGGTGCCCTCAAGTTCCTTACACAAAGAGGCACCCTGGGTTCAGAGGCTTATACAAGTCCTTTACCTCTGAGGAGTCAACCTCACACCCTAGGCCAGTGGTTTCCAACCTTCTTATTTCTGTGGACCCCCAGTTTATCCTTACTGGAACCTAGGGACCCCCACTGAATAATAATTGAAATCCGGGGACCCCCCCACCAAGTCATTAGTGGAAGCCGGGGACCCTAGTCTTAACATTGTCAATGCTTTGAACTGCAAACCAGCATACAAAACATACTGAAACAAGCATTCCATCAAACACATGCACAAATGGTAACACATTTAATTTAATTTGCGAATAAATAAAATAACAAAAAAAATAAAAAAAAAATTAGTAGGAAGGTTGTATCTTTTCTAAATTCCGTTGAAGCCACTTATCGTCCATACTATATACTGTTTGATTGTAATTTAATTTTTACCCTTCAATTTCAAATTCCGTGACATTTGCAGTATGTTTTAAAATGTTAAACTGTACATTTAATCACTTTATTTATATACATTTTATTAATCTGTTAATTAGTTAATTTTCTACTCTACACCAGTTTAGGAAAATAGATAATATTTATGTGAATAAAATAAGACCAAAACAACAAAAATCCAATATGCACAAGTCAAGCTATCACCTTTTAAAAGTTTAAATTAGTCTGAATCCTTAAGAATCAGTAGTTGTATCCTTTTAACACACAGTACCTGGGATGTGTCACAAATACCGATGCACTGGGGCTGCAGAGGTGGAGATGCGTTGAAAAATGTCAGGCGCTGTGTCAGATTTTCTAGTGTGGAACAGATGATGCGCACTTTCTTTCTGCGCTGCAAGGTGCTGGGTCGATTTCCAAGAGTGCAGCCTTGGCTCCTCACCGCAATGCGGGGATATTTTGACACCCAGAGACGATGCATTGAAAATCCTTCATACGCTGGTAACAAGGAGCAGGCGCTGCATTGATCCGGCAGGCGCTGCATCGATCCGGCAGGCGCTGCATCAATTTCTGCAGACGTTGCATCGATTATGTGATGCACAGGGATTTTCTTCTCTTTGGTGAAGTCTTTGTGGCCCTGAGACTTCAGAACAGGAGACAAACTCAGTCCAAGACCTGGGAGATTACTTGTGGGGAAGGCAGAGTCTATCCAGCAGAGTTAGGGGCAGCAGGGCAAAAAGCTGGGCAGCAGTCCTTCCAGCAAAGCAGTCCACATGAGTCATTTGGGCAGCCAGACATTCCATCTGACAGTGTCTAGTTGTAGATCCAGATGTTTCTGATTTTGGATGGTCACCGGCCCAGCATATATATGTATATCTCCAAAAATGCCTTTAAAGGGGGGGGGGAATTGAAAGAGTGGTTTTGAAGTGCACAAGTTCCGCTTTCAATCCAGCCTTATCTGCCAGGATCCCAGTGGGGGGTTGTCAGTCCTATCTGTGGGGTCAAACCAGTGGCCTTTGAAGTGGAAGGGAGAGCCCATCCAGCCTTTCTGCCCAGGGAGACCCATTCAGTATGCGGATGAATGCAGATGTGACTGAGTGTCCTGTTTTTGAGCAGTCAACCAACACATCCCAGACATGGATTGGAGACAGGCTGTAAGGCACAGAAGGCAGTACGTGTAGAGAAATGCCCACTTTCTAAAAGTGGCATTTCTAATATAGTAGTATTAAATCCAACTTCACCAGTAAGTAGGATTTTCCTATTCCCATTCTGGCCATACTAAACATGACATGGCTACTCCTTTCAGATCAGAATCTATCACTTATATAAGGGCAGTTCTAATGCTGGCCTATGAGAGGAGCAGGCCTCACAGTAGTGAAAAACGAATTTATGAGTTTTTCACTACCAGGACATGTAAAACACATAAGTGCATGTCCTGCCTTTTACTAACATAGCACCCTGCCCTATGGGTTACCTAAGGCCTACCTTAGGGGTGATTTATTTGTAGAAAAAGGGGAGTTAAGACTTGGCAACTAGTTTTAAAGGCCAAGTTGAAGTAGCAGTGAAACTGCACACACAGGCCTTGCAATAGCAGGCCTGAGACATGGTTAAGTGGCTGGCTACTTATGAGGGTGGCACAATCATTGCTGCAGGCACACTAGTTGCATTTAACTTACAGGACCTGGGCACATCTAGTGCTCTTTACTAGGGACGTACAGCTAAACTAAATATGCCAGTTGGGTATGAGCCAATGTTACCATGTTTTAGGGAGAGAGCACATGCACTTTAGCACTGGTTAGCAGTGGTAAAGTGCCCAGAGGCCTAAAACCGACAGTAAAGAGGTCAGAAAAAGAGGAGGAGGTAGGCAAAAAGTTTCAGGTGACCTATCAGACAGCAGCTTTATGACCGCTCTAGATCTAAAAGTCACCTACTTTCACATTTCAATTCACGCTGCACATCAAAAATACCTAAGATTTGTTATTACTGGTAGACACTACCAACTCAAGGTCCTTCCATTCGCTCTCAGGATACTATCTACATGTTTATCAGTAGTTGTCACACACCTCAGAAGGAAAAACATTCAAGTGTTTCCGTACCTTGATGACTGACTCATCAAAGCCAGCATGTTGCACCAGTGTCAGCAACACACTCAGTTGACAGTGGATCTCCTTCACAACATGGGCTTCACTCTCAATATTCCCACATCTCACCTCCAGCCTCTACGGGTTCAGCCTTACTTGGGGGCCGTTTTGAATGGAGTTTGAGTGGGCATATCCCAACCCAGCTCGTGTCCAAAATGTTTAGACTAGCCTCCCTCAATTTCAAGAGAGCCATACATACACAGTGTGGACCATTATGCATCTGTTAGGGATGATGGCCTCTTGCAATGCCATCATTCCTCATGCCAGGCACATGCATCCCCTACAACAGTGTTTGTCTCGCCAATGGTCTCAGTTACAGTGTCACCTGGAAGATCTAGTGTCGTTAGACCACCAAAACACACCATTATCTGCAATGGACAAACATCAACAACCTCTTGAAGGGGCTGCCTTTTCTAAAGCCTGTGCCTCAATTCACATTGACCACAGACTCATCACTCACACGTTGGAGTGCCAATCTCCAGTCCCTACACATCAATTCCCTAGAACATCAAGCAGTATTCCTAGCCCTGAAAGCATTCCTTCCTCACCTGTCTCACAAGGTTGTCTTAGTCCGAACGGACAACATGACAGCCATGTATTGCTTACAGAAACGGGGGTACACAGTCCTGTCACCACTTTCTCAGACCATGTAGAAGTGGGCTTTTTACCACCACATTTACCTGGTAGCCGAGTACCTTCCTAGTTCAGGCAACAACTTTGCAGACCTGCTCAGCAGGATGCAGCAACAAGTCCACGAGTAGGAACTCCACCCACAATTCCTTCAGTTGTACTTCACAATGTGGAGTACTTCTCACACAGTCCTTTTCGCCACAGCAGAAAACATGAAATGCCAAAGCTTCGCCTCCATGTATCCACACCCTCTATCCAAAGGCAACACTCTGTGGATGAATTGGTCAGGGATATTGGCCTACGCTTTCCCACCTCTCGTTCAGTTTCTTGTTTGCCTGATCCTCTGAACATCTCTCACCATGATCCTTGTGGCTCCCACTTGGGCACGCCAGCCTTAGTTCACCACGCTCCTGGGTCTCTCAGTAGTCCCACACGAGAAGCTCCCAACAGACCAGACCTTCTCACTCAAAACCAGGGCAAATCCGACATCTAGACCCCACGTCACTCAGTCTCGCTATATGGCTCCTGAAGTCATAGAGTTTGGCTACCTAGGCTTGCTGGTGTGTTGTGTAGACATTCTCAGGGAAGCCTGTAGACCTACTACCAGGGCTTGTTATGCTGCAAGGTGCAAACGCTTTGAAAGACTTTCATGGAAGGTCTTAAATTTGTAATTCCACCTAGGGTCCCTCCTGCACCATTGTGGAACTTTAACATTATGCTCACCAGTTTTATGGGTCCCCCATTTGAACCCCTGCATTCATGTCCACTTCAATTCCTCTCATGGAAAGTGGCTTTCTTAGTCGCCATCACATCACTCAGACATATTGGCGGGCTCCAGGCACTAAGCTTGGAAGAACCTTTCTTCTAGATTCATAGGTATAAGGTAGTCCTTCACACTAACCCTACGTTTTTCCCTACAGTGGTTTCACAGTTTCACAATAACCAGTCTATTGATCTACCAGTCTTCTTCCCAGAACCCTACTCTGTTGCAGAAAGAGCCCTTCACACTCTAGATGTCAAAAGAGCTCTCATGTTCTATATTGACAGAACCAAAGACTTCAGGAAGCCCAAGTAACTTTTTGGAACTTTTTCACCACCTCATAAAGGTAACCCAGTATTCAAATCAGGCATACCCAGACGGATAGTTAAATGTATGCAGACTAGGTTATGCTAAGGCCAAGAGACTGTTACCTGTTACACCTAGAGCACACTCTACTGGAAAAGAAGGGTACAACTATGGATTTCACTGGTTTTCCTTGGAAACATTCCTATAGCTGACATTTGTTAGGCAGCTACAGCCACACATGCCATTAAACTGATGATGTAACTTACCCTGTAAGCATCTGTTTGTGGCATGTAGTGATGTAGATTAACATGCACTCTCCCTTCTCTCCAGATGCTTGTGACCTCCCCACAGAAAAAGAGCAATTATCAGTGATTGACCCAAATCACTGGAAGGGGAAAGGGTCGAAATCTGCATCTGATAATTAGCTTGTCACATTACAGGTCCACTAGAGCAAAGGGGGGAGGGAAGACCTCTGGAGACAGCACATGAGGGGCTCACTTTTTGAAGTTTTGGTGGGAAGGGATGAGGCAGTGATGTCAGCTAGGTGTGGATCCAAGGCCCTCTAAGGAGCTCTTCTTTCTAGAGAAAACTTGGAGTTGCCCTAATGGTTTGTCCCAGAATGCTGGGCAGGAGGAGGGATGATGTGGCATCTTAAGGTTGGCCTAGAACTTTCCACTCCCACTTAAAAACCCCTGTACAAGGGAGATACATTTGTGAAGACCATGAACCTGGGAGGCAACAACTGCGAAAAGTATGTATAGCTGAACAGAGAAGCCACCTGATGCCCTGCAAAGACGGACTAAGCACTTTGTCACAAGCTGGCCCGTAGCGATAAGATGGGTCACTCCAGGGCCACTGGTGCCGACCCCCTGACACACCAGTTGATAGAAAGACCAATGCCTCCAGTAGGTGCCCTGTAAGCCAGCCATGAGGCTCAGGGTCCTGGTGGGGTGGCAACGAGAGTGTTTTGCTAGTGAAGGTGCGGCACAAGATGCTCCCACCAGTAGGAGAGGAGCCAGGCAGAGAAGAAGGCTGGGAGTCAAATAACCCAGCTGGTTGTAATTTAAGATTGTTTCAGGTTATTGATGGAATGGTAATGGTGTTCCTTATTAGTGTACCAGAAGTGGATTTATGGCAGTTTGGATGACATAAAGCGCTATGTGTATAAAAGATAGATGGGTAGAAAAACCGAGTGAGGGTTTTAAAGCGAGATAAAGATTTAGAGACATGGTAGGATTAAGGGAGATTGAAAGTCATCCCCTTGTGGCATGTGGCATATAGGGGACAATGTTTCTGGCACAAGGCCCTTTACAGACTCTGACATACAAGCAGCACTCTTTTTACCTGTTGCCTAGATGCCTGGGCTGAAATCACACAGATTCAAGCTAAGCAGAGTTGGCAGGATTGGTCTTGTGACATGGGGACCAGTTAAGCACATCTTGAATAAGCTGACCGTGGGCAACCCTGCCTCTGTCAACAATCCCTTACACAGAACTGTAAAATAAACCTTTGTTGCTAAAAAAAAAAATCCTGAGTTGTCCGGAGCGACAACCTCAAGGTACCTAAGGAACCAGTATAGAAAAACAGCACAAAGTACTTACTGTGCATACCACTGTCTTTTAAGGGTTTGTCACTGCTGCATAACATTTCAAGTACCCTTAATGGCACTTTCAAATGTACAGCTGCAGTTTTAAGGTTATTTTGTTTCGACAATATATCCTTCTGTTTAGTTAATGTGGAATTGAAACCTGGTGTTACTGTCACACTCTTGTGCAGGCTAAGGTCACTTTTCTACAGCCTCTCCTCTGCAGTGCCCATTTGCAATGTAAATTTCTTTTAAGTACGTATCCTCAAATTGGACCAAACCCTACTCCTTGAACTTAAGGTGGACACCACCGCTATGTATTGATTTTGCTCAAATACTGTCTCACTCAGTGACTAACCACTGAATGCTTACAAATCAAGTGGGCGTATATAAATTACCTTGTAGGTATGCAAGACTGATGCAGTACAATTCAAGGTTTGATGATTGAGTAGAGGGTGTACCTTAACCTGTTGTTCGAACCTGGTTCTTTGTACTGCAGGACCAAAAAGATCTAGATTTTAGATTTCTCGATTACCCCATGAAGGGCCAGGCTGATGCTTTAGGAAGTACTTTGCTGTTTTTAGAAGAAGGGGCTTATACTCAGGATGGTGTGGATCATGGTTGTAGTGTCTAGAACTTTGAGGATATGATGTCATTAGGTCAAGTGATTTTATTTTTAGTGACTAGACCATAAAGGGGATGAAGTGCATTTCCGTTGCTGTTTCATCACTGTTCTTTTCTTCCACTTCCATTATGATACAGATCATCTTGCTTGAGGGGTGCATATGGATAGTTTATTCATATGAACTATCATAATTAGTTTAGGGCTAAGTGGGGACATCATGGTTTTATCTTCTTTGTCTCTAGGATGTTGAATGGGATCTTGCTGAATGCTGCCCCCATTTTGGAATTGTATTGTAGTAATAGAGCATTGAGGAAGAAGCTTATTTTCCTTGGGTGAAACTACCAGTTGAAACGCTTTGTGTCCTCCTCAAACCAACACTATCTGCTGGAGTTTCTTTTCACCTGTTCAGTGATGATTGTTTTCTTTGTGAAGCTTTCATGTTTTCTCTTCATTGTTTATCAGACCTCAGTAAGGTCTGATTTGGTCCTTGCTTCTAATGGGCTCATGATTTGCACCCAGGCACAATTGCATTATGGCTGTTCTTCTGTATGTCTGTGTATTTTCTGGTCTTTGGTTGGTATGTGTCAGGGTAACAGTGATGGTTAGTGCTTCTAGCCTTTCTCTCATTCTGTCTGATATGTTGGTGCACCGCGGTTTGCTTCTTTTCTTCTACTTACCATATAATTTGGTTTCCATACCTTGCCAGTGCAGGAGAAAATATGGGGTGGGTGCTCTTCTTGTGTCTTCCAAATTTTTTAGTGTCATGTTGTTAATTTTGGCACTGCCCTGGCTGGCTGAGCCTCGCTGGAATGGCAAGGTAGGCCAGAAGCAAATGTTTGTTCTACTGCATCATGTTCAAAACATTTAATATATAAGTATATGAATATTAGTGAGTGGTATTTCGGATGTCAGGCCCACTTTGCAGGAGTAAAGGCTGTTTCATCTGCACTGTTGCCTAGAATTGCTAAAATGGGTTAGGTTGGAACGTGGGATTTGCTTCTGTTCTTTGTCAAGCATTATTGTTGCAGTTCTGAGCTTGTAGGGATGTATAGCGATCTGGTTCCATGTGGAAAAGTTCGTGCTTCACTTTTCTCCTCTTCTCATTGAGAACAGGTAGAAGTATTCATCATAAGAATAAGTTAATTATATTCAGTAAAACTATTTCTGATAGATACTGTATCTACCCGCAGATTAAACAATTGACTGCCCACCAACCTACTGTGAGTAGAATATTGTGTGTTTTAGAAGGTTCCGAGTTAGTTTTCTGCACTGCATTTCTGGCAGTTTCGTCAATCTCGTCTCGGCCTCAAGGGTGTTTAAATGGAAGGGAACTGATGTCAGAACACTGGTGGTAATATGTACAGCTCTGTGATGTCATATAGCAGGAGACACAGGAGTCAAGCTAGAGCTGTGGCACCACCTGCTGGCACGGGAGATCAATTTCACCTTTTCAGGATCAAGTCTGAAAAATATTAATGAGGAGAAGAATCTGCAAGTAGTTAGAGAATCAACTACAAATATTGGTACAAAGGTAAATAACGTATCCTTCACTGTAACACCAACTAACTCATTCTGACTTTTCCCAAATTGTGTCACACCCAAAAGTGATACAAGTTCCACCCCTACTGTAAGCTCTATGACGTGAATGGTTTTGACCTTTTAAATCTGTGGAGAGATGACATTAAGTTACCATTATGTCATAGTTAACAATTTAGAACTCATTCAACTATTTACCTTCCCAGTTACCTTCCTGTTGCTTTAAAGATATACCTCAAAGCAAGCAAGTGATGCATGGAGTTTTAAAAGGTTATTTTGGTGTGTGGCCAGACTAATGGATTTGCCAACGCTGATTAAATATGTGTTGGCTTTAAAAGATCAAGTGCTTTGTTTTCATACCAGCATTGTTCATTTTAATTAATATTTTTACGTTTATGAGTGTGTAAAATACCCTTGATTCATAGTATTTAATTAATTGGCTATTTAGAGAGGATGGCGTGTTTTTAATCCCAGATTTACAATCCTTACGGTGCTTGGATGACTGCATGCCCTCGGGACACCCATTGCTCAAGGTTTTCAACAGACACAAAATCATGCCTTTCTCAACATCTGCGTTGTTTGACTTAAGCTTCACTGCCGAATTTAAACATTCTTTGCCTTTATATTTGAAAATATACATGGTTTTCCTTTGTCTTTGCAGTCTGGTTCTCCAGTGGGTGGTATTGTGGACATGCTGTCTCAGAAACACTTGCAGATCAATCAGACATTCGAGGAGCTGAGGCTGATCACGCAGGACACCGAGAACGGCCTCAAGAAGCTCCAGCAGACACAGGAGTACTTCATCATCCAGTACCAAGAAAGTCTTCGTATCCAAGGTGAGAGCACATTGTCCCAGCCAGTTCATCACATAACCCACATGATGAATATAGGCCTAAGCAGACAGCCCCCAAAAATATTGATCTATTCTTAGGTTGCAGTGAAAGAGACTAAAAGTTTGGTGTGGATCCTGTGTAAGGTCTTGTAAAACTCCACCTTACTCATACATTTTCCTGTTCATAACCAGTTAACACAATATTCTTAAATAATCTCAGCTAGAGTCCTTTTTTTAATTCCTGTGTATGAAAACAACTATATTCATTCAACTCTGCACCAGCTTTGGTACAAATAAAAAACGATTCAACGTTACTTTGTTTTCTATACTTAGGCCCATCACTAGTTCGCCTTACTACTTTGTCCTGCCATAGTTGCAGAACCACCTTTTCGGTTAAGACACACCTCTTTAATTTAAAAGGCATTGTATGATGATGCAGCTTGCCCTGAAGGATTGGCTGCCGTGCTTTAAAGGCCCCCCTGAAGAAAGAAATATACACCCACTTTAAGAGCTGTCTGAAGGTCTTAACTTAGAAGATTTGATTGTCATAAACTAAATTGTATTAATTTGTTTGGTTCAACGCTCTACCATGTATCTTACAGCAGTTAAAGGATTTCAAATTGTTATCTTATTGTTTTCTAATTGTCAGACATCAAACAACATTTTAAATTTGAAAACAGCAGCCATTTCCGATCAAATAACGGCTGCAAATTGCGCAACTGGTAAACACTAATTTTGCATAGTTCATGTTCACTGGGAGTAAAATTTCAACGAAATTGCTCTTTGCACACCACAGAATGAGGTGTATCTTGATGGTAGTGCATTTTATTCAAGGTTCATAGATGATCACAACATTCATGTGTTATTATCCTGCTCAGTATTCGTCAGGCTTGGTATGGTAAAAATGCAGATATTTGCCCTTCTATATTTGTTCTGTAAAAAGTAGAGAAAGAAACTGTGCTGTTATTTCAAAGCTTCACAAGTGTTTATGCTTTTTGAAATGGAGTGAAATCGCTTTAGAGATTGCAGTTGGATGCTGTTGTAATTCAGAATCGCTGCCAATTTACTCTGCACATCTGTTTATAGGGGAATTCATGACTTTAAGGTCAGTCATTTCCTGTTGCTAATGGTCTTGTACGATAATAGTGCCTACAGCCTAAATAAAATGTTCCCGTAAAAGAAGACTCTTCCCTAAAATGGTGTAGTCGTGCTTTATGGTCCTTTCATTCTGAGTTGTAAAGGTTAGCAGAGCCCTGTGATGCCATAGTAGGAGCATTATGTAGAGATACCTATTATAAGCCTCCTACATTTTATCATGTACTTTTTTTGACAAATTATAGGTGGTAAGAAGAAATCCGCAGTTAATTGGAATTAGGTTACTCCCGTGGTTATAGGGGTCATACTTGTAGGCGATGTGCAGCATGGTTGAGGTCAGTCTGTTAGAAACAGTACATGGGAAATAGTGCATTGTAGCTGTCAGCCGCGGCCCGTTAATTGGAGCAGAGGGGCCACCCCCCCCACCTTTTGCCCCTCTTCATTTTGAGGTCAGGCAGCCAGGAGCTAGACATACGCGATTTGCACAGGCTCCCTGCTGCCTGAGCTGGACTTTGCTGGGCTGAAGAGGTCACAGCTCCTATTGTCGTGACCTCCTCAGCTCAGCAAAGGTGCCTTGAGGCCCTGCCCCTCGGTGACGAGGGGAAGCGCCACCCATTGACTCCGACCTAGGCGCTTCAGGTTTTAACCTTGAAGCGCCCAGGGCAAGTGTTAATCAGTGACACCTCGTCACAGAGTGGGGTGGGGTCAGAAGTCTCACTGACCCCATACCACTCTGTGACGAAGTTGGGACTGCTGCTTTCCCTCATTGGGTGATGTAAGGTCAGCCAGTGAGGAAAGGCAGCAGTCCCAACCCTCCTGGGACCTCGGAGGCAAAGCTTGAAAGTAAGTGTGTGTGTTTTTTTTAAATGAATGCTTGGTGCATGTGTGCATGTATGTTTGCAATATTTGATAATGAGTGCTGTGAATAGGTGTGTGTGTGTGTGTGCGCGCATGTGTGTGTGAGTGAATGAATGAATGAATGAGTGTGGGTGAGTGTGCATGTGTGTCCCGCCTCCCTCCCTCCTAAATTTACTGGCCTCCACTGGTAGCTTTGCCCAAGTGTACTACTGACTGGGGTTTGAGTGGTGTATAGATGGAGCTAGGAACTCTTATCGCTCTGTCTACTTTTGTTCTAGAGTTAACCATGATTTAATAAACACTGAGCTAACAGGAGGAGGAAGAAGAAGAAGAAGAGGAGATGTAGCAGAATGCTGAGGCTACGTTAGACTGATAGCCCCTTAAGTGAGACTAGCTCATTCGAATATGTTAAATGTACCGAAGGGCCACCTTGTAATAACCATGGTGACTGAACACCTCATTGTTTGTCTTGTTCAGGCACACTATTGCCATTACACAACACATCAGAGTTAACAAAAATAGCAAAGCACAGCTAGCTTTACAAATGCGACCTACATGTGATATTGACAGGACAGTGTCACTGCTCACAGAGACCACAGTGTGAAGTTGCAGGCCTCAGAATGCCAGACTCAGTAGCATGTCTCAGTAATCTAAATGCACATTCCAAAATGTTTGTAGCTGTTGATCTTCCTTTCTAAAAGACCTGTTAAAGGACGTTAGTGTTCTGCATAAAAACAAATAGGAAATAAGGGGCAAGATGTGAGCAGGCACCTCAAGCAAATGCAGAATTTGTACAGGAGAGGGGCATTCATATAGAAAGGAAAAGCTAGTAGATATGAGCTTTGAAGAAATAATGAAGCCTTGCCAAGGTCCATTTCAAGGAGTTCTACGGATTTTCCTGTTGAAACTGAAACAGTTTTTGAAAAGAATCCAGGGCTGAAAAAGATGGGGTCACAGATACTAGGCCACAATTCATTTTTTAAATTGATGGAAATGAAAGAAATCCAGATGGGTGTTACAGGGCTAGATGGTTGAGTTGACCTCACACCTTTTTGCTTCTCCTGGGGGTGGTGACTAAGTTGATGACATATGTAGGAGGCTGGACTGGCTTGTAGTGAGTACCAAGGGGTACTTACACCTTGCACCAGGCCCAGGTATCCCTTATTAGTGTAGAGGGGTGTCTAGCAGCTTAGGCTGATAGAAAAGGTAGCTTAGCAGAGCAGCTTAGGCTGAACTAGGAGACGAGTGAAGCTCCTACAGTACCACTAGTGTCACTTGCACAATATCATAAGAAAACACAATACACAGATATACTAAAAATAAAGGTACTTTATTTTTATGACAATATGCCAAAGTATCTCAGTGAGTACCCTCAGTATGAGGATAGCAAATATACACAAGATATATGTACACAATACCAAAATATGCAGTAATAGCAATAGAAAACAGTGCAAACAATGTATAGTCACAATAGAATGCAATGGGGGCACATAGGGATAGGGGCAACACAAACCATAGACTCTAGAAGTGGAATGCGAACCACAAATGGACCCCAAACCTATGTGATCTTGTAGAGGGTCGCTGGGACTGTAAGAAAACAGTGAGGGTTAGAAAAATAGCCCACCCCAAGACCCTGAAAAGTGGGTGCAAAGTGCACCTAAGTTCCCCAAAGAGCACAGAAGTCGTGATAGGGGAATTCTGCAATGAAGACCAACACCAGCAATGCAACAACAATGGATTTCCTGACGAGAGTACCTGTGGAACAAGGGGACCAAGTCCAAGAGTCACGATCAAGTCGGGAGTGGGCAGATGCCCAGGAAATGCCAGCTGTGGGTGCAAAGAAGCTGCCACCGGATGGTAGAAGCTGTGGATTCTGCAAGAACGACAAGGGCTAGAAACTTCCCCTTTGGAGGATGGATGTCCCACGTAGTGAAGAGTCGTGCAGAGGTGTTTCCGTGCAGAAAGACCGCAAACAAGCCTTGCTAGCTGCAAGGGTCACGGTTAGGGTTTTTGGATGCTGCTGTGGCCCAAGAGGGACCAGGATGTCGCCAATTGCGTGAGGGGACAGAGGGGGCGCCCAGCAAGACAAGGAGCCCTCTCAGAAGCAAGCAGCACCCGCAGAAGTGCCGGAACAGGCACTACGAAGTGGAGTGAACCGGAGCTCACCCGAAGTCACAAAAGAGGGTCCCACGACGCCGGAGGACAACTCAGGAGGTCGTGCACTGCAGGTTAGAGTGCCGGGGACCCAGGCTTGGCTGTGCACAAAGGAAATCCTGGAAGAGTGCACAGGAGCCGGAGTAGCTGCAAAACACACGGTTCCCAGCAATGCAGTCTAGCGTGGGGAGGCAAGGACTTACCTCCACCAAACTTGGACTGAAGAGTCACTGGACTGTGGGAGTCACTTGGACAGAGTTGCTGAGTTCAAGGGACCTCGCTCGTCGTGCTGAGAGGAGACCCAGAGGACCGGTGATGCAGTTCTTTGGTGCCTGCGGTTGCAGGGGGAAGATTCCGTCGACCCACAGGAGATTTCTTCAGAGCTTCTAGTGCAGAGAGGAGGCAGACTACCCCCACAACATGCACCACCAGGAAAACCATCGAGAAGGCGGCAGGATCAGCGTTACAAGGTCGCAGTAGTCGTCTTTGCTACTTTGTTGCAGTTTTGCAGGCTTCCAGCGCGGTCAGCAGTCGATTCCTTGGCAGAAGGTGAAGAGAGAGATGCAGAGGAACTCTGATGAGCTCTTGCATTCGTTATCTAAAGAATTCCCCAAAGCAGAGACCCTAAATAGCCAGAAAAGGAGGTTTGGCTACTTAGGAGAGAGGATAGGCTAGCAACACCTGGAGGAGCCTATCAAAAGGAGTCTCTGACGACACCTGCTGACACTGGCCACTCAGAGCAGTCCAGTGTGCCAGCAGCACCTCTGTTTCCAAGATGGCAGAGGTCTGGAGCACACTGGAGGAGCTCTGGGCACCTCCCAGGGGAGGTGCAGGTCAGGGCAGTGGTCACTCCCCTTTCCTTTGTCCAGTTTCGCGCCAGAGCAGGGCTGGGGGATCCCTGAACCGGTGTAGACTGGCTTATGCAGAAATGGGCACCATCTGTGCCCATGAAAGCATTTCCAGAGGCTGGGGGAGGCTACTCCTCCCCAGCCCTAACACCCTTTTCCAAAGGGAGAGGGTGTAACACCCTCTCTCTGAGGAAGTCCTTTGTTCTGCCTTCCTGGGCCAAGCCTGGCTGGACCCCAGGAGGGCAGAAACCTGTCTGAGGGGTTGGCAGCAGCAGCAGCTGCAGTGAAACCCCGGGAAAGGTAGTTTGGCAGTACCCGGGTCTGAGCTAGAGACTCGGGGGATCATGGAATTGTCTCCCCAATGCCAGAATGGCATTGGGGTGACAATTCCATGATCTTAGACATGTTACATGGCCATGTTCGGAGTTACCATTGTGACGCTATACATATGTCGTGACATATGTATAGTGCACGCGTGAAATGGTGTCCCCGCACTCACAAAGTCCGGGGAATTTGCCCTGAACAATGTGGGAGCACCTTGGCTAGTGCCAGGGTGCCCACACACTAAGTAACTTAGCACCCAACCTTTACCAGGTAAAGGTTAGACATATAGGTGACTTATAAGTTACTTAAGTGCAGTGGTAAATGGCTGTGAAATAACGTGGACGTTATTTCACTCAGGCTGCAGTGGCAGGCCTGTGTAAGAATTGTCAGATCTCCCTATGGGTGGCACAAGAAATGCTGCAGCCCATAGGGATCTCCTGGAACCCCAATACCCTGGGTACCTCAGTACCATATACTAGGGAATTATAAGGGTGTTCCAGTATGCCAATGTAAATTGGTGAAATTGGTCACTAGCCTGTTAGTGACAATTTGGAAAGAAAATGAGAGAGCATAACCACTGAGGTTCTGGATAGCAGAGCCTCAGTGAGACAGTTAGTCATAACACAGGAAACACATACAGGGCACACTTATGAGCACTGGGGTCCTGGCTGGCAGGGTCTCAGTGACACATATAACTAAAACAACATATATACAGTGAAATATGGGGGTAACATGCCAGGCAAGATGGTACTTTTCTACAACATAACTGTTGCAAACTCCACTGGGTTACAGAGGGGCAGGGAGAGATGCATAAAAGTGCTTTTTGAAATGTTTATTAGGAATTTGAGTGGGAACTGACTCACATATCCCAACCACAGGCTACATATATTCAGAATATGCACTTGAGTATTTCATCAGTTAGGGACTTTGAAAATTGAACACCATATAGCACAATCTACTACACAGTACACACTACACCATCCAACACCAAACTGCCCTATTGTGAAACCTCATGCTGCCAGTAAGTACAATCTTAGCATGACAGACATATCAGAACATTGGATAAAAACCTCCTCATCCAGAAAATGATACTAAATTAATTACGTTGATGTTTTTTGCCCTATGCAATCTTTTGTCCTCATGTATAGGACTAGCTAGGTTATATCCCTTCCTACAGTTTTGCAAAGCCAGGGCTACCACAGATGAGCAGTCTACCGTGCTTCTGTTCGAAAGAGCAGGGTTCTATATCTTTTTAACTTTCATGGATTGACATGCTTGAATTATTCCCTAACATTAGGCTGGCAACCCTTGGTAGTCAATATTAACATAGCAGTATACATACACATTAAAATAACATGGAAACAACGATAACCAACCCACCTAATTGTATGACCCACACTCTGGCTTAAAATCTAACACCCTTGGCTACGGTTCAGTGAAAAGTGTCACTTTAGATTCTTCTATGAATGCAAATCACAAATTACTGCTTGTAAGCTCTAACAAATCTGTCCAATACCCTTATGGGCCCCTACTAAACAACCCTATATGCCTTCCACTGAGGCCCAGACTCATTGTCATAGTGGCTGTTTTGAGAAGTCAAGGCCTTCAGCAAGTTTGGGGCTTCTCTCCTTTTCTCTCAGATCTATTTCCCATCAGCTATAGCCCTTTTGACAATTCTGGCATCGACAACCATGTGAAAACACTTTCAGACATCTACTACATAGTCGCCATCAATGAAGATCGGGCCTCACCATTGTCAAAGCTTACCCATCGGTGGCAACTCTGACAAAATCATTCAACCATCAAGAAAGTCGGTCTCTTTCGACAATTAAGCCTGTCTCAGTCAATGACAAAGTTCGCCCCATCAGTGATGTAGTTAGTCCTCTCAATGATGTTACCTATTCTCTCAACGGCTTTGTTTGTCCAGTCAATGACCAAACAAAATCAACAGTGAAGTCCACCCATTGGAAGACAGTTATTCTGTCGACAAGAACTACTTTGTCGACAATCCCCTCAACAACTAATTTGATGACAACTTCGACAGTGGCCTCCTCTTGTACCTTGGTTGTACCAGAAAGCCCTATTTACACAACTTTATCCTATAAGCTAACAGCATTTCTTAAAAGGATCACTCGATAACTGCCACCACAAATTCTATATCACTTCATCGTCATGAACTGATTTAATTGCTTCTACCAATTGTACCAAAATTAGCCAGTACCAGAACCACATGATATTGAGCAGGATATGGCTTCACAAGGCAATGATTACAGCCAGGATTGAAGGACGATTCAAGAAGGCAAGATAATGTACTGTAAAACAAAGAACGGGATGATTAGATTTCAGATGCGTATTTAAATCCAGAGTGTTCCCCTAGGGAACTCTGCCCAGTTATTTATATATATCGTTCCCACAGCTTGACTGACTGGGTTTTTCAAAATTCCAATCTTCAAATAGCACCCCCTGGGGAAAACCTGCTTTCTTTTCAATTTCAGGGAAAATGCAAATTAAACCATAAAGTCTAATCCTAATCTAATCCATTTTGAGGAAATAATCTGTCATTATGTGGAATCCGAAAACAGGTGCCACCTCTGCAGCTCATTTAAAAAAGAAATATACGGCTGTGATTCAGCACCCACATGCAGCTAGCGACACCTTGAGTTGTTCCTCCAGATCATAAAGGCAAATGACTAGGCACAGAGTGGTGGGAGAACCAGTGTTTTTTTTTTTTTTTTAGCAACACCAGTCAGGTCACAGAATATTACTATCAATTTTGTCAAGGCACAATACACATGTCTGCCTATTGCCCACCTTTTGGAAATTTGCCAGATGAATATAGGCAACAGGCCAAGGCTATCCTTAAATGAGCAGACTATACATCTTCAGCACTTACTGATGCCTCTCTGGGTGCCTCAAATACTCCGTTTTGCCAACTGGCGATATGAGTTGTTTTTTAAAGGTGTGGCTGGCTCTGAAATATTCCCTTCCGAACAGTGGTCACGTCTAAAGTGCCTTTTGATGGGTATCACTGAGCTGCAAAACATGTGGATGATACATTGCAGATGATCAAAACAGATGCTGAAACTGCCATATCTCTTTGTGTATTTCACTACTGACACAGTTTTTATTACTTCAAGCATCAGCCTTAGGGCCAAATAGATACTAAGTGGAAGAATTAAGGATTTTGTTTATCCATTTGGACAAGACCTATTGTTCCAGTCTCAGTCCTAATCACAATGTGGTAAATGACAAACAGGAAGTTGCAACCAGCTCAAATTTGCTTCATACAGTGGCACCAGGGATCAAGACAGACATAGGGGGTCATCATGACCCTGGCACGGTGGTGGTCGGACCACCGCTGTTATGACCGTGGCGGAGCCTGGCGGTCCCGGCGGTTGTAATCCGCTAGGGCAGCGCTGCCCTTGGGATTACGAATCACCATCTGCCAGCCTGTCCATGGCAGTAAACACCACCATGGAAAGGCTGGCGGAATGGGGGACTCATTTAAATCTCCTTATGTATTTTCATACAACTGGGTGAAAAGCGGCCACCCCACCGCAAAACAAACATGAACTTGAGGCTTAAAACATTATCCGAGGCACCAGCCTAACCTTTCTAGGGCCAGAATGTGAGAGCCCACCATAAGGTACTGTCTACAAATCCCAGACCCAACAAGGTCTCCCTCCCAGGCCCTGCCTCAGGAGATGTCATCCATGTCAATTTCCAATTTTTGTAAACATTTTTAGGGCAGCCCTATGCAGCATTGTTTTGAATCACATGTACCAGTCTACGTCAGCTTCCCAGTTCCTCTGCCTCAGGTCCTTGCGGCTACCCCACACTCTGATGACATCACGCCTTTCCACCATTAATGTCGTATTGCAGAAAAGTAGGAAATATCTGTCCAGGGACTGGTCGCCCTATGTGTATAGGGCAATCAGTTGACGGTCAGTTCTATTGTGTAGTCTAGGTCTGTAGAGAGCCACTTCCCTGTTTCCCAAAATACTTTTGGATGAGGGGGCATTCCCAAAATAGTGTGTAGTACCATTCCCATCTGTCTGCAGCCTCTCAACATCGATTCAGGTCCACCCTGCCCATGTGAAACAGGCTCGATCTGGTGAGATAAACCCTATGGGAGGAGATTAATTTGTACTAATTGAAATCAGGCCCGTATGGCCTCTTCCCAAGTGTATCTACAGGTTGACCCGAAAAAATTGTTTTCCAGCCTACCTAAGTCTCCCTCCCATTTCTTTCGGAGGCAGTCTAATTGGAGAATGCTATTCTATAGGAGGGTCGAGTATAGTCTAGACACTGCATAATTGGTGAGGGGGGCACTCACCAATTATGCACTCGGAATTCCAGAGGTGATTTGTCCGGGGCCTTCCTCAGGGCCTCCACATGTGGTCTAAGAGTTGGCGCAGGTGCTGGTACCAAAGATATATATTAGTCTTGGAGCTTTAGGTATGGTATCATCTCTTGGCCCCTCCAAGAGTCCCCCGCCTTGGATATTCCTCTCATGTCCCATTTAGCGTGGCCATAAGCTATACTTGACTCCCTCAGTAACCTGCTTCTCCCATTTCCATACCTTTGATGGGGGAAAAGTCTGTACCTGTCATGTAACCTGCTGTCAAATCACATCTGATTACTGGAGATTGGACATTTTAAAGTATAGTCACACAGTCAAGTTTGTTTCCAGGCTACCAGCAAAACATCCAAGGAAGGTGCATTATTTACATAAATAAACTCTAAGAACAGAAATTCTCACGCCCTTTGCATGTGTGCAGTAGAGTCAGCACGGAAAGCCCAACATTATCAAGGCTTGTACTGAAGATTTTTCCTGGCCCACAGAAAGTCAGGAAATGACCCAGAACCTTCCGGAACCCTAAAAACCTAACGTGTTTAAAACACAACCACTAAGCAAGCAAAATAATGTGCAACAATAGTTGTTTCAACAAACCAGAGTTCCCGCCCAATATCCAATTGGATTATATAGTTCTTAAAAGCCATAAGTTCTTTTTTTGTCGCTACAAGTCAAGCAAAATGTGAACATATGATTCAAACTAATTTCGGGAAAAACTTAACTCTTTCAGACTAAACTAAATAATGGGTAGAAGACAGGATCTTCTCACTGGAAATAAATTTGAAAACCCTTGAACCCTAGATAAAGAATCGCTGACTCCACTACCTTCTGAAAATGCATGCTTCATGGTGCCAATCCTCAAAGCGAATAAAATGACTTCTAGGCTCCATAATTAAATGAAACTTTGCAGACAGATTAAAGTTAATGGTTACTTTAGGTTCATCTGAAAATGATACTGCAGTTTATTCATGAAATATATCAGTACGTATTAATGCACCTATGAGCATTGTATATTCATAATGTGCTGGCATTAAGGCAGGGAAATTAATGATTCTAATTTCTACATTTGGGCAATGAACAAGTTTATGAAATGGCAACATTCCAGGATGGTTTCACCTCTGCATATGCTTCAGTCTATCAACAACACAGACTTTCTGTTTTCAGTTGACCTAGATAATACTTGCTCATGCGTGTCCATTTATGTATGGCATCACAAATACTTGCGCTCATGGCCGATGGCCAACATTACCAATTCAAGGCACTACTGTTTAACTTAAAATCAGCATCCATGTGTTCACAAAATGATGCCAAGGGATAAGAGTGTTTTCGCACCCAGATTACTGACTTACTAGAGCACCTTCATTCCAGCAAGCTGCTCACACAGCAAGTCAGTCTCTAAGCTTGTGAGATTAATTAAGCCTCACTTTCAACCTACAGAAGTCAGTCCTCACGTCTTCACAGCCAGCTCGATTGCTAGGAATAATCATTTGTACAGACACTCTAAAGACGTAGCCCTCGCAAGAAAGATGGTAAAGACTAATACAGGTTGCTACAGTACACCCATTTATCGGCACACATCAAGGTACGAAAATGAAATACCCTGGGGATGATGTCTTAAGTCCCATTAATTATGCAGTGGCTCCTGCATGAGAAACAGTTCGCCCTGCAATAATAACACGTACTAGTAAAATGGAGCGAACAAATCCCAATCATTTGTATAGGCAAGCCAACCCTAAAATGGTGAATGCTAAAGTGATGAATGCTCAGATTCTTTGCACTGTGGATTCGCAGTTTCATCTCATGACAGAAACTGCACTTAAATGGTTGGGGCTCTCATTTGCAAGATTTACGATTAAATATTCTAAAACTCAAAGCAGTCAGACTTCTTCTGAAGATTTTCTTATTTCTAATCTCTTACCGGGAAGTACTCATCATTGCAGACAATTATTGTATCATAAAACAAGGAGGAACAACATTTCAACGTTTGGCACAGGAAGCACAGCTCCTATGTCACTTGGTCCTAAAACACGTGATCACATTGACAGTGAAACTTGTTCTGAAATTACAAAACATCCAGGCAGATGTAATAAACCGAGGCAATTCCAATTGCCACAAATGGGAACTACTGACAAGGGAGCTTCGGTTGGTGTTTCAAACGTAGGGCATGTCACTTCTGAATCTCTTTGTAACACTAGAGACTTCTAGATGGCAGTTCTTTGCCAGCAGGTGACCATATCCTGCGATCCAAGGGGACATTCTTGTGAATCTCTAATCGGGAATCTTTGCTTGTGCTTTTCCTCCATTTCCCCAGGTCCTGATTGTTGTTTGCAAACTGAAAAACACATTCATACTAAGTGCAACAGTGTGGGCCAGGCATTTTTGGAAACACAGATGTTTATGACCTCTCACTAAAGACTCTGATCCATTTCAAACCAGGTGCAGATCTCCTCTTCAGGAGCAAATACGAGATTCTACTTGACAACCTAATGCCTCTTCCTCTGAACGCTTGCCCGCTTCGGACCCAGACTATCATCTCCTCAGCATTCCACCAAACTGAAGGTAGATTCTTCAAGCAGCACGAGCAGTTTCAAGACCTTCTCACTGAACTGGAAGTGCTTCCAGCTCAGCACATTGACCATCTTCAAATGTGCTCTTGCCTTTTTCATCTTACTGAATCAGGCTTAAAATATTAACCTATTAGAAAGCATCTTGCATCTGTCTCTAAACACCTCAGAACTCCATGGGCTTCTTCATTTTTCTCAATAAGAATGGTAAAGTGATCAGCCTTTTTTCTCCACTAACAAAAAGACCGCTAGTTTAAGCTTGGAAGATGACCATCAATGTGTTAGGGGCTCTCATTAAAGAAACTTTTGAACTCATACACAAGGCCTCCCTTCGAATGCTTTCGTGCAAGACAGCATTCCTTTCCAGTTATAACATCAGCAAACCGTTTTAGAGCAATCCAAGCCTTGTCCATTAGACCACTTTACCTAGTTTGACAAAAGATAAAGGTATCTTTTTTCTCTTTCTATGAATCCTTACTTTATGCCTAAAGTAACAACATCATTCCTTCTCTACAAAAAAAATCCACATGCCAGCCTTTTTATCCTCAATCATCTACTCCTGTACACAGTGTCCGTTACCCCTTACATCTTTAATGCTTATTGGAGTTATATGTCTGTAGAACAAAATACATTTGAAACTCATACCAGCATTGTCTCTCCTTTAGGAATGCTAACAAATGTTGTCCTCTCTCAAAAACAAAGTACTGCTAGCTGGATCACAGCTTGTAGTTCCTTCTACCATGCAAAAAGGTTGGACAGCCTCTCAGATGCAGAATAAGAGCACATTCCATCCAGGCATGAAGCCGCTGCTGCACTCTTTGCTAGAGGGCCACTTAAAACACAGCATATCAGCAACATGGAGTTCCACTCAAACTTACTTCCTGAATATGCAGGGTTGTTCTGAAACTGGCCAGTACTGCATATCCTCCTTCATGAAAATGAGCATCATTTCTGTCTGTTTACTAATTTGTGTTACTGCTTTGATAATCAAAGTTCGAGCATGTGCAACTATAAAACATTCACTGCTAGAGAAAACAAGTATTTGCAATGCAATGGGTCTCGCATTTGCTCAAGTTAGAGCTATTAGCGTTGTAAACTCCTAACTGGACATATCCTGCCACATAACTTGAAAATCAAAAGTAAAACAGTTTCACATAAGCGAGCTGATTCACAGCTCCATGGCCGCCATGAGCATCAGCGATAAGGAGAGACACAAAAGGAAAAAGAAGTTTGTTCGAAGTCACACTTATCTGCAAAAGTGCAATTAGCCATGTAACAGGGCTGATAGACAAGGAGGTAAAAATCCTCCCCAAGAAGGGATAAACGTAAACCATTTACCAATGTTATCTAAGGATTTTTGAAGGGCAAGCCCACAAACGAGTGATATTGATGGGCATGAGGTGGGCGCTGTTAAAAGACCAGATACGTACCAAAACATCAGAAAAGCAGCGCATGCGCACTCCAATGCTCAACCTAAAAACGTTGCTTATCTATAACTACGGTTGTTCACCATTTTGATGTTGCTCGTTAACATTGCCTTCCAAGCCTGACTTCAGGGACCACTTCTAGCATGCAAATATATGAAAGATACCAGTGGTGAAGAAATGTAACTACAGGGAAGTAACCTTTCCTTACCCTGTAACCTGCATGTAGGGATATGCTGAAAATTCCATGCTTTTCCACTAACCACAAACCTTAACAGTAAGAACTTCCTTCCACATTGCCACCAGCAGTGGCACCAAACTTGTGTGGTTTAATGGGAAGGTTGAAAGAAACAACCCCTTCCTGACCCTGTCCCCAAAGCCTTCCTCCATCACCCCCCAAGAGACATTAACTGTTGCAACAAAATGTTTCTCCTTCAGGAAAGGCTTAGATTTAATATGGACAGAAGATCCTTTTTCTAAAAGCATATCACAAACGTTATCAAATAATTGACATTTAAAGAAAAGGCTTAAAAATCTATTTCTTTCTCTAACCAAAACGTTGCTAAATTCCACTGCTGTTGACATTATTTGTGCCAAGATGTGGGATGGCACTATGTGTGGGCTCACAAAAAGAATGAAATAAATCACACATTTGGACAGACATATCATCCCAGTGCAAACTGGCTTCATTGATTTGTTTTTTTAGGTTTCACTGAGATGACGCGTGGACTGTCGCTTGCACGGTTTATTGTTAAATAAAGAAAACAAAAAATGGCTTATAGTCCAACCAGTACTTACCATTTGTTGGCTTCATCATCACTATTGTGTCTTTGAGACTCCTTGGTCACCATGTGATGGGCAACGGGGTCTTTCAAAATTATACCCATTTAATAAAAATCATCTGCTTTATTATAAGCACCTCCCTGTGGAATTGTATCTCCAAACACCATCTTCCTAAAATGGGCTATGCATGTGTTAGTGAGGAAATAAATAACGTCTCTCCTTCACTCGGTAAAAACCAATCATCACTTTGCAGTACCTCCTTCTCGGCACATTGTTTTTTACACCCGCCTCCTCTCCTTACCTTCGCAACAGCATGAGACCAACAATAGCTGTGTCTGGTGTCACACGTGTACTTAGCAGCATGGAGGTAAAGTAATTTGCTATTTATTTGTAGCCTTTTTAATGTGATTGAAATTTAGATCAGCGCTGACCGTGTCATAGCCCTTGTGGGGTCTCTCGCCTGCTGTTGCTGCTTGGTCTTCACCACCATCCTCTCCCAGCTCTTGTTGCTTCCCACCTTTTAGCTCTCCTCTCCCACCCATTGCCACTGATGCAATCATGTATGCTCCACCATGCAACCACTCAAATAAAACAAGCCATGGCAACGCCAATAGGTCTCGCCTATGCTTGTTGATCAACTCGGGCATTATGAATCAGCACAACGTGAATGGGGTTCCTATTATCTCGACATGAATAACAACTTGACATTTTTATTAATAATAGACTCCTATTCATGAAAAACACTTTGTGGTCGATGGTCGTTTGTTAGACGAACTACAGGCATTTAAATGTGTTAGGAGTTTAAGGTCAGTTTACACAAATAATACATATTTAATCTCCTGTTGTCCTACAGAGAGTTAGGAGTGCTGGAAAAAATCTTCACTTTGGCATAGTCTGCTAATTCCGTGCAGCACCTGTGTGTTAGCAGCACGAATTCATGCTTATCCACGAGGAAGGCCAATGTGCCCAGCTTGTCAAAAGTTTCAAAAAGGAACCTGAAAAAGTAGGAAGAACTGCTTTGCTTTAGCCTGAGTCGTAATGCAGCCCTAGAGATAATCATATCGCTCAAAGGTATTTCCCTGTTGTAAGTGCTCCCGCTGACCATCTCTCAAGATGTTATGGTACATTGAGATACACTTTGCAGAATAATTTCTGCAGCTCATCCAAGGACGCTTTGTAGAAACCTGCAATAACTATCACTCAACGGGAAGCTTGCCACCATTCTTTCTTTCGATATAGTTCATTTTCTTACCCAAATAACTCTTGTTTGATTGGATTTTAGAAATGTATAATTAGGACCAATATTTAGTGATATCTAATATATTCCAGAGAAATAAAGTGAAATTCTTTGGATTATTCTGATGAACATTGTATCCTGCCAGAGATGTTTCACTTTATGCATCTCCCTCCAGTAATAGCTTTCAGGTGGCACAAGGTAGTGCCACACAATTTCAACTGCAGCCTCAACTCAGCCCACCATAGATGTGAGGACATTGGTGTATATATTGCTCTAGCTAATAAGTTAGTGTCTGTTTCTTGTACCTTTTTTGCGTTCCTTTGGGGTGTGCTGAGAAAAAATTAGATTACATCAACAGGGACCATACATCATATGATATGTTTGCATATCTTCAGATCTTATTAATCACTGCATTAACTCTCAGGATGGGAGGTAGTGTAGTGAGGAATCTAAAGGAAGATGTAATATCCAGTAGAAATATTGTTACGCAAATGAAGTGACTTTATCTTGCCATGGATATTCTTTTTGCATATTCCTCACCTTAGGAATGAGTTGCAAACAGTACCTCCAGTGAAGGTGGGATTGGGCAGTCCAGCTCATGGTCGTCATAGGGGGGTGATTCAGAGCATCTACTCTCACGTAGGAGGAGTCTGAGAGGTGCACCCCAACTTGGAACAATGCCTCGTTGCTGGGTCTACCACCTCTGTTGATTTGCATCCCAGCACATGGTCCATGACCCCATACCACTTTCTCTGGTGTTGCAGTGGACAATAGTAGTGTTGTTAGAACTTGAATGATGTGCGTTGATAAGATGTAGTGCATGTCTGTATCTTCATGGAAAGCCGCCATCCTCCACCACATTAATGTGTAAGTGCTATGCCGACGTAGATTGTATACAGTTAATGCTGTATCTCAGTGTGAAGCTATTTGTAACCAAGGTAGCCTGCAACTGTGGCGGACGGAAGACATGACCCGCCGGCAAATTTCTTGTATCCACGAGTTATGATCTAGAATGATTTAGAAGAAAATCTGCACCTCAACTGAGAGGCTATTCAAAGCGAAAGCCATTGTTTTTAATTTTTACTAACAGTGTAGGTATGCCAGTATAAATGGTGCTCATATTTTGTTACAGATTCAATGAGATTTCCATGTATGAAACTCTTTGTAACTGTGCATCACCTTTTATATAGGCTTTTAGAGCACTCTTATTTTTACGATTCTCTCTATAGGAGATGAACTCGTACACCATCTATTTTGGCTTTGTCTCTGTCTTTTCTGTAGTAACGGTCTGACCTTCATTCGTACCACTTCCCGAACAGAGCTGAAAGCTAGGCTTTTAACTTTCATGGACTCTGTGCTGAATGGCTCAATTTTTCTTAATTACAGTCATTATTTTTAAATTGCCCAGGTTGTAAACGCCATCAGAGTGTGTGGTGATTGTGCGTTCTTAATTGTAAACAGGCACAGAATCAACGCTGTAAAAATGATTAAAAGCCATCAGGGAAAATTAAAACATTCACATCCTCTGTTTTTGTATTCTCTTCAAAGCAAAACAGAATGTTAATGAATAAAGCTTAGAAAAAGGAAGCTGTTACCGAGAAGAGAGGAGGCTACCTCTGACTTTTCTAAAACAACGGTCCTCGTAGCTGTGATGTCTTATTGTCTTTAGTACCATTAACCATACAATTATCCTTAAAGCTGGAAAAGTAGTATTATAAAGGTGTTGTGGGAGATCCATCCATCTGCGGAAACCCAAGATTTTTATATGAGTACAGTTTTAAGTTCGGCAAGGTCCTATGCCTTTGAATCGAACCCTGTATAATTTTAGGTCTGTCTAGAGATTAATCTGTTTCTTATTTCATGTTGTGAATCCTTTTTTAAAACAAAATGAGTGTGAGAGAGTGGACTTTCCTGTGTTTTTGTTAGCGCATTTGCTGTCACTTGTGAGACATTTTGTTAATTCCTTGTGTCTTAGAGACCATAGATTACTTACCATTGGTCGGCTCCCTTGACACTTTCATTTGGTTACGTTCCGTACGTTAGCGCATGCGGCATTCATTTCTGCTTCTTGGGTTTGTCTAAAGTGCTTGTTTCCATCCACTGCTCCCTTAATTCTTTTTGTTTTAGCACTCTCCTGGGCACGTCTTTTCCAGCAGTCTCCCTTGTGTACTCTTCCTCTGTGTCCCCTCAATCCCCCACCGCACCCCCACCCTCACTCTCCATGTTGCTTCACCCTCCGTCTTTCTTCATCAAGCTCCTCCATCCTCCCTCTTTGTTGCTTCGGCCCCCACCTGCCTGCCCTCCACATTACTTTACCTTCTCATCGTTCCCTCCATTTTCTTCCCTCCATGTTACTTCGCCCCTCTACCCTCCATCTGTGTTAATCCGCCCCTCTCCCTCCCTCTGGGTTGCTTCCCCCTCCATTCCTCTGTGTTATTTCCGCGTTCCCTCCCTCCTAGATGCTTCCCCTCACCAAGCCTAATTTGGTTTTCTTTTTGTTTACCATCTTGTATCGACGAGCAAAATGAAAACATGAAAGCACTGCCATCATTTTGTAGGTGCGCACATGTTTTAGGCCTGCGTGCACCTACAGACTGTTTTTTTAGTGCCATGCTGTACATCGGGAATGCTGTGCAGCAAGGCTAGACCCATTGGCGAAGCCAATAGGTCCCAAAGGCGAGAACTACTGGCTTTCACAATGCATCTTATGGTTACATTATTCTAGTTGATTTCCCAACAAAAAGGAGAGTTACGTATCAACATTCCTGTAATATGTTTCCCATGATTTGGGTACCATACCTGTTCTTTTGCTCACCAAATTATGAGGAACAAGGAAACACGTGTCAAAAGAGAGGGGAATCTTACAGTGTGGAGTTTTTCCAACCATATTGCCTCTTTCACTCCTTTGCCCCAAAAGACGCAACCTCTGTACCAGGAGTCTCCAACTTTTTTTGTAATAGGAGCTACTTATGTTCAATGAAAATCATCCCCAGCTGCTAACATTATCAATGTTGTAATAGTGACCACATCACACAGCATTTTATTGAAGGCCACCATATTCAAGATTACCTTTGCTACATTGCAGGTGCAACCTAACATGTAGCTTGTAAATGAGACCTCGTGTATTTTTGGTGTATTTACTGATATGACGAAATTGTAATTGCTAATTGATGTCTGTCTTCGGAGGTTCATGAAGTTTGTGGGACTTAGCCTGTCATAAAGATGCAATGCTATTCACAGATTACATTTGAGACATAATTTGTTTTACTTGATGCCACGATGAAATGTTGTATTTCCAGGTTTTCAATATCTTAAAGGTGCAAACAACCTTTTGCCTGTGTTCTCTGCAATTGTGAACTTGTTAGCTTGCTATTTGTGTGCCGCTTGAGTGCACTCACATTGTATTCCTTAATAGTGACACCTTTTCTAATTTAGAAGAGTCTTAGGCTTCCATTGTTACTGTAAACCATCATCTTAGCTGTCTTCACTGCTGCTAGCCAGGTGCGACCCATCCTTTAGGGCTGAGGGGCCACTCCCCCACCATTAGCCCTTTGTTAGACTTTTCATCCAAGGCGTTGTCTCCCTTTACTTTTTGCCTTTGTTCCCCAGGTTGTTGATGTGTGCTGGACTCTGATTTTGCCGTTTTGTTACTCTGGGCACTTTACCACTGCTAACCAGTGCTAAAGTGCAAGTGCTCCTTTACAAAATGTATATGTAATTAGCTAATCCATGGTTGGCATATTTGATTTATTAGTAAGTCCCTTGTACAGTGCACTAGAGGTGCCCAGGGCCTGTAAATCAAATGCTACTAGAGGGCCTGCAGCGGTGGTTGTGCCACCCACATAAGTAGCTCTGTAATCATGTCTCAGACCTGCCATTGCAGTGTCTGTGTGTGCGCAGTTTTTAACTGTAAATTCGACTTGGTAAGTGACATGACTGAGAAGTGTGCTGGGACCCTGCTAACCAGGCCCCAGCACCAGTGTTCTTTCACTAAAAATGTACTATTGTTTCCACAATTGGCACACCCCTGGCACACAGATAAGTCCCTTGTAAAAGGTACCACTGGTACCAAGAGCCCTGTGACCAGGGAATGTCACTAAGGGCTCCAACATGTGTTGTGCCACCCTAAGAGACTCCTCACCTAACACAGGCACACTGCCATTGCATATTGTGTTTGTTCGTGGGGAGAAAAAGGCAAAGTCGACATGGCATCTCCCTCAGGATGCCATGCACACAAAATACTGCCTGTGGCATAGGTAAGTCACCCCTCTAGCAGGCCTTACAGCCCTAAGGCAGGGTGCACTGTACCACAGGTGAGGGCAAAGCTGCATGAGTAATATGCCCCTACAGTGTCTAAGTCCATTCTTAGACATTGTAAGTACAGTGTGGCCACATTAAGTATATGGTCTGGGAGTTTGTCAAAAATGAACTCCACAGCTCCATAATGGCTACACTGGATACTGGGAAGTTTGGTATCAAACTTCTCAGAATAATAAACCCACACTGATGCATATTACAAAATGCACACAGAGGGCATCTTAGAAGATGCCCCCTGTAATTAACCCAGTCCTTCAGTGCAGGACTGACTGTCAGTGCCAGCCTGCCACTGAGACGAGTTTCTGCCCCCCGGGGGTGAGAGCCTTTGTGCTCTATGAGGACAGAAAGAACGCCTGCACTGGGTGGAGGTGCTTCTCACCTCCCCCTGCAGGAACTGTAACACCTGGCAGTGAGCCTCAAAGGCTCATGCCTTTTGTTACAGCACCCCAGGGCATTCCAGCTAGTGGATATGCCCGCCCCTCCGGCCACTGCCCCCACTTTTGGCAGCAGGGCTGGTGGAGATAATGAGAAAAAGGAGGAGTCACCCACCAGTCAGGACAGCCACTAAGGTGTCCTGAGCTGAGGTGACCCCTGCCTTTAGTAATCCTCCGTCTTGAGATTGGAGGATTCCCCCAATAGGATTAGGGATGCGCCCCCCTCCCCTCAGGGAGGAGGCACAAAGAGGTTGTAGCCACCCTCCAGGACAGTAGCCATTGGCTACTGCCCCCCCAGACCTAAAACACCCCCCTAAATTTAGTATTTAGGGGCGCCCCAGAACCCAGGAAATCAGATTCCTGCAACCTGAACAAAGAAGGACTGCTGACCTACAAGCCCTGCAGAGAAGATGGAAGACGACAACTGCCTTGGCCCCAGACCTACCGGCCTGTCTCCTGACTCGAAAACCTGCAACCAGCGGCGCATCCGACAGGGACCAGTAACCTCTGAAGCCTCAGAGGACTGCCCTGAACCAAAGGACCAAGAAACTCCAGTGAGCAGCGGCTCTGCTCAATTTCACCAACAACTTTGCAACTTTCTTGCAACTTTAAAGGACTTCATTCTTCCCGCCGAAAGCGTGAGACTTCACCCTCTGCACCCGACGCCCCGGCTTGAGATCCAGAGAACCAACACCAAAGGGAGGACTCCCCGGCGACTGTGACCCTGTGAGTGGCCCAAGACGACCCAGCTGGACCCCCACAGCGATGCCTGCAGAGAGAATCCGGAGGCTCCCCCTGACCGCGACTGCCTGTAACAAGGGACCCGACGCCTGGACCAAGCACTGCACTCGCAGACCCCAGGACCAGAAGGAACCGAACCTCAGTGCAGGAGTTACCCCCAGGTGACCCTATGCCTAGCCCAGGTGGTGGCTGGCCCAAGAAGCCCCCCTGTGCCCTGCCTGCACCGCTAGAGTGACCCCCAGGCCCCTCCATTGTTTCCTATACAAAACCCGACGCCTGCTTTGCACACTGAACCCAGCAGCCCCTGTGTCCCTGAGGGTGTGTTTGGTGTGCCTACTTGTATCCCCCCCCCCCAGTGCTCTACAAAACCCCCCTGGTCTGCGCCCAGAGGACCCGAGTACTTACCTGCTGGCAGACCGGAGCATCCCTGTTCTCCATAGGTGCCTATGTGTTTTGGGCACCTCTTTGACCTCTGCACCTGACCAGCCCTGAGCTGCTGGTGTGGTAACTTTGGGGTTGCCTTGAACCCCCAACGGTGGGCTGCCTATACCCAGGAACTGAGACTTGTAAGTGTTTTACTTACCTCACAATCTAACCAATACTTACCTCACCATGGGACTGTTGATTTTTGCACTGTCTACTTTTAAAATAGCTTATTGCCATTTTAACAAAGACTGTATAGGTTATTACTCTAATTTAAAGTTCCTAACTTACCTGTGTGGAGTACCTTGCATTTTATGTGTTTACTTCAAATCTTGAACTTGTGGTTCTAAAAATAAATTAAGGAAATACATTTTTCTATATAAAAACTATTGGCCTGGAGTAAAGTCTTTGAGTGTGTGTCCCTCATTTATTGCCTGTGTGTGTACAACAAATGCTTAACATTACCCTCTGATAAGCCTACTGCTCGACCACACTACCACAAAATAGAGAATTAGAATTATCTAAGAGGAACCCTTGGACTCTGTGCATACTATCTATTACTTTGAGATAGTATATACAGAGCCAGCTTCCTACAACCTCACACTAGACAGTGACACAAAGGGAGGTGTAGTCTGCATTTCCAGATGAGCCATCTGTGCTAGGAGGGAGGGGAGGAGTGGTCACCCTCACTTGAAAGGGCTGTGCCTGCCCTCACACAATGCAGTATCCAACCCCCTGGTGAGTGTCTGGGGCCTGGCCTAGGCAAGGCAAGATTTCACATTCAAGAGAGACTTTGCTTTGAAGTATGCCTACTTCAAAGGAGAAATTGGGTATAAGAGCACTTCTGGAAACCAAGAGGAACCTCTGGCTGGAGAAGAGCTGCCCTACCTGTGACTGTGCTTTGTGGTGCTATCCTGCAGTTGCTGCTTCTGCCAGAGTAAGAGGGCAAAGACTGGATTTTGTGTGCCTTCCATCTTGAGAAGAAATCTCCAAGGGCTTGATTTAGAGCTTGCCTCCTGTTGTTTGAAGTATCAGGGACAACAAAGACTTCTCTCTGCCAGCACCTGGAGTCTCTGGGGAGACTCCTACTCTGCCCTGTGGTGCCCATCCAGTTCCTGGGACCCTGAAAGGAGAAGCTGGCAGCCTAGGAGGAGGAAATCCATGCACAGAGCGCCGTGTGGAGAAAAGATCGACGCAACTCCGATCTGCGGCTGAAGAAATGATGTGCCGCCAGCTCCGCGGCTGAAAATCGATGCTCGCCAGAAACGCGACCGAAGAATCGACCAACGGAGCTGGAGAAATGACGAGCAGCATCGCTGACGGAGGCTGGAGAGATTGCAACCTGCGCTGCGTGGTTTTCGGATCACCTTACGGCTGGATTTCCTACGCAAGCACCGCTGGGCTTGTTAAAACAACGCAAGGCCTGCCCGGAACTGAGAGTGCAGACCGGATTGATGCATCGCTCTCTTGCGGAGAGAAGAAACGACGCGCCCTGACCCGACGAAAGCAGAAACGACACAAGGTCTCGCTCTTGAGTGAAATCAACGCATCACAAGCCCTTTTCGCAGTGTTATTTTTGACGCACCCAAGGTACATTTTCATGTTAACAGTGTGAGTGTGTGTTTAAAACCACTTAAATAATTTATTTTTATTTTTAATTGATCACTTGACTTGTGTATTGTGGATTTTTGTCATTTTTGTCTTATTTTGTTTAGATAAATATTTCCTATTTTTCTAAACCTTTGTTGTCATTTTGTAGTGTTTTCATTGAGTTACTGTGTGTGTTGGTACAAATACTTTACACATAGCACTCTGAAGTTAAGCCTACTGCTCTGCCAAGCTACCAAGAGGGTAAGCAGGGGTTAGCTGAGGGTGATTCTCTTTTACCCTGACTAGAGTGTGAGGGTCCTTGCTTGAACAGGGGGTAACCTGACTGTCAACCAAAGACCCCATTTCTAACACCCCTCTTGAAGAGTGTCTGTCAGGCTGAGCAAAGGTTAGCCTGACAAACACTTTTTATGTTCAGGTCAGGCAGCCAGGAGCAGACATGCTCACTTTGCACAGACTCCAGGCTGCCTGAGCTGAACTTTGCTGGGCTGAAGAGGTCACAGCTCCTATGGGCGTGACCTCCTCGGCTCAGCAAAGGTGCCTCGATGCCCTCCCCCGGGTGACGAGGAAAGCGTCACCCATTGACTTTGACCTGGGCGCTTCAGGTTTTAACCCTGAAGTGCCCAGGGCGAGTGTCAATCAGTGACACCTCTTCACAGAATGGGGTGGGGTCAGCAGTCTCACTGACCCCACCCACCCCACTCTGTGACGAGGCTGGGACTGCTGCCTTCCTTAGGTCAGCCAATGAGGAAAGGCAGCAGTCCCAACCCTCCTGGGACCTCCTTGGCTGAAGGTAGGGTGTGTGTGTGTGTGTGTGTGTGTGTGTGTGTGTGTGTGTGTGTGTGTGTGTGTGTGTGTGTGTGTGTGTGTGTGTGTGTGTGTGTGTGTGTGTGTGTGTGTGTGTGTGTGTGTGTGTGTGTGTGTGTGTGTGTGAGAGATCTTTGTAAATGGATGTTTGGTGCGTGCATGTATGTTTGAATGTTGATGAGTGTATGTATGTTTGAATGTTGATGAGTGTTGTTAATGGATGTGCATGTGTGTGTGTTTCTGTGTGTGTGTGTGAAAGTGTGAGTGTGCTTCGACCCCCCTCCCTCCTAAAACTACCGGCCTCTACTGCTGCTAGCTATAATCAGTGTGCAAAGACAGTTGTTTGAATACAGCTCTGTAGCAGGTACTGGAAGCACCTCTAGTTTCCTTCCTTCGGCCTACACGCCTATTTCCTAATTTTATTTTACCACCAGTAACCAGCACTATCATTTGTTGAGTATATCTTGATAGTTCAATGTGGGATAATAGAACTAGTCTTGTATGCTAACTCATCAGTGGTTATAGTTGTATATTATCCTCTTCTTGAAAGATGCCAAGAGCTAAAAACTCCAGTAGTAATCACCTTAAGCTACTACCTCATACAATACTTCAGACAAGGAAAAATAAGCAATAAGAGTTAGCAAAAAGATTGAGTTTTGCAAACTGCTTTTCCAGACTGCATTACTACACCCAATACAAATACCTCACAGCAAAGAGGAGAGAGTTAAGTTTCAACAATTCTGTAATGTTTGTTTCCCGTGATTTGGCTACCGTAGCCGTTCTATAGCTTACCGAAGTATGATGAGCAAGGGAACACATGTCAAAAGAGATGGAATTTAACAATGTGGAGCTTTTCCAACCATACTGCCTTTTTCGCTCCTTTCACCCCAGAAGACTCAACCACTGTACCAAGGGTCTCCAACCTTTTTTGTAATAAGCACTACTTATGTTCATTGGAAATCATCCCCAGCTACTAACGTTATTAGTGTTGTGAATGTGGCCACTTCAGACAGCATTATATTAATGACCCCCATAGTCCGAGTTGCCAGCAGTAATGTAAAAAAAAAAGACTTTGTCAAATTAGAATGCCTCTACGTGGATATTAACAGCGATAGCTGGAATGTCACTGTCACCATAGTAATAATGTTAGTTGTAAACTTCCCCAGTGTCACATGATTCATCACTCATATATCAGGGTTAAACATATTTTTTAAAGTACATGTTTTTTCTCCATCTGAAAATACACACACATTTGTCTTAAATACACATGCTCAAATTGGCTATATATATATAATTTCAACCAAGCAAAAGCTTCTTCTAATTTAGTAGTGAGCTGTACAGAGGAGAGCTACTTACAAGTAGTTGGGGAGCTACCGGTAGCTCCCTGGCTACCCACTAGAGAAGCATGATATACTGTTACAGATACTCTTCCCAGAAGAGCACTACCTGCTATGATGTCACTGCCACGAGTATACTCGATGTCATAGAACACACCCACGGCTCACCAACCACCGCAGAAAGATGCTAACAAAAACAGTACCACTGATGGTGACACGAATGCCAAGAAAAACCTGCTCTTGGGGACACAGGACTCGGCTAATAATAGAGAAAACCTGTCACTACAGAAGGCAAGAAACTTGCCTTACGTGTCCTCATCTTAAATACAAAATCAGAAACATGGCAAGAGTCCTCACCTTAACTACAAAATCAGAAACAAGGTGCCTGCCTCACCCAGATGCGGAAATCCATCTTGAAGTGACCTTGTGTTTCAAAAAAGACTAGAACGCAAGCGTTAACCTTGTACTGTGCTGATCTTGTCCCCAACAGAAAATGGAAGTACTTCACCAGACTAGAGATCACCTACTTACTGCCTGAGCTGTCTGCTTTTGAATCATGGCAGTTCATCTCTATCCCGATTTCTGTTAATTAGCCTATGTCCTGACTAATGAGGAACATATTTCTCTTGAGCATATCAAATTTGTCCCTTAGTTCAATGTTGAGTTGCTTATATTCTGTGGAACCCATACCATTCCCTTCATTGTGTTTGTCCTCTGTTTTGTCCAGCATTATTATCTCTAAAACTGACCTCATTCACTCCCCTTTTCTACCTCAGAAACTCTCTGGAATAAAGACCTGCTACGGATAGATTTCTGCCCCTTTTCCCTTTATTTCACTGCATTGATGAAGGATGGCAGACTAACTCCAAATGTGTACCTTCAGAAGAGTTTGAGTCGTGAAACTGGAAACTGGCTTTGTTCAAAGACCTGCAGGAACAAAAAGTAGCTCTATCAAACCAAGCTATTTTATTGATCATATAACAAATGCAAGATGTGATTATTCAGATAAAATATGATTGCAGTGATTCCTGTGAAAAGTGTATACTGGGAACATGTTTGTGGAGTTAGTAAGATGTTATTTGTTGGTATACACTTGATAGAATGGTAGCGATTTAAAAATCATGCAGCAAGAGCACAAGCATTTAAATCTTCATGCAAAAAACTGAAGCTGTGGAGTTTACTACATTCAGATAATTCGGCCAATTCATCAACGTTCGATTTCTTGTGTCATTTTAGAAGATGGGGAAGTAGCTGTCTGCTTGCATCTTTTCAGATATTTTTGGGAATCAGATTTATTTTTATTTTTTTGCCTTTGTTACTGTCTGGCTGAGGACACTGAGCCCAATCGAGCCATAACAGATTTCCTCTTATTGTTACAAGGTATTATCTGATAGAGACTTCTAATTGCAGATTCCTTACCTTTGAATTTCCCCAGGCGTCAGACTGGATCTGGGGATTGTTCTTCAAACAGTACCTCTGCGCGCTGTCAGGTGTCGTCTGTTGACCCCGTGGGCGTCGTTGGTGTCGTGTTTGATGTGATTATGTTGCAATTGTATATAGGCGCCATCCTGGTGTGTGATGTCAGTTCTTTTCTTTCCGCGCCATCCTACACACAGATCCGGAGAAGAGCTACCTCAGTCATTTTTTTACTACGTCAACACGTTTGTCAAAGTTTTTTGACGAGTTTGTGGATGCGTCGAGGGACATCCTGCAAGACCGGATTCAAGCCCTGCCACTCCTGTCACCGAACTATGTCGGTGACGGATCCGCACCTTGTGTGTCTTTGGTGCCTGGAGCACATTCAAGACCCGAAGTCGTGCTCTAAGAGTGGGGCCATGAACCAGAAAGCTTTGAGGAAGCGGTCCCTAAAGATCATGGCGGCCCAACACTCGACTCCGCTTCGCTTACGGTCTCTTTCAATAGGAAGGTCTCAAGACCGGCCGCTGAGTCACCACCACTCCTCGTCCTCCAAGTCATCGGGACATTCGGGTCAAAAAAAGAAGTCATTGATGAAGGACAAGCATTCTTCAACTTCTCCCAGTCGCTCGGACAATGCAACACGGGAAGAGCGTTGACGCTCTAGGCCTCCGTCATCGGAGCCTTCACCTGGGTCGGCTCCACGCTTCCCTGACTTCCTGGGAGCCGAAGCCACCCCTGCCCAGCTTAAAGAATTTTATGAGGTAATGCGCCTCATTTTTGGGCAGTCTGACCCACCTTCGGCGCCCTCGGGCACAGGTGAGTCGGTTGAGCCCCCCTTGGGTTCAAAGTTGTCGACTTTGACCACAGCTCCGGAGGGTCCCTCTGGATCCAGTCGCGGATCCGTCTCGATGCCGATCGTGCCACAGCGACCTTCCTCGGCATCGGGTCAGACATCAACGCTCCCGACGTTGGTTGGGCCCACAGAACGATGTAGAACGACGCCGATTCCATTCTGTATGGGCTCTCCTGGGCCCAGGGTTGATCCAGACTCTTATTCTTGTGGGTATGGATACTGGTGATGACGAATCCTGCTGCCAACTGGCTCCTGGTGTACCCGCGGACTAGGAAGGTTTGGAGGCTGAGGAGGGGGCGGAGGTAGACTGGGTGACCAGTTGGCTCCCTGATCCCTAGGGGCATGGGATCCCGCGTCGGGGCTGTACAGCATGCGTGGGTCGATTGCCGGGGGGGAATGGACGCGGTTGGGTGCCCCTTCCGTAGCCACGAATGGGGCGAAAGGCAGACTGCTGAGGTCTAGGAGCAGGCGCAAGGCCAAGGGACAGGGTCGTGGCTCGGGAAAAGGTAAGGAATCTGCAACTAGAAGTCTCTATCAGATGTACAAGTTACTTACCTTCTGTAACAATATATCTGGTAGAGACATATTCTAGTTGCAGATGCCTTACCTTTGAATAGATACCCGAGCAATACCATCCCTGGTGGTGGGCTGCGAACCAAGATCACACCAAGAAGTCCTGCAGGACCGAACGGCCCATCCTCCCTGCACTGCAAACTGATTTCTAGGGACAGAAACTTCCCCTTAAGGGCCCTAGTTTTGGCGCACCACTCTGTGTTCCTCATGGCTCCGCGCTACTGATGTGGAAAGTGGTGAAAAGAAACTGACGTCTGCAAGCCAGGATGGTGCCTATATACGACGGCGATGTCATCACGTCGAAAGCGACGCCCGCGAAGTCAACCGACGCCACCTGGCGGGACGCAGAGATACTGCTCGAAGAAAAATCTCCAGATCCAGTCTGACGCCTGGGGAAATTCAAAGGTAAGGAATCTGCAACTAGAATATGTCTCTACCAGACATATCGTTACTGAAGGTAAGTAACTTGTGCTTTAAGAACTTTGAGACAGTTGCCTCCAGACCTCCCTGGGAGGTGAACCAAACCTGCCTCTGTGGCTCACTGACTTGCACTCTAGATTCTTAGCCTTTTTTTAAAAATACACACAATATCATGAAATTTGGCATCTTTGAGTGCATAGGCCTCCTTCCAGGGAACTGATTTGCTGCTATATGCTGCAAATTCTTCAAAATATGACTTCTGGTTCTGTATATTTTGTATTTTGAAAGATTTTATAACCGTATAGAAGGCATAGCCAGTCCAGATTGTAAAAATAATCTCTGTCAGAACTCTGTATGTGCTTTTCCCCTAGATGAGCTGCTCTAGAGCCATCCCTTCTCAGTTTTTGTCGAGATTTGAGAAATCATGAAAGCCATTTCTGATTGTCAGTCAGTCTTAAAGACTGCTAAGTTATTCCTAAAGTAATTTTCACAGAAGCTCCGCTGTGAGGTAAGCAGTGTTCGCTAATCTGGGTGGCAAGCACTGGTGTCTCCTACAGGTGTCGATTCACAGACACCCAGTCCTGACATGATCTCCCCAGTGAAGTTATTTGCTAACCTAACACCCCTTGCCAAGTGTGTACCTGGCAATTTGTTTTTCCAGTGCTGTTGAAGATGTGCGTTATCAAGGCTTGAGTCTTTGTTACTAGCAGCATAAATCATATTAGTGATATTTACTTGTTTGGAACATCTTGGGAATCTTTCTGTATTTATGAAAAAATATACTTTTTACTTTGAGAGTCAGGTGATGATGTAGATTTGAAGGTCTTGGAATTGTGACAATTATCTCTTAAGGTAAAGAGGTGTTGCAAGAGTTGGTTACATTTTTTACTATACTAAAATGTTATGATCGTAATTCTCAAGTGTCAGCCGCTCCTCCTCTGATCATTAAACCATCAAGTAATCGTTTTATTAATGAATGTGCCAGGATGCTGTGGTTCAGTTCCAGTATTCACAGTATGTCCTTTAGGGTTCTAGAGGGTAGGAAACTGGCATTGCACCTCAGGCTCGGTAATCCTACCTCGTGCTGGTCAGACCATAAATCTCTTTTCACGTTTCACTATCAAGCATTAAGGCGCAGGTCGCTCAAAAAATGCAGATCCCCTTTCTAAATTAAATAAAACATATAGGAGTTGCACAGGTGACGTCAAGCGTGCAGTTTGTCCATTAGAGACATCGAGGTAGGTAACATCACAGGGACACTGAGTGTGGTGACATGATTTTGTACGTTTTTGAGTATTTCAAATCTCAATTTTGTTTCATGTTAATATAGAAGGTACACCGTGGAACTAACTTCAGGCAGTGAAAGCTAATAAAATCCTTACTTTTTTAAAGATAAATAGTTGCAATCAAATAGGTTGTGAAATAGCAAAATATAGGTAGCAACTGCTACCTACTTGCTCAGTAGGTATCCGGCGTAGGGCAGGATGCATTATACGTCCTTGGGATAATCACTGAACACATAAATCACTCAAGTTTAGACCTTCTGTAAATGTGTTTCACTGAGGTTCTACTAAAAATGTGTTCTGTCTCCTGTCTTCATTAACCAATGATATATTCTCCAGGTTTAGTCGATTCCCCCTTTGATGAGTTAGAAAACAGGCTGAGGATTCAGGCCTTGGAAAATAGCAGTGGTATGACATTCATTACAGTATACCGCTTAAATAGCGCATAATTAATATACAATACGAAAGACGTCAGTTGTGGAATGAAGTCAGTGAACATCGAGCTATTGATACCACAGTCTTAATGTTTGCTTTTATCATACTCCGTCCTCACACAATCTGGAACGAAGAGATGAGTGTTCTGTACGTAAAGATGTTTTTACCATCACCGTTGGGTAACCCTGGATCCAGATGATAGCTGCTTATGCATTGTTGTGGCTTACACTAGACTCTCGTAAAATCATTACTAGAAATGAATGGCTGAGTAGCAGAAGCAGGTGCACCTACAAGCATTTATTTGCATTAGCGGCTTCTTCCCCAGTAGCCGAGAAATAGCGCCACATGCTCAGCAGTGGCATCGTTTACGCACCGAATTTTAGGAAACCTTCAACTCCTAGTATTATTCATATGCTGCATAGTACGTCCTAACTTAGGTAATCAATTTTCGAGCGTTGGCATGTTAGCCAGGTGATTATCTGGCAGGGGTCTGGCCTATAGCGGCTTCACGCTTAATCTCAGCAGCCCACCAAATATCCTCTCTGCGTGGGATGGGCTCCTAGATCAGCTTCCTTTAATGATCTGCTCACACAAGAGCAACTCCCTCTCTCGCCTGTCGTAGCTTTTTTAATCTCTATTCTTACATTAATTGTTAGTGCTTCAATATAATTTTTCACTTATTTGGCACCCGTGTCGTGTTTATGTGAAATTTCTGTTGGTTGTAGCTTCCCTATTGATGCCCGTACTGACTAATGGTAAATTATTCCCAACCAAAAGCACCGCTCAGATTGGGATTACTTAGAGAATGCCATCTGCTTCAGATGGCATTAATTGGCCCTTTCTAGGTCAACAGCACGTTTTAGGTAACAAAAAAAACAAGTCAATATTTATAGGTAGGCTAATTATGAATCCTCTGCCTGTCTCGACATTCTACACATTTTACACTCTTTCTTTCTGTCTCCCCCCCCCCTTATTGTCCTTTACAAACCTACTTGTAGTTGGCGCCAATATGGCTCTATGTTTGTATACTTATGTCCATTTTCCTGTCAGGTTATTCATCCCTTATCGACTGCTCCCTCCATGCTGTCGCTCCTCATAACTTCTCAAACAGAATGCTTGTACTTTGTTGATTTTTTTATTAGCACATGGCTGTGATACATTTTGTTAGCAGGTATCATTGTTGGTAGTATAACTCTGGACGGTGTTATCTTAGGCAGAGTCCAGTATGTACATTAACTTTGTGTTTTGCATTGTGCTCAGAATTAAACTTCTTCCTTGTTTTTCTTTTTCTTGCAGCTCAGTTTGCTCAATTGCCCCAGCTTAGTCCCCAGGAGCGTGTCTCGAGAGAAGCGACGCTGCAGCAAAGACAGGCATCCTTGGAGGCATGGTTACAAAGGGAAGCACAGACACTACAGCAGTACAGACTGGTAAACAACACTTACGTTTAATGAAGATGGAGTTTATACTTTCAGTGCCATAGATGTAAAGTTTGGGTTTTATTTTGACAGGTGGTTTTCTATACTGATTGTATAACAGCAGCATAATTTACCAACATCAGCGTTCACCTGAAAATCTCTGAGAAGTCCCTGCTTTGTATTGCTTAGAAATCCATCCCACCGTGAGCTTTGTTTATGCAGTTTCCAGTCAGACTGTATTCTTAGTTATGGATCGCAAATGTCCACTGATTTATATGAGATATTGTGCTTTGAGGGAGGAGAACAAAGGCAAGATTGTGCAATATTTGGGCGCAAAAATTGTCGTGTTTTCACATTTTGCCGAAGCAAATGAGAGCTTATAAATAGCATCACAGTTACGTGTGTAGTAATTCAGGGGTCCCATTACCAGATGTAGATGGCATGGTAGATGAAGCAAGCAGAAATAACATGGTGTTTGCTTGTCCTTGTAACCCAGGTGATGTATCAACCTGATTCTAGCTTAATGAAGCTTGAGAATCTGAGTTTGAACTTTAATTTGGCCCCATAGGTTTATTATGTAGCCAATGTATCTCTCTTAAATGAAGCATGCCCAGAAAGGTTGCCCTGTGCTTACATTAGCTTGTTGGGCTCTCTAGGCCACTAGTAGTGTCAAGGCTAGACTTTTGTATGATTGTGAATGTAGAGTGAGGAGTAAATGATTATGATCACTTTCATAACGGTGAACTACCTTCATATCTAAAGAAAGGGACCAAAGCCTGACGTCCACTAAAATGTAATCAATAACACTAGAGAGCAGCCCTCTCTATCTAAAGAAAGGGACCAAAGCCTGATGTCCACTAAAATGTAAACAATAACACAAGAGAGCAGCCCTCTCTTGAAAGTAGGTGCAATGTTCAAGTCCGAACCGTTATGAAAGTGATCATAATCCTTTACTCTTCACTCTACACAGTAATGTGTTTGAGACTGCAGAATAGCCGGACCTCCGAGGTTCCTGGACCTCTTCTGAACCATAGGCATACTCGGGTCAGTTGGCCAAAGGTAATGTCTAATTCTTATCTGATCAAGAAAATCTATTCATCCTTTTCAGATATCATGTCCGGTTATGAGGAGTATCAGGTTAGTAATATTCAGATTCTGAATATTCATGAAGAAATGGTAAGGAATCACTACTTTCTGATGGATACAACTACCTGTGGATTCCTCACCTAATGAATACTCCCATTGCGCCAGCATTCAACGGAAATCTTCTTCCTAGCTTCTGCACGTCGACGAGGACGTCACAATTGCCCACGCGACGCCGTCTGACGTCATACAGGCAATAAGAGGTCCTCGCCGACGTCAGTTCCCTTTTTTCCGTGCCATTCGAAACGGTTATCTTCGAGGGAGCTACTGTTGCTGTATCGACAGTTACAGTGTGTTTTTTGGCTATTTTTACTTTGGGACATTACAATGTTGCAAAGAAAGTCAGGATTCAAGCCCTGCCGTGAGTGTGGGGGCAAAATGTCGGTAACGGACCCACATTCTGACTGCTTGTTGTGTCTTAGTTCCGACCATGATGTTGATAAGTGTGATTCTTGTCAACATATGAATCCTAAGGCCCTGAAAGAGCGTGAGGCCAAGCTTTTTCTAGCAAAATCAAAAAAGGAGAAGAGACATCACCGAAAGTCGTCGTCACCGAAGTCTCATCGGCGTCACCGGGACTCCCGGCGTCGTCGAGAATCACGGCGCCGGTCGAGTAGGGAGAGGTCTCCATCAACTCGACGTCGGAAGACTTGGGAAGCCAGTCCCACTGTCATACCCAGCCGACGCCGCCGTTGCCGTTTCACCGACTTCGCCCATTTCATTGGGTCATCCTCCTTCAGTGTTCGAGGTTCCACAGCCTCAGATGTTTTCTCCGTCTTCGCAGACGTCGAGACCGGCGTCGGTGTCGCCTTCGAACCAGGCACCCCAGTACCCGGCTTTCCAGGCCCCTGAAGCTGATAGTACTGCATTCCTAAATGCAATGTTTTCCATCTTCCAACAGATGGCTCCAGGTGGTGGACCGGCTGGTCCTTCGGGCCCTTTGGCCTTCAACATGGGTGCTCCGGCTCCACTTCGACCGGCACCCTTTATGCCCTTTCTCCCCCTGGGGAACATGGGCTCGGCGCCGGTATCGGCTCCGGTGGCTTCGGCTCCTGCGGCTTCGATGTCTCAGACAGTGACGCCGTCTAGACCTCCTGCGACTCCGAGGCAGTCTTCACACCGTCCGGCTCCTCGTTCGGTGCCGAAGAGACCTATGGTGCCTGTAGACCCGGCGTCTGACGGATCCGAGGATCGGCGTCATTCTTCGATGTCCGCTGACGCCATGTCCACGCCGAGGATAGAGGAGAGGCTGCACTCGAGGAGGCTTGCTCTCCGCCTCCTTGAAGAGCAGGAATACCAGAGACAAGCCTTGGAGGAAGGGGAGATCGAGGACTCTCGTGAGGGTCTCCTTGGACTTGACACTGCTAATGGTCTAGATACCTCCCCTGAATGGGACTTGTCATCACCTGGGGAGTACACAGAGGAGGCGGCCACTTTTCATTCTGTCATCAGAAAGGCAGCTGACTTTCTGGACCTCCCTTTGCCAGTGACTGAGGCCAAGCAGAACGTCTTGACGGAAGTGTTGCACCCTGCCTCTACATCTGCAGAGCCACTTTTGCCTTTCAATGAAGCACTGCTGGACCCCATTATGGAAGTCTGGAAGAAGCCAGTGTCTTCTTCAGCCGTCAATAGATCTGTGGCTCGGAGGTATCGGGTTGCACCGGCTGACCCAGGTTTTCTTTCCAGGCATCCAACACCTGAAAGCCTGGTGGTCCAGGCTTCATGCTCAGCAAGATCTGCTCCTAGGTCCTTTCCGGCTGTACCCTCGGATAGAGACTCCAAGAAGATGGACATGTCATCCAAAAAGGTGTTCTCGTCATGTAGCATGGCGTTGAAGTCCACCAATGCCACATGCATTTTAGGAAGATACATTTATGCCCTGATGGACGAGATTAAATCAACGCACACGGAGGTTCCTCAGGAATTATTGAGCCTGGTCTCTGACGCTCAGGCAGCTGCAACCCAGGTTATTCAATCTGGGTTGGATACATCTGACTCGGTTGCTAGAGCAATGGGCACTGCTGTAGTTACGAGGAGGCAGGCCTGGCTTCGTAACTCTGGATTTTCCTCTGATGTGCAGTCGACCCTATTGGACCTTCCTTTTGATGGTGACAAGCTGTTTGGTGCCAAGGCGGATTCGGCCTTAGAAAGGTTCAAAGAGAGTAGGGCCACGGCCAAGTCGCTGGGCTTGCAAGCCACTTCTTCTACTTCCTCCAGATTTTTTAGGAGGTTTTGAGGATTTGGTCGTGGTTCCTTCTCCTCCTCCTTTCGAGGGAAATTCCAGCAGCCCACCTCTGCTCTCTCCTATAGATCTTTCAGAGGGAGGGGTGTAGGGTCCGTACCAGGGGAGACACTCACCAGCACTCTGCCTCTTCCTCTTCCTCTGGAGGGGTGCAGCAGGGGAGGGAAGCAGCCTTAGGCTTCCACCAATTCCCACTCACTCCACTCCTGTAGGGGGGAGGTTACTGAATTTTCTCCACAAGTGGGAGGTTATAACATCAGACTCCTGGATTACCAGCATTGTGAGAAAAGGCTATACCCTACCTTTTCGGGAGTTTCCACCCCCCCATCCCGCCCCGCCCATCTTATTGTTCAGAAGAACACCTCCTGTTGTTAGAACAGGAGGTTCAAGTCCTCCTTTTACAGGGCGCGGTGGAGTTGGTCCCAGAGCAGGAAAGGGGTCAAGGTTGTTACTCGAGGTACTTCCTGATTCCCAAGAAGGATGGTCGGTTGAGACCAATCCTGGACCTAAGGATCTTGAATTGTTTCCTCAAACAGGAAAAGTTCAAGATGCTGACCCTAGCTCAGGTGCTTTTGGCGCTGAACAATGGAGATTGGATGGTGTCTGTCGACTTGCAGGATGCTTACTTTCATATCCCGATACTCAAGTCGCACAGGAAGTATCTCCGGTTTGTGGTGGGGTCGCAGCACTATCAGTTTGCAGTCCTCCCGTTTGGTCTTACTTCAGCACCTCGAGTCTTCACGAAGGTGATGTCGGTGGTGGCAGCGGAGCTCAGAAGGAAGGGGATAGCAGTGTTTCCTTATCTGGACGACTGGTTGATCAAAGCCAAGTCTCCGGAGCTCGTGTTGCATCACCTGCAGTCGACAACCCAGTTGTTGTTCGACCTGGGTTTTTCGGTGAACGTGCCCAAATCTCACCTAGAGCCCTCTCAGCGCCTCCTGTTCATAGGGGAAGAACTGGATACAACATTGAATCGAGCCTTTCCTCCGCCTCAGCGGATTCAGGACATTCAGGTGTTGGTTCCAATGTTTCAAAGTGGAGCGGTCATTCCAGTCTTCAAGGTCCTACGTCTGCTCGGTCTGTTTGCTTCCTGCATACTGTTGGTCACGCATGCTCGCTGGCACATGAGGGCTCTTCAGTGGTGTCTCCGAAGGCAGTGGTCTCAATACAAAGGAGATCTCGAAGGCTTGGTGAGGATCTCCAGAGATGCTGCCACGGATTTGAAGTGGTGGATTGCGGACGGCAATCTTTCCCGAGGAAGGCCGTTTTCGCAAGCTCCACCAGTGGCCACAGTAATAACGGATGCTTCCAATCTAGGGTGGGGAGCTCATCTGGGGGACCTGGAAATCAAAGGTCTTTGCTCTCCAGTAGAACAGATGTTTCATATCAATCTGTTGGAGTTACGGGCTGTACGTCTGGCTCTCAAGGCCTTCCTCCCATCCCTTCGCGGTCAGTCGGTTCAGGTCCTGACGGACAATACTACCGCGATGTGGTATATAAACAAACAGGGAGGAGTAGGGTCGTACCTTCTCTGCAGAGAAGCTCCTGGGCAAAGGACCATCAGATTTGCTTGGTAGCAAATCATCTGGCCGGAGTCTTGAACGTACGTGCGGACAGTCTCAGTCGCCATTTCTCGGCCGATCACGAGTGGCGTCTCCATCCAGATCAAGTCCGGCTAATCTTCCAGATGTGGGGGTTTCCTCGGATAGATCTGTTTGCCACCCAGGAGAACTCGCACTGCCCGTTATTCTGCAGCCTCCAGTATCCGGTACAAGGAGCATTGGGGGATGCGTTTCAGAGGACCTGGTGCGACCAGTTGCTTTACGCGTTTCCCCCATACTATTGATTCCTTGAGTATTGAGGAAAATACGCCAAGACCGGGCCCAAGTCATCTTAATAGCTCCGGATTGGCCAAGGAGGGTATGGTACACGGACCTTCTCCAACTCTCACTGTGCCCTCTGCTACGTCTCCCTCTCAGGGCAGACCTCCTCTCGCAGTCGCGGGGGCAGGTTTTACACCCCCACCTCCAGAGCCTGCACCTTCATGCCTGGAGATTGAGCGGGGCAACCTGAGTTCTTTCTCTCTCCCGCCTGATGTAGGGGATGTTATCTTAGCGGCCAGGCGACACTCCACTAAATCTATCTACGCTAATAGGTGGTCTAAATTTGTGGTTTGGTGTGGAGAGAGGCAGATTGTTCCCTTATGTACTCACTTGTCGGATGTTTTATCTTTTGCATTGTCTCTAGCACAGAGGGGTTGTGCAGTGGCTACGGTTAAAAGATACTTGTCTGCTCTTTCAGCCTTTATTTGTCTTCCAGACCAGCCTTCTTTGTTTAAATCCCCTATAGTACTTAGGTTCTTGAAGGGTCTTATGAATAAATTCCCTCCCACTCCTTTCGTTATGCCTCAGTGGGATTTGAACTTGGTTCTAACTTTCCTTATTGGGTCCCCTTTTGAGCCTATGCACTCTTGCCCCATGAGATTATTGGTCCTAACGACGGTCTTTCTGGTTGCAATTACTTCTGCAAGGAGAGTGAGTGAGTTGCAAGCTCTATCTGTAAAACCCCCTTATACATCTTTTTATGGGGATAAGGTGGTGTTGAGGACCAAGGCTGCTTTCCTTACGAAGGTTGTTTCACCCTTTCATATGTCCCAGACGATTACTCTTTCCACGTTTTATCCTCCGCCTCATCCTTCAAAGGAAGAAGAGAGACTTCATTGCTTAGATCCAAGGAGAGCGCTAAGCTTTTATATAGACAGAACGAAGGATTTCAGGCTGGAGGATCAGCTCTTCATCGGGTACGTGGGACAGAGGAGAGGAAAGGCAGTCCACAAGAGAACACTCTCCAGGTGGGTTGTTCTTTGCATTAAAATGTGTTATTCTTTAGCAAAGAAAGAACCCCCTGATGGTATAAGAGCTCATTCCACCAGAGCTAAATCGGCCTCTTCGGCCTTGGCTAGGGGTGTTCCTGTGGTTGACATCTGCAAGGCCGCAACTTGGTCGTCCCTTCACACTTTTGCGAAGCATTACTGTTTGGACTCTGAGGTCAGAAAGGACGGCCATTTTGCACGGTCGGTGCTGCAGGATTTCTTGGTTTGACCATTCAGGCACCCTCCACAGAGTGCGGTACTGCTTTGGGACTCTATTCATTAGGTGAGGAATCCACAGGTAGTTGTATCCATCAGAAGAACGAGTTACTTACCTTCGGTAACGACTTTTCTGGTGGATACATTAGCTACCTGTGGATTCCTCACGGTCCCACCCGCCTCCCCGTTGCCTGTCTGGTCTAGCCAAGTAATTCTTGAGTGTGCTCCTCTTGGTTTTGAGGACTTGTATATATTCTGTATATATATATATTCATATTGATATATATTGTTCATATACTTGTTTATTTGTTTAAAAAAAAAAAAAAAGAAGGATTGAGTTATTGGAATTATGTAATTATTTGGAATATCATTAAATTTAGCAATTTGTTCTTTCATCTCTATGGCCTTTTATTCTCAGGCACGTAAAAAATGTTGGTACTGACATCGGCACGTCGGCGAGGACCTCTTATTGCCTGTATGACGTCAGACGGCGTCGCGTGGGCAATTGTGACGTCCTCGTCAACGTGCAGAAGTTAGAAGAAGATTTCCGTTGAATGCTGGCGCAATGGGAGTATTCATTAGATGAGGAATCCACAGGTAGCTAATGTATCCACCAGAAAAGTCGTTACCGATGGTAAGTAACTCGTTCATCAGGCAATCTTTTGATAATATTAAAGTCAGGGATTGGTTCAACAAGGATTGCTCTAATGCTAAATCAGCCTTAAAATTAGCTATTATGACTCATTCACAGGGGGCAATTAAAACTGCGAGGTCTATGTATAATAAAACCTTGCAACTGGCAAAGAGAAAGTGGGAAGACCTCACTTGGCAGAAACTGTTGGACGCCAACAAACTTTGAGATAATAGGACTTTTTGGGAATTACTGGCGAATAGACATAGAGGGGATTATGGCACCATCCGTACACATATTCAGCCTGAAAGATGGGTGGAAAATTTTTCTCAGCTTTATGCTTTACCTATGATACAGGACTCTTCCTCATCGTCGCAGGCTGAATTGTGTCTTGAGATTGTTGATCAAGGAAGGTCTATGAATAGTACCGCAGATTGCATTGTTTTCTCAATAACGGAAACTATAGCTGCCATTAACTCCCTAAAATCAGCCAAGGCTCCAGGCCCTGGTAAGATACCGGGGGATCTTTATAAATCTGAGCCAGTTATTTGGTCCTGGTATATTAAAACACTATCTAATGCTATAACCGCAGGAGTCCCTATTCCCAACACCTTGAAAGGGGCTGAATTAATTCCTATCCACAAGAAGGGTGATGTGGTTTCCCCTGTTAATTACAGACCAATTATCCTCATTGATAATCTCCAAACATTTTTTGCTAAGCAGCTTTTGGATAGTGGATCAGGTTTTTAGGCTGACCCTTCTACATTGGAAATATGTAATCCTGGCAAAACAAAATTTGTATGTTGCTTTTGTAGACCTTCGGTCTGCTTTTGATTTGATCCCTAGAGAGAAGTTACGGGAAATTCTATATAGACTAGGCATTCCTGGTAATATTGTACACTTATTACAAAGGCTGCATGAGAACACATATGCCCAGGTGAGATGGGGTAGTCAGGGAGAGTTAACTGATCACATAGCCATTCGGCGGGGGGTTCGCCAGGGCTGTGTCCTTGCACCAACCCTTTTTACCTTGTTAATTAACGAGGAGGTGCATGTTGTGTTTTCTTGCCAAAATGATGCCCCCTCGCTGAATGCGCAAAAAAATCCCTATTTTGCTATTTGCTATTTGCAGATGACTCTCTCCTGATTTCTGAAACCCCCATGGGTCTGCAGATTTTGGTTGACCGGTTCAACACTTTTTGTGCGGACCATCGTTTGGAACTTAATGCCAGCAAAACCAAATTAATGGTATTAAGTACGGGCCCTACTAGGAGATGAACTATTACCTTAGATGGGGCTCCCTTAAGTAAGGTATGTTCTATAGATTACCTGGGAGTAAGAATTACAAACAATATGCAGTGTAAGGATCAGATTGGTAAGAGTGTTTCACTTCTTCAGCATAGGTCAGGTGCTATTCTGCGCTTTTATTATACCACTATTGCGAAAGCTGTTTCTCCGGCTATTAAAATTTATTTAGCAAAGGTGCAGGGTGCAGCGATATATGGCGCTGAGGTATGGGGTCCTTTTAACACCAACTTCTCTTCCAGGGGATCCTCATCAATAGTCATAAACATTGAATATTCCCGCCCTTGTGCGGGGACCCCGGAGCATATATAAAATACACACATATTAACATGTGTAAAAAACAGCAATGCAGGCTATAATGTTAAAAACAGGCTAAAATGCTTTATTTCTATGAAGTTTTTATTTTATTTTATTTTTTTATATTATAAAGCTACAATAGAGAATAAATATCTACCCAAGCCCCTCAAACTAGGCTTAGGGAAGTAAGCAGCAGCAAACTCTAGAGAAAAAGAGAAAAAAACTGCATTGAAAAACAATGAAGCATTCTTAGCCAATAGGCTGCATGCAGGTTAACACAGGAGAACCATAAAAACGTTGGCACCGTGCCTTTAAGACCCTGAGCACCTCCAGTATCCCACCATGCCTCAGGGGTGAAGGAAAGGTGACAGTTGGTTCACAGTTAGGTCAGTTCTTTTTTCCGGCTTCTTCTGAGAGGATCCTGGAGCATTGAGCTCTCAGTTTTTCTGAGTTTTTCTCAGAAAAATTCTTTAAAAAAGCGTTTTTTTCATTTTTCACTCGACAAATAATATCTTTGTCTGAGCTAGGAAGGTTTTTTCTGACAGAAAAATGCCTTCTCTTTTTGTCAAATGCCCTGCTTGTGGGAAGAAGAAGGCCCAGTCAGATCCCCACTCTCTGTGCATAGTGTGCCTGCCTCAGAGTCACTGCCCTGACACTTGTAAGTACTGCAAGAACATGTCTAGGAGGACTCTGAAAGACAGAGAGAAGATCCGACTTCATGGGCTTCAGGAGAGGAAAAGAACATCGTCTTCCTTACTTCCCAGACAGCCAGAAGGCCATTCTCAGGAGAGAATGGCCCGGTCGACGTCGACAGGTAGGAAAGTGCCTGTTTGTTCACCGTCGACGTCGTCGCTACCACCGTCTCACCGGCATAGATCGCCGTCGACGGCGACACACCCGACGTCGAAGGGAACGGCGTCGAGGGAACATCAGAGCAGGGGCAGGTCTCCGTCGACGGCAGCCCGCCGATCGACGTCGAGCCATCGCCGGCAAAGGCTGTGCGCCCCCCGACGTCAGGACACACGACGTCGAGATCACCACGACGGCACGAGAAACATCCGCCGTCGACCTCCCATCGCTCCACGTCGAGGCACACGACGGCGAGCAGGTCGAGGTCCAAGGAGAGTCGTTCGACGTCAAGACACTCAACGTCGAGGCACTCAACGTCGAGGCAGGACCAACCGACTGGGCGCCCTTCGACGTCGAAACAGCCATCGACGTCGACGCAGGTTTTACCTGTCCCACAGGGAGCAGAACATCGCCCCACGCCAGACAAGGCGCCATCTCCAGTGGTCTCCATACCGAGCGACTCTTCTCGGTCAAGAGCGGCATCTGGGCATGTCTCGCCCATCAATTTATCTCCGAGATGGCTGGAGAGCCTCAACAGACCAGCGGCCTCCCCAGATTCGCAGTATTCGCGAATGTACTCACCTACTGCCTCCCTGCCAAGAACGCCATCACCGACAGCCAGGGCAGAACGGGCTCGTTCAGCTCCTCGACAACCAACCGCGAGGCCTAGACGCTCTGCTACAGCGTCTCGCAGCAGATCTCGCTCTCAACGGAGATCCAGGTCGCGGTCAAGGAGAAGATCACCCTCTTGGTCTTCATCAGGTTCTTCTGTCGGGCGTTACTCACCCACCCTTACAGATTCACCACCTGCTAGAGTCTCACCGGTGGATGATATTACCACATTCAACGAGGTGTTGCTAAGAGGGGCGCAGAAACTCAACATAGAGGTTCCAGAACCATCTACCTCCTCATCGATCATCTTTGAGACTCTACAACAGAGATCAGCGTCGAAAAAGTTGCTGCCTCTAGTGCCTGGCTTGCTGCAGCCAACCATGGACACTTTTCTGGCCCCAGCATCGCTTAAGTCTGCCCCGGCTAGGATTCTTAAGAAATACAAGGCTCCAGAACAAGACCCTTTATTCCTTAGAAAGGATCCGCCACCGGACTCGGTGATCATAGCTGCCGCCCGTAAGACCCACTCGGTGGCATCTTCATCCACGGTACCCCCGGATAAAGAGAGCAGGCATCTAGACTCTCTAGGGAGGAAGATATGCGGGACGGCGGCTTCAGCAATGAAGGTCTCCAGTGCGTCTGCGCTCCTGGGCAGGTACGATCGTTCTCTGTGGGATTCCCTCAGTAGATTTACAGAAAAATTGCCCAGAGAAGACAGACAAGATTTCCAGGAGATACTACAAGAAGGATGCCTGGTATCCAACCAGGTTATCAGCGCGGCAGCGGATGGGGCGGATTTGGCCGCTCATGGGTACGCACATGGTATCTGTGCGAGGAGATCTTCCTGGCTGAGGCTCACTGGCTTGAAACAGGAAGCACAACAACGCATCCTGAATCTCCCATTTGCCGGGAACTCTCTATTCGGTGCCCATGCAGACGAAGAGATGGCCCGCATGAAGACAGAGGTGGATACCTTGAAGGCGGTGGGCCTCGAAAGAAAGAAAGATTTCAGGACGAGGTACAGGCCGTATGATAGACGCCCTTTCCAGCAGAGGGTTCAAACCCCTCATTGGGCGCAAAGGTCACAGCAGCGACAGGGACGACCTCTTTTTCAACGAAGAAACACAAGGGAGCGAGGGTCAAGCAGACCTCAACAATCTACTCCAAAAGCACCCACCAAGCAATGAAATCTCGCTTCCCTCGACACTGTACACCACTCCGGTGGGGGGAAGTATTACGGCTTATCTTCACGAGTGGCACTCTATCACAAGAGACAAATGGGTGCTCAATATTGTCGAACATGGCTATTCTCTTCTTTTCAAACAGCCTCCACCACACTTGCCACCAACCAAAGACAATCCATCTCATCTCAGCTTGCTACGCAAGGAGGCTCTCGCCCTCCTAAGAAAGAATGCCATAGAAAAGGTTCCACCGGCACGAAGAGGACAGGGGGTCTACTCCCGTTACTTTCTAGTGGCAAAGAAGGGTCGAGAGGGCGTTTTCAGGCCAATCCTGGATCTACGGCTGCTGAACAAATACATAAGGAAGCAGAAGTTCAGAATGCTAGCGCTTCACCAGATTTTCCCTCAACTGCATCAGGGAGACTGGATGTGCTCCATCGACCTGCAGGATGCATATTTTCACATCCCAATAGCTCCAAAACATCGAAAATTCCTGCGCTTCCGAGTAGCGTTACAACATTACCAGTTCAGGGTTCTACCCTTTGGCCTGAAATCTGCCCCAAGAGTTTTCTCGAAATGTATGGCAGTGGTGGCGGCACATCTCCGAAGACAAAGAATATACATATATCCATACCTAGACGACTGGCTACTAAAGGCTTCTTCTCCGGAGCAGGCGAGAAGCCATCGGGACATTGTACTAGGAGTTTGCGAACCTCTAGGTCTTCAGGTCAATCACCAGAAGTCAACCTTGACTCCAACGCAGAATCTTCACTACCTAGGAGCTATCATAAACACAGAACTACAAAAAGTGTATCCTTCGGAGGAACGACTATCCTCAATAAACAAGAAGTGCCAGGACCTGTTGAGAGCCAGCGCACCTACGGCACGTCAGGTGACATCACTACTGGGCTCTATGGCATCGTGCATTTTTATTGTCCCAAATGCCAGACTCCACATGAGACCCCTCCAAGAGGCATTGGAGACCAACTGGAGCCAGAGAACAGGTCGCTGGGAGGACACGGTGCGGCTACCGGAGGTAGCACTTCAGTCATTGAGATGGTGGATGCACAGACCGCACCTGTCAGTGGGTGCTCCGTTTCACCAGGTGCTTCCATCCGACACCCTAGTAACGGATGCATCTCTTCAGGGATGGGGGGCTCATCTAGGTCCTTTTCAAGCACAGGGTCTGTGGTCAGACAAGGAAAAGCAGTACCACATCAATCTGCTAGAACGCAGAGCGGTCCATCTCGCTCTCAAGTCCTTCATACCGCTAATTCAGGGGAAAACTCTCTTGATACAGACGGACAATACAACCACGATGTATTACTTGAACAAACAGGGGGGAACGAGGTCCCTACCCCTATCGCGAGAGTCCCAAGCGATATGGCATTGGCTCCTGGCCAGAGGAATGTCAATTACAGCAGTTCACCTGCCAGGTCAGCAGAACGTGGAAGCAGACTTTCTAAGCAGACACCTGGAGGACGTTCACGATTGGGTTCGCAGACGAAGTAAACAAGAAATGCCCAGACTTCGCATCCAGGTTCTACCGTCCGGGATCTCGAGGGAATGCCCTGTTGATCGACTGGTCAGGGACATTTCTTTACGCTTTTCCGCCGATTCCCCTCATTCCGGCAGTGATCAGCAAACTTTACAGATCCAGGACCAGAATGATTCTTATAGCGCCGCAATGGCCCCGACAGTTCTGGTACACGGATCTCCTCAACCTGTCGGAAGAACCTCACAGGAGGCTGCCGTGCAGACCGGATCTTCTGAGCAGAATGGAGGGCAGGATTCTACATCCCAACCTACCCTCTCTGAGCTTAACAGCATGGCTCCTGAATTCCTGCAGTATGGGCACCTAGGACTCTCGCAGGAGTGCATGAGCATCTTGAAAGAGTCCAAACGACCTTCCACGCGGCGTTCCTACGCTTTTAAGTGGAAGAGATTCTACATATGGTGCTGTCAGAAAGGTCATAATCCCATACGGGCGCAGGAGGATGTCATACTGTCCTATTTGCTTCATCTAGCTAAGTCCGGTCTGCAGGTATCATCTATTAAGGTACATTTGTCTGCTATTACTGCCTATCGCAAATCACCTTCTCAGGAATCCTTCTTTACAAAACCTGTAGTCAAGGATTTCTTAGAAGGTTTGAAGAAAGTTTTTCCGCCAATTCGGAGGCCTTCTCCTCCATGGGAACTGAACATAGTCCTGGCAAAACTTATGGGCCCTCCTTTCGAGCCTATCCATAAGGCCTCTTTACAACACCTTACGTGGAAGACGGCTTTTCTAGTGGCCATTACTTCGGCGAGGAGGGTCAGTGAAATCCAGGCCTTGTCTGCAAAAGAACCGTACACGGTTTTTCATGACAATAGAGTGGTTATGCGAACTCACCCATCTTTCCTTCCGAAGGTGGTGTCAGAATTCCATATTAATCAGACCATAACTTTACCGACGTTCTTTCCCAATCCGGAGACTCCGGCAGAGAAAGCATTGCACTCATTAGACTTGAAAAGAGTGCTGAAATTTTATCTGGACAAGACAAAATCGATTAGACACTCTAACCGCTTGTTTGTAAACTATGGTCATTTAAGGACAGGAGAGGCAGCTTCTAAACGTACAATATCAAGATGGATAGTTTCTTGCATTGTTAATACTTACCAGCTAGCTAATAGACAATTGCTAGCGCGGCCTAGAGCGCCTTCCACAAGGGGTAAAGCGGCTACTGCTGCTCTCCTTAACAATGTTTCGATATCTGAGATTTGTAAAGCTGCTACATGGAAGTCTGTCCATACGTTTACAAGACATTATTGTTTAGACTCAGATGCAAGAGCGGATGCCCAAGTGGGGCAGGCCTCTCTAAGAAATCTATTTGCGTAAGACATATCTATTCCTGCACTTCTATCGGACAGTCCGCTGGGTTTAGGGATGGGCTTGCTAATCTATTCAATGTTTATGACTATTGATGAGGATCCCCTGGAAGAGAAGGATAAGTTACTTACCTGTAAATCCTAGTTCTCTTCCAGGGGTATCCTCATCAAAGTCATAAACAACCCACCCTCCTCCCCGGACGCACGTCTCCTAGAAGTGCAGGACAGACTGTGTTTTGAATCAGTTATACAAATTGTCACCGTAAAAAGAACTGACCTAACTGTGAACCAACTGTCACCTTTCCTTCACCCCTGAGGCATGGTGGGATACTGGAGGTGCTCAGGGTCTTAAAGGCACGGTGCCAAAGTTTTTATGGTTCTCCTGTGTTAACCTGCATGCAGCCTATTGGCTAAGAATGCTTCATTGTTTTTTAATGCAGTTTTTTTCTCTTTTTCTCTAGAGTTTGCTGCTGCTTACTTCCCTAAGCCTAGTTTGAGGGGCTTGGGTAGATATTTATTCTCTATTGTAGCTTTATAATATTAAAAAAAAAAAAAAAAAAAAAAAACTTCATAGAAATAAAGCATTTTAGCCTGTTTTTAACATTATAGCCTGCATTGCTGTTTTTTACACATGTTAATATGTGTGTATTTTATATATGCTCCGGGGTCCCCGCACAAGGGCGGGAATATTCAATGTTTATGACTTTGATGAGGATACCCCTGGAAGAGAACTAGGATTTACAGGTAAGTAACTTATCCAAACTGACCGTGGGCGAGAATAATTTAGCAAGAGCTTTTCTTGCATGTCCTCACAGTACACCATTGATCCCGGTCTTTTTGGACCTTGGACTTCATCGCATTTCTGATGTGATAGCCTTAAGACCCTTTCTATAAAGGGTACTAATTTGGACCACCCCTGAGCTCACCGTTTACAGGGACTCCCTTTAAGATATCTTAGATAGACCTAATGCTGTCTCTATTCCTTGGCTCAAGCATGCTTCCAAGTGGTTTTACATGTTGGGACTTGAGTATTTTTGGGAGAACCCGCACAATTTGACGAGGGCCCAGAAACAACTTTTGAAATCTGTTTACTGGTCTCACGTCAAGAATGATTATCTTTTATGTACATCTTATGGTCGTTTGACAACACAATTTCTTGCTTTTAAATGGCATCCCCAGTTTGAATCTTATTTGGACTTAATTGCTGACTTACTAAGTAAGAGCTTGAATGCTCGTTTTAGATTTGGGTGTCTACCGTTAAAGTTCTTTACATGTTGCTGGCGATCATCATTAACACTTGATTTGTGTCCTAGCTGTAATTGTGTAACTGAATCTGTAGTACATTTTATGTTTTTTTGTCCTGCTTATGCCTCTGTTCAGCAAAAATGGATACGACTTGTCTGTAGGAGTATGGGCATAAGACAATGTAAAGCTGCCTTAAGGATATTGCAGAGCGATACCTCCCTTATCTCAATTTGTGCGGTTAGCAAGTTCATTGTGGCCGCATGGCATATACAATCTCGTTTAAAAAAAAATGCATTTTATTAGTGATACTTGTTCTTAAATTTCTATGTCTTTGTATTTATTATGTGCGTATATTTAGGATTGTTTTGATTTTATGCTTTGATGGTTGTATTTTTGACCGAATAAAGCTTATGTGATTGACTGTGAATGTCTTTCGAAAAATGAAAATGAGCGATTTCAGAACAAGTAAACTACTATGGGGGTTATTCTAACTTTGGAGGAGGTGTTAATCCGTCCCAAAAGTGACGGAAAAGTGACGGATTTACCACCAGCCGTATTACGAGTCCATTATATCCTATGGAACTCGTAATACGGCTGGTGGTATATCCGTCACTTTACCGTCACTTTTGGGACGGATTAACACTCCTCCAAAGTTAGAATAACCCCCTATATGTTTCAATTAAATTACACTTCACTTGAAACCGTTATACTAACTCTCAGGGGATCAGACAGTCACCTGATGTCTGGGGTAAATGGTCCACCTATAAAGTAGCTTCTCCTTAAAGAAAAGTCTGATAAAATCAACTTTATCTTTTTGCCAGCCTAAATTCAGCAGGATCTTCCATAGAGGTAAATCCTTCCATTCTAAGACTGGATATTCTAAACATCAAAAGACTCCCTACTCATGTTAGTTGTTAGACCTACTCAGTGGACCCATCGATTGAGTTAATCACTCACCCCACTAACTACTTAACCTTCTGCCCAGGCCCATCCAAGCCTGCCTGTGCTTGTCTGTATATCTCATTCCACAATGAAGCTGTCATTGAAACTGTCAGGGTATTCATATATATGGCATCCTGGGCCAAAGGTTTTGAGACCTGGTGTTTATTTTTTTGTAAATATATCGTTATTACTTTTTTATACCTAAGACAAGCAACAGCTATAATTAGGCACAACAGTAAACATTGCATGTAGTATTTCCAACAGTATCTCCGCCCCAGGCACAGTAGCACACACATGCCACATGAAAGCAACATTCTGTAGTTTGATATTTTCTTTCTTGTTCCTCAGATTGTGAGGTGTAGTAGCTGCCCCTGTGTTTATTTTCCCCTCAGTAGTTAACAAGACCGCCCTTCCCCACACATGTTATTGCAGCAACCCAGCTGTTCAGCATCCATCCCCTCCCCAGACTCCGTAAGTTTATTCATCATGGCTGCCCACAATTGTAAGTCTTCCTCCAAACTTCCATCAGTACACGCTTCTCTCATCTGTCTTTCCTCCGCATGTCATTTTGCCAGGATATGTAGGTAAGGGCTCTAGGAGAAAGCTAGTGGATTGTGAGGCGGCGTTTGCCTACCACCAGTCCCAGAGAGTCCACTCTTTGGACATTGTTAGACTCCCAGCACGCAGTGGCTGGAAGTATTTTCTATAGCTATGGTGACAACCCTTTGTGAAGTTGTTGCTACTTCCAACTAGAACTCTTGCATGAGGCTACACTCCCAGAGCATATGCAGAAACGTAGCTTTACTGGCATTGCAGCGAACACAGGCTAGTGACCTGTTTGGTACTATTTTGTGCAACCTATCTGGTATGACATATGTGGAGTGCAGACAGTTAAAGTGAATACATTTAATTCTTGCATTACTTGCTATGTTTTGCACCAATTCACATGTTCACCCCCATTCTTTCTCCTTTAGGGTACAGGCAGCTCCTTGTTCCATCCCTGCATGGCAGTTGGGGCTATTTTTGGTCTGTTGACCTTTAGGGCCTTATAGAGTTAAGATGTCGAGTGACGTGTGGGTGGCCCCCAGCAGGGTACCTAGGGTTATAGTGATCTGGGGCAGATCCGGGAAACATGGCTATATTTCTCATTCCATTCCAGCCATTTTGCAAACTGTAGGATCTGTTCTCCCCCATACCAAATTTCTCATTAGCTTTTGCTAAGATAATGAACTTATCCCCAGGAAATAGATCACCCAGCATGGTGCACCCATCTTCCTCCCATTTTCTCAATGACATGTTCAGTTGGATCTGTCAGAAGGGCTGTAAACACTGCAAAGAAGGGCACCAGTAGAGAGGGTCCTCTTGAGAACAAGTTCTACTGTCATTTCCCACTCTTCCTTAGTCACTCTCCAAACAATGTACGGGACCCTGGCAGGCTGCCTTGCCCCCTTCATTAGACACACCAGTAAGGTTTCAGTTTCTATAAGCCCTTCTGGTAGTCTTTTCTCCCAAGTCTCTGCGTCCCCACACCACATTGCATATGAGGTTTGTGCAGCTAGTTCATAAAGCTTCACATCCGACAGGCTCAGAGCTCCCTTCTCTCTGTTCTTTTTCAAAATTCCCCTTTGGATTTTATTTTGCTTGCCCGTCCACACCAACAAGATCAACAAACTATCTAAGTTTCATAAAGTGTTCCTAGGGATCGGATTCAGTAAACTTTGTAGCTTATAGAGGTATTGCAGGAGACATACCAATTTTTGCCGCGGCCACCCTTCTGATTACAGAGAGTTGCAGGGTATTCCAGAATCGGACCGAACTGCACTGGACATGCACTATCCTCCCTATAATGGAATCATGTTGTCGCTGCTCAGTTTGCAACAGGTATCGGAAGCTGTCCGTCTCCCACCTCAGATCCAGATCTGGTATTTCCTCCGGTGTCCTGTGCACCAGCAAAGTCAGAGGAAATAGTAAGGATTTCTCCTGGATTATTCGAAGCCCAGAGACCTCCCTGAACTGCTGTAGCTTGACGAGTAAACGGGGACCCAAAGTCTCAGGCTGGTCAGATACACCAGGGCCTCGGCAGCATGCATCGATACCATATGATTCATTGCTCCCAGCTAGATACCCTGGAGTCCCAGTGCGTCCCACATCCTTGCTGCCAATAGCTCAACCACCAGGGCAAAAAATAAAGGTGTAAGTAGGCACCCCTGCCTCGTGCCCCTATCCACTACCCAACTGAGAGAGACCACGCCTCCAGATTGTACCCTAGCGGAAGGGTCAGTTTACAACAAGCGCACGGAAGATGGAAACTGCGATCCAGAACCCATCTTCTCCAGTTTAGCAAACATAATCTCAAAATCCAGGGTATCAAATGCCTTCTCTATGTCCAGGGTAACCAGCACCGCCTCCATATCCATGTCCTTGGTCTCATAGAGCACATGACTCAGGTTCATATGTGTGCCACGTCATGGGATGAAGCCTCTTGTCCTTCATGTATCGGTGTTGCCATAACTCAATTAAGTCTATTGGCGATAACTTTAGCCAGGAGCTTAGTGTTGATATTAATCATGGAGAGGGGCTCAAGGACCCCAAGGATTCTAGGCATCTGTTTGGTTTGGGTGTTAATATGATTGAAGATTCTCTCATGAAGGCAGACAACCGCCCAATCCATCTTGCCTCATCATATACCTTGAGGAGTTGAGCAATCAGTTGCCCTCGGAACATGGCATAGAGCTCTGTCAGTAACCTGTCTGTCCCAGGTGCCTTCCTCCTAGACATACCCTGAAAGTCCTTCGATAGCTCTTCTGACTGCTGATCCTTAACCATTTTTAGCACCTGGGCCCGAAAAAGCCTCTGTAGCTTGTACTCTTGTCCTCGGTACGTTCTCAGGGCCTTGTTGACCAGTTCACCAGTCTAGGTCGGTTATGGTTGAGAGTGGAGAGTAGCTGTTCTGTGGAGATTTTGTTCCAGGGCCTTCGGGGGATAGGTTGTGTGCGAAGGTGTTGGGTCTTGCGTCTGAAGGTGAAGTGGACACATCTGTGGTCGGTCCAGTGAATCTCGGAGGAGTGGCTGAAGGATACGTGGTTGCTGGCGGAGAAGATGGGGTCGAGCGTGTGTCCGGCGATGTGGGTGGGGGTGTTCACCAGTTGCTTGAGTCCAAGGTTGTCGAGTAGGGTGGTGGTGTTGGGGTCGTTGTTCTTCTCCAGGTGGAAGTTCAGGTGTCCGAGGAGGATGTGGTCAGGTGAGGCTAGGGCGTGCGGGGAGATGAATTCTGTGATGGATTCGCTGAATGGGGCGCGTGGGCCAGGGGGCCTTGTAGACGAGGGTTCCTCTGAGGGTGGTCCTGGGGTCGGTGTGGATCTGGAAGTGCATATGTTCTGCGGCGAGGGGGGTGTCTTCAGTGGAGGTGGTGACGTTGATGGAGCTCTTGTGGATGATGGCGATTCCTCCTCCGATTTGGTTGGCGCGGTCTTTCCTGGTGATCTTGTATCCGTCAGGGATGGCTAGGGCGATGTCGGGGGCCGATGAGGCGTTCATCCAGGTCTCAGTGATGAAGGTGATGTCTGGTGCGGTAGAGTCCAGGAGGTCCCATAGTTCAATGGCGTGCTTGTGGACGGAGCGTGCGTTGATGAGGATGCACTTGAGGTGGTTGTTGGAGCGTGGGCTGGTGGATGGATTGCAGTCGCGGTGGAAGGAATGCTTGCATGTGTGACAGGCGAAGGGTCCATGGGTGCGTTTCGGGCTGGCTTGGTAGCAGGTGGTAGTTCGTCCGGGGTTGAGTGCGTGGAGGGAGGCGGCGTCGTAGCTGAGCTGGGGGTTTTGGGACCGCTGGGGGCCAGGGGTTCTGCCGCTGGGCGCAGACGGGCTTGCCTTTGGCGCGCCAGCGGCGCGGCCGCCATAAGAGGGGGAGAGGGGTCAGCTGGGGGGCGGGAGGCGGGATGACGAATGAGAGCGGGGGCGGGGCCGCACGGGTGGCAGCGGCGGGAAAACGGGAGGCGGGAAAAGTGCAAAGTGAAAAAGGGAGAAACAGAGCAAAATCACTGGCGAAAAGGCGAGGATGGCAAGACAGATAAAAAAATCAGAGGAGGAGAAAGCTTACTGGAAGAGAAAAAAGGAACGAGATACACAGGAGGAGAAAGCTTACTGGAAGAGAGAAAAGGACGAGATACACAGGAGAAAGCGCGGTGGAGGAGAGAAAAGGAACGAGATACACAGGAGGAGAAAGCTTACTGGAAGAGAGAAAAGGACGAGATACACAGGAGGAGAGAGCGCGAGGCAGAGTGTAGAGGGAGAAAATCACAGGGGGGGAGCCAAGTGGTGAGGAGAGAGAGAAGGGAAGGACAGGGGAAGCACAAAGGAGCACCTACGACTTACCAGAGGTGGCAGGGGCCTGGGCAGGTGGAGCTGCAGCGGCGGGGAAGCAGCCTACCCGAGGGTCAAGGGTCGCTGTCTCTGCCGTGCAGCGGCCGCCATAAGGGGAGGGGTCAGCTGGGGGGCAGGAGGGGGGACGACAAATGAGAGCAGGGGGGGTGGGGCTGCACGGGTGGCAGCGGCGGGAAAACAGGAAGCGGGGAGGCGGGAAAAGTGAAAAAGTGAAAAGTGCACATTTCAGTCTGTGTACATTTCAGTCCCAGTGTACTTTCTTCCTGCACCACCACCTGATCCTTGGTCCCCCCTTCCTCCCCTCCACCCCCCAATCTCGTTGTCACCCAGAGCTAGCCGCTCTGCCACCCTTCTGCCTTTTAACACCTCTTCCATCCACGTGACCTTCTTGTATCGGGTCTGCACCAGTCCCTCTGTGCATACAAGCCAAGTCCACGCCTCCTCTGGCGTAGTAAAGAAGTGGGCCCTCCCCTGGTGTAGCTTGGCGGGGAAACAAAGCATGTATTTTAAGTTCATGGCTCTGAGCTTAGCTTTGATTGCTAGAAAGAGTTTGTGTGGGTTCTGAACTTTCTGTGTATAATCCAGGAACACCCTGGCAGCGTGATTCTCAAACTTGACTTCTCTTGTTTTTCTGAGGCATCGGAGCAGAATGTCTCCATCTTTATAGTTAAGGATGTGGGCTATGAAGGTCCAGATTGGCACCGATAGTGGCAGCACCAGTGTCAGCGCCCGGTGCGCCCTCTCCATTGCAAGCATCCGAGACAGGCCCTCCGGTTTCACTTCTTGTTGAATCCATTGCTCCAAAAATTACTCCGGGGTCGCAACCTGAACACACTCTGGGTAGCCTATGAAATGGAGGTTACTCCTACTTTATCTGCCCTCTCCATCATCCACCGTGGAGTCCAGAGTGTGCATCATCTGCAAGAACGTGTGGCCCTCAGGTTCTGGACCTCCTCTTGAAAGGCCTTCACGTTCTGAGGAGCCTCTTGTGTCCTCTCCCAGACCTTGTGGAGGTCCGCTCTGAGCAGGTTGACCTCTGTGGCCATTCAAATTAATTTTGTGTTCAAGGACCTGTCTTGAGTGCTCTATCGCTACCAGGATCTGCATTACAGTGGTTCATAATACCGCCGGGCAGCCCCTCTCTGTGTACTCCTGCCTCCGTTTTGCTGAGTTCCACACACTTCTGCAGGGTGACGGCCCCGTCCTCTGCAGCCAAGGGCATAGCAGTGCAAACGGCAGGCTACAGTCCGACAAGTGCATCCTAGCACAGGCCACCCTCCCACTCACTGCACGCTACTCAGCACCGGGCAGGCCGTGCCTGAATACCATTCCACTTGTTGCACCAGTCCCCCACTGCTGGCCCATGCCAGACCAGCCTATCCAATCTTGCAGGCCCAGCATCCTCTTTATAGGAGAGACCGCCTCAGCCTCTGCACCTTGCGATTCTCTCAGAGTCAGGTAGGTGTCTTGTCCCGCTGCCACTGGAACACCCTCTTTGTGCACTCCTGGCCAGTGCCCGCATCGAGAGCTGCTCACCATGACCGCTGCTCTCCCACCTTCTCCCTACGATCACTACTCTAATGCCTGCTCTCTGTTGCTGTTGCGGGGTCAGGCACAGCTACTGTGCCCTGCTCCCGTTGTCGGCTATGTCATCTGCCGCTCCTTAGGCCCCTCTGATCTCTGTGGGACACTATCTGGTGGCAAAAAACTGTAAAACTGTAAAACTGCCCTTGATATTCAGGAGGCTACCAGGTGCCATCCGTGACCGAATCTGCTCTCAGCTCCACCATATTTGTCAGCTGCAACATGGGGCATACTAACACAGTTTGGCAGATCTTGCATCCGAGCTGGTTACATATTCTTGTCCCACAACACCTATGGTGTAATTGGCAGGTGTTGCAGTGCATGTGCCACTGCTCAAGCCCAAGATGTTGACAGATTCTCAATGGGGCTCGCCAGAACACAGAACTAATGCATCTGTACAGCCATCTTAGCAGGCCACGTGAGACAGACCGATTGTTAAATCAAACTCTACAGTAATCATTAGGGATGACCCCTAAGGGATGATTGTATATAGAGATATTGGCTTATCCAACAACGCTTCAGCTCTACCACTAACCTCTTGTTCTGTCATTAGAATCTTGTTTACAGGGCACTTTGAAATTGGGAATCCGGAGTATAGGTTCTAATGAAGATAGGCCCTTAGCATATAGTGTTGCAGCTTTAGAATTTTTGCCGATGTGAGAATTCCCTCTTTGTTCTTCACCTGCAGTGTGGGGTGATGTCTAATACCCTTTACCCCTTCCCCTTGCCTTCCTACCGCCTATTTATCGCACCACCACATGGCTGCTCCCAAATTTTCACACACTCTTCAGTCAATTCCCAACTCAACACTTTTCTTATGACCACAAGAAGAATTTATTTTACTGCCTAGCTGCCCTTTTACTTTACTGCGGTTCTTTGGTTTCTGTCTTTTTCCTGTTATTCTAGATCTTAGACGATACTATAGGTTTTCTAAGTGAAGGTTGTTGGTTTATATTTGCTGTGAAAGAGGCAATTGCAAATAAAAATGATAATACAAATAAACTGAAAGAGGCAATATTTTAAATAAAATGTTATAGTAGCTTTTTGACTAAATCAACCAGATGAATTAGTGCACTTATAGTGCATGTATACGATGAGTTGTACCGTAAACAACAGTAGTTATTTTGGCAATGTTTGACTGTTAACACAAGTTCTGTATCATAGGAATCTTCATTGAATACTTCCCCACTGTGTCGGTGGCCCCCAGGGCACTTTTCATGAATGTATTGTACATTGAGCTGTCACACAGGATGATGTCTACGTCCATCTGTCCTTATCATGAGCAACATCCTGCAATAGCCTATCAGGGCTAAGTGTTTTTCCCCTGGAAATCCAATATTGCAATTTAAAGATCAGTAAGCATTGCAGCATCTTTTGTGCAATAAAAGTCTTAAAATGTATGAAAGGTAAGGAAAAGCCTGATAAGGTGTCCATTGAAAGGTGAAATAGTGTCATATCTTTTTTAAGATTCCAGGAGCTTCCCCTACTGGCATGCGCCTCACAGAGCCACTCAACATATTTGTTAAAGGTATTGGGGTTCTTCATACACCCCAACTTCACCAGCCACATCTTCATCTCGCAGCGCTCCCATCAGTGACATCACAGACTTTCACATGGTCTTAGCCAGGGTAGCGACTAAACTGAATATTCCTTTGGAGTCTCCACAGTCAACTGTTTGTCATTCAAATAACTGTATAGTCAAGAGCAGGCAGCTCTGAACCCCTTGCTGCCTTTAGTGCCAGGTTTGCTTGCCATTGCAGAAGAATAGTCCTTCACTCCTGCTATTATAAAAGCTACCATGCCGCTCCAATGCAAGGCACCACAACAGGATCCAGACTTTCTAAAAACTGAATCGAAACCAGATTTGGTCATAGTAAATTGAGTGTGCAAGAGGTATGCTTCAGCTCTAGAAATTACAGCTACATTAGAGTGGGACAGTAACATCGGGATGCTCCTAGAAGGAAGCTACTAATTTTTTAAAAAATGCCAGTGCAGCACTATTTATTGACGATAGGGAAACGTGTGGGCATGATCCTTTATCGATGACCTTCCAAAACATTGTCAAAAGTACTTTGCTGAAACTCTGCATGAAAGTTCACAGGTTTCTAACCAAATTATTAGCGCCGCAATTGATTCAGCATAATTGGCAGCTGTTGGGTGCTCTGATGACGTACCCATTGGCAGATATTGATTGACCCACGTTCCTACCTGGAAAGAAACAGAGGCTCCTCTAAAAATTATGAAACGTTCTTAAAGTGACAATTCAGGGCAAAAGATGGGGAGGTATTACCAGCACATGGTTCAGTCCTCGCTGGCATTTTTCAGCCTCAGCACCAACAGTACACCCAAAGCCATAGAATGTTGCCAGAGTCAAAATCATGATCAACAACCCCTCCCACCTCCGGGAGAAGGCACTGTTCAGGTAATAGAAAGTGATTATCCAGTGTACCCCATTTACCCCCATTTTCCATTCGTTGGGGGGATTGTTTCTGGCAGGGTGGCCTTCAATTGCAAGAGACAACTGGGTGCAAAATATTGTAGTCCATGGGTACTTTCTTTGTTTCAAGACTGTTTCCCCAGTTCCTGCGAACCCATCATCAAATCAACAGATACCCATAGCAAAGAATCATCAATCCAATAAAAAAGGGGGCAGGGGGATGATTGAGCCAGTTCCACTTCTCAAAAAAGCCAAGGCACACTAGGTATTGACATGAGCAGTTCGAACACTCACTCCACTCCTCCTCCTCCCCCTCCCATGGCCCAGCACCGCCCCTCTCTGCACATGCTGGCTAATCGAAAAATATTGTTTTATTTTTCAGCTGCTGGCTCAGCCAGTAGGACGATGCTCCTTTGCCATTGCGGTGGAGCCTCCCTGATTGGGCCAATCCTTGTTTAAAAGTGTTAGATCTGGAGAACTTTTCTTTGTGGCCTTAAAGGGAAATATATTGTTTAGTTTTGGCATGTTTCATCATTCAAAAAGGCTGTGTCGCTGGCTACGAGTAACAGTTTTCTAGTTATTTGAAACTGATAAGGAAACTAATGATTCTAACAAATGTAAGTATCCTTGAGCAGGCCTCTGGGGTATGTGTGCTGAGGTTCACATGTGATTTTAACTCCAGCTAGAAAAGTAGTGCTGTTCAAAACAGTTGCTGCCAAGTGAAGCATTCCAGAATTGAGGCCCGATAACCGCTACGTTTGCGATTTTATCTCAGATTGCTGTTGTCAAAGGTTAAATTGGTGTATGAGATAACAATGTTGAGGGGGCTATATACGAGCCCTCCTCACCATTATTGATTTCTGTTTGATGATTGCTTATATGTATTGATACATGTATTGTATTGGTATTTGTAAAAACTTTCAATACTACTTGCAAGGCTTAGAGTGCTTTCTAGGGTGCTCCAGTTTTGCTGTGTGTATATAGAACGTCATATCCTTGGCGAGGGAGTAAAGTGCTCCAATTTGCATCGGTTTGTTGGGCATGGATGAAAGGTACATGTTAACAAGGTACTTGCTATCTTTGGAATGGAAGTAACATATGTTTAAGCCACCTTTGATGTTCATCAGCGTGGGTGATTGAGGTATATGAAACCCACCCAATGGCATTAGAGGAGCTAAACTGTTGGAGGTGCTGTAAAACGGCCAAGAAACATATTATGTCGAGTCTGCCTAGGAGCAAAAGGTGGAACAGAGGAGCAAACCACTGGAGGCACAGTTAAACCACCAAGGGAACTTATATGCATTCTACCCAATAGCATAAGTGGAAATACTGTTAAATCATCAAGGAGTATTATATAAAGTACAGGAGCAAGAGAGGATCAGACCATTAGAGGCTGTAGTTTACCACCATCTGCCCAGGAACGACATAGGAGCAATACATTAGAACAAGGGTCTCCAACCTTAACTGTAATAAGACCTACTTATGTTCAATGAATGTCATCCCAAACTATTAATATTTAAAGTTGAGTAATTCTGACCATAGCAGACCAGATTAATAACAGCAGCAATGGTCACCTCAGTTCATCAGACTGGGTTACTAGCAGTGACGTAAAAGGTTTTTTTCAATTTGGAATGTCTGTACATGGGTAATGCATGAAAGCCATAGCTGCAATGCCCCTTGAAATATTAATCGTAATAGGTCTCCCATGCATGTTTTATCACTCAATTATCAGCTTTATTTTGGAAATGCAACCATTTTTGTTTTACAAACATCGGCTTACAAGTTATGAAAATAGACACAATTACATCTCAAATACACCATTTCAAAGCTATTTTTTGCTTGATCATTGATTTTATATTAAAACGTTGCCACGCTGTTTAGTTCTAATAGCTTCTTTATGCAAGGGACTCTTCTGGCTTGTCAGAAAATAATCTTTAAACCCTGTCTCCATATTGTGGCCAACTTTGAGACCACTGTCAAAAAGGATAGTAGCCTCAAAGGAGATTTTAGAGTCTCTTAAATGGTGGTCTTTGGAACCCCATATTTCAAATGTCAAGCTTTGCAATTATAACATCTTACACCCATCTTATTCCAGTAAATCTGGGATTGTCACTGCCAGAATCTAAATATGCATGGACTTTGGTCAGCTCATTCTGTTCACAATTTGTTCACATCGTAAAAGACAGCTTAGTAGGCATATTTGAACAAGCAGCGTGAGATCTTGCCTCATCCTATGTGCCCATTGAGTCTGCTATGGGCCTGGATCTTTCAATGCACCATCTTCCCCATAGCTTTCCATTTTGCAGTGAAACGAACTTCCTAGCATTTCCAGGCGTACACTATGAGCAGGTTTATGGTAGAGTATTGGGTCCTTTTTGATTGTTCGCCTCCTAAACTGAACTATTCAGTAAAATTTCTTTATGCCTTCTTTTTGAGTCCTCATTTACATGGGCTGCTGCAGAAATACCATTCTCCTCCAAGGGAATATTCGAGAGATCGTTATTTTACTCACCAAGTGCATAGGACTTTGTTGGACATATTCAGAGAACGTTCGGCCACTTGAATACAGGCCAATACTTCTCAGCACTCCTATTACCACACTGCAGCAACTTTCTGCCTTTTATAAGGTGTATTTTTAACCTATGCTTTACCTGTTGGTTGCCAAGACTTCCAGTTAAAACCTTAATATCCTGCCTTGAGAAAGCCCCAGTCCTGCTCACCGGGAAGGAGCAAAACACGTGTTGACTGCCTTTTTCGCTTTGTAAATCACAATTGTGAGTTTGTCCTAGCTAAAATAAACTATGCTGCACGCTAATTAGGAATGTTGTACTTTTTAACATATTGGAATTGGAAAAATAACTCATATTTTTGTTAATCAACTCTGTCCCTTACCTCTTTTTAGACTTTGTTTTAATGGGTAGGGGGTTTCCCATTACTTGGGGACTGTTGAGCACCGAGATTCCACCCATTTAACCAGGGCAACCGATTCCTGGGACAACTACCCCTTCCTTTTGCTTCTACATGTTCTCCAATTTTAACACTGCAAACCCCTTTTTTTATGTTGACGTTTTGATGCTTGAAACTCCTACATCCGTGCCGCACTGTAGTATTGATATTACTTTCTTTTTGTATCTTCACCCTTCTTTACCATTTCTGATGTTGAGAACCTGGCTAGCTTATGCCCATTTGGGCAGTTCAGAATAAAATGGTGCTGCATTGTTAGAATTTTGCATGAATTCTACATTTGGAGTTGAGGAGAACCTGAATCCTCTCGATGCGGTCTTATTTTTGTATTATGTTTTTGACTGAAACAGTGATCTTGGTAGGTTTCTGCAAACACTATATGCTTGTCGTTATAGTTTTCTTGAATACTCCCAGTGACACATCTCATCTGAGGAATGAGGCACTGGCTCATCATTCTAGTGGAATAGAATGCCTGCATCCTCTCCAATGTAAAAACAAACTCTATGCTGGACAGAGAAAGATGTTGGCTTGTGAGCTGTCATGCATTCTTGAGTAGACCATTCATGCTGCTGTTCCATTATTAGTATCTGGTATGTGACTTTTGTATTGTTGCCTAGCAATAAGCCCAGAGTAATCAAACATCTTTACTAGTTGTTATGTGAATTGAGCGAGATTTTTCATAGCAGAGTATGATATCTCACTGTGTGAAGAATACATTTCTGGAGGGTTGTTTGAGCTCTGAGTATCTTATTTCTAAGTGTTTTGCAGTAGTAGGTTTGTGGGCTTCTTGGACGGCCCAGTGGTACTCGGTGATGTTTTGTGCTTCGTCTAATATATTGAACCTGTGTCAATTTTGATACGGTCTACATTAGGATGGAAGTTGGGGACCTTGCAGATACCCTTTGAAATGCCATGGTTGCTCTGTAGCTTATACAGAGCATAAGCCACTTGAAGGCTAAATGTACTAACACCGGTTTAAGCACTGTTTAGGATCATGTAGTGGTTTAAAGCATCGAAAGCAGCCAGTAGCTTAAACAGGAAGAGAACCACATCATGGTTTTCATCTAGGGCGACGTTACTCAAAGTACGGCCCGTGGGCCGCCAGCGGCCCCACGGACCTTCCTTGGCGGCCCGCGGACACGTACAGGAAATGCCATATAATAATGGCCGCAGTATATAAACATAGAAGAGGGCCGCGGGAGCATGTGCAATCGTGGCTTCTTTGCGCATGCTCCTGCGGCCCTCCTCTATGTTTACCTACGGCGGCCATTATTTATGGCGTTTCCCTGACGATCCTGGACTTTTACGGGGCTTTTTCGTCTGCTTCCTGTCACCGGCTCCACGTCTGCTGCCTGCAAGCTGTTCTACATTTGTGGCATCTTTACAGTGCTTTATTGAGGCAGGTAAGGCTCTTTGGTTATTTATTTATGTGTTTTTAATGTAGTGTGTGTGTTACTGGGGTAGGGGTGAGAGCAGATTGCGCTGTGTGTGTGTGTTACTGGGGTAGGGGTGAGAGCAGATGGCGCTGTGTGTGTTACTGGGGTAGGGGTGAGAGCAGATGGCGCTGTGTGTGTTACTGGGGTATGGGTGAGAGCAGATGGCGCTGTGTGTGATACTGGGGTAGGGGTGAGAGCAGATGGCGCTGTGTGTGTTACTGGGGTAGGGGTGAGAGCAGATGGCGCTGTGTATAATACTGGGGTAGGGGTGAGAGCAGATGGCGCTGTGTGCAGATGGCGCTGTGTGTGTTACTGGGGTAGGGGTGAGAGCAGATGGCGCTGTGTGTGATACTGGGGTAGGGATGAGAGCAGATGGCGCTGTGTGCAGATGGCGCTATGTGTGTATGGCGCTGTGTGTGTTTAGCAATGTTTCGAAAAAGGGGGCGGGGTGGTTGTGCCCCCTATAAGCCCCGCCCCCCACCACCCCCGCTGTCACTTCAGAGCGGCCCTCGGCCGCAAACCATCCTGCAATTTTGGCCCCCGAGAAAAAGTTTGTGAGTACCCATGATCTAGGGGGTATGTCTCAGATTGTTGTCACTATTCAGAATTTCTTGGGTTGCTTGATGCCTACTTTTTTGTTGAGAAGTCTGCTGTATTCTCATTAATTATCTCTACAGTGTACCTCCCTGATTCACACTTCATCTACTGGAAAACACTGACCATCGTAAGGCTTTTCCCTTAATTAATTTGTAGATTTATATTGTAAACAAGTACCCTGTTCGGTGCTTATTACAATATTAGAAATACAGTGAACTGGACCTGATTGTAGGCCTTGAGAACAAAAACTTGGGTTAAAATGATGTTCTCTGTTGCACATCATTATGATAATATCTGGATATTGATATGTCTGTCATTGCCAAAATTAGCATTACATATTGGTGAGGAATGCATGATTGAATATGACTGACTTTTTGCCTCTTTTCATAGCCATTTTGTGCACTTACATAGACTTTAATGAGCACATGCTCCTGTCTGTTCATGCTCTGCTTTACAATATGACAATTGTTGGTCATTCATAACCTTGGAATTCTTCAAAGCCTAACTTGAGTTGATTGTGGACTCTGGTTGTTTTTTCAGGACTTATCAGAAAAGCACCAGAAGACGTTACAGCTCCTCCGAAAACAACAGACCATAATCTCAGACGATGAGCTGATCCAATGGAAGCGGCGCCAGCAGCTCGCAGGGAATGGGGGACCTCCAGAAGGAAGCTTAGACGTACTTCAATCTTGGTATGAGTTGTCTAGAATGGAGAACTTTGGCCATGCATTTAGTAAGCCACAGTACAAGCGCTTATGGACACTCTCTGCATTTCACACAAAGAAGGATGAAATTGAATATAGCTGTTATCTGCAAAATCTTTACTGGTTAATTTCTTACTATGTGTAAAGCCGCAACTTTTGTCCTTCTGTGATGTTATGACTAGTATAATTCTAATGCTGGTCTAGTGTGTTTTGGGCTTTTTGAAAATGATCTTCAGTAGGTTGAAGAACACTGCATTTTCTGTTCTTTTGGAGCACTTAAAGAAAATCGGACACTTGCTTCCGCCACGCTGGGGCAGTGCCTGCTCCTGATGCACCTATGATGGGTTCATGTGAGGAGCTGAAGTTGCCACAGGGGCCCTGGGGCTCCCCAGCAGCCCTCAGCTTTGTTTGTTGTGGGTCTCCTGGATGGACACAGAGCCCTTGGGGTCCTTGCCCCCACCTCCCCCTGATTAAAATAAAAAATAAAAAGAAGTCCTCAAGGGATGTGGTGCCTGGGATCCATAGTGGCTTGGGGAGGGGGGGCAGACACCCCCTCCCCATAAAATAGAAAAAGGTTCTGGAGTATGGGGTCCCCGTGGTCTGTGGATGCTCGGGGGCTGGGGTGGGGGGCACATGTCCCCTTACCAAATTTAAAAATAAAGACTTGATGACTCCTGCCATCACCCAGGATGGGTGCTTGCAGAGGGAGCCGCGGGCACCCTAGCGATCCTCCCGTGCCCCCAGCAAAAAAAAAAAAAAGAATGTAGGTGTCCCTACTGGGCCCCCGGACACCCAAATTAAAACAAAGGAAAAATAATAAATGAGCAGCACTGCTCCTGGGAGGAGCACTCCGTAATGCCATGAATGGGCTCTTTAAACTTTTTTTTTTAATTATTAGCTTGGTGATATCCCTAAAAGGATCAGGCACCACCAAGCATTTTTTACCTTGTGGGGACGGCAGGGAGAGCAGCTGCCTCCCAGCAACCTTAAAAAAATAAAATAAAATAAAAACAGTAAGTCTCCTGGGTTCTTGAATGCATGACTCTGGGAGAGTTAACCATATTTTTAAAGCACTCCTACCTGGAGTCCTATGCTTTTCAGCTGGAGTGCAGAGCCCTCTTGGGGTGGGATTTATGGCTGCACTTTGCAGCTTGAAATGTTGAAAAAAGAATTTGACATGTTGGTGTTTTTATTTTTACCTAAACTTTATTGCATTTTTATGACAATCACTTCTATTAAACAGTGCACTGTGGGAGTTGTTGAAGTATACATTTCATTGTAATTTTTGGTAAAAAAAATTTCAACAAAGACAGTACAAAGACCATACATGGGATTTATATGTTTTGCTATACTGATCCCTTCATACAGCCAATATGCTCCCTTTATATAGTTTTCTGTTTTGATCCTTTGACAAAGTCAGTAGGCCAGTAGGCCAGCCTTACTTAAAATGACACCCAGACCCTGTGTTAAATCCCCTTACCCACTGCCCTTTCAGACATAGAGGGAGTCTTTGGATAGCAGCGGGGGTTGAGGACAGTTTCTGGCCTGCAGCCAGTCCTATGCTATGCATGGCCCAAGACCTTGCGCGGGAGGTTTGCCTGCCCACGAGGGGTTGGATACAGCCATACGTGGCATGGAGTTGGTATTACCTATGGTAATAAAATATTACTTTACATTAAAAAAAAAACATAGGTTAAAATGATAATAACATCTTACTTTGCAAAACCACTCAATTTAACCAGTTATAGTTACCTTGGATAACTATAAATTGCACCCTAAGGCTACTATAACTCATGCCCTCGCCATGCACTACAAATTACCCCACATATTACATCACTTATGACATGATCTGTGACACCATTGATAACATGACTGCAACATTTAAAAATGACATCATTGATGACAAGACTGTGCATGACACGTGTTATAGTCACCTTAATGCACGTGTTATATCTACTTTTTTCAGTATATAAAATATATATATTTTTGTATTTATATTACCAACTGGCAGTCGCCAGTAGGCAGTTATAGTTAGGGCCATGTTTCCACAGAAATAGCATTTGTTGGCTTGCATTTATCTTTGGCGCCGTTTGACGAATCTTCACAAAAAAAAAAATTAAGTGTTACAGTGGCTCTTGTTATGCATGGAAAGTTTCGGGGTGATCTGTCAAGTGGGGACCGAGAAAAGGGGGGGAATGTGGAGGGGTTAATTACCAGATGACCTTTAGACATGTCTACAGCCCGAACCACTGGATGGAACCACTGGATGGAATTACCCCACATTTGGCAGAAACCTAGCTTCCGGTACGCAGATTGATGTTTTGCTTATTAGGAGTAAATCCGTTCAGTAGTTTTTGAGATATTAAAGGTAAAAATCATCAGTTTTTATACCTCTGGCCGCAAATATTCCGTGAATATATATGCATGCAAAAAGAATCACTCTAATTAGCTGACCACAACCTGATTAGAAAGTTGCGTCTGTTATCTTATTTCATAGGACAGGGTCCCTAAAACACACTTATATCACACCCTTGGGGTCAGGGTACCTTCACCCTGAACCCTTATGCCACTTTCAGTTTGGAATTTCACCCCTGGGACCATGTCCCGTGAAATAAAAAGGCAGCTGCAACTTTCTAGTCAGATTGCAGTCAGCCAATTACTGTGCTTCTTTTTGCACGCGTATTTGTGTAAAATCGTGAATTTGTGTGAAACATCTGTGAAATCATCACTTAGTGGCAGCACCCAGAGATATATTCAAATTAATTTTCCCTTTAATATCTCAAAAACTACTGAACGGATTTACTTCAAATAAGTGAAAGTACAGTCTGTGTCCTGGAAGCTAACTTTCTGCCAAATTTGGTGTAATTCGGTCCAGTGGTCCTGGTTAAAGGTCCTATGGGAATTAACATGGGAAACACAAAAAATGTTTACCCTCCCCGGCCATGCAGTTTTGAAAGGGGGGGGCACAGCCCCCCTCTAGAAGCCAAGGCTTCCTATGTCCCAAGGTGCCACCCTCGGGCATAGCTATTTGCTGTTGCTGAGCAGGAGGTTGACAGCTCCCACCAAGCTAGGGCAAACAGTAAATCGGCTCCCAGCGGACCGGAGCAGGAAAACTGCTCCCACCAGCTGGGAGCAGACTTTTTAACGGTTTCACTGCCACTGTCAAGCGGGCAGGAAAACAAATGAAATACATGGCTCCCACATGCAGGGAACATCATTTTTTTGCTGCCTCCCGCTGGAGGTGTGGAGCTGGCAGGGACCACGGGGGTGTTTAGGCTCCCCCCGCAGTCCCCAACAACACACAGTGGGTGTCCTGGGTGGGACCAGGGTACCCACCATGAAGTGGCCGGTCCCGGGGGATGGGGGCGAAATTGGCCAGGGGAGAAGGAACTTGTCGCCCCCATCCCCTGGCACTAATTGGCTGGGGCCTCATGGCCAAAATTGGACCAGGGAGGGGGGCACTCACCGCCAATTCAGTAATTAGCTGGGCCCTGGGGATGGTGTCTCAGTGATCAGCATTGGCCCAGGAAGGGAGCCATACGGCTCCCCCTCTCCTCTAAATAATTGGCCCGGACCCGGGGAATGAGGGTCCACAGGCCGAAATCAGCCCAGGAAGTGGTGCTGTGTGGCACTCCTCCCCTTGCATTAATTAGCTGGGTCCCAAGTCTGGGGTCCCCTGGGCTAAAATCAGCCTGGGAAGAGGGGCCCCGTAGCACCCCTCCCCTTTTAGTAATTGGCTGGGCCCCATGGGATGGGACCCCGGACTGTAATTGGCCTAGGGAGGGGGCTTTGTGCCCCCCCTCTCTGGTTGCTTGCATATGGGGGGTTGGCCACAGGCCAGGCCCCGCGGCCAACCCTCTGCCAAACACGGTCAAAGGCAATGCAAGGCGCGGGGTGGATGCCTGCAGGGGGTTGACTGCAGGGTCTGCCTGCAGGCCAGACCCTGCAGCCGACCCACCTCTGCTCATGGCTGAAGCCCGTGCAATGAGCAGAGTTGGGAGCCTGCAGGGTGTTTGCCACAGGGCCTTGCCATAGGGCAGGCCCAGCAGTCAACCATCGCTACGAACAGCCAAAGGCCAACCTCTACGGGGTTGGGTGCCTACAGGAGGTTGACTGCAGGGCCTGGCCGCAGGGGAGTTAATGTAAGGTAATTAAATATTACTTAACTTTAAAAAGCCTTAGAAATTCACTGAAAAAACTAAGATTAGAGGGACATTATAGTTAGGAAGTAGAATTGAAGAAACCTTAGAAATTCACAAAAAAAAAAAACAACAGTTACATTGACTTGTGCCCTAAGGTAACCATGCACTGGTACTTATACCACATATTACATCAGTAAGGGTGCCTTCTATAGCGTCCTTCATAATATAAGTGCAGCATTTGGAATAAAATAATTGTTGAGAAAACTGTGCATAGCGGGGTGCGAGTTATAGTTACCTTAAGGCATGAATTATAGTTTCTAGAGATAATTATAACTATAACTGTTGAATTTGTGTGGTTTTGTGCGTGTAAAATCTGAACATAACTATAACGTCCATGTAAGCTTTGTTTTTTTAGTATATATACAGGGAGTGCAGAATTATTAGGCAAATGAGTATTTTGACCACATCATCCTCTTTATGCATGTTGTCTTACTCCAAGCTGTATAGGCTCGAAAGCCTACTACCAATTAAGCATATTAGGTGATGTGCATCTCTGTAATGAGAAGGGGTGTGGTCTAATGACATCAACACCCTATATCAGGTGTGCATAATTATTAGGCAACTTCCTTTCCTTTGGCAAAATGGGTCAAAAGAAGGACTTGACAGGCTCAGAAAAGTCAAAAATAGTGAGATATCTTGCAGAGGGATGCAGCACTCTTAAAATTGCAAAGCTTCTGAAGCGTGATCATCGAACAATCAAGCGTTTCATTCAAAATAGTCAACAGGGTCGCAAGAAGCGTGTGGAAAAACCAAGGCGCAAAATAACTGCCCATGAACTGAGAAAAGTCAAGCGTGCAGCTGCCACGATGCCACTTGCCACCAGTTTGGCCATATTTCAGAGCTGCAACATCACTGGAGTGCCCAAAAGCACAAGGTGTGCAATACTCAGAGACATGGCCAAGGTAAGAAAGGCTGAAAGACGACCACCACTGAACAAGACACACAAGCTGAAACGTCAAGACTGGGCCAAGAAATATCTCAAGACTGATTTTTCTAAGGTTTTATGGACTGATGAAATGAGAGTGAATCTTGATGGGCCAGATGGATGGGCCCGTGGCTGGATTGGTAAAGGGCAGAGAGCTCCAGTCCGACTCAGACGCCAGCAAGGTGAAGGTGGAGTACTGGTTTGGGCTGGTATCATCAAAGATGAGCTTGTGGGGCCTTTTCGGGTTGAGGATGGAGTCAAGCTCAACTCCCAGTCCTACTGACAGTTCCTGGAAGACACCTTCTTCAAGCAGTGGTACAGGAAGAAGTCTGCATCCTTCAAGAAAAACATGATTTTCATGCAGGACAATGCTCCATCACACGCGTCCAAGTACTCCACAGCGTGGCTGGCAAGAAAGGGTATAAAAGAAGGAAATCTAATGACATGGCCTCCTTGTTCACCTGATCTGAACCCCATTGAGAACCTGTGGTCCATCATCAAATGTGAGATTTACAAGGAGGGAAAACAGTACACCTCTCTGAACAGTGTCTGGGAGGCTGTGGTTGCTGCTGCACGCAATGTTGATGGTGAACAGATCAAAACACTGACAGAATCCATGGATGGCAGGCTTTTGAGTGTCCTTGCAAAGAAAGGTGGCTATATTGGTCACTGATTTGTTTTTGTTTTGTTTTTGAATGTCAGAAATGTATATTTGTGAATGTTGAGATGTTATATTGGTTTCACTGGTAATAATAAATAATTGAAATGGGTATATATTTTTTTTTGTTAAGTTGCCTAATAATTATGCACAGTAATAGTCACCTGCACACACAGATATCCCCCTAACATAGCTAAAACTAAAAACAAACTATAAACTACTTCCAAAAATATTCAGCTTTGATATTAATGAGTTTTTTGGGTTCATTGAGAACATGGTTGTTGTTCAATAATAAAATTAATCCTCAAAAATACAACTTGCCTAATAATTCTGCACTCCCTGTATAGGAATACTATTTATTTGTGTTCACCATCTACAGTCGAAAAGGCAATTGTTATCTGAGACTTCTTTTATAAAAAGCCTCTGTGCTGTAGATGTAGAGCGTAACTAGGTGCAGATAGAACGAGTATTAAGGTATAATTTTATTATAGAGCACACTGTACGGTGAATAGCATGTAGGCTGTTGGGCCTCCGAGCCTGATTAAGGTGATAGATGGGGTCTTTACATGTGGCACATCCTTCTCTCACTCCGTCCGTTCTCCCAAAGTCTTACTGACCTATAGGGCAGTCAGGCATTGCCCGAAAGACTGGTCTGACAGGTCATTTTGTTGGTTGGTTGGGTTTTTGGAGTTTGTGGGCCTTTCATGGTCTGCTGGCACGGTTTTTGCTGTTAATTTCTCTGATGTTAAAACCAGCATTGCCTGCAGCAAGCACAAATCCATGCAGTCTTCCAAACCTTGCAAAACACTTATACAGTGTGACTTTAGACGTCCAAAACTGTCCCAATTTGCAAACGTGGGCCACTTTTTTTTAAAGAAATGTAATTCACTAATAGAGGCCACTTTTATTGTGATGCCCGGTCCCATTTTCTGTCCCAGTCTGACCCCGACAAAGTATGAGTTGGTACATAGTTGTTCAAAATGTGAAGTATGAAGCATTCTACACTACTCAACCCCACCACTACAACCCACCCCCCCCCCCCCCCCCCACACACACACACCAGTCCTGCCCCCTTCCCCTTCCTTAATTGGTGTCTTTGTTGTTGGAAAGGGCTGAGACTCGAGTCATCATATGGGCCACAGTCTGCAGGCTGTCTAGGGTGCAGTTTACGACTCAGAGTTGCCTGATATGTGCTTTAAGGTGTTTTGCGGGTATAGCTGCTCTAGTACCCCAGCGACCCCTAAATCCCGAAGGCTTGGTTTAAGTATAATGCCCCGCTTGGCCATGTTTCCTAAATCCTTAGGTTTCAATTCACATACACTACCCTTACTTGTCCCCGTCCCCAGATTCCGTAGGCCAGGCAGGCCCTCCACGACGATAGCGGTTTGTTCGGCTGCACGAATGGGCGCCGCCGCATTAGTTCATTACCTGCGTTTCTCAAGCTATTATAATCACCGGCTTCTAACCCGCAGAGGTTTTAATGGCGATGTCTCTTAGCAGCACAGCAGACTTTTCACGGTCTCGCGGCAGCAGCTACTAGAAGCGTTTCACTGCTGCTAATGGCTCCCACTTGTTGTGCTTGACCTTTAGTTCGATAAACGGTGCATCTGCTTCCGGTAAGTGAGCGCAGTGGGTCAGCCTTGGGGCTCTTGGGCCGCCACTCGGCGCAAGGCAGCCACCCAGAGGCGGGCAGAGCCCGTCCGTGACGCGTCCACCGACGGCCCTAAGTGGGAGCCGCGCGCCACTTATTTTCTCAGCTCCCGCCTCAGTGCTTTGTAGACCAAACCATGGAAGCCTATCCGCTGAAACCACACGTAATGACGCTGGCATAGCGAGGGCGCCAAGGGCTCTGGTGCTCGACAGCGAAGTAGCACTTCGTGCTGCCTGGTCGGCTAGTTAAAAACACGGTTGACTTTTCGGTTCAGTAGACCCCTGACATCCATGAACCCCGGTGCCACTACGCCTGCGGCACCAATATTGTCTAAGCGCGAGTCAGAATCGCAAACTGTACCACAGTTGGCCATAATCTGGTAACGCCGCACAGCAGCAGATATTCGTTTTTTAAAAAGTCTCAACTGATGGAAAGAGAAGCATCCCGTCGAGTAATAATAGCACTGTTGCCGTATCCTCACTGCAGCAGCAGCTGGCACACGGATCGGTATTTAAAGTCGTGCAAATATTACCGCGGCTCCAAAGTTTTCGTCTCAAAGGTTTCGTCGGATCAAAGCTACCAAAGTTTGAAGGAGACGGACGATCAGGAGAGGCCCGAAAAACGGGGCAAAACATGTAGGATTTAGCGCAACACATGCCAGTTCTGCAGGGTATGCCTTATTTCATGTTTAAATGCCGATGGTTTGAAAAAGGCGGTGTATATTACACTGAATATTGGTTCTGGCGATTATTTGATTAAAAAAAATATTTTGTGAGAATTGGCGATATTACTGTCTTACTCTTATAACCATCTCATTTCACATTCTTCTCGTCCCGTACGCTTGCCGTCCTTATTTTCCTCATCTCCATACTTTCTTACACTCATCCTTTCCTTTTCTCTCTTGTTACTGGGGTCACCATGACTGGTGCTTAATTTCTCAAATAATAAGTGCTGAAGCCCAGAGCATTGCTCAGAAGCCCGCTACCTGCGCATTGAATGTGGGCGTGCTATTGAATGTCAGCGGGCCAAATATAAAGGCTGTGCCTGATTCCACTTCATGGCTCTTTAATCTGCCTCCAGACACTTCTTGCCCCTTTAACTCAGTACGCTTTCTCCCCCTGTCACTGGCTTTCCATCTTTCGCTTTCTCCTCTCTTCTGCTTCTGTGTTTTTCTGCTCTTGCTCTGGGTCAAAGTCTGATGTGGAAAAAAAAGTGCCAGACACCTTTATTGAGTGCTGGTGGGCCCCAACTGCGACCACCGGCTCAAATTAAGCTCTGACCTCAACTTTCACGTGGCATCCTACCTTCTCATACCCTTTCTGTTTACTTCCTGACCTGTTATTTACTGCAATGCTTACCTTTTTTTTAAAGTCAAGCTTACCTGACTGGTGAAAAACGTAATGTTTGCTTATCAAGAATTTACAGGGGCTTGCAGCTTGGCCGTGCTTACCATTGGTTGGCTTTATTGTTACTTTTGTTTAAATTCAGTGGCTTTCCTTGTCCCAGGTTCTACATCTTATGTTTGGCCCTCACCTGAAGAATAGCCTCTTCATCCTTTCTTTGACTGAGGGGCTTCTGCCCTTTCACTACTGACTGTTAGAGAACTTTTCTCTTTGTGGTTGAGCACTCCATGATAATGAATGTTTTCCAGCTGTCCCCCTCGTGTGCTTTTCTCCGATCCCTGGTGCTTCTTTGATGTTCTTGCTCACTTGTATGCTTCTTCCCCAACCCCTCTGCACTCCAGGTGCCACTCTCTTGTGTATTTTGCCTTGCCCTGTTTTATTGCTTTTGTGTGCTTTTCTCTCTCGTGTGCTTTTTTTCAAGCATTGGCAAGCAAGACCTATAGGCTTTGCCAATGCTTTTTTTTCTGTGTTTTCGAATCTATTTTTTTTTTGCACCAATCTCCCCTCTCCTTGGGTACTTTCTTTCCGACTGCTTTTTCGAGGTATTTAGTTTGAAGTCTATATGATTTGAAATAAATGATTGAACTTAGTTTATAGGAACAGCTGTAATTACATATTTCACGCGTTATATGTATGTATTTTATGCATTAATTTGTAACTGCTGTGTTTTTAGTCATTTGTATATTTTGCCAAAAGTTTGCCAGTTGGCATACTTCCCGAGTGAACCTATTTGTCATCCGAAGACATGACAGAATTTACTATATTTATTTACTTCCAAAATGTTTTTCCCATACACTCCAAAAGTGCTATTGCTACAAATCTCAGTTCACTCACAAAAACGTGAGCACCCTTTATAACTAACCATGTCTCCAAAGAGTAACATCTACGATGTGACAATAGCTGTGCCTTCTAAGAGACCTACATGGAAGAGGTACAAGGGAGGGACAAAAGGATTTCTGTATTTTACAGTCAATGACAACCAGTAACTACAACTCTTATGTCCCCTCTGAAGAAGCAACACATGAACATTCTATACACTGCCCTAAGTCGAACTCCAGATGTCCTTCAGCCTGTTGTACTTTAGCAGCAAAACTCGCCAGTTTTTCCTTCACAGCTATGACCACCACAATGATATTGTCATCCAGTTTTGTTCGGAAAGTGGTTATGGATTACAGAGGAGTCTGGTCAGTGCCATCGCCATTGGTTCTTCCTGCCACTTCCTTGTGCTGGGTCCTAGTGGTATATATAAAAAAAAAGTCTTATTTTCCCCTTTTCCATCTTGCCATGTTGAAATGCAATAGGGTAAGTGAAGGTGTCCAGTCATCCTGTCACAGGTTGAGTAGCTTCACTGAGGACCTCTCCAGTGAGGCATAAGCAGAGCTAAGCCCGTAGTGTGGTATTACGAAAGGGATCCGACTAGTAGTGGTGTAAGGTAAGCACTCTCCAACTGCAGGATACATGTGGTGCTCCCCTAGCATGACCTCCAGCTTGTCTGCCTTCATATCTGTACCAGCCCATTACAACCCTTGTGGTTCTGGTTGCACTACTGTCTTCACAGCCCTGCCAAATCCAGGCCTTCCCACTAACCATCTGATACCTCCTTTGTAGAACCCGGGCATTCATCCAGGAGGTGGAACAACAGGAATAGCCCCAGCACCAGATTTAACGTTTTGATGCAGATTTTGAGCCCTAGTCTGAACACTGGGGGACCTCTAGTTGGAGCAGAGATCTCATCACTGAGCATCAGCTCTCAGATCTTTTGAGGGGCGTCCAGCTTGCACAGCTCCATAACTTCAGCAGCTATTTTACATGGTCCTAGACAATGTAGGTTGGCTGAAAAATGGGGATAGATTCAGGAGTTCCACTTCCTACTTTGATTCAAGCTGGAGATCTCAACCCCCCCAAGTTACTTTAAATGAAAATAACTTTATTTGAAACTCAAGCAGTCACCATTCCATTCGGAGGTGCATGGGAACCCTTTTACTCTTACTCTCAAAACAGTATTATGTAGCATCTAACTGCAATTCTGAGTTCTTCCTTCATTCCACTCTGATATTGAAGGCCCATTATGGAATTTATCCTCATTGGTTATTAGATGCATTCTCCAGTCTAAGAATACATTCTTGTGACTTTATATAGTTGTAACCACTGCCTGTTTCAGAAGAAAAAGACGCTTCAACCTGCAGACCTAAATTGTGCAAGTATAAATTCTTCTCGCATCAACCTTTGAGAAGCCAAACTGAAGTCTTGAGTGCAACAAGATGGTTTTGTTCCAGAAATCAAGGTACAAGTAGGAAGAGCTGAAGATATGTCACTTTGCTTGGACGAGAGAATAAGCTGATTTGTTTTCTTTTGTAATTTCCTTTCCTGTATATTTTTACAAACTAGGACTGGTATCGAAGAACATTCTTGCAAATGTGACTTCTCTATCTTTGCCACATAGCTTAACAATCCTACAGAAGCATCAAGCTGCAAAACATCACTGTTTTCAGTTGTTGCTCTTACATACTCCAGTTAGAGAACCTATGTGGGTCTTACATTTTGTTTGCTACCTTATCTTTCAAAGAGCCTTCCGGTGTTTTTCACAGAGACATGGTTTTATTGTATATAGTGTTCCTTGTTCTGTTTTGCTGGTGGTGTTAGGTTTTCATCTATATCAAGAAATTGCTTATCTCAGTTTTTATCTTAGGCCTTATTGTGCCATTGGAGGTGAAGCCTTAAATGATCTCGATGAGGCAAGCGTTCTTTAAGTTTCTTTATTGAATCTTTTAGGACCTCCCGCCATCCTTTTGCTAGTCATGATAGTCTTATCCCAAGCAGTAAAACAAATCACAGTTTCCTTCTTGTATTGTTTTTTTCTAAAGGGTTCATGTTCATGAAAAAAATCATGTCAATTCCATGAGAGCTAAGGCACCATTTTCTGAATAACGAAGGGGAGTCACAAGTGCTTCTTGTGCTCTAAGAAGATATTTAGGACTCAGTATTTTGCCAAGTGTAGTTCTATGTTTTACCATGATACTTGCAAGTCCTGAATAAATGTATAGTATTGTCAGCTCCTGAGTACATCATCAAGTGATGAAAAATGACCCTTCTAACAATTCAAGTATTCTTAGTCCTTGCACCCAGCCACCTCACTAGCAAATCTCATAGCCCCACCATGGTACTGTGAAAAACATAATGTTGAACGGGGGGCTGATGGTCGCCAATGCATAAGCAGTATGCCTGGGTGCTCAGCTTCTCTAACTTCTGCAGCACTTTCGGTCACTAATTTGCCTGCTGCTGTATTTCCTATAAGATTGGGAAGGAGAAAGAGCAAGGGCCAAGAGCAAGGTACATTTTCAGATCTTCTGGTTTTTATGAGCAACAAGGAGGCTCTTGTACATGAGTGCATTGAATTAAAATGGTATTTCCTTTTTTTCTCAGCCTGAAAAGGAACAACTTGAATATTTTGTTATTTCTTTGCTTCACCCTTTTTTTCTTTCTTGCAGGTGCGAAAAGTTGGCTGAACTAATTTGGCAGAACCGTCAGCAGATCCGCCGGGCTGAGCATCTCTGCCAACAACTCCCCATCCCTGGCCCGGTGGAAGAGCTGCTTGCGGAACTCAATGCGACAATCACCGACATCATATCAGCACTCGTTACAAGGTACAAATCTCATTTTCGAAATTGTTTCCCAGCCATGGACACATACCTAATGCGTAAGACCTTGGCACTCTGCTCCTGTGCAGGCTGTACAGATTACTGCATTTAGAGTCCCTTTGTGCGTGTGCAGCTGCTCTGGCATAAAAAATAGGGGCCTTGCTTCTATAAGTGTGCAGAAACTGCGAGACCCCTCTACAACCCAAATAAACAACATCTGGTCATTTAGCCAAACCCAGAATTGTCAAATGTTTTAAAAATGATATGTTTTCTGAGAACATCTTTCTAATGACCGTTCCTTACTTTCACTGGCCAGCATGAAGAAATTAATAGTTGTTATTTAAACAGCACCCTTTTAATTATTATTAGAAGCATCTCATTTTTATATTATATTTTGACACCACCTGTGGCCACTCTCCTTTATCTGTTTTGAGAAAGCAACATTCTTGCACCACTAAAGAGTGCTTCTTCAAGATGGGGAGGCAGCAAGCCCCTTCATAGAACCAATTAGCCAGTTCACACAGTTTGCTCACAAAACTGGATTTTAAGTGCGCAGAATACTGATCTTTGGAAGACTTGATCCTAACTCACAAGTTGATGATACGCAAACCTTTGCACATGCAAAGCGATTTGATCTTACGTAAGCAGACGCATCGCAGGCTGTCTGCGGTCATAGTAGTGCAGGCAGAAGTTCAAATGTAGACCTTTTGTAAAATGCAGCGAACATCTGGAATCTTCAACGTTGCTGGGTGTTCCACCCTTGCACGGAATAATTAAAATTTCTAGGGTGGAAAAATATTTAATTGGTGTGTGAGGAAAGAGCTTTGCTCATGAAAGGTACACATTTTCAACTTTGGAGAAAGAAAGCAAAGTAAAACAACAGTGTGCATCTGCACATTTCTATTATGCAAATCTGGTGGCTTCTCCACTGCACTACATATGGCAGTCAAGGACTATGTTTATTCCCCGAAATCTGCCCTTGCCATTGACAAATGTTGTTTTGGTAAATTTCCTCAAATCGTAGGCGTGCTACCTGTTTTTCATATAAAATCATGACATGCAAACTGACCTACGTGGTCCTACCAAAAACACAAATAATTTTTCCTAAATGTACTCTTTTGGGGCACCATTATTGAAATGCTTTCGGTCACATGATATCTCTGTGAACAATGCAGAATGACCACTCCATCCTAAATCAAAAATTCGAATGTCAAGGTATGCTTGTTAGCATTTTCCATTCATTTGTTCTCGTATGGATGTGTTTTACAAAAGAAAATCGTTCACTCTTGGAGTTACTGTACATAAATAAAAAAAACTGTGACAGTAAAGGACTAAGGTGGTCATTACGACTTCGGCGGTCTTTTTCCAAGACCGCCGAAGCCGCTGCTGCCAACAGACTGCCAGTGCTGGCAGTCCGAAGACCGCCATATTTAACTTAGGTAGGAAACTGGTGGAAATCCGATCCCGTCGGCTTGGCCGACGGAAGAAGAGAGGCGGTTCCAAAACCAGCACCACCACGCCAGCAAGACTCCGACTGCCGTATTACGGTACAGTACGTGGTCGGTGGTGCGGTGCTGGTGGTGGAAAACACCAGGATCCATCCCCTCCCGGACCACCACCTTGCCGGAAAAAAGGGTTTGGGGGGCGTTGATGGGAGTAGCGTCTGCGCGTGTATGAATGCAGAGGGGGGGAAGGGGTGTCTGTGTGTGAGTGCATGTATATTTGTGTGAATGCAGGGGGAAGAGGGTGTATGTCTGAGTGCATGCATGCAAGTGTATGTGTATGTCTGAGTGGGTGCATGCAAGTGAATGGGTGTATCTGAGTGAGTATTTGGGTGTGAGTGTGTGGGGGTGTATGTGACAGGAATGGAGATTCCTGTTGCCGGGTGCATGACTGCCAGCATTTTCTTGGCGGTGCGACCATCATGATAATGCTGGCAGTCTACAGAGTCGTAATACCGATGGCGGTATTGCGGCTACCGCCTTGGCCCGAGGTGCTCACCTCCTGCCCAGCAGTACAGGCGGCGTTTCAGCGGTTTGGCGGTTTGGCTTCGGACAAACCGCCTAAGTTGTAATATGGCGGTCTTCACCACCGGCCTGGCGGCAGACTGACCGCCACCGCCGCCATGGTGGTCAGGTGATAGCCAAAAGCATAATGACCACCTAAATGTAGTGTCCTGCTGAACTATGAATTATTTGTCTCTCCAAGCATCTTTATGAAGTAGATATTCTATTGCATCATCATTAGTGGCATTTATATGTTGACTGAAGAGCTGAGGTTTACAGATAGCTGCAGAAGGAAATAACCCAAGAAAGTGAATTCAGAAACTGTTATTCTAATGCCTGTGTTCATAAGGGAGAGCGAGGAGGGAAAGGAAGACAAATTCAGATTGATGAGGTAGGCTTGAGTGTGCCCAGGTGAAGTTTTCAAACTGAGACTGAGGTAGGGCAAGAATGTGCTGCATGATAATGTGTCAGAACACAAAATGTTTGATAAGAGCAGCTTAAAAGTAGGTGGAGCACAAAATGGGTATCAGCATGTAATGCGTAGACGTAGGCCCATAATGCATGCCTAGTATGACTTGATGGTGTCTGGTCTTTTGGGTTTGGGTGTTAACAAAAGACTTGTTTGTAGCACTTTTATCATAGAGAAGCAGCCGCCTCAAGTCTTGAAGACACAGACTAAGTTTGTGGCGACGGTGCGTTTATTGGTTGGTGGAAAATTAAATGTGCACATGAACCCACCACAGGTGAAAGCGACAATCATCAGCGAACAGCAGGCCAAGGCTCTGTTGAAGAACGAGAACACCAGAAAGTAAGTGCAGAATTCAAATGCTTTATTGATCCAATTGACAGATTTTTGTGTGATTAGGTGGCACTTGCACTTGGAGAATTCATGACTTATTAAAAAATTCCCGGACCTAAACTTAGGGTTCCTAGTTACAGGAAACTCCGCCTAGCGGGACGTCCCAGTAATACAGAAAGATGAAAGGAAGACGTTTTATGTGCCCTTTGGTGAGGGAAATGACTACTAAACAAACCAAGAGTAGCATAAGTCTTGTTCAGAATGGGGCACAACAGGTTTTTGTATCTCATACTAATCACCAGCTTATTAGCAATGATCAAATTCGCAATCAGAAAAATTAAAAAACAATTAGGATAAAATCCGTTTCTTTTCTTTCAAAATTATAAGCCGAGTCCATAAGAGGCCTGATATGTTCAACTGCCCCAGCAAATCAGTTTGTTGTTGTTTTATATCTATGATGTCTAAAAGCAGATTGAGTGTAATAACATCTGTATATTTTACCGCACATTTAAGTTTATTATTCTTCATATTCATGTGCTTCCAGTCCTTTTTACTAGTTTGTAGCTGGCTAGATCTTTGCCACAGATACACTTATGAATGTGTTCTAGTTTGTCCCTTTGCACAAAATACCTCCACCTGCTTGCTGTTTTATCATCCAAGAGACGCATAACATAGCAAAGCAAATCAAAAAGATCTTCAAATTGGCAGAACCATGTAAACATTTAATTGCATTCCTTACTGTCTTTTTTAAGTTTAAAAAGACATATTATGCCTCCAAATTCCAGTGGGAATGTATAAACATCTGGCTCATTGGCACACAATATCCCAAACCAAAGGAGTTTGCCTTCAAGATGTGGTCATTAGTCCTAGACTTTCATCTTTTTACGGGCCTCTGTTTTTTGCTCGTTTTGTGACTCCGTGGCACTGTCATACAATCACACAGTGCGTTCTGCCCATAAAACTGTACTTTTAAATTGGCCACTCGCAGTTGATTTATTTGAACTGTTCAGTAAGTCCATGGTAAGTTTGTGCATAGGTTGTAACTTTGGCGTGTAAGCTAAGTGTCATGTGGAATGCAACGTGTGTTTACCACACTTCAATATGTGACCAAATTAATGACTAAAGAGCACCAGTTTGCTCTGGCTTTAACGCTGTTTAAAAACACTACAGTGTAACATGGCAAGCAAAAGTGCTTTGTCATGTAGAGAAATTTACTTTAATGTTTCACCCAAGTTATCTCTACAGTGGTGCACCTTTTAAGTCCACAAGGTCGGGTGCTTAATATATGAAAGTGTAGCATGTTAGATATCATGGAATTGTTTGTCAGTGCAGTGAACTGTTATAAAAAGCTTCTGTTTACTGTGTAGGTAAATTTGCATTTTCCATAGGCTTAGCTATACAAAAAAAAGCCTCTTTTCTGGAAGTTTGCTCGGGAAAATGCTAAGACAGTTATTTGCACTCGCTAATACAAATCTATTCCAAAGTAGATTATTTTTTAAGTTGGTGGAGAGAAAACTTTGCACTGCCAGAGAGCAAACTGTTTTAGAAAATGTTTTCCCGCAAGCATCGTGCCAAAAACTGAATACACATACCCACAGTGGCTTAGGCAGAAGTGACCATGCCTCTAGCTGCAGTAAGACTGGAGTGGTGGTCACAGTGACCACAGAACCTGGCATAGCTTTATGGGAGAAGAGCAGGAACAGTTGGCAGATTTCACAAGGAGCAGTGTTCACAGTTCTTGCTTTTAAAGTTAAGATTCTGACTGGAGATCACATGGACAGAAGCCATAAATGTCCAGAGGGTTTGATATCAGCAAGGGTAACGCCACTTCCGCACTGGGCGAGGACAGTACACTTCTTCTAGGCTAATGTACAAGACTCCTAAACAGGCAATTTTTGGTGAGTGGTTCTGGGAAGGTTTGCAGTAAGCTGAGAGAAGAAGGGCTGAAAAAGAAGTTTGGGTTTTGTCAGGCAAGTGTTTACGAATGGGTGTAGGGCTATCTGCAGTCACTGGCAATTGCAATGGATAGATCTGGACCCTCATCACCACAGGTTCAGAGCATTTCTGGACCTGGACGTAAATACCTGAAGAAAGCAGACTCTCATTAACTGCTGGAAAAAAAAAAAAGATTTGAGGATAGCAGATTCTAGATTGCAGAGACTGGAACTGCTCTCCAAAGCTGAAATGATTGGTCTCCTCTTGTTGCTGCAAGGCAGAAGGGCTCCCTGACTTGAACGACGTCTGTTTGGCCTCTGTAGACTGAACCCCCAGAGAGCCTTAACTAGATAGGCCTTCTGCTTAGAAGCCTGCCTTGAAGATGTGAGGCGAAACAAGAGTGACCAGGAGGAGTTTTCTCAGTGAGAAGAACTTTGTGAACTTCAGTCACTGTTTCCCTCTGTGGAGGACTACAACAAGGTGCTGAAGCTTCTTCAAGATGGGTGCTCCCTTGACAGACAGGTTGCCCACCTAGGAGGATTTTAGTAGTCTAAAATATGACTAAGTCCAAAGGTAAATCCTTAAACTGGGGTAGAGGCTGCATATCTACATCAGCAGTGAAGCAACCTCGGAGGCTACATAGTCTTGCTTTGAGCTTGTGAAGTCAATACTGAAGGCTTCAGTGGCATTTAGACAATGACTTACCTAGATTCGAGGACCACTGGAGGGCTTTGAGAAACAAAAAAAACTTGTAAGTCCGAACTTGAAAACTTTCATAGTTTTGATCTACTGGCCTTACATGACTCCTGCTCAAAGGATGTTTGATTGAAATTGCTAATAGGTGGTTATCAACCGCTGTGACTTTCAATTAGTGCTTTGTATTTTCTTGGTACTTTAAAGTTGTAAAACGTTAAGAATCAATATTGTCAGTTTTCCATATCATATTTTGATCATTTTTGTCTTTTTGCTCATTAATTGTGTAATTCCTTCTTGATGTGTCTAACTTGATTTTGGAATGTTATTAAGTTTTGTTCTTAACTTTAATATTGTTTGATACTCTGAACTGCGTGTTGTATGTGCCATTGTTGCTAAGGGTTAAGGTTTTCTTAGAACTGTCTTTTTCAAGTAGTGTGTTTAACCTCCTCCTGACACTAATGAGAGGTCCTCTGATTATATGTATGTAGATTCAGACACATAAACACATATACATGTTGAGTCTTCCATAAGGGAGGAAGAATTTTAAAAGGTCAGATACAAGATCTGCATTAGTTCAGAAAGGCTGTAGTGGATATCCCTTGTTCAAAGGATATCTGATAAAAAGCGGTACACAGATGAGATAACTTAGTGACCTAAAGTCAAAGATTTAAATTATGACTTGAACTACTCAGCCCTCCATTTTTCTGATGTCAATATAGTGCTAATAATTAAATTATTGTATATTGCTAAGGGCTTGTTAAACAGCTAAACTGCAGTAGCAAACACAATATATTCATTCCAAGACATTGTTATTGTTAATTTATTACACAGTAATGCTTTTCATTACTTTCTTTTTATGTTTTATTTATGTCATTTGACATATGGCGCATAGTTTATGAAGTTGCGGATGCATTTCTTTCTGTTTCCAAAGATGTGTTCAGTTTAGCTTTAACATTTTAATTTTGACTTTTGTCTCTCTTCATGGAAGAATAGGTCACCATTGCCATTTATTTTAGAACATGTTTCTGCCAATTAGCTTCTCGCCACAGAGTATATGCACGTTTAGAATATGTCACCATTGCCATTTATTTTAGAACATGTTTCTGCCTATTAGCTTCTCGCCACAGAGTATATGCACGTTTAGAATATGTCACCATTGCCATTTATTTTAGAACATGTTTCTGCCAATTAGCTTCTTGCCGCAGAGTATATGCACGTCTCTCAGACAATCAGCCTGCCAGTGAATTGATTGTCTCTGAAATCATAAATGGTAGGATATGCACCTCTGTGGGTTACCATGTTCTGCTATGTTATCTTTACAAACTAATTGAATAAGCCATATCTTTCATAGAGTATAATAGATATAACTTAAGACCCACCCTTGCAGTGCATCTAGAAAGAAAAATAACCAATGGATTGGTGTTTTAAGTGTAGGGGGAAAGTTCTTCAGGAATGAGTCAGTAGACACCCACGTGCAGGAGAATTTTGTCTTTGAATATGTGAAATCCTCATAGGTATACCATAAGGTACACAGCTCTGGACAAGGCTTAACCTTCCCACCAACTGTAACTATTTACAGCCAGACACATACACACTCTATACCTCATCCCTTTCCATGTCTCTCTCTCTGCCTCACCCCTTTTTCTCTCTGTCTCATCTCTCTCTGCCCACTCCCCCACCCCCAGATGCCGTCTCAGACAGAGAATGAGGAAATACAGGATACTACCTGCTGCCACACTGAGTGCAAATTAATGAAAACCTGACCTGGCAGTATGAGGTGCTCTGGGAACTGTCCTCAGCTCATCGCATCCAGCAGCGAGTCAGTCAGCCAGTTTTCTTTTGATGGTCACATTCAGTATAGTGAACCAGGTCCCAAGGAGGTAGTGGTATGTTTATGAATTCAGAGAAATACCAAGAGATTGGATTTTCTCTTGATCTTAATAGGAATCAGAATAGAACATTTAATGAAACTACGCAAGTAACAAACATGGAAATAATCATTATGCAAGTAAGTTGCATAGCTAAGCCATGCCCACCAGGTCTTGGGTTGGAAAGTCCTTAGTGAGACCATATTATGATTAAATACCATTTAGTCTTACATAACATAAAGTTGTTGAAGTTCACTCACACTTCTAGACAATGCAGTAGTTACCAAGGAGATACATTTCCTCAATGGTTATCCTTGTGTGTAGGAGTTAAAGGTGGCTGTGTTCATTTATAAAGGAATCATTTTAGATACTGTGGTGGAAAGGGTCACCTAAAATGAGAGTGGAGTATATACGTCCCATATATGTAACCGTTGGTGTACTATACTGTAAGCAGGCATAATGCTTTGCTCCCCCCCAAATATGGGCAAAAAACAATAATGCTTCTCTTTTGACAGCACTTCAGAGTCCACCAATATCATTGACCTTGTCACATTTTGGTAGCTAAGGCAATATCCCGATAATTGTTGCTTGAGATTTTAATTATTCCAGGAAAGCTTCTGGGTCCTAAATGTCCTAGGATAATGTTCTCAAGAAGTTCAGTATTGGTTGCCAGACAGAAATAAATGTATTATATCTATTATGCAGTGGGTAAGTTAAAAGTTCCATTGACATAACATTGTACACAGGTGTGCCAAGGACGCCTAAGTTGTGTGCCCACTTTTTTCTGTCTCGATGCAGTTTTGATGCTAATTGCATGTCATCAGTATTTCATGGTCATAGAGTTAATAGCATGTGAGCTATGAGGATTCTGCTAGGCCTAGATTTCTCCTTCCATGTTGTATTTCTAATACCCATGAGCAACTACCCACGGCCTTCCAGCACAGCATAAGCCTGTGCCACCTTGAAGTGGCCCATTATTTCAGAATGTTTATCACCCTCCATGCAAAATTCCAGGCAGCATCTACCATTAGTGTTTGGGTATAATCCTTTTAGGAGTCTGGCAATAACGCACTATATACTTATGGACATATTAAGAGTTTATGTAAAGAGTTTTGTGCTAACACATTTAATGCACCTCAGAAAGTGCTTCCATATCTGCTTCGCTATCTGCCTCCCTCACTCCTCCTATCTACCTATCTCTCTATCTCACTATCTATCTCCCTCACTCACCACCTCCTCCTATCTACCTATTTCTCTATCTCTCCACCTATTTCTCTATCTCTCTCCCCTTTCCCGCCACCCCCTCTGTTACCTTGACCCAAGGGTAGGTCGCTCCCCCTGCAGCTCCTCCAGCTCCTCCAGGTTCCTGAGACCTACCTCGCAGTAAGTACCTCCCAGCTCCTCGCCCTGCCCCGCGCTACTCACCCTCTCTCCTGCTCCTGCTTCTTTTCTTCCTCTCTGTTCTTCCTCCTCGCTCCTCTTCTGTAATCTTCTTCTGTACTCTTCTTTTCCCTGTCTTCTCTCTTCATCTGTGTGCTTCTCAGCCTCTCCTGTCGCCTCTCTTCTTCTTCATCTTCTTCTGTGGTCTTCTGCCTTCTGTTCTTCGTCTTTTGTATCTTCTTCTGTGATCTTCTGTCTTATGCTTCTTCGTCCTCTGTCTTCTGTTCTTCATCTTCTGTTCTTCATCTTCTGTTCTTCATCTTCTGTTCTTCATCTTCTGTTCTTCATCTTCTGTTCTTCATCTTCTGTTCTTCATCTTCTGTTCTTCTGTCTTCTGTTCTTCTGTCTTCTGTTCTTCTGCTTTCTTCGTCCTCCGTCTTCTGTTCTTCCCGCGCCTGCCCTCCTGCTCCTGTCTCATCTCCCTCCCTCCCTCGCCTCCCCCTCTCTATCACCCCTATCTACCCTGTTCGCTATCTGCCTCCCTCATTCCTCCTATCTACCTATCTCTCTATCTCACTATCTATCTCCCTCACTCACCACCTCCTCCTATCTACCTATTTCTCTATCTCTCCACCTATTTCTCTATCTCTCCCCCCCTTCCCGCCACCCCCTCTGTTACCTATCTTCCCATCCTCTCACTCTACCTCTCACCCTCACCCACCTCTACAACCCCCCCTCCCCTATCTTCCCAACCCTACTCCTATCTCTCTCCCTAATCTCCTAAACTTCCTAACACTCACCCCCCTCCACCCTTAAACCCCCCTCCCCCAGCTCTTCTCACTCTACCTGTCCCCCCCCTCCCTCCCGCTTTCCCGCCGTGACCTCCTGCACGCCCCCGCCCCCCAGCTCCCATTCGCCCCCAGCTGACCCCTCCCCCCTCTGCTCCCTCTTATGGCGGCCGCTGCACGACAGTGGTAGCGACCCTTGACCCAAGGGTAGGTCGCTCCCCCTGCCGCTGCAGCTCCTCCAGGTTCCTGAGACCTACCTCGCAGTAAGTACCTCCCACCTCCCAGCCCCTCGCCCTGCCCCGCGCTACTCACCCTCTCTCCTGTTCCTGCTTCTTTTCTTCCTCTCTGTTCTTCCTCCTCGCTCCTCTTCTGTAATCTTCTTCTGTACTCTTCTTTTCTCCGTCTTCTCTCTTCATCTGTGTGCTTCTCAGCCTCTCCTGTCGCCTTTCTTCTTCTTCATCTTCTTCTGTGGTCTTCTGCCTTCTGTTCTTAGTCTTCTGTCTTCTGCTTCTTCGTCCTCTGTCTTCTGTTCTTCATCTTCTGTTCTTCTGTCTTCTGTTCTTCTGCTTTCTTCGTCCTCCGTCTTCTGTTCTTCCTGCGCCTGCCCTCCTGCTCCTGTCTCATCTCCCTCCCTCACTCGCCTCCCCCTCTCTATCACCCCTATCTACCCCGTTCGCTATCTGCCTCCCTCACTCCTCCTATCTACCTATCTCTCTATCTCACTATCTATCTCCCTCACTCACCACCTCCTCCTATCTACCTATTTCTCTATCTCTCCACCTATTTCTCTATCTCTCCCCCCTTCCCGCCACCCCCTCTGTTACCTATCTTCCTATCCTCTCACTCTACCTCTCACCCTCACCCACCTCTACAACCCCCCTCCCCTATCTTCCCAACCCTACTCCTATCTCTCTCCCTAATCTCCTAAACTTCCTAACAGTCACCCCCCTCCACCCTTAAACCCCCCTCCCCCAGCTCTTCTCTCTCTACCTGTCCCCCCCTCCCTCCCGCTTTCCCGCCGCGACCTCCTGCACGCCCCCAGCTCCCATTCGCCCCCAGCTGACCCTTCCCCCCCTCCTCCCTCTTATGGCGGCAGCTGCGCGACAGTGGTAGCGACCCTTGACCCAAGGGTAGGTCGCTCCCCCTGCCGCTGCAGCTCCTCCAGGTTCCTGAGACCTACCTCCCAGTAAGTACCGCCCACCTCCCAGCCCCTCGCCCTGCCCCGCGCTACTCACCCTCTCTCCTGCTCCTGCTTCTTTTCTTCCTCTCTGTTCTTCCTCCTCGCTCCTCTTCTGTAATCTTCTTCTGTACTCTTCTTTTCCCCGTCTTCTCTCTTCATATGTGTGCTTCTCAGCCTCTCCTGTCGCCTCTCTTCTTCTTCTTCATCTTCTTCTGTGGTCTTCTGCCTTCTGTTCTTCGTCTTCTGTATCTTCTTCTGTGATCTTCTGTCTTCTGCTTCTTCGTCCTCTGTCTTCTGTTCTTCATCTTCTGTTCTTCTGTTCTTCTGCTTTCTTCATCCTCCGTCTTCTGTTCTTACCGCACCTGCCCTCCTGCTCCTGTCTCATCTCCCTCCCTCACTCGCCTCCCCCTCTCTATCACCCCTATCTACACCGTTTGCTATCTGCCTCCCTCACTCCTCCTATCTACCTATCTCACTATCTATCTCCCTCACTCACCACCTCCTCCTATCTACCTATTTCTCTATCTCTCCACCTATTTCTCTATCTCTCCCCCCTTCCCACCACCCCCTCTGTTACCTATCTTCCTATCCTCTCACTCTACCTCTCACCCTCACCCACCTCTACAACCCCCCCTCCCCTATCTTCCCAACCCTACTCCTATCTCTCTCCCTAATCTCCTAAACTTCCTAACACTCACCCCCCTCCACCCTTAAACCTTCCACCCCCAGCTCTTCTCACTCTACCTGTCCCCCCTCCCTCCCCGCTTTCCCGCCGCGACCTCCTGCACGCCCCGCCCCCCAGCTCCCATTCGCCCCCAGCTGACCCCTCCCCCCCTCCTCCCTCTTATGGCGGCCGCTGCGCGACCGCGCCGCTGGCGCGACAGAGGCAAGCCCGTCTGCGCCCGTCCGCGCCTGGCCCGCACCCAGCGCCACGACCCCTGGTCCCCAGCTCTCCCAAACCCCTCTGCTCCGCTACGACCCCACCACCCTCCACGCCCTCAACCCAGGGCGCTCCAACACCTGCTTCCAAGCTCACCCCAAACGCACCCATGGACCCTTCGCCTGCAACTCCTGCAAACGCATCTTCCACCACGCAACTACCACGACCACCAGCCCACGCGCTCAACCACCTCAAGTGCATCCTGGTCAACGCTCAATCTGTCCACAAGCACGCCGTTGAACTCTGGGACCTCCTGGACTCCACAGCACCAGACGTCGCCTTCATCACGGAGACCTGGATGAACGCCTCTTCGGCCCCAGACATCGCCACTGCAATCCCCGAAGGCTACAAGATTTCCAGAAAAGACCGCACCAACCAAGTAGGAGGAGGTATCGCCATCGTCTTCAAAGACTCCATCAGCGTCACAACCTCCACCGGAGACACCCCCCTCGCCGCTGAACACCTGCATTTCCAGATTCGCACCGACCACCCTCAGAGGATCCCTCGTCTACCATCCCCCCGGACCTCGCGCCCCTTTCAGCGACTCCATCGCCGACTTCGTCTCCCCGCACGCTCTCGCCTCACCGGACTACATCCTCCTAGGCGACCTCAACTTCCATCTGGAACAAAACAACGACCCCAACACCACCGCCCTGCTCGACAACCTCGGCCTCAAGCAACTGGTGAACACCGCCACCCACATCGCCGGACACACGCTTGACCCTATCTTCTCCGCCAGCAAACACGTCTTCTTCAGCCACACCTCCGCTCTACACTGGACCGACCACAGCTGTGTACATTTCACATTCCGACGCGAGACCCGCCACCTCCGCACTCAACCCATCCCTCGTCGACAGTGGAACAAAATCCCCGAAGAGCAACTCTTCTCCGCACTCGCCGCCAACCAACCTACCCTCACCACCGACCCCAACGACGCAGCCCTCAGCCTCTCGAACTGGATCTCCAACTGCGCAGACAACCTTGCTCCCCTCAGACGCACGCATCAACAGGCCACCGCCAAAAAACCTCTCTGGTTCTCTGACACCCTCAAAGAATCGAAGAAAACATGTCGCGCCCTCGAGAATGCCTGGCGCAAGGACCACACCGCCGACAACATGACCGCCCTCAAAAACGCAACCCGCGAACACCACCACCTGATCCGCGCAGCCAAAAGGAACTTTTTCACCGACAGACTGGACAAAAATAGCCACAACAGCAGAGAACTTTTCAGCATCGTCAAAGAGTTCTCCAACCCCAACTCCAACGCCGTCACGCCCTCACAAGACTTGTGCAACTCCCTCGCCACCTTCTTCCATCGCAAGATCAGCGACCTCCACGACAGCTTCGGACACCAGACCCAACCAAGCATCACCGAACCCACCCCCCCGGCCATCACCCTCAACGACTGGACCCACATCAACACTGAAGAAACCAAAACCACCATGAACTCTATCCACTCCGGCGCCCCATCGGACCCCTGCTCTCACTTCATCTTCAATAAAGCCAACGACATCATCGCCCCGCACCTCCAGGCTGTCATCAACTCTTCTTTTTCTTCTGCTACCTTCCCCGAAAGCTGGAAACACGCCGAAGTCAACGCCCTACTAAAGAAACCTACAGCTGACCCTAGCGACCTGAAAAACTTCCGCCCCATCTTGCTCCTCCCCTTCCCTGCCAAGGTAATAGAGAAGACCGTCAACAAACAGCTTACCACCTTCCTGGAAGTCAACAACCTGCTCGACCCTTCACAAACCGGATTCCGAACCAACCACAGCACTGAAACCGCCCTCATCTCAGTCACAGACGACATCAGAACCCTGATGGACAACGGTGAAACAGTCGCCCTCATCCTCCTCGACCTCTCGGCTGCCTTCGACACCGTCTGTCACCGCACCCTAATAACCCGCCTCCGCTCCACCGGGATCCAAGGCCAGGCCCTGGACTGGATTGCCTCCTTCCTCTCAAACCGATCTCAAAGAGTTTACCTCCCACCGTTTCGCTCAGACCCCACCGAGATCATCTGCGGCGTACCTCAAGGCTCATCGCTCAGCCCGACACTCTTCAATGTCTACATGAGCCCCCTCGCCGACATCGTACGCAAGCACGACATCATCATCACCTCCTACGCCGACGACACCCAACTTATACTCTCCCTCACCAAGGACCCCGCCAGCGCCAAGACCAACCTACAAGAGGGCATGAAGGACGTCGCAGATTGGATGAGGCTCAGCCGCCTAAAGCTGAACTCTGACAAAACGGAAGTCCTCATCCTCGGCAACACCCCGTCCGCTTGGGACGACTCCTGGTGGCCCACGGCCCTCGGCACCGCACCGACCCCCTCAGACCACGCCCGCAACCTCGGCTTCATATTGGACCCTCTTCTCACCATGACCAAGCAAGTCAACGCCGTGTCCTCCGCCTGCTTCCTCACCCTCCGCATGCTCCGCAAGATCTTCCGCTGGATCCCCGCCGACACTAGAAAAACCGTGACCCACGCCCTCGTCACGAGCCGCCTGGACTACGGCAACACCCTCTATGCTGGGACCACCGCTAAACTCCAAAAACGCCTGCAACGTATTCAAAACGCCTCGGCCCGCCTCATCCTCGACGTACCCCGCAACAGCCACATCTCCGCACACCTGAGACACCTGCATTGGCTCACAGTCAGCAAAAGGATCACCTTCCGACTTCTCACCCACGCACACAAAGCCCTCCACAACAAGGGACCGGAATACCTCAACCGTCGCCTCAGCTTCTACGCCCCCACCCGTCTCCTCCGTTCCTCTGGCCTCACGCTCGCTGCCGTCCCTCGCATCCGCCGCTCCACGGCGGGTGGGAGGTCCTTCTCCTTCCTGGCAGCCAAGACCTGGAACACCCTCCCCACCAGCCTCAGGACCACTCCGCTTTCCGGAGACTCCTCCAAACCTGGCTTTTCGAGCAGCAGTAAACCCCCCCTTCCCCCTAGCGCCTTGAGATCTGCACGGGTGAGTAGCGCGCTTTATAAATGTTAATGATTTGATTTGATTTGATATACTGTCACGGATGGGACATCTTTATGCCCCGGACCAGGAACCTTTCCCACTAGGTCATACAAGGCCATTTCAAAATAGGATGTCCATAATTTATATAGCACTCAAATAAAAGCCTTATGAAGTCATATACTTTGAAAATAATTTGTGAACAGTTTGGTTTCTTTCACAGCTGATTCCTAACTGTTTTTAGTCTGTCATGGTGAAAGACCTTCTGTATATCCTCAAAGCCTTAACTGAATTGAAGTAAGGAAGAGCAGGTTCAACATCTCCCCACTCCTAAATCTTCCTCACAAGTGCCTGTCCATTGACATAACCCTTAACAGATTGAAATCACCCAACTCCATCACCTCTTCCTTGTTCTTCAGAAGAGCAACGCCTCTACTAAACACTTACCACTTAGCTTTGTGGTGCATAGACATAGAGTACTGTACAGGGTACTGTCACAATTTTTGCACAATCCCTACTTCTTATTAGGAGATTTTTTATCATCAGCCCCATAAGTCACCACATCCACCAAGTTTAAAAGGGTGCCCCAGCATATAACAGCTAGTATACCACAGTTGTTAGACATTTCAGAAGAAAAGAGTACAATTTCATAAGGTTTATGTTGGAAATTATGTGTATCTGATAAAGACTTCTAGTTGCAGATTCCTTACCTTAGAATTTCCCCCACACGTCAGACTGGATCAGGAGACTTTTCTTTCAAGCAGTACCCTTGCACGCCATTAGGTTGCGTCGGTTAACTCCGCATTCGTTGTTGGTTTGGTGGTCGCTGTGATGACGTCGGGGTCAAAAAAAGGCACCTCCTCGGCGACGTCAGTTCTTTTCTTCCTGCACAACACGCTGATCCCGAGACGAGCTACCCATGTCACTTTTTGACCGGCTTCAACACTTTTGTTGAATTTTGTGGTGACTGTTAGTGCGTCTTAGGATGTCCCCGAAGAACAGGTTTAAGCCTTGCGAGCATTGTCACCGAATGATGTCGGTGACGGATCCGCATCGATTCTGGTTGTGGTGTCTGGAGCGCGACCATGACCTGAAGTCGTGCTCCAAGTGCTGGGCCATGCACCCTAAGGCTTTGAGGGAGCGGTCCCTAAAGCTAATGGCGGCCCGGCGCTCGACTCATCGCTCCCGGTCTTATTCGAGAGGAAGGTCTCGAGACCGGCCGCGGAGTCACCACCACTCGTGGTCCTTGAAGTAATCTGGACAGCCGGGTAAGAAAAAGAAGTCGAAGAAGGCCAGACATTCTTCGACTTCCCCCTGTCACTCGGACGATGCAACGCAGGAGGAGCGTCGGTGCTCTAGGCCTCCATCCATGGAGCCTACTACTGGGTGCTCTAGGCCTCTGTCCACTGAGCCTACTACTGGGTCCACTCCGTGCACCTCATTTTTGGGCAGTCCAACCCACCTGTGGCAACTTAAGGCCTAGGGAGTCGGAGGGGGGGGGCCCTTTGTGTTCCTCACCGGCAGCTCTGGCCACCAAGAGACCCTTCTGATCCACATCTGGATCTGGGCAGGTCGCATCACTGAGACCTTCCCCGGCACCGGCGCAGTCGTCAACACTCCCGACGTTGGTTGGGCCCACAATCGATGTTGACTCAATCCTGATTCTTGACGACCCTGAGATGGAACTGCGCAAGCCGACGCCGCTTCCAACTTTGATGAGGCCTAGCCACCCCAGGTTGGATTCAGGCTCTTTTTTCTATGGGAATGAATACGAGGAAGGGTTGGCGGGGTCGCTGGCATCTTATGAATACCAGCAAGAAGACCCAAACATGGACTGGGCTCAGGAATTGGGTAAGGCCAGTGATCTTGATACCTCCCCAGACACTGGCATGCTGTCTCTTCCTACCGTGGCTATGGCGGAGGGAGCCTCTTACTCCATGGTGGTCAGTAGGGTAGCCGAGGTCCTTGGCTTTGAACTGCCTACTGTTGCGGTCAGGACTACTCTCCTGATGGAGGTGCTTCAGCCCATGGAGTCTGCTTGAGAGCCTCTCCTTTCATTCAATGAAGCCCTTACTGATGTCCTTCTGGACACCTGGTCCAAACCACCACAGGGGCTCCTGTGAATAGGGCAATTACTCGCCACAATCGGCTCGCTCTAAGCGACCATAAATTCCTGACTGTACACCCCACTCCTGAGGTATCTTCGTCATCTGGTGCATTCCCTTCCACTCCCCCAGATAGGAAAGCAAAAAGACTGGACCATCTTGGTAAGAAGATGTTTCCTTCCTCCAGTTAGTCTTTGCGGTCGATGAACACTGCATGCCTTTTGGACCATTATACCCACTCCTTGTGGGACACGGTTGCGCATGTTCTGCCGCAGATCCTGGAGGAGGACCGTGCAATCATCTCCTAGGCTGTTGCAGATGGTAGAGACGTGGCCAAGTTCACCATTCGATGTGGGCTGGATGCGACTGACTCTCTAGGTAGATTGGTTGCATCAGCGGAGGCATTACGACGCCACTACTGGTTGAGAACATCTGGTTTTTCGGGGGGTTGCAGCAGACCCCAATGGACATGCTCTTTCATGGCTCATCTATTCGGAAATAAGGCGGACTCGACACTGGAGAGATTTAAGGACTCCCGGGCAACGGCTCTGTCCCTTGGACTTTCCACTGCCCCTCGTTCACAACAGTCTGCCTTTCGCCCCTTTGGTGGCCATCTGCCATGCCCCTTTCCCAGCCACCGTGCCACGCATGCTGTTCAGCCTCTGTGTGGCCGGGACACGGAATCCCAGGGGCCTGTGGGTCAGGTAACCAGAGGTCTGTCCAGTCCACCTCAGCTGCAGCCTACAAACCTTCCTAGTCTGTCCCCCCACCTATGCCCAGTTGGCAGGAGGATACGTCATCACTTTCCCCACTAGGAATCCATCACGACGGACAGGTGGGTTTTGCAGATTGTCTGAAGGGGCTACACTCTCCCCTTCGAGCCTTCCCCTCTGGCCATGCCTCCATCTTTTTGCCAAATGACAGAGGATCACTTGGCCTTTCTCCGCGAGGATGTTGTGTCTCTCTTGGCCAAGGGAGCCATAGAGTGGGTTCCTGCACCAAAAGTAGGCTGTGGTTGTTATTCCCACTAATTTCTGGTGCCCAAAAAGGGCAAGGGCTTACGTCTTATCCTCAACCCCAGGTCCCTCAGTCTCTTCCTTATGAAGGAGAAGGTCAAAATGCTCACCTTAGCTCAAGTCCTTTCTGTCTTGGACCCAGGAGACTGGATGGTGGCGTTTGATTTGCAAGACGCTTATTTTCATATCCCTGTCTTGCCTGCCCACAGGCATCACCTACGATTCGTTGTATGTCATGAGCACTTTCAGTTTACTGTGCTTCCCTTCTGCCTTACCAGAGCCCCTCGGGTGTTTATGAAAGTGATGGTTGCAGCTCATATACCCAGGTTGGGGATTTCAGTCTTCGGTACCTTGACGACTGGCTATTGAAGGCGGATACGCCCCAGAAAGTCATCTCACCTTCAGGCTATGGCAAACCTCCTGCACATGCTGGGGTTCACTATAAACATGTCGAAGTCACACCTGCACCTCCCCCTACTCCCCCCCCCCCCCTCCCACCCCCACCCAGACACTCCCTTTCATCAGAGCTCTTGTGGACATAGCACAGGTTTCAGGCCTATCCTCTCGATCAGCGAGTTTGGGATATTCCGGCTATGAATCTGATATTTCAGCCTCTATCCTGGGTTTCAGTGAGAATGACTCTGAGGCTACATGGCCTCCTGCATCCTTCTAGTGACACATGCCAGATGGCATATGCGGGCTCTGCAGTGGGACCTGAAGTTCCAGTGGGCGCAGAATCGGGGAAATCTCTCCGACATGGTCCAGGTCACGGAGTGGACTGCAAAAGATCTGCAGTGGTTGCTTTCGATTCAGGATTGGTATCGAAGGCAGATCCCTCTCCCTTCCTTAAACAGAATTTACAATAGTGACAGATGCGTCACTTCTGGGACGGGGCAGCCACATGGGAGAAGCGGAGATCAGAGGAGTCCGGACTTCACTTCAATCTGCTGGAGTTCTAGGCGATCAGACTTGCATTGAAAGCATTCCTTCTCTCTATCGAAGGGAAAGTGGTGTAGATGTTCACCGACAACACCACAGCCATGTGGTGCTGCAACAAACAGGGTGTGGGGTCCTGGACCCTTTGTCAAGAGGTGCTGCGCCTCTGGACATGGCTGGCACATCAGGGCATTTCCGTGGTGGTTCAACATCTGGCTGGCTCTCTGAACACCAGAGCAGACAAACTCAGTCGTCGATGCATAGTCGATCACAAACGGCGTCTCCATCCGGAGGTGGTGCAAGACCTCTTTAAGCAGTGGGGAGAGCCTTGGTTAGATCTGTTTGCCTCCGAAGAGAAAGTGCAATGTCAGCAGTTTTACACGTTTTTTCCAAGACGGCTATCGCTTGGATACGCTTTTCATCTCAAGCGGAGTTCAGGCCTTCAGTACACCTTTCCAGCCATACCACTACTGCCCAGAGTTGTTAAGAAGATCAAGGACGACAGGGCACAAGTCATCCATGTGGCCCTGGACTGGGCATGGTAGGCTGGTAACCCGAGCTTCTGAACACGAACATTGATCTTCCGATCAGGCTGTCCCTTCGGGAGGATCTTCTGTCGCAACAGCAGGGAAGGTTCTCCACCTGAACCTGCCAACTCTCTGCCTTCTTGCGTGGAGATTGAGGGGTGAGAGTTGACAGTTTCATCTTTCCTCCCCAAAATCTGTAATGTTATTCTGGGAGCCAGGCGTCCCTCCAGGCTGATGGCAAAAAAAATTCAATTACTATACAGAAATGTCTATTGACCCTCTTTCTGCCTCTATGATATTCTTCTCTTCATTCTTAACTTTGCTCCGCAGGGGTCTGCTCTCAGTACTCTTAAGGGTTACCTTTCTGCTCTGTCTGCCTTCCTGCGGTTGCCTGACCAACCATTTAAGTCCCCTATTGTAAATGGATTCCTAAAAGGATGTGTGCAAATGTTTCCCCCTTCAACCTTCATTATGCCTCATTGGGACCTCAATTTGGTTCTCACCTATCTAATGTGTGCTCCTTTCAAGCCTCTACATAATTGTCCTTTCTGGCTGGTCACCATCAAGACAGCCCTTCTAAAGGCAATAACATCTGCCCGGAGGGTGAGTGAGCTGCGTGCTTTATCATCCAAGCCTCCATTCCTGCCTGTTTTTCCAGAGAAAGTGTTGCCTCGCACTAGGGCCTCTTTCCTCACGAAAGTGGTGACTCCATTCCATGTGTGCCAGTCAGTCACCCTGCCTACCTTCTATGCTCTTTCAAATTCCTCTAAAGAAGAGGAGCGACTCCACCGTCTGGACCCAAAAAGAGCATTGTCATTCTACCTTGACCACACAAGAGTTTCGGGTGGACGACCAACTCTTTGTGGGGTATGTTGGAGCATGTTTGTGCAAAGAAAGGTTGGGCAGTACAGAGGTGAACCTTTTCATTCTGGGTCGTTCTCTGTATAATGATCTGCTTTGCTTTGGCTAAAAAGCAGCCTCCTGAGGGCTTGGAGTCCCAATCCACCAGTGGAAAGCTGCGACCACTGCATTAGCATGTGGAGTCCAAGCCCTGGACATCTGCCAGGCAGCAATGTGGGCATCCCTGCACACGTTCATCAAAGACAACTGCCTGGACAGTCAGGTCTGCAGAGATCTGCATTTCGTCTGTTTGATCCTGCAGGACTTTCTAGTTTAGAAAAAGTTTCCTCAGCACTCCGCCTGGGACAGTATTGCTTGGGTAGCTATTCAAAGATATGGAATCTGTGGCTAGATGTCTCTATCAGAAGAACAAGTTACTTACCTTCAATAACATATTATCTGGTAGAGACAATATCTAGGTGCAGCTGCAGACAGATTTCTAGGCTAGGGATGAATCCTTTCAGGGCCCTAGTTTGGGCACACCTATGTCAGTGCACTTCATTGCTCCTCACTCTTGGCGTGGAAATTTGTGAAAAGTAAATGACATCCCTGTGCTGAAGTGACGCCTATATAGATATGCTGGTGCCACGCGGAACCCGAACAAAGCCACCTACTGGCATGCAAGGATACTGCTCACTAAAAATATTCCGGATCCAGTCTGATGCTTGGGAAATTCAAAGGTAAGGAATCTGTGGCTAGATATTGTTTCTACCAGAAAATTTGTTACCCAAGGTAAGTAATTTGTTCTTTAGAGTCATAGGCAAAATTACAGTTTGATACTCAAGGCACCACCAGGCACCAGTATCAAGCCCATTTTTGGTTAATGAGGGTAAATTGAGAGAGACCCTGTGTGCAAAACATATTTTGTTTTGTTTTCTCTGTTCACTGCATTTTCATCTCTTTGTCCTACATGGAACTTATATCAGAGAATTATGGTTTCTGCATTAGACAAGTTTATGCAAATCTGCGTTTGCCATTTATGTTTCTTCTTATTACAGTGAGAGCAGTGGTGAGATCCTTAACAACTGCTGTGTGATGGAGTATCATCAGGCAACAGGAACTCTCAGTGCACACTTTCGGAATATGGTGAGAGGACTTATCTTTGAGAGTTTTATCTTATTTTAATAAGCACTCCGTATGTGTCATGGTTGTTTTCTTCCCCCTATCATCAGACCCATTTTATATCATTCCTTTTTTATAAATCATGCAAACACTTCCTGATAAAAGCCAATTTCTAAGGATAACCAGATCAACAGGCCTAGCTTAGCATTTGCACTAACGTCAACCCTTCCTTTAGTTCCAGTCTGATGCATTTCAGCAATACTTCTAACCAGAGATTCCTCACCTTAGACTACTTCCCAGGAGCCAGACCGGACCCAGAAACCTTTCTCAACAGTTCCTCTGTGCATGGCTCTGTGTTAGCCCCATACTGCCCACAGTAGCGGAGCCTCATATAACTCCACCATGCTCACTGATGGCAGTTCCTTTGTTCTGCACCTACTGATGTGGATTCAGAGATCTGCTTCCAATTTTGTCACTCTTCAAGTGACTTCTAAAAAGGAATGTCAGTTTACTAACGAACAGTATTCCCACCCAACACTAAAAGTTTCAAACCATACTGCAGCTGCAGAAAACAGATGGCTGTTGTAGGCGCTTACGAGGTGTCTCTCTGATGTTTGGACTTGGACCACAATGCAGAGTTGTGCGATTAATGTACCCCTAAGCACCCAAAAGTGGCCAAGGACCAGAAGGCAAAGCTATATGTTGCCAACCACAAGGCCTTCCTGTAACTCCTGCACCAAGTTGCTGCTGTGGGCGCCGTCCCCTACATGAGACTGCTCCCAAGAGTGGTCAGCATTGTGCTCGAAATCCTACTAAGTCAAAATCAAAGCACAAACATAAAAAAAGCAAAGTGGGACTCGACCTCATCTGGCCACTCTGAGCCTAAAGAGAAGGTGTTAGGGCCTCATGATATGAGCTTGAGGTTTCAAGTTGTGAAGTCAATCCCTCAGCTGATCCTGTGTGCCTTCTCCGAGTTTCCCTGGACATTGATGACATTGCAGAAGATTAAAACTTTCAGGGGGGCGATGCTTCTGATTTTTCTTTCACTTTGTGTTCCCTCTAGCATGCTTTCAGGCCTCAAGAAACCTAATGGTCCCCAGGTGGGTCCATCCTCTGTGTTGCCTGACCCCTGGGGACCGTCTTTGGGCCCTATACCAACACTGGTTCAGACTTTCACTTCTGCTCCAAGACCTGCTCCATTCCCTTCCACATCAGTGCTGGTACCAATGCCTTCAGCTCCATCTTGTATTGAGCTACAAGATTAAAAAGCGCATCCGATCGCCAAGCACCTGACTCTGACCAGGTGCATACACACCAGCAGAAACTCCATTATCATTTTGGCTCTGATTTAGAGCAGGGAACACACCAAGATGTGTCTGTGGTGATGGAGATTACTTTATCTCCCCCTCACTATACAGATGATGCCTTTCATATGGAATTGTGAGATGACAGTGCACTTGGCACCTCTCCTGAGGCAGGGTTTGACTCAACACTTGGGCCTCCAACGGAAGAAAGTGCCTCCCTTGCAGTGATAGTTCGAATGAAGGCTGAGTTTCTTGATTCACAGGTGCCTTCACGTGAAACGAAAACAACATCCTGACAGAAGTTTTGCAGCCTGCACCAGCTTTTTTTTTTTAGTCTTTTCTACCTTTTAACATGGTCCTCGCTGATATGTTATTTGGGCATGTGGTTCAAGACCTGTTCCTGCCTACCGGTAAATAGCCAGTTGGCCAAGCATCACAGACTGGCTTGTGGTGATCATAATTTTTTCATTTTTTTTTTTACCAAACATCCTGGTGGTTCAGGCCTCAACCAGTGAATCCTAATTCATTCCCCCAGCTCTGGACATCTAATCCAAAAGGATTGAGGATTTTGGCTAGCACATGTTCCTCTGCTAGTCTGGCATTGTGGTTGATTAATGCAGTCTGCTTACTGGGTCATTATGCACAAATACATGCCCTGTTGGACATCAACAACAAGATCTTGCTGGCAATCCCGGAAAACTTTAGGGCACCTTTGGCTCAAAAAATTTATGATGGACAGGATACGGCCAAATATGTTATTTGCGCTGGTTCAGAGAAGGTAGTTGGTGCAATTGTTGTACTTTGACAACACTTTTGTACGTGCTCCTCTGTATTTTCCAGCAATATAGAGGCCTTGCTTATGGATATGCCTTTTGGTGGGGCACACCTTTTCAGTAAGAAGGCAAACCTTTTGTTCCGGTGCTTTAAAAAAGGAGAACCATCAAACACTCCTTGGGTTTGTTGACCCCTGCTAACCAGTTTCCACACCAATTCAAATAGTTCAGAGGCTATTCCAGATGCTGACATATAGGCAGAGACAGTCACCCCAACTGGTACAGCAGTCAGCTCTTTAAAAAAAAAAAAAAGTAAACTTTTTATTGAACGAAGCTCAACTTACAATGTATTCATCGGACTCTGCAGGATTTATTTAGTACAGCCATAACACCTATTTCCAAGCACATAGCACCATTTGAACTACAGAATTGCATAAGACAGTTCACACGACTTCCCAACCGTTTGCTGCCCCTCCCCCCCCTTCTCCCACCCCCCTTGGATCCCTTCCGACCCTCTTCTTACTCTTCAGATTCTCTAAAGGATAACCATCGCGACCATACTTTCTCATACTTCCTGGGACAGCCCCAACTCTGAAATCCCTCCTTCTTGACCCTTTGGCACCAGTCCAGATCTCTTTTCTATTCAAGGACTCTGGGTGCCTCGACCGCCCGAATCACACAAAAAGGACAAGAAATAAACGTAGCGATCCCGACAATGATCTCACCAGCTAAAGGTACAGCATAATATTTTAGAAAAAAAATGCCCTCACCCACTAGTAGTGGCATGCTTCATCATAGGGCTATGCTGACACATTCCCACGCTAGCCAATGTAAGAAATAGAGCAATTGGGAGGGGAAACAGAAACACACAACTAACAAACAAGGACCACAAACCTAAAGAACACCTCACTCAATGGTTAAAACTATCTCAAGTGAAATCCATATTCAATCTTTATTCCAGGTTTCACAGGATAGGATTAAAAAGGTTTAAGGAAATGGTGGTGATGTGGGGAAACAATCACCCCTTCACCCCAGAAATACTGTACAAGGTCAACATGTTTCGGCTGTTATCTTCATCCATAAGGGTCGTTCGGCCTTCATCAGGACCATATATCCCCTCAACGTTCTATGTCCTACCTGTCACTTACTTAATGACCATTAATGCGTACAGGATCAATACACCCTTTCTTCCAGTATACACACTCAGAATGACCAATATTTCATTATGAATTTCCAAAACTGGAGTACAGTGGGGAGCGCCTTACTGTAGTCACACACTCATCAAGGGCCCAGTGCCGCCCCATTGCCACACGTAACTCTGTAAAGGTCCTTTGGAAATTTATAACGAAAACTCAGTCAAATCACTCCCTTGAGTTCCTGGGGGGGGGGGGTGTATGGGACATGTGTGTGCCTCGGAGTCTGTGAGTCTGAGCAGCTTGAGATATCTGGGGCAGGTGAGCTCCCAGAATTATTCAAAGAGGAGCTTAATAAAGGGGATGCCACAGCTGCCAGTACGAGTCACCCTGCGCAGTGAGCGTGAGAGGCATTTTCTCCATCCCCAACAGGGTGCCATAAGCGGTTCAGCCATCCCTGGTGTGTGGGTGTCACATTGGACCTCCAGTGTGCTAAAATGTTCTGGAGTGCTGCCCCTAAAGCCATCCCTATCTGTCGGCCTTTGCGAGATTTCAGGGAAAAAGTGAACACATCAGGGAGACTGAAGGTAATAAATGCCGGAAAGCGGAGCAACTGGGTCTCTACGTGAGCGTCTATATCTTCAAGAATTTTTGTCCAATATATAGTTAATCTGATAGAGACCTCTAGCTGCAGATTCCTTACCTTAGAATTCCCTGGCGTCAGCTTTGAATCTGGATTTTTTCTGCTGAGCAGTACTGTAGGAAGTTGGCTCTGTATATACTATTTCAAAGTAAGAAATAGTGTGCACAGTGTCCACGGGTTCCCCTTAGAGGTAAGATAGTGGCAAAAGTAGATAATTCTAATGCTCTATTTTTAGGTAGTGTGGTCGAGCAGTAGGCTTATCAGAGGGTAGTGTTAAGCATTTGTTGTACACACACAGGCAATAAATGAGGAACACACTCAAAGACTTACTCCAGGCCAATAGGTCTTTCTATTGAAAAATATATTTTCTTAATTTATTTATTTTAAGAACCACAGATTCAAGATTTACAGTTAATACTTTAAATGTAAGGTACTTCACTTAGATACCTTAGGAACTTTGAATGAAAACAATATCATGTACAGTCTTTGTAAAAATGGCAATAAGCTATTTTGAATGTGGACACAGTGCAAAAAATCAACAGTTCCTGGGGGAGGTAAGTAAAGGTTAGATTAGGAGGTAAGTAAAACACTTACAAGTCTCAGTCCTGGGGCATAGGCAGCCCACCGTTGGGGGTTCAAAGCAACCCCAAAGTTACTACACCAGCAGCTCAGGGCCGGTCAGGTGCAGAGGTCATAGGAGGGCCCAAAACACATGGGAACCTATGAAGAACAGGGGTGCTCTGGTTCTAGTCTGCCAACAGGTAAGTACCTGTGTCTTAGGGCAGACTAGGGTTTTTTTTTAGAGCACTGGGGAGGGACTCAAACAGGCACACAAAACACACCCTCAGCAGCACAGGGGCGGCCGGGTGCAGTGTGCTTAGTAGACGTCAGGTTTTCTGTAGAAGTCAATGGAGGCACCCAGGAGTGACTCTAGCGGTGCAGGCAGGGCACAGGGGGGCTTCTCGGGCCAGCCACCGACTGGGCTAAGCAGAGGGCGGCCTGAGGGTCACTCCTGCAATGGAGGTCGGTTCCTTTCGGGCCTGGGGGCTACAGGTGCAGTGCTTGGTCCAGGCGTCAGGTTCTTTGTTCCAGGCAGTCGCGGTCAGGGGTAGCTTCTGGATCTTCTCTGCAGGCATCGCTGTAGGGGTGCAGGGGGGTCCTCTCAGGTTACTCATGAGGTCTCAGTCGCCTGGGAGTCCTCTCTGCAGTTTTGGTTCTCTGGAGCTCGAGCAAGGGGCGTCGGGTGCAGAGTGTGAAGTCTCACGCTTACAGCAGGAAGAGTGAGTTCTTTAAAAGTTGCTTCAAAGTTGCAAAAATGTTGCTGTTGGTGAACAGTGGCACTGTTCTCAGGAGTTTCTTGAGCCTTCGGTTCAGGGCAGTCCTCTGAGGCTTCAGAGGTCGCTGGTCCCTGTCGGATGCGTCGCTGTGCAGGTTCTTTGAGTCTGGAGGCAGGCCGGTAGGGCTGGGGCCAAGTCAGTTGTAGTCTCTGCAGGGCTTTCAGGTCAGCAGTCCTTCTTGTTGTAGGTTGCTGGAATCCAATTTCCTGGGTTCTGGGTCACCCCTAAATACTGAATTTAGGGGTGTTTTTAGGTCAGGGGGGCAGTAGCAAATGGCTACTGTCCTGGAGGGGGGCTACACCCTCTTTGTGCCTCCTCCCTGAGGGGAGGGGGGCACATCCCTATTCCCATTGGAGGAATCCTCCAAACTCAAGATGGAGGATTTCTAAAGGTAGGGGTCACCTCAGCTCAGGACACCTTAGGGGCTGTCCTGACTGGTGGGTGACTCCTCCTTGTTTTTATCATTATCCTCTCCGGCCTTGCCGCCAAAAGTGGGGTCAGTGGCCGGAGGGGCGGACATCTCCACTAGCTGGGATGCCCTGGGGTGCTGTAACAAAAGGCATGAGCCTTTGAGGCTTGCCGCCAGGTGTTACTGTTCCTGCAGGGGGAGGTGAGAAGCACCTCCACCCAGTGCAGGCTTTGTTTCTGTCCTCAGAGACCACAAAGGCTCTCACCCCAGGGGGGCAGAAACTCATCTCAGTGGCAGGCTGGCACAGACCAGTCAGTCCTGTACTGAAGGATTGGTTAAAATACAGGTGGCATCTTTTAAGATGCCCTCTGTGTGCATTTTGTAATAAATCCAACACTGGCATTAGTGTGGGTTTATTATTCTGAGAAGTTTGATATCAAACTTCCCAGTATTCAGTGTAGCCATTATGGAGCTGTGGCGTTCGTTTTGACAAACTCCCAGACCTTATACTTAATATGGCCACACTGTACTTACAATGTCTAAGAATGGACTTAGACACTTTAGGGGCATATTGCTCATGCAGCTATGCCCTCACCTGTGGTATAGTGCACCCTGCCTTAGGGCTGTAAGGCCTGCTAGAGGGGTGACTTACCTATGCCACAGGCAATAATTTGTGTGCATTGCATCCTGAGGGGGGTGCCATGTCGACTTTGCCTTTTTCTCCCCACCAGCACAAATAATCTGCAATGGCAGTGTGCATGTGTTAGGTGAGGGGTCCCTTAGAGTGGCACAACACATGCTGCAGCCCTTAGGGACCTTCCCTGGTCACAGGGCCCTTGGTACCACTGGTACCTTTTACAAGGGACTTAGCTGTGTGCCGGGGGTGTGCCAATTGTGGAAACAATGGTAAATTTTTAGTGAAAGAACACTGGGGATGGGTCCTGTGGTAAGCAGGGTCCCAGCACACTTCTCAGTCAAGTCAGCATCAATATCAGGCAAAAAGTGTTGGGGTGGGAACTGCAACAGGGAACCGTTTTCCTACAATCCCAAAACACAGTGATCTGCTTTTTTTAAATCTCCGTTATTCATTAAAATCTCTTCTTTATATTATGTTTTATGCTTCACTCAACTCATTTTACCCTCTATTAAGGGTCTCTTCTTTTTAACAGGTAAGTATTTGTTTCAAATTCTGTTTTCCGTCTTTATTCTCTGCCAGTGAAAGTCATGTTGAATAGTACCTCGACCAGCATGGAGGCTATGAAGGAAATCTACTCCTAGCTATGCCTATCTCACCCTTCCTAAACTAACTTGGAAAAGGTCCCTCAATTTTGAAGAGAGTCATTTGTATCATAGAAAGACCCTTGATCATAAAGAGGCCTTTAACATCACAGAGAAGCCCTCTCTATTGAGGAGACAGCCCTTGGCATCATGGAGAGACTGTCCGATATCAGAGACACCCACAATCTTGTAAGGAAGACCTTGACTTTATTGAAGTGTCCTTTATTTCGTAGCAGGGCCAATAACATTAAAATCAGGGTGCATTCATATTGGAAAGACACTTGATGACTCCAGTATTATTGCCTTTTCAGTCCTAGAGGGTATGTATTGACTGTCGAAATCCTGTTCATGGTAATGACGCTGTCTGCCATAAGATAATTCTCTGCATGGCTATTAATCCCTTGTGCACATTCACAGTATATGATTACATTGAGTACTCCCAACTTCTACCCAGACGTTTTTGCTTATTATACCTGTTTTGCTCTGCCTCCCGTGGCTCCACCCTCTAAGTAGATCCCTTTCCCAGGCTCCTCTGAACTCCTGACCACTGTCGAGGCCCTCCTCCACCCACAGGCTTCTGCCTGCGCCTCATCCCTGGTGTCTATTGGGAGAGCTTTGCTTTCCTTGTAGGCTACCTTCTGCCTCTCTCCTCCTTTTGCTTTGCTCTCTGCTCCACTAGTGTCCCTTAGTGCTCCTTTTCCTCATTTCTCTCTCACTCCGCACGTGCTCTCTCACTTTCGCTCTCTCCCTCTCTTTCTCTCCCTCTCTTTCGCTCTCCCCCGCCGCCGCTGCCCCCGCAGCCCTGCCCCCTTTTTTCGCTCCCCCCTGTTTCATGCCGTTTTTCATCCCCCTCCCAACTGTCTCCTCCTCCCCCCCACCTCCCTACTTAATGGCAGGGGCTGCGTGGCCGCACAGCGGTTGCGCCAAAGGCAAGCCCGTCTGCTCCTGGACCGTATCCAGCGCCAGAACCCCTGGCTCATGCCCCCCCCCCCATCGCCGGCATGCACATCTTTACGATGCTGCCACCCTCCGCGCCCTCAACACCGTCCGCTCTCCCGCCTGCCTTCAATCCTCCCCGTGAACCCTTCTCCTTCCGGAACTGCACCTTCACCAGCCTCCACTCCAACGACCCACCCACCAAGGCAGAACGCAACCATCTCAGATGTATCGTCCTCTACACCTGCTCCGTCCACAAGCATGCGGTAGAGCTATGGAATCTACTCAACTCCAGACTTCGCCTTCCTGATCGAGACCTGGATGAACCCCTCCTCAGTGCCTGACGTCGCCATAGCCATCCTGGAAGGCTATAAGATCACCCGCAGGGACCGCTCCAGCAAACCAGGAGGAGGCATCGCCATCATCCACAATAACACCCTCAGGATCACGACCAACACCGAAGACACCCTCAGCACTGCCAAACTCCTGCCCTTCCAAATCTACACTGACCCAAACACCACCCTCCGAGGGACCCTTGTCTATAGGCCCCCCGGCCCACGACAGCAATTCAGCGACTCCATTACCGACATCCTTAGCACGCACACTCTTGCATCCACTGACTTTATACTCCTCGGAGACTTAAACTTCCACGTCGAGAACACCAACGACAACAACATTGCAACCCTGCTCGACAACCGTTCCAACCTCGGCCTCAAACAGCTGGTCACGACACCAAACCACTCCGCAGGACACACACTCAACCCTATTTTCTCCGCCAGCAATCCCATCTCTTTCAGCCACACCACCGAACTCCACTGGACAGACAACCGCTGCATCCACTTCTCCTTCAAGAAACCCACAACACACCACCACCCACAACGGATCCCCCACCGCAGTTGGAACAAGGGCACGAAGACCAACTTATCGCGACCCTCTCCTGGAACCCACTCATGGAAACCACCGACACTGATGCAGCTGCCCGCAACTTCAGGCAATGTGTCAACACCTGTGCCAGTACTCCCGCCCCATTTAAGAATCCCTCAATAGACGCACCGACAGAAAGGCCTTCTCTCGTAGGGGATTTCCATGTATAGTCATAAGCATTGAATAGTTCCGCGCGCCTGCGGGGACCCCGGAGCACTGATGTGAAGTATATTTTTAAGTGCAAACACCAGCCGTTTAAAGAAAAGGTCTGTCAAAAAACACTTAAGAATAACATTGTGCAGCCTATGTGAATAGCTACACAGGCCAAATTGTTGAAAAGAAAATCAATAGTAGTGTAAATTCATGTTCAAACACCTATTTATTCTAGAAATGTAATAACAAATACATTCTCATACTTTATTTACACCTCTGATGAGAATAAAACAATGCAGGGCAGTGTAGCCCATAGGCTGCCATTATACAGAATGTAAATAGAGCTGTGCCTTTAAGAAAAGCAAAGTCTTCCTGTTTCCCATCATGCACAGCAAAAGGCAGTTGCCTCAGTTCTTTTTTCCGGCTCCTGCTGACAGGACCCTGAAGCATTGAGCTCTACCTCACAAAAGCTTTTGTGACAGAAATTCATTGAAATATCTTCTGAATTTCATTTTCACTCAACGTTTTTACCTTTGAGTGATCATTTTCTACTGATTTCTGTTAAATTCTGACAGAATTTTGAGGTTTTTCTAGTTAGAAATGCCTTCACTTTTTGATAAATGTCCTTCTTGTGGAAGAAAGAAGGCTAAAACAGATCCACATACGGTCTGTATAATTTGTCTTACATCCAGCCACAAACCGGAGTCGTGTGACATCTGTAAAACCTTCTCTAGAAGAACCCTTCGTGACAGAGAGAAGATCCGACTCCAGGCGAAAGAGGACAGGAGAAAAAGTGGCCATTCCACTACAGAGCGAGGAGAAGGTCAGACTTCTACCAGGGCTCAACCTGTTTCCTCCATGACTCCTTCCAGACCTGCTGAAAAACGACATAGATCTCCGACGACGTCGAGAGCGTCGACGTCGAAGCAGGGAACGGCGCCAACATGTTCGCCGTCGAGGAGTGCTTCGCCGGCGAGAAAACGACATTGTTCGCCGTCGACAGCTATTTCGCCGTCGAGGCGGCGAAGACACCCGACGTCGAGAGGATCTGGGTCGCCGTCGACACGGCGAACACAGTCCACGTCAAGGAGATCCGAGTCGGGCTCGCCGTCGACACGGCGAGGGAGATCGCCGTCGAGAGAGAGTGTTCGCCGTCGGAGGCGTTCACCGTCACTGCACCGACGTCGAGGTTCGTCGTCGAGAGGTTCTCAGCGGCGAGACGAGTCGACGTCTAGAGGCACTCGGCGTCACCGCAGTTCGACGTCGAGGAGTGCTTCGACGTCGAGAAGACCATCTAAGAGGCCTAGAAGGGTTTATACAACCTCAGAATCCTCGGCCTCGCTTATCCTACTTCCAGCATCACCACAGCTCTCACAAAGGCAGTCGCCTTTACCACAGACGCCGGTAACACCTACGGCTCCTCTTCCGGCGCCTCCTCCAGAACCTGTTCCGAGGACTCCAACGCGATCTGCAGGGCGTTCTGGTTATTCCTCGAGACGTACATCTACCTCAAGGCACCGCCGTCAATCACATCATGGACATTCTTCATCGTCCACACGAGACTACTCTCCAACCTTATCAGACTCACCATCCCCAAGAGTGTCTCCCATAGATGATGTCAACACATTTCAGGAGGTCTTAGTGAGAGGGGCAACCAAGCTGAATATCCCGCTAGCAGCTCCAGCCCAATCGACATCAGTAATCTTTGAGACCTTGCATCAAAGGACATCTTCACGACCTTTACTTCCACTGGTTCCGGGTCTTATTGAACCGGCAATGGACATTTTTCTCACGCCGGCTACAACAAAGTCTGCTCCTTCCAGACTCATTAAAAAGTACCGTCCACCAGAGCAAGATCCTCTATTCTTGAGGTCGGACCCAGTACCAGACTCGGTAGTTATAGTGGCAGCGAAGAAATCGCATTCGACGTCACTGTCTTCCTCTGCTCCCCCAGACAAAGAAAGCAGAAAGATCGATGCTGCAGGAAGAAAAGTATGCTCGACGGCATCTATCACCATGAAAGCAGCCAGTGCCACTGCTTTATTAGGGAGATATGATCGATCCCTCTGGGACTCTATACTACAGTTCTCAGAGCATCTCCCTAGGGACAAAAGGGAAGATTTCCTAGAGGTCGTGAGCGAGGGAGCAATGGTTTCTAACCAGATCATAAGTGCTGCGGCAGATGCTTCAACTCTATCCGCACATAACTATGCTCATGGTATAGCGCTCAGGAGACATGCATGGCTGCGGCTTACATCGCTTAAACCCGAAGCACAGCAGAGGATACAGAACCTGCCTTTCTCAGGCTCCACTTTATTCGGCTCTCATGCCGATGATGAGATGGCCAGAATGAAGTCGGAGCTGGATACCTTAAAAGCGGTAGGCATAGAGCGACCTAAAGAACAGCGAAAGGGATTCCGCCCATATCAAAGAAGACTGTTCACCCACAGGTATCAGGCTCCACATTGGTCGTCTTCACGCCCTCAGCAACAGCAGCAGCAGCAGCATCAGAGGGGCTTCTCCAGAAAGTCGACAAGGGGTCGTTCAACACCTCAGACCCAGACACCTCGACAAACTCCCACGTCTAGGCCCTGAATCTTTGCTTCCCCCTCCTCCGTTACCCACTCCGGTAGGGGGAAGTATCTAGACGAGTGGCTACGCATCACAACAGACGCCTGGGTATTGAATATTGTGAGACATGGTTACGCTCTCAGATTCACCAGTTCTCCACCATCTGTTCCACCCAAAACAGCCAACCACCATCTCGAAGCTCTGCAGTTAGAAGTCAATATCCTATTGCAAAAAAGAGCCATAGAACCCGTTCCCATCAGCCAACATGGGAAGGGGATTTATTCGAGATATTTCCTTGTACAGAAAAAAGACAAACAAGAGTTTCGTCCCATCTTAGATCTGAGGACAGCAAACAAATGGATTCGCAAAGAAAAATTCAGGATGTTAGCCTTACACCAAATTTACCCACATTTACGTCAGGGCGACTGGCTATGTGCGATAGATCTTTGCGACGCTTACTTCCATATCCCAGTAGCCAAGAAACATCGAAAATTCCTAAGGTTCACTGTCGGAAAACGCCATTACCAATTTGCAGTTCTACCGTTCGGCCTAAAATCAGCGCCAAGGACTTTTTCCAAATGCATGGCGGTAGTAGCCGCCCACTTGAGGAAACAGCGAATATTCGTCTATCCCTATCTAGACGATTGGCTCATAAAGGCCTCCAGCTATCTCGAGGCACAGCAGCATTTCGAATGGACTCTACAACTGCTTCAAAAACTTGGTCTTCAAGTCAATCTTCTGAAATCAACAGCAACACCTGTTCAGAGGTTGCATTACTTAGGGGCCATTGTAGATACCAAGCTAGGAAAGGAGTTTCCTTCGGAGGAACGACGGTTATCGATTCTCCAAAAGTGCAAACAACTGCAGGAAAGACCTCAAGCCACTGCAAGAATAATAGCTTCTCTACTGGGCTCGATGGCGTCTTGTATCCATCTGGTTCCCAATGCTCGTCTCCATATGAGACCATTGCAGGAAAATCTAGAGGATCAGTGGTGTCAACTGAGGGACGATTGGGAGAACAAAGTCCTGCTGTCTCCTCACACCCTACAATCCCTCAAGTGGTGGTGTTTGCCCAGCAATCTCTTGGTGGGGATTCCGTTCCAACAACGACCTCCATCTCAAACCATCGTAACAGATGCGTCACTGCTCGGATGGGGGGCGCACATGGAACATCTTCGAGTCCAAGGCGAGTGGTCACAGAAAGAGAGTCTCTATCACATCAACCTGCTGGAACTTCGCGCAGTCCACCTTGCGCTCAAAGCCTTCCTTCCCTCTCTGAGAACGGAAACTCTCCTTCTTCAGACAGACAACGTGGCCACTATGTACTACGTGAACAAACAAGGAGGCACCAGGTCCAGAATTTTATCCAGAGAGGCCCAGACAATCTGGCATTGGCTTCTAGCCAGGAACCTGTCGCTAGTGGCAACTCACCTGCCCGGCATCCAGAATGTTCAAGCGGATGCCCTCAGTCGGGTAATAAGCGAGAACCACGAATGGGTACTACACGACGACGTCGTTCATTCCATTTTCGCACTCTGGGGTACCCCTTCTACAGACCTATTCGCAACCCCAGAAAACAAAAAATGCCAAAACTTCGCCTCCAGATATTACCATCCAGGGACACTGGGGAATGCCCTATGGATAAGCTGGTCAGGGGCATTTCTTTACGCCTTTCCACCGCTTCCCCTGATTCCGGCAGTTCTCCAGAAGCTGTCCAATGCTCAGACCAAAATGATCCTAATTGCTCCGGAGTGGCCACGCCAGTGGTGGTTCCCAGACCTTCTTCACCGGTCACTCAAACCACACATCAGGCTACCATATCGCCCGGACCTTCTCACGAAGTTCAGAGGGCAGATATCTCATCCCAACCCCTCATCGTTGAGTTTGGCAGCATGGCTCCTGAGCTAGTGCAATATGGACATTTGAACTTACCTCAGGACTGTATGGAAATTCTGAGGGAAGCAAAACGCCCTTCCACACGATCAGCCTATGCAAGCAAGTGGAAGAGATTCTGCATTTGGTGTTTACACAACAACATTGACCCGGTTTCTTGTGGAGAACAATCTATCTTACCATACTTGTTAAGTTTGGCAAAATCGGGCTTACAACTGTCGTCAATAAAAGTTCACTTGGCGGCGATAACAGCATACAGAAAGAGTCCTTCACAAACTTCCTTTTTTCGGATTCCGATTATTAAGGATTTCCTAGAAGGTTTAAAAAAGGTTTTTCCTCCCATTAGAAAGCCTTCTCCTCCATGGGAACTGAACGTTGTCTTATCACGTCTGATGCTGCCGCCATTCGAGCCGATACACAAGGCATCGCTGCAGCATTTCACATGGAAAGCTGCTTTTCTGGTGGCAATCACTTCAGCGCGTAGGGTCAGCGAAATCCAGGCCCTTTGCGCTCAGGAACCCTACACGGTTTTTCATTCTGCAAAAGTGGTAATGAGAACTCATCCAAAATTTCTACCTAAGGTAGTCTCCGACTTCCATGTGAACCAAACAATTTCATTACCGACTTTCTTTCAGAATCCAGCTACTCCTGCTGAGAGAACTCTGCACTCTCTGGATGTAAAGAGAGTATTGAAATTTTACTTGGACAGGACAAAAAGCTTACGAAAATCACAACAGCTTTTTATTAACTATGGCCCAATCAGAACAGGTTTGGGCACATCTAAACAATCTTTATCCAGGTGGATTGTTTCATGTATAATGTTATGTTATCAGTTAGCAAACAAATCCCTTGGTGGTAGACCAAAAGCCCACTCGACCAGAGGGAAAGCAGCTACTGTAGCCTTGATGAGAAATGTCCCTTTGGCAGAAATATGCAAGGCTGCCACTTGGAGGTCGGTCCATACCTTTACTAAGCATTACTGCCTTGATACAGACGCTAGGGCAGATGCTCAGGTTGGACAGGCTTTACTCAAGAATTTGTTTGCATGATTCATGTTTTTCTCAGTATTCTTATGTCGACTCCACCGCGGTTATGGGGATGGGCTTGCTACTCTATTCAATGCTTATGACTATACATGGAAATCCCCTACGAGAGAAGGAATGGTTTCTTACCTGTAACTCCAGTTCTCTCGTAGGGGTATTTCCATGATAGTCATAAGCAACCCTCCCTCCTCCCCGGTGGAGTTGACATAGAACATGAATATTATGGAGGTGGGTACTCCAACAAATGTTTTGTTTTTTCTTCATGTCAGGTAATAGCCTCCAAAAAAGAACTGAGGCAACTGCCTTTTGCTGTGCATGATGGGAAACAGGAAGACTTTGCTTTTCTTAAAGGCACAGCTCTATTTACATTCTGTATAATGGCAGCCTATGGGCTACACTGCCCTGCATTGTTTTATTCTCATCAGAGGTGTAAATAAAGTATGAGAATGTATTTGTTATTACATTTCTAGAATAAATAGGTGTTTGAACATGAATTTACACTACTATTGATTTTCTTTTCAACAATTTGGCCTGTGTAGCTATTCACATAGGCTGCACAATGTTATTCTTAAGTGTTTTTTGACAGACCTTTTCTTTAAACGGCTGGTGTTTGCACTTAAGAATATACTTCACATCAGTGCTCCGGGGTCCCCGCAGGCGCGCGGAACTATTCAATGCTTATGACTATCATGGAAATACATCAAAAATACAGGGGATATGGAGGATTAAAGGTCCAGTGTATACCCTCCAATGAAAGTTACTAATAATGCAATACACTGTTCCTAGGTAACAAAGGGAGACAGGACGAGTAATCTGGAGTCCTATTTAATAGGAGCAAGAGTCCTCACACACCCAAATGGGTGTCATGCTTCATCATCGGACAAGCTCCTCGTCAGACCGGCGCTGCAATGTCTGACGGGCACCACCCATCTGGGGGGCTCTTTGCCGGAGATCTTTTCTCGATGATGCCACTCTATCCCGCAGATAAGTAGGGGGAAAGAAAATGGGGAGAGTTCAAAGAAAGAAAATAAAATTGGCTCAGGACCCTTAATGAGTACTTAACTTTATTCTGTCTATGTGGGGTGAAGGCCAAGATTAAAATATTGATCAGGAGAGTGAGATAGAGATAATGCTCTGCCACTCTCTAACTGTATGTCTAATAACGGAGGGTCAAAAAACTGTAAGACCCTCCTCAAAATCGGGTCGACATGTTTCGCGTCTTTGTGGTCCACATGGATCCAATGACGCTTCTTCAGGACCTAGTGTAAAAACTTCTCCAACTACAAGCTAAATTGGCTATCACATATCAGAACTGACAGTCAAACAAAAAGTTATCGTCAGTCACTTACATGAGTCCATTATGACCCTTATTTAGTTCCTATTCGTCACCCTAGAAAAGATAAAAGCGTAAATTGTGTCTCAAAAATGTTCTCGATTCTGTTGAAGCAGAATGTACGATAAACTGTGTGGCACACGGTGATAGTGCTGGTGGTGACACACTCATGCCAAATAAACAGAGATATGCTTACCCTCCCACATTGAGTCAGGGCTTCATGGGATCACGCAGGCCAATGGCCAGGTTCGTTTAACACACTACTAGTCATATGGAAAAAATAAATAAACACACAAATAAGTAAATCAAGGGGCACGTGTGGATTAACAAAAATTGTGTAGATTAACAAAAAATGTCAGGAATTCCACCCTTACAACAAAATAACAAACTCCACCCTTATGGATAGTGGAGACAGTCCACAGATGCTTATTAGATGTTTGATAGTACTGAAAACATAATAAAAGGGAGTCCCTTCCCTCTAACAAATACATACTTGATCATCATTAAATAGTAGTGAGAAGAAAACATCATTAGCAGTCCATGCAGGGTATGTGGGATTTCTATGACATAAAAACACTTGCTATGTGCCCACTCAAGGTATCTCTGATTGGAAACGATCCACGCAGCATAAAGGTCAAGGACAAGGAGTGCCTTGTGACTGAAATCAGTCTAATAGAGTTAAAAATAAAGAGAAGCCGAAATCACTTAATAGTCAAACCTGGACGGAGGTCAGGCCTTCAGGGCAACTATACAGCGTTTTAAGTAGTTAAACTGTCACCGATTCGGTCGACATGCGAGCGTAAACCAGTGACGTGAGAGTGTCACAAAAAGTCAATACGGCGGTACACTTACTGTCAAGAGCCTGGCGACGGGCGGCTCCACCTAACCCTGGATGCGCTCCCGAAAGTGAAAGGGAAGCGCGAACCGGGGGGTAGAAATCATGGAAATACCCCTACGAGAGAACTGGAGTTACAGGTAAGAAACCATTCCTTCTGGTTTACTGCCGACCTCCATGAATCTAAGCAAAGCTGCCGAAGACTCGAAAGAAAGTTGCACCAGGATCAGACTCTAGACAACCACACAGCCTTCAAAAATGCCATCCGCAGACGCCACCAACTCATCCGAGCCACCAAAAGAATTGCCTTCAAAGACAAAATCAACAACAACACACACAGCCACAAGGAGCTCTTCAATGTCGTAAAGGAACTCTCCAACCCCAGCTCCAATGCCATCCTGCGAACCCAAGACCTCTGCAAATCCCTAGCCTCCTACTTCCACCGCAAGATTGCAGACATCTGTGACAGCTTCAACACCCAGACCTGCCCAGACAACCACCAACACCACAGATTCACCTACGACCAACCTCCTACTCTCTTGGACCCCCGTCAACGACAACGACACCATTGAAATCATGAAGACCAGCTCTTCATCTGACCCCTGCCCTCACCAGATCCTCAACAAAGCAAGCTCTGTCATTGCACTCCAACTACGGAAAATCATCAACAGCTCCTTTGAGTCCACCACATTCCTGGAGAACTGGAAACACTCAGAGATCAACGCCCTCCTCAGAAAACCCAAAGGACCTCAGGAACTTCCAGCCTATGTCCCTGCTCCCCTTCCTGGCAAAAGTTATTGAGAAGGCCGTCAACTGACAACTAACCTGCTTCCTATAGGAGAACCCCACCCTGGACCCTTCCCAATCTGGATTCTGCAGCAACCACAGCACCGAAACCGCCACCACCGACATCAGAACCATACTGGACAGTGGCAAAACTGCGGCCCTCATCCTTCTTGACCCCTCTGCCGCATTTGACACCGTCCGCCACCACACCCTACGCTCACGCCTCAGCAATGCTGGAATCCGCAACAGAGCCCTGGACTGGGTCACCTCCTTTCTCACCGGCAGAACCCAGAGAGTCCGCCTTCCCCCATCCCGCTCGGAGGCCACAAATATCATCTGCGGCGTACCCCAGGGTTCGTTCCTCAGCCCAACCCTTTTCAATGTCTACATGGCCCCTCTCGCTAACATCGCCTGATCCCACAACCTCAACATCATCTCAAACTCTGACGACACCCAGCTGATCCTCTCCCTCACCAAGGACTCCGCCAAGACCTACCTCCACGAAGGAATGAAGGCCATCGCCGAATAGATGAGGAGCAGCTGCCTCTAACTTAATTCCGACAAGACGGAAGTCCTCATTTTCAGCTCCACCCTCTCCGCATTGGATGACTCCTGGTGGCCTGCCACTCTCTGAACCGCTCTGTCTCTCACTGACCACGCACGCAACCTAGGATTCATCTTGGACCCCTCACTATCCATGACTCAGCAAGTCAACGCCATCTCCTCCTCCTGATTCAACATCCTCTGCATGCTCCGAAAGATCTACAAATGGATACCCACCGAAACCAGAAGAACAGTCACCCAATCCCTTGTAAGCAGCAAGCTGGACTACGGCAATGCCCTCTACGCAGGAACCACGGCCAAACTCCTGAAGCACATCCGCACGCCTCATCCTGGACATCCACTGCCACATCACAGACCACCTGAAAAACCTGCACTGGCACCCAGTCAACAATAGAATCAACTTCAAACTCCTCACCCACACTCAAAAAGTACTGCACAACACCAGACCAGAATACCTCAACAGACGACTCTCCTTCTACACCCCGACCCGGCATCTCCTCTCTGCCACCCTCGGAACCGTCCCACGCATCCGCAGAGCTACAACCGGCAGTAGATCATTCTCGCACCTCGCTGCCAAAACGTAGAACACTCTTCCCACCCACCTGCTCCAGACCGCAGACAACCTACCCTTCAGGAAACTTCTCTAGACCTGGCTGTTCGAGCAGTAGCAGCACCTCACCCCCTTCCCTCCTCAGCACCTTGAGACCCTCACGGGTGAGTAGTGCGCTTTACAAATCCCTGATTGATTGATTGGCATCACTAATGTGAATGAGGCCTGGGAAGACATTTTCACTGTATACCATCTCTCCTAAGTTGTTTTAGGATCATCTTGAGCTTCACATATTCATGTCTAATTTGCTTCTAGGAGACATTGTTAGTAAAACCATGATACCGCTTTGCTAGGAAAGTAAGGGAGGCTCATCAAACAGACTGTGGCACTGGAAAGCAAGGTTGATATATTTCTACCAGAGCAGAAGGCTACCCGATCAGTAAATTCTTCAGGAAGGCATCTCATAAAGCTGAGCAGGTCACATTGTAGTTAGTTGGCTTGTATATACTACATCAAAATGAGATATAGTTCCTGAGGTTCTGCAGAGGCTTAACAGAGGCTAAAGCAGATAATACTAATGCTTTCTTTTGTGGTAGTGTGGTCGAGCAGTTAGGCTTATCAGACAGTAGTGAAAAGCATTTGGTGTACACACACACAGACAATAGAAGACACACACACTCAATGACTTAACTCTAGAGCAATGGTTTTTATGTAGAAAAATATCTTTTGTTAATTTATTTCTAGAACCACAAGATTCAAGTTGCAGATAAGTACATGAATAAATATTTCACATATGAATCAAGATTGCTTTGTTTGGAATCAGTACGTTATGCAGTTTAAGAATTAATGGCAGTAATCTGTTTAAAAAGTTGACAGTGCAATTTTCAGAAACAGTTCCTGGAGGGAAGAAACGTTTGTACCATTTATTGGTAAATACTTGACTTACAGTTCCAGTCTCCAGGGGTTAGGAAGTCCACAGGTTGGGGTTCAATTTAACACCAAACACCCACCCCCCAGCAACACAGGGCCGGTCGGGTGCAGAGGTCAGAGTTGAGGCAAATTTAACATGGTCTCCTGTTGAGATTAGGGGCACTCAGTGTCAGATCTGCTGGCAGGTAAGTATCTGCGTTTTCGGAGGGCAGACCTGGGGGGGTTTAGAGGCACCAGACACACACACTCATTGGCGGCTGGGTGCAGGGTGCAAACAGAGCGTCAGGCTCCCAATGCTTTCGTGTGAGGGGACCCTGGGGATCACTTAGATGCTGCAGCCTGGGTCTAGGGGGTCGGTTCGGGGAAACCAGAGGCTGGACAAGTAGAAGGGCCGTCTGCTGAATGCTGCTGCACCGGTGACCGCGTTCTCCAAGACCTCGGGCTGTAGGTGCAGTGTACCTTTAGAAGTCTGAATAGTCTGGGGATCCTCTCTAGCCAGTTTGGCCACCTGGACACAGACCTTGGGCGTCGGGTGCAGAGTTGTCAGGACTCGCGTATCCGGAGAGGCTCTGGAATCCTTAGTTGTAGTTTCTTCTTGGACAGGGCCGCTGTCCATGGGAGTTCTTGATCCTTTGTAATGCAGCGCAGTTCTCTGGAGCTTGACAGAGGTCGCTTGTCCTGCATATGCGTTGCTTTCTTGTTGCAGGTTCTCTAAAGCAGGAGACAGGCCGTAGGGCTGGGACCAAGTCAGTTTTGTGCTTTCCTTCTTCTCTGCTGGGGCTTCAGCTTAGCAGTCCTTCTTCCACCTTATGAGGTCACCATGAATCTGATGATCTGGGTTCAGGGGGGCCCTTAAATACTGTACTTAGGGGCATTACAGGGGTCAGAGGGCAGTAGCCATAGATACTGTCCCTGAGGGTGGCTACATCCTTCTTGTGTCCACTCCCTTTTGGGAGGGGGACACAAATGTAACCCTCCCTGTTCTCCAAACTAAGATGGAGGATTCTGTATGGAGGGGTCACTTCAGTTCTGGACACACAGGGGTGGTCCTAGCTGGGGTGGTCACTCCTCCCCATTTTCCCTAATTTTCCAGCCAGAAGTGCTACCAAAAGTGGGGCTTTTGTCAGGGGGGCAGGCAACTACACTAGCTGGAGTGGCCTGGGTCACTGTAACACGAGGCTTGAGCCTTTAAGGCTCACCACCAGGTGATACAGTTCCTGCAGGGGGAGGTGTGAAGCACCTCCATCCAGGACAGGCTTTGTTTCTGGCCACAGAGAGCATAAAGGCTCTCACTCCATGTGGCCAGAAACTTGTCTGAAAGTGGTAGTTTCGCCAATTGTCAGGGGGCATCTCTGAGACGACCCTCAGGGTGCATTTTTCCATAAATCCCACACTGGCATCAGTGTGGGTTTATTGTGCTGAGACGTTTGATACCAAACTTTCCAGTATTCAGTGAAGCCATTACGGAGCTGTAGAGTTCATAATGAGCAACTCCTAGACCATACACTCAATATGGCTACACTGCACTTACATTGTCTAAGAATGGACTTAGACACTGTAGGGGCATATTGCTCATGCCCCTGTGCCCTCACCTGTGGTATAGTGTACCTTGCCTTAGGGCTGTAAGGCCTGCTAGAGGGGTGACTTACCTATGCTACTGGCAGTGGTTTGTGGGCATGGCATGCCTTTTTCTCCCCACCAGCACACACAAGCTGCAAAGGCAGTGTGCATGTGCTGTGTGAGGGGTCCCCCAGGGTGGCATAATACATGCTGCAGCCCTTAGGGACCTTCCCTGGTTACAGGGCCCTTGGTACCATGGGTGCCTTTTACAAGGGACTTCACTGAGGGTCATGGGTGTGCAATTTGTGGAAACAAAGGTACAGATTTGGGGAAAGAACACTGGTGCTGGGGCCAGGTTAGCAGTGTTCCAGCGCGCACTCAATCAAAGTTAGCATCAATATCAAGCAAAAAGGGGGGCAGGCAACCATGCCAACAATGGCACTTTCCTACACAAATATTCACAGTATACACCTAAGAAGTGATTATTACAAATGCTACAATACCTAAGGATTTGATTCTTGATCACCTGTGAGCCCCAAAGTGTTAACCTAGCCTTTTAATATTAAGGGACTAATATTTTGCTCCAGAACGGCACATTTAAGTGAATTTACATTTCTTAAGTAGTCAAATGGCCTTTGTGAGGATGATCTGATAGAGACTTCTAGCTGTAGATTTCTTACCTTAGAATACGCCCCAGGTGTCGGACCGGAACCAGACTTTTTTTTGTGAGTAGTACCCTTGTGCACCAGTAGGTGGCGTTCTTTGGTTCTACATGGTGCCATCCACGTCAGAAGTGATGCGCACGTTGGCTGTATAGGCGCCATCCCAGCACACTCACACTGATGTAAACAGAAATAGAACACCGCAAACAGGACAAAAATTTTGGGTAAAGCAAGAGTCCAATAAATAACAAATGATGTCTAGTATCCATTGAGTAGACAGGATGAACAATGCATGATGTCCAAGTCAGACAATATTTGGCACGTGATGTTCTTTATTGACAGGATTGTGGTGTTCGAGGTACACACAGTACTTCACTGTAAACACAGCCAACACGTGTTTCGTCACGCTGGTGACTTTTTCAAGGCTATTTAAACGTAATACTGGCACGACAACTTAAAACGTCAATCAGACAAAAAATCCGAATCCATGCGTCTAAGAATAGGCTAATCCAAATACGAGAAAGTCAGTCAAACGGAAAATTCCAAAACAAGGCACAGGTGTATGGGTACTATGGACCATGATAATCCAGGCGCCAATTCAAAAGAAACTGCAGTCACTCGCAATGAGCAGCGTGCCGAACAAACAGGTTTACTGTATGTACTCTGAACACCACAATCTTGTCAATAAAGGCTGTCTTTACAGTGAAGTACTGTGTCTACCTCGAACACCACAATCCTGTCAATAAAGAAAATCACCTGCCAAATATTGTCTGACTTGGACATCATGCATTGTTCATCCCGTCTTCTCAATGGATACTAGACATCATTTGTTATTTATTGGACTCTTGCTTTACCCTAAATGTTTGTCCTGTGTGCGGTGTTCTATTTCTGTTTATCTCTACTTGTGCTAAAGAGAGTTTTCCTCTCTCTTTGACACTTGACTTTGCCCATGGGTGGTAGGGCATCAAGTTCACCAGCACCCTGTTTGTACTTTCTTTATATTTAAATAATTGTGTTTACTTCCTATGAGTGCGGCCTCTCTCACCCTTACTACCCCCTTCGTACACTCACACTGATGTTAGTTCTTTTTTTTTCCTTGCCAGTCAGCGCAGATCTGGGAAGATCTACCACCAGTGTTTTTTGACTGACCATTTTTTGACTGTTTGTCAAGATTTTTCGTGACTTTGTCTCCTGGTGCGTTAGTATGTCCGACAAGAAAGCTGGTTACAAACCAAATCATGCCTGTCACAGACAGATGTTGGTGACAAAATTACGTATGTTTGGAGTGCAACCACGACTCCAAGACCTGCGTCCACTGCTGCTCCATGCACCCCAAGGCCTTCAGGGAGCGCAGTCCTTCAAGAACCTCAGAGTTGGACGCGATGCTCGAGAGGAAGGTCCAGAGATTGGTCGCAAAGCCAGTCCAGGCATTTGCCGTCAAAGTCATTGGGGAAATCTGGTCCCACAGGCACAAGAAGATAAAGAAGTCAAAGACCTTCAATTCGCCACATCTATGCTTTCGAAGCCTAGCTCTGTGGTGGAGCCTGCACCTGGGAGCTTCCCCGTGCCACCCAGAGTTTCTGTGAGCGACCCCGCCCAGTTACCAGACGTCTGAGACCATGCCCCTCGTATGTGGGTGGCCTGTGCCATCTGGAGTGCCTTGGGGCTCCACACGTTCGGGAGGGGCCCATACTGGTCTTCTGACAGCGGGTCCACCACCAGAGCCAGTCAGGCCCCTTGGATCTGTTGATGGATTCGGAGCGGCGCTGATCAAGTCACCCTGACCTTCCTCAGCACCTGCTCCAATGCTAACGCCCCTGATGGACCCATCCCCATCGCCATTCCTGACTACTTCACAGAACCAGATGGGCATCGTCCAGTGCCGGCTCCAACACCCATATGGGGCAAACCCCTCATGTTGGAGCCAGTACCTTATTCTTGTGATAGGCCTTGACTTGAGGATTAATGGGAGGGGTCTGATGACCCTTATGATTACCAGTACCCTGTAGAAGATGCAGAGGACAACTGGTGTGAGGAAATGGTAGTGATTTGGACACCTCCCCAAACACTGGCTTGTTCTCGCCCCATTCCATGGCTACGGAGGAGGGTGCCACATTTGCTTGGTGGTGGGGAGCCAAACGTCTTGACAGAGTTGCTTTAGCCAGGAGTTACCACATTGGAACCATTACTCCCTTTTAATGAAGCACTTACAGATGACCTTCTTGGAGCCTGGCCCTAGCACTGCATAGGGGCTCCTGTGAATAGGACAATTGCCCGCCGCCATCAACCTGCTCCCAGGATCACAATTTCCTCATCCAGCACCCCAACCCGAAGAGCCTAGTAGTCCAGGTTTCTACGTCCCAAGTAAACCCTAGGGCGTTCTCACCACTCCACCGAACAGGAAATCCAAGAGGCTGGACACGTTTGGTAAGATTGTTTTCTCTTTTGGGAGCCTGGCATTGCAGTTGAGGATCACAACATGGCTTTTGGTCTGATATACCCACCTGATCTGTGATTAGGTTGCATTTATGTTGCCTTTGGTCTCGGAGGAAGCCCAAGTCATACTGTCACAGGCAATTACAGATGGTAGAGATGCAACAGTGTTCACCGGCCGATGTAGGCTGGACACGACTAGCGCACTGGGTAGAGCTATTTCATCATCTGTGGCATTGAGACGCCGCATCTGGCTGAGAACTACTGACTTTTTAGGGGATGGCCAAGCTTCTCTCATGGACTTGTCCTTTGATAGTACTCGTCTCTTCAGAAATAAGCCAAACTCAGTGCTAGAGCACTTTCAGGACAGTAGTGCTATGGCCAGGTCCCGGCTTACAATCTTGTCTTTACATGCCTAGCTACCCCAGCCAGCAAACCGCACAATGTTTTCATGGTTGAGAACTGGTTCCCACAAACCATGTGAAACAGATAGCCACAGATCAAGCCAGTCGATCCCCCTGGCAACAGCAGCCTCCAAACCCCGATAGTGTGCCCGACAGCCATCATGAGCTTCCAGTGGGAGGCAGCTTACGCCATCACCTGCATCACTGGAGGCCAGTAACATCTGACTTGTGGGTTTTGCAGGTCGTCCAAAGAGACTGCTCCCTCTCCTTTGTGACCCCCCCCCACCCATGCCACCTACTTACAACAGGTTGACGTAGGAGCACTTCTCCTTGCTCCATCAGGAGATGTTAGCTCTCTTGACAAAGGGAGCTGTAGAGGAGGTGTCCACATCAGAAGTAGGCCATGGTTGCTATTCCTGCTACTTTCTGGTACTCAAGGAAGACAGAGTCCTTTGTCCTATTCTAGACCTGCACCTTCTCAATCCCTTCCTGAAAAAGTAGAAATTCAGTATCCTCATGCTTACAGATGTCCTGTCTGCCCTGGACCCAAGTGACTGGATGGTATCACTTGACTTACAGGGCACTTATTTTCATATCCCCATCCTGCTGTCCACAGGCATTTCCTGTGGTTCATGGTCAGCCAAAAGCACATTCAGTTTGCCATGTTCCCCTTTGGCCTTATCAGCGCCTACTTAGATGTTCACATAAGTGATTATGATGGTTGCAGCTCATCTGAGGTCAGGAATTTCAGTCTTTCCCCACCTCGATGATAAACTGTTTAAGGCACACTCGCCCCAGGCAGTTGCCTCCCACTTTCAGATTACAGCAAACCTTATGCAGTCATTAGAGGGGAGGGGGTCGCTATCAACGTGCCAAAGTCACATCTTACTCTTTCTTAGACACTCCTGTTCCTCCAAGCTGTTCTGCAATTTCGGGCCTATTCTACAGAGCGGTGAGTCTAGGATATCCAGGCTATGATACCTATGTTTCAGCCTCTGTCCTGGATTTCAGTGACTGAGGCTGTTGGGCCTCATGTCCTCCTGCATCCTTCTTGTGGCGTATGCTCATTGCCATATGGGGGCTCTGCAGTGGGATATGAAATTCCAGTGGGCACAATGTCAGGGGAATCTCTCCAGCATGGTCCAGATCTCAGAGTGAACTGCAAAGGACCTGAAGTGGTGGCTAATAAACTGCAATTGGCTCAGAAGCAGACCCTCTCCCTTTACCAACCAGAGCTGACTGTAGTGACAGATGCATCACTTCTGGGCTGGAGCAGTCATCTGGGGAGGTGGAGATCAGAGGACTCTGGTTTCCAGTGAAATCTGGACTCCACCTCAACCTGTTGGAGCTTCCTGCGATCCAGTTGACATTGATCAATCAATCAAGGGAAGGCTGGTTCAGGTTTTCACAAACAACACCAACCGCCATGTGGTATTGCAAGAAGCAGGGCGAGGTAAGGTCATGGACCCTTTGTCAAGAGGCACTACGTGGCTGGATGATCAGCGCATAAACCTGATGGTTCAAACCATTGCGGGCTCCCTAAAAGCCTGAACAGACAAGCTCAGCTGTCAATGCTTAGCGGACCATAATTAACATCTCTATCCGGAGGTGGCATAAGCTCTCTTCCAAGCATGGGGAGAATCTTAGTTGGATCTGTTCACCTCTGTTGAGAACGGACAATGCCAACAGTTTTTATCTCTGGAGTTCCAAGGCTGCTCTCACTCAAACATGCTTTTAGTCTTGACTGGAGTTCAGGCCTCCTGTGAACCAAGAATTCTCAAGAAGATCATGAATGACCCGACCCCAAGTCATTCTTGTGGCTCTGGATTGGGCACAGAGTGTCTGGTATCCTGAGCTGTTGAGCATGAGTATTTGGGAGGATCTTCCGTCGTAGCAGGAGTGCAGGGTTCTGCACCCGAACCTGAAAATGCGTTACATTCATGCATGGAGATTGAGCGCAACAGTTGACAGCTTTCGTCCTTCCATCCTAAGTTTGCAATATTATCTTGGCAGCCAGGTGTCTCTTCGCCTGCCATTGCTGCAAGTTTGTGACACGGTGTATAGATAAACAAGTTGATCCTCTGTCTGCACCCATTTCCCAGGTTCTTTTGTTTATTCTCACCCTAGCCCAGCAGGGCTTTGCTTTGGGAACCCTGAAAGGTTATCTAGCTCTTTTCATAATGTCACAGGGGGACATCAATCTAGTTCCCACACTTTTGATGTGTTTCTCCCTAACAGCTGATTCACAACTACTTATTCAAGCTGTTACTCTAACAAGCATTTGAAATGCAGAGGATCTTGCATTTGCTCGAGTTAGAGCTATTACCGTTGTAAATTCCTAACCGGACTTTTCTTGCCACATAAATTGAAATTTTAAAAAACGAGCCCGATCACGCTATGTTAAACCTAGCGCGGTCGCGCTGCGTGGAAAATAAAAAGATAAAGTAGTGCAGAAACCAGACTAAAAACATGGAGCTTCGTATGTTTTCAGTAGTTGGCCGGTGCGCTCGAGGAGGGCTAAACACCGGAAAAGGCCTGACGTATGCATGCCTTTCACAAATGAAGTCAAGCAGATTTTAAAAGATAAGCCGTTGAACCAATGAAAGTGACAGGCGTGAGATGGGTGTGGTTAAAAGCCCAAAGAGAGATTACAACAGGGACGAAGCGCTTGTGCACTCGACCCTTAAAACGGCCTTCATAGTGCTGAAAACATCTACCTGGAGGGTCAGTGAGCTACAGGCCCTATCATCACAGCCTCTGAACCTTACCATCTTCCCATGCAAACCGGTTCTTAGCATTAAAACATCCTTCCTACCGAAGGTGGTAACTTCCTTTCATGTAGGCCAGTCCATCACTTTGCCTATCTTTTACACCCCGGCTCACCTCTCTAAAGAAGAGGAGAGACTTCATCGGCCCAAGAAGAGCGCTGCTGTTCTGTCTTGACCGAACAAAAGAGTTTTTGATGGATGATCATCTCTTTATGGGGTACATTGGAGCCAAAAAAGGAAAGGCGGTGCATGAATGGATCATCTCACAATGGATAGTACAATGTATCAAAATCTGCTATGCATTAGCCAAAAAACAACAACCTGAAGGTTTGCGAGCTCATTCTACCAGAGCCAAGGCTGCGACCACTGCGTTAGCTCGCATAGTACCTGTCCTGGGTATTTTTCTGCAGCAATGCGGGCTTCCCTGCACATGTTTACAAAGCACTACCGCCTGGGCATCTAGGTCTGCAAGACGGACATTTTGCCCATTCGATTCTGCAGGACTTTCTAGTCTAATCCATTGCAAAGCCACACCTAAGGGGAGGTATTGCTTGGGAATCTATTCTAAAGTAAAAAAAAGTAGCTAGAAGTTTCTATCACAGGATTAAGTTACGTACTTTCGTTAGTGCCTTATCAAGTGGAGACTTCTAGCTGCAGATTCCTCATCAACTTACTCATCCTCCCACCACTGAGAAAGGATTTCAGAGAAAGAGATTGATCCCCTTTTAAGAGCCCTAGTTGAACGTGTCGCTTAGGCTCTCATTATTCTAATGAGACTACTGGATTTTGAGCAGCAAGATCGTCCATGGTGTGGGAGACTGAGTCTGACCCACTTTGGGTGACACCTGTCGCTCTAAATCCGGGTTTTACTCCGGCTAACTAGCAGTGCCTCATCTCTACCAAAAGATAGGGATGAATGGGCAGCCGAGCACATGACATATTAGGCTTCTCAGGGAAGTCGTGGTCGCTCAGGTCGCATCCGGTTATCTCATTCACAATTCGGCCTCATACATAAATGACAGACAGAAGCAGTATATGTTCTAATGATTGGTTTAATAAAAAAACTGCATCTTAGATAGCAAAGCGTGAGCTGCAATAACCAGGACGACACAACATATCAATATTAAAATGGTGACTAGGAGAGTGAAACACAAGAATAACGCTATCATATTGTCACTAGAATTTATGGACTATTTCTTTTCTAAGTCATAATCTGAGCACAGCATGTTAAACTCTAATTCTGCCTTTCAGCTTCCCCCAGGAGGACATCGACCCTCATACCTGAGCAAAGGCCTGTAGTCTACGCTAGCATCTGCAGCGAAGCATTCAGCAGTCAGCATACAGTTGTGGTTCCCTGTCTGGAATCTCCCTCTTAACGTGTAATGGGACTAGGACATGTTTTTATAATAACACAGCTGATGTCCTAAGAAAATGCCCCTACGTAAGGATGTGTATTTTCTATGAATGTTGGAGACTAAACCTCTACCACGTTCACCGGCAATGTACCAAACTGTAGCCTTGACTGAAGCACAAAGTGATCAAGAATGTCTTGTTTGAGAACACAGTGCTAGGCTAAGCAAAAACAGTTAGATGAAAATAAAACAAGACTGTAAAACTGGTTATTGTAAAAATAACAATGCAAAGCCGAATAAAATACATCTAGGTCAAAGTGCACAGCAGCCTAGTGTGTTTAACGTGCATGGAGCTATAACTAAAATGGCTACACAACGAATGCACCAGTGGCCAGTGTTCTTTGTGGCTCCGCACTTCAGGCATGGAAAGACATGAAAAGAACTTGGTGCACTGGGGTGGTGTCTATGTAGATGCCAGGCATGTCACATCCGTTGCGGATGAAACCACACAGCGCTAGGTGACAACTACTGCTGCGCAGTGGTACTGCTCATGAAAAAGTTCCAGATCCAGTCTGACAGGGATTATTCTAAGGTAAGGAATCCGCAGCTAGAAAGAGTCTCTGCCAGCTAAGACATTACCAAAGGTAAGTAACATGTTCATTAGTGTAAAAGGTTCACAAGGCTAAGTGAAGCTAGAACTGTCAAGACTGGCATTTCTGAAGTGAGCTTTAAAGTCCATACTGAATAACTCTGAGAACATAGGCCTTAATAGACTCCAGGGACATGGCTAACTCACTCTCAGATCAAATATAATATTTTATATATATATATATATTATTTTCACTAAAAAAACAAAGGTTAAAGTGACGTTATAGTTAGGTATGGTAACAATATCTTTGCTTACAGAAATTCACTGGAAAAAAACAAAGATTAAAGTAACATTATAGTTAAGTGTTGAAACAAGATTAAAACTAATGTTTAAAAACAAAAAAGCCCACTGCAATTCAGCAGCTGTACTTTACTGAACTAACTATAACCTATACCACTAATGACTTCTTATTTTACATAATTCATTCATGATATGTTAAATGACATCATTGATGACATCACAGACTTATGAGAGCTCACACTGGGCCCACCTTTAAGTGCCTGAGTGAGAGTCAAGGTGTGCCAAACCTGCTTCCTTATACCCTTTCTGAAAAACGTTTTAAGACAGAAGGACAGAGTTCTATAATGGCTTCTGCAGTGTTTTTTTTTTTGCAAAGTTGTGGCAAGCCAGTCATTTGCTCTTTACTACAGAACCAATTTCGGTACTGTGGTACCAGAATAACCAACAGGAGAAAAAGTTCCACCAGCCAGTCTGAATCATGGGACCAACCATTAAATGTTGCCTAACTTTTTAATCCCTTCATGTCTAACTATAACTACATAGGGGCAACTGCCACTGTGTAATTTCTTGGAGAGAGGTCAAGAAAAATATTTACTCCAATCTTACAGAAGTTCAGAAAATACTAGAACCTCATAAGTCAGGGGAACTTACTCTGCTGTCGGCCTGTTAGTGTTTTGTTACCTTTATGGTGCCAAAATAATCCCCAAAAATCTGATTGACTGGATAAAGTATTGAAGAAAATGCTGTAGCTGCCATTTCAGGATGCAGGACCTGCCGCTGAGTCCTGAGCTACAGGGAAAAAGGGCATATAAGGGGCAGGATGAGCACATCTTTACACCCATGTTCATATTGGAGGGTGGGGGGTTTAGACCCTGGGGAGCCCTCCCTTTTTGTCAGGCCCCCGTGAGGTTCTGTGGTGGTACCGTTTTACTGAGCATCTTACAGTGGTACTGTGGTACTCAGATATGATAGAAAACGAGGTTGACTGCCCTATGAAGGCCCCATGCAACGGAAGTTGGCTGCTCCTCAGGGGGCTGGACGTAGGCAATGTGGCTAAAATCCCTCTTCAAACGGTGGGTTGGGCTTAGGGCCTATGGCCAACCCCTGAGGCAGTACATGTGCAGCGGAGGTTGGCCCTCCCTGTAGCAGGTTAAACATAGGGTGTGCAGCCATCACCCACTGCACAGTGATGTAATATGTGTGATCATAAGCGATGCATGACAAGGGTGCAAGTTATAGTTAGTGGACTATATTATAACTGGTGAGTTGCAATGTCTTTTGAGCTTTTGAACATTAGTTCTTGTGTCATTCTGTTACCTAACTATATTGTTACTTTAACCATTTTTTTGTTCAGCAAATATCTTGTGTTTTTTACGCAAGTTAAGATCTTATTGCTATATCCAACTATGACATAACATTAACCCATGTTATTTTTCAGTGTATAAATGTATATGTAAGTCCTGACTTGTTCAGGATCAGGGCTGAGTCAAAAGAAATATGTTATTCTTAGTTATCTTAAGTCATGCATCATCTTCCAAGCCAAGGGGAAACCCTAAACATATTTAGTCCATAAGACATCTTGTAAATACGAGTCTTAATAGCTTTTTAAGGATACCCTTGATATTTAACTAGTGTTACAGGTATGTAACGTTTTCTACTGAACATCACAGTGGAAAGTCTAAACCATTATCTTAATTAATATATAGGACATGCTGTAAACTCCTGATTGCTACAGTTAAGTTTCAGTATTGCCCACCTGATTACATTTACGTTTTATGTGCTCTTCCCTGTTCTTTGAAGCCTTTAAAGCCACTCTCTCTAGTTTCTAAGTCAGCAGGTTAGACATAGATAATGTCTACAAGGGAAAATGAATTGCTTGCTGATTTAATTTATCCTATGAGCTTGGCTAAATGTAACAAGGATCCTCCTCTGAATCCTGACTACACATCTTTTTTATTTGATGGATTGTGCTTAGTTGGAATTTTACTTCATTACCATTGTTACTTAAAATGTATTGTGATTTCAATTGCCCTGAGCATTTTTTGAACCATGACTTACAAGTGTTTGTTTTTCAAAGCTTTGCGCAAACAGCACACTTGGCATGTTTTTTTACTATACCGCCTGGCTTTGTAGAATATCGACTCTATTGTGAATCCTTCTAAATATAAAGTATCCTTTTTCCCACACTGTATTTTTCCATTTTCTTTCTGAAGCAAATACTAGAGTACCTCTTCTCATTGTGAGGCGTAGTTCATATATTGTTTGGCCTGTATTTTAGAACAAGAGGTTGTAGGTGAGACATTTTGCAATAGTACTTGATGGAATTGGTACTTATGGAATTTTGTGCAATTGCTGACAAATAACTTACAAAGAGAAAACAATTAAAATGCTGGTTGTCTGATTCAAAAAGACCCTATAAAATTGTTTATGGAATTGTGCCTCACGTAAAGATTGCATTCATTCCAAGCCCAGTGTACAAGAAACAGTTCATTCAACTGAATGCAGAAATGGAGCAATCTGGCCCATTGGTACCTTAGATTGAGTGGCTCAAATGGCACACTATACCTATGTCTCTGTAATACATAAGAGCTGCATTACACTTTAGAAATGCTACATGAAGTAAAGTATAAAAATATAATTGATCTTTATTTCTGTTGGTTGCTTTTTGACAGTCTCTCAAGAGAATCAAACGGTCGGACCGTCGTGGAGCTGAATCAGTAACAGAAGAAAAGTTCACAATTCTGTTTGAGTCACAGTTTAGTGTGGGCGGAAACGAACTGGTGTTTCAAGTTAAGGTAAGTCTCCAACTATAAAAGATCAACATTTTGCTGTGGAGCACTGCCCTGCTTTTCCAATGACCTGTGGGCAGGTAATGACTACTCGTCAATAGCCTTGGTGAATTATATTGTCTGTCACTAGTATTCGAGTGCCTTTGACACTGCTGCAATGTATAAGATTAGCCAAGACTCTGTATATTCTTGACTCTCACATGGCAAATGGGAGTACAGTCAATTCTCACACATTGATGTGGTGTCTGTTTTAATCTGTGTAGAATATGACATAGTAAACACATACAATGATGACACAGTTTATTAATTTTACTCATTCATTTGCTAAGGCCTTCCCCTCCCAGGGCTGATCCTTTTTTGTTGTTGTTTGGGGCACTTCGCAGTTAAGCTTTTTAAAAATTTTTTATTGATGAGATCCAACATCATAGCATAACCAATTTCTGTTACAAACTGACCCCAGCGAAACAATAACATCAAATTCAGTAACATTAATATACTCTCAAATATCCTCAATTAGGGACGGCCCAGTCCTTGACTCCACCCCTAAGCTGAGCTGGTGTCGGTTGTCTCAAAAAATCTCCCTCTGGTTTGGGAGAATCTCTTGAGCCCACCTGACTTCATTGCATACTTCCATTCCTGATTCCTTGCTTGCAGGATTTTATTTAGCCATTCTTCTGCGAGGTACACCAATTTTGTAATAAGAGTGATTTAGCCACTGTCGTGGCAATGAAGACTAATTTTACTCACTTGGGTGCAAGCTTCCCCCCAGGGTCATAGCCCAAAACCAGTAACTACACACTAGGGTCTATTTCAATCCGTAAAGCTATTTTCAAAAACTTAAATACCTTACCCCAGAACTCTTAGATACGCCCACAAGTGCCTGTCACATGTGTCCAATTTGCTATGCTCTCCGCTAGATAACGAAAACAGTGATTAAGACAGCTGGGATTCATCTGGGCTAAAAATTGCAGGGTACGATAGAGCAGCCATTTACTAAAATACAGTATTCTGTGCCAATTTGCTCCTCTCAGTACCCCAAAATGTAATCCATTGATTTTCTCCCAGATATCCTTTGATAATTTTAGCCCTTCGTCTCAATCCCATTTCCTGGTAGCTTTTACCATAAGATTAGGGTTTTTCAACTCCAATAGTAGCCTTCTCCATTCATCCGCTCTTCTATCCCCCGAGGGGTCTATCAGTTCTTTCACTATCTTCTGAGTAGCGCGTATCTGACCACAATCCAGATTGATAAGGCTATTACTACTATCACCAGCTATAAAATCTCCAATTTTCCTGAATGTGGCATATTCCCATTTCCTGATTTTCTCTGGATTGAGCCTAGAGCCGGACCTCATCGTAAATTCGGACAGAAGAGTGAAAAAATTCACATATGGATTGCCCATCTTCGAAAAAAAAATCTGGCCTCTTTTTAAAGAACCACCTCAAGATCTTATAGCTACTTTCTTTGGAGATTTCACCAATAATACGGGATCCCTTATACCATATTCCCTACAAATTAATTCATGGAAATGGTGCAGGGATGGACTGCCCTAGAGTGATGCAGGTTTGAATTTTGCCATATATTGGGGCGAAAAATGCTAAATAGTAGTCTTTCATATTAGGGAGTGCCAAGCCTCCCTTTTTCCAAACTGAATATAAATTGCTTAGTGCAATTTGTGTAGTTTTATTGCACCAAATAAATGATGTAAATAATGAATCCAGTTTCCTAAAAAATGGGAATGTTAACACACATGGAATGGCTGAGAACAAGAAGTTAAACAGCTGTAAAATTGCCATTTTAATCAGGGTAACTCTCCCTAGATAGTTAGAGGAAGTGACCCCCACCAAGCTAGCAACGCCTACGTTTTAAGAAGCAGAGGAGCAAAGTTAAGATTGTAAAGATCTTCTATTTTAGACAAGAATCTAACCCCCAGATATCTCTTGGGCCGTGGGTTCACGCAGGGCACCAATTCAGGAAGTAGTCTATTGGAAGTGCAACCACAGAGTATAATTTCACTTGTTTTCTTATTCACCTTATACCCCCCTATTTGTTCAAACCGAGCAAATACTTCAAAAACCTTCTCCTGGGAACTTCTGTTATCGTCAAGAAACAAAATAATATCATCTGCTTACAATTTAATCTTCCCCATCAGCTTAATTGGAAAATTAATCAAATCATTTTGTCTAATTGCGATGGCTAAAGGTTCGATAAATAAAGCAAACAGGATGGGTGACGGGGCATCCCTGGCGAGTGCCCCGGCAAACTTGTCGTTTACCCACATTTGCGGTATTAATTATAATGTTAGCTTCGGTATTTTGATACATCCTTTGTACCAACCCTGAAACCTGGAGTGGAACCCCAAACCTAAATAATATCTCAAACAGCGTATCCCATACCACCAAATTGAAAGCTTTTTCTGCATCCAGTAAGAGAATAACGGCAGGAACTTTATTAATAGAGAAGTAGTCTAGTGCCTCAGCTAAAAATTATGTGTTAGTTGCAAGTTGTCCAGCAATAAACCTGTTTTGGTCTTGATGAACCAAAGTGGTGACAACCGCGTTAAGGCAATTAGCTAGAAGCTTCATGATAATTTTATAATCGGTATTTAATAGTGTGATTGGGCGATATGAGTTTGGATCTTCCTCATCTTTGTCTTTTTTCAGAAAACTAACTACATTCCCTGCACAAAATGAATTTGGAATCGTCCCGCCCTTTAACATATTATTGGTTAAAAGAACAAAAATTGTGTGCCAGTACATCAATGAAGGTTTTGAAAAGTTCTTCTGGGAGGCCATCAGGGCCGCAGGCCTTCCTGTTCAGGCGGTTCTTGACCACCTCGTGAAGTTCTGGCTTGGTAAGTGACCGGGATATGGCATCTCCATCTTCCCTAGATAAGGTGGGAATGTCCAGTTTCCCTAGAAAGTCCTTAATGGCTGTTAAGTCAGTACGTTGGTTTTGGCTATATATTTGTCTGTAGTGTTCTAGCATCACTTCTCCCACTGTCCTAAAATCTGTATATCTCTTCCCCGTAGTTGGGCATCTCAGTGCGTAAATCGTGTTACTAGCCATTTGGTTCCGTACTTGCCAGGCTAGGAATCTACCCGTGAAATTACTCTCCTCGTACACTTTCTGCCTGTGGGCCTGGTACGCTATTTCAGCTCTGCCAAGATACCGGAGAGTGCCTGCTTGGCCTGATCGAGTAATTTTTTATCACTTTCCGTGGGGACCTAAGATACCTTTCTAACTTCCTCTGCACTTCTTCTAATACCCGACTCTGTTGTTTATCATGGATCCTATTTGCTGCCTCCTTTGCAATCACAATACCTCGTATAAGCTTTTAATGTGTCCAAGATCGTACTCAGAATGGCGGAATCCCAATTCCTATTAAAGAAATCTCTAACTTCCTCTTTACAGACCTGAACCCATCCTTCCTCTTGTAGGTGCTGCTTATTAAATGTCCACCTCCTGGGCTGCGGCATATCCCGCTCTGACTCTAGCAGTACGTCCAGAATAAGGATAGCATGGTCCGAATAATTCTTCCTATTATTTAGCCCATTAACATTCCAAGAGAAAAACTCTTAGCTAGAATTTAGCCCTGCCATTTGGTCAGTTTATCATACTGAAAATATATGAGCCTCCTAAAGCTACCCTGTTTTGCAATTCTTATAATCACCTTAGTTCCCACCAATAATGCACTATAACCTCACACCCAGTTCATTTACACAGGTTGACTATCTTGTTTCGTCTATTTCTCCAAAATTTAAATCCTCCACTCTGCCTTAGGATCTCATTTTCCTCCTTCCCCCAGCATCCCTCCCCCTCACCAGAATTCCCCTGTGTCACTTGAATACCCTCCCTCTCCCTTAGTGGCCCACACCTGGGGCCCTTCCACCTGGGCAGTCCAGGATCACCTCCCACCTCCACCCCTGCTGCCTGTCCGTGCCCCTGCTCGAACCCCCCACCCCTCAAAACCTCCCTAACCCCAATAAGGCACCTTGAAATGGCACCCTAATCGCCAGGACCAGCCGAGGGAAGCTAATAGTAAATTACTTATAGTGCCCTGTGCGACAGGTATGTTAATCATCACAGTGGAATTCATCACCCTTATTGCTTATTTCCCCTTTCAGTCCATCCCCTCTTCATTTCGTATTGAATGTAAAAAAGTCATGGCTGCGTCAGCTGTTTGTAATATATTTGACTGCTCCTCAAAAAACACTTTTGAGTTTTGATGCTGGACAAGCCTTGCCATGGCACCTGCTTTTTGAAATTCAGTTATCATTTCCTTCAGCTCCCGCATCCTCCGTGCGGCGCCGGCAGACATGTCAGATTTTTTTTTTAAAGTGAAGTCGCCTGGGATCTGATGTGATTTGTTTTTACTCACCTGAGAAAGAATGCGTTCTTTGATATGAAAATCGCCAAAGTTCACCAGCATTACTCGAGGATATTTTGCGTTTGGAGGGTGCACTGCAGGCACTCGATGAGCACGCATAATAGAGAGGTCTTGGTATATGCTAACTGACTCTGGGAGAACGTACTGCGTGATGAGGTCTGTAATTACGTTCATAACAGTTTGCCCATTTTCACGTTCTTTCGGAATCCCTATAAACCTTAGATTAGATCTGCGGGAGATATTTTCCGCGTCGCCCATCTGGATCTGCAAGTCCAACAAATCTTCTTGCCATTTGTAGATTGATGGCTCCAAGTGGATCCGCCAGTCTTCCAAATCGGAAACTCGCTGCTCCACCTCCTTAATATTGATGTTTGGTTGCGGCATGCTATTACTTATCAAATTTAACTGTACTTTGGTCTTCTGGTTTGCCTCTTCTTGTGATATTTTTAAGGATTTTAGTTCACTCAGTATTTGAAGGAGCAGGCTTTCTGTGGGGGTGCCAATCCCTCCTTTTACTCTTTCATCTTGGGATTGAGAACCTGCCTGAGGACTCACCTGCTCGGTCTGTGATGTATCTGCTATATTTATGACCTCCCGCTGTAAAGCCCCGTTCTCCAAATGGCTTTTGGGGGAGATGGTCCTCCTGGGAATACGGGAATCTGAACAGTGTTGGAAAATAGACAGAAGGTTGTTTTCAGAAGATATTGAATTGTGGCTATTTATCTGGGACCCCGTAAGGGCTTCCTTAGGCTCCTTACACCATCTCCCCCACACCACCACCACTAAGTAATGGATATAACTCCCTACGGCCCGTGCCAGCCTCATGGTTATCACTCATGGTTATCACTGCTATTAGGTATTAGGCCGGTTCTTTGCTCTATTTGTCAGCATTATCCAAGTGCCCAGTCACTCTCTCCTTGCTTCCCAGCTGCTTACCTAGTACACTCCACTTCATATGTGGTACCGTGGCAGAGATTTTGTAATGTCGATACCGGAGGAGTCAAGCTAAAAACCGGGGAGGAACCTGGAGCTGGGCTGTTGACCGTCTGGTGGGGCCCTCTTGCACCTAAATCGACATTTGCCATTTTATCAAAGGGTGTTGGGTGCTTACTCCTGATGTTACGTGCTGTTTTAGCACATTTCACTGTAGAGCGGCCCTTGCTCTGCAAATCCCAGGGGTATCTTCATATTGTCGGGTAAGTGCAGCACCCTATGTCCCCCCCCTTCTGTAGTGTCAAAGCACCAGATGGCCACAAGCTGCACCCGTGTCTACACAAGCCGCTTCTGTGACCACGCTGAGCGTCTGTTAGCCTAAAGGGCAGACCTATCACCACTCCTGTCGGGGTGCACCTTTCTGAGTCTACTTTTAAGTCTTTATATATCTCGTAATTGGTAATGGTAATTCTTCTTCTTCCATTATTGTAACAGCTAGCGTTCTGCAAAAGCACTTTAACGACATCTGGCTTTGCTTGAAGGGGTGGGGTCAGAAGCTCCCGGGGGGGGGAGGAGGGGGGAGGTTTGGAGGGGGACTTCCCTCCTATTAAAATTGAAACAATATTAAATTTTACTTCCAGCTGACCCCCTTTTTTAATAAGTATACCAATCCGCTTAGTATTGCCCCCATGTAAAGTGTTAGCAGTACCTTTAAAAAATGGCAGGACCCTGTCTGGTCTCCATAAGGAGGTGTTTTATTCCTCTAGATCTTCTGTTGTACTCTACAGAGAAGTTGTACATCTGCACCCCCCCCCCCCCCCCCCCCCCCACTGGACTGATATCCCCCCCTACTGTGCTTCCACCAGGGGCTCCTCACCTTCCTCCGCGTGAGCCTGTAGTTTTTTAGCTAGCCCACGAGTTCAACACATGGGGTCCGATCCACTGCTTCCTCTTCCGCACTCAAGGGCCTGCAAGGTAACGCACAGCGCGCACTTCAGAATCCCCGGCAATTCTGGTTCTCTCCCCGGGTTTGCATCACAGCGTGTCTGTCTCCTCTGAGCGTCGCTCCCCTCTACATCGTCCGGTGATTCAGCCGCAGAGCATGACTGGAGACCCTACCCCGCATTTAAGCCTTCATAAATCTTTTTCTACTAAAGGTATCCATGCCAAATTATTTCCTTTTTCCCTTTTCCCAACATCTTGGGGATTCTAAAGGTATCTGCAGTTTGTGGATTGTGTTGAGAGAACCAAGAAAACAGCTAAAAAGTAGCCTTTAAAAAAAAAAAATGTGAAAAAGTACTCTGCAAAAGAGTGTATGTGTTGTTCTTTCTGAAAATTAGAACTACAAAAGATTTGCTGTGCTGAGATTGTCACCAAGTGGTAGTCAATTGTTCCTTTCCTTGTGGTTTCATTTAGCATACTTGCGAGTTATGGGTCATCTGTTTAGATTGCTGATGGTTTTCCCAAATAAATTCATTGTTGAAATAAAAAAATAAAATTAAGTAGGAAATGATAGTCATTGTCATTGTCATCTGTAATATTTTGCCCTGATTCACAAAAGTAGCATACTGTAATATACTGTCAGTCCCTTCTGGGTGCAGGGATATATAGTTTTCTCCTGCATTGGATCCTTCCTATATTCATATGCTTGAATTATTCCTTATTATCAGATGAAGAATACTTGGTAACAATGTTAATAAAGCTGTGTACATTTACACTCAGCACTAAACCTAACACTAAACATTTCCATTCTTTCCACATCATTGTAGATGATCCAACCACTTATAAGCCAGCAGCCTTAGCTGTATCCTGCCAGAGCCTACCAGTTGGCAGTTGTTTCTGCCTTACATTCAATGTGAGGAACATTCTGGAGAGCTCTTTTCAAAAGAATAATAACTAAATTTTCTTCATTTTTTCCAGAACATCTTAGTTTAAGCATGACTGAAATGGCACAGAAGAAATCTGTGTTCAATGCACACATGGCTTGTGGGTAAAAGAAGATTTATGTGAATGCTTCACATTCAAAATGATGGTTTGGAATATATCCCAATCACAAGACCAGAGAAGACCATAAGAGAAGACTGGTGTTCACTATTTGAGGATAGAAGGTGGAGGCAGTCTCTTCAAAACACCAAAGTAAGTCTACTAGGACCGCATCAGAGCTGTGTGGACACAAGACTTACAAGCAGACTCTGGGACCCTCTGATCCTGTCCTTAAGGGTTAGACACTTGGGTCAGCCATCGTCCACTGCTACTAAGCAGAAAAAGGATGAGGAAAAAAGCACACAAAGAAAACAAGAGGTGTATTCCCTTCTGAGGATGAACTACCTCTGAAGAGATCTGAGATTACCTCCGAATCCAGCCACAAAGATGACAGTAAATCAGCAAAGTCATTAATGACAGCAAAACCATCGGTCAGCCAGACAAGTCTGCCAGTCACTCAAGTGATTCAACTTACGCCGACTAAGGTACAATCGATGATGCATTCATCTCTTTCGATGAGGAAACACCCCTTGTTCATTAATTTTCTATTGATAAAGTCATTAACGAGAATACCATCAACTCCTCTGTTTGTGATACTACTGAAGAAACAGCTCAGCAAAGAGAACAGACCACAAAAAAAGGGTACCAGTGTATTCTGCTTTAGCCATTCCTCCACTACAAAGTATCTTTCCGTTTCTGACATTGATGGTATCTCCAGTCCTACTACAGTCACCAAAGTAAAATTGACAATAGGCCTTTTCATATCAGGAGGAAGTAGAAAGGCAGGATTATCCAGCACTTGACAACATTGAAGAAGTTTTCAGGGACCTGAAAGAGATGGAAAGGGCTACTCACCCAGAAGACTTGACTATCCAATATGTGGATTGTGAAGAACATAATGAGGCTATGTTTTCTCCGCACAAGGAGCACGAAGTTTAGTCACCCAGATTGGCACAATGGAAGTTCAGAGAGGAACACTGGGTACCTTCTCACACTGTATGGTGCAAGGTTTTATAGAGATGTTAAACTCACTACAGGACATGAATAAAGATATCTACCAACTGCTACCACCTCCCATACATCCACGTCCTCAGCCTAAAGTGGTGTTGCCTCCACAACTGCCAGTTATCTTACTTCCAGTACAATTGGAACCACATCCCAAGTAAGATGGTTTTCTGTCAGGATAAATAGCATCCTGTCAAGCCGAGGCTTCTTTAAAGTAGGTACATAGTGGTGGAGGAGATTATGACTGCATTTCTCATGATACAGAAAGGACAGAACACATGATAATGACAATACGTATGACGTAAGATCACTACAGTTTAGTGACAACGACATTGCAGATATATCTGCAGGAGACTATCTGATTCATCAAGTAAAGACTCAGAATCAAATCAGTTCATAATTATTTAGGGATAGGGAGATTCCATTCATTAATAGAGAAGGCTTTTGAGCACTTAAGTCTCCCTACTTCTTCAGTTGAGAAATCCTGTTTTCTGTTTAACCTTAAAGAGAAGTTGCACAGAAGCACAAGGTTAGTACACATCTTAGACTTTCTCTGGGAACTTGTCCTTCTCATGATGTAAAAACCTGGCATGGCTTCTGTGAATCACTTAGGATCAGAGTCGAAATACAAGGCTACAGATGCAACCCAATCATGTATCTTAAACCAAATTAAAGCCAACTAACTCACTTGTCTCTGCTTCAGCTATCTTAACCTAGGGCATGGAATAAAAAAATCAATCAATCCTGTTACCAATCTAGGATTTACTATTTCTAGGAGCCAAAAGAATTTCAGAAGCAAATGAACACTGTTTCCATCTCGAGAGAAGCATCAAATTGATAAATCAGGCAACATAGATAATGTCAAGAAAGGTTGATTATGGTAAGTGTGTCTAGTTGAGCTTTCTGCCCTGGGTTAGCAGAAGGACGGTTGTCCTCGTGTGTAGCCCTCATCTATGCTCTGGGGTTTTTCTCCCTACTGATTGCCAAACAAGCATGTCCTTGTTTCTAATGAGGTGCATCACTGTTTAAGGATCCGTTTCTGAGGGCAGTGTGAGACCGCACTCACTACAAAGGGGACATTGTTCCCTTTCCATCACTGCGTCTCCTGTCTTGATCAGAGTTATGCCCCTGACCCAAATTAAAAGTGAAAGCCGACAGCAACATTAGATCAAGGTCTTTCATTTTATTTTTCTGTGACATCTGCATGCATTGTGTCACAGCAAAACAAAACAATTCAAACTCCAGACGCAAGGGAGACCTTCCCCCGGCGTCTCGTCTTTAATTTTTTTAATGAAAATGCTTCTGACGTTTTCACCAGTAGAATGTTCTTTTTATATTCAGCCATCAACATGTTTCCTGTCAGCCTCACCATGAGGTAGTCTGGCTACTGAGAACGTATTGATGGTCACACTTAAGCAGTTAAAATACATTCACAAAGCAAAGTTAAATTAATGAGTTTATATATTGTCAACAAGAAAATTAAAATTTCAAGAAAGAACATTTAAAAAAAAAAAGGAATTGCTAGCACTTTTGAAAGCCGAGTTTGAGTCCACAAGTGTTGTAGCACTGTTGGAATGCAAAAGGTCCCATACTTGGAAGGGCACACACTTGCCAAGTGTTTCTCATAGCAAGTTATGAAGCATTTATTATTTTTTTGGACTGAATGAATCATGCATAGGTGCAGAAGGCCTACTCGAGCACTTTCATAGTGCACCTAATTGTAGACTGTGGAGTATAGGAGACAGAGGGGGTCATTCTGACTCGCGCCGGGCGCGGTCACCGCGCACCCGGCGGGAGCCGCCAAAATACCGTACCGCGGTCGGAAGACCGCGGTGGGTATTTTGAGGTTTCCCCTGGGCTGGCGGGCGGCCTCCAAAAGGCCGCCCGCCAGCCCAGGGGAAACCGTCCTTCCCACGATGAAGCCGGCTCGTAATCGAGCCGGCGGAGTGGGAAGGTGCGACGGGTGCTGTTGCACCCGTCGCGTATTTCACTGTCTGCCAAGCAGACAGTGAAATACTCGTAGGGGCCCTCTTACGGGGGTCCCGTGACCCCCCCTACCGCCATCCGGTTCCCAGCGGGCGGACCGCCGGGAACTGGATGGCGGTAGGGGGGGTCGGAATCCCCTCGGCGGCGCAGCTAGCTGCGCCGCCTTGGAGGATTCATAAGGGCGGCGGTACACTGGCGGGAGACCGCCAGTGTTGCCGGTCTGACCGCGGCTTTACCGCCGCGGTCAGAATGCCCTGCGGGGCACCGCCGGCCTGTCGGCGGTGCTCCCGCCGACCCTGGACCGCCGGGGTCACAATGACCCCCAGAGTGTCCCTTTGTAGCATGGGGACAGTCCTTGTCCCTTTCCTGACACATTCTCCCTAACTGTGGTACTCCCATTAGGCTGAGAGAGAGTTGTGTGGAAGTGTTTCTGTCTTTTGTGATTCTGATTTGGGTCTTCCCTCCCTGTGACAGACCAGCTTTCCCCTACTACTTTAAGATAAAGACTGTGATTTGGCCATTCTAGGGCAAATCTCTTGGCCCAGATCTGTCTTTTTATAAGTATGGCACAGAAACAACCAATCTCTTTATTTGGATTTCTCTTCACCTAGTATCTGGGGTTCCACAAGTTGAGATCTAAAAAGCCCTTATAGCCCCAGGGTTGTGCTTGCTTACTCCCAGCTACTTTTGCCTGGTTCAAGACCAGAAGTACCTACATGCTACTAGAGAGAGCTGCTTTCCAATCACTTCCTAGAAAGGGGTACTGAAGATGTCCCTGGTCGAGGGAAGGTTACCTAATAGGAGGAGGTATTAAGGAGCTAGGCAGAAAGAGCAGAGTGGTGGTCTACTCTAGTCGGGAAAAAGATCTGCACTAATGACGTCTTGTACCCTGATCATTCTACAGCATTCGTACAAATGGTTAATCCAACTCCTTATTGTAACGGGGAGTGTTTCCCTATTATCTGGTAAAATGCAGCAGTTAGGAGATTTGTGTCACAGTGGCTGGATGAAACCTGCCATAATGTGAGTGAAAGATTCTGCACAGAGCCCCTGTCGGGAGTTCAAATACACAGCTATCAGTATGAAAATCAAAAAGCCTGCACTCACATTGGTGAAAACCTAGACTGGTAGTGTGCCACTTTGCAAGAAATTGGGTGACCCAATTGTTGTCAGTATAAAAATGGCAAAATAATAAGCATGAAGGGAGAGGAGCAAAGTGTAGACTGAAATAGAGTGAGCCCTAAGAGAACCATTTTTGATATAAACAAATTTGATTGTAAATACAAAAAATGAAACAATTAAAAAACAGTAACAAACCTAATGGACATAAAATTGGGACATGCAGAAGTAGACACTGCAATGATTTCTGTCTGAGGGCACGCGAAAGTACATTATAAAATGCCTATCCTCCAGTGTTCACAGTGGCACCACTGAAGATCCACTTAAGATATTCTTTGCTCAGTAGTTTAGAAATGTTACCAATTTGAAGTGGGATGGAGACCACTTCGACCACTTCGGTTACTTGCCATCTCAAATCCTCATCATTATGGTTTTTCTCCTGAGAATTTGCAACTTAATAGCACGTTACTGACTTAGCACCTGAAATTACTCCTATGTAGGCAAATGCATGAGCACATTTTCTAGGACTATGTCCTGTGTATAGTGAGGCAGAAAGGTAGAATATGCCATAAATATGCAGGCTGCGAGACAGAGCCCAGACCCACACGGGAAGTGACGCTTGGGAAGCATTTGTCACTAGACTAGAGGTTAAGAACGATGAGCGCCCGCTGTGATTCTGATAGCAGGGAGCACACATATTGGGGAGGGGGTATCTTAGTTGCGCTGCATGTACTCATCTCCTTCCTGCATCATTTGCTCTCTCCCCTTATAGCACGATAATTGCATAGGAGGCCAGGAGTGGGGGGGACACCCGGTCACCGCTCCACGTACACCATGAGGTAACCACACAAAAATACACCCAGCAAGAGCGCACCGGTAAGCCGATGCTGGATCAGTTCAAAGTAAGGGCTAAATGGTAAAGTTGAGATAGCAATGCCGGCACACCCAAAAATATCACAGGGTCATGTAATCATAATAACGGACATGATAGATGACGAGTCAAAACTCTCACGCTCCACAAAAAACAAACATCCGGAATACACATTATATCCCACGGCACTACAACACAATCCACCAGCACACGATGGTTGGAGAGGGAGGTAGTGGACCCCATTAAAAAGTTAAAGATTGCAGTAATACCAATAATTCTCGAAACAGTTGTTTACTGATGAATGTAAATCCTGCTATCCAGATCTAGACCTAGTTTGTTGCTACCCTACTATGTTATTACAGAACAGTTGGTATCCTGATGCTTCATTAGCTGCATTTATTGCTATGTACCGGTGCTGAAAACAATAAATTAGATGTTTAAAAAAAAAAAAGAAGAATATGCCATAAATTACATCATTTGTATTGTAGTTGAAAAATTGCTTCAAGGGCACCCATGCTCTCAAATAGGAAAGCTCCTTGGTTTCAGTCGTCAAATAGCACAAACTACATTGTCCACTTTTGAAATGGTCCTTAAGAGATTTAAGACCTCACATGTCATTAAAGTTTCTAGTACTATCAGAGCCGAGGATCCAGCAGACAATGTCCAGGACAACTTGGACCTCAAACCTTTTTGAATCCTGCTCGTCCGGCAGCAGCCTAAAAGCCACTTTAGTTTGCCCGTAGCAGGATATGACAACATTGTGGGAGGCTGAATCAGTTATTTTCTCCAGAGGTAGCCGAGCATAAAATCAGACAAATGGGTCCTGCAAATATTTGAATGGGGCTACACCCTGTCATTCCTTTCTGACTTTCTGCATATTCCACCCACATCAGAGTGTTTTTCTGAGGACCTCTTGTCCATTTTACTTCAAACGTTCCAGCTATTTTGGCTAAAGGATCCACAGAGAGAGTCCTTGCTTTAGAAATCTGACCTGGATGTTACTCCCCCTATTTCCTAGTGCTGAAAAAAGGTTGGAAGCCTTCATCCTGTTTTATCTATCAAACTTCTCTTCTATTTGCCCTGGATGTAGGTGACTGGTTGGTAGGGTTTTGACCTGCAGGATGTCTGTTTTCGTGGCTCAGGACTGCAGGCCCACGGGCACTACTTGCGGTTCAGAGTGGGCCAGGAGTACTTTAAGTTTGCAGTGGCCCCTCACCAGTGCCCCTTGGGTGTTTATGAAAGTGATGGTGGTGGTTGCAGCATACCTTCATACATTAGTTATACCAGTACCAGTCTCCCCTCCACCTTGATGACTGACTTTTGAACGCGGCTCACCACCATCATTCGTGAACCTACAAACATTGTTGGAGTTCACTATCAACGTGCCAAACTCACACTGACTCATTTGTGGAGGCTTCCTTTGATCTGAGCCAATCTGACTTTGGTGCATGATTGGGGCTTTCCTGGGGAGCAGTGAATCCAAGATATTCGGACTATCATCCTTGTGTTTATGCCGACATTCCTGGGCCTCAGTGAGGGTGGCTCTGAAGCTTTGTGGCCTATTGACTGCCTGCATCATCTTCATCAACCATGCGAGGTGGCATATGCAGGCTCTGCAATGGGATCTGAAGACTCAGTGGGACCCAACACCAAGGGAACCTCGCAAATTCCACCCAGGTTTTGGAGGAGATTGCAAAAGTTCTGCAATGGTGGCTGCTTGGCCACAATTAGACCAGCTCAGAACTATTAGACCAGCAGCAGAACCCTCTCCATACCCCAACCACAAAGCTGACAGTGGTGAAAGATGCATTGCTTCTGAGTTGGCGAGGTCATCTGGAAGGGCTTAAAACAATATACTGGAGCACTCCAACAGTTTATATAAATATCAGTGTTTGAGGGCAAATAACCAGAAAAGTCAGTCCATATGGCCATGTTCATGTGACATATTCTCTTGGTCTTTTTTGTGTTTACATGCTTCCAACCAAATAGATGATCATCAGCTTACACATGTTTTGTTCCCAGTGGGACTTTTTCAAGGTGTGTGATTGCAAACTATATTCCTTATTTCTTTATCAATAATTCATGAAGTGAGATGATCTAGGTGCAGGAGTACGAGTACTTTATAGGTAATCTCTCCTCTGGCCGATTCAACCTTTAGATTCTTCCTAATAACACATGTAGTGCCCTCATCTGTTTATCTTCACCATTTTTCAAGCTCACAGTGAAGTTGTGTATCCATTCATGGACAAACTTTGCACTTTTTCCAGCTCACAGTGAAGTTGTGTATCCATTCATGGACAACACTTACAACTTAGGGAACCATGATAAGTCCTTTGCAAAATGAAATGTGAGACCCACATTTGGGACAAAACATTATTTATACAAATTGTTGGCATGCTCCAGTATTTTTTTTCAAGATATTGTTGCTGTATGCTTTGGATTAACACTATCACTGCCCTTACATATAGCAGGGGCATGTACCATGGTAGCACCAGTCTTTGAACATGCATTCTTTCTGTATACCTTTTACCCTGGCTAATTGATTAACTTTAACATCATCTGAAAGAAGTGGCGATCAGAGAACTCTGGTCTCCAACAGAGACCCGTCTCCACACCAACCTGCTGGAGTTGTGGCCATTTGCTTGGCGTTGGAAACCTTCCTGCTATCAGTAAAGGGGATGTTGGGTTCGGCCGTCACAGACAACGTCAACGTAATGTGGTACTGCAATAATCAGGACAAAGTGAGGACCTGGGTCCTTTACCAGGAGGCACTGTGCCTCGTGAAGTGGCTAAATTGTCAGGGCATTTCCCTGATCATGCACCAGCTGGTGAAATCTTTAAACACCAGGGCGAACAAACTCAGACGGTGACGCCTAGCAGATCACAAATAGCAGTTGCATCAGAGGTGGTGTTGGGCATCTTCCAGCATTGGGAAGAAACCTGGCTCGATCTCTTCTCCTGCTGAGAACTCATAATGTCAGTATTTTGGTGCACTGGAGTTCCTAAAAAAACTCTCTGTCTGAGGTGCTTTTTAGCATATAGTGGAGCACAGCACTTCAGTATGCCATTCTGGAGCTACCTCCTGCCCTGAGTTCTAAAGATCAGGAATGCTCGGCTGGAGAATGTGGTATCCAGAATTTCTGATCATAACTATCTCTCCTCCGATCAGACTTCCACTTCCACTTCCCAAAATGTTCTATTGTATCAGCAGGGCAGGATCCTTTGCAATCTGCACCTTCATGCGTGGAGATCAAGTGGCAGCAGTTGACTTATTCGATCACCCTCCTGGAGTAGTGGATGTCATCCTTGCCCCAGGCATACTTCAACAAAATCTGTTTATGGCAGGCTCTGGAACGAGTTTGTGACAGTGTGACATCAGTAATGCAGCCCTCTAACAGGCCAAACTGTAAGATATACTGTTCTTTTATTTGTTTTTATCCCATCAAGGATTTGCAGTGGGCACAGATAATACATATTTGTTGGCCCTTTCAACCTTCTTTCGTTTACCTGTCCAGCTGGCCATGTTCACATCACCTGTTGGGATGTGATTTCTTGAAGGCTTACTTCATATTTTTCCTACTAAACCTTTCATGATGCCACAGTGGGATCTTAATTTGGTCCTTACATTTCTTATGTGCACCCCTTTTGACCTGAAGCATAACTGCTCCCTACACTTCCTGATATTGAAGATGGACTTCTCATCGCAATCATTTCAACTCATCAGGAGCTTCAGGCTCTTTCAGTCCAGCCCGTCCTACACCACCACCTTTCTGGACAGACTGGTGCTGAGGACTAGAGCGGTTTTAATACTTAAGGGTGTGACTCCCTTTCATGTCTGACAGTCCATCACTCATCTGATGTTCTGTGCTCCACCTCTCCAGTCAAAAGAAGAAGAGAGACTCCACTGCTGGTACCTCAAAGGAGCTCAGAGTTTTTACACTGATTTCATCAAAGACCTTTGGGTAGACAATGAGCCATTTTTTGAGTTCTATTGGGTGAAGCAAAGCAAGGGAGTTTACAAAAGGTCTTGGCCCAGGTGGATAGTCCTCTGCATTAAGATCTGTTACATACTGGCCAAGAACTTCCCTACAGGACTGACGCACGTCCCACCAGGGCCTAAGGCTGCTACCACTCTATTGGCAGATGGAGTGCCTGTCTTAGATATATGTTTGGCTGCAATGTGGCAATCAGTGCACAAGTTTGTGGAGCAATTCTGCCTTGACAGCCAGGTCTGACGGGTAGGGCATATTGGCAGTTAAGGTCCTACGGGACTTTTTTGATGTGTACCATCCTACACACCAACCATCTAGGGAGTACTGCTTTGGTATCTGTTCTAAAGTAGAGGACTGTGTGGTTAGACGTATCCATCAGAAGAACAAGGTATTTATCTCTAAAACCGCAGTTTCCTCACCATCCTTCCACCTCTATGGACTCATCTCTTTTCTATTTAAGAAGGTCCCAAATTTGAGCTCTGCACATTGGCACAGATTATTGATTTTTGAGTCCTGTGTCCGAGGGTGCAGGCCGTTTAAGAAAGAAAGTGACAATAGCGAATTTGGATGGTGCATATAAGCATCTCCAACTGTCACTCCTCAGGCAAAATTATGTTGACGAGCTGTGGAACGCCATCTACAGGAAAGCAGGGGCTGTGCTGAAAAATTCTCTGGATCCAGTCTGGTGTCTGGAGGTAATCTAAAGGTGTGGAATCTGTGGTTAGATAGTGTCCAACAAAAAGAGCATTACCAAGGGTAAGTGACTACTTCTGTGAAGAGCACCATTGTGCTGTGGTTAGACTGCTGGTGTAGGCCAAGGAACAATGCCTTTACTATTTAGGAAAAGTCTATTTTTATACATTGATAACTCGCCCCAAAAATTGCCTTGTAAGCCCATAGGTCAGGCTACTAATACAAATAAAAAGATGGTCTGGGATGGGGGCCGAACAAATGCTAGTGGCTGAGATTAATTCAAGTATTCCTTCCATCATGTTAAAATATTTTATAGTTAAATAATAAATATTTTATTTTTATATAGATATTTAACATTAAATTATGTGTTATTTGTATTTTTAACGATTATAAATAATTTAATTTCACATTATTTCCTATGGGGTTTGTTTTAAGCCCCTTCCTCTATTATTTTCAATGGAAGAGTGTTGCAGTATCAGTGGTTGGCCATGTGTGTTGCTAGACCTACTACTGTTTCTTTTTGTTAGTAGTAACTTACACTTGCACATTTGGCTCCATCCTATGTTTCATGGGGTGGAAACGTGTACGTCCAAACTTTTAAGTAACTCTACACTCAGATTTTGTGAAAAAGCCAAAAGTAGTAAAGTTACTCAAAAGTGTAAGAGTAAACCTGCTTATGTAAATCACTTACAAATGTGAGTTACCCTTGTGAATAGTCCCATTTTTTTTTTCACAGAAAAGAGCACCCTGTGGCAAAGATAGTTTATTGGCTGCTCTGTGCCCCCGGTTGCCAGGTAACAGTAATGGGATCTGTATAGGGAACAGTCAGGAAAGGGCATGCCAATTGATGGCATGCTAAAACACAAAAGGAGATTTATATACTTAAATTTATTTGTGGTTTTGTGGTTACTTAGAGATGAAACATTACATGGAAACGTTGCGTCCTTCATGTATTGTATGGAGTAAAATATATGTGAGCTCTAACAAATGCATAACATCTGTGAACACTTTTGTAAATGTTGTGCAGTATCCTATCGGTTTACGCTGTGTGATTATATTCGGCTCAACTGGAGATTGTTGGAGTTGGCTTGAGAGTTATTGTAGATGGGAGAGCTTCAGTTCACTTCTCAGGGAATATCAGCTATACAATCTGGAAATGTCATGTTACATGTGAGTCTATTGAAAAGAAATGCTTTGGGTTCTTGTTTATAGTTGTCGTAGGAGGAGGTTGCCCTGATCGCTGACAGAATGAAGTTCCAGGCTAAGGTGACACTTACTGTAGGTTCTTTGTTTTTCTTTTTGCAGCAGTGTTTTTCTGGTAGATGTCATTGCAAGCATGCCTCGTAGGAAGGCAACTACCACCCTAGACCAGCAGTTTTTGTGTTGGGTAATTGGGGGTTCACAAGGTTCTGTGAACAAGTCTTGCTAGTTTAAATAGGCTGTGTACTTCAATAGGAAGTCATTTGACGGTGTGTTAAATTGGGATAATGTGGCCTGTCTTTTGGTGGCAGAGATCAGTTTAGTAGCTTCATTGATGACTGCTATTAGTCTCTAGCATTCTGAAAAACCACACCTTGGTAAGGAGTTGTTTTAGTCCGGGTTTAGGTAGGACTAATGATTGTACAACTTTTATGAAGTTTTCCATAGGAATGAGAGGTTTCATTCCTCTGAGGAGCTTGATCTGATTTTGGGACCCTCTTGCTAAGGCATTGATGTGGGTTGTAGGGTGAAAGTTCGTGTCTAGGGTAAAGCCTAGGGATTTTGAGTTCTAAAGCATGGGTTTATGCATTCAACTGTATTTATAGTGTGCAGCTGTATATATACAGGGGTGGTGCAGTTGGTTTGGGGTGAAGTGTGAACAGGAGGAATAAGTGATGAAGTATTGTCTCTTTCTGGCAGATAAAATTTGGCTATAACACATCCCCTAAAAATAGAGGGGTTGTGCTAAACGCCGGGTTCTTGGCAGTCATTAAGTGGGTAAAGTGTCCTTCATGCAACACGTCTGGCATATCCTAGGCCATGGACCCAGCCACTGTTGTCAGACTTCAGTAGAGCAATGTGCAGGTCTCTGTTCATGAAATGATGAAGTGGGGCAATCGCACCAGCCATGTATTGCACCTGTACTCAACTGGACATGCTTGCACCCTGGATTGATGAAGACAGAACTGCTCTTTGTCTTTGGTTCTTTTCCAACCCCTCAGCTGCTCTTCCCCTTGGTTCTCCTTGTTCTCTACCTTCTGTTTCAGTACGCAAAAGGCACAGTAAAGTCATGTCTGTGGTCTCATTGATCACATTGCAGGTCAGCTCTTGTAACCAAATTAGGTTTCTCTTCTTTTTCAGGACACAATAGGTTCAGCTCCCTGCAAATCTTGCAGGCTTATCCTCTGCAATGGGGTGATAAGTATCAGAATCCTGGTACTCCAGTCTCTGTCCACTTGTCTGTTGAGCTCCCATCTCAAGTAAGAGAAGTCCTATGCATAATGCAATTTTTAGACTGATAGGGTGTGAATACCCAATTAAAGCCATTGTTTGTTCAGCATTATAGTTCTCACCACCTTTGCATGCCTCTACCCAGGCTTTCTAGACTAAACATATTAAACAGATAGCTTCAGAACTGGCTGGATATTTGCTGGATATTTTGAGCCAGGCATCTGCAAAATGACAAGGAGGTATCCCAGTGAAGAGCAATGATTTTGATTTAGCCACCTCATCACACACAACTACACATGGAAGTCTTGTAGAGCAGATGTTGAAGGACCCCACATGAGTAGATTTAGATTTAAGGGTTAAAAGAACTGTCTCTGGGAGAGTTAATTCCAATCAGCTTGTAAGAATGGGTGTACAGTCCTTGATAATGGATGTAAGCACATGTTAGCAACACCAGCGTCCTCCTTTGTCCTTTGTAGGTTGTCCTGGCGTAGCATTTCAGAGTGTAGGCCCGTGGTACAGCAGCATCTCTTGACTGTACCTTTAGATGACAAACATCTGTCCGGCCCTCAGGCTGACCAGATGCTCTAGAAAATCAGAAGGAAATCATACATAGAAAAGTCTATGTGTGCCCCATAGTCTCTCAGTCCAAAGCCTGTTTTTCAGAAGCAGCACACACCTGAGGAAGTAACAAACAAAGGTGCTCGGGCAGAGATCCACCTGGCAGCACTATTAACAGTCCTGTCAGGACTCTCAGCAGCCTAAATCCTTCCAAAGTTGGGCTTATAGAGGAAATATACAGATGAAAAGTAGAGGTGGCTGCAAGGCCACACTGATCCCTTTTCCCCTCCCCGGATCACACCATACCTTTTAAGAGAAAAATAAGACAATTCCTGTCACAAAGGGAAGGATTACATCAGACGAGTGGGTTCTCCCAGTCGTGTGAAAGAATACTGTTTTGTATTTCATGCATCTCTTTCCACCATCCCACCCTGCCGTCATGTACTGAGTTCAGACCACCTTCATGTTGTGGAGGAAAAGGTGCTCCTAGCAAAGGGTGCAATGCAACTGGTACACTACACCAATGTGAGGCAGGGGTGTACTCCCTGTATTTTCTTATCCAATGAAAAAGGAACTGTTCACTTTACCTGTCCTCGCCCTGCAACCATTGAACAGGGTCATCTCCTCTGAACACTCTCACATGTTCACCTTACAAGATGTCTTCCTGCTGCTACAACAAGGTGACTTCATGTTAGCATAGGATATGAAAGATTTATACTTTCACATCACTAAACACCAGTACCTTCACTTTGAGGTTAGTGGAAAATACTACCACTTCAACGTGTTAACCTTCAGAGTTATTAAAGTTTTAAGTGTGTTTACAAAGTGGTCGTAGCAGCCCACCTGCACTGAAGCGCCATATACATATTTCCATGTTTAGACAACGTGCTGATAAAGAGCAGCTGTACAGAACAACGCTTAGCACAAATTCAGCTAGCAGTGCCTCTACTTCATAGCCTAGGTTTCACTATCAGTAAGAAACAGTCAGATCTTACACCCCAAGAAATTCTAAATGCAGAAACAGACAAATCAAACCCTAACCAACAGTGGTTGATGTCTTCTTTTTCAGACACTCCATTCCATCATGGTTTGCCTTACTAGACCCCATTCCACAAATGACCATCACCGCCAATGCTTAACAGGTGTGGTGGATACCACTGGATGACACTTTGAGGCAATTGGGCTCCTCAGCACCAGGGCCGTCACATCACCTACCTGGAGCTTTTATTCACCAAACTAGCTCTCAAAACCTTTCCCTCACTTCTAAGGGGAACGCAGTACTCATAAAAACAGACAACATGACAGCTACGTTCTAAATCCAGAAGCAGGGGAACCACTCCCCCAGCTTTCTCAACTAGCACAGGAGATATGGCATTGGGCACCTCACAAAAAACATTCCCCTGTTAGGTGAGCATCTCCCAGCTGTGGAGATCAGTTTTGCAGACATGCTCAGTAGGACATGTTAACAGTTCCACAAATTGGAACTCCATCTGCAAGTCTTCAAAAGGTACTTCCAATGCTGCTGGACGCCAGCAATAGACATGTTTGCCACTCCTAGCAAAATGCCAAAGCTTCACTGCGCTCCCATGGTCCACGGGTAATGCACCATGCACAATATACTATTGATGAACTGGTCAGGAATACTTGCCTACGCTTTTCTGCCTTTCTTCTTATCCCATATGTGGTGAGTGAGCCCTGGCACTCTGTGCTCCTCAACATGTCTGGCAGTCCCCACAAGAAGCTCCCAATCAGGCCCGATAATCTCACTCAGCATAACTGTGAGCTTGGACACCCAGATACCAAACATCTCAATCTCACAAGCTAGCATCTGAGTTCCTAAAGTTTGGTTACCTTAACCTTCCCCCAGGGATGCATCATTAATGTATGTCAGAGAACTCACTGCTTGAGCCTGCTACGCAGCTAAGTGGGAATGTATTAATGTATTTCTAAACAATTAGATTAGCTACCTCCCCCTATGAATGAGCTTGTTTCCTACCATCAACATCTTTACCATGCAGATCTCACTTACACTTAACTGCAGTTACAGCAAACCTTCAAAACAGACATAATTTGTATATTTTAGGGTCCCGGTAACTAAACATTTCATGGAGGGTCTGAAGAGGGTAATTCCTCCAGACAGCTCCTGCACCTGTCCGTAAACTTAATGTAGTCATCATATCACTTATGGGCCCTCTTTGTGAGCCTTTGCACTTGCATTGCTTGTAGTCCTTGTCCTAGAACATGGCCTTCGTAGTAGCAGCCCCCCCCCTCAGATGTATTGCACTCCAAGTCTTCACAGTACAGCAACCATTCATTCAGGATGATATGGGCAGAATAGTGCTTCATACCAAGCCTACATTTCTGCCGGAGGTTGCTTCATCGTTCCACATGAACTAAAATATTAGACTAGCCACAGTCTGTAGCTGACAACCTCTGGTTGTTAAGAAGGCACTAATGTTTTCTATTTATAGAACTAAAGTCTATTCATATTATTGTGGCATTTGCCAAACTCCACAAGGTGTATGTTATCTCTACAGCTGGCACTTCAAGGTGGATATTTGAAGGTATTGAAACCTGTAAAGTCAAACTAATTGTCCCTGTGCCTCCAAAAGCACACACAACATGTAAAAAAGGGAGCTAGTTTAGTGTTTTTTTTATTTTTTAGATAACATCCCCACTCATTGATATTCGCAGGACTATTTGGTCAATGCCACACACCTCTACCAATCTGTGTGGATGTTTTAGCATGTCAACAAGCCTTGGTTGGCCAACCAGTATTAAGGACACTCTTTAAAACATCTGCATCATCTGCTAGCTAACCGTTGCTTTGGAGGGGGACTGCTTTATAGACTATGCATATTATGTATCTACAGCCACACATGCTACAAACGGAAAATGTTACTTACCATACAGTGACCTGTTCGTAGTGTGTAGTGCTGTACACTCCATGCACCCACCCACCTCCCTTGCAGCCACTATTGATCACAGATGTTTTCTATACCTTTTCACGTATTCACTTGATCATGCACAGCACACTAAGTCTCTGACTTACAGTGTCAGTTTGAGGTTAAGGTTGAGCTCATTTGCTGGTGATAAGACCAAGAGAGGAGTCACAATAGGTCTAATGACTCGAGTTTCTTTGAAATAAAAACAAGCTGTAAACCTGATGGCAGGAGTATGCAGAGTACGTGAATCTACACACGACGAACAATTTGTTACAGAGTAGGTAACATTTTACACACACACACACACACACACACAAACACACATTGTGTGTATAGACAGTTTGTGAGTGGGTGAAACTTGGTTTTGGTCTCCAAGCTTGTGGAGGAACAGGAAAAGGGTGGAGTCATTTAGCGTCGGAACAAAAGGGAAGTGTGTGGGTGGCAGATGATGGCCGGAGCTGAACAGGATACGAGCAACTGGAAGAGTAGAATCCAGTGGTCTCTGGTAGACTCTGGCTACAGCAGTTCCACACAGATTCCAGCCCTGCAGCAGTTAAGCACAGGGCCGGTGCCGGAGTACGGAGGTGATGGGAGCCATCGGGCGTGTCTGGGTGTGTTACAACGCCAGTGTAGGATTGAGAGTTGCATTCGTGAAATCGGCTGGCTTAGGCGCTGGTATGACTTGTGTCTGCAGCTCTCCCTTGTTCTAACAACTTAGGAGGCATACTTGCCCGGCACATTATACAGTACATTACATTAATTTATCAAAGTCCAGTGGGGGTACAAATGGATTAAGGGTGGTTTTGTAAAAGAGCTTTAAAGTTAACAACGTTATTGTATGGTCGCCTGCACCATTATCTAGTAAAGCCCTTGGTAAAGTGGCTGATTGGACTTACACTTTTTGGTTTGTGTGCCTGTTCCTTATTTTATTTCTCGCACTCACTATGCTGAGGTAACAGTATTCTTTTATAGTAATGGGCATGCTGGCTGGTGATGAATTTTTACCTCCGCAAATCTTCCTTTTCGCTGCAGTATGTTTTTAACTTTTATCATTGTCCATAAATGTCCAATGGACTGAAGCGAGTTTAGAAGTGGCAAAACCTGTGTTGTTTATTTTTAGGTCGAGCATAGCATCGTGCAAGTGCTGCTTTTCTGAAGTGTTATCTGTTTACCACGCCCATCACTATCGCTCGTTCGTGGGCCTCTACTTCAAAAATCCTTTGTTTTCATTGGTAAATGCTTTACGTTTGTCCCTCCTTGGGGCAGTTTGGTTACCGCCTTGGACATCGACCCTGTTACATGGCTAATTGCACTTTTGCTGAGACCCTATTGCCCTTTAATGAAGCACTTACTACTGTCCTACTGGGTACATGGTCCAAACTCAGCACAGGGGCCCCTGTGAACAGGACTATATCCCGCTGCCTTCAACTGGCTCCAACTGACTCAGTGCTCCTGATGCAGCATCCCACCCTGAGAGCTTGGTTATACAAGCCTCTACATCCTAGGGCATGTTCCCTTACGCACCCCCAGATAGGGAATCCAAGAGGCTTGACCAACTTGGGAAGGAGTTGTTTTCTTCCTCAAGCCTGGCAATGCGGTCTGTGAACACTGCCTGCTTTTTGGGCCGTTACTCCCCTCAGTCACTGCTGGCAACTGGGCAAAGTGGCGGGGCTGCAGGAATAACATACAAATAAATGTATAGAAAGAAAAAAGACTTACCTGAAGCTCACCTCCGCTCTCTGCCACTCTCCGCTACACTGCAGGCTCCCAGCCTGCCCTGCGGCCACTCACGACTCTGCTCAGAGCAGCGTTATAACTGGCTGGAGCGCCCTGGCTGGGCACTCCAATGCAGACTGCGAGCCTGGGCTTGCTTTCTCCAACCTAGCAACGCAGTGCCGGGTTGGAGAGAGTCCATGTGCACATGTATGTTTGACCTGCCCGAGATGACCGGCCACACATGCAAGCGCACTAAGGGGAGTGCTCTTTGCACTCCCCTTACTGCTCGTCACCCCCATGGCCCTGCGCCTTTAAAAATATAATGATAAAACATTGTTTATTGTTGTTTTATTTTTAAAAGTTTGCAGCTCCTGTGCTGGCGGGTGGTGGGGGGGCAACGCTCCCCGCCATAGCGAAGGAGCCACCCCTGCTCCCACACACTGGGATACAGTTGCACAAGTGCTGCCACAGTTCCCGGAGGAGGTCCAGGCTGCCTTCTCTCAAGCTGTTGCTGACGAGAGAGACACAGCAAAGTTCACAGTCAGATGTGGGCTGAGCATCACTGACTCACCGGGTAGATCATTTGCTTCGACAGTGGCCCTTAGGCGCCACGCTTGGTTGAGGCTTTTCAGTGGCTGTCCAAGTCAGTGTGTTGGACATGCCTTTTGATGGCACCCGTCTCTTCAGAGAGATGGCAGACTCGACGCTCAAGCACTTAAAGGATTCTCATGCTACGGCAAACTCATTGAGCGTCGCCCCTTTCGTGGCTATGGAGGGGGCACCCAGCCACATCCTTTCCCCCTCAGCCACCATGCCTCACATCCTGCCAGGCCTCTGCTTGGCTGGGGACTAGGGATCTACTGTCCTCGTGGATCAGAGAGCCAGCGGTCTAGCCGGTCCACCAACCCTCCCTCCCCTTCCTAGTCTGACCCTTCCTCATCTAGTCTGACCCTTCCCCACCAGGGACCAGTCAGAGGTAGGATCCACCATTACCTACTCTGCTGGCAGTCCATCACGTCACACAGGTGAGTTTTTCAGATAGTACGGAGGGGCTATTCCTTCCCCTTCAATACTGCCCCTCCATCCATGCCACCATCCTATGATCAGATGATGGAGGATCATTTGGCAGTACTCTGTGAGGATGTTACAGTTTTCTTGCCCAAGGGAGCCGTAGAGAGGGTTCCTCTGTCAGACGAATGTCATGGTTGTTATCCCCCCTAGTTTCTGGTGCTCAGAAAGTACAGGTGCCTTCACCCTATCCTAGACCTTTGGTCCCTCAATCTCTTCCTCAAGAAGGTGTAGTTCAAAATGCTCACTCTGGCCCGGGTTCCATCTGCCCTGGTACCAGGAGACTAGATGGCATTCGATTTGCAGGACTCCTACTACCACATTCCTGTCCTGCCTGCCCACATATGTTTTTTGTAGTTCACGGTAGGCCACAAGCACTTTCAGTTTACCATGCTCCCTTTTGGTCTTACCAGTGCCACTCTGGTGTTTACCAAGGTGATGGCAGTGGTTGCAGCTCATCTGTGCAGGTCAGGGGTTTCAGTCTTCTCCTACCTTGACGACTGGCTGTTGAAGGCGGGCCCGCCCCAGGCTGTTGTCTCCCACCTCCAGACTACATCGGACCTCCTGCATTCGCTGCGGTTCACTATAAAAGTGCCAAAGTCACACCGGATTCCCTCTCAGATACTCCCAATACTTCGGAGCTGTTTGCACACAGTGCATTTTCAGGCTTATCCTCCTGAGCCGTGAGTCCAGGATATTCAAAGTATGATACTGATGTTTTAGTCTCTGTCCTGGGTTTCGGATAGAATGACTCTAAGGCTACTGGGCCTCATGGCCTCCTGCATCCTGAAGATCGTACATGCCAGATGGCATAGGCGGGCTCTGCAGTGGGACCGGAAGTTCCAGATAGGTACAGCATTGTGGGAATCTCTCCGATATTATCCAGTTCCCAGAGGGAACTGAGTGAGATCTGCAGTGGTGGCTAACAAACTGCGATTGGGTCAGAGGCAGATCCCTCTCCCTTCCCCAACCAGATCTGACAGTAGTGACAGATGCGTCACTCCTGGGATGGGGCGTGTAGGAAGCTGGCCTGGTGTGTGATGAGTACCTATGATGTTATCACCAGGTCCAGGTATCCCCTATTAGTGAGGTGTAGGCAGTGTCTAGAAAGCCAGGGCTTTCTAGAGGTAGCTGTGGATGAGCAGCCAAGACTTATCTAGGAGACATGCAAAGCGTATGCAATACCACTGTAGTCACACAGCACTTACACACGTAAAAGAACCACACAGTGTTACAAAAATAAAGGTACTTTATTATGGTAACAAAAATACTAAAATACTGTATAGGCAATATTCTAATAGCAGGTGAGTAAACACACTATTATATACACATTAGAAGTCAGGAATTGTCAATAGAAAACAGTGAAATAATGGAAACCCTAGGGGGAGACCAAACTATATACTGAGTAAGTGGAATGCGAAAGTCAGCCCCCCACCCAAGGAAGTGGAATATGTAGAGGGGAGCTGGAAGAACTAGGAACCCCAAAAGTTAAGTACCAGGGTGCCCCCCCCCAGCGAATCAGAGGAGAAGTAAATACCAGTTTTTTCCCCAAACACACAGATAAACTTTGTAAAAGGATTGTGCAAGACCCAATCAAGACTAGTAGGGACAGAAGATGGCTCCTGACAGAAGAGGACCTGCAAAAAGAAGGGGACCAAACCCAGTTCGAGTTGGAGTGTCCGGTTGGGGCAGGTGCACTACCTACCCTTTTGGAGATGCAGGACCAGGTAAACGGAGAAGACCAGGAGTCGGCCATGCAGCACAGGAGCAGGAGAAGAGTTCCAGGAGTGATGCAGTCGATGTTCCACGTCGGAAGAAGAGTTGCAGCCTTCAGTGGTGAGGAAGAACCACCTACAAGCCTTGGCAAAGGCAAAAGTCGCAGAAGAAGAGTTGCAGAGCTGCCGGGGACCAGGAAGCTCCAAGGGTACTCAACCCACAGAAGGGAGTCCCAGGTGACCCTCAGCAGTGAGGAGAGTCAGAAGTCAAGGATGCAGCCCCCTCAGGCAACTCACAGGCAAAGGAGTCGCAGTGAGGCCCACTCAGCACATCTGGAGAGGAGTCCCACGTCGCTGGAGCAGCAGGCAGGAGACTGTGCTTTGCAGGGAAGAGTGCTGGAGAAGAGCCAACAAGCCTTGGTAGCTGCAAGAGTCGCGGTGCGCAGGGGTACTGTCCTGCAAAGAGAGACTAGGGCTTACAACCTGTCCCAAGTTGGACAGCTGGTAGGGAGGACCAAGGGGACCACTCCAGACCACCAACTGTGATGCAGGATCCAAGCTATTCCGGAGGGGAGAGGATACACACAGCCAGTCGTCGTTGCAGTTGGTGCCTGCGGACACAGGGGAGTGGCTTCTTAACCCCAAGGGAGATTCCTTCTTGCTTCTTGTGCAGGCTGAAGACTCGTTGCCCTCGGAGGATGCACAGGCAGGGAAATGTTGCAGTTGCTGGAAGGAGCCCGAGAAACAATGTTGCAAATTGGAGTCATCGCTGGAGATGCAGATTTCTGGTTCCTGGAGGGGCCAGTTCAGTCTGGGCAGCCAGAAGTTGAAGTAAACGATGCAGAGAAGTCCTGCTGGAATCTTGCACATTGAATCTGAGGGGCTTCCCAAGAGGGAGACCCTAAATAGCCCAGGAAGGGGGATTGGTCACCTAGCAGGGTGACCACTTATCAGGAGGGGTCTGTGATATCACCTGCCTGACCTGGCCACTCAGATGCTCCCACGGGCCTCTGCCCACCTTGGAATCAAGATGGCAGAATCAAGTGGCCACCTGGAGGAGTTCTGGGCACTACCCCTGTAGAGGGAGAGTACAGTCACTGTGGTCCTCGTTAGCAGGATCCCACTGAACACAGTACAAACACGCTGACTGCAGGCAAAATGGGGGGGTAACCATGCTAAACAGAGGGTACTTTCCTACAGGACGGCCATCTGGGAGAGAGGGAGATCAGAGGCATCTGGTCTCTGGCGAAATCTGGACTCCATATCAACCTGTTGGAGCTCCAGGAGATCAGACTAGCATTGAAAGCATTCCCTCTCTCAAAGGGAAGGTGGTGAAGGTGTTCACAGACAATAACACCGCATGTGGTATTGCAACAAGCAGGGCAGGGTGGGGTTGTGGACCCTTTGTCATGAGGCTCTGTGCCTCTGGACATAACTGGAACAGCAGATATACTTATCTGAAGCAACTCTAACTCTGCCAGAATGTAACTTTGGGCAACCAGTTACAGTTTCTCAACATAAGTATAACTGTAAGTGCTGAATTTCTGTAGTTTTGTATGTGTAAAATGTCAACCTAACTATAACGTCCCTGTAACTTTTGTTTTTTTCAGTGAATTTCTCTCTCTCTCTCTCTCTCTCTCTCTCTATATATATATATATATATATATATATGTTCGATGGCATGTGTAGCTGCTGATACACATGCTATGCATATTCTGCCATCTAGTGTTGGGCTCGGAGTGTTACAAGTTGTTTTTCTTCGAAGAAGTATTTTCGAGTCACAGGATCGAGTGACTCCTCCTTTTCGGCTCCCATTGCGCATGGGCATCGACTCCATGTTAGATTGTTTTCTTTCCGCCATCGGGTTCGGACGTGTTTCTTTTCGCTCTGATAGTTAGAGTTGGAAAAGTTCTATAACTCGTTAATTCTCGTCGGTATTGTTTCGATCGCGTAACATCTCTCGTCAACACTTCGGTACAGTCGGATCAAACATCTTTACTCGCCCTTTCGGGCGCTCGCGCCCAACTCGGGCCTAGTCGGCCCGACCGAGTGGAAGCCTCATGGACCGGACCCCATGCCGCTTTTGTCCTCACTGCCACGCCAAATTACCATATACAGACCAACATCTCGTCTGTAATCTGTCTCTACCCAGACCATCAAGGGGAAAATTGTGAGGCCTGCAGATCCTTCTGTTCAAAGAAAACTCTCTGAGACAGAAGAGCACGAAGACTGGAGATGGCGTCAAAGAGCACAGAACGTCTTGACGTCGAGGAAGAGGAGATCGAGCACACCGCAGTCTCCGTCCGAGGGTCCGACTCCGAGCAGGAGTCCGAGGAGGACAGACCGGTCACGGCAGGACAGCAAGTGAGTACGCCTGCCCCTGTCCCATCCAAGCCCAAACATAAGGCCTTGGGAACACCACGGTTCGAACCGCAAAAAGACCCTCGGTGACCAAGCAACAACTTCGGCACCGAAAATGGCCATGCCACCGAAGCCTTCTGACTCGAGTCGAGGCACTGGCTCCGAAGCAAGCAGACATCGAACCCTTGAGGTGAAACCGCGAAAATCGCTTTCGGAACCAAGTCCAACATCCACTCCCAGCCTTTCGATCCTGAAAAAACCATCTTCGGAGCCGAAAAGGCCAGTTTATACAGAGGAGCGTGGACTTTCCAAAGTACTTAAAGACAGCCATAAATTTTCGAAGGAACACACACATATGGAGGACATTGATGAAAGGTAGGCCAGAATTCACATTCACAAGGACACTGGCAAGATCATAACTGCACCTCCTCTGAAGCCTAAGAGGAAGTTGGCCTTTCACAAACAATTGGGCACTGCTTAGCCACCAGCTAAAGTGCCAAGGCCTAAATAAAAAACGCCACCTCCTCAGTCTCCTCCTCATTCTCCTCACCTGCTTGTCTCTCCACCTACTGCTCCTACACCTGTACAAGCTCCTGCACATTCTTTCGATTCACAAGAAATTGTGGATACATGGGATCTCTGTGATCCAGATCCCATTCCTGACAACAGCCTAGACTGCTATCCTTCCAAACCATCACCACCAGAAGATAGCACCGGATACACTCAGGTTCTGGCAAGGGCAGTATCGTATCACAATGTCACCATGCACACCGAGCCCTTGGAGGATGATTTTCTCTTCAACACATTATCCTCCACACACACTGCCTACCAGTCCCTTCCCATGCCTCCAGGCATGTTAAAGCATATACATCAGATATTTCAAGAGCCAGTCAAAACCAGGATAATTACTCCCAGAGTGGAGAAAAAGTATAAACCACCTCCCTCTGATCCGGCATCCATTACACAACAACTGCCTCCTGCTTCTGTAGTTGTTAGTGCGGCCAGGAAGAGATCAAACTCCCAGTCTTCTCTTGATGCACCACCACCAGACAAGAAGAGCAGGAATTTTGATGCTGCTGGCAAAAGAGTAGCATTGCAAGCAGCCAACCAATGGAGGATAGCCAACTCCAAAGCACTATTGGCTAGGCATGATAGGGCCCACTGGGACGAGATGAAGGATATCATACAACATCTCCCCAAAGACCAACAAAAAAGGGCACAACATATAGGCTAGGCAGGCTATTACTAATAACCAGGTTAGATCAGCCATAGATTCAGCAGACACAGCAGCTAGAACAATTAATACTGCTGTTACTATACGGAGACACACATGGCTTCGGTCTTCAGGGTTTAAGCCTGAAATTCAACAGGCAGTCCTTAACATGCCGTTCAATCAAAAACAGCTTTTTGGCCCTGAAGTAGATACGGCTATTGAGAAAATTAAGAAAGACTCAGACACCGCTAAAGCCATGGGTGCTTTGTATATGACATAATACAGGCGATCCTTTTGGAAACCCCAATACAGAGGTGGTTTTAGAGCACAAACACCTGAAGCATCTACTTCACAAACAAAGCCAACCTACCAACCTCAATACCAATGAGGTGGGTTTAAAGGTAATTACAGAGGCCAATTCCCCAGAGGCAGGGGAAAATATCAGCCAACAAAACAAGCCTCACAGCCAAAACAGTGAATTACTCCATCTCTTCCCATCTCACACCTCACCTGTGGGGGGAAGACTGTAAAGGTTCCACAACAATTGGCTACCCATTACAATCGACAACTGGGTGTTATCTATTATCCACATGGGTTATTGCATAGAATTAACACAAATTCCCCCAAATATACCTCCAAAACTTCACAATCTCTCCTCCCACCATATCTCAATGTTGCAAGAAGTGAAATCGCTATTACTCAAACAAGCCATAGAGCTTGTACCACAACAACAGATAGGAACAGGGGTTTACTCACTGTACTTCCTCATTCCCAAAAAAGACGGAACCTTAAGACCAATATTAGATCTCAGAACTCTCAATCTTTACATCCTGTCAAAGCTCTTTCACATGGTGACACTACAGGATGTGGTCCCACTGCTACAGTAGCAAGATTTAATGGCAACATTAGACCTCAAGGATGCGTATTTTCACGTACCCATCCATCCAGCGCACAGAAAATATCTCAGGTTTGTAATTCAAGGAAAACATTACCAGTTCAAAGTGTTACCATCCGGAATAACAACAGCTCCCAGAGTGTTTACAAAATGTTTGGCAGTTGTAGCCGCCGACCTAAGAAGACAACACATTCATGTCTTCCCATATCTCGATGATTGGCTAATAAAATCCACCAGTCATACACAGTGCCAAAATCATACACATTATGTAATACAAACCCTACACACCCTAGGGTTCTCCATAAACTACCAAAAATACCACCTACAACCTGCTCATATTCAACAGTATTTCGGAGCCACGCTAAATACACAAACAGTACTTGCATGTCCAAGTCCACAAAGAGTGCAAGCATTTCACAATGTACTAGCACAAATTCAGCCAGACCAACAGTACACAGTCAAATTCGTACTGAAACTGTTAGGCATGATGGCATCATGCATCGCCATTGTCCCAAATGCAAGATAATACATGCAGCCTTTACAACAGTGCCTCATACAACAGTGGTCCCAGGCACAGGGTCAACTCCAAGATCTATTGTTGATAGACTGCGAAACATACATATCACTTTAGTGGTAGAATTCCACAAATCTAAACAAAAGGTGGCCTTTTCAAGACCCTGTGCCTCACACCATACTTACAACAGATGCATCAATGATTGGATGGGGGGCACACCTCAACAATCACAACATTCAAGGACAATGGGAAACCAAACACAAACAATTTCACATAAATCACCTAGAATTGCTAGCCGTATTCCTAGCACTCAGAGCTTTTCAGCCTCTTCTCACTCACAAGAACGTCCTTATCAAAACAGACAACATGACAACAATGTATTACCTAAACAAACAAGGAGGGACCCATTAATTTCAACTGTCCCTCCTAACCCAAAAGATTTGGCATTGGGCAATCCACAACAACATTCACCTAGTAGCACAATACATTCCAGGTATACACAACCAGTTGGCAGATGTTCTCAGCCGAGATCATCAGCAAACACACGAGTGGGAAATTCATCCCCAAGTGCTTCAGACATACTTTCACCACTGGGGAACGCCAGACATAGACCTAGTCGCCACCAACGAAAACGCAAAATGCCAAAACTTCGCATCCAGGTACCCACATTCTCTATCCAAGGGCAATGCTCTATGGATGAATTGGTCAGGGATATTTGCTTACGCTTTTCCCCCACTCAAGCTCATTTAATTTCTAGTCAACAAACTGTATCAACACAAACTCAAACTCATACATATTGCACTAACGTGGGCACGTCAACCCTGGTACACAACGCTGTTAGACCTCTCAGTGGTACCACATATCAAACTCCCCAACAAATCAGATCTGTTAACCCAAAACAAACAACTGATCAGGCATCCAGACCCCAAAATGCTCAATCTAGCAATTTGGCTCCTGAAGTCATAGAGTTTGGATATCTACAACTACCAACTGAATGTGTGGAAGTAATTAAACAGGCAAGAAAGCCCACTACCAGACAGTGTTATGCAAACAAATGGAAAAGGTTTGTATATTACGGTCAATCTAAACAAATTGCCCCTCTTTCAGCGTCAATACAAGACATTGTAAGTTAATTGCTTCATTTACAAAAAGCAAATCTAGCTTTCTCGTCCATTAAAATACATCTCACTGCAATCTCTGCGTATTGGCAAAATATACAACACAGCTCTTTATTTAGAGTCCCTGTTATCAAAGCCTTCATGGAAGGATTAAAACTTATTATTCCACTTAGAACACCACCAGTGCCTTCGTGGAATCTTAACATAGTACTCACACAACTCATTGGTCCACCATTTGAACCTATGCATTCATGTCAAATTCAATACCTAACATGGAAAGTTGCCTTCCTAGTTGCAATCACTTCATAAAGAACAGTTAGTGAAATACAAGCTTTCACTATTCAAGAACCATTCATATGAGTACACAAACATAAAGTTGTACTTCGAACACACCCAAAATTTCTCCCAAAGGTTATATCACTGTTTCATATCAATCAAACAGTGGAACTACCAGTCTTCTTCCCACAGCCAGACTCTGTAGCAGAAAGAGCCCTACATACATTAGACATTAAAAGAGCACTAATGTATTACATAGATAGAACGTAATCATTTAGGAAAACCAAGCAATTATTTGTGGCATTCCAAAAACCACATACTGGTAACCCTATCTCAAAGCAAGGGCTAGCTAGATGAATAGTAAAATGCATCCAAACGTGTTACCTAAAAGCTAAAAGGCAGCTATTAGTTACACCAAAAGCACACTCCACCTGCAAAAAAAGGAGCTACAGTGGCTTTCTTAGGAAACATATCAATGGCCGAAAACTGTAAAGCAGCCACTTGGTCAACACCGCATACATTTACCAAGCATTACTGTGTAGATGTGTTAGCAACACAACAGGCTACAGTATGACAGGCTGTACTAAGAACACTATTTCAAACAACTTAAACTCCTACAGGCTGACCACCGCTTATGGGAGGTAAATCTTCTTTGTAGTCACTGCATAGCATGTGTATCTGCAGCTACACATGCCATTGATCGGAAAATGTCACTTACCCAGTGTACATCTGTTCGTGGCATGTTCCGCTGCAGATTCACATGCACCCTCCCACATCCCCGGGAGCCTGTAGCCATTTAAGTTCAACATTCACTTGTACACATATATTCCATTTGCATGGACATCTCTTTATACTCTATCACTCCTACCTTACCCTCTGTGGGAAAACAGTCTAACATGGAGTCGATGCCCATGCACAATGGAGCCGAAAAGGAGTCACTCGATCCCGTGACTCGAAAATACTTCTTCGAAGAAAAACAACTTGTAACATTCCAAGCCCAACACTAGATGGAAAAATATGCATAGCATGTGAATCTGCAGCAGAACATGCCACGAACAGATGTACACTGCGTAAGTGACATTTTCCATATAATATATAGTCGCTGAAAGGTCGTTACAGGGACTGCTGAATTTCGATGGTTTTGTGTGGGTAAATCCTAACTATAACGTCCCAATAACCTTAGTTTTTTTTAGTGAATTTCTATGTTGTTTTTTTTTCAACATAAAGTAATAAGTAATCACCATACGTTAATACAACCACCACCGCGCACTTGCTGTGAAACTGGGTGCCTGTGTTTTTTTAAATGGCCTACAGATCCATGGATCCCTCGAGATTTAACACTGGGGTGTGGGCTGAGAGCAGTGGTAGATCCACAGATCCATGGGCAGGCAATACAAAAATATTTAGGCATTTTTTTTGCCCATAAGGGAACCCTCAGAGACCCCTCAATGTTTCCTATGGAGTCAGGATGCCACTATCCTGACCCCTTAAGTGATTTCTTTATTTATAATTTGTCCTTGGGGCCCAACGGAGAAAGATGATGGCAGCTACAACTTTCCTTTCAGGTTGCGGCCAGCCAATCAGGGCCTTGCTTTTGGGTTTGGATCTGTGGGTATCTGCAGTTCCCCCGCGGGAACCTGGAATCTGCAAATGATCCAAAACAACTAAATAGATTTACACCAGATTACAAAAAAGGCGCTTTCTGGACCAAAATCTAGGTTTATTCCAAATTTGGTGTAATGTCATTCAGTGGTTCGGATTGCAGCCAAGTCTAAAAATTGCAGAATCCCAATAGAAATTGCATGGGGGAAAAAGTGTTCTGGGACCCCCTTTTTCTCAGTTCCTGCTTTGTGAATCACTTCACAATTTTCCACACATCACCCAAAGTGAGTGGTAAACTAGTTTTGAAACTTTAGTGAAGATTCGTCAAATCGGGCCAAAGTTATTAGCAAAATAAAAAGCACTAACCCAACATGAAAAGTTGGTCCTAACCATAACTACCTACTGGCTATTGCCAGCAGGTAATATGTTTATCACACAGTGGCGGTAGTCACTGTGCAGTTATAAGTAAGTCACAGTTTTCATAGGAAGAGCCTAATAACTTTGACACCATTTGAGTCTTCATGAACCCTTCCACCAAAAAAGTTAATTCACCTTAACTCCTTCCTGGAAACTTTTGGGGTGATCTGTCAAGCTGGCCCAGCAAAAAAGGGCGGTTCCCAAAACACAATTTCCCTGTGCAGTGTCTATAGGGAAATTTAGATAGCACTACAGGCAAAATGACTTCGGAATTTTGTCAGATTTGGCAAAAATCTAGGTCTTCACCCCGAAAGCGTACTTTGTATAATTTGGTGTAAATCTGTTCAGTAGTTTTGGAGAAGTTAAGGTTCAAAGAATATAGTTATATTAAGAGTTGGTCTGAAATTCAAAATATCAAGTCTTCTCATTGGCTGAGGGGGACCTTTTTGGAGCGAATGCTCTGATTGAGCAGTGCCTTTTTGAAGTGAGCACCCTGATTGGCTGGCAGCAACATGAACAGAAATGTTGTGGCAGCCATTACAGGGCTCAGGGACGTAGTCTTCTGGCCTGAAAATCTTTTAAAATGACACTATATGGGGGCAGGTTAGGGGTACTCTCACTCTACAGCCCCAAAATTAGTAAAAAGAAAGATTGATTGAGGTTTCCGCAATCCTGAGGGAGTCCAAAGCCGAGGGACCAGATAAATGATTTGCAAAAACAAAATGAGGGTTGGGTGTCTGTGAAGGGTTGGCCTTGCACAGCTATGGTGGGTTCAGGTCCTCGCCTTCAGCTTTTGTGGTGGGAGGGACAGGAGGGGTAAAGGTTAAAGTGATGTTAGGTATGATAATATTTTACTTTACGTTAAAAAAAAAACTAGAAATTTACTGGAATAAAACAAAGGTAAATGTTTTGTTATTGTAGGTTGAAAATGGCAGTTAAAACATAACATTTTAAATTTAAAAAAACACTAGTTATAGTTTACTGTGCTAACTAGAAATTGTCCCCCTCACCACACCACCACAGTGCCATGCTTACTATCTCTCAGACATGTTCAATGATATCATTGATGACATCACTGATAACATTTCAAATGACATCATTGATGCCAACACTGGGCATGGTGGGGGCAGAAGTTCAAGTAAGCTTAGTAAACTGATGAATTTCAGTGGATTTTTGAGCTAAATGTTAAGTTTCAACTGACATTTTCATTTAACCATAACATCATTTTAATCTTTGGTTTTCTAATGTACAGGGGCAGACTGTCATACTTCAGGATCTCTTTCATATGGGATCCTTCTCACTGTGGTTGTGTGTGGAAAATAAGAGAAGGATCAAAACGTTCTGAGAAGTAAGGAATGTATTTTTTGGACCCAGGATACAAGTTAATTTAACCTTTTGTCAATAATGCTAAACACCAATTTAGAGCACGGGCCATATTGCAAATGTTATCCTGCATTCTTCTTGGATTTGCCATGCACCTGGAAACCAGTAATACGGTGTCATAAAGAAGATGGGTTGATGAAGTTTGTTTTATATCACACCTAGTCTAAAAATATATTATTTTGTCTTTTTTTTCCCCCTCATCAGACGTTGTCACTACCAGTTGTAGTAATCGTTCACGGAAGCCAGGATAACAATGCCACAGCTACTGTACTATGGGACAACGCATTTTCTGAATCTGTGAGTAGAAACAAAAACTATTTTTTCCACCAGGTTTTGACCTAGTTAGACAAAACCCAAGATTTCAGAATAGTGTGTTAAATCATATCAAATAAATATTGGTTTTGTGTGCCTTATAGTGCGTGCTGCCATTCCAAAGGATGTGCTACCATGTAATAAGGTATTAAATTGTTGCCTAGAAATTCGTCTTCCTTCATTTCTTGGAACCAAACTGTACTGGTTTACTTGAAGCTGTGTACAGATATACGTGATTAGCCGACACTTCCTGTAATGCGTTTCTAGAAAGGTCACAAGTTGTTTTTATATTATAATATTCTTTCCTGATATAATGTCGTTCAGGGATACATGATGGCTACCTGCTGGCAAGGTGAGAAGCAGAGTTAGGACTGTAGTGGGCATAAGAACTCTATGTAGGGTGGCATTCAAAATACACCACTTATTTACCTCCACTACATTATTATATACTTAATTAACAATATAATATATCATTTTGTTTATTGAGAAGACTCATTACACATACGTCCTAGAAGATTATTGATCTGCCAGAGCCTTGTGCTCGCTTAGCAGCATTAACTACCTCACAAAAATACTTCTAAGCATCATTTTGGTTGTCACTCGCCCACAACAAAAATTTACTTCAACCGCATTACCAGTTCTCCGGTGTGCAGGGCCATGACTTGCTTTTAGTGTCACAAATCCATATCCCTTCTAGGACTTACAGAAACATGTAATTTAAAATATGTAGAGCTTGATTTTCACAGAGTGCTTCACAAATCTTGAAATACCAAGTAAAGAGACCTTAGACAGTTCTGCATCATAGAATCTTTATTGATAGTCCTAAATGCTTGAGTAATGCCCTGTGTCTGTATAGACCACTGTACTATAGATAGGTTGTTCATAGAATGTAGCACTGGGTCACAAAGTCCATTTGTCCATAGGATGAATAGCAATAGCATGCATGCAAATAGAGTGAAAATGAGTCCTATCCCTTTAAAATTACCTGGAACTTCCTCTACCCATGAAAGTTTGTAGTGGCAGTTTGCTTCACTTACTCAGGTGTTTTTCCAACCCCATTTGAGAAAGATCTTAGAGCAAATGTGATGTTTTTATACTTGAGCTTCAATATCTATTTATTAGACAACATTTGATTTTCACTCCGTGTTTTTAGCAGACTTCTGTTGAGTCGGATTTTTTTCTTTTCAAAATGCCTGCTCTTTTTAAGAAGTACCCCTTTTTTGATAGAAAGCAGTATCAGACCCTCACAAGGTCTGTGTGGTATGCTCCCTTTCTCTCATACTGTTAAAGACTGCAATATCTGCCAAAGATGTCCAGAAGACAGAAAGAGCTTCAGGTTTCGAGGGATGCTTCAGAATATGAAAGCTGAAGAGGAGAGAAATAAGAGAAAACAGTTGAAGGACACAACTTCTCAAACATCTCTTGTTAAGAAAACACTGTCTAATAAGGTCTTCCCAACTGTGAGACTCTCCAAGAAAAGTTGAGACAAACATGCTTACCATTTTCATCATCACCTTCGATATCCTTAGAATTTGACATTGAGAGCCTCAGCCCCTACTTTTTTGTCATCCAGGTAGGTTCCACACCTTTCCACCGCATGAGTCATTCATCTCCATGACATATGACTTTCTTGATATGTAACATAACAGTGTTCGAGATGAGAAGATCGACGTTAAGCCTCATCGCTGACTCTGTATCATTGGGATATCAACGGCAACCTAGATCACTGACACTTATCAAGGCACTGCAGTCAACAAAGCCTTCTACTTCTGTGTAGGGTTGGCTCTTGCTATCAAAAACACCATCATCGATGTTGAGGTCACAAAGACGAGAGGATTCACCAGGCATTACAGTAGGTTCTCATTCAGCTGAAGAAATAACATCCTCTCCATCATGCTCTTCTTCTCTGGTGTATTTGTCTCTGTTGCCTACTCATTCTTCTCAAAACACTCCTATAACAGACTTGTCACCATCTCCAACTTCATCCTGATGGAAAAAATAAAGTACTGTCGGCAATCAAGCCTTTTCAATCGATGAGGCCTCCTGTAACACTGTACCCTCATACATTGCAGTTCAAACCAATCAGACCTTTCGTGCATGGTTCTAGTCCAGGAACATCTTTGTCTTCTGCAGCTGTCTCCTTACAGGATGGTGTCCAGAATGACTTCAGTGTCTTCTCCATTAAAATCTTCTGTCTCAGACACTGATGATAGACATTTGTTGTATACTCCTGCAGCTTCTCCTTCTTATACATCCCCTGTTATTGAACATTTAGGGGGTCATTACAACCCTGTCGGTACAAGACCGGCAGGGCTGTTATGATGGAAGCACCGCCAACAGGCTGGCGGTGCTTCGCAGGTCATTATGACCGCGGCGGAAGCGCTGCGGTCGCACCGCCGGGTCCGGCGGTTTCCCGCCACAATGGCCCTGGCGGTAGTAATCCGCCAGGGGATTACGAGTCCCCCTACCGCCAGCCTTTTCCTGGCGGTCTGAACCACCAGGAAAAGGCTGGCGGTATGGGCAGTGCAGGGGCACCCTGACAGGGCCCCGTGCAGCTTTTCACTGTCTGCTCTGCAGACAGTGAAACGTGCGACGGGTGCAAATGCACCCGTCGCAAGGCCGCAACACCGCCGGCTCCATTTGGAGCAGGCTCCTGTGTTGCGACCCAGCGTGGATCTCCAAATGGCCGCGGCAGGGGTGCGGCTGCATTGGCGGACGCCCGGCGGTCCGAACTTGGCGGACATGCGGACCTTAATCTTTAAGAAGGTTTTAGCTAGGGGTGCCATAAAATAAACATTCTTTCGAAGACTTAAACGCCAGCTGTCTGTTATCCTATAAATGCTTCATTTAAGAGGATGCTCCACAACCCTTGCTGCCTTTTGTACCAGGACTTTTAGATATAGCTCAGGAAAAATTGCTAACACCTACGGTGATTAAATGAGCTACACCAGTGGTTCCCAACCCTTTGACTTCTGTGGACCCCCTCTTTATCATTAATGGAACCTGGGGACCCCCACTGAATCATTATTGGAATCCAGGGACCCCCCCAGTGAGTTATTACTGAAAGCTGGGGACCTAATCTGTTAATATTATTTAATTTTCAAAGCAGTCGCGGATCCCCTGAGAAGGCTTTGCGGACCCCCAAGGGTCACCAGACCACAGGGTGGGAACCACTGAGCCACACCAAGATTATTAAAGAAACGTAAAGCTCTACAGCAAGATCTGGACTTTTTTTTTTAGAAAAAATGACTCTAAGCCGGACTGATCATTGTCACTTCAGTCAGAAGACCACATGCTTCAGCTCCAGAAACCACTGTGCCTCCAGAAAAAGAAAGCAAAAGTGCCACTGATCTTTTGGGTAAATACCAAAGAGAAATTCTGAACCATATGAAGTCTTTTTGAGGTGACTTGCCCAAACATCGGAAGCAACATTAGTCGGAATAGTTAAGCAAGAGTTGCTTTTCCAACCAAATAATCATTGCACTGAGTAGATCTGCCCTCTACTTCATATTGCCATGATGTGAATTTCGAAGGTTATCCTAGATTTGTTTGACATCGTTGAAACCAGATGCTCATTTAAACATAACCATCTCACGTTAACAGGTTCATAATTATTTGATCAACACTCAGATGATGAAATACTCATAATAAAGAATAAAGCAGAAACAGTACCTATAATTGGCAAGAAAAAAAGTTGTTCAAACAAGTCAAGCCCAGGGAAAGAAGTGCTTAATTGGAAGAGTGGTCTAGCATTATAAGGGGCAAGTGGGTGATAAGTTTTGTATCTCATGAACACTTTATTAATTTTTAAATGATATCTGCATTTGTACCAACAAAGCACCAATTGAAAATGCTAGGAAAATAAACTTCTGTACTGCTTTCAGACAGGTCCATAGAAATGGTTCCACAGAACCAAAAAGCTCAGCATGTGTACTCAATATATATTAAAAAAAAAAGAAAGGTCAAAAAGCAGAATTCAGACCATTTTGGATTGAGATCTTAAACAAATGAATCAAAAAGGAGACATTTTACATCTCGGCATTATAATAAAGCATTCCTCATCTAAAACTGAAAAATTGGATGTGTTCCACCGACCTTTAAGGTGCATACTTTTATATTCCGATAAACGTACCCCAAAGGACATTTCTGAGGTTTATAGTAGGTCCATCAGCATTACCAGTACACACAACTCTCTTTTGATACAAACATTTTCAAAATGCATGGTAGTAGTAGCAGCTCACCTAACAAAACAGGGGATACACATGTATGCTTATCCTCAGGGTTGGCTTTTAAAAGCAAGCACCCCAAAAAAGGTGAGGCAGAATCTCAAATGAACTTGCAGAATGTTAAACAACCTAGGTCTTTAAATAGATTATGAGAAGTCACGCCTGGCCCCTCTTAAAAGACTCACCTATCTAGGTGCCAATCTGGATACAGTCAAAGATAAAGGGCCTCATTACGACCCTGGTGGTCTGATGACTGCCAGGGTGGCGGTGGGCGGTCCAAGCACCATATTACGACTGCGGCGGTAGCACCACAGTCAGACTACCAGATTATGACTTCATGATGGCCTGGCAGTCCTAATCCGCCAGGGCAGTGCTACAAGCAGCGCTGCCCTGGGGATTACAACCCCCCAGCGATTTCATGGCAGTAACACCACCATTTAAAGGCTGGCGGAGATGGGGTGCAGGGGGCCCATTGGGATTTCGGCGGATGGGCTTTTCCATCCGCCGAAGTCATAATAAGGCCCCAAGTGTATCCTTTGGAGTAGAGGGTATTATATATGTGGAAGAAAAGCAATACGCTAATACAGGTCCTCAAATCAACTGTTAGGTAGAGATTGCTCTTATGGTCTATGTTCCCATGCAAGATTACACTTGAAAGTAAGCACCTGTGAGGATCAATGAAGTCAGAAAGACAACAACGGGGAAGATCATCTGACCCTATCATCGAGAGCAATACAATATTTAAGTTGGTGGTTTGTCAGAAACCATCTAATGAAAAAAAAAAAAACAAGTGTCACAAATGCTTATTTCACTCTTGGACTAACCTAAAGACCAACATACATATATGTCTGTACACTTTAACTCCATATGTAACATACCTACTTCTTGAGACCTTGCCTTGAGTGATAGCTCTCTTTATTACAGATGTACAAGCCAGTTGTGATGCTCTTATCTTTTCCTGTCTTTTCCAGGGTCGTGTACCATTTGTAGTGCCAGACAAAGTGCTTTGGCCACAGTTATGTGAAGCTCTGAATATCAAGTTTAAAGCTGAAGTGCAGAGCAATCGAGGATTGTCAGATGAAAACTTTGTGTTCCTGGCGCAGAAACTATTCAACAGCACTAGCAGTCATAAAGATGACTACAGCAACATGACAGTCTCTTGGTCACAATTCAACCGGGTAGGTCAAGTGGCTTCTGCTGAATGAGTGGGCATACTTTTCATGCAGCAGGAATTATTCAGTTTCAAAGGCTTGCTACATATTGGGTTGTGAAAAATAGATTTATATGTTTATATGATGTATGCAGGTTAGTTGAAATTCACCTCTTCTCTTTCCTAATTTTGTCATTCATGTTCTTCAATAAAAATAATGATTACTAATCTTGTTTATTGGGGGAAACCACTATGAACCAGCCAAATGAAATATGAATGCATACATTTAAAAATAGGTTACTGATATGTTGGATTCATGTGATATCTCAGCTGCATGATCTAAAGCTGCCACATGCTATTTTTTGGGAGAAGGGCACTTTTCCCTTGATCACTCTTGCTTTGTATTTCCATCAAGAGCTTTAATTGACCTATTGTTTCAAACTAAATTTAAATTAGGATGACCAAATAATGCTAAGTGGGGAGTGTCACAACTAATCCGCTATCAGTTTGTATTGAAAATGGGTTGCCTGTCAAGCGCATGTGTGATCTGGCCACCTTACTTTTTCCTTTGTGCAGGAAAATCTACCTGGATGGAATTATACATTCTGGCAATGGTTTGATGGAGTCATGGAAGTGTTAAAAAAACACCTGAAACCACATTGGAATGATGGGTAAGAATCTTTATTATTTTTGGAGTTAAGTGGCAATGTCTATTGTGTACAGCCAGAATGCGGTATATGCTATATAATCCTTCCCATCCATTTTTATGCTACCTAGTGGCATAATTATACTATTACATAGAACTCAGAGGGGCCATCACATTGGAAAACTGGCATCATCAGCCGCTGACTAAGTGAGCTCATTTATGGGTTGAGTTTTAAATGAAACACTAATCTTGCTCAAGATTGTGCACTTGTGAACTTTAAACTGTGCAGATACAGCCTGCTCTGCCACTCTCTATTTGAGTGTAATTATTTCATTAAATTCTTGTAGCACCTATACTCACTTACCTTGTGTGTCCAACTAAACATCATGTTAGACAGGAACTATCCATAGTGCAAATAAAAAATATGAAATCCAAATTTTAGTTTCACGTTAAATGCAGTTCTTATGGGTAATTCTAACTGCAAGTTTCTCACCTTTAGAATGTCCCTATGTGCCACACTAGATCAGGTAAATTGAATAGTAGTGCTGCCACACACGGATAGGAGCGCTCTGCCGCTCCACTTTGCTTTGTTCTGCACCGGAAGTGGCAGAGCAGAAACACTTCTAAGTGTCACTCCTGTGCACAGACACCAGTTGCTTTCTTTCTTCGCCTTCAAATGCAGATTGAGAGCTCCATACCCCTTTTCTTGTCAGTTTGACAAGCTTTTTTCTTAAAACAATTTTGGAAAAACAGTGTGCAAGGGTACGATTTGCGTACGGCAAGGTTCATACTGTGACTGTCATAAAAATAAATGTCAGTGACAGACCCGCACAAGGTATGCTTTTGGTATTAGGGCCTGGGGCATCACTCCTAGTCATGTGACCGGGCGGTGAAGCAAATCTGAATGTCTCTGAACATCAGAAGTAGCCAAACAAGTCTCTCAAGCTCCAATACTCCTCGAAGTGGAGGGCGTGGATATGTCGCCATTTCTGCAACATGTCCTTGTTGTGGTCAAAGTCTAAGTTGAAGTGGAAACACAAGAAGACCAAGCTGGACTTTCCCTATACCACCACTTTCCAGAGAAGCTTCGAGGGCATATACATGCCAGTCAGTCTCGCTCTCGATCTTCAATCAAGAAGCTGATTCCACAATCGGTCCCAATGCATTACGAGTTTCCCAGGTCTGGGACACAGTCGCCATGAAGTCAGATTCAGACCAAGCACTGCCTTTACCATGGAGCCGTCCTCAGGTGCTCCACCATCTTTTTGCCTCGGACTCTGATCAGAGTCTCCCATCACTTGGAGATGAAGATGGAGATGTTTCAAATGACTTATCCCCACGCTCCGATTATGACAATCTATACATGGACTTAGAGAAGGCAAGCAGGCTCCATACTTCCCATGATACTAAATTGATTAACCCCTGACCTGAGAGCTGGACGAAGGCATGTTCTTAAAGCCTCTCTACCCCTTTTCCACAGCAGTATCGCCCTTTTTGAGGCTACTTCAGGAGTTTGTCGTACAGGCAAAGTCATACAGCCCACTCTTGCAGCAGACACCTCTGTCCTGTAGGGATCAGGCAGGCATTGTGCTGGGCACAAGGGTCGGTGAACTTCACAGTCCCCCTTCCTGTACCATGAGTCACCAAGCCACCTTAGTTTGTCTACCATACGGGAGGCAGGATCAAATATTTTCTCCTGGGGTGGCAAGCCATACCCTCTGATGGCTAGGGCCTTCCATTTGTTTCCAATTCGCTGAATCTGTCCATCCTATTGTAAGAGGTGCTAAAGGGAACACAGAGTGGCTTCCTGGTTAGGAACTGGGACTATTTTCTCGTGCCAGATAAGTACAGAGGTTTTTGTCCTCTTTTATATATTGGTCCTCAAAATGCCTCCCAGAGAAGGGACAACAATGTATTGTGCTCATACTGGCCCAGGTTTTGTGTGCCCTGGATCTAAGCAAGTAGATGATGACCTTGAGCTTGTCATGTGTCTGACCTGCAGTCCCACAGATGCTGCCTGTGATTCAAAAGTAGGCCAAGAGCATTTGCAGTTCATCATGCTTCCTTTCTGTCTAACCAGTGCCCCTCTGGTGTTCTCAAAAGTGATGGTTATGGTGAAGGTCACAGCACACCTTGGAGGTCAGGGGTACCATTATTCCCCTACCTTGATGACTTTTGAAGGCAGGCTCACCACAGTCTTTCATAGACCACCTCCAGATGACTATAAGCTTCCTAACATCGTTTGGTTTCATGGTCAATGTGCAGAGGTCGCTCATGACTCTGTTGCAGAGGCTCCCTTTCACAGGGACTGTCTTTGATACTGTGCATTTCAGTGCCTTCCTTCTGTTGCAACATGCACAGGACTTTCGGGCCATGATCCCAATGTTTCAGCTTCGGTCCTGGGTGGTAAAGAGAGTGATTTTGAGACTTCCTCACCTATTGGCCTACTGCGTCCTGATCGTCCAGTATGCCAGGTGGCACATGCAGGCTTTACAGTGGAGTCTGAATTCTCAGTGGGCCCAGTATCAAGGGAATCTGTTGGATTCCATTCAGGTTTTTGAGGAGACTGCAAAAGATCTGCAGTTATGTTATGGTAATTATACTTATAGAGTGCACTTTCACCCAGAGTTGTTTTGGCACTAGACAAAAACATGTCAGAGACACAGAGTAGCAGAACATGGGATTGATTAAATTGAATATTCCTGATTAAACAGCAAGATGTTTTTTGTTTGTTTTTTAACAAATGTACCTGAAATCAGGTTCCTGGCATAACTCAACCGGCAAAGACTTCAGATAGAAGCTGACGCAGTAAGATGCGGTCTCTGGATCTAGTCTTCTGATATTTAGGATGACCAGCAACTTCAAGCTAGTAGATGTCAAGATGCCTTTTGGAACATATTTTTCTGGTGCGTTGGAAATGAAGTCAGGACTTAATCTGTACAAGCCATAAATATAGTACTACGCGTCTTTAGTTGGATGCTATGCTTTATGGAATTCAGTGAAGATGCTTCAGTAATGGTGGTGAGTGTGTCTGTCTTGGAAGCTAGTAAATTAAACAAGCCTCTTTATGTTAAGTGACCTGAAGTCTTTGAATTGTGGTATTAGGTAACCCATTATAAACAGAGTTGGTGCAATCCAATCTAGACAGAATTACTCCCAACACAATTTAATAACTTGCTTCAAGAGAAAGGAGTGACCTTATGTTCGTGGGTAATTTTAAAAGGAATATGCTTTTAGTAGAAACTGTAGCAACTTTAGGTTTCTTAGATATATTGCTATCAGTTATCACTCTTAGTTTTTTAGCCGATGATTTTGGCTCTGGAATCTGTTCCGTTTCTTTTGGCCGATAAACTTTGGCCCACAGATCAATTTTATTTTTAAGACTACGATCTCGGTGTTATCTGTGTCCAACTTTAACTGATTTGAATTCATCCAATCTCGGACTAATCACATTAAATTTTGAAAGGGAAATTGTGAAGCAGACTTCCCACCCAGTCGATTTAATGTTTGGGGATTGTCAGCGTAATTATAAAGCCTGCATTCTGTTAAGACTAGTTGTTGAATGTACAGACTGAAAGTAGACATCAAAAAGATGAAGGGACAATGATGAGCTTTGAGTATGCCACACTCTATGGTTATGGTCTTGGTTGTGAAATCTTCCAGGTGAACTGCCTGGGTACTGTTAGCCCAAAAATATTTAATCCAGGCTAAGGCACAAACTTGAAAGCTGACCTCTTCCACACAGTCAAGTAAGATCTTATGGTCGACCCTGCAGAATGCTGCTGGCAGATTTAATAGGACTAAAGCTTCAGTCAGTCCAAAGTCATTCTCCTGTGTTAGATCATTAGTTACAGACAGAATTACTGTTATTGTTCTGTGCCTTGGACGGAAGACTGACTGAATAGGGTGGAGAAAATTCCTAGACTGCAGATGGGTGCAAACCAGCCAGTAATATTTTAATATGGTTGGATCATCCCCTGTTTTATTTAATAAAGGTATTACTGCTGCATTTTTTAAGGTAGCTGCTTCTGTGACAGAGGTTAGATATTTACTTAACATGCTCATTATGAGTTTACTTCTCACTGGAGCCAGAGATTGTATAATTGGTGGTGGGGGGGGAGGTAAAGGTCTATTGGCGACCCTGCTTTAACCTTTGCCATTAAGTCATGAAGCCTTGCTTACTAATTTCTTGGAATGAGGATAAGGTAGTGGAATTTCTACCCATCTCTAACATACGCTGTTGGCATTAATACTTTCTTTAATACGTTTTTTTAGGTGACAAAGTAAGTATTGAGCCACCATGTTATTCTGTCACACTTTGTTTTGGCTTAAATTCTGGACTATGCATCGAGATAGTGATGTGATGGCATAAATTCAAAGACACCATTAACTCGATCAAATTGTTATAGTCCCGCATGTGAGGCGTTACCTTGATAATTAAAATCACTAAGTATGTTCAGCTATGAAGAATTAGTTAACAGTGGACAGAGTGGTGGGTGCTCAACCTCAGTTGCAGCAGTGGCAGACACCTCTCCTTCCCACATAGACAGTGGTGACAGATGTGTCAATGCACGGTTAGGGAGGTAGTCTAGAAGAGGTGGACATCAGAGGACTCTGGTTTATAGTGGATACATCCTTTTATTGGAGTTGTGGGCCATACCTTCTATCAAGGGGAGGCTGTTATAGGTCCTCACGGACAACACCACCACCATGTGGTACGGCAATTAGCACGGTCATGAGTCCTGTGCCAAAAAGCCTCTGGAGCTGAATGGGTGTCAGAGCAGTTCCCGGCCGTGAGCCATGTGGCAGGATCTTTGAATGCCATCAAGGACAAGCTCAGCCAGTGGTGCCTGGCAGATCACTAACGGCAGTTACACCCTTTGTTGGCACAGGACATCTTTCAACACTTGGAAGAGCTCTGGCTGGATCTTTTTGCCATCATCAAGAACATGCAGTGTTGATACCTTTGTGGATTGGAGTTCCCAAGATGGCTCACTCTGGGAGAATCTGCTATAGCTGAGCAAGGGATACCTGCCACGCATGACCTAATTTCTGAAGACAATCCGGAATGACCATTCTAGTGGCTCCTGTTGGGCCAGGAGAGTGTATGACCCCAGTCTTCTAGGCGCGAACATCTGTTCCCAATCAGACTTCCACTTGGGAAGACTTTTCTGTGCGGCATCAGGGCAGAGTTCTGCACCCAGGCCCACACAGTCTGCATCTCCATGCATAGAGATTGAGTGGTGGCAGTTGACCACATTCGATCTGCCTCCTGAGGTCATTGATGTTATCCTTGCTGAGTGCACTCCATTTATGCTGGATGCTGAGACAAATTTATGGCCTGATGTAAAGTTCACAACACAGACCCGTTAGAAGCCAAACTGTCCAGTGTTTTATTGTTTGTTTTACCTTTGGCCCAGTAAGGACTTGCAGTTGGCACCATTAAAGATTATTTTTCAGTGATTTTGTCTTGTTTCTGTTTGCTGACTAGCTGTCCTTATTTAACCCCTTCGCTGCCAGGCCTTTTCCCCCTCCTGTGCCGAGCCTTTTTTTGGCTATTTGGAGCAGTTCGCGCTTAGGCCCTCATAACTTTTTGTTCACATAAGCTACCCATGCCAAATTTGCATCCTTTTTTTCCAACATCCTAGGGATTCTAGAGGTACCCAGACTTTGTGGGTTCCCCAGAAGGAGACCAAGAAATTAGCCAAAATACAGTGAAAATGACGTTTTTTTGTAAAAAAAAAGGGGCTGCAGAAGAAGGCTTGTGTTTTTTTCCCTGAAAAGGGCATCAACAAAGGGTTTGCGGTGCTAAAATCACCAGCTTCCCAGCTTTCAGGAACAGGCAGACTTGAATCAGAAAACCCAATTTTTCAACACAATTTTGGCATTTTACTGGGACATAGCCCATTTTTACGATTTTTTTGTGCTTTCAGCCTCCTTCCAGTCAGTGACCGAAATGGGCATGAAACCAACGCTGGATCCCAGAAACCGCAACATTTCTGGAAAGTAGACAAAATTCTGAATTCAGCAAGGGGTAATTTGTGTAGATCCTACAAGGGTTTCCTACAGAAAATAACAACTGAAAAAGAAAAATATTGAAATTGAGGTGAAAAAACATCAATTTTTCTCTACGTTTTACTCTGTAACTTTTTGTAATGTAAATGTCAGATTTTCGAAAGCAATATACCGTTACGTCTGCTGGACTCTTCTGGTTGCGGGGATATATAGGGCTTGTAGGTTCATCAAGAACTCTAGGTACCCAGAGCCAATAAATGACCTGCACCCTGCAGTGGGTTTTCATTCTATACCAGGTAAAAAGCAATTCATTTGCTGAAATATAAAGAGTAAAAAATAGCTATCAAGAAAACCTTTGTATTTCCAAAATGGGCACAAGATAGGGTGTTGAGAAGCAGTGGTTATTTGCACATCTCTGAATTCCGGGGTGCCCATACTAGCATGTGAATTACAGGGCATTTCTCAAATAGACGTCTTTTTTTACACACTGTCTTACATTTGGAAGGGAAAAATGTAGAGAAAGACAAGGGGCAATAACACTTGTTTTGCTATTCTATGTTCCCCCCAAGTCTCCCGATAAAAATGATACCTCACTTGTGTGGGTAGGCCTTGCGCCCGTGACAGGATATGCCCCAAAACACAACGTGGACACATCACAGAAAACAGCTGTTTTTTTGCAAAGTGCCTACCTGTAGATTTCGGCCTCTAGCTCAGCCGGCACCTAGGGAAACCTACCAAACCTGTGCATTTTTGAAAACTAGAGACCTAGGGGATTCCAAGATGGGGTGACTTGTGGGGCTCTGACCAGGTTCTGTTACCCAGAATCCTTTGCAAACCTCAAAATCTGGCTAAAAAAACACATTTTCTTCACATTTCGGTGACAGAAAGTTGTGGAATCTGAGAGGAGCCACAAATTTCCTACCACCCAGCGCTTCCCCAAGTCTCCCGATAAAAATGGTACCTCACTTGTGTGGGTAGGCCTAGCGCCCGCGACAGGATGTGCCCCAAAACACAACGTGGACACATCACAGAAAACAGAGCTGTTCTTAGCAAAGTGCCTACCTGTAGATTTTGGCCTCTAGCTCAGCCGGCACCTAGGGAAACCTACCAAACCTGTGCATTTTTGAAAACTAGAGACCTAGAGGAATCCAAGATGGGGTGACTTGCCTCTGACCAGGTTCTGTTACCCAGAATCCTTTGCAAACCTCAAATTTTGGCTAAAAAACACAATTTTCCTCACATTTCGGTGACAGAAAGTTGTGGAATCTGAGAGGAGCCACAAATTTCCTTCCACCCAGCGTTCCCCCAAGTCTCCCGATAAAAATGATACCTCACTTGTGTGGGTAGGCCTAGCGCCCGCGACAGGAAATGCCTCAAAGCGCAACGTGGACACATCCAATTTTTTGAAAGAAAACAGAGCTGTTTTTTGCAAAGTGCCTACCTGTAGATTTTGGCCTCTAGCTCAGCCGGCACCTAGGGAAACCTACCAAACCTGTGCATTTCTGAAAACTAGAGACCTAGAGGAATCCAAGATGGGGTGACTTGCCTCTGACCAGGTTCTGTTACCCAGAATCCTTTGCAAACCTCAAATTTTGGCTAAAAAAACGCATTTTCCACACATTTTGGTGACAGAAAGTTCTGGAATCTGAGAGGAGCCAAAAATTTTCTTCCACCCAGCGTTCCCCCCAAGTCTCCCGATAAAAATGATACCTCACTTGTGTGGGTGGGCCAGGTGCCTGCAACAGAATAAGGCCCAAAACGTGTAGAGATAGAGGGGATAGCACAGCGAGTTTATAAGGACATATTCTTTTATACATCTTTAGACTGACTCTGCTTTGGGGACCCACATAAGTGAGGTGTCATTTTACTTGGGAGACTGAGGGGAACACTGGGGAGTAGGAATTTTGTGCTGGAGTGGTGATCCTACGAAGAAAAGTCAGGAAAATATGCTTTTTTAAGCAAATTTTGAGGTTTACAGAGGAGTCTGGGTAAGAAAATGTTGGGGGATCTACGCAAGCCACACCTCCCTGGACTCCTTGGGGTGTCTAGTTTAAAAAAATGTCTGGGTTTGGTAGGTTTCCCTAGATGAAGGCCTCACACAGGACCAAAAACATAGGTGCCCTCTCCCCCCCAAACACAGGTAGTTTTGTAATATATCGTTTTGTTGTGTCCACATACGTCCGTGATGTGCCAAACACTACAATTTTGAAAAGAAACGCACTTAGGTTATGTGAAAAAGACCCCTCACCCACCAACCAAGTTGGTGGCATGCTTCATCATCGGGGTCCCACCTGAGGCACCTAGCGTGTCACAGGTGTGCTGCGACGCCTGATTACAGCGGAGCAGGGTTTGTCATTTTTACCACACATACTGGTTGGATTTGGCACGAGGGTGAGTGATGGTTCAGTGGATAAAATTTTACTAACAAGAGCTTTCACAAAAATGAAATGCACTGTTAATAACTGAAAGGCAAAAAACTGAACCAATGACTCACAGCTCGTGAGCTGTAAAGCCGCGACAAGGCACCAACCGCTTTACAGTCCATTCACACAACTTTCATACATGACACACACAAGACCATTCACACCGCCAGCCACGGGTCCAGCACGTTACAACACTCACATCGACAGACAGCGCCACTCAAGGGCCCATCACCTACATACGCCCACATGCCTGATACAACAATCACACCAGCTGATGGGAGTGTGTGGACTGGTGTTTGGCTGGCAGTGTGATGCAGTAGCCAACAGCAAGTCAATATGTACACTCTCAGCCAAGCCCCACTCCACACACAATGGCATGATTTTTTTTTTTTTTAAACAGAGGAACCCCTAACTAAGTAGAAAGAATTACAAACCTACAAACACAAAAGCTCTAGTACATGACAGAAATGCTAACCATGAAACTGAACACATGAAAATACAAAACAGACATGAGTTTACACTCATGGTTGTTCCCAGAAATTCTTCTGGGTGTGGTAATTCTTAAAACAACCACCCACACACAGCCCAGGCTTTGAAGGACAATCTGGGCAGTACATTCGAGTCTCCCTCCGGATACCTCTTCGAAAACACTCTCTACATTTCTTAGCTGGAAAGTCTTTTTTGGGTGTGGGAGGAATGTGCTCAGCAAAGTGGCGATCTTTCAATCTAGCCACATCCTCCACCACTGCTTCTCTAGGAACTCTGGCCTGTTCCACCACAATAAGGCTCTCTATCACTGACTCCTGAAATTTCACAAATGTCATCTTTGACTCTGGAGACCTATCCCTAAACACAATAAAAGCATTGAAGGTTGCTAAGTGGAAGAGGTGAATTGCTAACTTCTTATACCAAACGTAAGACTTACGCATAGCAGTATAAGGTTCCAACCTCTGGTCAACTCCATCTACGCCTCCCATGTGCTTATTATAATCTAAAATGCACACAGGTGTGCGCACTTCAGCAACCGGGCCCCAGTCACGGGGGAAGTACTCTCATCATGGATGGTACTTAGCATGTAGACATCCCTCTTGTCTGAAAATTTCAAAGCTAGCAGCTCCTCATTCCGCAAGGCACAGCACTGTCCCCTCAAGTTTTTTACAGACAAGCTCCCTTGGATAGCCTTTCCGGTTAGAACGGATTGTACCACAAGCAACTGTGTCCACTCTAAACAATTCCTTGAACAACTGCACACCAGTGTAGAAGTTATCTACATACAAATGGTGACCTTTGTTGAACAGTCGTCTACCAAGATCCCACACAATTTTCTCAGTAACTCCAAAAGTGGGAGGAGAACCAGGGGGGTCAATATTGGAATCCCTACCAGTGTACACACGGAAACTATACACATATCCTGTCCTACTTTCAGACAGCATATACAATTTATTTCCATATTGTGCCCTTTTGCTAGGAATGTACTGCCTAAAAACCAAACGACCCTTGAAGAGGACCAAAGACTCGTCCACACGGATCTCTTTGCCTGGAATATAGACCTCCGAAAACCGATCTACAAAATGATCAAGGACAGGCCTAATCTTAAAAAGACGGTCAGAATCTGGGTGATCTTGTGGCAAGGCTAATGCATTGTCAACAAAATGCAGCATCCTAAGAAGAAGCAAATACCGATTACGACTCATGGTCGCAGGAAATATAGCTGTTGCCATCAAGGGACTACTAGACCAATAAGAAGCCATTGACGGCTTCCTTATCAACCCCATCAAAAAAGTCAAACCCAAAAACTTTTTTATCTCCTCCAAATTTGTGGGAATCCACTGGGCAGCTCTAGAGTGTGGCCTAAGTCTAGCAGCATTGTCCCTCAAATGCTGCTCCGCATACAAATTAGTCTGCTCAACAATCTCTTCCAAAAACATATCATCCATGAATAACTCAAAGAAATTGATAGGCAAAAAGTTCTCTGTATTGGCGTTACACCCCCGGAGACCAGTAAAGGCAGGCAACTCTGGCTGCTCCATGTTTGGGGCAACCCAGACATCAGGTCTTATAACAGGAAACCTTTCAGCCCCAGGTTGCTGCACTATTGGCACATCAGTGTCCTCCTCTAAAACAGACCCTTCATCTGCACTGAGTGTGGCTTCATCATCAGAAGATTCCCCTCCAACAGAAACATCACTGCCAGAATCTCGGACTTCCTCCTCTGCCTCAGATGCAGAGTCCGTCTCACAATCATGATCAGACTGTGACTCAAAAAGCATACCAACCACCTGCTGAGCGGTCATCCTGCGGCTAGCCATGATCTCTCCTGCTAAAATTAACTGGACAAATTCACCACCAACAACCAGCACTGTGTAAGACAAGTAACAAAGTGTAGCTTTGTTAGTAAGAGTTATAAACTCAAAAGCTATACCGCTCACTTGCCTGAAAAAGCTTGATTCACCAGCAACTACTCTGCACAGACACAGCAATCACCAATGATATCCCACTAAAAAGAAAGAAAGAAAGGCAAATTAGAAATAAGACAAAACAAATATCATTGTGCACAAATCTAAGGACAATTTCACACACAATCCTGCATTTAGTACACCCCCTACAAACATGTCATTCATGCATGGCACCAATACTCCTTTGGAGTAAATTGTTTTTACTTACCTAAAACATGCAACTGTGCAAACTGCAGGTCAACCACCGCCAAAACCGCAAGGAGCCACAGCAAATAAAGCAAAAGCTTTGAACTAGAACAAAAAGGAGGAAAACATTTTTTATCACAAATGCAAATACTTCATCAGTTGACAAACACCCCACCATCAAACATTTAGAAATTGGTGCCTAAGTGGATTCTGCTATAGGGGCAGATGGGCCTATTAAAAAAATAGGCCTGTCTGCCCCAAGGAGGCCAGAAAATACCTTTAGTAGTGTGTCCCCATGGAGAGCGACCCTTGCCAAAGGGGACAGCCCTCAAACAAAAAAACACACACAACACTATCCCTGGTGCCTAAGTGGCTCAAGGGGGGCAGTCCAGCCTAAAAATAATTGGCTGATCTGTCTCCAAGGGGTGCAGAAATGGCCTGGGTACATGTGCCCCCAAAGTGGGGGGCGACCCTTGCCCAAGGCCCCCCCTCCCCCTTCCACTAACACACACACACACACACTATCCCTGGTGTCTAAGGGGCTTCTGCCCCCCTTGGTGGCAGGTGGGCCTAAAAGAATAGGGGGGGCAGAAATGGCCAACAGGTCAATGCCCCCCTTGGGGGGGCGCCCCGTGACCAAGGGGACGCCCCCCCCCCACCCCACCCCACCCCACAAAAATAAACAAATTTTAAAAATCCCTGGCGTTCTAGTTGTTTCTGCCCCCCTTGGGGGCAGATCAGCCTAAAAATAATAGGCTGATCTGTCTCCAAGGGGTGCAGAAATGGCCTCGGTACATGTGCCCCCAAAGTGGGGGGCGACCCTTGCCCAAGGGGCCGCCCCCCCATCCACTACACACACAATCCCTGGTGCCTAAGTGGCTTCTGCCCCCCCTTGGGGGCAGATGGACCTAAAAGAAAATAGGCCGATCTGCACCCAAGGGGTTTCAGAAAAGGCCAACAGTTCTATGCCCAAGGGGGTACCCCCCCCCCCACATAAATACACACATAAATAAACATCCCTGGTGATCCAGTGTTTTCTGCCCCCCTTGGGGGCAGACCCGCCTAAAAAGTAGGCCAATCTGCCCCCAAGGGGGGGCAGAAATGGGCGTAAGTTATTGCCCCCTAAAGGGGAGCGACCCTTGCCCAAGGGGCCGCTCCCCGCATGCCAGAAACATTAAGGAAATACAAAAAAAAAATCCCTGGTGTCTAGTGGGCATTCCTGCTGCCTGATCGCAATGCGATCGGGCAGCAGGAATGCTCAAAGAGACACCGGGGGAAAGGAAAAGCCTTTCCTTTCCCCCGGTGCCTCTTTGGCCCAAATCCCCCCACACACGGGAAGAGGAACTCACCTCTTCTCCTCTCGCTGCACAGGAAGCAAATGGCTTCATGTGCGGTGAGAACCCCATAATGAAGTCAGCGTGCGCTGACGTCATTATGGAGGGGGTTGGGGGGGTCGGAGGTGGAAGGGGAAGGGCTTCTCCTTCCATCCCTGACTTTGGGGGGGTGGGGGAAGCACACAGAGGGAGCGAGAGCGCTCCCTCTGGGCTGTGTGCCGAGGACGTAATGGTTACGTCCTCGGCACAGCAGCACTGTGCCGCAGGACGTAACCATTACGTCTGCGGCACAGAACGGGTTAAATCACCTGTTGTGATGAGTGTTATAAAAGGTTTGACACACTTGTTTCCTCCCAAATCCTTTGTGATGCCACAGTAGGATCTCAATTAGGTCTGGACTTTCCTTGTGTTCTCCCTTCACAGGGACTCCTACAGAGCTGCTCGTTTAGTCTTCTCACTCTAAAAATGTGTCTTGCTCATTACGATTACCACAGCTCATTATATGAGTGAGCTTCAGGCTTTCTTGGTGCAACAACCCTATGCCTCCTTTTTGCAAACAAACTGGTGTTGAGGACCAGGGAGGCCTTTTTGCCAAAAGCTGTGACTGCTTTTCCCGTTTGGTAATCCATCACAGTCCCTATGTTCTATGCCCCTCATCCCCCTTGAAAAAAGAGGAGAGACTTCATCGACTGGTTTCTAAAAGACCTTGGAGCTTTTACATCGATCACAACAAAGACGACCAGCTTTTGTGGTGTTTTCTGGGGCAAAGAAAGGTAAGGCCTTTGTCAAGGTGGATAGGGCTCTGCACTAATATCTGCTACACACTGGCCAAGAAGTAGCCTCATGAAGGTACGAAGTGCTAAATAGTCTAGGGCTTCTACGACTGCGTTAGTACGCAGAGTGCCTGGTTGTCAGACTGCGATATAGAGTATACAGTCCAGTCCGTCTGGAAGGATATTTTGTCCGTTCAGTCTTACAGGACATTTTGGTCTGAACCCATTACAGAGACTCACCACTTTGGGAGGTTAGAAATCTGTGGTTAGAAGTATCCATCAGAAGTTTCTTACCTTTAGTAGCGTGCTTTCTGATGGATACTCTGACTGCAAATTCCCCTCTGAACACCCACCTCCCTGGTCTGTGGAATAGCCTTTTTACCCACCTAAAAAGTCCCACATTAGAGATTTTCACACCAGTACCTCTGTTTCACATTTGGGCTCCTCTTTTGAGTGTGCAGAGTGAAGAAACAAATTGATGTCAGCTGCAGGGGTGGCGCTGACATGTGGCTCTTCATCAATTCTGGGGTCAAGCGAACTCACTGTGGAACCACACGGCACCACCTATCAGCTTGCGGGAACGCTTCTATGAAAGCTTCTGAATACAGCGTGGCACCTTTGGATATTCTAGGGGAGGAATCTGCAGTTAGATAGCCCATCCACCAGAAAAAACATTACCGAATTAGAAGAGACAATTAAAAGAATATTGGGTGAGAACAGTGAGAATGAGAAGTGTGATGAAATTAAACAGAGAAAAAATAAAAAGTAAAGCAATTGAGTGAAACAGTTCAAGTACGCAACAAGCAAAGTAAGACTGAAAAGCCAGCATTATAAGCCAAGGAGGAAGTCCAGTTGTAAACTTTAAAAACAAAACATTCTGACGGGCAGAATAAAGTGCTTGTTTCAAAGAAGAAAGACCTGATGATAGAAGATTATGAAAAGAGAAGAAATATAAGGAAGACCATATAGAGAAAATTCTTATAGAAAAGTTTTAATACAGAAAGGCTGCTAATAAACACATTTCATTAAACAGATTTCATATCATGTGAGGTGCAGTGGGTGGATCTGGACTCTTTCCTCCATGTCTATTGTTAATGCTGAAAGAGATGATCTTCTAACTTGTCAGGTTGCACTAATCATGTGCATAAGATCTAGCTGAAGCAATGCTCTTTTCCATCTCTCACCAACTCCACCAATGACCACATACACAACAATATGAAGGACAGTTGTAGACATGAGGACAATACTCCTACACTCTAACTCGTCACTTCAGTTGGTCAAGGAGTTGTCCAGATCTATACAGAATAACGTATTAGCCTAAGTAAGTAACAGACATTTATTCATCACTGGCCAGGTATCTTGATGCTATAACCTCATGCCAGTTTCAACCCTTGTCAGTCGTTTTGTTCTGCCACATTGTGCTCCACCCAGTCTGCTTAGAATTCTACTGCCATTTCTGGAAGAGCCAGATCTTTATGTCCATTTAAAACAAGAAAGATTTGTGCTGGCTCTGAGGGATGCAAGGAGTGCATTCCATAGTTGAGCTGCCTTGAGCTGGAAACATCTTCCCCCTGCCCTTGCTTTCCTGAATTTTGGTACACATAGCACATTGGCTGAGGCAGAGCACAGATTTCTCTGTGGTATATAATGTCTAAAATGTCTTTGCAACAGTGATGGACCTGTTCTGTTCAGAGCTTTATAAACCACCACTATAGCATTAAAAACCATCCTTTATTTAACTGGCAGCCAGTGTAGCTCTTTCAAGGCAATGGAAGAGGAGTCATATCTAGATTTATCCAAAGCCAGTTTAGCTGCTATTGTTTGTAATCGGTCCAATCTTTTTATCAATCAGTCAATCATATTTCTTAAGCGTGCTACTCACCCAATAGGGTCTCAAGGCGCTGGGGTTGTGGGAGGGGGTGGGGGGAATTACTGCTTGAAAAGCCATGTTTTAAGGTTCTTTCTGAAAGTTAGGAGGTCCTGGGTTTTGCGTAGGTTGGTGGGGAGGGAGTTCCAGGTTTTGGCGGAGAGGTGTGAGAAGGATCTGCCGCCGGAGGTGGTGCGTTGGATGCGGGTGACTGTTGCAAGGGCGAGGTCGGCGGAGCGGGCGAGTCGGGTTGTGGAAGTTGATTCGTTCGTTGAGGTAGGCTGGTCCGGTGTCGTGGAGGGCTTTGTGAGCGTGGATTAGGATTTTGAAGACAATCCTTTTTTGATTGACAGCCAGTGTAGGGATCTGAGGTGGGCGGAGATGTGATGGTGGCGAGAGAGGTTGAGGATGAGACGTGCAGCAGTGTTCTGAATGCGCTGGAGTTTTCTCTGTAGCTTGGCTGTGGTCCCTGCGTAGAGGGTGTTGCCAGAGTCCAGTCTGCTGCTGATGAGGGTGTGGGTGACCGTTCTTCTGGTTTCTAATGGAATCCATTTGAAGGTCTTGCGTAGCATGCAGAGGGTGTTGAAGCAGGAGGATGATATGGCGTTGATTTGCTGAGTCATGGAGAGAGATGAGTCAAGTATCATGCCGAGATTGCGTGCGTGGGTGGCGGGCCACCAAGAGTCGTTCCATGCTGTTTTGTTGGGACCGAAGATGATGATCGCTCTTTTTTCTGAGTTCAATTTGAGGTGGCTTGTTGTCATCCAGTCAGCAATGGTGAGCAGCACAATTTTTGGGAGATTTTGAACCAGACCAAAGCATGTGACTGCTGTTTTAATAATGTGTTACACAAAAGGAAGATGGACAGAGTGCTGAACAATGCAATCACTCACCCTCAGTCACAGATCTGGGTTTAATCCATCGTTCTTTTGCTCACCATGCCACCCCAGTTTGGACCCAGTCTTATGCAAATCAGTCTTGACCCTGCTCCACATGGGAACAGTCCAGCCCGAACTGCCAGGCCAGGTCCTCCCTGGACCGGAAACAAGCATCCTGGGACCGGTTTCAGGGTATCACCCTTCATCAGCCAGGCTAGCTTGAATCCAGTGGCACAGTGAGCAAGGGAACCACGTCTGGGCATACCCCTCCTACATAGGGCAACTTTAGCAACACAAAAGGACGGTATGGATTAATGTGTACTTCCATGGTGAGTTTGTAATCCAGGTGTACTCCCAGGTTCTTAACTATTTGTGCTGGCTATAGGTCATCTGACCCGATCCAAGGCCAGAAATTCTTCTGCGGGCAGTACGGCTCCTTAGAAGGGGAAAAGGGTAGAAATTCAGTTTTTCTTCCTTTGAATTTCACGGAATTCCTACTCAGCCAGCTTTTCACCTCATTTAGACATGTATGCAGCTCTACCACTGGGGTAGGTTTGTTTTTGTCCAAAGCTAGCATTAGTTGTATATCATCTGCGTAATTTACAAATGACATATCATGAGATATGATGAGGGTCAGCAATGGTTGCAAATATAAATTAACGAGTATGGGGCTCAATGTGAACCCTGTGGCACTCCCTTATTTGCCCTCTTAAATTCCAAAGAGAAGGGCTTGGGACCTGTTAGACAAATATGATACAATCCAGTCCAGTAAAGTACCTTCTACTCCTAACTCTTTCAGTCTCTGGGTCAATATCTGGTGGTTCACAGTGTCAAACACAGCTAATAAATCTAATAATATCAGATCTGCCGTTTGATCTCTGTCCACTATCATCCTTAGTTCATCCATTGCCAGGATAAGTGCTGATTCAGTGCCATGTGCTGGCCTGAATCTCATATTCCCAGCCTCCAGAATGTTGTGGTTATCTAAGTGACTGGCTAGTTTTTTACTAATATGTCTTTCCATTATTTTATTGTATAAGGAAGTTGTAGGTTGGGCGATAATTACTGGGATCATCTATCTGCTGTTTTTTCAATAACTGAGTTACTAGGACCTTCTTTCATGCTTGCGGTACTATGCCTCTCCTCAGTGATAGCTTACATATTTTCAAAAGACAAGGAAGTAATTCCTCAGCCCTTTCATTCCACATTGTTGGTGGTATTGTGTCTAATAAAGATCCAGAAGAGACAGTCATAGCCAATGATAAAAAATTCCTCTTCCTTCATCTCTTCAATCTTTACTAGTTTGAACAATCCCCTCTCCGTATGTTCCACCCCAGTGTCCTCCTTCATGGGCAGATCTTGTTTTGCTGGGTCAATATCTATTTCTTGCAGAATGAGCTCAGTTCAGCTTGTGATTGTGATTCTTTGTACAGTCAGGATTTGCTAGGCCCCTTACTAATCCAAATATTTTCCTCAACTTATTGTAGCTTCTGCAATAGTTGTCAGGTAATATTTTTTTAGCTTTCCTAATTTCCTTTTGGTACTGGGTCAGAGGCTTCTTCAGTTGCAATTTATCATGTTCAGAGTAGTCTCCAAACCACTGTCTCTCCATCTTCCTACATACCCTTTCTTTTTCTTTTTTTTTAGCGAAGCTTGAGGCTTTATCTTGCTGTAGCAATCTTTTAACAGGTATAATTTTATCCAGGATTCCATTTATTGAACTCTTTAGGCCCTCATAATTCTCCTCTACTGTAGCCTCCTCCTGATAGCAGTCTGAGGTATCAAATATCTTTTCTTCCTTAAGTTTTTTTCTTAGCTTATACTATGGCCTGCCCTGCACTGACTTTTTGGCTATTTTTTCCTTCATTATTTTATTTTGGATAGCTCAAATGTCATCAGTACGTGGTCTGACTAGCTAAGTTTAATAAAGTCCCTTACAGTAATCAGGTCATTGGGAGCCAGTATCAGATCAAAGGTATGCCCCCTTTTTTGTGTAGGGCGCATACCAGTTGTTCCAGGCCTAAGATTTTGCATGCACTCCGAAGTTCATTACCCTGGCCCGACGTGTAATCTTCCACACAAATATTGTTGTCCCCTAATACAAAGAAGTTGGAGTGCATTAATGCTGGTTTAGTAATTAGTTTCAGAAATGGTTGTACAAAGTTATCCTGGGGACAAGGTGGCCTATAGCAGAGGACGCCTGAAAAGGTAGTCCTCCTTTCTATTTCAGTGTAAATCCCAATAGTTCCACCACGTGAATTGTACTGAGTTAAATAGTGGCCAACTCCCATTTTTCTCTTCTAAAAAAAAATAATAATAATAAATTGATACCCCTCCTCCTTTTTTCTCTGCTCTTGTTTGGTTGATTACCTTAAACCCTGGGGAGCAAGCTATTCCTAAATCCACATCTGATTCAGAGGGGATCCAGGTCTCTGTAATAAAAACAATATTTCACTTGTTAGACTCCAGAAGGATATTCAACTCAATTGCATGCTTTACCAAGGATTGTGTATTTAGCAGAGCACATTGTCATAAAGAACGACAAGCATACATGTAATTGAAAATGGATGTGTCTTAACAATATCTCTGTATAACCAACTTTCTGTAATTCTGTATGAGACTGGGAATTCCTGAAAATTCCTGAAAACTAAACATATAGAAAATAAGTATCTCAAAAATACATGTGCACTAGCATCTCTCTGTTTTGAATAAATGCCTTTAAATTTGTCACTATGCACTGATTGTGGAGGATGAGTATGGCTCCTTCTTGACTTCCATAGAACTGCAAAATAATGTACGACAGTCAAGCTTAAACAAGTGACATTTTTAACCTATTTAGAAGGAACTAAACTCCAGCCAATCCGAAATTAGCACATGAATTAACCTTCCCCTCTAGGCCCACTAAACCTCAGGCTGTGTGGTGGGAAGGCAGTGATTTACTGACAGCCGGCACCATGTCAGAAAAATCTTTTTTATTTTTTTAAGTCTTTTTAGGCCTTGCAGGTACTGTAGGAAACTCAGACTGTGGTACCCACATAAAAAATGCCTATGTTGTCTGCGTCTTCGTCATAGAGCAAAGAAATGCAAGCATGGCCCACATTTACAGCAAAAACCCTCAAGGACATTGCAGCCATGCTTCTTTTGTGGTTACAAAGAGAAAAAGCAAAGGAAACTTCAGGTTTTTTAGATGAAGGAGAGAGACCGTCATCTTCTCCAAGGAAAGGCAACAAAAGAGAGAGATGGGTTGAAAAGGATTTTACAGGAGAACTTTTGAAAACGTTTCATAAGAGTAGGAGTCTATCTTTATTGACTACAAAATCCAATCAAAAACATTTGTCACCCTATCTGGCAGTGAAGGGAACAGAAATCTGATCTGAGCCGTCAGCTCCATCACCACAGACTAAAAAGTCATCTACAGCCCCATCTTCAATGAAACACACATCAACGAAGAAACAGTCAACAGGCCATCATCGATAACAGCAACAAACTCTGTCATTGGAACAACAACTTCTGCATTGTCAACAAACGGCGTCCACATTGACAACAGTGACCACTTCTACATTGAACAACAACAGCACTGACTGCTGCAGCTTTATAAAAACAACAGCCTTGACAAGGCCATTTGCGACAATTTCCATTACAGTCCCGGACGACAACATCTGTACTTGACACCTTCTTAAGCATGCAATAGCACTGTTGACGATTCCGTTGACGAACCCTTCAACAAGACAAATGCAGCTCGTTTCCATCAGACCAGAACAGATCTTACCAAGTAATGTCTCACTTTTGCTTTCAGGCCACCTTCTAGAAGCGGAAGGTTTAGAAGAAAACAATGATAGCCCTTTGGTGGTTGCATGCAGCCCTTCCCAATTGCATGTCAAATGGGTGGACTTAGTTGATGAGGAGGGGTATGGTACGGCTGTATGGAAGGAGATTCCTACTTCAAGGGCAAGGCTCAGAAAAAGCCTAGAGCATATGAAGCATTTGGGGAGCAATATGCTTATGCAGGGTTTCCTGATGATCAAACTTATCAGGAACCCATAATGCAAGTTCCAGTGGGCTTCGAGGTGGAACTCCATCAGATGATCAGAGACTTCTATAAAATGTTTTCAGAGCAAGGCGGTCCACTCTTAAGGTCATAGCACTTTCTGGTTCCACAACTTACTTCCTCTTCATGCTTACCAAGATTGTGGATTCAGGAGACAAGTTCAATATCGCTACAGCAACAAACCCAGAACATTGGAACCTATCTCTATCCATGGCAACTATGTAGGCCATGATGATGAGGATGATGATGATGATGATGATGATGAACCAAAAGAGGGAGGACTTGTTCAAGAACAAACTCCTGTAGGGCAAGAGTGAGATGATTATGTAGTGTCACTCTATGCCCCCTCCGACACCACCTGCTGCCAGTTCTCTGGGCGACACAGGAGTTTTTCATGTGCTCCTACAAAGAGTGTCCAGAATATTTGATCTTCTGGTGCCAGTGCAACAAACTGAGTGCTCCTCCTTTACACCTTTAAGGAGATGTCTAGAAAGTCCATACCAATCATGGATTACATATGGGCAGAGAGCTTAAAACGGATGAGAATCCCTGTGACATTATTGGCAGTAATACCCAGCCTTGATAAAAATTCAAAGCCCTGGATGACTCCCCAGCCTGCCCCTTTGGACACCCTGAGACAGACTTGATGGTTATGCAAGCATCTCAGAGTCTCTCAAGAAATCCAGCTACCTCTTGTTCTACTCCACCTGACAAGGAAGGTAGATATCAGGACAATATAACATTTTAGATGTGGCTGCTGTGACCGTAAGGGCTTCCAATGCTCTTGCCGTACTGGGTCGATATGACCGTCATATGTCTGATTTAGGGGATTTTACAGATTTATTGCTTGAAGACACACTTAAAGAAGTCAAAGCCACCCTTCAGGATTGTGTGAGAGCTGCTTCTGAAATCCTCAATAGAGTGATGGCTACAGCTTTAACTGATTTTAGGATGTTATAAGACAACAGGGCTAGCTGAAGGCAAGCTCTTTCAGACTGAAAATACAAGCAGAAATATTATATATTCCTTATGACAGAGAGGCTTTCTTCAGGAAACACATTGATGATGTCCTTCAATCAAAATTGAATACAAACACAGCAAGGTCTTTAGAAGTATTACAGCAGCATCATTTCCAGCCTTTCTGTGGGGCCAAGGGAAGGAAAACCATTATTTGCAGGGGAGGATACCAATCAACTAGATTTCAACCCTACCAACTGTCCCTTCAAGGTTACAAAGCACAATATTAGCATCAACAATACAGGGCTCTAGACTCCACCAGCCACAGGCCGTTCAAGACATACATCCAGATAAAAAATGTCAGCAAAGGGGTGTGGACAAGAATCAGCAAGATGCTGTGACACGCACTTGGTGTGATCACCCCTAGTCCCCTGTCCACACACACGCTTCATATATAGTAGGGAACAGAAACCTTTTTATCTCAACTTTTTCAACAACTAGAGTTTCGCTAATTCAGGTTGGTTGGTATTACACCTAATCCAGCACAGGCTTTCCTTGAATTTATTAAGAAACCTCCTTGAAATCCACCTTGCAGGAGGTCACACCTATATTTTCGTCTGTTAAAGAAGAAAATGCAGTCACTCCTACTCAAGGATGCTACTTTAGAGGAGGTCCCCTGCACACATCGAAACACATAGTTCTATTCATATGTTTTCTTCGCAAACGAGAGATCAGACCAATCGAGACAAGTGATTGATTTTAGATAGCTGCACAAGTATCTGAAGAAACAGGTGTTCAGAATGGTCACATCACATCACAGGACATTTTGCTATTACTATACCCAGGGAGATTTCATGATATCTCTAGACCTCCAGCACAATTATATCCATAACCCCATACATATAAAATACAGTAAATACCTAAGATTCAAGGTGGCCAAATATCACTATCTATTCGAAGTCCTAGCCCTTTGGTTTAAAGTCCATTCCCGAATAGTCACCAAATGTGTGGCGCTAGTCGCTGCCAATTTAAGAAGGAGCTGTCACCGGGTTTTCCCATAAATGAACAGCTGACTCAAAATAGCATCATTAAAATTAGGGCTAAAATTCAGCAAAGGGAAATCATGTTTTTATCCATAGAGGGGGATGACGTTTTTTGGATTAGTACTCAATACGATCTCATGCAAAGCCTTTCCCTCAAACGAAAGGATCCTAAAAATGACAAACCTGGTGTTGTCCATGTCCAGAAAAATGTCAGTTTCAATTAGAATGTACAAGCCTTTTTTTATGGATAAAGCTCTCTTGCATCCCTCTTATACCAAACTGTAATCTGCACTCGAGGCTGCTCCAAGAACAGTTAGACAAACAGTGGATTCAGTTGCCAGGATCTTTTGATGATGCTGTTAAGATCACTCCAGACATGAAGGAGGCCATGATCTGGTGGGTGCAGAAAATCAACATTTTTTCAGGCCTAAAGTTAGTTGGAACAAAGCCTCAGTGTATAATGACCCAGGTGCTTCCATGGAAGGTTGGGGAGCTCACATGCAGGGCGTCTAATTAGATGGTAAGTGGTTACTGCAGGAAACGAAGATGCTCATAAAACTGTTGTACCTGGGAGCAGTAGCTCCTGGCCTTTAAGCTGTCCTATAGAGGATAAAGAAATCTGTGGTTTTGGGATGGACAGACAATATGACTGTCTTGTTTTACCTGAACAAACAGAAGAGCAAAATCACATCTACTCTCTGTGAGAACACAAAAAATATGGACATGGATCACACAGAATCAAATCACTCTGGAGGTGTCCCAAGCACAGACAGTCATTGGGAAGGCAATTTAAGTAGAACATCAAATTAATGCCATAGGTGAGAAGTGACTTGATATCTTTTGTCAGGGATTTTCAAAAATGGGGAAAACAAAACCTAGTTATATTTACAACACCTCTGAAGAGCTAATCTCACTTTTATACCTGCATATAACCTCACGAAGGGGAAGAATGTTTTCCAGATAGCATGGATATATGCTTATGCCTTCCCTGCTCTGCCACTAATACCCGAGCTACTCAACAAAATGAAAAGGGAGACGTGTCACATTATTATGATAGCCCCAGTGTGGCTGAGAAAAGGTTTGTACACAGAACTGTTCCTATTATCAGAACATCCTCACTTTCCACTCAAACCAGTGCCTGCAGTGTTTGTAGTGATCAAGGGTCAATTTGTCCACCCAGCGCTGAATTCTCTCTCAGTTTATCTGCCTGGTTCCTGGGTACTGTGAGTTCCTCTCCTAAATATTTCTTCATGAATGCAGAGATATCTTAGCAGAGGCAGAACTTGAATCCTAAAACAAGACATACAAAGCAAAATGGACATGCTTTTGTGCATAGTAATCTCATAACAACATCTGCTTGTTCACACCTACTCCAGAAAAGGGTTTACTATGCCTACTTAACATGGCAGGTCCTGCTCTCTCACATAAATCTGCAGCTGTCCATTATTGGCAATAAAGAAGAACTTGAGCTGAAACACATCTACCAGGATCTACAGAGAGAGTTTCAGGCAGAGCTAAGCTATGAGTGTTCCCAATCGCATAGGCTTGTTCACCTATTAAATCTGAGGAGTGAAACAGTTCACTTCAAAACTGCAATTGTTCAACCTGAATTATAGTCCGAACCCGACCTCAACTCCTGGTTGTTATGGCATACAGCAGACAGCATTAACGTAAGACAATGCATAAAGTATCTAGAAGTACCAGAACAGGCAAAACATCAGAAATCCAACAGAATAAAAATCCCACTTCAATTTATAAACATAGAGAACATTTTAATGTACAAAATGACACCAACACAACAGTAATCCATAAGGGGAAACAGAGCTATGATTTTCTAAAGTTTCATAAGAAAATAGAACCAAAAACTGCTAACAACTGGTTGGCTTAGACCAGGACAAGGGTAAGGTTTAAGGCTGACTACAACAGAGCCCGAGTCCAACACACTGGTTGGATTTCACGAAGCTAGAGCCCTCAGGTGGCAAGGCTGCTGACTGTATACAAAGTTGCACTCTTTGATGATGGGTTTGTAAAGGACGAGGTCTTAGTGAAACCATTGATGAACGCAAGAAAATGGCTCAAAGGGGGGAAAAGTCTGAAGTTCACACCCAGGATGACATTGATTGGATGCTGCTCAGCATTGGGCGCGATGAAGATTTCTACCTTCAGATTCAGAGTCTTTTCTGGAAGTCATATTTCCACTCCAGCGCATGGCTACAAGTTGTAGCTGAAGATAATTCGACGTTGTCTAGTGACTTTCAGCAGTGTTGAGGTTTAGGAGATTTTCAAATCCAAAGGCATTATGGTTGAATAGATTGATCAAAGGATTTTACTAGTACTCTTTAGAGCTATCCCTCCTGTGGTTCGTGGGTGGGACAGGACCATTTTCAGTCTGTGCTTCCCTTTGGTTTCTACAGTGCCCTTTTGATGTTCCCAAAAGTGATGACAGTGGTGACAGCGCACCTTAGGAGGGCCAGAGTGCCCGTCTTCCCTCTTCATCAACCAGCTCTAGATTACTGCAAACCTCCTGTCATTTTTTGGGTTCACAATCAGCGTGCCAAAGTCATACCTTCTCAGAGACTTGCCTTTAACAGCCATCTGGACATGATTAGGTTTCTTATCTTTCCCGCTGGGAAAGAAAGTCCAGGACAATCTGATATGATTTCAATCTGTCAGCCTCAGTCTTAGAGGTAGACTCTTAGGCTGCTGGGACTGATTGCCTCCAGCATCATGCTGTCGAGTATGCCAAGTGGCATTGCGGGCTCTGCAGTGAGTTTTGAAGTCACAGTGGGCCCAACATCAAGGGGATCTGTCAAACAATGTTCAGCTTTCAGAGGAGACTGCAGGAGATCTGCAATGATGGTTGCTGGATAGCGACTTCGGACAGCGGCAGACCCCTTTCCCTTCCTCATCCAGGGTTCACAGTAGTGAGTGATGCATTGCTTCTGGTTTGGGGCAGCCATCTAATAAGGGTGGAGATCAGAGGCCTCTGGTATCCAGTGGTGTCCCTGGTCCTGATTGGTGTTGAAAGCCTTCCCTACGTCCATCAGAGTGAAGCTAGTATAGTTGTCACAGACAATAACACTGCCATGTGGTACTGCAACAAACAGTGCTGGGTGGGGTCACGGAGCCTGGGCCAAGATGTCTGGTGCCTCTGGAAATGGCTGGACCACCAAGGAATTGTTCTGGTGCTAAACTACCTTGTGGGATTTTCGAATGCTAGGATGGTCAAGCTCAACTGTCAATATCTAGCAGATCACGAATGGCAGTTACACCCGGAGGTGGTGCAAGGACTCTTCTGCAAATGGGAAGAACCTTAGCCCGATCTGTTCGCAGCTGCTGAGAATGCGCAATGTCAACACTTTGTGCATTGGAGTTGCCAAGACTTCTCTTGCTCAGAGCCGCATTATGCCTGGAGTGGAACTTGGGACTCCTGTATGCCTTTCCGTCTATACCGCTCTTGCCCCAAGTACACAAGAAGATCATGACCGACTGGGCTCAAGTCATCCTGGTGGCCCTGGATTGTCACAGAGAGTATGGTGTCCAGAACTCCTGGGCGTGAGCATATTACCTTGTATAAGGCTGTCCCTCTGGTAAGACATGCTGTCGTACCAACGGGGGGTGGGGGTTCTGCATTTAAGCCTTTTCAATCTCTACCTTCATGCTCAGAGCCTGAGCTGTGATAGCTGAACACCTTCAACCTTCCTCCACAGGTGGTTGATGTCATCTTGGCAGCAATGCGTCCCTCAACAGTAACTATATACACTTCTTGTAGCGACAAATCTTTAACTGTGTGACACCTGCCAGATAGACCTTCTCCAAGCCAAGGTAACTGATGTTCTTTTATTTGTTCTCTTACCCAGCAAGGTTTGGCTTTTGGCATGGTTAAGGTTACCTTTGGGCCCTTTTGGTCTTTTTATGATTGCCAGATCAGCCTTCATTGGTTGTTATGCGATTTTTGTAAACGCTGCAACACATGCTTCCCCCCCTTATTCCTTTGTAATGTCTCAATGGGACCTTAATCCTGACCTATCTGATGTGCACTCCACTCAACTCAGTTTAGAGCTCTCCTTTATGACTCCTTACCATCACAACTGTGTTTGTCATCGTCATCTGCTTGGCACGGCGTGAGTGAGCTTCAAGCTCCTTGTGTTAAACCATTATAATCCTCTTCCTTCCTAAACAGGCTGGTTTTGGGGACTTGAGGCTCCTTCCTACGGTTCCATAATGCTCAAGCCATCACTGTGCCAGCGTTCTATACTCCACCTCACCCCTCTGAGGAGGAGGAGAGGCTCCACTGTTTGGATCCCAAGAGAGTGCTCAGTGTTTTCATTAATCATACCAAAGATGGATGATCAGCTCCTTGTGGGGTTTGCTGGAGCAAAATAAAGGCAAGGCGGTGCAGGAGAGAACCATCTCCCACTGGATAGTGCTCTATAAAAATCTGCTACATGTTGGCCAAAAAGCAGCCTCCAGATGGATTGCAAGCCCATTGCAGAAAGGCTAAAGCTGCTACCACTGCGTCAGCATGCAGACTCCCTGTTCTGGATATCTGCCAGGCAGCTGAAAAGAAAGGGGCTCTCAGCAATTATGGTGAGTTCCAACCCAGGGGATTAAAACATCAAATTTAAAAAAAATGTTATGGACACTCTCCAATTACTTACATTTACTTCTCAAATACTAAGCAAGGGCAAAACCAAAAGTGCCAAAACATACTATGTAAATTGTAATTATTATTTATCATTATTCATCTTGAGTTGCTTATACACACATATAAAACTTAGTAGTAGAAAAAGACTGTCTAATGTATACATATGCATTACATTCATATTCCTTTCGCATCCACATTCACACAACTCGCAGAAACACAGCTAACAAACACTTATGGGCCATAAAACAGACCAAACTACAAAAGTAGATGTTCTGTTTGTTGCCAGTGATATGTACCATAATCACTTCATTCAGAGTATTATATAAACTCATCTCCATGGAGAGTCTTAAAAAATTCAATCCAGTATTTTATCATATAGGACAACTTCATATAAATGGAAACACAGTAATCTTTTTTTGTACTAATAATTTCTTCTTGGTGGAATCACAGCAATCAAATCGATGTGTGTTTCGGCGCAACAGCACCTTTTTCAGGACATCCACCAGTTAGCTGTTCCACCCATTATTCTGTAGCAACATTCAATGATTGGGTACAGAAAGGTAAAATGTCTTGCAAAATGATCCCATACTCAGATTGCTCTCAGAGACAGGCCCCAAAACTGTGGAGCTCGGAGAGCAGGTCTTTCTGGTTTCAGTCCACTCACAGACCAACCCACCTCCAAATAGGTACTGTTATGGTCTCTATATAAAAGATGAGGAATCTGTGGCTACAAGTCTCCATGGAAAGAACAAGTTACTTGCCCTCTGTAACATTCTTTCTGGTAGAGCCTCCATTTAGCCACAGATCCTCACTGATCATTCCATCCTCCCCATTCAGTGACTAGCCTCAACATGATAATAAGATCCCAAGTCTAGGAATCTGCACACTGCTTTCAATCAATATCACTTTTGGGGCTTTGTCTGGTGGCATGGACAGTCTCAAAAGCAACTGACAGCTTGCAGGGGTGGCACATGTATAGACTCTGTAGATAATTTCTGGAGCGGAACAGCATCAGTGTGGAGCAGCACGGTGCGCCGAGGTACTGCTGAAAAATCTTCTGAATTCAGTGTGATACCTGGGAAATATTCAAAAGGTGAGGAATCTGTGACTAGATAGTCTATACCAGAAAGAGAATTACCAAAGGTAAGTAGCTTGTTATTGTCACACTCATACTCTTTTACACCCCGTCACACTCATTCCTGTTCATTCCCACTTACTCACTTGCATTCACTCTTGATCTCGCTCACTAATTCTTACTCACTCATACTTACTGACACTTAATCTCACACAGTCTCACTCACTGAGTGTCATTGAATCCCTGACTCTCATTCAGTTTCACTCACATGCTTACAAGAACAGACACAAATACTCACACATACGCACACTTTCTCTCACATAAACACATTCTCTCCAACAAACAAGCATGTGCACAACATCATTTAAAACCATTTTTACTCACCACTACTGTGACCCCTGCCAACCCCTAAATGACATCATGGCAGTACTTATAGGCCCACTTACTGGCACAGCCATGTCTTTTTGAGCCCTAAGGGAATCCCCTTCCCTGTGCCTTCTGTATGAGGGTTTTCTTTCACACATTAAGTTACCATCAACTCGGTTGAGTTGTATCCTCAGTTTGGAGTTTCATGGGACAGTTTTAAAAAGGTTTGGAAAACTGAATTATGGTGCCTGGCCACGTTTTTAGGGAGGAATAAAAGAAATAGAAGTGAGTTTCAAGAGAAATAAAACAAACCTACTTTGTGCAACTTATGCATTTGTCCAACTTGTGCCTTCTAAAAGCCAAATTGTCAGTGTCTGAAAAAGCAAAGCCTTTATTAATGCTATTGTGTATTTCTCTGGTAGTAATGCTTTGTCTTTATGGGTATACTTTATTTTGCTGTTGTTTCTGATTTAGAGCAATCCTAGGATTTGTGAATAAGACCCAGGCCCATGATTTGCTTGTGAATAAGCGAGATGGGACTTTCCTTCTACGGTTTAGCGACTCTGAGATCGGAGGCATAACAATAGCATGGAAATTTGAGTCTGGTAAGCATTGGTGTGGTGAAATATAAGTTTTCTGCAAATAGTATATCTTGTCACGTTCTGTGAGTGTTCATTGAAACCTGGGCTCCAAAGTGATTTCTTGGCAAACTTCAGAAAGTACAGAACTAAAGTCTATACTTGGTCACTTGTTTGTGTAGACGGCAAATCCATTCTGTTTCTTGTCTATAATGGTGTTATTTTGTATCTGTAGACACAGGCATGCTGATTGTGCCTTATTCCTTTGCAGGTTTGCAGCCAGAGCAGCTTTATTGAGAGAGTCCTGCATTAATAAAAAATTACTTACAATTTGGGAACGTAATAACTAGATAGGAGCAACTAGTCTTTACTGCATTTAGAGAATTAGTTGTAGCTATCTGACAAATCTGTTACACTTAAATTGCAATTAGTCCAAAGTACTCTAAAGTGGAGTTCCATGTACAACACCAGCAACACCAAATCAGTTGTTTAGATTAATGGGATGCTAGCTGGACCATTTCGCTGTTGCTATGTTAGGAAAAGAACTTAATGCAGCATTTTATGCAGAATAAAAGTGTTTCTAGCCATAGATGTTTGTGGAAGAGGTTGCAAGTTGACCATTGGCCATTTTGTTTACAAATATAAGAAGATAACTGAAGGCCTGCTAGGCTGAGTCACAGACTAAGGGAGAAGTAATTTATTTGATTGGAGGCACCCATTAACTCACTTGCCAAGCCCTCATGTATAGTCTGGGGCAGTGAACTTGAAACATGTGCATCCAGTAGCAGAGACTGCAGCAGGTTACGGCTAGAAAAGACCCTACAATTTAATTAAAGAACGCCGATCAATACAAAATAACTCCTTTATAGGAACTTTTCAAGTGCCGGGACATACTTGGTGTCTGAACACACCCATCTCTCTGAGGAAGGAGCAGCCCTCATATTGTTGTAGGTGGTGGCCACAGCATCCCATCATTGCTCAAACAATTACAAAAATCAAACCCCACACAAGTGTTTTCCTTGTCACAGAGTCAGGGCTGCCAGTGCCAGGGTGCAGGAAGGGGCTGTGGACTTGATGAGTTGTTCACACATAGTACAAGGAACCATGAGAGCACTGGATGTGTAAGGGGTTGTTTATTTATTTTTTGATTGGGGCCAGTGGGGTACCCTATTTCATTAGCCTTTGAAAGGGAATATCAATCTGACTATGTCCTACAACAAAGTTGTAGTTTTGATCCAGTGAAGAACAGAAATGTTGGCTTCACTCAAAGCTATTCATATTCTTACTTGTAACCTTACATCCCTGTACCACTCTGTCTGCTGCTTGGGTATTGTCTGCATAATGTAAAGTTTCAGCTATGCTGGGCAAGTATATATATATATATAAACTTAAACTTTATTGCATGATTGAAAAAAAAACCTTGCAATACAATAAACAATACAAATGCATTAAAATGACTCAAGATACCAACCCATGTCCATCCATTTAGCGCATTATGAATAATTTAAAAGGATAATTTCCAACGGCCGTTGTCAAACAATTAAAAAATATATAATAGCGAAGCGAGTCCTTCCACCCTCCAGTCAAAAGCAAGTTTCCCTAAAAAGCTGTTATAACTTTTTTTTTTTTTAAACCTAGTAAGGCCATCATAATTAGTGTATGAAGTATCACAAAATAGCGTTTGTAGGTATTAATCTCGATATGCTGTGCATGCAAGAACATTTTGTGCAATTTAATAATTAAAAAAGACATGAAAATCTCAAAGCAATGTAGGGGCGTATGTTATATCAGAGAAAATTGTGATAAGGGCCTAGATTGTTATATAATAGTCACTCAAGCACCAACAAAGTCCTATGCAGCATTCAGAATATCCACTACAGCGGAGGGCAGCAACCAGAACCTTGGCCCCCACTCTTTTCAGAAGCAGCGCAGGAACGTCACCTGTGCACAGTTTAACCTGATGTCCCTAGGGTCGAAGCAGGCCAAGACAGCCTCCCTGCAGGACCGAATGCTCCAGGTATTCCACCTTTTTCGTAAAAGTTCCTGCCAGTCCTTCAGAAGAGGGGGGGGATAAGTACAGTATATGATGATGTCTTCCTGACCAAGTTTACTTAGTCGGCAGTTCCCTAGCCCCTCTCGTCTTTTCCATACGGGATCATAATAAGGGGTAGGTATTATCCCCATTCTGCATTTCATGAATTGTGCCTTTACCCCATCATTATAGAGTTCGTGGAGATAACTCTGGGGTTTTAACTGTGTATAAGTTTGAAGAGCCATCCAACCATGTTTATGCAGGACTAGGCTAGCCTTGTCTTCAAGCAATAAAAGCCATTTGCTGCTAGTTTTTCCCAGCCTTTTGAACTCCTGATGACTAATGGGAAGGTCCCAGGTGTTAGTTAAGCCGAGAGAGCTCAAGACCTGCATCAGTTAGGATCTTTCTGGGGAGCTTTGCTTTGTTTCCATTTCGGACCACAAGTAGTGGGCCAGTGAATCACTATTTGCAGACCTGATTTTGTGGCAGCACAACATAAATGCTGCCGTCCATGCTAAATATTGTTTAACAGTGCCAAACTCCAGTCTTATCTGTGCAGGCAATGAATGGGAGGGAAACTGAAAGAGGGATCTATAGATCTTAAGTAGGATTTTATCAAATGTTGCACTATACCGACCCTTAAGGGCCTCGCTTTCATACACCAATATCAGCAAAATCTTAGCCTGTGCTACCTGGAGGATCGGCATCAAAGTAGGCCCTTTCATTTTGTAGCTAGGAACCTAAGACCGACATTCAGTGCGTAGGCCTTCCTTCTACTTTCTTCCAGTTGATCACAGTATCGCCAATTCCCATTAAAATCCACTCGATGATATTTAAAACTGCTTGTTGACTCAAGTCTTTCTTGATCCAGAAACCCCACTGCTTTTTGTGATCTTGACCCTTGAATGACCAAAGTCTTTGTTTTATTTTTATTGATTATCAGCCCATTCTTGATTGAGGAAGCGGAGGTTGCATCAAGAAGGGGCTGCAGACCAGCCTCTGTTTTGCTGATCATGACTAAGTCATCTGCGTACAGTAAATTTGAGAGCTGAAAGCCCCCAATTTGGGCAGATGGTAATTGATTGAGTTTAACGCAGGAGACAAATCCAATAAGAACAAGTTAAATATTGCTGGAGCAAGGATGCAGCCCTGCTTGAGACCCTGCGTGGTTTTGATGGGCCTAGACAGGCGAAAAACATCCCCAATCATTATCCTGACCCATATGTCCGCAGTAACTACAAGGCTCTAAGAAGCCACCCAGGATATTCAGAAGAGCTAATTTCTGCCAGAGTTTTCCCATGTCAACTCTATCAACGGCAGTCTTGTAATCAATAAACCCTAGATAGACTCATTGGCTATTTGATTTTGACTGGTCAGATAACAAGGAGAGAGCCAAGAGGTTGACTGAGGTCCCAGTATGCTTCGTGAAGCCCATTTGATTTGGGGGGATGATATTATTGGCCTCTCCCCAAGTTTGAAGCTCCTCAACTAGCACTTCTGCAATGTATTTAGCATCATTATCAATGAGAGCTACCAAATGATAGTTCCCTGGTGCCACTTTATCCCGACCTTTGAAAATTGGTGCAAAGATTTAACCGCGCCATGAGGGAGGGATACAATTCAAGTGTAAAAGAGCAGTGCTAGGCAGCCAGACCAATATGTTGGATCTTCCGTACAAATGGCTGGTTGTATGCCTCCAGGGCCTGGTGCCCCATCTTTACGGCCGTTTGCTATTTGTTTCTGAACTCAACTGACTGTGAGATGGAACATCATGATGCCCTGTGGTCACTACTTCCATGCATAGTGGACAGCGGTTCGATAGTTTCTCTGCAGACCCCTTGTGTGCAATACAGGAGTTTTTGTGATTCCAAGTTAAAGTGGTCAAGGAGGAAATTATACCAGGTGCACTCCGAGATGTTAGAGGAGGCTACGTTAGGTGTAACCCTACCCAAACCATTTATATTCCGCCAAACATTTGCGGAGTTGTTAGACCTGATATACAATAATTTGGACTAGAATTAATTCCATTTCATTGGGAATGCCTTTTTCTCCTCTTTTAATTTCCATCTTGCCTCCATCAGTTTGTAAAGGTTTATTGGGCCCGTAGGCGATCTTTTAAGAGCTCTCCACATTGAGTTAACCAACCCATTGGCCCCTATTATCTTGTGATTGGTATCCTGTCCTTGGGGGAGAGTTGTATTTTGTATATTGCACTTATTTCCGAATGGTCCCTGCTTAGCATGCTGTGATATAAATCTTTCTGTGAACCTTACCCATTGTGACAGAAGATCCACCTGCAGGAGTTTGTGTGGAGACAAAAAGTTGTTTAGCCTTAGCTGCCAGTTTGGGAAGGGTATTGATGGTGCACCTAATGCGGTTTAAATTATTTTTGTGTGCCCTTTGAATCCTAGATCAACTGCGGGGTCAAACATGTTCAGGGTAGTATCAAAAGTGATTTCCTGTGGCGGAGGGTCACTTTTAATTATTTCACCCAGGTCGAAAGAATTGATGGTGTTTAGTAGAGGGAGATTAACAAAAGTATAATCAATTACAGATACTGTGGTTGCTGTTAAAAAAGTAAGGACCAGCGGCTGGTCTGGGGCAAAGTGACCATTTAAAGCCCTAAGGCTGAGATGTTTTAGGTTGCTTTTCAGGGCCCATCCTTTCTATTGGACTTTTGCCACCCGGGATGAGCTTGTGACTCAGTCATCCAATAGCTGTCTTGTTCCTCTATGACCTCACTTGCAATTAGCATGCTCATAAACCACATGTCAAAATTGTCTGAAATCACAAGATTGTTGCTGGCACTCTCCGAGATTAGACCTATTACTGTATCGATCAGCTTGTCAGATGTTGCTGACCTTGCTGTTGTGTTTGGATGAATTTAAACATTGACCACATTGATTTTCATTATGCAGCCATTAGAAGATTTAAAAGATAAGCCGACTACTTGCAGACCATCCTCATCGCTTTTTTTCTCCCCGGACTCGATTTGACTAGAAATGGATACATAAATTGCCAGGCCACCCATACTGTTCACGTGCTTATATGTCTTTGTTGCTGAAATAAAATGAGAAACATATCCTTCCAAATGCCGAGCCTTCTTTGACCAAGTCTCTTGTAGTAGAATGATTTGAAAGAGACTGAGATACCGAAGGGTGTCTGGGTCTCCACCACCATTGATGGACCATTGATCTTCCAGGAGCATTCCTTGAGAGCCCCAGCTGAAGACTAAGTCAATTTAGTATTTTGTCAACGTAAAAGTCTGGTTGAATTTAAGGCACCTGGCAGCCAACTCCAGTCATCCTTTGAAACTGGGCCAGAAGTGTGTTTTTTGCGATATTCGCTAATTTGCAATTGAGCGAGGCCAAGGATTTGCTTTGGGCAGTTCTTAAAACTGAGTAAACGGGTTTATGTTGCATCAGTGTTGTGGCCTTTTTCTGCCAATGCTCCAGAAGATGGGACTGTCCGGGCTCCCTTAACAGAGTAATTCTAATCCCCCACTGCTTGAAAGTCTCAATACTGCCCAAAACCTTCAGAACCAGTTCTGCAGATCGCCAGGTAACCTGGCTTGTTTCATTGTTCTGGTCAGGACCTGGGGCAGTGAATTTGATGGAGACAATATCATGTGATGTAATTTCTCTGAGTGATCCAGTTGACCGAGCAAGCTTCAGGATATTACCCTGGTTTACAATGTCAAAGGAGACCGTGGACATGTACTCTGGGTAGAGAAGTGTGTAAAGTATGGCAGCTGGGACTTGCAGAACATCATGAAAGCCAGTGCCTGAATCCATGAGTGGGTGTTCGCCCCAAACTATAGTAGCAGGGGCTGCTGACACTTTTGTGGCAGTAGATAGTGGCACCTGGAGAATTTGAGAAACTCCCTGGGCCCGACAGACGTTGCTGAAGCCCTGTTATTGCTTATTGCATTGTAGGATTCCCCTACCTGGGAGTCTGGGGATGGAAACCGCCTGCCTATATTAACTATCATCATAGGCGTTGTGTGTGAAGCCAGATTGCTTTCTGGTACAGGACCCAAGAGATTGTGAGGGGCACTTGCTGGAGGGATTTGCGCAGTGTGTGGAACCAGATTGCTTTCTGCTACAGGGCCCAAAAGGTTATAAGGGGCTGATAAAACACTGGGTGTAGGGGCTTCAGTTGTATCCAACTTTTGGGCCATAAAAGGGAACTTCAGGGGCTTATCAGTGCCCACTGGGTCCTCTTTTAGGCCAATTTGGGGTTCTGACCTCTCAAACCCAGGTGAGAAGGGCTAGTAGTTTTTCTCACCTAAAAAACTGGGTAGGTCACCAAATTTTGATTTAGAGTTGTCCTTTTATTGCAACCCTTTCTTTTTTTATTTTATTTTTTTTATCTCCTGGTGAGCGACGGCAGATCCGAGTCTTAAAGTCATGTTCTCAACAATGAGAATTTCTTTTAGTCTGTTTGAGATCCACTTCATGCACAGCCATACCCCCTTGTGTTGTCGCCTAGGCTCTCGTTATTTTAATGAGACTACTGGATTTTGAGCAGCAAGATCGTCCACAGTGTGGGGGACTGAGTCTGACCCACAGTGGATGACACTTGTCGCTCCAAATCCGGGTTTTGCTCCGGCTAACTAGCAGTGCCTCATCTCCCCCAAATGACAGAGACAATTGGGCAGCCGAGGGCATGACATATCAATACTTCTCAGGGAAGTCGTGGTCACTCAGGTCACAACCGGTTCTCTCATTCACAGTACAGTCTCATACATAAATTACTCTAAAGGCAGTGTAAGTTTTAAAGATTGGCTTAATAAAACGACTGCATTTTGGATAGAAAAGTATGAGCTGCAATAACCAGAACTACACAACACAGTAATATTAAAATAGTAATGATGAGAGTGAAGCACAAGAATAAGGCTATCATAATGCCGCTAGATTATTCTCTCTCTAAGTTATATTTTGAGCACAGCATGTTAAGCTCTAAGCCTCCCTTTCAGGTTTCCCCGGGAGGGCATCAACCCTCATACCTGAGCAAAGGCCTGTAATCTGCATCAGCATCTGCAACGGGGCATTCAGCATACAGTTGTGGTTCCCTGGCTGGAATCTCCCTCTTGACGTGTACTAGGACTAGAGAGTGTTTTTATAACTTAACACGCAGATGTTCTAAGAAAATGTCCCTACGTAAGGATGTGTATTTTCTACGAATGCTGGAGACTAAACGTCTATCACGTTTACCGGCAATGTACCAGACTGTAGCCTTGACTGAAGCACAGGGCGATCAAGAATGCATTATTTGAGAACGCAGTGCTGAACAGTGCTAAACAGTGTGACTGAAGAAATTAAAACAAGACCGTAAAAACTGGTTATTGTAAAATAACAGTGTGAAGCTGAATAAAATATATCTAGGGCAAAGTACACAGTTGCCTAGTATGTTAAACTAATGTGCATGGAGCTATACTTAAAATGGCTACACAACAGTGTGTTCGCCTTGTATTTCATTTCTTCTCTGTTATCCCTATGTTCAAGAAAAAGGGGGAGCATGGGCACACGCACACACAGTACACACAGCGCAGCACGTCAGTTGTCCGTGTCCAGCAATCAAGCCCAAAATCAGTGGCACTATGAGCAACGACAATCCAAGTCTGATAGGTTCAGGTTCCATGACAGTAATGTTACGTGGTTAAGTCAGTTTCCCGGCAGAGTATGCATGATGTAATTGTAGGAAGTTGGCTCTGTATGTACTATTTCAAAGTAAGAAATAGCATGCACAGAGTCCAAGGGTTCCTCTTAGAGGTAAGATAGTGGCAAAAAGAGATAATTCTAATGCTCTATTTTGTGGTAGTGTGGTCGAGCAGTAGGCCTATCAGAGGGTAGTGTTAAGCACTTGTTGTACACACACAGGCAATAAATGAGGACCACACACTCAGACAATTCCAGGCCAATAGGTTTTTATATAGAAAAATATATTTTCTTAGTTTATTTTAAGAACCACAGGTTCAAGATTTACAATCAATACTTCAAATGAAAGGTACTTCACTCAGGTATCATAGGAACTTTGAATCAGCAAAATAGCATGTACAGTTTTGGCAAAAATGGCAATAAGCTATTTTAAAACTAGACAGTGCAAATTTCAACAGTTCCTGGGGAGGTAAGTATTTGTTAGTTTTGCAGGTAAGTAAACCACCTACAGGGTTCAAAGTTGGGTCCAAGGTAGCCCACCGTTGGGGGTTCAGGGCAACCCCAAAGTTACCACACCAGCATTTCGGGGCCGGTCAGGTGCAGAGGTCAAAGTGGTGCCCAAAACTCATATGCTTGAAGGGCGAAAGGGGTGCCCCGGTTCCAGTCTGCCAGCAGGTAAGTACCCGCGACTTCGGAGGACAGACCAGGGTTTTTTTTTTAGAGTACCGGGGGGGACACAAGTCAGCACAAAAAGTACACCCTCAGCGGCACAGGGGCGGCCGGGTGCAGAGTGCAAACAGGCGTCGGGTTTGCAATAGGTTTCAATGGGAGACCCAGGGGTCTCTTCAGCGATGCAGGCAGGGGGGGGGGGGCTCCTCGGGGTAGCCACCACCTGGGCTAGGGAGAGGGCCTCCTGGGGGTCACTCCTGCACTGGAGGTCGGATGCTTCAGGTCCTGGGGGCTGCGGGTGCAGTGTCTTTACCAGGCGTCGGGTTCCTTGAAGCAGGCAGTCGCGGTCAGGGGGAAACTCTAGATTCCCTCTGCAAGCGTCACTGGGGGGGACCAGGGGGGTCAACTCTGGCTACTCACGGGCTCGCAGTCGCTGGGGAGTCCTCCCTGTAGTATTGGTTTTCCGCAGGTCGAGCCGGGGGCGTCGGGTGCAGAGTGGAAAGTCTCACGCTTCCGGCGGGGAACGTGTGGTCTTTAAAAGTTGCTTCTTTGTTGCAAAGTTGCAGTCTTTGTGGAACAGGGCCTCTGTCCTCGGGAGTTCTTGGTCCTTTTAGATGCAGGGTAGTCCTCTGAGGCTTCAGAGGTTGCTGGACCCTGGGAGACACATCGCTGTTGCAGCTTTTCTTTAAGTGGGGAGACAGGCCGGTAGGGCTGGGGCCAAAGCAGTTGGTGTCTCCGTCTTCTCTGCAGGGCTTCAGATCAGCAGTCCTTCTTTGTCTTCAGGTTGCAGGAATCTAGTTTCCTAGGTTCTGGGGAGCCCCTAAATACTGAATTTAGGGGTTTGTTTAGGTCTGGGAGGGCAGTAGCCAATGGCTACTGTCCTTGAGGGTGGCTACACCCTCTTTGTGCCTCCTTCCTGAGGGGAGGGGGGCACATCCCTGTTCCTATTGGGGGAATCCTCCAAAATCAAGATGGAGGATTTCTAAAGGCAGGGGTCACCTCAGCTCAGGACACCTTAGGAGCTGACCTGACTGGTGGGTGACTCCTCCTTCTTTTTCTCATTATCTTCCTTGGACTTGCCGCCAAAAGTGGGGGCTGGGTCCAGGGGGCGGGCATCTCCACTAGCTGGAGTGCCCTGGGGCATTGTAACAAGAAGCCTGAGCCTTTGAGGCTCACTGCTAGGTGTTTCAGTTCCTGCAGGGGGAGGTGTGAAGCACCTCCACCCAGAGCAGGCTTTTGTTTCTGTCCTCAGAGAGCACAAAGGCCCTCACCACATGGGGTCAGAAACTCGTCTCTCAGCAGCAGGCTGGCACAGACCAGTCAGTCCTGCACTGAACAATTGGGTAAAATACAGGGGGCATCTCTAAGATGCCCTCTGTGTGCATTTTTTAATAAATCCAACACTGGCATCAGTGTGGGTTTATTATTCTGAGACGTTTGATACCAAACTTCCCAATATTCAGTGTAGCCATTATGGAGCTGTGGAGTTCGTTTTTTACAAACTCCCAGACCATATACTTAATATGGCCACAACTGTACTTACAATGTCTAAGAATAGACTTAGACACTGTAGGGGCATATTGCTCATGCAGCTATGCCCTCACCTGTGGTATAGTGCACCCTGCCTTAGGGCTGTAAGGCCTGCTAGAGGGGTGACTTACCTATGCCACAGGCAGTATTTGTGTGTGCATGGCATCCTGAGGGGGATGCCATGTCGACTTTGCCTTTTTCTTCCCACCAACACACACAATCTGCAATGGCAGTGTGCATGTGTTAGGTGAAGGGTCCCTTAGGGTGGCACAACATATGCTGCAGCCCTTAGGGACCTTCCCTGGTAACAGGGCCCTTGGTACCACTGGTACCTTTTACAAGGGACTTATCTGTGTGCCAGGGGTGTGCCAATTGTGGAAACAATGGTACATTTTAGGTGAAAGAACACTGGTGCTGGGGCCTGGTTAGCAGGGTCCCAGCACACTTTCTCAGTCAAATCAGTATCAGGCAAAAAGTGGGGGGTAACTGCAACATTTCCTTACAGTAATAATGTGCAAGATATATAAAGATCAGCAGACTAAGTGGTTTTTGTTCCACCAAGGGGCACTAGATAAAGTCCACAAAAAGAGGGGCAAAGCATGGCGAGCCTGATGAGGGAGGACACTAGGAGCAAAATTCAGGCCCTTTGACGGAGCAAGCCGCACCACCTTAATGCCTTGCGCTTCAGCGCTGCTCTATGGGGACCCAAACGTCAGAAGATCACCTCTGTCTGCATTGCACATTACCACTGCGTTGTCCTTGTTATCCCACTCCCTCTACTTCGGTTGCTGGCAACCCAACGACCATTGACCTCTGACAACGAGGCCGCTTTGGCAGCCTGACAGCCGCCTCTGACCATCACCACCCTCCTATCTCCTGTGGGCTTGGGCCCCAACCTCAAGGACCCCAAGGCCTCCCTGACCTCCCTGGGACCTCGGGGGAAGAGAAAGAGAGAGACAGGAGCCGGGAGAGATGGTCTCAGCAAGGCGCTGGCTGGCGTCATCATTGGACCTGGAAACCAGCATTCTATCGGCACCTTCGCGTGAATGAGAGCGAAAGCCTGTTGTCTATTCACTCCTGTCTGGCGCAAGCAGTTGCAGGAAGCCTGCTGGTAATCACGATGTAAGGGCCCTTCTATTGTACTTGCCGGGCAAGTACTTCAGCAAACATTCACATGTAAATTTTTAAGGAAAAAGGGCTATTCTGCAGGATGCCGTAGTATAGATGGTTTTGTACTAGATCAAAAGAAGAAGCCATCTTTCTGTGCAGTAGCGCAATGGTTATATTTTTGGCTTTGGCCCTGTACCACACTCAGCTGTGTTTGTGCTATGTAATTTCCAAGTGCATCCATACATCATGAGTTCGACTATAATGAGAAACAGGATGCTTCCTTTGATCTCCCGGAGCAGCTTGCTATGTTGGATGGGTAGCTTGGCACGACCCCAAGGAGTAACCGCTGAAAACTACCAAGTATGTCTATCCTGATACCTCTCAACCATTTGGGCCACTAAAAAGGGACTAAAGACAAGATTGGATGGAACACTTGATCACCACAAACAGATTAATTTTGGGTCACACTACCAGTCGGATACGTTGGACTCACAGCCCCTCCAGTAACCTGAGAAACTGCTGGTCAAGGGGCTGGGGGAGGGTAATTTGCTATGCATGTGATTAAGCATCTGCTCAGCCAGCTACATTTCCTCACAGGAGGAGAGAAGCCTGCCTGAGACTAACATCCTTGTGAAGCCTCTAGTTCCAGTGGATGGATAGAGCCTTAAGGGACATGCATTGCACTGCATTCTCAGACTAGCTAGGCTAATATGTCAGTCTTAAAGTGTGCAGAACTGTGCCTAGCACACAAGAAGGCACCCAAATTCTCCAGACGTTAGTCAAAAATCCACCCATCTACTAGGTCAGTGGATGCATAGAGGACATTAAAATGGACTTGAAAAGGGGGCTGTGTGAAGTGCTAGTTGTTACTTTTTTTTTTTTATATTTTAGCGGTTCCACCAAGGTGGAAATATCATGGTGAAAATATTACTCCTTTAATGGCCCTTACAGCAATCATGTTTCAAGATGCATCTGCTTTCCTGAGAATAGTCTAGTCTCCTGCGTTAGATAACAGCCCAGAGATGCCATAAAGTAAGAGGACCCCATTGTCCCTGTTACAGATGAAAACATTTTGAGAGATAGTGATGTTAGATCAGATACCTGATAGTGCCAAGCCTTGTTCCAGGGGTGCTGAATTGCTTTGTGACATGGCCTAACACACAACTCGAGTCATCTGTCATTTTTTACTCTCAGTAATACCAATAGAGGTAAAACCACAAGCACCTCCACCCCAGAAGAGGAAGGCGGAGACTGCCCATCTGAATTCCTATTCCCCCTTACTCTGATTATCTGCACTAACCTTTGTTAATTATGCCAGATAGTGAGTCTAGGTAACTCCATATTCTGCATCACAGGAGATTCATTGATTGACTTAAATGTTAGAATAATTTCAACCTGCATGTGGAGATCGAGGAGCGATTTAAATTTTGATAATTTACATTTGCAAAGATGTGCATGTCATTATAGTATGAAGATACTCACGCCCTAACATAACAGAGACTAAATTTTCCAGAACATTTTGAGGTTAAAATAAAAACTTTACACAATCAAAACTGCAGCATAACTCTAATGCCTAGATCTGAGAAACCGTATACGAGGATGGCCGTTGCAGCCACATAGGGAGCCATGAGAAGCTACCTACAAATAATGCACTGCACATTAAGAATTCAGAAACCTTTTTATCTCAGCATGCCTTTTACTGGTAAGCGGCTCACAGAGTTAATTATTTTTGAAAGGCTAATGTAAGAAGAATCACTGAACGCTACTTGGTTGGGTCTTAAAGCATTCCTTGTAAAAAAAAAAAACTATTAGTCCTGCTATTTTTAAAATGTAAGTCAATCTCTTTTCTATCTCAGACACATAAAATCTATTTTTGGAGGATATTTCTTTGAAAATACCTTCATTGTTTTTGATGTGCCCCCTACTTGTGGTACGTATGAAAGCAGCTAATGACCCTCTGTCGGTATGCCTTTTATGCCTTTCTTCATCCCATTCCAATAAGGAATGTGAATTTTTTTCAAAAAATGTGTCCAGGAGAACACTTATGGATAAGGAAGACATCCACCTAAGAAAGAGGTTGGAGGAATTCTAGCAGCACGAAGAGCAGAATAAGCACAGATTGGGGCTAGAGAAGATGAACGTTTAACTTTTAACTTACCTTCTCTCCAGAGGGATCCAGGCAGAGGGAGCATAACACACATTGGTGCCCTTGTCATTCCCATCATTGCTGACCATCAGAAAATTGGAAGCCAGGTACATCTGCAATATGCTCTCCATCTATTCCGACATTGAAGACTAAACAGCATCTTGCTATTCCTCCAGAGGATCTGGTTTAAACTCCTCTGAGGCCTTTTCAACTCCCTCCTATGCCACCCAGGAGCTTCCACTTGCCATGGTACACTATACTGGCATTTTCCTCCCTCAGTCATTTGTTTTCTTCAGCTCATGAGAGCTATATTCCAGAACACTTGGCGGTTTTCTCATCTCTTTGTGTTAGAAAGTTGTCCCTAAGAAATATTTTTTTTGCTTCTTCACTCAACATCTTATACATTAATCTACAGAGTAAACCAGTTTTTCTCCATTTTCTTTTTGTTTTTCGGGTCAGGATGCCTTCACTATTTTGAAGCACTTCTCACTTGGAAGAAAGAAAACAGCTTCAGGCCGTTACATGGTCTGTCTGTAATTGTCTACTATCTTCTCATTATACAAATGATTGTGACTTCTGCTTGAAAATGTCAAGAGGACATTAAAGAAGATGGAAGACATCAGGTTTAGGGAGAGACTTGAGGATATGAAGGTGAAAGAAGCAATGAGAAAATAGGTGGCTGGGCGATCTTTCAGTCAGCCACTTCCCAGGAAGCCTTCACCTCAAAAAGACTTTACCAGAGGGCAATCTGAGGGGAAAAAGAAAAACAAAGTTGACAAAACAATTCTGTAATCGACATCACTCTCTACATCGTTCATAACCAATGGTAAGGATTTTGATGGCACGAGAATGTGGTGCTTGCGTATTTGCCGTCGAACGAAGGATGATCTCCAGTGAGACACCATCATAGGTCGGCCACATCTTCAACGGCAAGCATTCAAGGCTGAGAAACCACAGATCAATGGCACCTCACTTGCCGTAGAACTCACCAAGAAAATCAACATTGAAGAGGCACTGGTCGTCATCAAAACCTTCCTCATTATTGAGGAAATATTTTTGACTGTTGAAGACCACACTATTAATATTGAGACACTCCAGGACCTTCTCAGTATCCCCAACCCCTTCTCTACATACATTTGGAATCTCTGTATTCCCCCAGATTGAACTTTGCTTTCATGTTACCTACATCGTCACCTATATTTTGGACATCTTCTCATACCCCCATGCCAAGAAAACAGCTTCAGACATGCAGTGGATGAAACTCCTTGAGCTCCAGGCATTCCTATATGCATCATATCCTCAGAAGAAAATTATGATGTATGCGTATGGATAAACATACTTACATATATATTCAATGAAAAAAAACAAAGGTTAAAGCTTAATTATAGTTAGGAAAATGTTATTGATTGTTTCTGTACAAACCCAACTTAAACTACACACACCTTAGAAATTTTAAAGTTATAGTTATAACTTAGTTATACCTTGTGCGCCATCCAAAACATCCTATAACTTGCGCACCTTCGTACACAGTCTTGTAAACTCGGTAGCCGCACATTAACTATAACTCATGCCTTCTCCATGCATTGCTTATACCGTTTTATATATTTGATAATACATCAGCTATAGCATGTTAAAAAGATAGTATTGCTAACAAGGCTCATGACGTGTAATTAAATCATTTATGAGACTACTGTGCATGATAGAATGCTGAGTTATAGTTAATATAGTGTGGCTAGCGAGTTCACAACACTGTGTATGGAAGTGTGCAACTTAAAGGACATTTTGAATGGTGCAAAAGTTTTAACTGCATGTTATAACTACAACGCTAGAATTTCTAAGGTTTGTGCAGTTTAAGTTGGTTTTGTATATATGGAATACATGTTTTCCTAACTATAACTAAGTTTTAACGTTTGGGTTTTCATTGAATTTCATTTTTTTTAATTTTCATAAATGTGTTTCAAATTGTAGAGTGGAGTGTTGCCAAGTAAAGTGTTGTACTGTAGAGTGGATGAGAGTGTCATACAGTGTAGTGTCAGAGTAGTGTGTGGTAGAGTGGAATAGTGGGACACACAGTTAAGTTTTCTAGATTGGAGTGGCGTCCAGCGATGTGGTGTGTTTTAGAGACTGTGGTGTGTCATACAATGGAGTGGAGTGTAGAAAAGTGCCATAGAGTGGTGGGGCAACAGTAGTGTAGGCTAGAGTAGCGTAGAGTGAAGTGTTATGGCTTGTCGTACAATTCAGTGAGTGTTGTCGAGAAGCATAAAGTGAAGTAGAATGTAATAGAGTGGAATGACATGGAGTAGAGTGGCATAGAGTGGAGTGTCAGTGTAGAGTAGTGGAGAGTGTTGTAGAGTGAAGTGCTGTGTCATTCAGTGAAGTAGCGTGTCATGGAGTGGTGTGTCATGAGGTGTCATACATTGTAGTAGAGTGGAGGGGAGTAGAGTGGAATACAGTGTAGTAGAGTGTTGTGGAGTGGTGTAGTGGGGTAAAGTGTCAGAGTGGATTGGTGTGTGGTAGATTGGAGTAGCGTAGTACAGACTCGAGTAAAGTGTCATAAATTAGAGTGGCGTGTCATACAGTGGAATGGAATAATGTGTTGTAGACTGTTTGAAAGTGTTGTGGAGTGGAGTGGCATAGAGTAGAGTGTTGTCGAGTACAGTTTCGTAGAGAGGATTAGAGTGATGTAGTCTGGGGTACAGTGAAGTGTCATACAGTAAAGTGGAGGAGTGTCGTACAGTGTATTGTCATAGAGTAGGGTGTCGTTGAGTGGTGCGTCATACAGTGACCTGTGGTAAAATATCTTAGAGTAGAGTGGCATAAAGTCAAGCCTTCTAGAGTGGGGTGGAGTGGCATACAGTGAAGTGGAGTGTCCTACAGTAGGGTGTAGTGTCATGGAGTAGAGTGGAAGGCCGTACATTGAAGCAAAGTCTGTTACACTGGAGTTGCATAGAGTGATGTGACGTGTTGTAGAGTACAGTAGAGTGTCATAGAGTTGAGTGTTGTCAAGTAGAGTGTCGTTGAGTAAAGTCGCATAGAGTGGTGTAGAGTGAAGTGTCATAGAGTGGAGTACGGTGGAGTAGAGTGTCATTGAGTGAAGTGACATGTCATAGAGGAGAGTGTTGTGGAGTGCTGTGTCATACAGTGGACTGACATATCATAGGGAGAAATGGAGTGGCATGTCATAGAGTGTCATACAGAGTAGCAGAGTGGCATTAAGTGGCGGGCATAGAGATGAGTAGAGTGTTGTTGAGTGGCATATAGTGTTTGTTAGAAATGGGGGCTGTGGTTGGCTGGGGTGTTCGCACAAACCAGGCAGAACCCACCAATCTAGTCAGGGCGATAGTTACATACCTAAGATAACCCGTGCTCACCTCCTTGGTAGCTTGGCACGAGTAGTCCGGCTTATCCCAGAGGCAATGTGTAAAGCGTTTACACAACATGCACAACAGACCTGACACAGTAAATACACTACAAAGAAAACACGACAAGAAGTTATATAAAAATAAACCGTATTGCATAAAACCTCATTAGACCAAACACAATGTGTATCTGTGTTACCCTGTTACACAAGCAGTTGTCAGACCATCACACAGGTTACTAGTACTCTGCGGCAATAAGCAGCAGTCAGGTAAACATGTAGGTTACTGGTAATCTGCGACACAAGCAGTAGTCAGGTTCTCATTACTTCCAAAAATCACAGGTCAGGAGAAACACATTATCATGATTGCCTAGACATCATCATAGGTGCGCATAAAATGAAACATCCCCCTATGGTATGTGTCCTAGAACAATAATGTTGTGGAGTGAAGAAATTACACATCTCTGTCTGGCAATATAATATGTTCTTTTGTGAATTACTGCCGGGAGGGCAGCTCAGCTCGATGACTGATACCGCACTCAACTTCGTAATCACAAACAACATCTTTTATAGTCTCAGAATAGCTTGCATCTTATCACTTGTCATGCAAATTAATTAAAGCGCTTACTTGGTACATTGTTATCTCTACTTATTTTAACACAAAGCAGTATTTCTCCTTGGGAAAGCGTCTAATTACGCGTTTACAGGAAAGCGAAGGTTACACATCTGTCATGGATACATTTGCTAATAATCACGGTGCTTTTGATCTCACGTTCTGAAGCCTATCAGTATGTCCTTCTTCAGCTAACTCCACAATTGGAAACATTTCTGTCTATCCTCCCTTGCACAGCTGCTGGTCTTCAAGCATTGAAGCTTGTCATGTTCCCTTTCCAAAACCACCATGATGTACACTTTCACTTGTGAATGTGTTATCAGGTTATGGCTGAAGCATTCGTGTTGTGGCCTTCTACTTCCAGCTGCATTATGAATAAGTGTTACTGCTTGCCCCAGTCCTTGTACCCCAGGCATCCTCTCTACCCTTGGCTCTCTATTTGGACATCATGAGCATTTTAGGCCTGTACTCTTACCTAACCATGTACAATTCTGCACAATTTCCTCCTAATTCATGCATTAGCAAGAGTGGGTCTTCTCCTTTTTCCCATATTTTCAGTAACATTCCCCCCTTTAGTTGAACTTTCAACTACTTAATCACCTTCCCTGCTACATACATTCATTAGTGTCTATATGTTGTCCCAATCCTCCTGCACTTTCCTGACTGCTCTATTGGTGAACATCCTGCTCAACTTCTGGCTAGCCCTCTTACAGAATCCTACCACTACCTGGAAGATAAAGTACATCAAGAGTATCACCACAAGGATCGGGAGTAAATCTTTAAACAGTCATGACAACCAGGGTGGCAGCCATGCAAATCACCCTGAAAACCATTCGTCATGGACACCCCCCCTCGTCTGCCATCTTCCGCACGTTATGTAGAGTCTGTATGGCCTCCGTTGCTTGCACGTACGTACAGCAGGCAGTTCAAATTTGAGCACAAACCCCACCCTTCATGGCCGTTATCAAGTCTAGCACATACCTATGCAGCATAAGCATCACCCTCACAGCCTGCAATTCTTCTTTGATTGCATTGAAACCATGTTCAGTCGCATTGATGGTCTTCATCAGTTCCATCAGGTTATTTGCCTTTGCTTGGACGAATGGGAAGATGCTTCTGAAGAACAACTGGGCATCATTGAACAACCTGTGCTCTTGCGGAAAGCCTTTCCAGGTTGTAGTCCCTAAACAATCTGCAGATCTCTTCTTCCGATAATGGTGTAGCAAGGTAGTTGGACGGCTCATGGGATGGTCATGTAAATTTGAAATGTCCACCCCTGGAATCACCCAGGAGGGGGTGTGCACAGTACCCAAATGTTGGACCTGGCTTTTTGACAGGGTCATCCCCAAACTTTTTGCCTCCTTCCCCCTATTTTTTCTGACCTGTTGTTGTTGGCTTTTGAACTCTGGGCACTTTACCACTGCTAACCAGTGCTCAAGTGCATATGCTCTCTGTGTAAATTGTACTGTTGATTGGTTTATCCATGATTGGCTATTTGATTTACTTGTAAGACCCTAGTAGAGTGCACTATATGTGCCTAAGGCCTGTAGATTAAATGCTACTAGTGGGCCTGCAGCACTGGTTGTGCCACCCACTTAAGTAGCCACTTCACCTTGTCTCTGGCCTTCCATTGCAAGGCCTGTGTGTGCAGTTTCACTGCCACTTCGACTTGGCATTTAAAAGTACTTGCCAAGCCCAAAACTCCCCTTTTTTCTACATATAAGTCACCCCTAATGTGTGCCCTAGGTAACCCTTAGAGCAGGGTGCTGTGCGGGTAAAAGGCAGGACATGTACCTGTGTAGTTTATATGTCCTGGTAGTGTAAAACTTCTAAATTCGTTTTTACACTACTGTGAGGCCTGCTCCCTTCATAGGCTAACATTGGGGCTGCCCTCATACATTGTTGAAGTGGCAGCTGCTGATCTGTATTACCATTCTGGCCATATTTATTATGGCCAGAATGGTAATACAAAATCCTGCTGACTGGTGAAGTCGGATTTAATATTACTATTCTAGAAATGCCACTTTTAGAAAGTGAGCGTTTCTTTGCACTTAAATCTTTCTGTGCCTTACAATCTGCGTCTGGCTAGGTTTAGTTGACAGCTCCTTATGCATTCACTCAGACACAGCCCAAACACAGGGTACTCAGCCTCACTTGCATACATCTGCATTTTGAATGGGTCTTCCTGGGCTGGGAGGGTGGAGGGCCTGCCCTCACACAAAGGACTGCAACACCCCCTACTGGGACCCTGGCAGACAGGATTGAACTGAAAGGGGACCTGGTGCATTTCTTAGCCACTCTTTGAAGTCACCCCCACTTCAAAGGCACAATTTAGTATAAAACAGGGCCTCTGCCCTACCTCATCAGGCACTTGCTGGAGAAGAAACCTGAACCAGAACCTGCATCCTGCCTGGCTGCTCAAAGGACTCACCTGTCTGCTTTCTACAAAGGACTGCTGCCTTGCTGTTGGCCTGCTGCCTTGCTGAACTCTTGTCTGGCTGCAAAAGTGCTCTCCAAGGGCTTGGATAGAGCTTGCCTCCTGTTCCCTGAAGTCTCAGGACCAAAAAGACTTCTCTTTTTCATTTGGGCTCCTCGTGCGCCGAAAATTTCAACGCACAGCTTGTTCCGTGGTGAAAAATTCACTGCATGCCGATCCAGAAAGACGCCTCTCGACGTGACGCCTGCGGTGCGACCGGAAATTCGACGCACGGCCTCGCATGGACAACGCCGCCCGACGTCCAGAGAGGAAATCGACGCGACGTCTGCCGTGAGAAAGAAAATTCCACTCACAGCCTCCTGGAACGACGCACAGCCGGATAACAAGCCGAGGAATCCACGCACAGACCCTGGGACATCTGGTAATCCTGCGATCCATAGAAGGAGACGGTCCGCGTGCCGGAAAACTACGCACGTCTTCCCAGAGTGAAAAATAACAACGCAAGTCCGTGTGTGAAGGGGCGAAACCGACACACACACCATTTTTCCTCCCGTAGAACGACGCACGTCTCCCCGCGTGAAAAATAACGACGCAAGTCAATCAATCAATCAATCAATCAAACATATTTATACATCGCACTACTCACCCGTGAGGGTCTCAAGGCGCTAGTGGGGGGGTCACTTCTGCTCGAAGAGCCAGGTCTTGAGCCGCCTCCAGAAGGCGAGGTGGTCCTGGGTGGTCCTGAGGTGGGCGGAGAGGGAATTCCACGTCTTGGCTGCCAGGTAGGAGAAGGATTTCCCACCTGCAGTGGTTCGGCGGATGCGAGGGACGGCGGCGAGGGCGAGGCTGAGGCTGGTGGATCGAAGATGACGGGTGGGCGTGTAGAAGGTGAGGCGACGGTTGAGGTATTCGGGGCCCTTGTTGTGGAGGGCTTTGTGTGCGTGGGTGAGGAGCCTGAAGGTGATACTTTTGTTGACGGGTAGCCAGTGCAGGTGTCTCAGGTGGGCAGAGATGTGGCTGTGGTGGGGTACGTCGAGGATGAGGCGTGCAGAGGCGTTTTGTATTTGCTGAAGACGTTTCTGAAGTTTTGCGGTGATTCCTGCATATAGGGTGTTTCCGTAGTACAGGCGGCTTGTGACGAGGGCGTGGGTCACAGTTTTTCTGGTGTCGGCTGGGATGCAGCGGAAGATTTTTTGGAGCATGCGGAGTGTGAGGAAGCAAGAAGACGAGACGGCGTTGACTTGCTTGGTCATAGTGAGAAGGGGGTCCAGGATGAATCCGAGGATGCGTGCGTGGTCTGAGGGGGTCGGTGCGGTGCCCAGGGCCGTGGGCCACCAGGAATCGTCCCAGGCGGACGGGGAGTTTCCGAGGATGAGGACTTCCGTCTTGTCTGAGTTCATCTTCAGGCGGCTGAGTTTCATCCATTCTGCGACGTCTTTCATTCCATCCTGCAGGTTGGTTTTGGCGGTGGCTGGGTCTTTGGTGAGGGAGAGTATCAGCTGGGTGTCGTCGGCGTACGAGATGATGTTGATGTTGTGTTTGCGTGCGATGTCGGCGAGGGGGCTCATGTAGACATTGAAGAGAGTAGGGCTGAGCGAGGAGCCCTGTGGGACGCCGCAGATGATCTCGGTGGGATCCGAGTGGAAAGGCGGGAGGTAGACTCTTTGGGAGCGGTCAGAGAGAAAAGAGGCGATTCAGTCCAGGGTCTGTCCTTGGATACCGGTGGAGCGGAGGTGGGTTATTAGGGTGCAGTGGCAGACGGTGTCGAAGGCAGCCGAGAGGTCGAGGAGGATGAGGGCGGCTGTTTCTCCGTTGTCCAGCAGGGTTCGGATGTCGTCAGTGACTGCGATGAGGGCGGTTTCCGTGCTGTGGTTGGCCCGAAAACCGGATTGGGAGGGGTCGAGCAGGTTGTTGTCTTCGAGGAAGTTGGTCAGTTGTTTGTTGACGGCCTTCTCGAGGACTTTGGCCGGGAAGGGGAGGAAGTTCTTCAGGACGCTGGGGTCCGCCGTGGGTTTCTTCAGGAGAGCGTTGACTTCCGCATGTTTCCAGCTCTCGGGAAGGTGGCAGATGAAAACGAGCTGTTGATGATGGTCTGGAGATAGGGGGCGATGATGGCAAGTCCGTGTGTGAAGGGGCGTAACCGACGCACACACCATTTTTCCACGCATCTCCTCTTCTGCGGCCCTCTGCAGAGATTTTCCACTCCAAACCAGGTACTTTGTGCTTGAAATAGACTTTGTTTACTTTTTAAAGACTTAAGACACTTCATATCACTTTTCAGTGATATCTTTACAAATTCGTATTGCATCTTTGATCGTTTTTACCTGCAAATACCCAGATAAATATTATATATTTTTCTAAACACTGTGTGGTGTATTTTTGTAGTGCTATATTGTGTTATTGTATGATTTATTGCACAAACGCTTTACACATTGCCTTCTAAGTTAAGCCTGACTGCTCATGCCAAGCTACCAGAGGGTGGGCACAGGATAATCTGGATTGTGTGTGACTTACCCTGACTAGAATGAGGGTTCTTGCTTGGACAGAGGGTAACCTGCCAACCAAAAACCCAATTTCTAACACCAAAGAACAGTGACCTCTCCATCCCAGGGGTAAGTCGTGTATACATCCATTCTCTGCATTGACAATAGTAGTCCATCAGACTGGAGGTGCCCCATTGCATGTCAGCATTATACCTTGTGATGATGCACTTGATGTTCCTCCCCACTGGGACCGTTACGTTCCCCCTGAAACAAAGAATGTTTCTACCCATGTTTATCTAGATATATTTTCGTCCCATATAGCCTGACATTTTTGTTGCATGCTATTATCACTTTGGTTCACCTTCCATTAGGAGAGAGCTCTGCATCCAAATGTTGCGCCATGGTGCCACTGACCATGGACGTATATTGATCCATTTACTCAAAAATATGGCCTCTCTTGACAATCATAGGGCCTAGGTGTGGCTGAGTAATTCTTACAGAAAAGGGTAGGTTGTGATATTCTCAAGAATCCCTGCTCTAATATTCTAGTATTCCATGTCTTATACCTCATGGCCCCTGTCTTGGTCATTGTTTCTAACTTCACTATTAACTCTTTGCGGTCTGTCAGGACATTCATTATGTCGGCTGACTCCACCTCATATTGGGTGGTGTTTACTAAGAACGCTCCCTGCTTTATCTGTAGGGGTTGCATCCGTGCTCGCATTCTACAAAGATACAGGTCTTATAAACATTGAGTAATATTCGGGGTACCTCTTTTGACGATTGCAGCCTGTCTGCGTCACTAGCACATGGAATCAGGGAACTAACAAAACATGACTTATTAGTAGTCTGCATGCCAATCTGTCATATGCTGGTACCACATATTATCTAATAAGCTAGCATGACTATTATGAGATACATTTTCATATTTAAATACGTTTCTATAATATATATATAAGACATGAACAGAAGAACAAAATTGAAATACATAACTGTCTGCTAGCAGTGTCGAATAGGAACTCCGCTGGCATTTTTAAAGGGGACGTTGACCTTCGTCTTTCTCTTTGCCCTCCCCTAAAAGTTCCTGTGAAGATGGCAATGCGTGACATGAAGCAGGGGCCAATCGAACGTCTGACAGATATATCCATGGCTTCCTGCCCTCCACTTTCACTGCTGTAGGTGTGCTCCTGGGTAACTGAATAGGGGCCCTCGAGCTTGCTGTCCCTCCATCGTCATACAAAATCCATCGTCTTACAAAATTGCGGATCTACACTTATTGGCCCACGGAAATTGGGCTGGTCTGCTGGGCTGCGATGGTACACTTCTCCTGTCGTAGCACCTGTTTAGAGAACAACTTGGCAGACTTCAATAACTGAGATAAATAACAACTCATCTAATTTCCTAAAACCTCAGCTTCCTTTTGGGCACCAGTCTTCTGTCGAGCTATTGTTAAGGAAGTCAGCATAGGACGCTCTGTCACTATCTGGTGATGGGTCAAGTGATGATCACTTCCTGGTTGATTTCTGAGGGCATATAAAGCTAGTGGAAGGCAATATAGCCAGTTCTTCTGCAGTGTAGCACATAGTTCACTGATTTTAGTTTTTCAAAGGCCGTTAAGGCGTTCCACTATACCATTACTTTGGAGGTGGTAAACAGATTACAATTTATGTTTTATTCCTAGAGAGGTGCAGATGTGCTGAAACATTGCATTAACGAAGTGTGTGCCGTTATTGGAGTGGATCGCTTCTGTGATTCCCCACCTAGGTATCACCTCACATCAGAAAATTGGCTTCTGCTTTAGCATAAATATGTACACATGGTCCTGCCTCGATCCACCTCGAGAAGGGGCAGACCACCACAATAAGGTATCTGTAATTGTTACATCTCTAAATAATGTCCATAAAAATCTAAATGTAGATTCTTAAATGGGCCTGTCGGACGAGGTATTGTTGAGGTAATCACTTTTAGTGTGGGTCTAGGGCTGTATTGTTATTATACTGCACATTCTGCAATATACATGGTAATCATTTCAGATAATTGTGGAATGAACCAATCTGTCTGTAACGTAGCAAGAAGATATTCCTTAGCAGTGTGTGCAGGAAGGTGTAGTTGCTCTAGGGCTGTATATGACAGGGCCTGTGGCATTACTGGTTTACCTGTGCTTTCTTGCCTATAGATGAAATCTGTTGGTGATTATACACCCTCCCTGCTCCCACAGCTCCCTTTCATTAGGTAGTGCTTGTTTTTGCAATTTGTGTAAATGTAATTGTGCTGTCTCTGAATATGGGGGTGATAATTCAGTGGCATTCTGTTGTCTTCTTGTCATCATCCATAATGTGCGTTCCTCTTGTTCATTATGGTTTGGGGATGTTTTAGCTGCCTCTTTCACTGCCCAGTCTGCCAAGGTATTACTCCTGTAGACAAGATCTTGCTGGTTAGTGTGTGCCGCACATTTTATCACTGCTGCCTTGGATGGTAGAGTTAAAGCCTTTAACAATTGTGCTAATAAATCTTGGTGCGTTACAGGGGATTCATCAGATTTGAGAAATCCTCTCCTTTACCACCTGTGAATGCTAGAATGCACAGTGGTGGAGACATATGTTGAATCTGAATAAATGGTAACCTCTAGGCCCTCTGCTTGCTGTAATGCTTCAATAATGGCCACTAAATTATTTGACTTACTATCTGCAAGGTGTCAGATGATCCCTGCTGTTCGGCTCGTACAACGGCTGCTCCAGAGTGCCTAATCCCTGTTTCCTGATCTATGAAAGAGGAGCCATCAACATAGAGCAACACGCTCCCAGGGATGGGGTATTATCCCAACTTACTCTCTTCTTCTGGTGTGTAATTAGCACAATCATGTACTTGTTCATTGTCCGTAACTGGGTGTGCAAAGAACGTTGATGGATTAACTGTGTGACATTGAACCTCTTGCAATGATGGTATTGAAAGTATTACTTCATATCCAGATACCCTTTGAGTTGTAAGGGTGCTCTTGCTTTTTTTGCAAGATGGCGAACACCGCATGCTCTACATACAGTGTTAAAGGTGATCCAATCACTATGGTGGTGCTTCTCTGGACTGCAAAAGCTGCTGTAGCCAGTGCTTCGTCACATGGATAATGCTCTTTCATGACTTGACCTAGCAGCCCACTGTAGTAGGCAATTGGTTTGTGTCCCATGGATGTCTTTTGAGTTAGTACCACTGTCATCGTTTTTCCGTTACAGTGACAGAATGTTTTATTATAATCAGGTTTACTGAACACTGGATTATTTGTGATTGCTCTCTTTAGCTCCAGGAAGGCTGTCTCCCTTTCATCAGTCCAGTCAATTTTGTTTGCATTTATGTGGGACTCCTTTAAAGCAGTTAGAAGTGGTGCAGTCAGAGTGGCATAATCGAATACCCACTGCCTCACATAATTGCAGAGTCCTAAAAACTGCTGCATTTGTTTTGTGGTTGTGGGCTTAGGCATGTTCCTAATGCTCTCTACTTTGTCCGATGTGACCCACCTCCCATCTTTGGATATTATCTGTCCTAAATAGTGAACCTCTGTCTGCACGTATTGCAATTTATTTTTGTCCACATGGTAACCTTTTTCTGCAAGCATGCAGAGGAGACCGATGGTATCGTCTCCACATATGTCTTCAGTAGCGCCACAAACCATGATATTATCCACGTATTGTAAAAGAGTACTCTTGCATTCTATGTTTGCTAAATCCTTTTTCACTGTCCTGTTAAAAATGCTTGGAGACTCACAGAAGCCTTGTGGGAGCCTTCTGTAGCAGTATTACGTGTTTTTAAATGTAAATCCCTTCAAATATTGACTGTCAGAACGCAATGGAATGCTGAAAAACGCATTTTTCAAATAAACCACAGAAAAATAAGTGGCATCTTTGGGAATTTTGTCAGTATGACTGATGGGTCGGGTACCACTGGAAATTCTGGTATTACTACTTTGTTTAGGGAGCACAAATCCTGAATCATCCTCCAGGTTCACCCCCTTTGCCTTACGTATAGGAAAAATCGTCGTATTGCACGGTGTCGACCTCTCATACATTACTCCCTGCTCAAGTAACGGATGGTGGGTAGAATGCCTTCTTCTGCCTCTTTGGACAAGGGGTACTGATGTATCCTGGGCAGTATTGCTCCAGGTTTCAATGTAATTTTCACAGGCTCAGCCCCTTTGATCAGTCCCACATCATGTGGCCCCTTTGTCCACAACACTTCTGGTAACTTTGCCTAATCTTTTTCTATTATTGTTCAGTCTTGTGTGTGTCTGGGCACTGTCCTGTATTGCAACTGCACTCTAATGGCACTGTCCATCTCAAATACAACTGTCTCAATTCGTGGACAGTCATGAAATACTTCTCCATCTGAAATATGTCCCTTATTTTAACCCCGGTATCTGTGAACACGTTTCCTGTCAGCTGCCATTAGCATGGCATATGTTGATCTTATTTCAAGGACGGATATTTCCAATATCATTTCAGGTTCTGCTATGGGGATCCACAGGCTCGTAAGGTCTGAACAGCAGTTCCTTTGGTAATCGCACTGTTTTCCCTTGAAGTAATTGCACTGTTTTCCCTTGAAGTTTCCCTTGTGTGCTATCAAGGTATAAATGCCGCATAGAAAAGCTTCTCTGTCTAGATCCTGGCTAGATATGCCAAATGTGGACTGAAGAAATGACACAGCTCTGTTTGGCAATACAATTTGTGCTTTTGTGAATTACGTCCGGGAGGGCAGCTCAGCTCGGTGACTGATACCGCACTCAACTTCGTCATCACAACCAACATCTTTTATAGTCTCAGAATAGCTTGCATCTTATCACTTGTCATGCATAATAATTTAAGAGCTTATTTGGTACATTGTTATCTCTACTTATTTTAGCACAAAGCAATATTTCTCCTTGGGAAAGCATCCAATTACGCGTTTACAGGAAAGCAAAGGTTACACATCTGTCATGGATACATTTGTTAATAATCACGGTGCTTTTGATCTCAATTTCTGAAGCATATCAGTATGTCCTTCCTCAGCTAGCTCTACAATTGTAAACATTTCTGTCTATCCTCCCTTGCACAGCTGCTGGCCTTCAATAATCGAAGATTATCGTGTTACCTTTCCAAAACCACCATGGTGTACACTTTCCCATGTGAACGTGTTATCAGGCTATGGTTCAAGCATTCGTGTTGTGGCCTTCTACTTCCAGCTGAATTATGAATAAATGTTTCTGCTCACCCTTGTCCTTGCACCCACAGCATCCTCTCTATCCTTGGCTCTCTATTTGGACATCATGAGCATTTTAGGCCTGTACTCTTCTCTAACTGTGTACAATACTGCACATTTTCCTCCTAATTCGTGCATTAGCAGGAGTAGGTCTTCTTGTTTTTCCATATTTTCAGTAACAATAATCTCCCTAACAGAGGTCATAAGAGTTACCAACAAGGCACATATTATAATAACATGATATAAGAGACATGACCATGACTGCCTCAAGCATAACTCAAACGTATAGGCCCAGTGCCCCAGGGCTCCTGTTACGGATTATACAGTGGATCCCTGTCAACCACGCTCACCAGAGGAGCTCTTGTGCCCCACTACTGCACTTACGGTAAGAAGCAACTTTGGCGGGGGGGCCCTCAGATGAGGATTCCCCTTCCTGTCCTGCAAACGGTATTATGGATGCCCCCCCAAGAGATGCCACATAGGGAAGGAGGGGGCGCCCACACAAATCTCGTTGGCGGGGAGACCTCTCTTAGTCTTCCTGCAGACATTCCAACTCCAACCAGCTGGCGGGCACGCTTCTGCCCATAAGAGAACAGAGGGGCTTACCCCCCAGCCAGGAGTGAGGGGGGACCCTCCCTGGCTCCCCCCCCCAGCCAGAAGTGAGGGGGGTACCCTCCCTGGCTCCCCCGAATATGTTCCCAATACGGGCAGGCTGCCCACGAGCCTACAGCACCACTGGTCTTCTCCGCTGCTTTCTCGGTCCACAGTCTTGTTGCCTCCGCATGCAGCACGGCCTCAGCTCCACTTTTGTTGGATTGCTGCTGCCGATTGGGCATGGAGGCTGCCCTTGGACCTCCTTGCTGTCTGGCGACGTGGTCCTGGGGCCTTTCCTGCCCCCTCAACCAGCACGCTCACACCCAAAAAGGTGCGCAAGCCCAGTAAACCAAGCCCTGCCCAGGGCTGCAGCAGTGATTGTCCAGAAAGCAGTTCTGGCTTGTACCCTGGGGGTACCACGGGGAGGGGGATACCACTAGGACTGCGATTGTCCACGCTGCTCTTCGCCGACCTCTCCCACCTCAGAAAGGTTGAGGGGACCCACACTGGGTGACATAGGTGCTTCCTTGTGCCCAGGAAGACAAAGTAACGCGCTTTAGAAAAATAGAATACAGCGCTCTTCACGCACTTGGGTTAAAATAAAATACAGCTCTCTCCTCGCTCCGAGGCAGTAGAACACAAATCACTCTTTACACATTTTACCAGGGGAAATGCTACAGCACCTCCCTCAGTCTGTATAAACATGAGTGCCTCAGGGAAGTTGTTGTGAAATAGTTCTTGCCCCTTTCTTTCATTTGCACAAAATGTCATAAATGCAAAGGCAGGCAAAGGAATGCATGATAGGTTTCAATGCATTTATTGAAGCAACTGCATTCTATCATAAAAGGCTTGAGCTGCAGTTATTAGGAAGATGAAAGATAACACAGTGAGAACTATGACCATTAGAGTAAACCATATAAACAGTTTCACAACCTGACTTATTCATGAGTCTAAGAATTCCTACTTATTTCCTAGCATCTAACATGAGAGCATAGCATTGTTAGCCCTTCTACCCGTCTCAATTTAATGGAAGGAGCCCCTGACCCCAAACTTGGGAAAAGGCAATGGTCTGCATTTTGGTCTGCTGGCAGTCCTCCTGTTAGCTGGAGAGACGAAGTCAAGATCAGCAAAGCTGTTGACGAAGTGTCACACAGCATAAGATGGCGGGCTGGAATGTCAAGAGACATCGAGACTGAAGATTGTAGCAAAAACCCTCAGAGCTTTTGGACTAGAAGAAAAGAAATGCTTCTTCAGTCAACAACACAAGAAAAAAATATAGCATATTCTTCCATCATATGGTTCAGTCCACTCTCTTACTATATCAACAATAGTAGCAACAGCATCAGACACGCCAGAATTACTCTTACCAAAGAAGTACTCAAAATCAAAGCAGACACCGATGAGAAAGGTCAATTTTGGAGGAAGGCATTGTTCCAGGTATTGAAATTGACAGTAGGTTACCATCCCTTCTGTTTGCCACTCCATTAGGGGAAACAATATCTTGTTGCCTGGCTAAGTAGATTCTTATAACATCAGACTAATCAGTACTGAACATGATGAGTCAGAGGTATTCATTGTGGTAAAGGAGAAGACCACGTCACATTTCCACAAAACAAACATATATTCAAAAAATTGACATTCTCTGAAAGGAGACTTCAGTCCTATTAAATAAACTTTCAATAGAACTGTTCACACATTGTCAGAATGGACAAGGAATATACTCCAGATAGTTTGTGATGCAAAAAACAAAAAAAGGGCCCGAAAATGGAGCAAAAGTCCATATTGGATTTGTGTTACTCAGATATCCAATACAAAGAAAATGCAAAATGCTGGCCCTTCACCAACAATATCTCCACTTAAAAAAATTAAGTTTGGATTTGCACGGTCAATCTTCAGGACACATATTTTCACTTTTAATTGATAGATCACAGAAAATAATTCGTTTGTGGCAGAGAGCTCACACTTCCAGGAATGCAGTACTCTTCGACCTAAAATTGGCCTGTCTCACAATATCAGAGTAAGGCAGTATTAGAATCTGACTTGAGAGAGGCCATCTTGTTCTACCCCTATCTTGATGACTGTCACCCTACTAAGCGACCTGGGTCTCCCAAAAAAGTGGATGAAGTTAACAGCTACAATACAACACCTGTACTATCTAGGGGCTATAATAGATACCTTCCAGGTAGAGTGCTCCCTTTGGCTGAGTGACTATTATACATCAAAAACAAGTGTCATCAACTGATCAGCCTCAACTAAACAACAGCTCAGGACATTTAGGGCCTGATTTAGAATTTGGCGGACAGGCTACTCCCTCACAAACGTGACGGATATCCCTTCCGCAATATTACAATGTCCATAGGATATAATTGAAACGTAATACAGCGGATGGGATATCTCTCACATTTGTGACACCAACCTCAAAATCAGGCTCTTAGTCTCTGTCCGCTCCATGGAATCCTGAATTTACATTATCCCAAGTGCAAAATTGCATATAAGGTCTTTGCAGCAGTACCTATAAATCTAATAATCACAGAAATACAGCAGTTTGGACAAAATACTTGATGCAGACTCTTTTAGAAAAACAGTCTGTGGAATGATGGTGCAGATGGAAGAATCTTAAGCGGTGGGCTCCTTTTTGGAAAACACATTTATAAACAAAAGGCAAGGATCCATAGTTAGCAGGATGCAACATCTATCAGTACCGGGTCAATGGACAGTAAGAGAAAAGACTTGTCACGTCAGTTATCTGGACTTAAAAGCAGTCCACTTACCTCTCTAAGATTTTTCCCATCCCCGCAATCAGATATTGTTCTGATTCAAACAGATAGCTCCCTTACCGTGCACTATGTAAACAAACAGGGATGCCCAAGATCAAGGACACTGTCTCTAGAAACACAAAAAATGTAGCTCTTGTCTATATCAAGAGGACTAATCCTGACAGCGGTACATTTTCCAGACAATCTCAATCACTAGGTGGACTTCTTCAACTGGATTTACAAAGAAAACTGAATGGATCCTAGACAATTTCACTATACAAGACATATTTGCACAATGGGTAACTGGTTCTATAGACCTGTCCCTGAATGCTTAAAACTAAAAATGCTGAAGCTTTGCACCCACAGTTCCGGAACCAAATTGAGGAATGCCCTTATGATAATATTGGTCCAATAGATTTCTCTACACCTTTTCGCTGATTCTGCTCATCCCTAAAGTACTGCTGAAATTGCAGAACTTAAAGCCGAAGATGATTCTGACAGTACTAAGCTGGCCGAGTCAATTGTGGTATCCAGACCTCCTGCACATCAGTCAGGTCTCACAGGAAATTATCTTACAAACCAAATCTCTACCCCAGCGTTCAGGGTGTGGATTCTGCATCCAAGTGTAACATCCTTGATTTTGGTAACATGGCTCCGAAGTCAGTCAGAATGAACATTTTTATCTTCCACCTACTTGTATGGAGATTTTAAAGGAGTCAAAATGGACAGTCACTAGAACATGTTATGTGAAAGAGATTCTACGATGATGCCAAAACAGGGAATAATGACTGAATCCATGTCAAGAAGCTGTCATTATACCTCATCTCTTGCAACCGTTCAAGTCAAAATTGCACTTCTCATCTATAAAAAAGCCACCTTGCAGCAGTCACATCCTACAGAAAGGTCCCAGATTAGGTTTCTTTTTTTCAAGACTCTGGTAGTCGGATAGACTTCCTGGAGGCACAACGAATGTTTTCCCCCTAATTTGACAAACATCTCCCCATTAAGAACAAAACATAGTGTTATCTAGATTGATGGCTCCCCTGTTCTAGACCATTCAATGTATACACTGCAGTATTTGTCTTGGAAACTGCATTCTTATATATAAGTAACATTCAGGCTCTCAAGTCTTCCACAAATAAAATAGTCCTGAAGATCCATCCCTCGTTCCTTCCGAAGCTAGATTCGGAGTTTCTCATGTATGAGACAATTGCATTGCCTATATTTTTCCCGATCCTTCCACAGCAGTGTTAGGCATGTTCCAGGTTATACCTCAACAAGGCAAAGTTACATAGAAAAAACAACAAACTTTGTATTAATTATGTAGACATTCATCAGGGATTTGCTACATCAAAAAAGGTTTTATTTAAATTAATTATCGTATGTTATAGAGTAGCAAACAAGCCTCTCCAGGTAGGCTGACAGCCCACTCAGCTAGAGGGAAAGCTGCAACCACAACAATCGTATCTCTAAGCATATTGATCTATTTAATATTTTTTATATGAATGTGTAGGAATTTCAGAGGGAAGCAGCCCCTCTGCCCTAAAAGAGGAACCGCCCCTGTGTTTTATTTAGGTGCAACTCTGGATAAAAACGAAGAAATGTATTTTGATGGAGCAAGTGTTCCCAGTCTTGGAGAAGTGTCATCAAATCCTCCTGTTGCTGAACCCTACTGCTTGCCAGGTTTCGTCAGTTCTGGGGACATTATTGTCTCTGGTGCCAGATAACATGAGGACTCTAAGTTAACTGGAAGGTAAATTGAGACAAATGAAGGACAACTTGGAAGACAGAATATACCTATAACTGGCAGCAAATCATTCACCTCTTTGATTTTGGGTAGAATCCTCTTTCACCAGGAACTTCCTGTACATCCAATCATAATAGATGTTTATATGGTAGCCTGGGCAGGACATCTCAGTCCTCAGAACTTACAAAGAGATCAACTGTTACATAAATTATGTAAAGGTCAGAACCTTTCATCTAGTTTTCAAAGCTTTTCTGATCGAGAATCCAGTTACCTGCCAAGAAGAGATGGTGCTCTTGATTCTATTACACCTAGTAACTCCAAGCTGCTATTCTCATCACCAAGACGCCAAAGCAGTGATTGGAGTCCAATAAATTAAATACTTGTAATTATGCCCAAATGCCATTGACCCTGCCTGTTGCCCTGCAGAGATGATGAATGTTACACACCCAGTGTAATGCACCAGAACTTAAAGCCACCAGATATGTAGAGTAATGTAAAATTAAACTCCAGGTTCTCTACCTAATTGACTCTCCTCAGCGCCTGTTTGCATGCCTGTGATGGATCCATGCATGGGGTACCATATGCCAGAGAACAGACCCACAAAAACAGATGTGTTTTGCTATATATTAATATGTAAAGTTGCATCTCCAAAGCATGACACTTATGCCCTCAGCATCAGAAACAAACTCTGATATAATTTTATGTGACACATTGACACTATGGTGGTCATTCTGACCCTGGCGGTCTTTGACCGCCAGGGCGGAGGACCGCGGGAGCACCGCCGACAGGCCGGCGGTGCTCCAATGGGGATTCCGACCGCGGCGGTAAAGCCGCGGTCGGACCGGCACCACTGGCGGGGTCCCGCCAGTGTACCGCCGCCCCATTGAATCCTCCGCGGCGGCGCAGCTTGCTGCACCGCCGCGGGGATTCCGACCCCCCCTACCGCCATCCAGATCCCGGCGGTCGGACCGCCGAGATCCGGATGGCGGTAGGGGGGGTCGCGGGGCCCCTGGGGGCCCCTGCAGTGCCCATGCCACTGGCATGGGCATTGCAGGGGCCCCCGTAAGAGGGCCCCTACATGTATTTCACTGTCTGCTGCGCAGGCAGTGAAATACGCGACGGGTGCAACTGCACCCGTCGCACAGCTTCCACTCCGCCGGCTCGATTCCGAGCCGGCTTCATCGTGGAAGCCTCTTTCCCGCTGGGCTGGCTGGCGGTCTGAAGGCGACCGCCCGCCAGCCCAGCGGGAAAGTCAGAATTACCGCCGCGGTCTTTCGACCGCGGAACGGTAACCTGACGGCGGGACTTTGGCGGGCGGCCTCCGCCGCCCGCCAAGGTCAGAATGAGGGCCTATGGCCCTTATTATGAAATTGGTGGTCTTTTTGGAAGACTGCCGTGCTGCTGGCTGCCAGAAGACCACCAATGTCAGCAGTTACGAATCAGAGACCAAAGACAGCCAGATTACAGCTACAAACCTGACTCCGCCAGGCGGGCCAAGGGCTGGAGAGAGGCGGTTCCACTGCCAGCACTGCCACGCCACAAGGACTCTGACAGCCATATTACGAGTAGTAATAATGCACGGCGGTGCAGCATTATCGGTGTAAGCGCCGACATCCACTCCCTCCCAGACGACCACCTCGATGTGGGCTGCTGTGGGCCCAGACAGGTAGGTGGAGCGACCGAAAGGGGTGTGTGTGTCAGGTGCATGTGTGTGGTGTGTGCATGTATGTGTGTGAGCATATGTGTTGGAATGGGTGTGCCTGCACGTGTGACTATGCACGCGTAGAGGAGGGAGTGTATAAATGAATGTGGGGTTGTATGTGTATGAATGCGGAGGGGGATGGGGATGTGTGTGAATGCGGAGGGGGATGGGGATGTGTGTGAATGCGGAGGGGGATGGGGATGTGTGTGAATGCGGCGGGAGATGTGTATGAATGCGGAGGGGGTGGGGGTGTGTATGAATACGGGGATGGGTATGTGTATGAATGCGGAGGGGGATGTGTATGTGTATGAATGTGGAGGGAGTGAGGGTGTGTATGAATGCGGAGGGGGATGTGTATTTGTATGAATGCGGAGGGGGGTGCATATGTGTGAGTGAGTCGGGGTGTGTGTCTGCAAGTGTGTGGATGGGTGGGGGGTTGTTTGCAATTGTGTGGACAGGTTGGGTACCAGCACTAATTATTTTACAAATCAAGCCATGCCTAAAGCGCTCTAGCAACTTTTTCCATCTCCACCAGGTCATTGTTCATCAACTTGGAGGTTTTTTGCTGTCAAGCTTTTTAATCCTTTTGGCTCTTTCTGGAAGGCTTCTCTTGCTTTATGGTATTCCTAACATTGGAAGCACCATTGCTACTCAAAGGGGTCATCCTTACCACTGGCTGAAAAAGACAAAGAAAGTAGACCTGATTTTGAATCCATTGCTTGACAGATTGCAATGCTCGTATATCAAGTTAGACGAGAATATGGATTCTCTAGAAAGATTGTCACTAAACCTTTCCTTGGTGGAGTTCTTACAACAACATTCTCAGGAGATCCAGTAAGTGAGGAATACAAACTTGGTCTTTAGATAGGCTTTGACTGCCAGAGATCGAGACCTCCCTATAACTTAATTCTCTATTCTGTGCTTCTCCAAAGATCTGAATAAGTTAAGAGTTCCTGGATGCCCTGACTGTGCATTTTACCTTTCATCTACTTCACTGCGCTGAAGACAATGCAACGGTTTGTTATTGAAGAGATATCAATACCTTTAATGCCGACGTTTGGTGATCACAAGTTGATGGTGTCTATTCACATAAACTCGTCTCCCTGTGACACTGTAATTCTGAAAGTACCTTGGTTAGCTCGGCATAATTATAATAATAATGTTAAGTGGGCAACAGAGATGATTTCCTAGTTCTGTCATGATCACTGTTATTCATCAGACAACTACAGGTCTCTGAAGGAAGTTTAAAAAAATCACAAGATTAATGCAATTAATATACTCCAGTCAACACGGGCCTAGTATCAAGCATTTCCTAATTTTTGAGAAGGCCAAAAAATTCTCTTTCACCACATAGGAAATTTGATTGTGCCATTTCTCTTAAGCCTGGAGCCATGGTTCCCTTTGGCATACGTTATATGGATTCTTAGAAGGTAGCAATTTTCCACTGGCCTATTCCAACTAATGTAAAGGAAATGCAATGATTTCTGAATCAGGGCAGTTTTTATCAGCAATTTGTACACTGTTTCACCCATTTGACTAGTGACATTACCCACATAATTAAGAAGGAGGCATTACAACAGTCGGTTTTTCTAGGGTTTGAGAGCTGAACCAGCCTTCAGTGATTTAAAATCACTCTTTACTCAGGTCCCAATTGTACAGCATCCGAACACTAAAAAGTTTTTTTCTTGAGACTGATGCTTGACAGAATGGTTAGAGCAGTCATCATTTAACTCAAAGAAGATGATGGGTTAGAACATAGCCTTACAAAGAGAACTTTGGCAACTAAGTTACCCTTCCCAGAGAGAAGAGAGAGTATTTATTGGAGGCTTGGAAACCTTTGAGATCAGCCCCCATCATCGGAATGTACTATTTTCCTGGCACATGCAGTGCAAGAATAGTCACCAGGCCAGGTGGGAGTATTTTTTTAAACAGTACAACTTTATCATCACTTATATATGGGGTTCCAGAAACAATCTGGCTGATGGCCTGTCACACAAGTATCCGGAGGCTCTATTCACCAATAACCACAGTTTGATTTAACCTCAGAGAAATCTGGGTGCAGTACAATTCTTTCTAGAAAGAGTCTGAACTGTAGTTACGTTCAAGTACTTCTAGCAGAGGTAAGAGGGAACTTCACATTACAGGATGGTCTCTATTGTAAGGAACACACTTTATTTATTCCAAACCACAAATGAAGACAGGAACTCATCCAAATATCTCCCAGCTCCCAATCACTTGCCATAAAGGAGTGAAGACCACTTTTTGGTTGTCATCTGTTTGCAAGAACACTAAATTATATGTGGTGTCTGGCCCAGTCTGTGCTCAAATGAAATCATCTCAATCAAAACCTTTAAGTTTTTGCATCTTTGTACCGAGCCATGGCCTACTATTTCCACCAATTTTATTGTGGCATTTAATGATGGTAACCAAGGATTCTTTGTCTAAGATGAAGAATTTTACCAACCTGAAGGCCTTGACTAAGACTGTGGCACCACTTTCCTTGCAAGATTTTTTTGTCTACCTGGATTCCCATTTACAATAATGAATCTCAATTCATTCCACACTTTTGAAAAACCTGTTGCAAAATGCTTCATATTCTTCATTATCCAGGTTTTCAACCCTAAACCAATTCAACAAACCGAGTAAAGCAGATCCTAGCACAATACCTACAATGTTTTTGTAATGTGACTCAAAGCTAACTGCCCACTTTTCTGGACTTAGCTGAATTTTCCTGTAATAATTCCATCCATAACACCATACAATTCTCACCATTCTGCAGTTTATATAGGTTTAACCCAAGAGTCTTTTCTACTCATCGTTCTCGGGCCCTAACTGTGTCAACCACATGGGACCTATTGAAGCATCTGCAAACTCCAAGACAAAAGGTACATGCTTGTCTCCACAATGTTAAGGCCACGATGAAGAGAAACCCTAATATTTGTCTGATGCCTACTCCACAGTATAATGTGGAGGATAAGGTATTCAGGATAATTGCACACATTAACCCCATTACCTTTAGCATCTAACTTCCTCTAAACTGGAAGATCTACCCTTTCTTCCATTCTTCTCAACTGAAACCATTTTGAACAAACCCTTTTTGATGTTTGTACCCCCAAGTGCCTCCCAGTTTAGTAAACAATGTTCCCGAATTTGAAGCCCAAGCCCATCCGCATGTCTCGAAGTTGAGTGTGCTGTTGTGCAGCTTCATTGTCTGCCAGGATTGTGGGGTTTGTGGTGTATCGGCATATGATGGTGGTACGGCACTAGCAGACAGGCTGCCCTCACCTGGGAGAAACTGGCATTTAGCTGAAGACTGCTCTGCCTCTTTGTCAATTAAACCTCATAATCAAATGCGCTTGGCCTTCTTGGACAGGTCTATTTCAGGCATGCCTTCCTTCTCCCCGAAAGACCTACAGGAATCCCACTGGTTCTGGAGGGGGCAACATGCCCTGTCTTTGGTCCTGGGGAGTGCAAGGCCACAGTCTCTCGAGTGGGTGACTTGCCCACTGGTTCTGGAGGGGACAACATGCCCTGTGCTTGGTCCTGAGGAGTGCAAGGCCACAGTCTCTCGAGTGGGTGACTTGCCCACTGGTTCTGGTGGGGGCAGGCTGCACAGCAGCCCATGCAGGCTGGACTATATGGTGCCCGCCGGCGGTGACGGCTGCACTGTGGTGGTGGTTGTAGGAGGCTCCTGCTCAACCCCTGCACCCTCCAATGGCTGCACTGTGGTGGTGGTTGTGGAGGCTCCTGCTCACCCCCTGCACCCTCTGATGGTTGCACTGTGGTGGTGGTTGTGGGAGGCTCCTGCCCAGCCCCTGCACCATCTGATGGTTGCACTGTGGTGGTGGTTGTGGGAGGCTCCTGCTCAGCCCCTGCACCCTCCAATGGCTGCACTGTGGTGGTGGTTTTGGGAGGCTCCTGCTCAGCCCCTGCACCCTCCAATGGCTGCACTGTGGTGGTGGTTTTGGGAGGCTCCTGCTCAGCCCTGGCACCCTCTGATGGCTGCACTGTGGTGGTGGTTGCGGGAGGCCCCTGCTCAGCCCCTGCACTCTCTGATGGCTGCACAACCACGGCTGGCGGTGGGGGCTCTGTGACAGATGCTGGTGCAGGCTCCTTCCCCTTCTTTGTGGCTGGTGCAGGCCCCTTCCCCTTCTTTGTGGCTGGGACAGGCCCCTTCCCCTTCTTTTTGGCTGGTGCAGGCTCCTTCCCCTTCTTTGTGGCTGGCGCAGGCCCCTTCCCCTTCTTTGTGGCTGGTGCAGGCTTCTTCCCCTTCAATATTTGTGGCCTGGAATCCTTTCCACCCTGAGTAGGTGCTGCTAAAACTGGGCCCGTGGACTGTTAGGCTGAGGTGCTTGGCTGGGTCCATGATACCTGGCCATACGTGCAGGATGGGTTGGCGGGGTAGGGAAGAGGTCAATGTGGGAAAGGAAAAGCTTTTTAGGGACATTGGGGGCAGGAAGAGAGAGAGAAGTAATGGGAGTGGAGGATGAGGGAGTGGTTGTTGGAGGTATTTGTCTGCTGGAATTGGATGCAGGTGCATGGGTTGTATGCTGTTGTGAGGTGGATGGCTGTTGGGTGTCTGAGTGTTTGTGTACTTTGGGGGGGAGACAGACACGGTAGGAGAGGACACAGGGGATGTGTGCATAGATGTTGTGGAGGTGTCTGCCAGTGAGGCGTGTTTTCTGCTTGGTGTAGTGTTGATGCAGGTAGTGGACGATGATGTAGTGCATGCAGGTGAGTGTAGACATAAGTGGGTTGGGAGGATGAGGAGGGGGAGACAGTGGAAATAGTGGATGCTGTTTCTGCAACTGGATGGTGTTTGTGTGAGTGCCTGTGGGATGAAGTGTGGTGCTTGTGTTTGCCTGTGACACTCTTGGGTGTTGTCTTGTGTGCATGCTCGTCTGGCTGTGTGCTTGGGATGGGTTGGGGTTGAGGAGAATGGGACTGGGGGCTTGGAAGTGGAAGTTGGAGAGGGGACGATTGAAACAGGAACAATGGCTGCCATCAGAGAGGAGGCCAGAGCCTGGATCGATCTCTGTTGGGCCGCCAATCCACCTTGAATGCCTTCCAGGAATGCATTAGATTGCTGCATCTGGGCTGCCAGCCCCTAGATGGCATTCACAATGGTTGACTGCCCTACAGAGATGGATCTCAGGAGGTCAATAGCCTCCTCACTCAGGGCAGCAGGGCTCACTGGGGCAGGCCTGAGATGTCTGGGGCGAAGGAGATGCCCACCCTCCTGGGTGAGCAGGCACGGGCAACTCACTGAGGGGCTGCTGGGAGGGCGGTGCTGGTATGGGGGTTGGCGGCTGTACCTGTAGCTGGGGTGGTCAAAGAGGTGTCGGCCACCACCAGGGAGCTCCCATCAGAGGAGGTATCTGAGACTGTGTTGTCCCCTCCAGTCTCCGCCGTGGTGCTCCCTTCGCCCTCAGTCCCACTGGTGCCCTCAGCGTCGGTGGGCTCTGCCTCCAGGGTCCTGTGGGATGCAGCTCCTTCTGTCACTGGTGCCTCTGCTCCTCCGCCAGATGATGCTAATGCCCATAAGGGCAGGATGTCAAAACAAGAAAGGGGGGAGAGAGACAAAGGATACACTGGGTCAATGACTGCACCAACACCACTGTTGGCATACACAGCACCCTTACACACAGGGTACAGGCCTACGCACTATGCATTGCACTGCCAGTGGTATTGCTAGCAACCAAGGCATGAGGAGGAGCACACACCGCCAACTACAGCACACCTGGGACCAACACAGCCCTGACCAGTAGTGGATGCTAACAAGCTAGTTAGGCAGTATTTCCCCTTCAGACCCTTAGCCACCAGAGGACCTACACTGCTAATGTCTGGCCTGGCCTAGGGGCACCCACTGACACACAACCACCACCAGGATACCACCCCACCAGACGTAAGTTGTAATGATAGCCACTGTACTCCCCCCCTTTGTGGCTGCTGTGATGCCCTCAAGCTCCCTTCCAGCTCTGGATAGGCCACTGCCAGTATGCGGGCCATCAGGGGGGTCATGGTCTGACGGGCACCCATTCCTCGTTGGGAAGCCATCCCCAGCTGGGCCTCCGTGGTCTTCCGTGCCCAGTGTCTCAGGTCCTCCCACCGTTTCTGACAGTGGGTGCTCCGTCTGCCATAGACCCCCAGGGTCCGCACCTCCTTGACAATGGCATGCCATATACCCTTCTTTTGATGGGAGCTGAACTGCAGAGGCAATACAGACAGGAGAACACGATTAGACAAACAGTCCAGCCAGTAACACGAATGGATGCCATGTACCTTTTCTGCAGGAGGAGGAGACTGGAGATGCCCTTGTGGCAGCAGTGGACCCTGTGGACAACAGACCATCTGTGATCAGTCAGTACTTCCAATGACACACAGGTGAGACAGTGCAACTTTACATTTCAATGACTTTAGTTGTATTCTGTGTGGCATTGGCATGCTGGTATTTCCCACTTCTATGCCCACTTACTGTTAACTCTGGCTGTTCATTTGGCAGATGTTGGTGATTTGACAAATGCTCCTGGTGTGATCACAACAGCCAGCTACAGGTCATTGATTCTATGCTCATTCTATGAACAGTTAATTTGCAATGGTTGTATTTGTTTCAGTCAATACATATTTGAAATACATGACATACTCGAAATCGATTTCTATCAAAGGGTGTTTATTGTAGTTCTAATATATAGAGCGGGAAGAGCAATGGGATGGGGTGATGATGGAGGAAATTCCAGTGTATTGTTGCAGTCTGTTCGTAGCAGAGGTGCATTGTCCAAGGGGACATAGGATGGGGAGCACTGGCAGTTCAAGGTGGACAGTGTGACTGAGTGGGACACAAGGAGGACAATCAGGAGAGTCTCATTTCCTGGCGGGGGTCTTGGCAATTGTCTCTGGCTTCTTTCTGGATCTCAGGGAACGTTTGCGGGGGGTTCACACATTCTGCAGGGGAAGGGGTGCTGGTGCCTGTGGTTCCTGTGGCGGGGCCTCCTGGCCACTAGCGGCAGTGGAAGAGGAAGGCTGTTCAGATGACTGGCTAGTGACAGGGGCCCGCTGGTGTGACACTGCCTCCCTCATAATGTTGGCCTTGTCAGCCAGCACCTCTGCAATGGAGATCAGGGTGTTGTTGTTGGCCTGCAAGTCCTGCTGATCCCCTAATACTGTCCCACCTGTTCTCCTGCATGTTGTCTAGGATCTGGCTCATCGTGTCCTGGGAATGTTGATAGACTCCCAGGATCTCAGAGAGCGCCTCCTGGAGAGTCGGTTCCCTGGTCCTGTCCTCCCCCTGGTGCACAGCAATCCTCCCAGTTTCCCTGTTGGCCTGTGCCTCTGTCCCCTGAACCATGTGCCCACTGACCCCAGGTCCCTGATTGTCTTGGGGGTGAGGTGTAGCCTGGGGTCCCTGTACAGGTGAGCACACTGCTGATTGACGTGTCCTGGAGACAGAGGTTTGGGTACTCTGGGTGGGTGTTGTTTCCTGATGGGGGAGGCTCTGTGGTGGTCTGTGATTGGGCTTGGGTAACCGGTTGTCCAGTGGTCCCTGATGGGGATCACTGGACCCCAGGTAGATCGTCCAGATCCTAAAGACCAGAGTTACTGTCATCCCTGTGGGCCTCTTCTGTTGGGGGACTGGATAGTTCTGGCACCTTCTCTCCAGTGACATTGGCTGGGGTACCTCTGGGGATGTAAATGATGTATTATGGTTCATGTGTATGACATATTGTACATCCTTGGCTTTCTCTCTATGGTCGGTGTTGCCCTGCCAGCTTTCACTTGCGTATGTTGGTGTATGGTGGTATTGTTAGTTTTCCTATGCTGTGCATGCTTTAGTGATGAGTGTCCGTGCAGGGCTGTGAGGGGTGTCCATGCATTGGTACAGCATGCAAGCCTTGGCATTGGGATTAGTGAGATGTGATGGTGGAGTGTGTGGGATGGAGTGGAGTGGAGTGATGGGAGTGAGGGTGAGGGTATGTGATGGCATGCAGATATGGGGGGTGACAGTTGATGGAAGTTGACTTACCAGAGTCCAGTCCTCCTCCGACTCCGGCCAGGCCCTCAGGATGCAATATTGCCAAGACTTGCTTCTCCCATGCCGTGAGATATTGGGTAGGAGGTGAGGGTCCACCGCCAGGCCTCTGGATAATGAGCTGGTGTCTGCCCCCGTAGGTAGTTCCCCTCTTCCTGATGTCGTACCTTGTTCTTGGGTGCTGTCCCACGGCGTTGACCCTGTCCACGATTATCCACCATAGCTCTATGTTCCTGGCTATTGATATTTGCTGCACCTGTGCTCCAAATAGCTGTGGCTCTACCCTGATGATTTCCTCCACCATGACACTTAACTCCTCCTCAGTGAAACGGGGGTGCATTTGTGGTGTCATGGGTGTTATGTGATGTGTGTTGGTGAGGGTGTGTTGGGTAATGTTTTGGACTGTGCGTGAGGGATGTACGGGCGTATGTGGTGTGTGCGTCTAGTTGTTGCAGTGGTCCTGGTGTCAGTCTGGTGGCGCTTATTGGTATTCGTAAAGGGTTGTGGATACTGTGGGTGGGTGCTTTATAGTGGTGTGGGTGTCAGGTGTGTGTTGTTTGAATTGTCCAGTGTGATGGTGTTTTGTTTGTGGGTGTCCATTCTGAGCGTGGCGGTATGTGCCGCCTATGGTTTACCGCCGTTGAATGTCCGCTGTGGTGATTCGTGGGTCATAATGTGATGGCCGTTGTTCTGTTGGCGTAACGGTGTGGGTTTTGATACCGCCACTTTATCACTGACCTTTGGACTGGCTGATTTGTGTATGTGGCTGTATTCTGGCGGATTGGTGTGTGTGTGTGTGTGTCATAATATGGTGAACGGATAGCCGCCGCCGCTGCGGTAAGTTGGCGGGCGTCAGCGTGGCGGTAAGCAGGATTTACCGCCAGAGTCATAATGAGGGCGATAGTCACTCAAAAAACCAAAGGTTACAGGGACGTTATAGTTAGGTTCTGAATTTACTCATACAGAACTATAGAAATTCAGCAGTAATAGTTAGTTCTTTCAAGTAACTACAACTAACGCCCTAAGATAACTATACCTCGTCCCCTTGCCATGCAGTTTTCATATCAATAATGTTATTGCAAACGTTGCAGTGATATCAAAGATTGCATATAAGATCTCATCAATGACACAATATGTGGAATAATTAGCTGTGCATGGCAAAGGTGCAAGTTATAGTTACCTTAGGGTTGAAAAAACTAACTATAACTGCTGAATTTCTATGGTTTTGTACCAGTAAATTCAGAACCTAACTATAACGTCCCTGTAACCTTTGGTTTTATCAGTTTCTCTCTATGTTTTTTTTAACACAAAGTACTTTTAATTACTATACTTTATTCCAACCCCCGCTGTGCACAGCCTTTGGCCGTGAGTAGCGGGTGGTTGGTCGCAAGGCCTGACCTTGCAGCCAGGCCTTGGCAGCCAAGCCCTCATGACCACCCAACACCATACCATGGCCTTTGGCCGTGTGCAGCACAGGCTGGCCACAGGGCTTGTCTCTGTCAGTGAATGTATGAGTGGGTGCATGAGTGTCTGAGTGGGTCTGAAAGTGGGTGTGTGAGTCTGAGTGGGTAGGCCAGGCCACTTGTCTTGGGCCCTGCCCAATACTGTTGGGGCATCTGTCAGCTGTTGTCATTCAGTGGCACTCCAGGTCCTCGTAACAGTGATGATGGACACCCACAGTGTGCCCCCGAGTTTCAGGGGTTCTTCCACTCACAGCTGTCGTCCATGTATCAGGATGCCTCATCTAGGGCTGAGGGCCGCGGAGTCTTGAGTAGTGCAACTCACACAGTTGCCATCTTGGCCTCGCTCCACATACATACATACATATACACAGATGATGTATTCTTGAACCTAGGAGATCTTGTTAATTCAGTGCCCATACTCCATAACCTGCTCACTGAGTATTGGACAACATTGGGCCTGCTAATTGCACTAAATTGAAGTTTTTTCCTTTTGAGGTTTAGAAAGCAAATAGTTTTCCCGTTCTGTACATTCAAGTAACACATGATCCGAAGACAGGCCTTGATTGAACATGGTTAGGGCAGTGTTATGTTACTATATGAAGTGTGTTTACAGAGCAGGGCTTGTCATCTGTGGGTATATCCTGGCACTGAGCATGTGTGTGGAAGTGAGACAGAGCCTGAGTTACAGGATGTCTTTTCAGGTTTCTCATGGATATCGATTAGTTGAAGAGCCAGGTCTTCAGCCTCTTTAGTACTCGAGAAGTGAGGACAAGGCCCTGATATGTTGGAGGAGGTTGTTGCAGGTCCTTGCTCCTGTGAATGAGAATGAAAGACCTGCAGTTCTTCTTTCAGTGGATGCATGGTGTGTGCAGATGAAGCTGAACTTAGTTGTCTTTTGGGTTGATGGAAGTGTAGACGGTGGTTGAAGTAACTGGGTCCTGTGTTGAGCAGTGTCTTAAATGTGTGGGGGAGAAGTTTGAATTGGTAGTGTTTCTGTATGAGGTACCAGTGGAGCTCTCGGAGGTGCACTGAGTGTGGTCGAGGATGAGTCTCGGGCTGCATTCTGGGTAGTTTGGAGTAGGTAGGGTAGGTGGGTTGAAATTCTTGCCTAGAGAGTGTTTCCATAGTCCAGTCTGCTCATGGCAGTGGGGCGCTGAGCTCCTTTATCACATTTGGATCACCCTCCCACTATCAGTAACGGGCATGGTGTCATTTGCAAAATTTGTCTTCCTTCCACGATGCTTGCATGTTCTTCAAGTATCCAGCTCCCCAATCACAATGATCATATTCAAAGAACTTGTTGACCTTCTTGGGTTTGGGCAGGTAAATGCAGTAGAGTCAAATCACCGTACTAAAACTGGAATAGGGGAGAGGCTGGTTTGAGTTCCAGACTTAGTAATATTCTAGACTTCTGCACAATTACCTCATACATTGGTTAGATGAGAACGACCACTGGAAGAAGTCCATACTGCAGGAAACCTGAAAATGTACTACTGAAGAGCATGCTTATGATGAAGCGCAACATGTGTCATTAAGCAGGTCTGTAAATCATAAGACAGAGCAATTGGGGTTGTGAAGGCATGTTCATCATTATCAGCAAATATTCAGTTCAGGAGTATCAGCCCATTTGAACAGCATGTGCAAGGTATGCCGATGTGTATTTGGAAGATAGGCAGGTATGAGGTGCTGAGTGATTTATACACAGGCAGATTTTTTCATTACATTTGTAACCAGGATAATTCAGTAAAGTATTGGGCCAATGTTTACAGTATGCTCATATTGCATAGAGTACAACAGAGGTTTGGCCTACATTCCCAGAAGTATCGGAAGCTACTCAGAAAATGGTGGCATGGTCTTCCTAGCACATTGCTAAAGAGTAGTAGCTAATATGTACAGGGCACTAAGACATGACAAAGAAGGCGATGCAGACAGGAATAGAAAGAATGATCACTAGGGAAGGCTGTAGTAGAGCCAGGTAATGGGTTAAACAAACATCCAACATTGCCTCCTTTAAGTTGGTTCAGTTAAATTACTTACACATGGCAATTCTGACACCGCCTAAACAAAGCAAGATTACGTGGGGTGCCCACCTGCTTTTCAGAGATGTATTGAAGAAATAGCTGATTTTCTACATATAACTTTGTGATGCCCTGAGTTTTTTTTCTGGACAAACGTGACAGGGATTCTGCAACATAGCACAGGCAGATTCCCAACAGTAACAGTTAAGACTGCCTGTTGGGCTTTCTTACCTATAAAAAGGGGGGCTATGCATATAAAATTTGCTGCACCGGTATTGGCTAAAAGACATATAGAAATACATTGGATATTCCCAAGGGCACCTTATTTCATTAGCTTGAAGGAAGACATGTCATGATCAGCAGCAGAAAAAAGATTAATGAAAAAAGTAAGAAAAGACGATAAACTTACTGAACACTTGGCAAAATGGACAGCAATGCTTCAGACACTTACAAAACCAACAGGCACTAGACTGCCTTGTATTAAGAGTGCCTGCACTAGTCATACTTGGCCTGCATAAGCACACACACAGCAGTCTCATTGAAGACATGGAAAGTAGATAGTATGGGCGATAGTCTGTTGGGTATGCATTTAGAACTCAAAAAAGTGAATGCTCTAGAAGGAACACAAATGCAAGTATTACACTTGCATCACAGAAATATAAGCTGTGTATGATAATGATGACACAGCTGTAGATACAGGAGGTGACAGTCGCTATCAGTTTTTGAATTTGTTTTTTGTTATGCTGAGATATGTGAGACAGAAAAGCAAATTAAAGGATAAATGAAAAAACTAGGAAATAAACCTTTGGCATATTCTATTAGTGGGAAAGCAGCTTCAGCGTCATGGATGGGAAACACTTCACTTAACAAGATAGTGGCCACTTGAAAATCTGTCCTAATATTTAGTAAACATTACTTTTTATATTTGGAGCATGTACAGCAGGAAGTGAAGCTGCTTTAACAATTGTTTTTGTTTACCAGTTTTCACATTTCTTATTATCAGTTTCTTTCCTATATTCCGGTAGTTAAAGAGGATGAGCTTGCCACTCTTTTCTAACATCTGTATCTGTCGATGAAGATCTTACGATGCAGAAAGAAAAGATACTTATTTGTATTCCAAGTACTGCATTTTAGGAATATTGTTTGACATCATAAATGACCTTCCATCTCCCCCAGTATCCAGATCATGAATCGTATATATTCTGTGGATTTTGCACATCAACCCTTACAAAAAGAATGGACAGTGTGAGCCAGCTGCCACTAGAAGACATACTTTGATTGGGAAAGATATTGAATTCTTAGGAGCAGTGCCCTATGTCCAGTCCGCCTCTCATGGCTATCTATCTGGCTACATTTTTCTTCATTATGTTTGAGTTTTCCCATGTCTCCACTTTAGTGTCATGCAGCAGTGTTGCTTTTTGTAAGGTTAATCATCTTATAAGTCTTAGAAACAGTTCTGATAGGATCTTAGGTGGACATCTGAATTTAATAATGAGAGATGTACCCTTGCAAATTGAAATCCTTAAAATTGAAATCTTTCAGGATCCGCAGATGCAGGAGGCAATTATTCGAATAGTCATGACTTCACTGAAGATCCCTACAATGTAGAGCTTGGCGTAACACTGAGTAGCTTTTTCTTAACAAGAGCCTTCCAGATCCCAGCAAAAGGACATGGAATGCCCTTGTTAAGAAGGACCCAGAAAAAGGTTTCTATCAGAGAGGAAACCTCCAGCCATGTGCTGCTGAGTTTTCCGTAGGTCTTTTTGAGTGGGTGTGCAGTTGGCAACAAGCTGCATTTTATAGTTGATCTTTAGACCCGACTCTGACTTTGTTTCTCCTGGTGTAGGCTTCTCTTCTAGTATTCTATTTTTCTGATTGGCAATTGTAAACACACCTTTGTTCAGTGTTTGGAATGGCTACACCTTAATGCAGAAACAATCCATCCCGTGCTCACCAGTAACCTGGGCAGAAGGCAAGAACTCTATGCACAATTCTACTTAACTTTGATCTTTGTAGCATGGGATCAACCTTGTAAATGAGAACTTAGCTCCTTACCTTCGCCTTTATCAACATAAAGTTGCTGGTCACACTGTGCTGCGCAAAACATTAATCCCTTTCTTAGTCCTACAGCTTAACTCACCAAAAGTGTGAAGCTATGCCACCACCATGCTCAGCCAATACCTGCTGCTATGGGTTGGGAGGGTTTGAGGGCGAACTAGTATTGTGTACTATTATTTTTTATTTTTTTTATCGGTTTGTTACTTTTTTCTTGATACAGCTTGAACATTGTCAAAAAAAGTGCTCCCGGAGAGCAGTATGACAGTCATAACAAAGATAGCATAAAAGATAATTGCGGAAATAGCAATACAACTGTACAACACCACAGAGCATTAGTAATACTAAGCCCAGGCAGATAATATTCTCTCCTGAGTGAAAGGAGAGCCCAAGACTAGGGTCCCAAGACTTTTACAGGCAGAACCCATGCACAAAAGGCTGTTTCCATCCTCCGTAAGTGGAAAAGAGGACAAAAGCATTGGACATGAACTGAAAATCAATCCATTTATAAGATGCCATGAGCAGGTGGGAACTGAGTTGAGTGTATTGCTCCATTACTTGTGCTCCAGTGTCTGATTTAGTAATTATCGCACTTGATAAAATCCAGGGTGTTTGAAATCTATCTTGTGCAATAATTATCACCTATTCCAATATTTGGAGGTTTTAATGCACGTTACGGATGATCAACATTGCGCATTATTTTCTGATCATTCATCACCAAATAAATATGGCTATGTTTGACCTGCAGAAATTTACCTGGGAAAAACTGTGGATCTGCGATGTTTGCCGTAGAACAAAAAATTCTGGTATGTGCAGTGGCAGGCGTTACCTCACATTTTGGAAGTAACGGGGGCACTTGTAATTGAGGTCTGTGAGGTTGTAGCAGGTATGAAACTTGACAGTTCAGGTGGGCTTGATAGGTTCCTAATCTGCCTTGATTGATCTGTCTACGCAAGTTGTGTGTCTCTTAGGGCTGGAATAACACAGGCACATATCTGATAGAGACTTCTAATTGCAGATTCCTTACCTTTTGAATTCCCCCAGGCGTCAGACTGAGTCTGTAGACTTTTTCTTCGAGCACTAACTGCCACGCCATCAGGTGGCGCCGTGATGACGTTGTGGTCGTATATAGGCACCATCCCGGCACGCTGATGTCAGTTCTTTTCTTTCCACGCCAGCCTACACACAGATCCGGAGAGGAGCTACCTCAGAGATTTTTTGTTACTCTGAAGATGTTTTTGTCAAACAATTTTGACGAGGTCGTGGATGCGTTGAGGGATGTCCCGCAAGGCCGGTTTTAAGCCCCTGCGACTCCTGTCACCAAATGATGTCGGTGACGGATCCGCACCTCGTGTGTCTTTGGTGCCTTGAGCATGATCACGACCCAAAGTCGTGCTCCGAGTGTTGGGCTATGAAATTGAAAGCTTTGAGGGAGTGGTCCCTAAAGTTAATTGTGGCCCAACACTCGACTCTGCGGCACTCAGTCTCGTTCGAGAGGAAGGTCTTGTAACCGGCCGTGGAGTCACCACCACTCTGCGTCCTCAAAGTCATCAGGTCATAAGAAAAGCAAGTCGAAGAAGAATAAATGTTCTTCAACTTCACCCCGTCGCTCGGACGATGCGACAAGGGAAACGCTCGAGGCCTCCGTCCACAGAGCCTCCATCTGGGTCTGCCCCGCGCTTCCCTGACTTCCCAGCTAAAAGAGTTTTATGAGGCAATGCGCCTCATTTTTGGGCAGGCCGACCCACCTTCAGCGTCCTCGAGCAAGGTGAGTCGTGAGGTCCTCCTCAGGTTTGAAGTCGTCAACTTCGGCCACAGCTCTGGAGGATCAAATCTCGGATCCACCCCGACGCCAGTCGTGCCACAGCGACCTTCCCCGGCGTCAGGTCAGACGTCGACGCCCCCAACGTCGGTTGGGCCCATAGTCAACATCGGTCCTATTCTCATACCTGACTACCTGGAGCCGGAACGACGTCGCTCGACACTGATTCCGTTCTCTATGGGCTCTCCTGGGCCCAGGGTTGATCCAGACCATTATACTTACGGGTGTGGATGCGGGGAGAGTTTAGAAGGGGCCACTGGACCCTTTAGAATACCAGCTTGACCCCCAAATGGACTGGGTGCAGGATTTGTGCTGATGCCAGTGGTTTAGACACCTCCCCTGACGCTAGTATGCTCTTTCCCCCTACCATGGCTATGGAGGAGGGCGCCACATACTCCCTGGTGATGAGATGGGTGGCTGAGGACATGGACCTTGAGCTACCTTCTGTGGAGGTTAGGCCTAGCATCCTAAATTACGTGCTTCAGCCAGTGACTTCCATGTCAGAACCGCTTCTCCCCTTTAATGAGGCACTGACGTGCGTCCATTGGGGTACTTGTTCCAGACCAAGCACAAGGGCTCCTGTGAATAGGACGATTACCTGCCGCCATCGGCCTGCGCCAACACACCCAAAATTACTCACCCAACACCCCCAGCTTGAGAGCCTTGTGATCCAGGTTTCCTCTTCTTCTTCCTCTGGCGCATTCCCTGCCGCCCGCCCCCCCCCCCCCCCCCCCCCCCGGCTAGGGAATCAAAAAGACTGGATGATTTGGGGAAAAAAATGTTTTCTTCTGCTAGTCTATTGCTGCAGTCAGTGAACACCGCATGCCTTTTGGGCCGCTATTCCCATACTCTCTGAGATATGTTCGAGCAGGTGCTGCCTACAGTTCTGGAGGAGACCCGCACTGTCCTCTCCCAAGCGCTCACACTTGGGAGGGATGCAGCCAAGTTCATCATCCGCTGTGGACTGGATACGACCGACTCTCTGGAGAGATCGGTTGCATCAACAGTGGCACTAAGATGTAATGTCTGGCTGAGAACATCTGGCTTCTCGGGGGATGTCCAGCAAAGGTTGATGGACATGCCCTTTGATGGCAACTGTCTCTTCGGAGAAAAGGCGGACTCGGCGCTCAAGCGGTTAAGGGATTCCTGAGCCACTGCCCGGTCCCTTGACCTCGCACCTGCCCCTAGTCCCCACCAGCCTCTCGTAACTTTGGAAGGGGCACCCAACGCGTCCTTTTCCACCGAGCCATTAACCTGCGCATGCTGCACAGCCCCACGATCTCGGGGGTCCCACGATCTCAGGGGTCAGGGAGCTAGTGGGTTGCCCAGTCCACCCCCACCCCTTCCTCCTCAGTCTCCAAACCTTCCTAGTGCATCAGAACACCTAGAATCAGTTGGAGGCAGGATTCGCCATCATCTGCCCCACTGGAAATCCATTACCACGGACAGGTGGGTCCTCCAGATTGTTCTTAAGGGCTACTCCCTCCCTTTTGAGTCTTCTCCTCCAGCCATGCCACCTTCATTCAACCACATATCGGAGGATCACATGGCACGTCTCTGCAAGGAAGTCGAATGAGCTATAGAGAGGGTCCCTGCGTCAGAAGCAGGTCGTGTTTGTTATTCCCACTACTTTCTGTTGCCAAAGAAGGATAAGAGCCTTCATCTTATCTTAGATCTCTGACCCCTCAGTCTTTTCCTTAGAAAGGAGAAGTTCAAGATGCTGACATTGGCTCAGCCTTTATCTGCCCTGGATCCGAGAAACTGGATGATATTGTTGGACTTGCAGAATGTATACTTCCACCTCCCCGTCTTGTCAGCCCACAGATGTTACCCAAGATTCGTGGTAGGCCACGAGCACTTTCAGTTCACTGTGCTCCCCTTTGGCCTTACCAGCAGCCCTCGGATGTTCACGAAGGTGATGGTAGTGGTTGCAGCTTATTTGCACAGGTTAGGGGGTCCCAGTCTTCCCCTACCTCGACGACTGGCTGTTGAGGGTGGATACGCCCCAGAAAGAAGTCTCCCACCTCCAGACTATGGCAAACCTCTTGCATTCGGTGGGGTTCACTATAAACATGCCGAAGTCACACCTGACTCCTTCTCAGTCGCTCCCTTTCATAGGAGCTGTTCTCGTCACAGTGCAGTTTTGGGCATATCCTCCAGAAAAGCGAGTCCAGGATATTCGGGCTATGATACCGATGTTTCAGCATCTGTCCTGGATTTCAGTGAGAATGACTCTGAGGCTGCTGGGCCTCATGGCCTCCTGTATCCTGCTGGTTAAAAGGCCAGGTGGCATATGCAGGCTCTGCCTTGGGACCTGAAGTTCCAGTGGGCACAGCATCAGGGTAGTCTCCCCGACAAAGTCCAGATCTCAGAAGGAACTACGAGAGATCTTCAGTGGTGGCTAACAAATCCAGATTGAGGCAGATTCCTCTCCTTTTCCCAACCAGACCACAGTAGTGACAGATGCGTCAATCCTGGGATGGGGCGGCCACATGGAAGTGGCAGAGATTAGAGGCCTCTGGTCTCTGGCAGAATCCGGGCTTCATATCAGTCTGTTGGAGCTCTGTGCAATTCGACTAGCATTGAAAGCATTTTTCCCCTCTCTCAAAGAGAAAGCAGTGCAAGTGTTCATGGACAACACCACCGCCATGTGGTACTGCAACAAACAAGTCAGAGTAGGGTCGTGGGACTCTTTGTAAAGAGGTCCTTCGTCTCTGGACTTGCCTGGAACGTCAGGACATTTCCCTGGTAGTTCAACATCTGTCAGGCTCCTTGAACGCCAGAGCAGACAAACTCAGTAGACGATGCATAGTCGATCACAAAAGGTGTCTCCATCCGGAGGTAACGCAAGGTCTTTTTCAGCAGTGGGGAGAGCCTCGGTTAGATCTCTTCGCCTCCGCAGAGAACGCGCAATGACAGCTGTTTTGCGCATTGGAGATTCCAAGGCGGCACTTGCTCAGCGACACCTTTTGTCTCGAGTGGAGCTCAGGCCTCCTGTACGCCTTTCCACCCGTACCACTTCTGCCCAGAGTTCTGAAGAAGATCAGGCAAGACCAGGCCCAAGTTATTCTGGTGGCTCCGGACTGGGCACGAGGAGTCCAGTATCCCAAGCTCTTGAGCATGGCCATAGCTCCTCCGATCAGACTGCCCATTCGAGAGGATCTTCTGTCGCAGCAGCAGGGGAGGGTCATCCACCCGGACCTGTCCATTCTCCGCCTTCTTGCGTGGAGATTGAGCGGCACCAGTTGACGGCTTTCGACCTTCCACCCGAAGTCTGTAATGTCATCTTGGCAGCCAGGTGTCACCCCACCAAAACAGTACACGCCTGTTGTTGGAAAAAAATGTGTGGCATGGTGTATCGATGCATCTGTCGATCCTCACTCTGCACCTCTTTCTAAAGTTCTGCTCTTTGTTCTCTCTCTTGCCCAACAGGGCTCTGCCGTGGGCACCCTCAAGGGCTATCTTTCTGCTGTCTCTGCCTTCCTGAGACTACCTGACCAACCTTCCTTGTTCAAATCTCCGAATGTAGGGAGGTTTCTCAAAGGCCACACACATCTCTTCCCACCTATCCCATTTCTCATGCACCAGTGGGATTTAAATGTAATCCTCACATACCTGATGTGCACTCCATTCGAGCTGCCCTTTATGGCTCCTAACCGTCAAGACTGCCTTCTTGGTTGCCATTACCTCTGCTCGCAGGGTAAGTGAGCTCCAAGCTCTGTCATCTAAACCACTTTTTCTGGCAGTACATCCTGACAAAGTGGTACTCCGCACTAGGGCTTCTTTTCTCTCTAAGGCGGTAACACCCTTCCATGTAGGTCAATCCATCACCTTGCCTACTTTTTACCCACCCCAACATCACTCAAATGAGGAGGAGAGACTCCACCACCTGGACCCAAAAAGAGCGCTGGTGTTCTACCTTGAACGTACTAAAGTCTTCCGGGTGGACGATCAACTCTTTGTGGGATATGTCAGAGTGAAGAAAGGGAAGATAGTGCAAAAGAGATCCATTTCACAATGAGTCCTCTTATGCATCAAAATATGCTACGCTTTGACAAAGAAGCAACCCCTTGGGGGTTTGCGAGCTCACTCAACTAGAGCAACTGCAGCTACCACAGCGTTAGCACACCGCGTTCCAGTCCTGGATATTTGTCAGGCAGCCACGTGGGCATCTCTGCACACGTTCACAAGCACTACTGTCTGGACAGTCAGGTCCGTAGGGACGGCTACTTTGGTCGTTTGGTCCTACAGGACTTCCTTGTGAATGGTATTGCTCGGGTATCTATTCAAAAGTTAAGGAATCTGCAACTAGAGGTCTCTATCAGATGTACAAGTTACTTACCTTCGGTAACAATCTATCTGGTAGAGACATATTCTAGATGCAGATTACTTACCGACCTGCCCATCCTCCCCGCTCTGCAAACTGATTTCTAGGGGCAGGAACTTTCCTTAAAGGGCCCTAGCTTTGTCAGACCACTATCAGTGTTCTTCATGGCTCCGTGTTTCTGGCGTGGAAAGTTGTGAATAGAACTGACATCAGCGCGCCATGGTGGCGCCTATATATATACAACCACAACATCATCACGGCAAACACAATGCCACCTGACGGCGTGCAGAGGTACTGCTCGAAGAAAAAGTCTCCAGAACCAGTCTGACGCCTGGGGGAATTACAAAATTAAGGAATCTGCAACTAGAATGTCTCTACCAGATATATCATTACCAAAGGTATGTAACCTGTCCTTTATGTCTCACATAGAACATGTAAGCCTGAACAGAGCATCCGAAGCAGACATGAGTAACAATTAGAATCAGCTAAATTCTTTTGCATCCTACAATAAAACACTGGCAAACGCTTGTTTTGTTGCCCAGTCTGTTTTTGAAGTCTTGGGTGAGGGAGATGGAAAGTTGGGGCAAAGTGAGACAAGTCTGCATTTCAAATAATGGTCATGACAATAAAGTTGTTTTCCTTATTCCCACAATGTATAAATAATGAACAGTGAATGCCATATTTTTTGTAGCGGACAGGAGCTTGTGGAACCTGATGCCATTCACCACGCGGGACTTCTCTGTGCGATCTCTGGCTGATAGGCTAGGAGATCTAAATTACCTTATCTACGTGTACCCAGACCGGCCCAAAGATGAAGTGTACTCAAAATACTATACACCAGTCCTGTGCACTCGTAAGTCTGTATCATAAGACTGTTTTTTTTAGCATAAATTAGTAAAATCTATTAAACATGGCAGCAAAATGTTGTTTGTTTTCATCAGAAAATGTTTAGGAAGATGGTGATTGATTTAGTGATGTGTACCAATTGAATTATCTGTTTTTGAGAAACTCTTTCTACCTTGGTGATAATTTTACTGTAGTTTTCTCTGGTTGGTTGTCATAATGGAATACTCTGGTGTACTGATCGAGCATATTCATTTCTATTTATGATATTACTTAGACTGGGCATGTACTTGAGACTTCTAGCCTTAAATTTCCTTACTTTAGCATTAATCCCACAGATCAGACTGGATCTGGAAATTTTCTAGCAGTATTCCCTGCATGTCTATAGGTGGTGTAGTTCGGCTCCGCACCAGAAGTGACGTATGCAGTATCTGTATAGGTGCCACCTCGGCACGCTGACATCAGTTCCTTTCCACGCCACATAGCACAGATCCATAAAGAGCTGCCCCTCAGTCACTTTTTGACTGACACTTTTCGACTTTTTGTTAACCACTTTTTTGAAAAGTGCTTTTCTCCTGCCATGACAGGATGTCCCCCAAGGAACCCACTGGTTTCAAACCATTTGGCGCCTATCGCAGGCAGATGTCTGTGAACCTTGACTCGAAGTTCTGCGTGGATTGCCACATCATGCATCCAAAGATGCTGAGTGAGCACTCCCTGAAGCTTCTCACCGCTTAACACCAGATGAGGCTGCAGTGATCAAGATCCGGGTCACGTGGTCCCCAGGACAGCTGGCAGAGTTGCACCAGATGTTGTCAAAGTCGTTGTGGGGTAAGTCGTATAAAAAGAAGAAATATAAGAAGTAAAAGAGGTATTTGATTTCTCTTCATCCGTCCAAATCCTCAGACGACAGACAGGAGCGTCAGCACTCCAGGCACCATACCTTTGCGGAACCCCAGCCTGGGTCAGTTCTGCCCTCCCCCGATTTTGCCGGAGCAATCCTTGCCCATCTTAGAGAATTCTATGAGGAAATGCACCTCATTTTTAGGCGGTTCGGTAGGAAACTCTACTAGATTCCTACCTGCAGGTACACCCTCGGCACCGGTCAGGCCCCTTGGATCCAGGGCTGGACATGGAGTGATGAGAGTGAGGCTGAGACCTTCTCTGATGCCTACTCCTATACCAACGCTTATCAACAATGCCATCCCCATCGTCCTCAACTCCGACCTGGATGATATCAGCTTCGCACATCCGGTGCCATGTCTTTGAGGAGGCCCAAGCCATACTCTCTCAGGCTATTGCGGATGGGAGGGATGCAGCAAAGTTCACCACTCATTGTGGGCGGGACAGGACCTACTTGCTGGGCAGAGCGATTCCTTTGTCAGTGTCCCATCAGTGCCACAAATAGGTGAGCACTACTCGTTTTTCTGGGGATGTCCAAGCATTGCTTATGGATGTGCCCCTTGATGACTCTGGTCTCTTGGGAGAGAAGGCAGACTCAGCGCCAGAGCTTTTAAGGACTCCAAAGTTATGACCGGGGCCTTGTACCTCTCTATTGCCCCTTGTCACCCCCAGTCTGCCTTTTGTTGCCACAGAAGGGATTTCCAACTGCATCAGTACCCTCCTAGTCACCATGGCCAGCAAGCTTCCACCCTTTCGTGGCCAAGGACGCAGTTCCCCCAGACCAAGTGGGGAAAGAAGTTGGAGGTTAAGCCAGTTCACCACTCCCCACAGCCTCCAAGCACCTTTACTTTGCCCTCCTACTATCCCGGGCATCCATTTGGGGAGTGAGGGTGGACTGATAAGCCATCACCTGCTACACTGGTGGTCAATAACAATAGACCGTTGATTACTACAAATTGTACAATGGAGCTACTCCTTCCCCTTTGTGGCTACCCCACCACACATGCCACCCACTTACAACCAGATGATGGACAACCTTTCCTTACTCGTCTGTGAAGTGTCAGCTCTCTTGGCCAAGGGAGCTATAGAGAGGATGCCGGCATGCTCCCCTTTAACCTCACCAGCACCCCTCGGGTGTTCACCAAGGTGATGGCGGTGGTTGCAGCAAACCTGTGGAGGTCTGGGGTTCCAGTCTTCCTCTACCTCGAAGACTGGCTGTTGAAGGCAGGCTCGCCCCAGGCAGTTATCACCCACCTCCAGATTATGGCAAACCTCCTGCATTCTTCTGAGCTGTTCTGGACGCAATGTAGGTACTAGCCTGTACTCCTGAACAGCGATTGCAGGATATTCAGGCTATGATAACCATGTTTCAGCCTCTATCCTGGGTTTTGATGAGACAGACTGAGTCTGTTGGGCCTCATAGCCTCCTGCATCCTGCTAGTGAAACATCGCCATTGGGAGTCAATGCCCGCTGGCGCTTGTGGGCTCTGCAGTAGGACTTAAAGTTCCAATGTGCGCAACATCAGGGCATTCTCTCCAACCGTGTCCAGATCTCATAGGGGATTGCAGCACATTTGCAGTGGTGGCTGACAAAGCGGGATTGTTTCTGTGGCATACCCCTCTCCCTTCCCCTGCCAGATTGGCCATTTGGGAGAGGTGAAGACCAGAGGACTCTGGTCTCTGGCAGAGTCTGGTCTCCACATAAACGTGTTTGAGCTTAGTGCGGTGTGATCAGATATCCCCAAAGCACTTCTTGGCACTATTTTTACTTAAAACTTTGAAATTCAGTATCTCCAGTTCTGCTTGATTGATTTTTGTAATTGTTATTTATTAACTCAGATGTATTTTCTAACCTGGTGTGGACTCTTTTTGAGTGGTGTTTTCACTTTTTTACTGTTTGAACTGTTGCACAAATTCTTTAAACATTGCCTTTTGGCTAAGCCTGACTGCTCTGTGCCAAGCTGCCAGAGGGTGAACACAGGTTTATTTGGGGTTTGCTTGTGCCTTACCCTGGTTGCTGCCTGACTAGGCTTTACACCCCAGTCAACAACAACACATTTTCTAACACTGAAATGCCAGGGCAATTCCCTGGTGGTTCAACACCTTGCAGGCTTTCTGAATGCCAGGGCGGTCAAACTCAGTCATCGAGGACTAGTGAATCACAAATGGTGTCTTCATCAGGAGGTGGTGCAAGGTTTCTTTCAAGAGTGGGGAGAGCCTTGGTTTCTGTTCTCCACTGCCAATAACGGGCAGTGTCATCAGTTATAGGCACTGGATTCTCCAAGTTGGCTCTCAGTCAGAGACACCTTTTATCTTGAATGGAGCTCAGGCCTCCTGTATGCCTTTCCGCCCATGCCACTCCTGCCCAGAGTTCTCAAGAAGATCACTAACAACTGGCTCAGTTTATTCTTGTGGCCCAGGATTGGTCAGAGAGAGAGTGGTATTCCTAGCTGTTGAGCTACAGGGGAGGGTCCTGCACCCTAACCTGCACACCATTCGCTTCATCCGTGGAGGTTAAGCAGTGACAGCTGACAGCCTTCGACCTTCCTCCCTAAGTCTGTGATGTTATAATTGCAGCCAGGCGTCCCTCCACCAAGATAGCATACCCCTGTGGCTGGGACAAATTTGTGGCATAGTGTGTATCAAGAAGCATTGATTCCCCTCTGCTCCTCTTTCTCAAGTCTTATTATTTGGTCTTTCTTTGGCCATGCTCTGGGCACAGTTAAGGGCTATCGTTTAGCCATGTTTATGTTTTTTTAGGTTGCCGAACCAACCTTCTTTATTTACGTCACTGTTGTGATGAAATTACTCAAAGGTTTGCAACACATGTCCACTCCCCCACAAGTCATTCATCATTCCCCAGCGGGATTTGAACCTGGTCCTCACTTTCCTAATGTGCACGCCTTTTGAGCCGTTGCACAGCTGCCCTCTTTGGTCATTGAACATCCAGACCACTTTTGTAGTGGCCATTACATCGGCCAGGAGTATCAGCGAGCTGCAGCCACTCTTGGTGCATCCTCCTTATACTACCTTCTACCCTGACAAACTGGTTCTCCTGGCACATGCCTCATTCCTTCCGAAGGTAGTCACTCCTTTTCACGTGGGCCAGACCATCACCCTGCCTACCTTTTTTGCCCCACCTCTTCCTTCTAAGAAGGGGAAGAGCCTCCTCTGTCTGGACCCAAAAAGAGCACTGTTGTTCTACCTCGACCAGGCTTCAGGGTGGATGATCAACTCTTCATTGGATACATCGAGGCAAGAAAGGGAAGGATGTCCAGAAACATACCGTCTCCTGATGGATAGTGCTCTGCATAAAGATCTGCTACACATTGATCAAGAAGCAACCAACTGAGGTTATGCATGCTCATTCTATCAAAGCCAAAGCTGTGACCACTGTGTTAACTCTGAGTTCCAGTCCAGGACATTTGTCAGGCTGCAACGTGGGCTTGGCTTCTTGCACACATTTACTAAGCACTACTGCCTGGACAGTCAGGTCTGTTGGGATGGGCGTTTTGCATGTTTGTTGCTGCAGGACTTTCTGGTCTAAATTGGGTTGGCAAACACGCTTCCAGGGAGGCATTGCTTGGTTATTTATTCTAAGGTAAGGAATGTGCAGCTAGAAATCTCTATCAGATTAACAAGTTACCTTTGGTAATGCCTTATCTTGTAAAGCCTCTAGCTGCAGATTTCTTACCGAACCTCTCAATCTCCCCACTCTGCGACCTGATTTAAAAATTAGGGTTTCCCTTGTAAAGGGCCCAAAAAAAAAAAAACTGTGACACTAGTGGTCAGTATTTCATATTGCTCCATGCTCCTGGGGTAGAAAATCCCAAAAAGGAACTGACATCAGCTGCTGTGGTAGCGCCTACATAGGTGCCATGCATGTCACTTGCGGCGTGTCCGACTCGAAGCTAATCAACACCACCCCTCAGTATTGAGGTTTCTCAACACTTTCCAGATGAAGTCTGACTCCTGGGGATAATTCTAACCTAATGAATCTGCAGCTAGACAGAGTCTGTACCAGATAATGCATTACCCATGGTAAGTAGCTTGTTCTAATAGCAGATGATGCACGCATTTGAATACCTGCTTTCTCTCATCATGAGATCCTCTCCATTTAGAAATTGAACAGTATCTGTGCATGTGTGAGATTCTGTCACATACATTTCAAATATATGTAGTTTCAAATTGAAATCAAGACACTTCCCAAGCACACATATAAACCCAAAGCGTAGTATGAAATGGTGGTGTATGGGAGTAAAACTGGCCCATCAGAAACTCCAACTGGGCTATTATGTACAGCAAGGCCTAAGAGACAGTTTTTCTCCCACAGTTTGTATTGAAGTGTTCTCATCTCCTTCTGTCTTTTCAGTCAGTATGCCGGCTCTTCTAAACATAGTCACTGTGTGTGGGGGTGGAAACATCTAGTAAGAAGGGTGATAATAATGTGCAGTCTCATATCATAAAAGTAGAGGGCATTTGTAAGCAAATGTTGAAAACCGTGCTACGTGACAGAGGGAGGTTCGCCTCAGCTTTCACATTCCTGCAGGGTTCCTTTCCTCAGAGGGGCTCACTGAACTCCATCTCCTCCCCTCTACTGGAAGGACCTGATCTCACCCTTCAGTATTGAGGCAGTCAGTATCACATCACTCTATATTCTCAACATTGTGGACTTCACACCGCTCTCATTCAAGTTGGGATATCCTTCGGTGTTGAGGACTTCACTGTTAGGGCGTACCTCCTTAGTTCTCAACATTGAGGTCACAAATCATGGAGAACACCAAACTAATATCCATTTCTCTACAACCACCACCCTGTCAGCGTTTGTACTCCTGCCTAGTCTGTCATTGGTGCTCATGCTTGTGCGCCAGTTTCTTAACTTCTTATATCTCCCACTGTTCCACTGATGTGATAGCAGTCATTCATTCGCACAGGAGGATTACTCAAAACTTCATCATCATACTTCGACATGAACAAACAGAAAGAATGCCACCTAGAACAGAGTACAAGAAATGGCCCTCTTCATCAACCGCCCCATATGCTCTCTGTAAAATTCAAGAAGTACTTCACGCCAATAGATACTTTACTTACTTTGTCACATATGTGTCCTGTGAATAAAAACACAGGAAAAAAATAGTGCTTCAGAGTCTGATCTGAAATTTCTCTTAACGAATCCCCTGGCATACTATCGGGTAATGGCAGCAGCAAAGGATCTGCCCATTGTTCAAGGATTAACTGTATCAGTTCCTCTGGAAAAAGAAATTATGAAAGCTGCAAGTTCCTCAGCTCCTCCTAGTGTGCTGTGATCAAGCCACGTAGGAATTAAACTATGACAAAAGCAGTCATTGTGTACATAAAATGTACAGAGCACAGGCCTTTAGAAAAACTTAACAATTCTTTGTCTTCATTAGTTCTTTGAGAGCATCTATAAATGAGGGATAAGTAGATACGACATAGCATCCTTAAAGTACTGTGAAGAACAAACTAGCATACTGGTGCTATGAAAGAGCAGCTGTGCTTTCGGGAGTTAGACATGCAGCCTACAGTAAACTTCAGATATGCCTGCAAGTTTTAAAAACAGAGAAATTGATAAAACTGACTTCAGTACATAGTTCCCGTATCTTGACCGGACTCTGGATGCACATGCACGGACTTTAGTGCATTCCGTACACAAGACATTTCAGAGGTATGTGACTGTGAAATAACACTTCTATGCATTTGTTATCTTTAGTTTCAAATACGATGTAAGAGTTTTTTGCAAAATGCCTGTGAATAGTGGCTGGCTACCTATCTAAATAGAGATGCAAATTGTTCTCTGATCTGCTGAGTCATGAAAGCAGTTGTTTGGGAAAACAAAAAGTCTAACTTACTTCTGCGTTCTATGGTTCACTTGAGCTACAGAAAGTCAACTTTAATTCCCAATGGTCTGTCTGGCCTTTTAGGCCTTCTTTTAACAGTCTAGAACAGTGGTTCCTAACTGTTGGACTTCAGTGGGTCCCCACTTAATCATTACTGGAACCTAGGGACACCTTCTGAATCATTATTGGAAAACAGTGCCCCCCCCCCTGGCTGAGTCAAACTCTGGCCTAAGTATTTTTGATGATTTGAACATCAAAGCCATAAACAAAAACAGAAACAAGCATTCACTAAACAGTTACGAAAATGATGTTATATTTTATTTAAAACACAAACAAATATAAAAAATACATTTTAATTTTAATGGGTAGGTTGGAGCTTTTCTAAATTCAATTGAGGTCACTTATCGTCCATATTATTTTCTGTCTGATGCATTTTTACCGCTCCTGCAAATCAGTCTGAAGATACTAATTTACTTTTTAGTCTCCCATTTCGAATTCCTTCACATTTACAGAATGTTTTAACATTTTCAATTTTACATTTTGTTTCAATATTTATAAATTCTTTACTAATCATTTAATATTATTTAATTTTCTAAGCAGTCGTAGATCCCCTGAGTAGGCTTCACAGACCCCCAGGGGTCCCTGCTAAATCACAATAGGGCCCACTTAATGCCTTCCTTTTAAAATGTGCATTTCAGTTTTGCATTTCTTTTCTAATGGTGACTTTTAACATGGATTTTCATTTATGCCATAATGTACTGAGAAATCACTGTACATGTAGCTTGTTTCCTGTAAGCATTTTTGCCACCCAGTCTGTACACTCTGCCCAAGGGTAAGTGCATAGAACCCTGAGTATTCTGATTGTCCGTGGAGACAGCTTCGCATTTGCAGACATATCATAGCATCAAGTCTGCACCTCTGCTGCAGTGTGACACAAACTATGTTTGTATTTTAAAAATTTCCTCAGTGCTACACTTTGCAGAGGAGCACTTCCGCTTGGGATTATCCTGGAATATGGCCCTCAGTGCTGAGTATGCCACTTGGCTGACTCTGATCCTGATTCTGACCTCTATCTTGCACAGGACAATAGCCTGTACTACACCAGACTGGTTTACTGGCTTCCCGTTTCTTCTTAAACTGGTATGGGTTGGTGGGGATCAGGCTGTCCCATTTGACCTGGTAGAGGGTGCTCCCACTGTGCGCTCAATATAGAAGGTAGTAACGATAGGAGTAGTTAGTAACAGATAGGAATTTACCAACTCCATAACATTACCATGGTTGAACTGTTTATATTTTTAGCCATTTTCTTAATGGTGGTTTCCATGCTTTATCTCGTTTGCCTAATAATTACAACTCATGTTTTTATATGCAAGAATGTGATTGTTACAACAAATGTTCTAAAAGACATTTCTGCATCTTTCTTATGTCACATCTTGGGTACGCTGAGTGATGACGAAAGGGTAGATCTGTTTACACGATTTCCTTGGGAATCTGAGTAATCATGTTCGAGGTCGCAAAAAAACATCTGGTACCCTGGTGTGTTTAGATTCTGATGGGCCATACAAGTGAATAAATGGGGAGTTAGTTTTGGTGTGAAACTATTTTGGCTACATAATATTTTTTTCTGTTTAGCATGTCTAGACGTTATCAAAGGAACTATGCACTGATACTGACTTCTCTTAAAGATGTTTCCAGTCAGTTTGAGGTCGAAACACATCAGCAATTATTGGAGTGAGAGAGGTGGTAGAGACATTTTTCCTTTCATTAAAAAATGACATGTCTCCAGGCCTATTGAGAAATAAGGAAGAAAAGCCTCAGAGAAATTTGACTCTTCCTTAACTAGCTCCCCGCTTCACAGCAAACGTTTGGAACACTATTGAACTGTTACAATTAGCTAACCCTAAAACTCTAGTTTGCATGGGTAGCCCTTTAATTTATGTTCCTGGACAAAATAACTCCATACAGTTCTGTTTATTGTCTTTATTCGTGTTTTTCTTCTGCACTTTTCTTATTAATGTATTTTTTGTTGATTAGAAAAAGATCTTGTGTAACTTGAGGTTCATTGGTGTTCATTGCAACAAATATTTGAAATACATAATTTGAATATACATCGTATAATACCCACAAGACTTGTGGGCTGTTTTGTGTATTGACAATGACTGATGACTATTTAAATATTATAACTGCTTTAAACTCCCGCTGGATAAGCTTTAGCTTCTCACCACTGCTACCCCTAGAGAGCTTTTGCTATCTGGACACCTAAACACTATTACTAAGGGTTGCCTGGACTCAGTAGAGGATGCCACAGGTGTACACAGTAAACTGAGCCAGCCTTCTACACCGTATAACAGAGCTACTGATCTGGGGTCTATAGTTTCCTTGAGAGCTGCCATAGCTAACAATGAAAAAATATTCATGAATTCTTCTTTAGGCAGCATTACTGTAGAAACGTCTGAAAGATCAATGTGAGCACACTTTAAGGCTTTTGCGAGATGTGATATTTCAACACACAATTTAGTCTGTACGTGGTGGGACATGAGAGAGAAGTTAATGTGAAGGGATTCCTTTTCCGGATACTTTTCTAGATTGTATTCCTGTCTGTCACCTCCGTGTATGGGAATGCTCACGTTGACTCCTTTTCATAAGTGTTTTGTATTTGAGTGTGGTTCTAAAGCAATTTACAAATGGAATAAAAAGGTTTATTGCAGAAGGAATTTTGACACAAAAAAGCCATACCCGAGCAGACTCTATGAAGTCATATAACCTTCTCCCTCATCATGACATTCTAAAGGATTCTCAAGAAGTCATCATTCCACACTGGCTCACCTGATAATATGTACAGTAGTCTGGGACCAATACATTATTAACAAGATGCAACACCTCCCCTTTTTTATGTAAACACAAACTAAAATTTGCTGTATAATCTCATAGTCTCATCCTACACAACGTTAAAGAAAGTACTAGATTATTTACATTAAGGGCATACATAAACAAGAAGGAATAAAGAAGATAAAAGCAAATATCAAACCACCAATAAAACAATGGATTCAAATCGTAAACGTAATGCACAAATTAGCATGTAACAAAATCACAAATCAATAAATCTTCTACCCTTCTATTATGTGTCTACCCCTCACACTGGTAATTTGTGCATTACAGTCTTTGCTGTCCACATTAGCAAATGCAATTGATGCATCTTTAATCTTCTAAAGAACCTGACACCTGTACACCTTTCTCACATTCCAAACAGACGTTGCCACCTTTGTCAAACACTGTATTACTGTATGCCCAAATCACTGGCTTCTTTCTGAAGATTCATGCCTTACTTTTCCATTTCCCTTTCTTTCATCTTTATTTGTATCCTGTAGGAAAGTGCCCCTTTTGGCATGATTACCCTCCACTTTCTGCCTAGTATTGATGCTAATTTGACTGTGTGTGTGCTTGGATCCTGCTAACCAGGCCCCAGTACCAGTGTTCTTTCCCTAAACTGTACCATTGTTTCCACAATTGGCACACACCTGGAACACAGCTAAGTCCCTTGTAAAAGGTACCAGAGGTACCAAAGGCTCTTTGGCCAGGGAGGGTCCCTAAGGACTACAGCATGTACTGTGTCACCCTAGGGGACCCCTCACCAACCACATGCACACTGCCATTGTAGATTGTGTGTGTTGGTGGGGAGAAAAAGGTAAAAATCGACATGGCACCCCTTCCAGGGTGCCATGCTCACAAACCACTGCCTGTGGTACAGGTAAATCACCCCTCTAGCAGGCCTTACAGCCCTAAGGCAGGGTGCACTATACCGCAAGTGAGGGATAGCTGCATGAGCAATATGCCCCTACAGTGTCTAAGTTCATTCTTGGGCATTATAGGTGCATTGCGGCCATATTAAGTACATGGTGTTTGTCATTACGAACTCCACAGCTCCATGATGGCTTCTCTGAAGACTGGGAAGTTTGGTAGCAAACTTTTCAGCACAGTAAACCCAAACTGATGCCAGTGTTGGATTTATCGTAAAATGCACCCACAGGGCATCTTAGAGATGCCCCCTGTATTTTACCCAACCCCTTAGTGTAAGGGTGACCAGTCTGCCACTAACAGACAAGTTTCTGACCCCATGCAGCAAGAGCCTTTGTGCTCTCTGGGTTCAGGAACAAAGCCTGCTCTGGGTGGAGGTGCTTCACACCTCCCCACTGCAAGAACTAAAACACTTGACGGTGAGCCTCAAAGGCTCAGGCCTCCTGTTGCAGTGCCCCAGGGCACTCCAGCTAGTGGAGATGCCCGCCCCTGGACCAAGCCCCACTTTTGGCGGCAGGTCCGGTTGGAAATTTAGGTAAAACAATGAGGAGTGACCACTACAGCTAGGACCCCCAATAAGATGTCCAGAGCTGAAGTGACCCCCTCCTTGCAGAATCCTCCATCTTATTATGGAGGAGAGAGATCAATAAGGATAAAAATGTGCCCCCTCCCCAAAGGGAGTGGGCATAGGAAGTGTGTAGTCACCCTCAAGGACAGTAACCATTGGCTACTGCCCTCTGACCCCTGCAAGACCCCTAAATCTAGTATTTAGGGGCACCTCTGAACCTTTCTCACCAGAGTCCTGGCGACCTCAAGAAGAATGAAGGAAGGTGAAACAAGGACTGGAAAGCAGACTGCCAGCATTGAAGGCTCCAGACAACAACTGACTTGGCCCCAGCAATACCGACCTGCCTGCAGCTTCAAGACTCCTGCTACAAGAGGGCAAAGTGTCCTTCAGGACCAGTGGCCGCTACAAACCCTCAGAGGACTGCCTGCCCAGCAGAGGACCAAGAACCCCTGAGGACAGCGGCCCTCTCTGGAAGAAACCTCCAAAAAGGACTCCAGATCCGCAAGCCCTGCCCACTTTGCACCCAACGCCCATGGCCCGAGGCCAGGTGGCACACCTGTCCAGAGAAGATCCCCAGGAGATGCTGACCTTGAGTCCGCTCCAGGCCAGCATGACTATGCCTGCAGCCTGAATCTAGAGGACACCCTGACCGTGACCAGATCTGATGAAGATTCCCATCGCCCAACGAGACCCTTGCACCCGCAGTCCGCTGGCCTTGGAGAAACCAAACAACGGTCCAGCAATGCCCATCGGATGTCTCTCCTGCTTTTCCAGCCTTTGGCATTAAGTCCTGTACTTACTTGTTAACTGTGCTAAGACTCCCCCTGCCCCACTAGGGCTCTATTGACTCCTATGAAAAAAATCCAAATTTTGAAATTGAAAAGTTATGTGCTTGTACATTTCTTTAGCTACAAAAACCAAAGTACATTTGATACATATGCTTGATACCTATTTACAACTCTACTTACCTGCAAAAAAGACCTTCTGGTTATAGTAATAAAGTAGCAAAATATATTTTTGCTATATAAAAACAATTGGCCTGGAGTTAGTCATTGAGTGTGTGCCTCATTTCTTGATTGTGTGTGTACAACAAATGCTTTGCACTATCCTCTGATAAGCTTAACTGCTCAACCACACTACTGCAAAAGAGAGCATTATTATTATCTACATTAGCCTCTGTTAAGCCTCTGGGGGAACCCCTGTACTCTGTACGCACCATACCTCACTTTGGTATAGTATGTACAGATTCAGCTTCCTACATACCCAATCTATGAACTAGATTTACCACTAGTATGCATTACATGCCTCAGCCAATACTTTTCCTGTCTCTGATACACAGTGCTCTCAATCGCCTTACATATGTACAGTCATACTCCACTCCACTCCAACTAATCCATTATGGACAAATTTTAGAACAGGTTATATGACTTTCTGAAAGATAAAACGGAGATTCCTTGTAAAAGAATGCTTTGTACATCTTTCTAAATTCTTCTGTACTATTGAAATTGTTTTTCACCAGCTGATGTCTGCTTTTGTTCACCATACAATAAAATTCTTCAAACAGCCCAGTTCCTCCTGGACATTATAGAGAGTTGTGAAAATGGTTTATCCCATAATTGTTTAAGAAATGTCTCATTTAATTAAATACAAACTTTGAACCATTGTCTATTACCATCTCCCCTAGATATCTTTCCCTTGCAGACATTTGCCCCACAAATTGATGCACTAACTTCACCAGTCTTACAAGTTTTACTTCTGCCCACTTTGAGCAATAGTAGCACATATATTCCTCTCAACCTTAGGCACTTGTGTGGCCTCGTAATGTTCATGCCAATACATTGCTGTGCTCTCTGTGGGCATTAGGCTGGTACAATACTAGTTACCATCACGGCCTGTGATTTAGTACTTCTTGTTCAAGACAGCAACTCACAAACCTTTCTATGTCCTTTTCCATCCCCAGTTACCTAATAATCGGACCTCAGCCATCACTTTATCAAAGACATGCCTTCATGACCCTCCTGTAACAATTTCACCAGCCTCCTTCTGAGCACAAACTGTACCACAAGCTTATCTTACTGTTTTTCACCTCTGGGAGGGGAGCGGATCGCCGCCTTGCCGACCTTAACGAGATGAGAGACCCCCGTGTGGAGACAGCAGGCACATTGAGGAGGGGCTGATCAGGTGCCAGATTGCCAAAAAGACAGGAATTCTAGAACTGGCACAGCCAGGGTAGAAAGTTAACATTGGACTGCCTGACCTTAAGATGGCGCCTGCAGCCAGAATGGGCCAGGCCGACTGAGGCCACCTGTTCGCTCATTGGGAGGACCCGGGGCCAAGGCGGCCTCTTCAAGGTTGCAGCAGATCGAGGCTCAGCACAGGGATGAAAATGAACTACCGGGAACAAGAGTTAAAATAACAGCAGTCCAGCAAAGATGTTACTTATGTGGAAGAGAATGAGGGAGCAATCCACGGGGGTTCTTCTGGAATCGAACAGAGCTGTTTTCACAGTGAAAAAAGCTGATAGTAGAGACCCTCCTACTGCAACTCACAGGACAATGGCATATTTAACATCCACAGCAAGGTGCAGAATTGTAGGTTCTGAGGGGGAAGCCTTAAGGACACAGCTCTGTGGAGCCTGGACATGGTGTGGCACTTGTTCTTCACCCTATCAAAAGAGCGACTTATTAGTATCTGTCACACAATAAGACACAGTCTAATAGGGTGTCAAGCTACCTTGCCTCTGCTGAGACCCTACCAGACTACGTGGCTCGCTCGACAGGAGAACCTATGGTGCTCACAAAAGAGGATCTCCCAGGCTCCCTGTGTGAATTCAAAACTGAGTTGAGGGAGGAACTCAAGACCGACATTACGGCCACTTTTGAGACTTTTAAAGATGAGATTAACTCCTGTTTGACCACTCTCCAAGCAGACATAGATTCGATAGGCACGCACACAATAGATCTGGATACTGAAGTTCAGAATCTGTAGCAAAAGATTCTTCCAGTGACAGGAGAAATAGATGTCCTTCATTCTCAACTACAGACCACGCTCCTAAAGTGTGAAGACTTGTAAAACCACTCACTTCGGGACAATAGAAGGGTGTGGGTCCCGGAGGAGGCCAACGAGGACCCCGATCTTAAAGCCTTGATAGTGGGGTTGTTCTCTGAGATCTTAGGTGACAATCACCCAAATGTGCAGTTAGAACGGGTGCACTGAGTGGGTATATGCTCCCCCGGAGATGGGAGAAGCCCAGAGATATTCTAGCTAAGGTTATGTCATTCAAGGTCAAAGAATTAATACTCCAAAAAGCTCGAAAACGGGATGCTGTGAGTTTTCAAGGAGCAAGCTGTTCCTTATTTCAAGATGTCGCTCTGGCTACGCTGGCATGCAAACAACAGTTTTGTCCCATTAAGGGGGCCCTCCAGTCCAAGAACATCAAATATAGGTGGACATTCTCGTTTGGGATCGCATTGGAGATGCACACCAAAACATACCATTGTGTGGATTTTGATGATGTTGCCTCACTGTTGGGAATCCCCAGAGTTGACTCATTGAATATTGTGAGACAAAAGGATGCGCCATCAGGGAGATCTGGGGAAGGCGGGCCACCAATTTGTGGCACCAACAGAAGAGGGGAAGAGAACCCACAAAACATAAGGAGGTGAAGGGTCCTTCGTCACACAACCTTATTGGAACTTGGACTGGCTGGATTGCGGCTGAGGACCTCCATGAAATAGTTTCTTATTCATCCTGGAGAAGCCTATCAACTCATATGCTGATTCTGGAACACCCAGGTCTGGGGGGATTGGACCCGGGGTGCCCTGGAAAGGTATAGCACTCATGTTCTTCATCTGATGGCTCTTTGTGAGAAACCTAGCAGCTTAGGGTAAAAGCCCTGTGAAAGCTTATGGCAACCAGCGGGGTACGTGGGTGGGTAACGGTCCACTGCCCGTTTAGAAGGAAATTAGTCAATATACCCAATGACAATGTCGCAATTTAGATTTTATATTTCTTGTTTGAAAAAAATAATTTGAACAATGTTTATTGTTATGGATGTTCCTTTTATTGGGGGGGGTGTATTTAAGTATTTGTGGAAATTACTGAGGGGCCAAAATAGAGGGGGAGAAGAAACAAACAAATATACTTCCCTTCCAATATTTTATTATGAGCACTAGAGGGCAAGGCCCTACAATCAGCAGTTTTGGATCCCCAGTATGGCCCTAAATACGTTAACGTGGAATGTAAAGGGGCTGAATTCACCAAATAAATGCTCCCAACTGTGGAAATATATTAGCGACCACCATTTTAATATTATTGCCCTTCAGGAAACACATCTTAAGCGAGGGAATGACCAGCACCTCGACCAGCATAGGTACCCGCCTATTTACCACTCTTTGGCTACCACTAAACATATTGGAGTGGTGCTGCTTTTCCACACCTCGGTTCCCTTCCAGATTCAAGGTAGTAAGACCGACAGGGAGGGAAAGTTTTTATTGGTTAATGGTCTTCTTAGAGGGAAACTATATACTATAGCTTCTCTATATGCCCCCAGTTCTGGTCAGTCCACATTCTTACAGTCTGTTATGGCAACACCTGGAGAATTTGCAGAAGGGGGACATAATTTTAATGGGGATTTGAATGTAATCTGGAACCCAGCATTAGACTCCACGCATCCCTATAGAACTTCAGGGGCGAGTTTTCCAATTCCTTAAAATCCATGCTAGAGGAATTAGGCCTCCTAGACTTGTGGCGCACCCGTAATCCTACCACAAAGGACTATGCCTTTTTTTCTCACATGCACAGATCATATTCCACGATTGACCACATGTTTGCTAGCCAATGCCCCCAACCCGCGGTTAAGTTAGCGAACATCCACCCCATCCTCCTATCCATCCATGCTCCCCTTAAGGTTATCTTCGAATAGCCTGCTCCGAAGTCCCAGTTAATGGATGGTATTTTCCCAATGGTCTTCTGAGAGATAGACAATTCAGAGACTAACTTAGAAAGACACTAAGGGAATTCTTTGTTCTTCATGCATCTTAATGACTCTAAAGACACTTCCTATTCCACGACCTGGGATGCTTTCAAGGCAGTTGTATGGGACAAATGTATCTGACTAATGACCTCATTACATTGACAAAAACTCTTGTCTGAGAAAGCCCACAAAACTATACCTTCACTGCATTTGCAAAGGAAAGTAGTATCCTTAAAAGGTAAACCTCATGCGATCTATGCCAATAGGGCTGAACAGACACTCTGATGCCTGAAGCAAACAACTTACGAAAAGGGCAACAAGATAGGCCCTCTGTTAGCGAGCCAATAACGGATGAAGCAGGAAAAGGAATATATAGAACTGATCAGGGACTAAGAGGGCAGGATGCAGTACCAGGAGGAGGGGAAAGCCCAAGTATTTAGAAAGTTTTATAAGGGACTTTATACTGCTGACCCAGTGCATGTGGATGATCAAACTTCCTATCTCGACTTAGTTGACTTGTTACAGGTTCCCAGGGACATTGTCGGGGATTTTAGCCCCAACACGAGAGAGGATGTGTAAGTAGTCATTGATTCTCTCAAACTTAATAAATCTACAGAGCCTGATGGACCCAATGCACAAAACTTTTAGCTCTGACTTGACGCCGTATTTTACCACATTGTTTAACCATATAGGGGACGTAGTAGCAATATCGCCCTCCATGAGCAAAGATATGGTCACAGTCCTCCCCAAATCCGGAATGGTTTGCCTCTTATAGGCTGATTGCCCTTCTTAATTTAGACGCAAAAATCTATACAAAAATTCTGGCCCCAAGATTGGAATCTCTTCTCCCTGATCTGTTCCATCCAGATCAGTCGGGCTTTATTAAAGGCTGCCAAATGCATGATCATTTGAGACACGTGACCCATCTGATCACTAAGGGGAATAAGAAAAATATCCCTGCAATATTATTAGCGTTAGATGCTGAGAAAGCTTTAGACCTTGGTGACAGGTGGACTGGTCATTCCTGGTTGCTACTCTCCGGCAGTTTGGGTTTGGCGAATCAAATCAAATCATAACATTTATAAAGCGCGCTACTCACCCGTGAGGGTCTCAAGGCGCTAGGGGGATGGGGTTACTGCTGCTCGAAGAGCCAGGTCTTGAGTTGCCTCCGGAATGCGAGGTGGTCCTGGGTGGTCCTGAGGTTGGTGGGGAGGGAATTCCATGTCTTGGCCGCCAGGTAGGAGAAGGATTTCCTACCTGCCGTGGTGCGGCGGATGCGAGGGACGGCGGCGAGAGCGAGGTTGGTGGAGCGAAGTTGACGGGTGTGTGTGTAGAAACTGAGGCGGTTGAGGTATTCGGGTCCCTTGTTGTGGAGGGCTTTGTGTGCGTGGGTGAGGAGTCGGAAGGTGATCCTTTTGTTGACGGGAAGCCAGTGCAGGTGTCTCAGGTGGGCGGAGATGTGGCTGTTGCGGGGTATGTCAAGGACGAGGCGGGCGGAGGCGTTTTGAATTCGCTGCAGACGTTTCTGGAGTTTAGCGGTGGTTCCTGCGTATAGGGTGTTGCCGTAGTCCAGGCAGCTCATGAGGAGGGCGTGGGTCACGGTCTTTCTGGTGTCGGCGGGGATCCAACGGAAGATCTTTCGGAGCATGCGGAGGGTGAGGAAGCAGGAGGATGATACGGCGTTGACGTGTTTGGTCATGGTGAGAAGTGGGTCCAGGATGAATCCGAGGTTGCGTGCGTGGTCTGAGTGGGTTGGTGCGGTGCCAAGGTACATAGGCGAATAGTACATTGACAGGATTATGGCCATCTATGCACATCCTCAGTCCTGAGGTCATCTTAAACGGTACTGCCTCAGAGTTTTTTATGCTGAAGTGGGGGACTGCTCTATAATCCATCTTGCTGTTTGCGCTCAGTATAGAGCCATTGGCAGCTAAGGTCAAGGCCAATCCAGGTATTGAGGGGATTCATTTTGGGGCTTATAAGCATAAACTCTACCTATTTGTGGATGACGTCTTACTAGCTCCAAGTCACCCCACAGCTCGCTTCCTGCTCTCCAACAGGACCTGCAAGACTACGAGGCAGTTTTGGGATTCCGAGTTAATATCCATAAATCTTACCTGCTTAATTTGATGATCCCCCTCACCAGAAATGAAGAGCATTGCCTCCCAGTTCTTCTTTCAATGGGCCAAGAAAGAGATTATCTATCTGTGGGTGAAGCTCACCCCAAAAGTAGAGACCCTATATAAAGCAAACTATCCTCCTTTGCTGCGTCACCTGAAGGCAGATATTAAACGTTGGGCGCTGAGTTACCTCACCTGGAAAGGGTGCATAAACGCGATCAAAGTAACAGTGTTACCACGCATTTGTTTCAAGGGCTCCTGATAGAGGTACCTAGATATTTTTTTAATGGAAATACACTCCCTGATAACGAGGTTCGTGTGGCGTGCCCGTAGCGCGCAACTCTCCTATAGAGTTCTGACTCGCCCAAGGAAATCTGGGGGCCTATCATTACCAGATGTTCAAAATTACTATTGTGTGGCACAACTCCGAGCAATATCTGAATGGTCACTCAGTGAGTCAGACAAATTATGGCTCCACATGGATAGAGCAGTGATGTGGCGGACAATATTGGATGTGTTGTGGAAGCCTCAGCAGGATCGTCTGCGCAATGCTTACCTGAGTATATCCACGACCTCCACACTTAAAGTCTGGGACACAGTGACTAAGTCATATCATTGGACAACCATTACTTCTCTACATACCCTTATTCATTACAGTGCGGCCTTCTCCTAGGTTCCTGGCAGGAAGGAGGCTGCTTAATGATTTCTGATTTGTTTACGGGACAGATCTCCTATCGTTTGAGAATTGCTGCTTGGACTTTAAGCTACCTGCTTCTGAGTTTTTTCATTATACCTAGCTGAAACACTGGATGTCACAACCTAGTATTAGTTTTGCAGCCTCAAGGGACTTGCTACCAGTGGAGCAATTTGTTCGACAGGCTGGGGCTTCCTGTAGCTGTATCTATCTCTGCTCTCTATGCCTTATTACTGGCAGCAGTCTGTCCAGCCACCCCCCCACCCCCACTACTGCCACCACATCACATTTTGGGACTGAGTCCTTGACACGTCCATAACCAAGCTATACAGAGACATTCTTAAGTTTAATAGATCCATGGGGCTCTTGGGGCACATTTTAAACTTCTCTATGATTTGTATTTGTACCTTGAGAAACTGAAAAAGATTCACTTTGACACACTCGATAACTGTTGGCGGGGATGCTGGATAATGGGAAATTTCCACCACATATGGTGGGATTGCCCGACAATACACCCCTACTGGAACAAAATATTGGCACTAATTAAATACATTTTAGGCTGTCCCTTCACTAATAAGCTGAAGTGTGTGCTATTGGGTCTCTGTGACCCCTCCTTGACACATCAGACAAAAGGGTATCGTTCAATCATGTGGCTCTGTTAAAGGGCAGCTAAGATGGCCCTCACAGCAGCATGGAGGAAGCCTGAGGCCCCTTTTATGTCACAATGGCATACTAGGCTTTGGGAAGTATTTTTCATGGAGCATTTGGCCGATGTGTTGGCAGACAACATTGCAAGTTTTGACTACATCTGGGGACCCCTGGTGCAGTTCCTCTCAAGGGGGCTCTGCTTTTCTCTTGTCATCCCCGCACAAGGGCGCTTCATCTATTCCAGATTTAGGAATTCCCTTGTACTCTCTCCGCACTTGAGCTTTGCGACCTCTGGTGATAAACCTCCCCATAGATGGGACTCCATTCTTAATCCCACCTCTCCATACCAACTGGTTAGGTGTTTTATTGTTTAAAATGTTAGTGTAATCCTTGTTAGGATACTTAATTATACTATGGTACTATATTTCATATTGTAACTCACTGACAGATGGACAAGATGTTTGCTACCAAACTGTACTTCATGATAACTGTAAACCTTTTTGTGATACTATCTGTAGCTTCACTTGGCTCCTGGCCCTAATGTCAATGTACTGATGTTTGTACCACTTGAACTACAATGAAGAAAGTTTGACAAAAACAAATGAAACAGAAACTCAGGGGATCAGGCTGCCAGTGTCCAGGACTTCAGGGACAGAGATTTACCTGAACCCCTCCCCCCCAGCAGCTCTCACAAAACTGCTTTCAGTCATGCTTGACAGCACACAACCCATGCGGTGTGAGAGTGCATCACCTTTGACTTCCGTTGATGGAGGGGCACCAGTGGGTGCTCAAGAATGTGAAACATAGTTATTCCCTACTCCAATCACATCCCTTGGAGATGCCACCCAATCCACAACACCTCCTGGAAGACCATGTGTCCATCCTCCCAGGGGAAGTTCAGTCTTTCTTGGCCAAGGGAGACATAGAATGTCCTGCATCAGAGATCGGGACTGGCTGTTATTCCTGTATCTCTTGGTGCTGAAAAAGGACTGAGGCTTATTCCCCATCATTGATCGTCCACCTTCTGAACTTTTTCTTTGGGAAGGGCAGGTTCAAAATGCTAACCCTGGTCTAAGTTCTGGTTGCCCTGGTTCCAGGAGACTGGATGGTAGCGTATGATTTGCAGGACGCCTATTGCCACATTCTCATTCTGCAGTCCAACAGGTGTGATCTGCAGTTTCAGGTAGGCCAAGAGCACCTTCAGGTCTCATTGATCTGCTTTGGCCATACCAGTGCACCTTTGGTGTTCACAAAGGTGATGATGGTGGCCACAGACCATCTGCGGAGGTTGATACCAGTCTTGTCATACCTCGATGACTGGTTGCTGAAGGCAGGCTCGCCTTAAACAGTTATACACCACCTTCAGATGGTAGACGACCTGTTGACATCATTGGGCTTTTCCATCGATGTGCCGAAGTTAAACTTGACTCCTTCACAACGACACCCCTTGAAGGCATCCTGGGTATGGTGCTTTTTCAAGCCTTGCCGCTGCCTCAACAAGTCCAGGATATTCAAGCCATGATTCCGATGTTTCAACTGTCTACCTGTCTCCATGAGAGCAGCTCTGAGGCTTCTTAGCCTCTTGATGTCCTGCTCATTGACCGCACCAGTTGACACGTATGGGCTCTGCTTTAGGATCTGAAGTCTCAGTGGGCTCAGCACCAAGAGAACCTTTCGGATTCCATCCAGGTGTCAGTAGGCATTGCAGAATACCTGCAATGGTTGCTGTTTGACAGAAGTTGGATTATTTTGTCTCTCTCTATAGCCCATCAAGCCCTTGCTGTGATGACTGTTGAGTTATCTTTTGGCCCGTTCGGCTTTCCAACTGTTGCTCGATAAGCCATCCCTTTTCAAATCACCGGTAGTGATGAGTTTCTTTAAAGGATTGACCTGGCGTGGCCAAGATGGCAAGGGTGTAAGATGTGTCTTAAACCCCCTTCCTCACCACTGACCGGTATGTACAGACCCCACTGAACGGCATCCATACTTGGCTCAGGCATCACCCCTAAACTTGTGCCCCATTACAGTGGATCCATACCGACACAGACACCACAGAGCAGATTGTGATGCGGAGGGGAAGCAGCAGAGCCACCGTTGTCTGACCCAAGATGGCGGGCGCCGCATAGCTGCAGAGGGGGCCTGGGTGGTTCTCCCTGCTCTGAAGTCCCAAGTGCACAGATCTTCGAGAGCCGGCCCCTACCTTGGGACCGGAGGCACTGCCCTGAGCTGGACCCCATTTGGCGGGAACTGCGAGCTGCAGAGTCCTCTCGCCCCCTGGGAGGAGTAGACACCGGGCTCTCGAGAGGCCAGAGAGCGTGGGAAGTGCGTCTCTCGGTGACAGCACAACAGGCTGGGCATAGGAGCAGGGCCCCACATCGACATGACTGTGCACAAGCTGCTGCTCATAGTGGCGGAGGAAGAGAGGCCCAGGCCGGGCGGTCTCCCCGATGTGACCCTGGTGGTCTGGTCCAGCCCTCTTCTATGTAATCGTCAGATCCTGGTGACCTGCCATGCACACTGGCTGACAACTGGGTTCACATGGCCTGCCCTTGGAGTCGCGGCCCGCTAAGAATGGTGCTGGGTCGTACTTTCGAGAGGACTGACGTTGCTGGGCCCTGGGAGCCTCGGGGACGAGCTGCAACACAACAGATGGATGATGCGCCCTAGAGGACTTTGAATGCCACGTGCGGCCCCATTGAGGAGGGGGACCGCTGTTACGCTGGGCGGCAGCAGACCATAACCAAACTACAACTCACGGAGAACAAGATGACCACTGTCCATACTGAAGGTAGGCCACAGTGATGCAAATCTGTTCCTTCAGCGCTGCATATGAGCTGCTGGGGATTGAGACCAACACCTCTGGAGTGGCACCACCTGACCCTAAGATGGCAGAGAAACCCAAATTTCCCCCAGAGACATAGGACTGGTCCCAGACACTATGGCCCAGGAGAGAAAAGCTGTCATAGAGAACTTGAACAGGGACCCTGACAACTGACCAATAGAACAGCACCTTTGAGCCTTGACAGTGGTTGATATCGGCACTTGGAGAGGGGATCCGGAACGGAGAGAAGCCATCGGTGATGGAAACTATCTTGGCCAAGGTCCTAATCTCACAAGCCACCACTGGAATGCTTGTACCTCCATCAGGAGCTCTACCCTTGCCAGAGACATTAATTTTTGTTGTTGTTGATACTTTGAGGGGTTGCTTGGAGGGGGTACTTGTGGGAAGCAGGCCTGGTGTGTGGTGTTTACACCTTATACCAGGTCCAGGCAACCCCTGTTAGTGAGACAGTGTCTAGGAAGCCAGGGCTCTCTAGTGGTAGCTGTGGTGAGCAGCCAAGACCTACTCCTCCTCCTTGAGACTCTTTGCACTAACCCCCTGGGAGTAAAAGTGGGCCTACTGGTTTGTCCCCCCTTTTCACTGCCATGAGTGCTCCCTGCGTGGTTTGTGTGTTCCGCAGTTTTTCCATGACCTTCCACAGTGAAGTCTAGGTCTACCCTTTGTAAGACTGGAGGGTCAGTCTCTCCCTCCTGCTCTTCCTGCACTGCAGTGCTCTGGCTTTCAGCCTGGAGGAGCAGTCCTAGAAGGAGAGATTTGTTGGGATTTCTCTCTGTCTACATCTTCCTAGAAGCACACTTCTCTCTCAACTCCTGAAGAGTAGGGCTCTCATACTGAGAGTCTCGGACCTGAGCTGTGTTTTCTACTGAAGACATTTCCCTAGAGTAGTGTGGGTGCACCTACCTACTCAAAGTAACTAGGCTTTCTAAAGAGTTTAGAGAAAGGGCTATACCAGACCCCCAGCTTACCTAAACTAGAAGTCTAGTGATCCTAACTACTAACTGTATTGTACGCTATAGACTAGTGATAGACTTTCCTGTGGAAAGCTACCAATGACAGAATGGTAAGGCAATTGCAAGTCTTATCCCACCGCTGCCACCAATGTAGGAAACTGGCCTGGTGTGTGGTGGACACCTATGGTGTTTACACCTTATACCAGGTCCAGGCAACCCCTATTAGTTAGTGAGTCAGTGTCCAGGAAGCCAGGGCTCGCTAGTAATTGCTGTGGTGAGCAGCCAAGACTTACCTAGGAGGATTATAAAGCACTTGCAATACCACAGCAGTCACACAGTAACTTATCACACATGAAAGGAACCACACAGTGTTGCAAAAATAAAGGTACTTTATTACAGTAACACTGAACTAGATTACTTATAGGCAGTCCCCCAACTGGAGGTAAGTACGCACTATTTATGCATGGTAAGTGTTGGGAACTAGCATAGAAAAACAACAAGTATTAGCAAGAAATAGCAGAAAATACCCAGGGCCCTATAGAGGGGGCCAAACATATACTAAAATAGTGGAATGCGAAGGTAGGTCCCCACCCAAGGATGTGGAATACTTAGTAGGGAGCTGGGAAAACTTTGGGCCCCAAGAGGTCAGTACCTAAGTGACCCCCAGCAGGCCAGGAGAGCAGAGGTAAGTTACCTAGTCTTCCCAAAGACTAACAAGGTGACTAGGAAAAGGAAGATTGCAAGACCAGGGCCGGTCCAGTGGAACCCAGCGGTAGATTCTGAAAGTAGAGGACCTGCAAGAGAAGGAAACAGAGTCCAGTCCATGCAGGAGTGTCCAGGTGGAGCAGGAGCCACTACCCACCCTCTGGTGGATTAAGGTCCGTGACGACGAGGGAAGATTAAGATCAGCTGTGGAGACCAGGAGCTGTAGGGAGGGTCTTGGAGTCATGCAGATGATGTGCCATGCTGGTCGCAGATGGTCAGTAGTCAGGAGGACCTCCAACAAGCCTTGGCAAATGCAAATCTGGGCAGAAGAGGATTTTCAGAGAACAAGAGGACCAGCAAGGTCCAGGGGATTCGACCCTTGGAAGGAAGTCCGGGCTGACTCTCAGCAGTTGGTAGAGTCAGCAGAAGCAGTCGTAACCCCCACAGGCAGCAGATACAATAAGTTGCAGTGAGGCCCAGTTAGCACATCTGGAGGAGTCCCACATCATTGGAACAGCAGACTGTCCTTGCAGGGACGAAGTGCTGGATGCCGGGGCTACTCTGAGTCTGAAGTTAGTGTCCTACAAGGAGAGGCAAGGGCTTACCACCTCCCAAGTTGGACAGAGGGCAGAGAGGACCAGGAGGACCTCTCAGGTCCACCACCTGTGTTGGAGGATCTACGCAGTTGCTGTGGAGAGCAGATCTCAGCAGCTAGATGCTGTTGCCTTAGGTGTCTGCAGATGCAGGGGAGTGACTCCTTCACTCCAAGGGAGATTTCTTCTTGCTTCTTTGGTGCAGCTGAAGTCTTGCTGACCCCAGAGGATGCACAGCTGTGGAAATGTTGCAACTAGTGGAAGGAGCCTAAGAAACAATATTGCAAGGCGAGGTCATCTCTTGAGGTGCAGGCTTGTTTGGTTCCTGTGAAGTCCAACAGGGGTTCCGGTGGCCTGAGCAGAAGAAGTATATGCAGATGCATCCTGGGGGAGTCTTACACGCCTAATCTGGGGGGACACCCACAAGGGAGTCCCTAAATAGCACTAACAGGGATTTGGTCACTCTGCAGGGTGACCACCTGTCAGTGGTTCACTGATGTCAGTCACCTGTCCCGACCAACCAGATGCTCGAAGGGGCCTCTGCACATCTTGTTTCCTAGATGGCAGAATCAAGTGGTCACTCCCTTTTCCTTTGTCCAGTTTCACACCAGAGCAGGGACTGGAGGTCCCTGGACTGGTGCAAACCGGATTATGCAAGGATGTGCCCTTCAAAGCAAGCCAGTGGGGTGGGGAGGCTACCCCTTGTAACACCCATTTTCAAGGGACAGTATGTTGCTGCCTCCTCCCACAGGAAATCCTTAGTTCTGTCTTCCCTTGCTTCAGCTGGTCAAGCAGCAGGAGGGCAGAAACTTGTCTGAGTGGCTGCAGCAGCGTGGGCTTCCCACAAAGCCTGGAAGACTGGTAAGAGCAATACTGGGGGTCCTACAGGGAGCCCCCAGAGTGCATGGAATCATACCACCAATACTGACATTAGTATTGAGGTATGATTCTGACATGTTTAATACCAAACATGCCTAGGTTCGGAGTTAGTTATGTAGCTGGACCACAGGTAGTGAGTGATCTGTGGTCAGTACATGTGTAAAATGGCTTCCCCGCACTTACGAGGTCCAGTGCATTGGAACTCGAGTTCGTATGGGGCACCATCATACACGGGAACCTACCCTCTGGGCTAGGAGGGCCTACCATGGGGTGATTTACAGTGACCTTGTGCAGTGACCAGCAGGGGTAGCCATGCTGTTATTTTGCGTGTTCCAGAAGGAAAATTGGAGCTAAAGTAGCAGAAATCAGGGGACGCCTCTTAGCTTATTGAATACAAATACCAGTGGTGTAAGAAAGACCCCGCAGTGGGGGGTGGGAGTGCCCAGAGCTCCAGGCTGCCCCTTCACCACAGTATACTGGCCTGAGACCTCCTGAGTGAGTCTGGAGACGGCGTCCCTCCATGTACTACACATGGTGGGGCCCTCAGGTTTTGTTACACCACTGAAAAGTATGATTTCATACATTTGTGCTAGGGCACAATATACTTCCCTTACGATGGCCAGGAACCCTTCCTATGTAGATCGGTAGCAAACATCATGGCCGCATGAGATAGATTAGTATTGATAGGGGGTGACCTCAGTATAGTTTTCTGCAACATCCTAGACCGATCACCCCACTGATAGGTTAGGCCCGGGGGAGCTAACCACTGAGAGTAGGCAGTGGCTTCAAGAGACGGGATTGAGGGATTTGTGGAGGGAGCATTACCCCAACACCTACTGTTATACGTTTCACTCCGACGCCCACAAAACGTATGCATGTCTTGATCATTTTTTGGGACCAAAGAGGGACAAGATTTAATTGCCTCGCTTGACCTCGACTCATGAACACTTTCAGAACATGCAACTATAATAGTGGATATAGCACTCCCCCTGACAAGACGCACATACCAGCCTTGGCGTTTGCATACAACCCTTCTGCTCAACCCTACATACCTTTCTAGACATCAGTGACACGACGGATACCCCCATCTCCTACTATGGGACACCATGAAAGCAGTGATCAGGGGTTAGTTTATCAACGTATCGTCAGACAATAAAGTGTGCAGGGACCAATGTGAGAAGTTACAGAGCCAATTGAGGGAACTGGAATGTATTCACCATCGCACTGCAACTCCACGGGTGTGGAGACAGCAGAATACTTATTTTTGTACCTTAAACATTAGGTCTACGTAGGGGGCGACAAATGCAGCCGGCTTCTGGCCAATAGACTGCGGGCCCAAAGGTAGGTGGCGATAGTGGAGACCCTGGAGGGGGAAGACTGGAAGGAGATTACAACTGACTGCCACCTAGTGGACCATTTTCAATGCTACTTTGCCGATTTGTACATGGCCCAGTACCTTCCCCAAATGGTACCTTTGGGGTGTAAACCTGACTCGGCTCACCTCAGACCAAGCCTGTGATTTAGATACACCATTCTGGATAGAAGAACTCTTTGAGTTTAGTATCAACATAAATGCTTTCCTAGTGCTGATACAAAAAGATGGTAGCCCCTGACCAAGAATGTTTTGTCCCACACAGGCAGTGCAGTAACAATACTAAGAGACTCCTCCACCTCGATAAAGCACCCTGCTCTAAAAGACATATAAAAGGCGTTCGACCACGTACATTGGCTGTACTTAGCAGCGACACTGCATTGGCTTCGAGGAGCACTTCCACATTAGCAAATTCTGATTTCTATAGCCTCCTCATCCGACGGCATGGACAAAGATCAACTATATAGTGAGTGGCCTGTTGTCACATCCAGGGTGGGCTGGACCCCACTCTGAGCCACACAGCACCACCTACTTGCATTCAGAGGAGTTGCTATAAAAATCTTCTGAATCCATTTTGATGCCTAAGGAAGTTCACAAGGTGAGGAATCTATGGTTAGATAGGTTACTTACCTTTGGTACTGCCTTTTCTGGTAGACTATTTGTTTATTTCATTCATGGATTAATTTCTTCATTCATCATATTATCAAAACAGTCCTTTCAAGCACTTGCATATTTTTTCTGTCTTGTGGAGTGTGTAGACATTTTTTATTAGAATTGTATTTTGAGCATTTTGGCTGCTTGTTCTATGTCCACTTATATTTGCACAATTGAGTTTATAGTTTCTTTTTTGATGTGTTATGTGCGAGTGTTTTGTCAGTATGTGTGTCTTGTGAAATATTAACTTTATTACTTGGCATGTTAACCATATACATTGTTTGAAATGGTTAAAACTAATAAGTGCTGTATCTGTTATTTGTACATCTATTGTGTATTAATTTCATATTTTGTTTTTGTGTTTATGTTTAAGCTGTTGCACGTGGGAAAAACCATATGTGATTTGTTGTGTGTACTGGTCTACTAGATTTTAATGTCTTTTTTTGTGCTGAATACAAGATTGTTCTACAAGTGTAATTCATTGTGTTAGCTAATATTTTAAATGTTTGAACTATGTATTTTCTCTTTTGTCCTTCCTCACGTTAATCAACACAGCGAAAGGAAATGACGGATATGTGACGCCACAGATCAAGCAGGTTGTGCCAGCGTAAGTCCGTCTTTTTTTTTTGTTGTAGTTTTTATTTTTACTTGGCAGATTTGTGGTTGCACTACACATGCTAAAAACATATAGTGGTATACTTGGGTGTACTTTTGTTGTTTCTAGCACACTAAAGTAAACTTGTGAATCAGATGACACAACCTTGTGTCTTAGATGTCACAAAGCAAATTGTCCATTCAGCCCTAATAATATACAACCAAATATGGGAGCAGTGTTAATGGGATAAAACCCTGATTGTTACTCATGGTAGATAAAAGAAAATCTCTGTAGTAGTCATTACCAGGAACGGCTCCACAGCTTCTTTTTGGGGACTTTATGCACATGGCATTCTGTGAGAATGCAATTTTCCAGTGTTTCTGGTTAAAAATGGACATGCCGATAATTTTAGCTTGTTCCTTAGTACCGGTTATCAAATCGCTCAAACTGAAGTGTATTTTGTTCTGTTTTGAAAATTACAAGATATATCAGAATGTAAAGCAATACACCACCAATTATCACAACCTCATTTGCTGAAAAAACAAGCAATAGGAAACAGCTCATAATGTGTGTGGCTGTAAATTCACAAGCCCTGCATATTTTTGCCATCTAATTTTGGATGTAGATATTTGTAAGTTGCTTTTCTTTGAAGTTGCTTTTGAGTCACAAGACTCCATCCTTAGTCCACTATGCACCAGGATAAATACTCCACTTAAGATTATTTTCTTCTGCCATCAGGTTTGGAAGTTTGAGTGCCAGCTACAGGACTAGTGACATTGAAATTTAGTGCCAGCCATAAGCACTTCAATCCCAGTGATGAGTAACGTTTCCCACTAAGTGGAAGATAGCCTCAATCCTTCCTTTATTGAAGAAACATAATCTTGATATCACATACCCTAATCATGATTGCCCCATTTCACGGATTCCTTTCCCTGCGAAAGTCATAGAAGAGCAATGAACTTTGCATTAACAACTCTTGTCGAAAATCAGGGGCTTCTGGATCCGATTCGGCTTCAGAAGCTACCACAGTACCAAGTTCGCCCTCATCTCAAGAACTAAGCAAATAAAGCAGATTGTCGATGCTGGTGGGAATGACGCCCCTCGTCCTGCTTGACCTATTGGCAGTGTTTGATACTGTCAATAATAACGTTCTGCTAGGCCGTCTGGCTGGTATCAGGGTCAAGGATCAAGCTTTCACTCTCCTTGAATCTTACCTCACTAACCAAGATCAATTTGTAGTGCTAGAAGACTTTAATTCATGTGTTTTTACTTTACCATGCGCTGTTCTCCAGGGCTCATCTTTGAGCCCTACCCTGTTTAATATCAATGTATCCCCCCTGGCCAAACTGATCAAGGCATCCGGTTTCTCTGTAGTATCTTACGCCGATGACACCAAAAACCATAATATCAATGACCAGTAACCCAGCATACAGCCAAACGTTTCCATGATTGTCTCCTCCAGGCCTGAAACTGCATGGCTCAGAATTGTTTAAAATTGAACTTTCCACAAAACTGAGATATTACTTTTTGGCAACAACACCTCTTTCTGGTCGCCTGCCTGGTGGGCACAAGAGCCATTCACCAAGGTAAAAGAAAAAAACCTAGGGTTCTTTTTGAAAGACGTAATAATTCCATCACCTCATCAACCTTCTAGATCTTGAAACTTCTTCACAAAGCGTTCCTGTTCATTCCGACCGACCTGAAGTAAACAGTGACCTCAGCCTTGGTGCTATCCAAAGTCAACTACTGCAATGCCCTATTTGTCAACATCCAAAAAAAAGTGCCTAAATGAAATCCAGGTTATTGAAAACGCAGCCACTCGCCTCCTTTTGGCAATTCACAAGTATGAATCTGTTTCTTCCACTCTCAGTGCCCTTCATTGGCTCCCGATCAAGAAACGTATTGACTTCAAAGCCTTATCTATTGCCTTCAGAGCACTCCATGATACTGGCCCTGAATATTTCAGGCAAAATTTCCAGTGGTATATTCCTAGAAGGACACTCAGATCCACTACTGCTCTACACTTTGTGGTCCCCAAGTTTAAAAAATCTTTTTGGGGTAGCAGAAGTTTTTTTCTCAGTATGACCAAACTCTTGAACTCTCTTCCTATCGACCTGAAAAGCAAATCATATCTGTTAGGCTTTAGGAAAGCCCTTAAAACCTGGCTTTTCTCACATTAAAATCTTCTGTGTACAAACTTAGACCGCAGTCTCCTCTGAGACTTTCACGCCTAGACATTCCTGGGTATTAGCGCGTGTTACAAATTGAATTTTCATTTAATTTCATTAAACTCGAGAGACTTTCTTTGGCGTTAGCCACTAAGGACTCTGTTCCAAGAACCAGCCACCTTCGCTGAATCGCAACAAGAGCAACTCATTGAACTGTGTGTGACGGCACTCAGAAACAGTTGGCACTGACACAACTGAGGATTCAGGTCATACAAAAATGAGTGTGGAGTGTTATGGGGATTACATCATTACAGTTTTGCCCTAGGTGCAATGCTAAATCTCCCTGCTTGGACTAAACAGGGTTTGGCACCTGTGCTTATCTCCCTAGAACAACAAAGCTATCTGTCCTTTCTGCAAAAGACTGTTAAATACCAAAGAGGATGGGGCTGGGCACAGCACACAATGCAGCACCAGTAGTCACTCGAGATCTCTGACTTCTTTGGTCAGAAGAATATCTTCAGCACTGAGGGAGAGTAAGCATGCCCTTCCAGTCTTCCTCTGGTGCAAAGACATGAAAGCCTGGAGGTGCTGTCACCCAAGGCCTTGGAATCAGAGCACAAGAAAGATGAGCTTTGTGCCAAAAAAACCCAGAGGCCTTAAGATAAAGACCATACCATCTCCTGACATGCTTACGGGACAACCCCAGACAGGTTGACCTCAAAAACCTCCACAGGCTGATGCAGACATTCGGCAGCTAAGCCCCAAGCCAAATCTCAGAAGATACTGACCTTAGGGTTAGACGTCAGCAGCTAAAACCACTCAACACTAAGATCCACTTTTGAGAGAGCTCTTGATGAAGGGTACTACGCTTCACCAACTGTCACTACCACCTCAACCCTTATCAGCCTGCAACTTCCAAAAGTTCCAGAAAAGGAGAGCAAAAAGATGATGCAGCAGGGAAGCATTTGGCGATGGAGCCACCACTCAGTAGAGGATCACAATCTCTGTCAGCTTGCTCTTTTACTGCAACCGCAGCCATTGAGAGAAAATGGAGAAGTTGATCAAGTACCTTCCTGAGGCCAATCAGAAAAGGGGCCAAGAATTAGTGCCTGTTGGGAAGTAATGCGTGTAGCATTTGTGACTGTAGATGCAGAGGCTTTGCATGCTCCTCCCATCTAATGCTGGACTGGGACGTTTGCAGCTTGTTTTTCCTCAAAGACATCTTTTGAGTCACAAGTTATAGTGACTCCTACTTTAGTTGGTAATGTTTATTTCCGCCATCGAGTTCGGACGTGTATTGATTGGGCTCCGTGCTCAGCACTTGATAGAGTTTAATGCTGCGCATCTCTCATCACAAACAATATTCACAGATCAGTTATCCGGCTTCAGAATTTAGAAACTTGTGTTGACTTTGATGCCTGTTACGTGGGCCTCCGCCCCGTACTGGGACTTCGCCCACTATCCCTGCTGCATTTCTCGAAGAGAATGCTAGGCCAGTGATAGAAAGGATACCCTTCCAGTGCTGCCCCCACTGTCACTCCAAGTTTGCTTGGGCTGACCACCATCAAGTCTTAGATCTTTGCCTCTTCCCCTGGCATGAGCAGACCACATCCCAGACCTGCCTCACCTTCTGGCCCAAGAAGACCCTTTGATACCAACGCAGATGGAAGTAAGCCTATCAAAGAATGCAGAAGTGAGATGTAGATGACACTCGTGACAACGTCTGGGAACATGACATTGAGGTAAAGGAAGAAGCCGGCCTTTCCGAGGCCCAGCTGTTGCAGTCCTATTCAGAGGTAAACTCCCCCTCTGAAAACGAGGGGGAGCAGCATCTAGATCCCAAGGTGCAACAACTCTGCAAGATTTTGACTGTGAGTCTGGTCACGATCTATTCACAGCATGTCTGCTCAGTGACCCTGTGCGCAGACAGAGCACCATCCCAGTGGGGGTTGGGCTACGAGCCCAAAGGTTAAACAACAGACTACTGGTCCATCACTGCCCTTACTGTCTTTGGTCCATGGTCTGCACTGACAGAAGCCTTCAGAGCTCACAGTGCTCACTTTGCCATCTGAAAAACCCCTGCCTAAGCCTAACCCTCCTCGAAGTAGACTGGTTCCTCAGCTTTAGCATCAATGGCGATGCCGAAACTGGCATTGGCTCCCAGACCGACCTTGGCACCAAAGCCTGCATCATCAGTGACAGTGACGCAGAAGATAGCGTTGAAGTCGAAAAACCAATGACCATCGAATGTGCTGTAGATGGTTAGCTCGGATGACTCGGAGCAGCCTATTCTCCAGTGGCTGCAGGAGGAAATGGACGCTTACCAAAAGCAGCTGTTCATACGTCGACATAATGTCAAAAATCCACTAAGCTGCCACCTAAGGCACTGGAAACTGTGCCAAGGAAGGAGAATTTGTCTTTTGACGAGCAACTTGCCCTGAAGCTCACACATCCTCCAAAGCACAAAATACATAATGACAGGCGCACGAGCCCCCTGCGGCTCATCCTCCTCCTCCACTGCCTGCGGCTCATCCTCCTCCTCCACTGCTGCCACCTCCTTCACTGCCACCAGCATAATAACACCTCCTAAAGCTTCAGAAGGGTTCCATGGGAGGATATCCAAAAGTATCCAGATTAACCTCATTACCCTGAACCTACGGACGACCTGTGGGACAACTATGATGCCAATCCACTAGTTGAGACAGAGTCTGACCTCTACCCAGCCAAATCTTCCTCATCTGTTATTACCTCATACCATGGGATTATACAAAGGGCAACTATATTTCGTGAAGTGTAAATGCACTTCACCCAGGAAGATGACTTACTGGTCGAAATGCTTTCCAAGACACAACTCATCAGTTACATCCCATACTGAAAGGAATGCTTAAGACAGTGCCCAAAACCTTCAAAGATCCAGTCAAGGCTTGAGTGATCACTCCGAGGGTCAACAAAAACGTACAAACCCTCACCTAATGACCCACCTTACATCTGTAACCACATTCTGCTGGACTACCTCGTGGTCCACACAGCGCAGAAAGTGCCAGTGTCCAAGGTACAGGGTGTCTCAACTTCCTGACCAATAGAGTAAAAAGATCAATGCAGCGGGCAAGAGTTGGTGCATTGCCAACTCCATTGGCCTCTCTCCTTATACAACAGTGCCAGTAGGATGAGATGGAGGAACTCCTCCAACACCTCCCTGAGCAGTATACCTTGCCTGGGCATGAGATGGTTATTGAAGGCAAACAATCTGAAAAGTCACAATTTGCTGCACTGGAGATACAGCTGCCACTGCAGCCAAAGGTGTCAATACTAGCATCCTGGCCTGGCATCATACCTGGCTCTGTGTCTCTGGCTTTAAGCCAGAATGACAACAGCATTTGCTGAACCTGTCAATCATTGGTGAAGACGTGGTAGACCATATGTTTGAACACCTAAAAAAATAAATACATAAATATGGCTAAGTTGAAGGGTGTCCTTCATATAGCCACTCCAGGGGTCTTTTTTTTTGCAGGTCATAGTGCAGATAAAGTAGCAAAGCCACTTAACCAGACTCCCTGCCGCCTACAAGAGGCATCAAAAACAATACCACCAGCTGTCAGTACGGAGCTATTATAGAGGGGGCCAACAGAGGCAGCAGCACCAGAGGGAGGGCCAGAGGAGCCACCATCTCCAAATACAGACTCGCTTACCCTCCCCAAATCACACTACATATATTAGAGAAATGCTACAGGGGCTTTTACCGCATTAGGAAGAAATCACCTCTGACCAGTGGTCCGCTCATCATACAACATAGTCATTCCCTGGAGCTCACTGCAACCCCATCAAACATCCCACTCCGAACATACACCCTTCCTGCAGAACACCAACAACCTCTTCAGGAAGATGTTCAAGTGCGTATACTGAAAGGGGCAATAGAAATGGTACCATTTCAACATCTTGGCAAGGGGGTGTAGTCCTTGTACTTTCTTTTCCCCAAAAAGAACAGGTCTCTAAGGCCTACACTCGACCTGAGGCCCCTCAACAAGTACATCCTCTCAGAACATTTCCATTTGACAACTCCATAGGATGCCACCCTACTCCTGCGGCAGGCGACTTCATGATGGCTCTACATCTGAAGTCACCTACTTTCACCATCCTATCTATCCTGCCCATCGCCGCTACCTATGTTTTGTGGTAAGTGGGCAACATTATCTATTCAAAGTGTGTCATTTTGAGGACACCATTGCCCCAGGGTGTTCACAGATCCTGTGGTATCGCCCATCTCATAAGGAGCAGCATTCACATATTCCCTTACTTTACGATTGGCTGATCAAGAGTACAAGCGAACAGCAGTGCCTCACTCACATCCAGAACAGCATATCCCTTTCTCCACAATCTGAGATTAAGCATAAATAATTTCAAAACCTACATTCAGGACCTTCAGATGCAACCTTCTCTGGGACCTGTGTTCAATACAGTCACCGGCTAGACTTACCCCAGTCAGGCTACAGTGCAAGCATTCCTGCAGCAGCTTCCTGTTTTTGTGCCAAATCATCAGTTGATGGTCAGAACAGCTTTGCGCCTTCTTGGAACGCTGGCCTCATGCATAGCCAGAGTTCCCTGTGCCAGGATTTACATGCATTAACTCCAACAATGCTTGTCAACACAAAGGTTGCAAGCAGAGGGTCATTGGTAGGATCTAGTGTTGATACGGACCAGCACTTATCGCTCTCTGCAGTGGTGGAACAGGGTTGGCCCTTCATAGACCCATTTGTCCAGGTAACTATCACCATGGACACCTCTCTCTGGGTGAAGGGTCCACAGCTGCTGATCGTTCGGGGCATGTGGTTGTCTCAACTTAGAGGTCTTCCATCAGTTACCTCAAACGCATTGCTATCTAGCTAGCTCTTAACAGCCTTTTTTTCAGCAGGTTCAGCACAAAGTGGTGTTGATGAAAACAGACAACAGGGCCGCCACGTATTATCTTCAAAAACAAGGCAAAACACAATCTCCACAATTGTCGGTGTTAGCACAAAGCATTTGACATTGGGTGCTTCACTACTAGATACACTTGCTGGTGGAGTACCTTCCGGAAGTTGACAAGGATTTTGCAGACATCCGCAGCACAATGCAGCAGCAAGTCCACAAATGGGATCTCGACCCACAAGTCTTGCTACTCTACTTCTGCTGTTGGGGGTTCCCAGAGATTGACCTCTTTGCTACTGCCCAAAATGCAGAATGCCAAAGCTTCGCCTCCATGTTCCCACAGTCCATGCGCAATGCTCTATGAATCAACTGGCCAGGGATATTTGCCTAAGCCTTTCTTCCTCTGCCACTCCTTCCATACGTGGTTTGGAAGCTTCTGCCAACATCTCACTCTCATTCTGGTGGCTCAAGTGTGGTCCAAAAACCTATGGTTCCCAACCCTTCTGGAGATATCAGTGGTTCCCCACGTGAAGCTCCTCAACAGGCTGGACCTTCTTAGGCTGAACCATGGCACAATCAGACACTCTAACCCCAGGCAACTCAATCTAGCAATCTGGCTCCTGAGGTACTAGAGTTCGGCTTACTTAACCTCCCCCAAGAGTGTATATCTTTTCTCAAAGAAGCATGCAGACTGACTGCGCAGGCCTGCAATTTTGACAAATGGAAGAGGTTTGTGCAGTACTGCATCCTGAAGCACATAGATCCGCTTAAGCCTGCAGTTCAGGGTATCATCTGCTACCTCCTTCATCTCTGCAAATTGGACCTCCCTTATACTTCCATACATCTTCACTTAGCTGCAGCTTACATGCGGAACAGAGAACACACTTCTTTGTTTAGAATCCATGTAATCAAGTCTGTCATTACTAGACTAATGGGTCCTCTTTTTTAACCTATAGGGCCCTCGGTCTGATCTTCTACGCTCATGCCCATTACACAGTGTCTTTCCTGGAAAGTTGCTTACCTTCTCACTGTCACATCATTATGGCATGTTAGCAAACTGCAGGCCTTCACCCTTAGTTCCTTCCTATGGTTGTATTGCCATTCCACCTTAATCAAACTATTGAGCTTCTGGCGTTCTTCCCACAATCAGTCTCTGTGGCAGTGGTCTTTACACTCTTAATGTCAAGCATGACATCATGTATTACATTGATTAGACCAAACCCTTTTGCAAGACTAGGCAACTTTTATTGCTTTTGCCTAGCCACACAAAGGACGCACTCTTTCAAAGGCGATCATAGCGGGGTGGATTATCAGATGTATCCAAATGTGCTACATTAAGGCTAAAGAGAATTTGCCTCATTCCATATGTTAAAAAGGACTATGGCTTTTTTGGAAACTTACCCATGGCCGACATGTAAGACAGTAACATGGTCCACTCCACATGTGTTCACAAAACACTATTTTGTGGATGTCTTAGCACACCAGCAAGCAAGAGTGGACCAAGATCTTCTATGAACTTTATTGTAGTCTGCTTTACAGTCCATTCCAGTGGTTCCCAACCTGTGGTCTGGGGACACCTGTGCGTCAGGGAAGCCTCCTCAGGGGGTCCGTGGCTGCTTAGAGAATTAAATAATAGCAGATTAGTTCTCCAGCTTTCAGTAATGACTCAGTGGAGGGTCCCAGAATTCCAATAAAGATTTAGTGGGGGTCCCCAGGCTCCAGCAATGATAAAGTGGGGGTCCACAGAAGTCAAAAGGTTGGGAGCCACTGGTCTATTCTATGCAGAGCATCTGTATCTGCATCCACACATGCTACAAATGGAGAATGTTTCTTACTTGTTCAGCATCTGTTAGTAGCATGGGGTGCTGTAGATTGCACTCACCCGCCTCCCTGGAAGCCTTTGATTGTTGCAGATGTGCTTTTCTCTTACTTAAATTCTTGGTATGTACCTTCTTCCATCGTTACCATACTTTCCTATCTAATGCTCCAACTTTACACTCCGCTGCTATGCGGAAAACAATCTAACAATGGAGTTGAGGCTCATGCGCATTACCAACTAAAGGAGAAATCATATCTTGTGACTTATGACTTTGAAGGAAAACAAGTTGCAAATGTCCAACCCCACACTAAATGGCAGAAGTATGCAGAGCATATTAATCTACAGCACTACATGCCATTAACAGATGCTAACAAGGTAAGTAATGTATTTCTTCCAATAGAAACATTGTGCGGAAAAGATGCTGCGAACACTAGCTCCAAGGAAATTAATACAGGCGTACTCCAACAGTGCTATGCTTGGCAGAACATTTCTGGGCTTATGGCAGAGGTAAAATGTGCCATACCTCGAATAGGTTGCCTCTGCCTCAAACCAGTGGCTCCACAATGATCTCACTGCTCACCCAACACCTGTTGGGAGAAGACTTAGATGTTTCCATCCCTAGTGGGATGAGATAACTTTTAACAAATGAGTGCTGTCAGTGGTACAGCAGATGTACTGCCTAGAGTTCCACATCTCTCCACCAAATATTGAACCTCGTTGCGATGATCTCAGCTGCAACCGGCTGCTGAAGAAAGAAGTGCAGGTGTAGCTCACCAAAGATACCATTGAGCTAGTGCCCCCACACCAGCACAGCAAACACGTTTACTCCCTCCACTTTTTAATTCCCAAGAAGGATGGGATCTTACTGGAAATCCTGGACTTCAGCCCTTTGGATCACTACATTCTGTTAAAGCAGTGCCACATGGCCACTTTGAGTATGTCATCCCATTGCTCTTAACTGAGGTTTCATGATGGCCCGTGGCCTCAAGGATGCCTACCTCCACATCCTCACACATTATACATAAACCCACCACCAGTACCTGCACTTTGTGTTAAGTGTCAACACTACTTCTTCAAAGTACTGTTTTTCATAGCCACCATGGTTTAAAGGGTGTTTATAAAGTGTAAAGTGGTGGTGGCATCGTATTTGTGCAGAAACTCTATTCATGTCTTTCTACATGGAATGCGGTAAAGGTCAACTAATTGAGTCTCTAGGAAGCTTTCCTATGTGCTGGATACTGCTGAATTTAATGAGGCAATCAGTTGGCTTCCAGCTCGTTGTAGAGCTCTACCTCACATCAGAGCATGGTTGTGTCATGTTGATGCTGCGCTAAGAAGGCACTGTTTGGTTTGCTATGCTGACAAAGCAGCCATCATAAAAAGGGTATGTTAACCCTATAGAGCATCATCGCAATTAAGTAATCACTATTGGAATGCTTGAAACTCTAGGAGTTTCATACTGCGATTTGCAAGGGCTCGCAAATGGACCTACCTCATTAATATTCATGAGGTAGGTCGCAATTTGCGAGCCATTGCGAATGGCTACAATCACAGGGATGGTGGCCTGCTGGGCTCAGCAGACCACCATGTCTGTGATTGCTTTTGAAAAAAGCAATCGTGTTTTTTTAAAACAAAATGCAGCCGTTTTCCTTAAGGGAAAACGGGATGCATTTAAAAATGAAAAATTAAAGGTTTTTGCGATCGCAGACGGCACTTTGGATACATCTGGCCCTTGGTGTCATAATCAGTCCTTTAGATACTTTTTAGGATGTTCTAGAGCAACCCTAACTTCTGGAAACACAAATATTCTTACTGAGACAATAAATTGTTTAGGTTATGATGTAACGTTTGCCCTAGTTGCGCCCAGTCACATCCTTATTATCTGTGTTAATCCATATGAAGGTACCAAATCGAAGGTGTAGAGTACCCTGTTATAGGCATATTATCAATATATTATATATAGTGTATACAATAATACATAATATTGTATAACAAATACAAAATTATTACACTATAATCTACTACCTTGTATCACTTGGTTGTAACCAGATACTGTTGGGGTAGCCTCAAAAACAGTGCAAGTAAGCGCCATCTAAACACTCATGTTCTATAATTCAGGTCGAGTAGACACTGAAGATTCTGCTTGCAGTCTATAGTTGCCTGGACTCTTCTCCCTTGGATGGTGCATTTAATGGGTCAACTCTAAAAGTTGAGCGGTACTAGTTCTTTTCAGAAGCCAGAGATATCCTGTTTTTGATGAATACTTCTAACCTCAGATTCTCCACCTTTAAAGTATTCCTCAGGTACTGGATCCAGAAGTTTTCACAGCAGGTCTCCTGCTTGTGGGCAGGTGGTACCATGTGGCTCCACAACGGCTTTGTTCTGCCCTAGAAGTGACAGAGTGGAGCCTCACATAAGCGTCACTTCTGTGTGTCTACATCACACCTTTTTTTGTTGGTTGATGATTTATTTTTTCAAATTGAAGTCCATTGTGCAAAATAATTATCAAATGTCCTAATTGAGGTTTTGCACCCTGGACCAGCCTCATCTGAGCCATTAGCACATTTAATGAAGTTGTACATGCTTATGGGCACTTGGTCTAAGTCTTGCTCTTGCCCGCCAGAGATCAGGCATGTTGCCAGGCACCACAGACCAGTGCCAGGCGACCTGGATTTTCTTGCACAGCACCCTACTCCTTATTACATTCCCCATGAATTCTTCAGACAGGGAGATGAAAAGGATTGAGGTATTTGGAAAACTAATGTTCTCTTCAGCCAGCCTAGCCATGAGGTCGGTCAGTGTGGTCTGTCTATTAGGCAGTTATATGCACAACCTATAGGACACACCCAGCAAAATCTTGCTGGCAGTTCCGGAGGAGTTTAAGGCTTCCATGGCTCAAACCATTTAGTATGGCCAGGGTAGGAAGTTGGCTCTGTGTATACTATGTCAAAGTGAGAGATAGTGTGCACAGAGTCCAAGGGTTCCCATTAGAGGTTGATAGTAACAAAACTAGATTATTCCAATGCTCTATTTTGTGGTAGTGTTGTCGAGCAGTAGGCTTATCAGAGGGTAGTGTTAGGCATTTGTTGTACACACACAGGCAATAACTGAGGAACACACACCCAAATACTTAACTCCAGGCCAATAGTTTTTATATAGAAAAATATATTTTCTTAATTTATTTTAGAACCACAAGATTCAAGATTTGAGGTAAGTACATAAAATGCAAGGTACTTCACACAGGTAAGTATTGAACTTTGAATTTAAGCAGTAGTACACACAGTATAGGTTAAAATTGCAATAGGCTATTTTAAAAGTGGACACAGTGCACAAATCAACAGTTAGTGGGGGAGGTAAGTTTAGTTAGTTTTCTCAGGTAAGTAAAGCACTTACACAATCAGTCTCCTGGGCATAGGCAGCCCACTGTTGGGGGTTCAAGCCAACCCAAAGTCATCGCACCAGCAACCCAGGGCCAGTCAGGTGCAGAGGTCAAAGGAGGGCCCAAAACACATAGGCTCAAGTCTCAGGTCTGGGGCATAGGAAGCCCACCGTTGGGGGTTCAAGGCAACCCCAAAGTTACCACACCAGCTGCTCAGGGCCGGTCAGGTGCAGAGGTCAAACAGGTGCCCAAAACACATAGGCGCCTATGGAGAACAGGGGTGCTCCGGTTCCATTCTGCTGGCAGGTAAGTACTTGCGTCCCCGGGGAGCAGACCAGGGGGGTTTTGTAGAGCACGGGGGGGACACAAACAGGCACACAAAATATACCCTCAGCGGCGCAGGTGCGGCCGGGTGCAGTCTCCTAAGCAGGCATCGGGTTTGCTATAGGAAGCAATGGAGTGACCCCGGGGTCACTTAAGCGATGCAAGACAGGGCACATAGGGGCTTCTCGGGCCAGCCACCGACAGGGCTAGGGAGAGGGCTGCCTGCTGGTCTCTCCTGTACTGGTGGGTGGTTCCTCTCGGTCCTGGGGGCTGCGGGTGCAGTGCTTGGTCCAGGCGTTGGGTTCCTTGTTACCAGGCAGTCGCGGTCAGGGGGAGCCTCTGGATCCTCTCTGCAGGCATCGCTGTGGGAGCGCAGGGGCGTCAACTCAGGTTACTCAAGTCGTCGCAGCCGCCTGGGAGTCCTCTCTGCAGTGTTTGTTCTCTGGAGCTCGAGCCGGGGGCGTCGGGTACAGAGTGAGAAGTCTCACGCTTCCGGCGGGAAGGGAGAGTTCTTTCAGAGTTGTTTTAAAGTTCCAAAAATGTTGCAGGGTGTGAACAGTGTCGCTGTTTTCTGGAGTTTCTTGGTCCTTCGGGTTCAGGGCAGTCCTCTGGGTTCTCAGACGTCACTGGTCCCTGTCGGATGCGTTGCTGTGCAGGTTCTTTGAGTCTGGAGACAGGCCGGTAGGGCTGGGACCTAGTTAGTTGTCGTCTCGGCGGGGCTTTCAGGTCAGCAGTCCTTCTTCTTGTTGTAGGTTGCAGGAATCTGATTTCCTGGGTTCAGGGTCGCCCCTAAATACTAAATTTAGGGGGGTGTTTAGGTCTGGGAGGGCAGTAGCCAATGGCTACTGTCCTGGAGGGTGGCTACACCCTCTTTGTGCCTCCTCCCTGAGGGGGGGGGGGGGCACATCCCTAATCCTATTGGGGGAATCCTCCAAACTCAAGATGGAGGATTTCTAAAGGCAGGGGTCCCCTCACCTCAGGACACCTTAGGGGCTGTCCTGACTGGTAGGTGACTCCTCCTTGTTTTTCTCTTTATCCTCTCCTGCCTTGCCGCCAAAAGTGGGGGCAGTGGCCGGAGGGGCGGGCATCTCCAATAGCTGGGATGCCCTAGGGCGCTGTAACAAAAGCGGTGAGCCTTTGAGGCTCACCGCCAGGTGATACAGTTCCTGCAGGGGGAGCTGAGAAGCACCGCCACCCAGTACAGGCTTTGTTCCTGGCCACAGAGTGACAAAGGCACTCTCCCCATGTGGCCAGAAATGCGTCTGGTTGTGGCAGACTGGCAGAAACTGGTCAGCCTAGTACTAGGAGTCGGACTAGTATTCAGGGGGCATCTCTAAGATGCCCTCTGGGTGTATTTTACAATAAATCCCACACTGGCATCAGTGTGCATTTATTGTGCTGAGAAGTTTGATACCAAACTTCCCAGATTTCAGTGTAGCCATTATGGAACTGTGGAGTTCGTGTTTGACAAACTCCCAGACCATATACTCTTTATGGCTACCCTGCACTTACAATGTCTAAGGTGTTGCTTAGACACTGTACGGTCATAGTGATCATGCAGATATGCCCTCACCTGTGGTATAATGCACCCTGCCTTAGGGCTGTAAGGCCTGCTAGAGGGGTGACTTACCTATGCCACAGGCAGTGTGAGGTGGGGATGGCACTCTGAGGGGAGTGCCATGTCGACTTAGTAATTTTCTCCCCACCAGCACACACAAGCATGTGCTGAGTGAGGGGTCCCCAGGGTGGCATAAGACATGCTGCAGCCCTTAGAGACCTTCCCTGTCAACAGGGCCTTGGTACCAGGGGTACCATTTACAAGGGACTTACCTGTGTGCCAGGGCTGTGCCAATTGTAAAAACAAAGGTACAGTTTAGGGAAAGAACACTGGTTCTGGGACCTGGTTAGCCAGGTCCCAGCACACTTTCAGACATAACTGGCATCAACAAAAGGCAAAAGGTCAGGTGGTAGCCATGCCAAGGAAGGTATTTCCTTACAGCCAGGTTGCAGCCAAATATGTGGTTTTGGATGCTCTGGATACTACTGATTGCTTGGAGCAAGCAGTTGACGCTAGTGTGCTCTTCCATCACCACATGTGAAATCGATCCACAGGCTTTTCTGCAGATGTGCAGGCAACCCATGTGGATAATACCTTTTCATGACAAGGCTGATTCTACCTGATCGCTTTAAGGAAAGTAGAGCCGCAATACATTCCTTGGGACTTTTGAGTCCTGCCAGACGCTGTGCTCATCAGTTTTGACTCTTCCATGACTACTTTGGAGGCTTGGCATATAAACAATGCCATCTCCCCGGCCCACATCCTTACAGTAGTCACACCAGTCCTTTCGAGGATGGGTACCCTGCAGATATCTCCAAGGTCACCATTTTTCTTACTCTCCCTTCCCTGCAGCATCAGTCTCCTAGCCACTTTAGCCTACAATAATGGTGCAGAACCACAATGTGGGAGGCTGGATTAAACATTTTCTCGAACGGTGACAAACATCACATCACACAGCTGGGTCCTCTAGATTGTCCATTGGGGCTTTGCCCTTCTGTTTCTTTGTCGCCCAGTGAACCTTCTTTCTGCCTTTATCAAAACAGCTTTCAGAGTAGCACCTAATCATCTTTTTTTTTTTTTAAAGAATTGCAAACTCCACTGTCCAAAGGGGCTATGGAGAGGGTTCCGGATTGGGAAGTAGGGAACAGGATGTTACTCCTTCTGTTTCCTCGTACCGAAGAATAATGGAGGCCTTCATTGTTTTATAGGTGAGGGGTAGATTCAAAGTAGTTAGTCTTTCCCACGTTCTGTGTCCTTGTCCTGCAGACCCACAGACTTACCCTATGTTTCAGTGGTGGCCAAGAGCATTTTCAGTTTGTTGCATTCCACTTCAGCATTCCCAGCTGAAGCTTGGATGTTCATGAAAGTGATGGTAGTGGTCGGCAGACTTCTTTGGAGGTTATATGTCAGGACGTGGTTGAATTCAGGGTCTCCCTTTCGCTGCAACAAGTGCAGGACATTTGGGCTGTGATCCCGATGTTTCCGCTTTGGTCCTAGATCTCAGTAAGTGCAAATGTGAGGCTTCTGGCCCTTTTGCAAGCTCTGCAATGTGATCTGAAGTCTCAGTGTACCCGGCACCAAGGAAAACAGCTTTCAGAGGAAACTGCACAAGATCTGCAGTGGTGTCTACTTAACAAAAGCCTGACCAGTGGCAAGCCTCTTTCCCTTCCTCTCCCATAGCTGACGGTATCAGATGAGTCATTGGTGGGTTGGGAAAGTCATTTGGGAACGAGTAGATCAGAAGACTGGACTTCGGCAGATGTCCTGCTCGACATCAGCCTATTGGAGTTATGAGCCATTCACCTGTCATTGAAGGCATTCTTGCCATCCAACAAGAAGAGGCTACTGAGGGTTCCCATGAACCACACCACCTCTTTGTGGTATTGCAACATGCAGGGCAGAGGGGAGGTCCTGGGCCAAGTGGCTCTGTGCCTCTGATTTGGTTGGAATGTCAGGGTATCTCTGATTGTGAACCACCTGGTAGGATCTTTAAACACATGGGCATATCAGCTCAACCAGTGCTCTCTGGTGGATCACGAATAACAGTTGCACCCCGAGGTGGCATAGGGCATGTTCCAACTGTGAATTGGACTATGGTTGTACGTTTTCGATAACGCTCAGTGTCAAAAATCTGTGCATTGAATTTCCCCAGGAAACCTCTCATGCTTCTCAGGAAATAGATTTCTGTGATAGACCCTCAAAAGGTATGTGTGTGATGCTTGGGACAGAGCACAACTCCAAGGTCTGCGACGATTGTGCTCAGATGACTCTTAAGGCTACACAGTTCCGCATCCCAAAGCTTAATATTATCAAACATGGAAAGTCTCCATGCTGTGACTGGGTCAAGGTCAGTAGAACTGTCTTGTTTCCTCTCCTGCAGTTGTTCCTACAGCAGATTTTCGTTGTGGGCAAAGTTTTAGGGTAGATCCAATAAGAGACCTAAGAAAACTAAGCTAAGGGAATCAGTCCCTTCCCGTCACTCTCAAATTCCTGAAAGGACATGAAGGCATCAGTGTGCCACTCATCTCATTCCTGACCGCCATCCAAGCCAATTTAGAGTCTAGACCCACTGTACCCTGAACTTACATGTTCATCGGTGATGACGCAGCAAGTGGAGACGTTCAGAGTCCTCAAGAATCTGTAGGGGTTTCCAAATGGATGTGTGCCATATGTGCCCCTCAAACCTGCTCTAGGTCCCAGAGCCACCCGCTGTGGCAGTTCTCTTTGCTGTGACACTGGTGCAAAACCATCAACATCAGAGGAGGATTTGCAACCCATTGTGCTTTCTGACCCTGAGTTGATTCCTCCCTGACCTCAACCAACACCTCGCCCTGATTCCTTCCCACCCACTTCCCCCCCCCCCGAGCACAGCCAACCAGCAACACTTTAAATTCTGATACCTTGCGCTCACAAGAAAGTAGGACCCAAACTTTACAAATCTTTTCAACACTGTTTCAGATGATGACAATTTGATAAAGGGCATGATTTTGTCCTCCAATATGATGAGGAAAATTGGTATGAGGAAGTCCTGATACTTGACGTGTTTCTTACCCAGTCCTGCCTCTGAAGAAAGCATCTCCTTTGCTTCCCTGTCATTATGCGGACGGTGCCAGAAGTACTGGACCTACATGCTCCTTCTATAGAGGTGAAGACTAATGTTCTTACAGAGGTACCCAGCCTGGTCAAGCACCTACAGAACATCTGTTATCATTTAATGAGGCCCTCATGGATACCCTCTTGGGCACTTGAACAAAACAATGTTGGGGAACACCAGTCAAAAGTCAGTTACCTCAGCCTCACCAACCAGCACCAGGAGACCCTGACTTTCTTACACAACATCCCACGCTAGAGAGCTTGGTGGTGCAGATGTCAACCAGTAAAGTAAATTCCAATGCTTTTCCCACCAATTGCCCAGGCTGTGTTTCTAAACATATTGAGACATTTCGCAAGCACATCTTTTCCTCCATGAGCCCTGCTCTGCGTTCAGTAAATGACAGCTGCCTTGTAGGTGGTTACTTCCATTCCTTTGGTGTCCATAATTCGCTTTCAACTGATTGTGACTGGTTAAAACCCACTGGGCCAAAATCTGCAGTTTCAGTTGTAACCTAAAACTGCTGAATTTTCACCACTAGATGACAGCATAGTACTACCCTCCCATTGTTTCCTTAGTGTAATTTAATACAATGTAACTGCATTTTGTCCTTGTAAAACAGCACAGGTTGGACGAGTTAAGGATTTTTTTTTCTGTGTAAGACAGTCTAGTCATGGATCAAAATGTATTATCAAAGGCACTTTCCCTTAAGTGAGTTAAGCTAAATGGTACTGGAATGCAGTTTCTGTGTCTCGTCCCTCTCTCCGTTTACCCCTGTTTGCCACAAGTGACAACTGAATTATCTTGCTTTGATCTCCTCACAGGTTTGTCCTGAGAAGTGTTAAGAACTGTATGAGATCGATCTGAGTTTCCAAAGTGAATGAAAAGAGTGTTGAGTAATGATGTGGTCACTGGTACATTAATTTGGTTTTAACTGATCATCTTCATCTATACTAGAGGTTGAGAAAGGGGTGAATCATAGGTACCCACTATGCTGACAATGTGTCATGCTGGTAGGATGTTTTTAGTTTAGGTTTTTTCTTGGTATTTATCTGAAGTGTGTTTGGTAAAATGTATCAATGCATACATCTCATATATCTGCTATTAAGCCGTTCCCCTATCAAATTGCCCCTAAAAAAGTTTCTTGTGTAATGTTGCTTTTGATCCAGTGTAGACCAATGAATGGCTTTTACAATGTAATAGTCATATTCCCTCCGATATTCTGCTATCTATAGAACCACTTACCACGTTTGACCCCAGCTGTCGGCAGCCACCTATAGACAACAGCAAACCGAATATTGTTTGGCTCATCCATCAACTTACTGAAGTCACACCTAGCTCCTTCGCAAATGCTCCAGTTCATCCGAGACATTCTGTAAGGAAAGGCCTCCTTGGCATGGTTACCCCCTAACTTTTTGCCTTTGCTGATGCTAAGCTTTGATTGAAAGTGTGCTGGGACCCTGCTAACCAGGCCCCAGCACCAGTGTTCTTTCCCTAAACTGTACCTTTGTCTCCACAATTGGCACAACCCTGGCACTCAAGTAAGTCCCTTGTAACTGGTACCCCTGGTACCAATGGCCTTGATGCCACGGAAGGTCTCTAGGGGCTGCAGCATGTCTTATACCACCCTGGAGACCCCTCACTCAGCATAGGCACACTGCCTCAGAGCTTGTGTGTGCTGGTGGGGAGAAAATGACCAAGTCGACATGGCACTTCCCTAAGAGTGCCATGCCAACCTCACACTGCCTGTGGCATAGGTAAGTCACCCCTCTAGCAGGCCTTACAGCCCTAAGGCAGGGTGTATTATACCACAGGTGAGGGCATATGTGCATGAGCACTATGCCCCTACAGTGTCTAAGCAAAACCTTAGACATTGTAAGTGCAGGGTAGCCATAAGAGTATATGGTCTGGGAGTTTGTCAAACACGAACTCCACAGTTCCATAATGGCTACACTGAAATCTGGGAAGTTTGGTATCAAACTTCTCAGCACAATAAATGCACACTGATGCCAGGGTGCAATTTATTGTAACATACACCCAAAGGGCATCTTTGAGATGCCCCCTGAATACCAATCCAACTTCTAGTGTAGGCTGACCAGTTTCTGCCAGCCTGCCACACACTAGACATGTTGCTGGCCACATGGGGAGAGTGCCTTTGTCACTCTGTGGCCATGAACAAAGCCTGTACTGGGTGGAGGTGCTTCTCGCCCCCTCCCCCGCAGGAACTGTATCACCTGGCGGTGAGCCTCAAAGGCTCACCCCTTTTTTTACAGCGCCCCAGGGCATCCCAGCTATTGGAGATGCCCGCCCCTCCGGCCACTGCCCCCACTTTTGGCGGCAAGGCTGGAGGAGATAATGAGAAAACCAAGGAGGAGTCACCCACCAGTCAGGGCAGCCCCTAAGGTGTCCTGAACTGAGGTGACTCCTACCTTTAGAAATCCTCCATCTTGAGTTTGGAGGATTCCCCCAATAGGATTAGGGATGTGCCCCCCTCCCCACAGGGAGGAGGCACAAAGAGGGTGTAGCCACCTTCAAGGACAGTAGCCAGTGGCTACTGCCCTCCCAGACCTAAACACACCCCTAAATTCAGTATTTAGGGGCTCCCCAGATCCCAGGAAATCAGATTCCTGGAACCTGAAGAAACAAGAAGTACTGCTGACCTACAAGCCTGGAGAGCAGGAGGAAGACAACAACTACTTTGGCCCCAGCCCTAACGGCCTGTCTCCAACTTCGAAAACCTGCAACCAGCGACGCATCCGACAGGGACCAGTGACCTCTGAAGCCTCAGAGGACTGCCCTGGACTAAAGGACCAAGAAAATCCAGTGAACAGCGGCCCTGTTCGAAACCAGCGACTTCTTTGCAACAAAGAAGCAACTTCCAAAGACTACACATTTCTCACTGGAAGCGTGAGACTTCTCACTCTGCACCCGACGCCCCCGGCTCGAGATTCAGAGAACCAACACCTCAGGGAGGACTCTCTGGCGACTGCGAGCCCGTGAGTAACCTGAAACAACCCCCCCAAACCCCCACAGTGACGCCTGCAGAGAGAATCCAGAGGCTCCCCCTGACCGCGACTGCCTGTAACAAGGGACCCGACACCTGGAACCAACACTGCACCCGCAGCCCCCAGGACCTGAAGGAACCGAACCTCAGCGCAGGAGTGACCCCCAGGCGACCCTCTGCCTAGCCCAGGTGGTGGCTGTCCCGAGAGGCACCCCTGTGCCTGCCTGCACCGCTAGAGGAACCCCCGGGTCCCTCCATTGTTTTCTACCTAAAACCCGACGCCTGCTTTGCACACTGCACCCGGCTGCCCCTGTCCTGCTGAGGGTGTGTTTTGTGTGCCTACTTTTGTCCCCCTCCCCCCCAGCCTCCCAGTGCTCTACAAACCCCCACCCGGTCTGCCCCTCGAGGACACAGGTACTTACCTGCTGGCAGACTGGAACCGGAGCACCCCTGTTCTCCATAGGCGCCTATGTGTTTTGGGCACCTCTTTGACCTCTGTACCTGACCGGCCCTGAGCTGCTGGTGTGGTAACTTTGGGGTTGCCTTGAACCCCCAACGGTGGGCTCCTTATGCCCCAGAACTGAGACTTTTAAGTGTTTTACTTACCTCCTAATCTAACCTTTAATTAACTCCCCCAGGAACTGTTGATTTTTGCAGTGTCCACTTTGAAAATAGCTTATTGCCATTCTTACAAAGACTGTATATGATATTGCTTTTATTCAAAGTTCCTAAAGTATCTAAGTGAAGTACCTTGTATTTAAAGTGTTTAATGTAAATCTTGAACCTGGGGTTCTTAAAATAAACTAAGAAAATATATTTTTCAGTATAAAAACCTATTGGCTTGGAGTTAAGTCTTTGAGTGTGTGTTCCTCATTTATTGCCTGTGTACAACAAATGCGTAATACTACGCTTTGATAAGCCTACTGCTCGAGCACACTACCACAAAATAGAGCATTAGAATTATCTAATTTTGCCACTATCTTACCTCTAAGGAGAACCCTTGGACTCTGTGCACACTATTTCTTACTTTGAAATAGTATATACAGAGCCAACTTCCTACACATTCTGAATACAGTTTTGAGCCTTTCATTTGGAGCAGAGAGTCGGCGCAATCAGGCTGTGATCCCAATGTTGTAACCTCTCTACTGGGTCTACTGCGGATGACTGCAAGGCTGCTGGGATTGCTGGGCCTTCTGCATCATGGTGCTGAAGCATGCCAGATGACACGTGCAAACTCTGCAGTAGTATCTGAAGTCCCATTGGACATAGCAGCAGGGAAGTTTGTCAGATTCTACAAGATTTTGGAGGTGACTTCAAAAGAACTCCAGTGGTAGCTACTGGACCGTGATTGGGTCTGTGGCAGACCCCTCTACTTACCCAACTCAGACTTGGCAGTGGTGGCAAATTCTGGGTTGGTGGAGGTCATATAGGAGCAGAGGAGATCAGATGGCTTAGGTCTCTGATGGAGGCTCAGCTCAACCTCAGTCTGTTGGAGCTGCAGCTGAATTTGTTGATACTGAAGTCCTACCTGCCCACTATCAAAGGGAAGGTTGTACAGGTGCTCATGGACACACCACTGTCATGTGATACCACAAGAATGGTGGGGGGGAGGGTGTTGTTGGTCTTGTGCCAAGAGACTTTACCTCTCTGAAAGTGACTGGACCATCAGGGAATTTCCCTTGTGGAAAACCACCTGGTGGGATCTTTGAACACAAGAGCAGACAAATACAGTCTCTGACGCCTGGCAGACCACAAACAGTAGTTACACCCGGAGGCGGCACACAGCAGCTTCCAAGACAGGGGAAAACCCTGGTTTGGTCTCCACACCAGTGTTGAGAATGCGCAATGTCAGCACTTATGCATGCTGGAGTTCCCAAGACAGCTCTGTCTCTGAGATGCACTCCACCTATAGTGGATCTTGGGACTCCTGAATGCCTTTCCACCACTTCCTCACCTGCCCTAAGTTCTGAATAATTTTCGGAATGACCAGGCTCAGGTCTCCTAGTGACATGGACTGGGCCAGGAGAATGTGCTACCCAGACATCCGGGGCATGAACATCTGTCCTCTAATCAAGCTGCTGCTTTGGGATGATCTTCTGTCTCGGCAGCAGGGGCAGGGTCTGAGCCTGCACAATCTGTATCTACGTACTTGGAGATTGAGCAGAAGAAGTTGACTACATTTGACCTTCCTTCTGAGGCCGTCGATGTTATCTTTCTGGCGTGATATCCTTCTACGATATCTGTGCATGCCAGACGCTAGGACATATTTGTATCCTAGGGTGGCATCCGCCAAATTGATCCACTGCAAGCCAGGTTGTCTTAAGATATTTTGTTTGTATTGCCGCTAGCCAATCAAGGCTTTGTTTTGAGTACTGTTAGCTATTTTTCTGCTCTTTTCAACTTTTTGTGTGATAGTCAGATCAACCTTCTTTATTTAAATCATGTGTTGTGAAGAGATGTTTGAACAGTTTGCAATACTTTTTCTGTCAGAACCCTTTCTGAAGCCACAGTGGGACTTGAATTTAGTTCTCACTTTTTTTTTGTGCACCCTTATTGAGCCACTGCACAGTTCATTCCATTAAGGCTGTCCATTAAAACTTCTGACTCAAACAGTCTTTCTCTTTTCCATAACATTGGAAAGATGTGTGGGCGAGCAGCAGTCTCTTGCTGTCCCATTTAAGGAGAAGAGATACTACATCATTTTGACCCCACAAGAGCATTAAGCAATTATATATAGATCGGACCGTACAACATAGATTAGTGCTTCCCAACCTGTGGTCTGGGGACCCCTGGGGGTCCGCGTTGCTTCCTTAGCGGGGCCACAACTGCTCAGAAAATTGAATAATATTAACAAATTAGGTCCTGAGCTTTTAGTAATGGCTCAGTGGGGGGGGGGGGGGGGGCGCTCCCCAATCCCAATAATGATTCAGTGGGGGTCCCCAGGTTCTAGTAATGATAAAGTGGGGGTCCACAGAAGTCAAAAGTTTGAGAACCGCTGACTTAGACAATCAGCTTTTTGTGGGATTCTCTGGAGCACAGGAGGGAAAGATGATGCAAAAACCCACCATAGCCAAAAGTGTTACCCCTGGGATGTCACATGAGGTGCCTGTCCTGGATATTTGCCAAGCGGCTATGTGGGCGTTTAAACGTATGTTCACAAAGCTTTGCTACCTCGCGCGTGCAGGACTCTTTTTTCTGAGCCAGGTCATCACATGGGAAGTACTGCTATGGTATCTATTCACAATGAGAAGAATCTTTAATTAGAAGTATCCATCAAAAGAACAAATTACTTATCTTTGGTAATTAACTTTCTGGGGATACTCTGTTTAATCACAAATTACCAACCGTTCCTCCCATTTCTCTTTTCTGTAAACTGAGCTCTTTTTCTCCCTAAACAAGTTCACATAGAGAACTGCACACTGGTCATGCACGTCTGGCAGTAGGCTCTGCATCTAACTGCACCGACAGCCTAAGAAAGCAACTGAAGTCAGGGTGCATGAGTGGCACTTATGCTGCTCTGCTTATCCCTTCCGGAGCTGAACAACATTGGCACGAGGTGCACGCCGTCACCTGCCAGCGTGCAGGAGTACTGCTTTCAAGTTTCCGGATCCAGTGTCCTGCCTTGGGAATATTCAGGTGAGAAATCTGCTCTTACAGATTATCCATCGGAAGGATCGATACTAAAGGGAATTAACTTTTTATCTATTATATGAATTGATGAGAAGCTGGAAGAAGGCCTAATAAACTGGAGGCTACTAGTTTTGGTTTGCCATTTGTAGGCCATGAGAAGCTGAATGTATCCTGTAATGGTAGCACCAAAGAGGAATAACATTTACATTGATGTCTGATGTCTTATAGATACAATCTTCATGACCCTAAATCAATAATTACTGTAAGGATGTCTGAAAGAGCCGACGTGTACTGTCATGCTTTTGCCACTAATTGTCTGACCTTTGTTGTTTGTAATGGGAAAAGCTTTTAAAAAAAACTTGAAATGGCAGCAATACAAGCTACAATACAATTCCAAAACATCGACAGATTCAGCAGGTCCCCTTAACTCCCACCTGTTTATGAAGTGTGAAAGGTTGAGTGCATACATCAGTATGAAAGTCCGAGTTTGAGAGTTCACATCGTTAAATTAATTGAGCCAGAGATTGGCAATAGGTGCAGAGTTCGGTTAGTGTATTATTTAATGAAAGCCTGTCACATTGAGGGCATCATCCAAAGTTTTGTTCAGATATTATTCTGTTACATTATTTGCTTTTCATGTCACGGAAACACTAAAGGTTTTACATTTTAGCAAAACAAACGTATGTAACCGTACCATACATAGCACTAGTGCTCATTAACAAAACTAAGCTATGATTGGCTTTCCACGTAAGCTTCTTAGCGAATTAGAGTCCAAGTTGTTGGAGCAGATACCAATCCTATAATAGGACTCCGATCACATTTCCTCACTAAAAATAATAAAGAAGAAACTGGAAAGTTAAATGCAAAATATATTTATGGGTTGTACAACACGAAGTAACCCTTACAACTGTAAAATGTGGCAGGTGAATGACCAGGAATTAGTATTACTAAACATACCTGCGCCAACTTGTGTACATACTATTATCACACACCTCAGTTAATTTCGATGTAAACATGCAAAGAGTTGTGTAACTTGTGCGAGACGAGCAGGTGAAAAGTTTAAAATGATATAGCTGATTTATTGTTGTAAACCACTATATGTTACCATCTAATTCCAGTTTTCTTACAATTTACTTTGAAATGTTGTTTTCCGCTGTTCCTGAATGTGGTGTTGTACCCCCTGCCTTTGGGTCATTATATTTGTAGACATTTAAAGTGTTTATTTTTTCTTCAGAGAGGTTCGTACCCAATCTTCTGAATTAACCCTCTATCAGCGGGGGTAGTGGACACTCAGTTTTTAAATTTTTGTGTCAGCTAATTTGACTACGTTTTATTAGTAAAAGAGTGTCAACTTATTTTACTAAAATGTATTAGTAAGACACCCAGTCCTTCCCTTTTTTGTTATAACCGCTATACAAAATCCTGTCCTGATAAAAAAAATATATATATATATTACATCGTAAGAATGATCTACATTTTCTTACGTTTTTAATAGTCTGTCTTCAACTCTTGTTTTTATTTTATTTTTATTTTTATTTTTTAAGTTAAAGGAGTCTCTCCTGATCCCTTGTTTTGGGACAGAAGGTCAATTTTCTTTCTCTAAAGAGTGTACTTTTCTGCCCTGTTTTGTGCAATATCTATAGTTTATTTTTGCTCTAGGTGAGCCCAACAATAATGTAGGCTCACCGAGGACTTGCCTGTTAAATTGACTGGGTCCTAAAAGTAGTGCATTAGGGTTGAAGGGGCATCCATGTAAATCCCTCTTTAAGAGAGCGATAACTGTGCTCTCAATCGGGTTTTGTGGGCGTCCAGTGGTTGCAGTGCTATTTATAGTGAAGGGTCAGGCATTTATTCTCAAATCTGTCATGGAGTGAGGGTCTCACGGCACTGAAGGGGGAGTTGGAGAAGGGTGGGTAGGTGCTGCTACTGCTCGAACAGCCAGGTCTTGAGAAGTTTCCTGAAGGCAAGGAGGTCTTTGGTCTGGCGCAAGTGGTTGGGGAGAGTGTTCCATGTTTTGGCGGCGAAATGCGAGAATGTTCTACCGCCAGTTGTAGTTCTGCGGACGCGTGGGACGGTTGCAAGGGCGAGGTCTGCGCAGATTCCGGGTTGGGAAATTTATGACTTCCCTTCATGTGCGTGACTACATGGAATGGTAGAGAGCTTTCTTTTCAGACAACCCAGGTCCGGTCTTGCCAGTGGAGTAACAAAACTTAACACCCCTTCCCCCCACCAAAGTACCTGTAGGGCCCCCTCCTCCCCCAACCCTTGGACCCAGTCAGGTGCCTGTCGCCCGTGCACTGTGTATGGTGCAAAGGGGGGCCCTTGGAGCTCAAGGGCTCCCCCACACTGCTGGGGCTGCAGGGGCCTTTGTTACACCAGTGGTTCTGGCCTCCAGAGCAAACCTTTTTCATTTGTTCTAGTGTGGTACAGTATAGGGTGAGAAGTGAGAAAAGTTGCAGCCCTTGCAGTCCTCGGTGGTAGACACTGTCTGATATTTGTTACTCCTATAAAAGACAAACCTGGCATATTCCTTGATAAGGTACATACAGCAGCTGTGACAGCTTGCCTGCAGAATAGACAATACAAATCACGATTCAAAATAACTGTTGTTAAGGTTTTTATGTAATATCTCAAAAGAGGCATTCCCCCAAGAATACCACTAGTCCCTTAATGGAACCTCGATATTGTTCTTACTCAGCTCACAGTCCTGACTTTTGAGCCATTACAATCTTGCCCACTTCATGGAAAATGCCTTGACTCATTGCATTAGCTTCCTTAAACAGACTCAATCAACTGCAAATCTTACTGGTGGATGAGTCTTTCGTTTGAGTACACAAAGATTGATTTGTGCTTAGAGCAAACCCTCACTTTCTGCCTAAGATTATCTCCTCCTCCATGTCAGTTGAATGATTGACTTGTCATTTTTTCCCCATAACTTCAATCGGTTTCAGAAAGGACATTACATAGTTTAGATAAGCCAGCCCTCATTTACTTCCATTGTCCACAATAAATCCTTTTGAAAGAGAAAACTGTTCTTTTGTAGCTGTTGGCAAGCCAGGCTTAGGAGTGCCCATTTCCATGGCGAGTCTTGCTAGATTGATAGCCAAATGTTTTCTAATTTACTATGCCGAAGCCAAACGTACACTCACTATGTATGGAGCACATTCCATTCATGACCAGGGAGTCGCAAAGCCTCTCCAAGGCAACATCCAGCTAGTAGACATTTGTAAAGCTGTAACATGGTCTACCATCTACACCTTCACCAAATACTGATGTGTCGACATTCATGCTCACCACGTGATACAAACTGTCTTTTGTTCCAAATGTATTCCTCTACAGCTTGCAAGGCACTGCTTTTAGGGAGGCGGGCACTGCTTTGGTCTATGCAGATCATGTGATCTACATCAGCATATCTTGCAAACAGAAAAGTTACTTTCTTGTAATAATTGGTTTGTAGGTTTTAGTGATGTAGATTCACATGCACCACCCCGTGTCCCCAGAAGCATAGCTCAAGGTATGATGTCTGGAACAGTTGTCTCCTTTCAGCTACATATCACCACACCTCCTTTCTACCACCTATATGGGAAGGGGAGCGAATCTAAGTGGAGGTCTGTGTCCTGGTTCATTGCGGTTTTGAGGGAGATCTCACAAGTCACCACAGAAACAATGTTTCTGCTTCTGAAAAAAAGTACACTGCATGGTCTGTGCCAATAGGTAAATGCCAAGAGTGTGCAAAACGTGTTTTCCTCTTTGTATATCCTGTGTTTATACTATATAAAATGAGAAATCAGCTGGGTTGCAAGTGTCTTATTTCTGATTGGTGTTCATAGCCTTGGGCCTCGAAGCATTGACACGAGTCACCAGATGAGAAGTTTGGAAAACTTACATAAGGATTACAGGTGTTCTTTTTGATGCTACTGTGAGTTGTCGTCCCTAAACTCTGTTGAACCCTGCAACTCCTATTAATGCAACAAGCAGGGTCAGTATTCCTAGAAGTAAGTTACATCCCTCAGGTAATGAACACACATACAGTTTCACTTTAGTGTCTCAGCAAAGGCAGACCTGCATAACTCACAACACTGCCAGGGTTTTTTCAGTGCATACTGACTGGCTTTCCAGTAGCCACTTCTTCGCACACTTGGGGGTCAGGTCTGTGACTAGTTCAGTGGGTGTCTAGAGAGGTCTCGTAGGATGTATAGCTAAACAGTGCTGCTGCCTTGGCACTGACGCTGAGGAGAGCATTCATTGATTGAAGTATATGCAGAGAGTCAGGCGTCTGCCAATCTTTGGAAAGGAATGACCAGTTACCACATATTGGCCCTGGGTACCGTCTACATTACAATTGTACCACGGTAATAGAAACAAATCTGTAATGCATTGAACAAGAGTTTTTTTCCATTGCCTTCCCCTCCTTGTTTGTCAACGTGTTTTACTGCTTGTTTGCATTTTCACTGGGACTGTAGTGTTATCTTGGGGACATTCTAGCATCGGAGGTGCCTCAGGAAAATTACTTAAACGAAAGAAAAAATGTTTTAATATCCTCTGCTAGCCAGAAAGTTATGGATATTTGAGAAGCAGACAGTCGTTTCTTGGTGTTAAAATGTCAGTGATGGTTCAAGGGCACATATATACCTTTTATGCCTGTTTTCTGTTTTAGTTTTGCAACGTCCTCTGCTGAAGTTGCACCCGGAGCCAGTTACATGGATCAAGCATCCTCACCCGCAGTGTGCTCCCAATCGCATTATAGCATCTACCCTCAAAGGTATGTGGTGGTTCAATACTATACAGGAGTATGCCATTTCGATAAAGTGTACAGGTTGTGGTTGAAACCCGTATCTGCTCAGTCTTCAATGCAACAGTAGTCAGTAGATCAAATGCCCTTCCTTTGTAATGATACAGAGTCATTGAAAAGAGCTTTATACTCCTCTTAGTTATAAAGCAGTGGACAGTGAAGAACACTTAACTTTTACAAGTTATTTTCTTGCCTCAGAAGAAGAGCTATTTAGGTTTTTACAGTGTGAATGATGCCTCTATCCTGTTAAAGCAAGTTGTTTGGGATTCTGGAACACATTCTAAGATGACCCTATCTTGACCTGGATGATGTATGAGAAGGTAATTTGATCGCATCTCTAAATATATGTAATTAAATTATGCGTACCTTTAGTCATAGCTCTATTGTAAAGGATCATCAAAATTTCTCTGTAGAATTTAGATAGAGTTTATCACACACGAACAGTTGCTTTTGAGTCTAATCCTTCACATTATCAGAAAAGATCATGCAACCATAAAACCTTAAAAGGACACCGATGTGCCAGAGCGTGAGCATGCTGCATCTAGCATTCACTGGCGCTGCCTGGCACATCAGTGATTTAAATGAAAACTAACATGTGTTTTTAAATGCAGATTTACGTTGCAGTTTTCACAATATGCCCCATTGCACATTCAAATTATTTTTACACTATTGCACCATTAATCCTAACCTTGCATCATAAGTAAAAGTTTAAAACATGTAGGAAAGGCAGCCAGATGGGCACTAGTTGAGGAAGGCTGAAATGCCAGTCTATCTTTAAGTAGCCAGCAGCTTCTATATCCCATCATGCCTTAAAGTGACAGTTGCTACGGAACCATGTTACTTTTTTCTAGTCCTGTGGTAAGGATCCTGGAACACTGGTAATGGATTTTCATCCTATTTAAGCTTATTAGCCGTTTGCTATGATATCATTTTGGATTCCCCCAACATTTTTGAAAATGTGTGTTTCTCAGCATTCTCCCCTATTCATTTTTGGATATTACAGCAGTTTACTTTACTATGGCTTCACTTTATGTAAGTGCAATATCGCAGCAATAAGAAAGCCGAAATGAAATCTCATGGTCTTTGTTTGGTCTGTCTTTCCAACTCCCACCTAGAGGAAGAATATCCAATTTGTCAGAAGCTGTCAAGGTGGCGCTTAAACCTCAAGAATCGAAAGTACAGAGATAAACAGGAAGAGCATGCTAGAGTAGTCAGGGGAAAGGGCCTCCTTCCACTGTCACCCATCTCACAGGCCTTAGGGATTCCCCAAGAGGAAAAGGAGGAGACATAATGAGCATGATCATTCCTAGTAAAAAACACTATACTGACATGCTTATCTGATAGAGACTTCTAGTTGCAGATTCCTTACCTTAGAATTTTCCACCAGGCATCAGACTGGATCTGGAGATTTTTGTTCGAGCAATACCCTTGCGCAACGGTAGGTGGCGTCGGTCAACTCCGCAGGCGCCGTGATGACATCTGGAGTAGTACATACACGCCGCCCTCGCACAGTGACGTCAGTTCTTTTCTTTCCGCGCCACGCACTGATCCGGAGAAGAACTACCCTCGGCTATTTTTTGGCTGAATCTGACCGTTTTGTCGCGTTTTTTGTGTACGAACTTGGTGCGTCGAGGATGTCCCCGAAAACCAGGTTCAAGCCTTGTGAGGACTGCCATCAGACGATGTCGGTGATGGATCCTCATCGTGTTTGTCTGTGGTGCCTCGAACGCTACCACGACCCGAAGTCGTGCTCCGAGTGTCGGGCCATGCACCCGAAGGCTTTGTGGGAGCGGTCCCTAAAGCTAATGGCAGCCCGGCACTCAACTCCGCATAGGTCCCGGTCTCGCTTGAGATGAAGGTCTTGAGATCGGTTGCGGAGTCATCACCATTCGTCACCTTCTAAATCCTCGGGTCAAGGTAAGAAAAAGTCGAAGAAGTCCCATCACTCCCCGACTTCGCCCCATCGCTCGGCCGACGCGGCGCAGGAAGAGCATCCACGCACTAGGCCTCTGTCCTCGGAGCCTGCATCTGGGTCGGCTCTGCGCTTCCCTGAGTTCCCCAGAGCCGGAGTGACCCCCGCCTAACTAAAAGAGTTTTACGAGGCCATGCGCCTAATTTTGGGGCCGGCTGACCCCAATACGGCACCTTCAGGCCCAAGGGGTTTGGCTGAGGGTCCTTCGGGTTCTGCACCGGCGGCTTCAGCCCCGGCCACCAAAGTCACCTCCGGATCCGTGCGTGGATCCGCACTGGTACCGGTCGCACCCTTGAGACCTTCTCTGGTACCGGGTCGATTAACAACACTTCCGACGTCGGTGGTGCCCACTGCCGACCCCATTCTTATCCCCGATGACTCAAGAGTCGGAGCCTCGTCGGCTGACCCACCGAAGCCTCTGGACATGTCTGGAACATCAGGGCATTACCCTGATGGTTCAACATCTGGTGAGATCCCTCAACGCCAGAGAAGACTAACTCAGCCGTCGATACACAGGCGATCACGAATGGCGTCTCCATCCGGAGGTGGCGTAAGGTCTCTTTCAGCAGTGGGGAGAGCCTTGGTTGGATCTGTTTGTCTCCGCAGAGAACGCGCAATGTCAGCTGTTTTGTGCGTTAGACTTTCCAAGGCGACACTCGCTCTGCAACGCTTTTCGTCTCGAGTGGAGCTCAGGCCTCCTTTATGCCTTCCCACCTATCCCTCTTCTCTCCAGAGTTCTCAAGAAAAACAAGAACGACTGGGCCCAAGTCAACTTGGTGGCTCCGGACTGGGCTCGAAGAGTGTGGTATCCAGAGCTATTGAGCATGTCCATCGATCCTACACTCATACTGCTTCTTTGGGCGGATCTTCTGTTGCAGCACCAGGGGACAGTTCTTCACCCAAACCTGTCCAACCTCCACCTTCATGCGTGGAGATTGAGAGGCAACAGTTGACGGCCTTTGCCCTTCCACCTGAGGTCTGCAATGTTATCTTGGCAGCCAGGCGTCCATCGACTAAAACTGTATATGCCTATTGTTGGAATAAAATTGTGGCATGGTGTACCAACAAATCTGTTGATCCCCTTTCTGCCCTTCTGTCAGAGGTTCTTCTGTTCATTCTTTCTTTAGCCCAGCAGGGCTGTGCTTTGGGCACCCTTAAAGGGTATTTATCTGCCATGTCCGCCTTTCTTAGGCTACCTGATCAGACCTCACTCTTTAAATCTCCTATTGTGAGTAGGTTCTTAAAAGGGCTCACCCATTTATTTCCTCCTACTCCATTTATCATGCCTCAGTGGGACCTTAATCTTGTACTTACTTATTTGATATGTACCCCCTTTGAGCCAATGCATAATTGTCTCTTGTGGCTCCTCACCTTCAAAACTGTCTTTCTGGTCGCTATTACCTCTTCTTGCAGGGTGCGTGAGCTTCAGTCCCTTTCCTCAAAACCTCAATACTTGTCTGTACATCCTGACAAAGTAGTGGTACGCGCTAGATCTTCCTTCCTTCCTAAGGTGGTTACACCATTTCATGTAGGCCAGTCCATCACTTTGCCTACCTTCCACGCACCACTACATCCTTCCCATGAGGAGGAGAGACTCCACCGTCTGGACCCAAAAAGAGCGTTGGCATTCTACCTCAATCGTACTAAAGATTTCCGGGTGGACGATCAAGTCTTCGTTGGCTATGTGGGTGCGAAAAAAGGGAAGGCGGTGCAGAAGCGTATCATCTCTCGATGGGTGCTTCTTTGCATCAAAATGTGCTACGCTTTGGCCAACAAGCAACCTCCTGAAGGCTTGTGTGTGCATTCCACCAGAGCAACTGCTGCTTCTACTGCGTTAGAATGCAGAGTTCCTATCCTGGATATCTGCCAGGCAGCTGCACACGTTTGCTAAGCATTACTGCCTGGCTAGTCCGGTCTGTCGAGATGGCTATTTTGGTCATTCAGTCCTGCAGGACTTTCTAGTATGATCTTGGTTCGCAGCCCACCACCGAGGATGGCATTGCTTGGGTATCTATTCTAAGGTAAGGAATCTGCAACTAGAAGTCTCTATCAGATGTACAAGTTACTTTCCGTCGGTAACTTAATATCTGGTAGCGACATATTCTAGTTGCAGATTCCTTACCTCCCACCCATCCTTTCCGCTTGCGAACTGATTTCTAGGGACAGGCATTCCCCCTTTCAGGTCCTTAGCTCTGGCGCACCAATCTCAGTGTTCTTAGCAGCTCTGCGCTCTGGCGTGGAAAGTCATTAAAAGAAACTGACGTTACTGCGCAAGGGCGGCTTCTATGTACTACTCCCGACGTCATCACGGCGACCACGACGCCTGCGGAGTCAACCGACGCCACCTACCGACGTGCAAGGGTATTGCTTGAAGAAAAAGCTCCGCATACATTCTGACACCTGGGGGGAAATTTTAGGGTAAGGAATCTGCAACTAGAATATGTCTCTACCAGATATTTAATTACAGAAGGTGAGTAACTTGTACAACGTTGAGCATGAAGCCACAATAGCAGAGAAGTCAGCATTTGGCATTGTGAATGCCATTGACACTGAGATATACAGCGGATCTACACATTTGCTGTCATATCATTCAGTCACATCATTAATTGTGTCATTATTCATCGTCACCACACCGAAATTTGATATTGACATGGAAATATTCATTGTCAAGAATATTTTCTTAATCATCTCCCTCACCAAAAGTTACCTAAATGGGTTTTGCCTCCTGACATCGTGACTCCTTCGGATGACCCAGAGCAGACACTTCTGCAGCTATTATAGATCTGCAAAAGCCTCTTTCAAGGCTCATTATAGCACAGATTGAGCTCAGCATCAACTGCCTAGAGAAGGGTTACTCCTCCTTGGGTTTATCCAGCATACCTTCCATCTGACTGGTGATACCTGAACTGCAAAAAAAAACGAAGCTGTTTTTCTTTTTGTATGCAACAAAAAATATTTCTATGGAGAATTTTCTTAGCTTTGTGCAGGATTAAGAATATGATGAACCTCTTTGTGGGTGATTACAGTGAGTGAGCAATCACTTCCGAGGGTGCTATAGGTGAGTGGCATAGTCTGTATTTTTATTTACAAATGCTGCTCACAACGAAAAGGTTTGTTTGTGTCTAACAATGATTGAACTGTACATTGTCGATTTTTTGTTTATGCGCATGGGCCTGACACTAAAATAATTTGTTATTGATGATTGTCAACACTGCACCCAGTAAATTCTGCACAGGCGTTTAAGATATAAAAGAGGTTATATTCTTGCTGAATTTAATCAGTTTGAGATATTTTAAAGCAAAACTGATAAGGATATTACGTTTCTTTTAAACATCTTAGACTTGCATTTGAGCCTGAGAAAAAAGAGCAGCTTTTATGTATGTTCAGTGCTACTCAGGACACACAGCAGAAACTTCATCAGTTGGTCCAAGTTAATCAGGATCTAGGACTCTATTGGCATTGTGGACTCATTAATTTAAGCCTTTGCACGGGCCAGCACACCCCATACAGATTCTTCCCACACAGATAGAAGGTCATGACTAGGCTCCAGCCAGTCAAGTAGCCAGTATCTTCTACCCGAACTAACACACCCCATGCTGCAATGTGCCACACAGTGGTAACTTCAGGAGTGGCCACCAGCCAATCCGGATACAATAATGTATACGCATCACAGAGTCCTTATTAAAAACTACTGCCCAAATGATCACCAGCCGTATTGCCACACAACACTCTGAGGCAACTTCAGCAGTGGGTTACAGCCTAGAAGAAGCCCGAGCTGTGGACCAACCCCTATGTCCTCCCCTATAGGACAGACCTAGGGCCACAACACCTGCTCCTCAGCAAACCCTGTGTTCAACAACAATCTGTAGGACCCCGCTTTCTCTTGTATTGGATCTTTTATATATTTACCTTCTTGATTCATTGCCTGTCATCAGGCTTAGAATCCCTGTTCACTTGAAACTGCCGTCAATGGTGTTAAAATGGGTCATAGGCCTCGACAGCAGTGTTTGTGTGGTAGCACATTCATTATTTGAAACCACTCGAAATTCAGTAAGTGAGGTGACAGTGCTGTTCTCTAGAGGCTCAGATTTCTACCGCCTGAAATGTTTTAAAGAGTCCCTGATAAGAGCTGTGATCTCAGTGTTTTTAACCTTAAATTGGTTACTTCTGAATCTTTACTTCGTCCTCCCTAAAGTGCAGCCAGCTCTTATCTTAAGCTTTTATCACACTGAATTGTTTTTAGGGGACGTCTGAGATATTCACCTCAGCACTGTAGCAGGGGTACTGTCGTTTGTTACCAACTGCCAACCAACCACTGTGGCTGAAAAAGAGAAAAGCTGTTTTTCAAGTCTTGTGCAGTCTGCTGACAAAAGATCAACCCTGATGATCTTCACAGTCAGTGCATTTATTGCCTTTATCCTACTCATATGGTGTCTTGCCGCAACATCTACAAAATCTTCTCTTAAAAGATGCCTAAGAATGAAGAAAGGAGGTTGGCTCTTTATTTTCTGGAAGAATGTCCCCCCTTCTACAGGGGATGCCTCTTTCTCTGTTGAAGACTTTGTGCAAAGTGCTTACCCAAGCTCTTCAATGAAAGGTGGTGCAAAAAAAGAACCGTAAGGAACTTCCTCAGCTGGAATTTACCACAAAAGCACCTGCACCCTCCTCGTCCAAACAGCAGACAGAGCCTCCTTCAGACTTGATGTTACTGACATCTAATCGTCGACGTTGTCAACGATCATCCTGTCGATGGACACCTCATCGCTGTTGATGAAGACACTGCTGATGATCCCTATGAGGACCATCTGTCACAATGCATTCATCATCACCAGCCGTGACCACCTCTTCAATTATGACTCCTTCAATGACCAGGATCGCTTTTCAGCCTTTAACGTTCCCGTTTTAGTAGTTTAATGTTTCTAAGCAGCCCCCAGTGCACATTCCGAATTCAGAATAGGAAGCTTATGTTGGCGACCAGAATTTTACATGAAAAGTGTTCCCTTTGGGGTAGATGTGTATTTTGATATGCATTAGGCAAAACTGTAACAATTAATTACCTTAAAAGAATAGTCCTATATTAAGTGAATAAATGTTAGATGCATTTTCATTTGCTTGATGTATGGCATGTTCTATGGGCTGTGATTGGTGTTGGTCTCATTGCACTAAAAGCATATGAATATTATTTTGAAGTAATCAATTGCAATATTGACTCATCTCTGTATTGCCCAATGTAATTCAGAATACATGCCTATCTCAGAGGGAACACTTTTCTTGTAATATAATTTATGGCTAGGTTTTCGGTGGGTTACTGGGCAACTCCCCTTTGTGTCAAGCAACTAGGTGCAAGCGTCTGATTTAGCCGATAGTCCTGCGTGGTTAAATGTACTCTACTTACCTGAATTTGAGCAAGATCCTTATGAGGAGGGCAAATACCAAGCTGTCATGATCAGACTTACCAATTTCGTCCCTACAGGTACCTGCCTGTGTTCTAAATTCCTGTGGCATTTATGACCACCTTCCAAAGGCTGATGGACATGTGAAAGAGGTTGCTTCTACAGCAGCCTCAAGCACTACTACCACCTCCTCCTCCTTGTGTGCCAACAGTCCCCTGCCCTTCTCAACAACTGGAGATATCAGTCCCCTTGCCTCTGTCTTCTTCTATGCCACCAACACCTGGGAATACAGAACACATCTGACTCAGACCACTTGTCAGAAATGGATCAAGAAGGTAAACATTTAGGGGAATGGCAGAATGATGATGGATATGATGAAGATGATGAAGAGTGGGAAAACTATATAATTCGTAAAGAAGGTGACACTTTGCCTTCAAATACATTCATGTCCTACTGTAAAGAGCTATAAATAAACAGCGGTGTTTTCTGTATAATTCTAAAGAGCAGACATTCAAAATCTACAAAATCCAGCTCTATCCTGGATCTTGTCTGGTCGTTGGATCTCAAACTAATGCTGGCCACAGTTCAGGCAGTCTTACTATCACAGAAGAATAAATGCCGAGTGCCAGGATCTGGGACAGCTTGCTAGATAGGCCAACCTAAGCCCAACTTCACCATTATGGCAGCAGCCCAGAGCTAAAAAAAAATTGTATCACTCTGACTTCAATCCCTCTGGATAGGATAAGAGGCACAGAGAAAACTTGGGGTGCAGAATCTGTTCTTTGGCTGTGACACTTAGAGATTAGCAGAATAAAATGCTTCAGGGCAGGCTTTTTTAATGGAGTGACTAAAGCAGTTTAAAGCACAATAGAACCTTACCTGAGGAAAGCAAGTAGTTAATCACCCTCAAGATGACCCAAGTGAGTTAAACTCTCGCTACTTATATGTGGAGAAGTGTGGCACAATGGTTAGAGCGGCAGACCCTGATGCAGAGATCTGGTCCGTGACCAGGGTTCAATTCCCACCTCGGTGGGTCTTGAGCTCAATTCCCTTGGACCAGATAATTCTCGCCTCGGTGCCTAATCTAATTAATGGGTCCCACTCTGTAACTCTAGGCAATAGCTTGCTTAATCTCCACAACGGCCCTCACAGCGCTTGGATGCTTGGCTTCACCCTGGGGCTGTTCAGGAGTGGGCGCCTCACAGGGAAAAGCCAGGAGGGGTTTCACAGCGGTATGCGTACAGCGCCTTGAGACCCTCACGGGTGAGTAGTGCGCTATACAAGTGCAAAGTTTAAAGTTTTACACTCATGAAAACTACAAGTGCGTTGGCCATCCTGGGGCAGTATGATCCCTAGATGTAACACATTGCATCCCCTCACAACATCATCCCTGAGGGTAGAAGGGAAGAGTCAAAGGCACAAATGCAACAATAAATGTTTCCAATTCAAGCTTCCATCAGCTGGCATAAACAGCAGTCCTTTGCAGCCAGGAAGGCTTCTCCTAATATGCAGGCCATGGAAGACCATATATCCCTCCAGGACAATCAGAGTATGATCTTTAGGCTTATGTCAGTGCCAAGGCTACAGCAAAACATTGTTGAAGAAAAAGGGAGCATCCCAACCACGCTGTTAGTAGAACCAGAAGAGAGCCTGATTATCTCCACCTACCTACCCTGTTTTAACCACGTGCTTCTGGTCTGGGACATAATTTCTGCTTTGGCCCTTGTTAGAAAGCAATGACTACTACAGATAACCTGCACTTGTGGGAACTACAGCAAGAGAGTTGCTTCCTTATTATGAGAGGAGCTGTAGAAAACTTCCCAAACACCTAGAGGAATAGAAGGTTCAAGTTCAGAAATGTTCTGGTCAAGAAAAAATCAGGCCAGTGAGGCATATACTAGACCTTCAAAATTTGAACAACTTTAAGAAAACAAAATCTTTCCAAATGGTAGCCTTCCAAAAAAGTCCTTCTGGTGCTCCTGGAACAGGCATACTTTACCTCTGTGGACTTTCACAAAGTGTATTTTCATGTCCATGTGCACTGAAATCACAGGCAATACCAGCGATAAGAAAGCATGATCAATGAAGAGCGCTTCCATTTGGTTTGGTCTGTGCCCCAGATATCTAAAAAGTGCCAGCTGACGTTAGTTTGCTTCATTTAATGACAAAGTCTCCAAATATACCCATACTTATACTACTGACTCATGAAAGCATCATCAGAGGAAAAGGCTTGTGTTTGCACAGCTGCATGTTGACCACCAATAAATCTTCCATCCATCCTATGACAACATCTCAGTTGCTAGGAGCAGTCTTGGCCGCTCAGCTGAGGTAGGCTTTCCATTCCGAAGAAGGAGTTGCAAAACTTTAGGCTATGACAAAGGCATTTTGCTCCATCTTAGGTCTCATACCATCTTCTATTGGCCTGGTTTCTTTCTGCAATCTCCAGATGAGGCCTATTCATTAACAGCTAGACCATCGGCTGAAGCAGGCTAATGGCTTATGAAGTGACACAGTGAAAGTTACCAGGCTGTTACCATCAAACCTCAAAGCAGGTTTTCCATTCCAAGCTCGAAACAGGATAATCATGATTACATATGTGTGGTGCTGGAAGTATGGTAATCATCCTGGAGTTACAGGCCATCTGACTAGGCTAGTGGTCATTCCTTCAAAGATTAGCAAAACAAGCCTTGAAGTACTACATAACAAAGCAAGGAAGAATGAGACCCTGTTCTCTTTTAAAAGACACTCCGGGCCTCATTAAGAGTTAGACGGGCGGCGGTGGGCGCCCAACAAAGTCTTTAGGATAGAAGGCCGCCAGTCCGGTCTTCTGCCCGCTGACCCTATTGAGTTCCCTGCTGGGCCAGCGAGCAGAAACAGCATTTCCGCCCGCTGGCCCAGCGGGAAGCTCACCACAACATTGACGCTGGCTCATAATTGAGCCAGCAGCAATGTTGCGGTGCGTCGGGTGCAACATCACCTTTCGTGCTTTTCACTGCCTGCTTTACAGACAGCGAAAAGCACCATGGCGCCTCCTGCACAAGATCTCCACCAGCCTTTGCATAGGGGTGAAACCACCATGCAAAGGCTGGCAGACACGGGGTCATAATCCCCAGGGCAGTGCTGCTTGCAGCACTGCCCTTGCGAATTAAAACCTCCGGCACTGGCACCACCAGGCTGTCGACCAGCAGCAACCTGGCGATGCCGGTGGTCGGACCCTGGTGCTTTTGCCACAGTCTCATGACTGCCAGGGTCATAATAACGGCCTCAGTTGCTGCAGGACTTGGCCATCATGTCAGCTGATGTCAACCTTGCCTCTTAAGATTGCCACAAAAACATTTCTCAAAAGAGGGGCCCAGCCATTCATAGACCTGTCTACCACCCTGGAGAACAAACAAAATTCTGGGCCTACACTAGAAGGTCAGTTAACGGGGGTCTGAAGGCAATGCCTTTTCGAAGATATGACCCTGCTTCTTACTCCTTTCCTCTGTTTCCTCTCACTCCCAGAGTGCTGAGGAAGGCAAAGGTAGATCACTGTTCCTTGATTACGATTGACCAACTATAGCCCTGCTAGTTATGCTACAGCAACCTGTTGAGGCTGTCTGTGGACCACTTAAACTACGGTCCTCTAAATATTCCTTCAGACTGCACAGGGATGAACATTATCCACGACTAAGTCCTTCAAGGCTAAGTGGAAAAGATTCTGCACATGGTGCAAAGATAAGAGCCTTTATCCAGTCTCCACCGACCCCATGAGGTGCTACTGTATTTGCTAGAGGTAGTCAGGAGTGTCTCAAGTATTCATTTTTTCATGGTTCATTTGGCTACAATTTTCAGATCCAAGGGGATGTAAAACATCCTCTTCTGTATACTCACAGAGAATTATAACACAATTCATGAAAGGACTCTTTAGGGCATTTCCTTCATGTATGTATTCTCCGGTCTCCGGGAGCTAAACACAGCGTTGAGCCAACTAATGCAGCCTACTTTCGAACCTATCCATAAAGTGTGCCTGAATTCCCGTTAAAGGAAATCCATGCTTCTGTCCTCTCTCACTTCAGGAAGGAGAGTCAGGGATTTACAGGTGTTCACTATAAAAGAGTGGCTTTACAGACCAACCCATGATTAATGTTGTAAGTCCCTATAATCTATCACATGAATGAGGCTGTCATCCTGTGATATTTCTTCCCTAATCTATCCACTTCTGTGGAGAGTTCCTTGCACTTGCTGGTTGTTCCTAGGTGCATCAGGTTCTACATGGACAGAACCGAGTATTTCCATTGTTCAGACTGATTATTTTTCTTATTCAGCCATCCATGAAGAGGCCATCTGTTGTCCAGTCAAGGCTGCTTACATCACCTTCTCTCACAACAAGGCAAAACATACACTACACGAAAGAGTGAATGCACTCCACAAGAATCATGGCAACCAACAACAGCGGCACTCTACGCTGGAGTATTTTTACAGGGCATTTGCCGTGCAGGAACATTAAAAAAGAAGCATACCTGTACTAGGCATTACTGTCTTTATGTGGTGCCGCAGCCGACTAAGCAGTTCACCAGACAATTCTGTGCATCCTTTTTAATAAAGGTGAACCTGCTTCCTGCTTGTTGGACTCTGCCCTCTCTGCAGGATCACCCAAACCTTTTGCCTTCATCACTCCTGTTTTTTGGAATTTGTTTTTGCTGGCCATAGGACTCTGTGGGCTTTACCAATGCTAATCAGTGCTAACACACTTCTGCTCACTCCCTAAAATATGGTAACATTTTCTTACACCTGATTGGCATATTTAATTAAATTATACGTTCCTAGTAAAGTGATATACCATATACCCAGGGTCTGTAAATGTAAATGCTACTAGTGGGCCTGCAGCACTTACTGTACTTACTGTGCCACCCACTTAAGTAGCCCTTTAAAACGTGTCCCAGGTCTGCCATTGTAGCCTGTATGCAGTTTCAAACTGCTAATTCAACTTGGCAAAATAACCCCCTTGCCAAGCCTCAAACGTCCCTTCTGTTATGTATATGTCACCCCCAAGGTAGGCCCTAGGCAGCCCATGAGCAGGGTGCATTGTAATTTAAAGGTTGGACATGTACTTTTAATTGTTATAGTCCTAGTAATGAAAAACCCACAAATTATTTTTTCACTACAGTGAGGCCTACCTCTCCCATAGAATTACATTTGGTTACGTTATTACATTGAATGCATGCTAACATTTGATTGGGAACATGTAGGAAAATCATATTTGATGTCTGCAAAATTGTAATTTAAAACCCCTTTTTTATTGGTAGAGTCGGATTGAAAATTTAGAAAATGTCACATTCAGAAAGTTGCCATTTTCCTGTCCTGACCTTTTGGTGCCTGAAGCCTGTTCCTGGATTTCATGACTGGGTGTAGGTGGCAGTTGGACTTTGTATATTCCTCCCAGATTCAGGGATTAGGTGTGCCTGGATGGACCATCACTGACAGGTTGGGGGCACGGAGCTGAGCATAGCCCCCCTTGCTCTTAAAAAGGCTATGCCCTACCTTCACACAAAGGATTTCACACTATCCCATTGTGCCTGCAACCAGACTGGAGCCAGGGCAGGGAGGTAGGAAATTCCAAGCACTTTTTTAAAAGAAATCTCTAGAAACCCCTCTTACTCCAAAGGAGTTACCAGGAATAAAAATAGGACCGTCAGACCCACTCATAAGTTCACTTTCTGGACTTGTAGAAGGACTCTTGGAGGCCTGCCCTTCTGTTTGAGCCCTGTTTCACTTCTTGAACCCGGGACTACCAGAGTGACTTCAGGGACTAGTTTCCATCCTGCTGATCAGAGACTTAGGGACAGGAAAGGCTTCAACCATCTTGAACCCGCACGTAGACCCATCCTGTGTGAATCCTGACCCTCCAATTGGTGCCTCTCCAATCCAGACCCTTGGAAATGGTGCTGAAGATGCCCCGATAGCTAAAATCCAAACCTTGGTACTTATATATATATTTTTGGGGGGCTAAAACTGCTCTGAGAATCGAGATGGGTTTGGAACCTACCTGCTTGTCGCCCAAGGTGCATTGGAATTCTTCACTGCATCTTCCCGACGATGCCTCCTCCTTGAACACTACGTTTCTTTCTGAGACATTTTTCCTCAAACATTATTTTAAGTCTGAAGGTAATCGTAGACTGGACCCATTCCACTTTTTGTATCCGTCCCGTGCTCCATCGCGGTCAGCCATAACATGGGACTCTTTCCCGATCTTGCACCACTAGGTGTCTGCGGTTGGCTTTTTGATATATTAGGTTCTACTTTTTAACTTAAAAATTCAAAACTCTGGTTCTGCTATTGCATTTTTCTCATTTCTGTGTTAATTTATTAATACGTACTCTATTTTTCCTACACTTATGTGGGATTTTTCTTGTGTTGTCATATTACTGTGTGCTGCATAAATACTTTACATAGTGCCTCTTTGTTAAGCCTGGCTGCTTTTGTGCTGAGCTACCAGGGGGCTAAGCACAGGTTAATTTAATTAATTTAGTGGTTCACTTTGACAGGGATGTGACTGTTGCTTGAGCAGGGTTTCTACGCCACTTAACCAAAAGCCTAGTTTCTCATGCTGCTCTGTTCAAATTCAGTACAATGTGGAGATGAATGTGGAGATTACATTTTATTCTCCCTAGGGGGATCTCAGTTGATAATCTTAAACACTAAATAGTCCTGTCCACATGGAGGATTTTGGAGCACTTTCCAAAATACATATTTTTTATTTGACATCTTTGCCTTGCTACAGGAAGGCCATAATTTCTTATGTGACACAAAAACAATTTGGTACCTTATCAGCCATGGTATATTTCACAAGTCCATTAATTTACTGGGGACAAAAAAACACTTTAACACTTAAAGTAAGGGAATGTCGCTAAAAAAACTGAGTGACATTCAAAAAACTTTTTTCACACACTTTTTGGTTTAAAGAACTCAAGGAAAGGAAATTAGGGCATTGTATTTATATAGGCTACATCTATGGTAGGTTAAAAACTAACACTGTGCCTTTAAGGGCTCCAAGTTTTCCAGTGTCTCATCATAGCTTACAGGTGGCAGTTAACTTAGTACTTTTGTCCGGCTCCTGGAGCACTGAGCTCTGTCTGTTTTTGTCTGTTTCCTTGTTTATTGTTTTTTTTTTTTTTTTTTTTTTTAACTTCCAAAGCCTTCTTTAAACCTGCCCACTTGATGTCCTTAGGGATCTAGAGTATTTTTCATTTTATGACAGAAACCTTTTTTGCAAAGTGCCCTGAAGGTGGCAGGAAAATGGCTAAGACTGACCCTGGTCATATAGGAGTACTCTGCTTGCCAGGTTCCCATAGTTCTGAAAGGCATGAGTATTGTATCACCTTCCCCATATGCACTTTAGAAGACCAGAAGGAAATTTGTCTGAATGGTCACGAAGTGAGGGAGGCAGTCCACTCTGTTAATGCCCCCATCGCATTCTGAGGACTCACAGATGGACATCCAAACAAAGACATCACCCAAAAAAACGAAGGTGTTCACGATTGACGTCGAAGACTTTGACCTTAAGAAAAGATACACTACTCACATTTCTGATCAGGAGCTAGCTCGACTTTGCAAACATACTTGCCACTGAAGAGGTAGAAGCGTTCAACTTCATAGGGTCTTCAACATTGAGACATCATTTAACATCCAAATTCAAAAATCCTCTGTTTCCATGAAAAAGTCAGCAGAATGGCTGTAGTAAATGAAAGCACTGAGGCTAATATCCACTACAGACTCAAACTTTTAAAGAATCTGTTCTGGATCAGGTCCAGGTAATCCCAGATTCGCCACTTACTGTTTCCCATTCGCCTTTGGCTCCTTTACCTCCTCCACCAGTAGCAAATCCTTCACCTGGACTACCTGGAGCCACAGACTGTACCATCTAATGCTGTGATGTCTGGTCCTCCGAGGAGATCCATATCTTCATCACCAGCTTAGGTGCCAATTTCGAGCTAGAAAAACATCATACTCAGCACTGAAGACACTGTGAGATTTCACCTTTGTAGGCAAACTTCCAAACACAGTCACTCATCTCATTCATGGTCTGAATCTTATTCACATTCATGATACTACCCAGTGCAAGCATATTCGCCTCCAACAAGGATTTCTCTCATCAACAACATCAATACATTTCAAGAGTTCCAAATCAGAGAGCAATAAACTTTGTATCCCCCTTCTGTGATTTCTGAGAGTCTTCATAAAAAACAGGTTCAGGATCTTTGCTTCCATTACTACCAGGTTAGCAGTCTAGCCTCTGTGAATGCAGCTCCGCATAGGCTCCAGAAGAAATACAGATCAGGAGATCAGAATTCACTTTTCTTTTGCGTGGACTCTCCTCTGGATTCTGTAATCGTTTCCGACCACACTATGGCCCATTACTGTCCCACTGGACAAAGAAAGTAAACATTTGACTCAGTGAGAAAACATGTGTGGCACATGTGCAACAATGGTAAGTGCTTCAGTTTTACTAGACAGGTGTGATAAGTCACTTTTGGAGTCACTTCTAATGATCATCCCTGAGATCACTGTGAGGACTTCCTTGAAGTAATCAACTAAGGAATGTTGTCCTGGTACCAAGTAGTCCGTGCTGCTGCCTTTACATCCATTCTTTCAGCCCAGGATTGTTGTCATGGTGTCAGTTTGCAATGACCTTCGTGGTTAGCATTTATAGGCCACAAACCAGAGGAGATACAGAGAATTCTAAATCATCATTCATACAGACGATGAGATGGCTTGAATGAAAGCAGAAATTGAGACTGGCCATCATGTTACCCTTGAGAAGAAAAAGTAACAAAAAATGCACTCCTTCTCGTCTTAAGATCACCACTACTTTTGCCGGAGGGTTCAAACCCTTCTCTGGTCTCAGGGGCAACAATTACAACACCAGAGGCAGCCTTACCACCAACAAATACATCAGCTGAGAGGCAAATGATATTAACCAGCAACAGGAAAACCTCCCTCTGGCATTAAACAGTGACTTGCCTCTTCTAGAGGAGTGAAACAGCTCAAAATAATTGGAAGAGGGGCAGACCATCACAATATTGTTTGAGTGGGCTGTTGTCTTAGGTTTAGACAAACTGTTGTGGCAATTCCACCAAAATGAAGTCACTGCATCCAGAGAAACTCAGGCAAGAAGATAACTTTCTTTTGCAGAAAGAAGCCGTAGGCAAAACGTTCGCAGAATTTATGTGAAATGTATTTCCATTAATTTCTGATGAAGAAAAAAAAGAGGGGGTCCTAGAACAAATTCACACAGTCTGGATCTAAAACACTGGATATGTAAATAAAATCTCAGTAGCCTAGCACTTCATTAAATTTACTCTCAACTCCATGAGGAAGATTGGCAATGTTCAAAAGATGCCATTTGGCCATTCACACGAAACATTAGAAATTCCTCAGGTTTATGGTCAGAAACAATCTTTATCAGTACAAGGTCCTTCTGTTCGTCTGCAGGTTGGCACGGAGAACTTTTTCAAATTGCATGGCTGTTTGGTACAATACTTTACAGGAGATGAAAGATCTTCATCTGTGCATATGTAGAGAACTGGCTTATCGAAATGTGTACTTCACTATAAACTTGTCAACATTTCCAGCTAACAGTTTCTACTCTCAGACGCTTAGAGCTGTACGTCAGTCACAAGAACTTAAGATCTATTCAGGTCCAGTCACTGCATTATCTGGCAATGGCTCTACACACTTTAAAAGCAAAAGTGTATTCTTCTGAGGACAGACTTACCTATCCAGCTGTAATGTTGAAATATTCTGGGAAGAATCCATCTGATAGTGAGACTGTTGGGCTCGGTGGCCCTCTGTATTGTCCTGTTACCGAACATCTGTCTCTACATGAGACCACTACAACAATGCCTGGAAGCCCAGTAGAAACACTTTTCAGGCAAGAGTAAAAACAGACTTATCCCGTCTCCTCATGTAACCCAGTACATCATCGGGTGTCGTCGTCCAGAGAATCTGCTTTGTGAAATTGATTTCCATCAGTATATTCCATCTCAGATGGCAGTGACCAATACCTTCAGCTCAGGTTGGATGGACTGCTCACATGGATCATTGGCAGGTCCAAAGAACATAGGCGGTCATTCTGACCCTGGCGGTAAAAACCGCCAGGGCCGTGGTCCGCGGGAGCACCGCCAAGAGGCTGGCGGTGCCCACTCCTTTGGGCATTCTGACCGCGGCGGTACAGCCGCGGCCAGAAACGGAAAGTCGGCGGTGTACCGCCGGCTTTCCGCTGCCCATGGGAATCCTCCATGGCGGCGCAGCTTGCTGCGCCGCCATGGGGATTCCGACCCCCATACCGCCATCCTGTTCCTGGCGGTTTCGGCCGCCAGGAACAGGATGGCGGTATGGGGTGTCGTGGGGCCCCTGGAGGCCCCTGCAGTGCCCATGCCAATATCATGGGCACTGCAGGGACCCCCGTAAGAGGGCCCCACTTAGAATTTCAGTGTCTGCTTAGCAGACACTGAAATTCGCGACGGGTGCTACTGCACCCGTCGCACCCCTTCCACTCCGCCGGCTCCATTCGGAGCCGGCTTCCTCGTGGAAGGGTGTTTCCCGCTGGGCTGGCGAGCGGCCTTTTGGCGGTCGCCCGCCAGCCCAGTGGGAAACCCAGAATGACTGCCGCGGTCTTTTGACCGCGGTACGGTCTTCTGGCGGTTCCCGCTTGGCGGGCGGCTCCCGCCGCCCGCCAAGCTTAGAATCACCCCCATAGTTCTTTGAAAGGAAATGACCTACAGCATCAATCTGCTGAAAATGAGTGTTTTCTCTTTTCAGGACAGACTTCCTTATTGCTCAGACGGACGAAGTAACTCTCCATTACCTGAACAAGCAGGGAAGATCAAGGTTCAGACCTTTATCCCTGAAAACTCAATCCATCCGGAAGTGGAATGCTTATTTTCTAATCTCGAACCCTTTTGTCTGTTTTTTGATTAATGTTACAACTATGTAACATCAAGCTGAACTCAATTATCTGAACAGCTTTCAAAACATACCTTAAGACAGTTTGTTGACAATCCACATATAATAGCTGTACACACATAAACCCATTCATCAAGGTATGTTGGTGGATTGCCATACTATCATGTGGAATACTGTTTTTATTTGAGATTGCCTTTCGGGGCATCCAATTCTTTAGATTTTTGGAGGGACTCTGTGACAGCCTATACTTAAGAAATAAAGCACTCTCAATATTATTCACAGCCAGTCCTGTGATCTTGTAAAGACAGTGTGTATGGTCAAGATACCGTGTTACTTGAAACGTTCTGGTGATTTTGTATAGTCGGTGGTATTGTAGCCCATATGGTATGAAAAATGTCATAGGAAAGTCAAAACTGTAAAGTCAATTTGAATGCCTAATGAGATTCTGCACCATAATGTACCATTTAGAATTCTACATTAGCCAGTATCAGAAAAGCAAAATTGTGCAACAAGGTTGCTAAGAGAACCTGCTTTATTTAAAAATAACATCTTTAAAAGCTACTTTCTAAGTATTTTACCACTACGCAAACCACGACTATTCTGAGCTGTTTACTTTTCAAATGAAGCGACTTCAAGATTTTAATCTTAAATATGTATTTTCAGAGAGGTATGAAAAACAGTATGCTGTACGCTGATTCAGAAACCATGACAGTCATATCTCATTCATTCACTTTGTAGCTCTGATTCCATACTGGACCCGGATGGCGACTTCGACATTGATGACACCATGGATGTTGCCCGACATGTGGAGGAACTTTTGCGCAGGCCCATGGAAAGCCAATGGCTCTCACACGCCCAATCTTGACATCCTCTCTGCCACCCAACCGACTGAATGGAGCCTTGTGTGTGCGCGTGTGTTGGTCACACCCATTCAACTGCTTCTATTTGGAGACGATATTCATAATGTGAAATGTTAATACTAGTTGTTCATTTGGTATTTCGTGCATGGTGATGCAAGTGTTTCATTTTCTATAAAACAAAAGTTTCGTACCTCGTGGGTCGGCTCATCGAGACATGGAGCTGCAGCATTAGACACTGTAGCGGTGGTGTTATTTTATGTTGTACAAAAGGCATTTGGCTGAGTGCATGGTTTTGCTGTTTCTCCTTTTTAAAATTTCTAGGTTTTTCTTTCGTGGGACACCCACTGTATAAATAGGGGGTGGGGGGGTCAAGTAAGAGTCTCAATTCGTTCTACCCATCGCTTCACCTACATAAATAAATATATATACAAATATATATATATATATATTTTTAAACGAGAGAAGCCAGCTTTGCTGGTTTATTAAATCACTTTATTTAATTGCACAACTATTTTCTTTTGCTTTTTAATGCTAGTAGCTGGTGTAAAGATCAAGTTGCTGAGCAATCAATGTCACACTGGGTTTAAAACGGTGTCGAACCATAGTAATTACACTGATTTGTGATGTTCTGGATATTGGGAAGGACGGCCTGTCTTTCTGTTTAATAACGAGGCTTTAAAACTGTCCAGTGATTGGGGTGGCACCTGCCTACAGACATATGGCATGTTGCATATGAAATGTACACCAACCCAGGAGGACCAATTGAAAAAGGAGAAAACTGCTTCTCTAATTTATCGAGATACAGGCCCTATAGGTGCCAGTAATATATATGTCTGAGTATAGTTTTTTTGGTAAATATGATTAGAAATTATGGAATTGGTACATCTTTAAAAAGCACCACCCCGTATGCTGTTTATTGCGCCACAATCTTTTGCTTCTAGCAGTCTTCATATACTTGAGACTATTTTCCTGAGTTGAGATCCCCTGTCCTGAATGGAAATATTTCTCTCTGTAAGAGCGATCCCTTCTCTTCTCAGTAACTGTAGCGATAACTTGCATCTGGCCTTAGTAGAATTCTTAGAGAACCCCCATGTGATTAATCTAGTGTGGTGATCTGCCCAGCCTCCTGTCTGGCTCCCTGAGGCCTTTTGCCGAAATAGTCACCTTACTTGTGGCTTCCAGCATGTTTCTCTGATCCACAGGGTGTGCTTTTGCATCAGTGGTGTGCTCTTTAGTGGCTGGCTTTTCAGCTAATTATAGCATGGCTAACGCTGGTGCTGACTCCTTAGACCACTGGACAATCGTCCTTCGCTTCGGAAAGCTGGCTCCCTAAGATAATGCTTTCCAAAAGAAAAGACAACCTGTTCGGTGAGGGTAGCGTCAAAGGCGTTGCCTGCCGAGGCGTTTATGTAACTTGTTGACATGCAAATGCTGAAAGTCCTACCACAGCGCTCAAACACTGTACTTAGGCTGTGGTAGTGTGTTCAAGGTACATCCTGCCTAGTCTTGTATGAGACTTGCTTTCATCTACAAATGGTAGTATTTATTCTGTTATGTTCTTCTTTTAACATCGTAAAAACTATTCCCGTTGGTTGCCCTGAATATCTTGGTGGTGGTAAAAGCGTAGTATTTGTATTTATGCAGTTAGAGGTCATCAACATCACATTACTGTTAGCACCGATTGTCCAAACTGTTTATCCTGAGTTAACTGCCTTTTACAAAGAAAGCCATTCACCTGTGAGGGTTGGTTGTTTTGTTTTATTCAGTGGGTGGGAGGAGGTGGATAGTTTTTTCTTAAGAGAATGGGTGTTTTTTTCCTTATGTTTTTTAGTATTGTTAATCTACACAGTTTTTTATTTCATTTTTTTAAATAGCTACGTTATCCTTGCGTGTATGTGTGCACATATGTTTCTTGTCATGTTTTTGTTACATTTAAATGGTGAATCTTAAAAGTGATGGGAGGTCGTTCTTTCGATTCTTTTACTTCGGATTTCCGTATCCTCCTGCCCATAACTTTCATCCAGTCCATCATTATCTGTGGTCATTCTCTCTTCCTTCGCATCAACACTTACGTGTCCATTTATACACAATTGTCTTTAGAGTTGTTGATGCTTTTCATGTTGGCTCTTCAGGCGAGTACCACTTCACATCCAGAGTTTTCAAATTCAGATGATTTCAAGTAGCTTGCAGCCCAGACGTCTAGAAACAACACATCCAAATTAGTGATTTAATATATGTTCTCCCCTCTCATTCCTTCCCTTTCTTGTTGAAGTAGAAATGAAGGCGATAGTTTATAGTATTGTCCTCCACCCTGTGACTAATCATGTGAGCTTTAACAACTTAGCCATGATGCCCAGGTTCTTCAATTGTTTTTAACTCTTCTTTGAGGTGCACTATGGATGTCTAGTGATATAGAGGGATTGGTAAGATATTTAAATGGACAGCCTACGGTACAGAATCGTTGACAGACGTGTAATTGTTTTTATCATGTTAAAAACCGAGGTTTTTAATTGGTTCAGGTTCATTATGGAGTTGCCTCTTAAACATCAATTGTCATAGCTCTGAGCATCTGAGAAAGTATTACCAATTCCAGCATAGTTGCCTCACTTACCTCTTTGGAATAGGTAAGTGGAGTAGAAAGAAACCTGATGGGCAGCCTAACTGGCTGAAAATAGACACCGTATGCTGACATGATTGTTCCTCTGTTATCAGATCATGTGTTCGAACTTGAAATTACATTATGCGGCAATTAGCGGAGTGGCGCACTCGAAAACCTCACATCTTCATATAGCGGGCCTACGACTGCAACGCATTCGGTTGTTGTGTTTATACTAATTTGGCATGTGATGTAACCTTGCACATCCAGATGTATCATGGCACATTAGGGCATTTGAAACAGAGCTGTGTATGGTGTTGTGTTGTTTCGAGGAGAGCATTGCACAATTGTGGATTTGACTTGTGAATGCGAATAATGCAAGGGATCGTGTTTCAGAAACAGCCGAAAACCGGATTTGATGCAATGTGGAAAAGGATTGTTTTTCCTTAATATAGTTAAATGTGAGTAACTCTTCTACTGTCGACTGTGTCTGTCTTTGTGTATTGCAGTACACTACTTGATGCCTTGTGATCTTATATACAAGAGAAATATGGGTATTTTGGTTTCATTCAGTGAAGACTACACATGTAGTAGAGGGTGGCACTGCATGGAATGTGGACAAGCAAGCAGAAAAGCATTGTGCTGTATGAAGGATACAGCTACTCTGCCTTACATGGTTTGCTCTAAACAAGAGTAGCTGGGTATAGGACGTAACCTTGTAGTCCGGCAATTAGTGTGGAGTATTAAAGTGAAGGGTAGCAGTGTAGATTTATGTCATCATGTGCAGGGTGAACATTAAGGTGTACCATGAGTAGGAGAGCGGTGTAGGCCATTAAGTTGTTACATGCAACATAGCATTGAATATAATAATGTGATAGCTTATCTAATACATATATACCGAGTGCACTGCACAAGAAAGCTATGAAGATGAGTTAGTCTTGTGTTCAAAAGACTGTTGCATAGGAAGTCTGTATGTAGAGTTATGTAGATAACATACAGACATGGATAATTAAAGTATGCAGTATGAGGTTCACTGTAATATGTGTTTTGAGTGTTGTGTAATCTCCGTAAGGAGCAGTGCTTCACAAAAGGACATACATGTGTACTTTTGTGCTCTCCAGAGTAAATACTCTGATGGCTACAGTAGTACGGAGGTGTTTACTCTTAATCTTATTCTCTTACTCTCCAGATCTGTCTGCTTGAAGGTCCATTTTAGTTAGGTTTGAATCAGGTGGCATCTGTATGAATTTTTGATTTTATTCACTTAAAATTTACTTGTATTGTCATTTGGTGTTGAGCAAAGTAATTAGCGCTGAGACTGTGCAAATGATATCATGAATTAGAGAATGTTTACTGACACCTTTATGCAGCGAAACATTATAAGTTTGCAGTAGTATGGTTGCTTTGGCTGAGTATTTTCTTTGAAGTGGCTGTAGGGAATACAAAGATTTGACAAGTGTTGAGTAAAAGGCTGATCCACTGTTATGGTTTAGTAGGAGGAATAGAACAAAGAGATTTGGTACTGCCTACCTGGAGAGTCTTCTCCACTATGTGTGCTCAAATTGTGTCCCATTGTAAAGATGTATAGCTCAAAAGCTGGACTCTCGTACTGAGTAAGTAGGCATGTAGGCCCTCAAGCAACCCGTTAGCAACCCGTTACTGGCCTCACCCTTCAAACCAATAACTCACTAGTAGTGACACGCTCAACTTCTCGAATTGAACATGCTCAGGTCTACATTGATCACCTCAGAACAATTTTGAAAGTCATCCCAAAGGTACAAAATGGGCCACAATGACACAATGGCAAACGGTGTGCTATATAAATGTCAAATAATAACTAAAGAAGCCCACAATGATTGGAAGGACATATAAGGTACCACTCAGAAGATTTCTGTGCAGACCAGAGTAAAGGGAGTATAAGACGCTATGCCTTCCTTGCTAGATTTGCAATATCCAATTATTGGTACATGCATAAATGCACAAGACCTTATCCCTAAGTCTCATCTATCACCAAGCATATTTCCCCCCACAATCTCTTATTTCCTACTAAGATTTCCTCTTAAATTATAGTGTTGTGAAAATAATTTGAGAAAATGTCTGTCATAAATCTGCCCATATAGTGCTGAGAGAGAAGTTAACTGTAGACCACTGATTGGATGAAAGAAAAAAGACTTTAAGGCCTGTCAAGTGTCTGGAAATTAGGAAGTGATTCCGAGCCTCGAAGCAGCTTCAAATTGCCTTTAAAATTCAAGTTCGGGAAATAATACACCTACCATGGAGCAAATTGTGCATTTTAGAAATCGAAATAGTCCAGGAAAGACATAGTATATTGAAGAGAACTGTTCATGTTTTATATGTATATTGCCTCCCAGGAGTTTTCTAAAAATGTTTATTTTTCCTCTTTTGCCATGTGATGCTTATTAGCATTTTACTTTCTTTACAGTCTCTCCATATTCGACTTCTACAACTGTTTCTCTCGTTTGCTTTGCAGGGATGTAAGAGAGTCAGGGCGGGGGGGTCTCTGTACTTGTCAATGGAGCCAAGTGGCTACCGATTGTGTAAAAGAGTAGTGATATTAACAACATTTGTTAGAAACTTTGAGAACGCAGCTGCACTCCCGAGAATACCTTTACACCGTGCAAGCTGCGGTGGAAAGTGTCCCGATACATCTTGGTGATGTAAGACAAAATGTTTTTGGTACAAACCACAGCGAGGATATTGAATGTGGGTGGAGTCTTTTATTTAACTTGAAACATATTAAAAAGGTGCTTTAGTAGACTTTTCCTCAAAGTCCAGCTTCTGTATTAACAGTCATGTCTGCTTTAGCCAGAACAGAACGCTTATTTGTTATGGTATTTGACTTTTCTGTTCTGTACTATGAGCAGAATCGCATCACTGGGACACACTCTGGGCTAGAGAGTTATTGCTTTTTCTGCTGATGTTACTATGTATGACACATGATTGAACATATCATCCTATGCCGTTAGACTGCAGGAGCCACGTGATTTCTAATTGAACTTGAGAGATGATCCACAGTGAAGAATTAAAGGTTGGGAAAGAATGCATTCTGTATTCTCCATCCTGGCACTTTACTTCTGTAGAAAAATTACAGATAAGACCAGGTCATCGTCCCCAACAAAATAGCTACTGTACTTCTTAACAAAGTTGAAACAGAAAGAGTACAATGTAGCCTTTTAGTTAGACGATTAGTGTAGATTATTGTTACAAAGAGTAGCAATATAGATTTGAGTCGTCAAGTGCGGGGTGACCATTGAGGTGTACCATCAAGTACGAGAGCAGTGTGCGTGGACCACTACATGAAAGATAGCATTGCAGCTGTTGCTTTTCGTAAGATGAAAACCTTCCTAAACAGTGAGGAAAGGGGACAGGCTTTTCTTTGGTGTTAAGTTAAACTTAGACTCCGGGATAGCTTAATGGTTTACTAGGTTGAGTTGACCTCGATTTGCACTATGTCTTTGCTGTACCTGGCTGATTACGGACATATATCTGTATATACATTTTAATGTCAAGCTTGTGCCATCTACAACCTTAAGATCCAAAGGCAAGCTACAAAGATGACAGCGCATACACCAGCAATTCACTTAACAGCAGGACGAATAAGTTACACCGCAGCAATCTGCTAAGAAATACATTTTGCGTGGCATTTGTACAAGGCTTTCCAAAGAGGAAATAAAATGCAGATTTTTTAAATGAGAGCTGAAAAGGCAGCGCAAATATTTTATTGATGAAACTGCCATGAGTGAGCACCATTTGGCAGATACATTACATTGATCTCTAGCATGGTTTCTTTGACCCACTATGAAATCTTTGTTTTTCCTGTGCCCTCCCAGGGTACTCACAATGTTCCTCTTCCATTTGTTTGTTTGAGCTATGCTTCTGCAGTTTTGCATATGTGTCACCCAGGCATACCTACAGTCAGTTGCAGTGAGGTCAGTAGGTTAGATGGGAGCTCCAACCAACCAGCATTCTGTCTCATTAGATGGGTACTAAACAGTTTCATGGAAATTTCTAAAATGCTTACCAGTCTTTTCTAAGTTGCTGATAATGTTAGATCAAGTTATTCGGTATGAACACCTTGCCAGTCTCTGTATAATGGGTTGCTCCTTGGTATTCACCTTTGTGTAAAAAACACCAAACATGTCATAAATTGGCACCACATTTGGCATTTAGACAAAACGTTTGCAATCCCCGGGTGGACTGTAAACCGTAGTGATGCCAAGGAGTTCTACAATACATTAGCGTGCATCAAATCTGCATCCTTGATTCACCTGAGCGCTTTAAAACAATTATAGCAAGCAACATACACAATTCTCATTAACTCGGGAAAACGTTATCTCAAACAATGTGCATGCCTCCTTGATATTTTACATGCTCTCTAATTGGGAAAGCATGTACTTAATGTCCAGTCACTAAATATTAGCATAGGCTTTGCCAACGGTTCGGTGGGTATATCTCTAGGCCTAGTATACTTTGGGAGCGTGTATGCATTAGACTGCAGCTAATATTGTATCAGAAACATGTTGCAATGTCCGAATGCCAGGCCTTACTGATGCAGGAATTGGGAATGCCACCAGAAGATGAATGGTGGTAGTGTTTCCGCTAATATTTGTGTTTTGCATATTGCTTACTGTCACAAAATGACTTTGTAAATAACAAGTATTGCCATTGCCGAGATCACCGACTACATATTTCATGGTCAGATCGGTAAGGATGGTGGTACATATTTCCCTATTAATTTTAAAATAGAATCAAGATTTTTAGAATGGGTTTGAATGAAAAATAGACGAAATGTAAATTTGTCTTAAGGTGCCCATAAGTCCACGTTCACGGTGACAAAACACCATCTTGCTAAAAAATATAGAAGTTAAAGAAAGTGAAATGCAGTACTTCTACATTAACTAATGTTCAAAATCAAGTTGAACTTGTATTGTTAGTGTCCTCAATATACGTCCACTGACGTACCATAGTGCAGCATGTCAATTGGGGACGGGGGTACCTGTGGAAAATGTAGATTTTACATTGAAAAGTGCAGACATGAGGAGCTTTTTAAAAGGCAATACAATTGTATTTTCAAAATGAACTTGGGATGGCTTTAGGCAGCAATGGCCACTGTTCACATCATTTGCTCAATCCTGAGGGTAACTGCTACTTAAGGTGGCCGGAGGCACAAGGTTTGAGGTATATGTGGATGGCAAGAGACACAATGCCTTGGCTGTATGAGCGTGGCAAAAATCCTGCCACAGAGCAACTTTCTCTTGTCAGTTATGGACTGCGGAACCACAAAATCCTTTGTCATCTTGCCCTTCAGGAGCAATCTCAGATCAGTCGCACAGGATATTCAAAACCAAACATATTTTAAACGAGAAATGAACCAGTGACATGTCTACACATAAGCAAATGTTATATGTTTTTGATGTCAATCCACATTTACATTCAGTTCTTCTTTCACGACATAAATATATCCATTTGTGAATACTGTATTGTAATTACATGCCCATCTTGACTCCCCACGATTATGTTCTCGAGTTTGACCATTTCAAAGTCAAAGTAGAAAAGCCATATAGTACGAAAAAAGTTTTATTGACACAGAATGGGACGTGCACAACGTTTTTGTAGAGAAAAAAGAGAAAAGATTAAAAAGTGAATATAATTTAAAAACGGAAATTATGTACTTTTGATAATTTTCTTTAAAAAAAAATCTTTATTACATAAATTTAATTATTGCAAATACATATTTTAGTGTTTAAAGCGAACTAGTAAATGGCACCAATAAAGTATTGTCTACTATTCGAAGCACTTGTTTTGATTTTGTTTATGGGAATCATATGAAATAAGAAGCAATTACTCAAAGCATACTTGAAATGTAATTTTTGATCCTGAGTATTCTTTTGTTATTTTCTAATCAGGTGCATTATTTGTGCATTGATTTTTAACTGATTTGTTCTAATTTTCACATTTTAAATGTGATAGGAACTGCATGACACCACAGTCATTAGCACTTACAATTTTGCCGTTTTACCACCATCCATCACACCGTTTTAGCTCTTTCATTTTTTATTTATTATAGCCATTCTTTTGTCTTTTCTTTTTGCAGTATGTTGTTTTTTCACTTAGAGTTCGTTTTGGAAATTCATTCAGAATGGCTACAAACATACTTCACTGAAACATCAGTCTTTGGATAAAATATGTATTTTAGTTAATGATGGGGCAACAGTGGCAAAAAGGGCAAAGGGAGAAGAATAATTGAGCAATTGTTTATTCAGTAATTATCATTAAAATGTTATATCTAGGTGGCTATAGAATGTAAGTGACACTGTGATCTTAGGTGGACTTGTGGAAAGCAGTGAGCAGCGTAATTAATAAAATTTGATAACATGGATTGCATTCTGCATCACTACTTCCAGTAATATAATGGGTATAACTTTCTCCAATGGAGAGCTCTACCAGAGGTAATGATATTCTCTTTGATGTAGTCATTAAGCAGTGACTTGTAAGATGACCCATGCTTTATACAACATTACTACAGTATGTGTTAGTTGAGCTGCATTCCTGCCTACTTTACTCATTTGCTACTGCTTTGCTACACTTAGTTCAAGCATGTGCATCTATGAAAGATCCAGTGCCAGAGAAGAAAGAAAGGAATGATTTACATGTAATTGCTGTTGGCTAGAATTGGTATCTTTCAAATATTCACATGCCTCTCACCCTCTTTTCCTTTTATAAGGCTCCATTAATTGTTTACACTTCATGAGCTTTGAAAAACCCTGGCAGTGGGAAACTCTATTTGAGCTCTGGTTCACTCCACCACTTCGGCTGGAGTTTGGAATACATAATGAGGTTGATAGACCATGTAATGTTTGGCTATTTTCAATATTAATTGAGTGTGTGTGCACACTTCTCTGCAAACACTGACTAGCAAAGATTCCCAGCCTTACAACCGGGAATAGTTCAAGCATGTGAATCTAAGAAAGACTGAAAGGTCCTAACATTGGCTAGTTGCAGATAAGTAGTTTGTTTTTCTTATACATGTCCAAGAAGAGACCTGTACTCAAGTAGACCCTGAACAGCATAGCTCGATGGAAGCTGTTTCTTCTGGGTAGCAGGTTTGGTAAGGAGTTGGGTCACCAACTTACAATTTACATTCTGTATTAATAAGGGGGTTGCCTCTGCCATTCCAGGGCAGTGTAGCATTCATTTATGGAGAGAAACATTTGGACGTACACACTACTTAGTACCGCAGATGGAAAGGATAGAGTAGCAAGGCCTTGTTTCTATAATACCAGACAATCTTCCCACTCCAGCTTATAACTAAAAGGTTCTGTTGAAGGTTCTTCTACCTCAGAGCTCCACTGGATAGCCATGGAGCATCCAGAAACTGCTCAAACTCCGACTAAAATCCCCAGAAACATTTGATAAACCTTAAGACAAATATCTAATTTTCTAGATTGAGCTTGGTACCGAGTCTCAGAGCATCTGTGACATGGGTTCCATGGGACCTGTGTTTTGGGACATGTGATGCTGAAAAAGACCACATGCTACTCTTGAGATTCTAAGAATAGTTCATAGGTGTGGACAGCAGCACTTTCTCAAGTAGGTTGGTACCATACTGGTTATAAGTGCTTGCTTTGGGAGGCTCTTGGGTCACTGGAAAAAATTCTAGCCACAAGAAGTAGGAGAAGGAAAGAACTGTAAATTAGTACCTGCACTTCAGATTCCCTTCTTACCATTAGATTCAAGAGATTGGTTACAAAGGTTGTTTATCAGCATCTAGTACATTATTTAATTGATAGAGACTTCTAGCTGCAGATTCCTTATCTTTGAATTCTCCTGAGGCATCAGACTGGATCCGGAAGACTTTTCATGTGCAGTACTCCTGCATGCCGTTAGGTGGTGTTGATCTCCTCCTCGTCTGTCGTCATCCTTTCCGGAAGTGACATCACGGTACCTGGATAGGTGCCACCCAGGCATGCTGGCATCATTTCTTTTCTTTCTGCACCAGCCAATGCTGATCCGAGAGAAGAGCTTACCCACAATCAGTTTTTGACTGGACATTTTTGACTTTTTGTCGATTGTTGAGGTTTTACCTCCTGGTGTGTCAAGGATGCTGTCATCCAAGATGAGTTTTAAGCCCTGCCGATCCGTATCTCGTCTGTCTGTGGTGTTTGGAGCGCAACCATGACCTGAAGTCATACTTTGATTGCCAGGCCATGCATCCAAAAGTTTTGAGGGAGGGGGTCCCTAAAGCTGATAGCAGCATGGCATGCTATTCTGCGCAGGTCGCAGTCCCAGTTGAGGGGAAGGTCCCGGGACTGGTCACAGAGCCAGAACTCATAATCCCCCTACTGCAACTCCTTGGGACAATCGAGTAAGGTGAGGCACAAGAAGAAGAGCAAAAAATTGATGCAGTCTTTGAATTCTTCTCGTCTGTCAGTCTATGAGACAAGGGAGCATTGGTATTTTCAGCCTCATTCCTCAAAACCTGTGCCTAGGCTGGCTCCGCACGTCCCTGACTTTCCGGAAGCTGGAGCTACCCCTGCCCAACTTAAGGAGTTCCATAAGGCCATGCACCTCATTTTTGGGCAGTCTGACCCCGTCAGCGCTCATTCGGGCCCCACGTGATCAGAGGGGAACCCAACTGCTTTTACACCGGCAGCTTCGGCCTCGGCTATGATGGGCTCCAGAGGATTCAGTCCTGGGTCTGGACCGACGCTGGTCATACCAACCCGCCCTTCCCCGTCACTGATCCCGCTGGTAGTCCCTATGCCGGCACCTTCCTGTGGTGCCATCTTCATTGTCAACCCTGACTCCGGCATGGAGCTAGATGGGCAGAGTCTGGCCTCCTAGATCAGACCCTGAGCCCTATTCTCTTGGGCTAGGCCTCAGGGAAGACTAGGAAGGGCTGGCGGACCCTTTAGAATACCAGCCCTACAAGGAATGAATGGAATGGCGGTTGGATTTAGGTGAAGCCAGTGGACTGGACACCTCTCCAGATACTGGTTTGCTTTCTCCCCCTAGCATGGGTACAGAGGAAGGAGTTTCCTACGCAGAGGTGGTGAAGAGGGCAGATGAGGTCCAGACCTTCAGCTACCCTCGGTGACAGACAAGACTAATATCTTGACAGAGGTGCTGCAACTGGGAGTTTCCAAAATTCAAACCCTTTCTCTTGTGATTTCCTCATGGACATCCTTTAGGATGCCTGGTCAAATCCCAGCCCAGGGGCTCCTGTGAATAGGCCGATTACCCGCTGCCATCACTCCAAACATGGGGACCCAACCTTCCTCATGCAACACCCTTCCCCTGAGAACGTGGTGGTCCAAGCATCAACCTCCCTCAGCGCTGTCCCTACTGCTCCCCCTGATAGGGAATCCAAGAGGCTGGACTCATTTGGGAAGAAGACCTTCTCTTCCGCCAGCCTGGCATTGTGAACACTGCGTGGCTTTTTGGCCGTTGTTCCCCTCCCCTTGGGACAGTGTTGTGCAAGTGCTGCCACAGATTCCGGAGGAGGCCCGTGCTATACTTCCTCAAGCTGCTGCTGATGGGAGGGACGAGGCAAAATTTACCATTTGTTGTGGACTTGACATGACAAACTCGCTAGGCAGAGTGGTTTCCACAACAGTGGGCCTAAGGCACCACGCATGGCTGAGGATATCTGGCTTTTCAGGGGAGGTCCAAACTTCACTTATTGACATGCCCTTTGATGACAGCCGACAGGGCGGATTCGCCGCTCGAGCGACTCAAGGATTGTCAGGCTACTGCCAGGTCCTTGGGGCTTGCAGCGGCCTTTTGCGCATACCACCCCCCCTCCAGTCTGCCTTTTGCTCCTTTTGTGGCTATGGAACCGGCTATGGAAGGAGCTTCCAGCTGTGCCAGTTCCCACCCTGCCACCACACCACGCATGCTTCCCAGCCTCTGCGTAGATAAGGGCACAGTATCCACCAACCTCGTGGGTCAGGTGGCCACTGGTTTGGACAGTTCTCCCACTGCCCCCAACTGTAGCAGCCTTTAAACCCTCCTTGTCTGCCCCTCTAGCACTGTGAGCACCCAGTCAGTGGCAGGATTCACCATCTCCTGCCCCACTGGTAGTCCATAACATCGGACAGGTATGTTTTGCAGATAGTCCAAAGAGCCTACTCTCTCCCCTTCAAGACTAACCCTTTCTCCTTGCCACCATCTCACGACTAGAAGCCAGCATTATCTTTCCCTTCTCCATGAGGAAGTCGTGTCTCTGTTGGCCGAGGGAGCCACAGAGAGGGTTCCAGTGCCAGAAGTTGACTGTGGTTGTTATTCCAGTTACTTTCTGGTTCCCAAAAAGGACAAAAGTCTTCACCCTAATTTGGATCTACAAGCACTTATTCTCTTCTTTAAGAAGTATTAATTTAAAATGTTCATGTTGGCTCAGGTTTTATCTGTCCTGGAACCAGGAGACTGGAGGGTAGCATTGCATTGGCAGGACGCTTACTTCCACATCCTTGTCCTGCCTGCCCACAGGCGTTACCTGCGGTTTACGGTATGCCATGATCACTTACAGTTCACCATGCTTCCCTTTAGCCTTGCCAGCGCCCCTCGAAGATCAGGGGTGCCAGTCTTCCCCTTTCTTGACAACAGGATGTTGAAGGCAAGCTTGTCCCAGGCTGTCATCTCCCACGTCCAGACTATGGTGGACCTTCTGCATTCACTGGGGTTCACTATCAGCATGATAAAGTCACACCTGACTCCCTCTCAGATGCTTCTTTTAATCAGAGCTGTTCTAGATAGGGTGCAGTTTCTGATGGATACAACTACCTGTGGATTCCTCACCTAATGAATACTCCCATGGCGCCAGCATTTGACGGAAATCTTCTTCCTAGCTTCTGCACGTCGACGAGGACGTCACATTAGCCCACGCGACGCCGTCTGACGTCATACAGGCAATAAGAGGTCCTCGCCGACGTCAGTTCTCTTTTTTCCGTGCATTCGAAACGGTTATCTTCGAGGGAGCTACTGTTACTTTCATAGTTACAGTGTATTTTCTGCTGCGTGGATTTTCTCTGCGGTAATAATGTCTCAGAGGAAGTCGGGTTTCAAGCCCTGTTGAGAGTGTGGCGGCAAGATGTCCGTTACTGATCCTCACTCCGACTGTCTATGGTGTTTAAGCTCCGACCACGACGTCGCAACTTGTGATTCATGTCAGCACATGAATCCGAAGGCCCTGAAAGAACGTGAGGCTAAACTATTCATGGCAAAGTCGAAGAGAAAGGAGAAGAAACATTATAACAAGTCTTCTTCGCCAAGGTCTCATCGGCGTCATCGAGACTCCCGGCGCCGTAGGGATTCACGGCGTCATTCCAGCAAGGAGTCTCGTTCGAGGTCGCCTTCGGCTCAGCGTCGGAAGACTTTGGAGGTCAGTCCCACGGTCACGCCACATCCATCGACGCCGTTGCCCTCTCCGCCGTCACGTGAGGTGATGCAGCCTCTTGTGATGTCTCCGGCGTCGAGGCTGGCGTCGGGGTCGCCTTCGATCCAGGCACCCCAGTATCCAGCTTTTCCCGCCCCTGGAGCCGATAATACCGCATTTCTGAATGCGATGTATACCATCTTTCAACAGATGGCTCCAGGAGGTGCTCCGGCTGGTCCTTCGGGGCCCTTGGTCTTTTCATTGGGTGATCCTGCGCCTCTACGGCCGGCACCCTTTATGCCCTTTCTCCCTTTAGGGAATGTGGGCTCGGCGCCGGTGTCGGCGCCGGTGGCCGCTCCGGTGGCTCCAGAGGTTTTGGCCCCGGAGGTTTCCATCCCGTCGACGTCAGGATTTCGTCCTGTGACTCCCGCGGGTCCATCGGAGACTCCAAGATTTCTTCTTCTGGCTCCTTCCTCGGCGCCGAAGCTGCCTGTGGCGCCGGACGCGGCGTCGGATGGTTCTGGAGGTCGGCGCCGATCTTCGACTTTGGCGGAGGCCATGTCGACTCCACGTATCGAGGAAAGACTACATTCGAGGAGGCGTGCTCTCCGTCTTTTGGAAGAGCAGGAATACCAACGAGTCTTGGAGGAAGGAGAGGTTGAGGACTCTGGTGATGGACTGCATGGTCTGGATACAGCCAGTGGGCTGGATACTTCCCCTGAGTGGGACCTTTCATCTCCAGGGGAATATACGGAGGAGGCTGCTACCTTTCACGCTGTGGTGAGGAAGGCGGCTAACTTTCTGGACCTGCCTTTGCCGGTGGCAGAGGTGAAGCAGAATTTACTGACTGAGGTACTGCATCCGGCCTCTGCTGCAGCGGAGCCTCTCTTGCCATTTAATGAGGCTTTGCTTGATCCGGTGTTAGAGGTGTGGAAGAAGCCAGTATCTTCCTCGGCTGTTCATAGGGCTGTGGCCAGGAGATATCGAGCTGCACCATCTGACCCTGGCTTTCTGTCTAGACACCCTACGCCGGAGAGCTTGGTGGTGCAAGCCTCCTGTTCCTCTAGGTCAGCGCCTGGATCTTTCCCGACGGTACCAGGAGACAGAGACTCTAAAAAGCTGGATGCACAATCCAAGAAGATATTTTCCTCTTGTAGTTTGGCGTTGAAGGCCACCAACGCGACTTGCATTCTGGGGAGATACATCCATGCTCTCATGGACGATATTTCATCTTCATTTACGGAGCTTCCCCAGGGACTCATGAATGTTGTCTCGGATGCCCAGGCTGCTGCAACCCAGATTATCCAGTCTGGGCTGGACACGACCGACTCAGTGGCTAGGGCAATGGGCACGGCTGTGGTGGCAAGGAGGCAGGCCTGGCTCCGTAACTCAGGGTTTTCTGCGGACGTGCAATCGACCCTGTTGGACCTCCCGTTTGATGGGGACAAACTGTTTGGAGCCAAAGCAGATTCGGCCTTGGGGAGATTTAAAGAAAGCAGGGCCACAGCCAAATCATTAGGGCTGCAAGCCCCTTCTTCTTCTGCCTCCTCCAGATTTTTCAGGAGGTTTCGTGGATTTGGGCGTGGCTCTTCCTCCTCTTCCTTTCGGGGGAGATTCCAGCAACCCACCTCTTCCCTCCCCTATAGATCATTTAGAGGGAGGGGTAGGGCCCGCACCAGAGGAGCCTCTCAGCAGCACTCTGCCTCTTCCTCGTCCTCTGAAGGGGTGCAGCAGGGAAAGCAGCCTTAGGCTTCCACCATTTCCCACTCACTCCTCTCCTGTAGGGGGGAGGTTACGGCATTTTCTCCACAAGTGGGAGACTATTACATCGGACACTTGGGTTATCAGTATTGTGGGAAAAGGCTACACCCTTCCCTTTCAGGAGTTTCCGCCCCCCATCCCGCCCGCCCATCTTATTGTTCAGAAGAACACCTCCTGTTCGAACAGGAGGTTCAAGTCCTCCTTTCAAAGGGCGCGGTGGAGTTGGTCCCAGAGCAGGAAAGGGGTCGAGGTTGTTACTCAAGGTACTTCCTGATTCCCAAGAAGGATGGTCGGTTGAGACCAATCCTGGATCTGAGGATCTTGAATTGGTTCCTCAAACAGGAAAAGTTCAAGATGCTGACCCTAGCTCAGGTGCTTTTGGCGTTGAACAAAGAAGATTGGATGGTGTCTGTCGACTTGCAGGATGCTTATTTTCATATCCCGATACTCAAGTCGCACAGGAAGTATCTCCGGTTTGTGGTAGGGTCGCAGCACTATCATTTTGCGGTCCTCCCGTTTGGTCTTACTTCAGCACCTCGAGTCTTCACGAAGGTGATGTCAGTGGTTGCGGCAGAGCTCAGAAGGAAGGGGATAGCAGTATTCCCTTACTTGGACGACTGGTTGATCAAAGCCAAGTCTCCGGAGCTTGTGTCGCATCATCTGCAGTCAACAACCCAGTTGTTGTTTGACCTGGGCTTTTCGGTGAACGTGCCCAAATCTCACCTGGAGGCCTCTCAGCGCCTCCTGTTCATAGTGGCAGTACTGGATACAACATTGAATCGAGCCTTTCCTCCGCCTCAGCGGATTCAAGATATTCAGGAGTTGGTTCCAATGTTTCGAAATGGAGCGGTAGTTCCAGTCCTCAAGGTCCTTCGTCTGCTCGGTCTGTTTGCCTCCTGCATACTGTTGGTCACGCATGCTCCCTGGCATATGAGGGCTCTTCAGTGGTGCCTCCGAAGGCAGTGGTCTCAACACAAAGGAGATCTAGAAGGTGCTGTCAAGATCTCCGGAGATGCTGCTGTGGACTTGAAGTGGTGGATTGCGAGCAACAATCTTTCACAAGGAAAGCCGTTCGCGCAGTCACCACCAGTGACCACGGTCATAACGGATGCTTCCACTCTAGGGTGGGGAGCTCATCTGGGGGATCTGGAGATCAAAGGGCTTTGGTCTCCAGAGGAACAGATTTTTCATATCAATCTGTTGGAGTTGCGGGCTGTACGTCTGGCTCTCAAGGCCTTCCTCCCTTCCCTTCGTGGTCAGTCGGTACAGGTCCTGACGGACAATACTACCGCAATGTGGTACATAAACAAACAGGGTTGAGTAGGGTCGTACCTTCTCTGCAGAGAAGCTCTTCGACTATGGTCCTGGGCAAAGGACCATCAGATTTGCTTGGTAGCAAATCATCTGGCCGGGGTCTTGAATGTACGTGCGGACAGTCTCAGTGGCAATTTCTCGGCCGACCACGAGTGGCGTCTCCATCCAGATCAAGTCCGTTTAATCTTCCAGATGTGGGGGTTTCCTCGGATAGATTTGTTTGCCACTCTGGAGAACGCGCATTGTCCGTTATTCTGCAGCCTCCAGTATCCGATGCAGGGAGCGTTGGGGGACGCGTTTCAGATAACCTGGTGCGGCCAGTTCCTTTACACGTTCCCCCCCATACCCTTGATTCCTCGAGTGTTGAGGAAGATTCGCCAAGACCGGGCCCAAGTCATCTTAATAGCTCCGGATTGGCCAAGGAGGGTGTGGTACTCCGACCTTCTCCAACTCTCACTGTGCCCTCCGCTCCGTCTCCCTCTCAGGGCAGACCTCCTCTCGCAGTCGCAGGGGCAGGTTTTACACCCCAACCTCCAGAGTCTGCACCTACATGCCTGGAGATTGAGCGGGGCAACCTGAGTTCCTTCTCTCTCCCGCCTGATGTAGTGGATGTTATATTAGCGGCCAGGCGACACTCCACTAAATCTATCTACGCTAATAGGTGGTCTAAATTTGTTATGTGGTGTGGAGAGAGACAGATTGATCCCTTACATGCTCATCTGTCAGATGTTTTGTCTTTTGCTCTGTCTCTAGCGCAGAAAGGTTGTGCAGTGGCTACCATTAAAGGGTATTTGTCTGCCTTGTCAGCCTTCATTTGTCTTCCAGACCAACCATCGTTATTTAAGTCCCCTATTGTTCTCAGATTCTTGAAAGGTCTTCTAAATAAATATCCTCCAAAACCATTCGTTATGCCTCAATGGGATTTGTCCTTGGTCCTGACTTTCCTTATGGGGTCCCCTTTTGAACCTATGCATTCTTGCCCCTTAAGGTATTTAGTTAATAAGACAGTCTTCTTGGTGGCTATAACATCTGCAAGGAGAGTGAGTGAGTTGCAGGCCTTATCGGTAAAATCCCCTTATACAAACTTTTATGGGGATAAGGTGGTGTTGAGGACCAAGGGTGCTTTCCTCCCGAAGGTTGTTTCACCCTTCCATTTGGCCCAGACAATTACGTTAAGCTTCTACATTGATAGAACGAAGGACTTCAGGCTGGAGGATCAGCTGTTCATCGGATACGTGGGCAAGAGGAGAGGAAAGGCAGTCCACAAGAGAACACTCTCCAGGTGGGTTGTTCTTTGCATTAAAATCTGTTACTCTTTAGCAAAGAAGGATCCTCCTGATGGCATTAGAGCTCATTCTACCAGAGCTAAGTCGGCCACTTCGGCCTTGGCCAGAGGTGTTCCTGTGGTCGACATCTGCAAGGCCGCAACTTGGTCGTGCCTTCACACTTTTGCGAAGCATTACTGTTTGGACTCTGAGGTCAGAAGGGACGGCCATTTTGCACGGTCAGTGCTGCAGGATTTCTTGGTTTGACCATTTAGGCACCCACCACCGGGCGTGGTACTTCTTTGGGACTCTATTCATTAGGTGAGGAATCCACAGGTAGTTGTATCCATCAGAAGAACGAGTTACTTACCTTCGGTAACGACTTTTCTGGTGGATACATTAGCTACCTGTGGATTCCTCACGTTCCCACCCGCCTCCCCGTTGCCTTTTTGGTCTTACCAAGTAATCCTTGAGTGCGCTCCTATTGGTCTTCAAGACTGCAATAGATTTTGTATATATGGATATTTGTATATATATATACATATATATATATATATATATATATATATCTTTGTGTATATACATAATTAGTATATATTTGTTTGTTTAAAAAAAAAAAAAAGGGAGTTATATTAAATCTATACCCATTTTATTGCAATGTTGTGTGATTTACAATGTTATGGGATGTTGCCTTGCTCTTTCATTGCATTGGGTTATTGTTCTCATGCACGTAAAAAATGTTGGTACTGACGTCGGCACGTCGGCGAGGACCTCTTATTGCCTGTATGACGTCAGACGGCGTCGCGTGGGCTAATGTGACGTCCTCGTCGACGTGCAGAAGCTAGGAAGAAGATTTCCGTTGAATGCTGGCGCCATGGGAGTATTCATTAGGTGAGGAATCCACAGGTAGCTAATGTATCCACCAGAAAAGTCGTTACCGAAGGTAAGTAACTCGTTCTTCTAGCATATCCTCCCGAACAGCGCGTCCTGGATTTTGGTGAGACTGACTCTGAGGCTGCTGGGCCTCATGGCCTCCTGCATCCTGCTAGCGACACATGCCCTCTCGCATAAGTGGGCTCTGCGGTGGGACTTGATGTTTCAGTAGGCGCAGTATCAGGGGAGTCTCTCTGAGGGAACTGAGAAAGATCTGCAATGGTGGTTAACGGACCCTGATTGAGTCAGAGGCAGGCCTCTCTCCTTTACCCCACCCAGATCCCACAGGAGTGACAGATGCTTCACTTGTGGGATGGGGTGGCTATCTGGGAGAGATGAAGATCGGAGGACTGTGGTCTCCGGTGCAATCTGCACTCCATACCAACCTGCTGGAGCTCCAAGAAATCCAACGGGCATTGAAAGCCTTTCTACCATTCACATGGTCCAGTTCTCAGAGGGAACAGAGAAAGACCTGCAGTGGTGGTTAACGGACCGCGATTGGGTCAGAGGCAGGCCTCTCTCCCTTCCCCAGCCAGATCTCACAGTAGTGACAGATGCATCACTACTGGGACCTGGGGTGGGGGCATCTGGGAGAGGTGGCGATAAGAGGATTCTGGTTTCCGGTGCAGTCTACACTCCAGTTCAACCTGTTGGATCTCCAAGAGATCCAACAGGCATTGAAAGCCTTTCTACCCTTCAGCAAGGGAAGGCTAATGCACGGACAGCACCACCACCATGTGGTATCGCAACAAACTTGGGTGGGATCCTGGATCGTTTGTCAAGAAGCTCTGTGCCTCTGGACATGGCTGGAACAGCATGGCATATCTGTGGTGGTTCAACACCTGGCGGACTCTCTAAACATTAGAGCGAGCAAACTCAGCCAAAGATGCCTAGCCAATCACAAATGGCATCTCCATCCAGAGGTTGCACAAGGTATCTTTTATCAGTGGAAAGAGCCTTGGTTAGATCTGTTCACCTCCACCAGGATCGGCAATGTCAGCAGGTTTGTGTGCTGGATTTTCCAAGGCAGCTCTTGCTCGGAGATGCTTCTAGTCTTGAGTAGAAGTCCTGTATACCTCTCCGCCCATACCACTCCTGCCCAGAGTTCTCAAGAAGATCAGGAATGACCGGGCCCAAGTCATGCTTGTGGCTCCGGACTGGGTACGGATAGTCTGGAATCCCGAGCTACTTAGCATGGTCATTGATCCTCTGATCAGACTGCCCTTTTGGGAGGATCTTGTGTTGCAGCAGCAGGGGAGGGTTTTTCTCCCGAACCTGCCACTCTGCGGCTTCTTGCATGGAGATGGAGCGGTGGCACAGCTTTTGACCTTCCTCCCGAAGTCTGTAATGTCATCTTGGCAGCCAAGCGTATCTCCACCAAAACAGTATATGCCTGCCGTTGGAAGACATTTGTGGCATGGTGCACAGAAAAGTCTCTTGATTCCCATTCTGCTCCTGTTTCTGAAGTTCTTTTCATTCTTTCCCTTACCTAGATCTGTTTGGGCACACTTAATGGCTATCTGGCATTTCTGCCTTCTCAAGGTTGCCTGATCAATTCTCTTTAAGTCCCCTATTGTACATAGGTTCCTCAAGGGTCTTAATCATCTCTTCCCTCCATCCCCATTCATTATGCCCCAGTGTAGGGTGACCAGATTTTCTATACCAAAACCTGGGACATCAAATGACATAGAAGTAGGACTCTATCCAAATAATCCCTGAGTAGAATATAAGTGGAGTAAAATTACCCCATGCTTTTATTTGGCTCCACCTGATTGTAAGTTTTGTTTTTTCCCTATCCCATTTTACTGGGAGTGGGAGGACTAAATAGATGTTTCTGGTTGGTAAAACCAGCCGAATAAAAATGCATGACACTTTGGCTGAAGGAGCCAAGTCTCATTACATTTTTTCTGCTAGAACAATTCTTCCCTTTATCTCCCTTACTCCCTTAAACCTCTCCCTCACCCTTGTCACACCATCATGCCCATCCATAGATTTACCACTTCCTCAGAGTAGATGGTAAATGTATGCAGTAAAACCCCAAATGGCTTTACTCGTAGTTGCATAGTGATATTCATTTCACATCATTGTAGGAAAGTACACTCTTTTTGGCATGGTTACCCCCACTTTTTGCCTGATGTCAGTATGATTTGACTGTGTTCATTGGGATCCTGGCCCCCAGTGACTGTGCTTTCTCCCTCCAAATTTGGTTGCTGGGACTTCACACACCCCACATTTGGCATACTGGTGCCCCCATATAAGTCCCTAGAATATGGTACCCAGAGCAGCATGTATTCTGCCACCCATGGGAGCCCAAGTAATATGTGTCTGCAGGCCTGCCATTGGAGCCTACGTGAAAAGGTGCATGCACCCTTTCACTTCAGGTCACTGCACCACATCACTGTAAGCCATGCCTATGGTAGGCCCTCCTAGCCCAGAGGGCAGGGTTCAGATACCTGTGTGTGAGGGCACCCCTGCATGAACAAAGGTGGCCCCACGAACTCCAGCTCCATTTTCCTGGACTTCACGAGTGCAGGGAAGCCATTTTACCCATGTACTGGACATAGGTCACTACCTATGTCCTGTTTCATAACAGTAACTCCGAACCTGGGCATGTATGATATCAACCATGTGGGAACCATACCCCAATACTGTTGCCAGTATTGGTTGTATGATTCTATGCACTCTGGGCGCTCCTTAGAGGACCCCAGCATTGCTCCTACCAGCTTTCAGGGGTTTTCCAGGCAGCCCACGCTGCTGCCACCCCTCAGAAGGGTTTTTTGCTCTTCTGCTGCTTGAGCAACTGAAGCCCAGGAAGGCAGAGCAAAGGATTTCCTTTGGGAGGAGGAGGCAACACCCTCTCCCTTTGGAAATAGGTGTTACATGGCTTGGCTGGGGTAGCCTCACCTAACTACTGGTATGCCTTGAAGGGCACATTTCGATGCCCTCCTCGCATAAACTAGTCTGCATCAGTTCATGGATCTCAATCCCTGCTCTGGCGCAAAACTGGACAATAGAAAGGGGAGTGATCCATCCCCATCATAACCTCATGGATGGTTCCCAGAGCCCCTCTAGGTGGCCACATGATTCTGCCATCTTGAATCTAGGTGGGCAGTGGCCTCTGGGAGCATCTTAAGTGGCCTGGTCAGGCAGGTGACGTCACAGCCACGTCTTGATAGGTGGTCACCTTGCTAGGTGACCAATCCCACTTCCAGGGCTATTTAGGGTCCTCAGATTCTACGTGCAAGATTCCAGGACTCCTCTGCAATGTTTACTTCCACCTTTGAACACTGGGACTGCAACTGGACTTCACAGGAACCTACAATCTGCAGCTAAGATGATGACTCTGCTCTGCAACATTGTTTCTCCGGCTCCTTCCAGCAACTGCAACATTTTCCTGGCTGTGCATCCTCTGAGGGTGACGAGTCTTTAGCCTGCACAAGAAGCAAGAAGGAATGTCCCTTGGAGTGAAGGAGTCACTCACCTGCATCCGCAGGCACCAACTGCAACGATGACCACCTGCGTGGATCTCCTGTCCTCCAGAGCTGAGTGGATCCTGCATCATGGGTGGTGGTCTGGAGTGGTCCCCTTGGTCCTCTCTACCAGCTGTCCAACTTGGGAGATGGTAAGCCCTTGCCTCTCCACGCAGGACAGTACCCCTGTGCACCTCGTCCCTTGCAGCTACCACAGCTTGTTTGCATCTTCTCCAAGGTATCGTCAGCCCCCAACACTCTTCACTGCGATGCACAGCCCTCTGCATACTTCTCCTGTGACCTGGCGCTCCTTTCTCGGTGTCCTGCATGGGCCTCACCACGACTCCTGTGCTTGCTGTCTGTCGGTCGCCTGTGGGGGCTGCTTCCTCTTCCTGTGACTCTCCTCACTGCTGAAGATCACCCAGGATTCCCCTGGACCTTGCTGGTTCCCAGCAGCTCCGCATTTCTTCATCCACAACATTTGCCTTTGCCAAGGCTGGTTGGTGGTTCTGCCACACCACTGACCGACTGCAATCCTCCTTCCAGCGTGAGACATCTACTGCATCACTCCAGGAACTCTTTAGCTGCTCCAGTGCTGCACTGCTGACTGTCTTCGTCCACAGTCGACCTGGTACTGCTTCCACAGACTGGTGGGTAGTGGCTCCTGCCACCACCAGACACTAAACGTGAACTGGACTTGGTCCCCTTCTTTTACAGGTCTTCCTCTGCCAGGATCCACCTTTGGTTTCTTGCAGTCTTGTCTGGGTCTTGCAATATCCTTCTATGAAGTCCTTTTGGTAGGTTTGGGGAGAACCAGTTACTTACCTCTTTTCTCTTGGTTTCTGGGGGTGCAATCTGGTACTTACATTGTGGGTTTCCTAGTTCCTCCAGCTCCCCTCGGCCAATTTCATTTCCTTGGCTGGGAGTCCAACTTTCACATTCCACTCACTTAGTATATGGTTTGCGTTCCCCCCCCCCCAAAAGGCCTTCAGTATTGTCTATTGGTTTCACTGTTTTCTATTGCATTCTATGCTAAATCCTGACTGCTACTGTACATATACACTTACCTTCAGTTGGTGTATTGTCTATATAGCATTTTAGTATTTGTGTCACTAAAATAAAGTATTGTCTATATAGCATTTTAGTATTTGTGTCACTAAAATAAAGTACCTTTAAATCTGATTGTAGGAAGTTGGCTCTGTATATACTATTTCAAAGTAAGAAATAGTGTGCACAGAGTCCAAGGGTTCCCCTTAGAGGTAAGGTAGTGGCAAAAAGAGATCATTCTAATGCTCAATTTTGTGGTAGTGTGGTCGAGCAGTAGGCTTATCAGAGGGTAGTGTTAAGCATTTGTTGTACACACACAGGCAATAAATGAGGAACACACACTCAAAGACATTCCAGGCCAATAGGTTTTTATATTGAAAAATATATTTTCTTAGTTTATTTTAGGAACAACAGGTTCAAGATTTACAGTTAATACTTTAAATGTAAGGTACTTCACTTAGATACTTTAGGAACTTTGAATGAACACAATATCATGTACAGTCTTTGTAAAAAATGGCAATGAGCCATTTCAAAAGTGGACACAGTGTAAAAATCAACAGTTCCTGGGGGAGGTAAGTAAAGGTTAGTTTTGAAGGTAAGTAAAACACAAGTCTCAAAGTTGGGGCATAGGTAGCCCACCGTTGGGGTTTCAGGGCAACCCCAAAGTTACCACACCAGCAGCTCAGGGCCGGTCAGGTGCAGAGGTCAAAGAGGTGCCCAAAACACATAGGGGGTGGACCGCCAGGGCCTGGGACCACGGAAGCACCGCCAACAGGCTGGCGGTGCTTCCCAGCCCATTCTGACCGCGGCAGTACAGCCGCGGTCAGAAAAGGGGTTTCCCCTGCATGGGCTGAATCTCCATGGCGGCGCCATGGAGATTCCGACCCCCTTCCCGCCATCCTGTTTCTGGCGGTTTTTACCGCCAGGAACAGGATGGCGGGAACGGGTGTCGTGGGGCCCCTGGGGGCCCCTGCACTGCCCATGCCACTGGCATGGGCAGTGCAGGGGCCCCCTAACAGGGCCCCATAAAGATTTTCACTGTCTACTTAGCAGACAGTGAAAATCGCGACGGGTGCAACTGCACCCGTCGCACCCCTGCAACTCCGCCGGCTCCATTAGGAGCCGGCTTCCTTGTTGCAGGGCCTTTCCCGCTGGGCCGGCGGGCGCTCTTTTGGCGGTCGCCCGCCGGCCCAGCGGGAAAGCCAGATTGGCATCCGCGGTCTTCTGATCGCAGAGCAGCCATTTGGTGGTGCCCGCCGCCCGCCAGGGTCAGAATGACCCTCATAGTCGCCTATGGAGAACAGGGGTGCCCCGGTTCCAGTCTGCCAGCAGGTAAGGACCCGCCTCCTCGGGGGGCAGACCAGGGGGGGATTGTAGGGCACTGAGGGAGACACAAGAAGGCACAGAAAGTACACCCTCAGCGGCACAGAGGCGGCCGGGTGCAGTGTGCAAACAGGCATCTGGTTTTGTATAGGAAGTAATGGAGGGACCCGGGGATCACTTCAACGATGCAGGCAGGCACGGGGGGAACTCCTCGGTGTAGCCACCACCTGGGCTAGGCAGAGGGTCACCTGGGGGGTCGCACCTGCACTGGAGTTCGGTTCCTTCAGGTCCTGGGGGGCTGGGGTGCAGTGTTGGTTCCAGGCATCGGATCCCTTGTTACAGGCAGTCGCGGTCAGGGGGAGGCTCTGGATTCTCTCTGCCAGCGTCGCTGTGGGGGCTCAGGGGGGTCCTCTCTGGTTACTCACGGGCTCGCAGTCGCCGGGGAGTCCTCCCTGAGGTGTTTGTTTTCTGCAGGTCGAGCCGGGGGCGTCGGGTTCAGAGTGGGAAGTCTCACACTTCCGGCAGGAAACGTGAAGTCTTTAAAGTTGTTTCTTTGTTGCAAGGAAGTTGCAGGTTTTTTAACAGGGACGCTGTTCACAGGAGTTTCTTGGTCCTTGGGTGCAGGGCAGTCCTCTGAAGCTTCAGAGGTCGCTGGTCCCTGTTGGATGCGTCGCTGTTGCAATTTTCTTCGAAGCTGGGAGACAGGCCGGTAGGGCTGGGGCCAAGGCAGTTGTCGTCTCTGTCTTCTCTGCAGGGCTTCAGGTCAGCAGTCCTTCTTGTTAAGATTGCAGGAATCTAGTTTCCTAGGTTCTGGAGAGCCCCTAAATACTGAATTTAGGGGTGTGTTTAGGTCTGGGAGGGCAGTAGCCAAAGGCTATTGTCCTGGAGGGTGGCTACACCCTCTTTGTGCCTCCTCCCTGTGGGGAGGGGGGCACATCCCTAATCCTATTGGGGGAATCCTCCACTCTCTTCAGATGGAGGATTTCTAAAAGCAGGAGTCACCTCAGCTCAGGACACCTTAGGGGCCTTCCTGACTGGTGGGTGGCTCCTCCTTGTTTTTCTAATTATCTCCTCCAGCCTTGCCGCCAAAAGTGGGGGCAGTGGCCAGAGGGGCGGGCTTCTCCACTAGCTGGGATTCACTGGGGCGATGTAACAAAGCCTTTGAGGCTCACCGCCAGGTGTTACAGTTCCTGCATGGGGAGGTGAGAAGCACCTCCACCTAGTAAAGGCTTTGTTCCTGGCTACAGAGTGACAAAGGCACTCTCCCCATGTGGCCAGCAAACATGTCTGGTGTGTGGCAGGCTGGGAGAAGCTAGTTAGCCTACACTGGAGGTCGGGTTGGTATTCAGGGGGCACCTCTATGTTGCCCTCTGGGTGTATGTTACAATAAATTGCACCCTGGCATCAGTGTGCATTTATTGTGCTGAGAAGTTTGATACCAAACTTCCCAGTTTTCAGTGTAGCCATTATGGAACTGTGGAGTTCGTGTTTGACAAACTCCCAGACCATATACTCTTATGGCTACCCTGCACTTACAATGTCTAAGGTTTTGCTTAGACACTGTAGGGGCATAGTGCTCATGCACATATGCCCTCACCTGTGGTATAGTGCACCCTCCCTTAGGGCTGTAAGGCCTGCTAGAGGGGAGACTTACCTATGCCACAGGCAGTGTGAGGTTGGCATGCCACTCTGAGGGGAGTGCCATGTCAACTTAGTCATTTTCTCCCCACCAGCACACACAAGCTGTGAAGCATGGTGCATGTGCTGAGTGAGGGGTCCCTAGGGTGGTATAAGACATGCTGCATCTCTTAGAGACCTTCCCTGGTATCAGGGCCCTTGGTACCAGGGGTACCAGTTACAAGGGACTTACCTGAGTGCCAGGGTTGTGCCAATTGTGGAGACAAAGGTACATACAGTTTAGGGAAAGAACACTGGTGCTAGGGCCTGGTTAGCAGGGTCCCAGCACACTTTCAAGTTATAACTTAGCATCAGCAAAGGCGAAAGGTCAGGGGATAACCATGCCAAGGAGGCATTTCTTTACACTGATAGAGACGTCTAGTTGGAGATTCCTTACCTTTGAATTTCTCCAGGTGTCAGACTGGATCAGGAGATTTTTCTTTGAGCAGTCATTTTTTGACTATGTCAAATTTTTGACAAGTTTGTGGATGCATCGAGGGATGTCCCGTAAGACCGGATTCAAGGCCAGCAACTCCTGTCACCGAACTATGTCAGTGACGGATACGCACCTCGTGTGCCTATGATGTCTGGAGCACGATCACGACCCAAAGTCGTGCTCCAAGTGTCTGTCCATGAACTTGAAGGCTTTGAGGGTGCGGTCCCTAAAGCTCATGGTGGCCCGACACTCGATTCCGTGGTGCTCACGGTTCTTGAGACCGGCCGCGGAGTCACCACCACTCTTCGTCCTCCAAGTCATCGGGACATTCAGGTCATAAAAAGAAGTCGTCGAAGAAAGACAGGCGTTCTTCGACTTCACCCCGTCTATCGAATGATACGATGTGGGGAGAGCGTCGACGCTCAAGGCCTCCGTCAACAGAGCCTTCTTCTGGGTTGGCTCCGCGCTTCCCCGACTTCCCGGGAGCCGGAGCCACCCCCGCCCAACTCAAAGAATTTTACGAGGCCATGCGCCTCATTTTTGGGTGGTCCGACCCACCTTCGGATCCTTCGGGCACAGGTGGTTTCAAAGCCTGAGGCCTCGGCACCAGAGGGCCCCACAGGATCCAATCGCCGATCCATCCCGATGCTGGTCGTGCTACGGCGACCTTCCCCGGCGTTGGGTCAGACGTCGGTTGGGCCCTCAATTGACATCGATCCCATCCTTATACCCGACGACCCGGAGCCGGAACAACGTTGATCAACACCAATTCCGTTCTCAATGGGCTCTCCTGGGCCCAGGGTTGATCCAGACCCTTATTCTTGTGGGTATGGATGGGTCGCTGGACCCTTTAGAATACCAGCTTGACCCTCAAATGGACTGGGTGCAGGATTTGGGTGATGCCAGTGGACTAGACACCTCCCCTGACACTGGTATGCTCTCTCCTACTAGCGTGGCTATGGAGGAGGGTGCTTCTTACTCTGTGGTGGTTAGAAGGGCGGCTGAGGTCCTGGACCTTGAGCTTCCTTTGGTGGAGGTTAGGCCTAACATCCTAACCAACGTGCTTCAGCCGGGGTCTTCCTCTTCCGACCCCCTTTTACCCTTTAATGGAGCACTGACAGACGTCATTTTGGGTACTTGGTCCAGACCCAGCACAGGGGCTCCTGTGAATAGGATGTTTGCCCGCCGCCATCGGCCTGCGCCGTCAGACCCGAAATTCCAAAACACCCCACGCCTGAGAGCCTTGTCATCCAGGCTTCTTCATCTGGCGCATTCCCTTCCGCACCCCCGGACAGGGAATCAAAAAGACTGGATAATTTGGGGAAGAAGTTGTTTTCTTTCAACAGTCTAGCGCTGCGCTCCGTGAACACTGCATGCCTTTTGGGCCTCTATTCCCATACTCTCTGGGATACGGTCGCACAAGTGCTGCCTGCAGTTCCGGAGGAGGCTCAGACTGTCCTGTCCTGTCCCAAGCCGTAACAGATGGGAGGGATGCAGCTAAGTTCATGATTTGTTGTGGACTGGATACAATGACTTTCTGGGCAGATTGGTTGCATCGACGGTGACATTGAGACACCACGCCTGGCTGAGAACGTCTGGCTTTTCGGGGGATGTCCAGTAACACTTGATGGACATGCCCTTTGATATAAACAAGGCAAAAAAATGGCAGTTAGGGACAAATTTTGTACTAAGTTGTAATAACAGTCCTTAATTCTGTTACTACTGGATTTATTTCTTTTTCATATTTATTTCCAAAAAGATTTTTTAATATAGCAAAAAGGATCTATGGTAATCTTATACAAAACTTAATACACATCACATAAATAAGTGTAAACCAAAAAATTACAAACCAAAAATTACTCACAATACACACGAGATAAATTACATATAATATTTTAACAATATAAAAAAGAAACCATCTTAAAATGGTGCCCTACGCATTTGAAAAGTGGTAACTATTATGTAACTCCACATGTGATCCACTATTATTTGCTAAGAAACTGGGCTTTTCGTGCACTCGACTATCACTGTGTTGTGTATTTCTTTCACACACACGTGATATCGTGCATCTCAAATCTTTACAGTATAGTCCATTATTTAGCAAGCCCAATCCACTTGCAATACAAAGAAGTCAACGCGTTTTGGCCTACTGATTTATGGCCTCATCAGGACTGGAGAAGGGCAATCATAGTTCTAGAAAAACAATAAAAAACACCTATTTCAGGTATACATTCATACATACGATAAATAAACAAATAGATGTGTGTGTTACATGCCAACAGAATATTTGATATTATATAAAGCTTTTTTCAAGAGAATATTAGCTAAATTTTGAAATATTACCTACTTCACAAAACAACAAAAGATAACTTTATATCAAACTATGACAAACTACATCAATCCTTTTAAAGTTGTCACAATTAACTTTCCGAATGTATCCTCTATTATTGTTACTATTACAAGCATCTCCTATCTTTACCTTAATTGTAGGAGGAGAATGGAGAAACCCATCCTGTACACCGTCCTTGAGAAATCAAAGCGGTTGCTTGTGTTTATTTCAAGTCGCCATAATGCGGCTTATATCGGCTCCCTAGCAGGGGAGCAAAACCTCAGATCAGAATATTTCAAGTCTTTAATCCAGGCTAATGACTCAAAATGGTGACATAAGCACCTCGACACGAATATATATAATTAGTTACCGTTTAACGTGTCCGGCGCGTACTGAATATTCCTGACAAGTCGGCGAGACTAATTCTGAGCGCGTCTTCCGTGTGGGAATCGTTGCTACGAGACGTCACGCGCTGCAAGCGTGCTGGCGTCTCAAATAGCAAGGCCCACCGCAACTAGAAACAAGTGGCATAGTGGATTGCCGATCAGAGTAACGGCCCGCTGCAGTAACGCCGCGGCCATCTTAAAGTAGGAAAAACCTGTACTTATGTCATTTTGAAAGTGAGTGTTTGATGCTGCAATTTACAACAACACCCTAATGACGATTTACAATATTTCATACCGGACTGGCTAGAGATGATATTACTAAATTGAGGCATAAGGCAACTTGCCTCTACCTGACTCGTCTGTCGCAATTAAAATCTCTATATTTGGAAAAATGGTCTCCTGCTATTATTAATTCGGCAATCTTTAAAGTCCTTGCATATTCTAACCGCTAACCACAGCACATCTTAGAACAAATTTACTTACTTCTCTAGGTAATATTATAGAGGATATGAATAAAAGAAGAACAATCAACAATATATGCTTTTTCTTCAGGCCTACGTGATCCACCTCTATATCTATCATTTCAAAAATCACCTACTTTTTTTACTGCTTCTGGACTACTGAGCATAGTACAATGTAGTTCTATACGTACAGCCGCATCTTAAGGGTTTCTTGAAGTAAATATAGAGTCTCACTTAATTAGAGCCCACATTTCATCATCATCATTTAGTCCGGTTCTAGCTGTGTGGAATCTCTCAATAAATCTTGCTTCCATTTTTTGTAATTTCTTTGTCGTTGTTAGTCCATCCGGTTTGGGCTGTATTGCCAATAATACTGTCCACCATATGTCTTCAGCTGTGTGCCCACAGTCCTGAAAATGCTCGACTAATGGGGCTCCTTTGACTCCACATTTAATTCTAGATCGATGTTGAAGGATCCTGGTTTTTATTAGTTGTGAAGTCTGTCCAATGTACGCTTTACCACATGGGCACATGATGCAATAAATCAAATTTTTTGTGTTACAATTAGTAAAGTCATTTTGTACATGTGTTATACCATTTATTTTAACCTCTTTAGTGTCTTGTGTGTATTGGCATGCTAAACATTTTCCACATCTATAATGCCCTTGGATTGCTGGCAGTTGTAACAGAGTTCTCAGATCTTTCTTTCTTTCAGTTTGTGACTGTACTACCTTAACCCATTGGTCTTTTAAACTACGTGCCTTCTTGATCGAAAAAAGTGGTTGGTCTATATTCAACTCGCTGATAATCTTCCAATTACGTTCAATGATGGACCGTATTTTATTTGCCTTAGTCAGTTCCTCTGCATTTTCGAAATAGTCATTCCGGTATATTGATGATATTATGATGGTTTGGCATGGGACGGAAGAAACTCTAGAAGCATTTCATGACTGGCTTAATCACCGCACAGTTGATTTTAAATTTACTATGAGCAGAGATAAAGCCAAAATCAATTTTCTTGATTTATGGATATGGAACAAAAACGGCAAATTAGCAGTCAGTCTGTATAAAAAACCTACAGATCGTAACACCCTGCTACATTTTTCAAGCGGACATCCCCGTACACTTAAACAAAATTTACCTTATGGTCAATTTTTAAGAATTAGGAGGAATTGTACAGAAAAAAATGACTATTTCGAAAATGCAGAGGAACTGACTAAGAAACTTATTGATAGAGGATATCCTAGGAAATTGGTCAAATATGCAGCTAAAAGAGCTTGGTTTACTCCGAGAGAAACACTACTGGTCCCGAAAGAAAAAACTAAAGATGTCCCCTTAACTTGTGTGATCACATTCAGCCCTAAGGCAAATAAAATACGGTCCATCATTGAACGTAATTGGAAGATTATCAGCGAGTTGAATATAGACAAACCACTTTTTTCGTTCAAGAAGGCACGTAGTTTAAAAGACCAATGGGTTAAGGCAGTACAGTCACAAACTGAAAGAAAGAAAGATCTGAGAACTCTGTTACAACTGCCAGCAATCCAAGGGCATTATAGATGTGGAAAATGTTTAGCATGCCAATACACACAAGACACTAAAGAGGTTAAAATAAATGGTATAACACATGTACAAAATGACTTAACTAATTGTAACAAAAAAAATGAGATTTATTGCATCATGTGCCCATGTGGTAAAGCGTACATTGGACAGACTTCACAACTAATAAAAACCAGGATCCTTCAACATCGATCTAGAATTAAATGTGGAGTCAAAGGAGCCCCATTAGTCGAGCATTTTCAAGACTGCGGGCACACAGCTGAAGACATATGGTGGACAGTATTATTGGCAATACAGCCCAAACCGGATGGACTAACAACGACAAAGAAATTACAAAAAATTGAAGCAAGATTTATTGAGAGATTCCACACAGCTAGAACCGGACTAAATGATGATGATGAAATGTGGGCTCTAATTAAGTGAGACTCTATATTTACTTCAAGAAACCCTTAAGATGCGGCTGTACGTATAGAACTACATTGTACTATGCTCAGTAGTCCAGAAGCAGTAAAAAAAGTAGGTGATTTTTGAAATGATAGATATAGAGGTGGATCACGGAGGCCTGAAGAAAAAGCATATATTGTTGATTGTTCTTCTTTTATTCATATCCTCTATAATATTACCTAGAGAAGTAAGTAAATTTGTTCTAAGATGTGCTGTGGTTAGCGGTTAGAATATGCAAGGACTTTAAAGATGGCCGAATTAATAATAGCAGGAGACCATTTTTCCAAATATAGAGATTTTAATTGCGACAGACGAGTCAGGTAGAGGCAAGTTGCCTTATGCCTCAATTTAGTAATATCATCTCTAGCCAGTCCGGTATGAAATATTGTAAATCGTCATTAGGGTGTTGTTGTAAATTGCAGCATCAAACACTCACTTTCAAAATGACATAAGTACAGGTTTTTCCTACTTTAAGATGGCCGCGGCGTTACTGCAGCGGGCCGTTACTCTGATCGGCAATCCACTATGCCACTTGTTTCTAGTTGCGGTGGGCCTTGCTATTTGAGACGCCAGCACGCTTGCAGTGCGTGACGTCTCGTAGCAATGATTCCCACACGGAAGGCGCGCTCAGAATTAGACTCGCCGACTTGTCAGGAATATTCAGTACGCGCCGGACACGTTAAACAGTAACTAATTATATATATTCGTGTTGAGGCGCTTATGTCACCATTTTGAGTCATTAGCCTGGATTAAAGACTTGAAATATTCTGATCTGAGGTTTTGTTCCCCTGCTAGGGAGCCGATATAAGCCGCATTATGGCGACTTGAAATAAACACAAGCAACCGCTTTGATTTCTTAAGGACGGTGTACAGGATGGGTTTCTCCATTCTCCACCTACAATTAAGGTAAAGATAGGAGATGCTTGTAATAGTAACAGTAATAGAGGATACATTCGGAAAGTTAATTGTGACAACTTTAAAAGGATTGAAGTAGTTTGTCATAGTTTGATATAAAGTTATCTTTTGTTGTTTTGTGAAGTAGGTAATATTTCAAAATTGAGCTAATATTCTCTTGAAAAAAAGCTTTATATAATATCAAATATTCTGTTGGCATGTAACACACACATCTATTTGTTTATTTATCGTATGTATGAATGTATACCTGAAATAGGTGTTTTTGATTGTTTTTCTAGAACTATGATTGCCCTTCTCCAGTCCTGATGAGGCCATAAATCAGTAGGCCGAAACGCGTTGACTTCTTTGTATTGCAAGTGGATTGGGCTTGCTAAATAATGGACTATACTGTAAAGATTTGAGATGCACGACATCACGTTTGTGTGAAAGAAATACACAACACAGTGATAGTCGAGTGCACGAAAAGCCCAGTTTCTTAGCAAATAATAGTGGATCACATGTGGAGTTACATAATAGTGACCACTTTTCAAATGCGTAGGGCACCATTTTAAGATGGTTTCTTTTTTATATTGTTAAAATATTATATGTAATTTATCTCGTGTGTATTGTGAGTAATTTTTTGGTTTGTAATTTTTTGGTTTACACTTATTTATGTGATGTGTATTAAGTTTTGTATGAGATTACCATAGATCCTTTTTGTTATATTAAAAAATCTTTTTGGAAATAAATATGAAAAAGAAATAAATCCAGTACTAACAGAATTAAGGACTGATATTACAACTTAGTACTAAATTTGTCCCCTAATTGCCATTTTTTTGCCTTGTTTATGTTGTATTTACCCTGGGCAGGTTAGGGTTATAGGGTTTCCCCTAGTTTTGTGCAGGGACATGCCCTTTGATGGCACACGTTTCTTCGGAGATAAGGTGGACTTGGCGCTCGAGCGCTTTAAGGATTCCCAAGCCACAGCCCGGTCCCTTGGCCTCGTGGCCGCACCTAGACCTCAGCAGTCTGCCTTTCGTGGCTACGGAAGGGGCACCCAACCACGTCCTTTTCCACCTGCTCACAGAATCGCTCATGCTGTACAGCCCCTGCACGGCCTCAGATGCGGGATCCCACGTTCCAGGGCAACAGGGAGCCAGCGGGTCGCCCAGTCCACCCCCGCCCCCTCCTCAGCCTCCAAGCCTTCCTAGTCCGCAGGTACATCAGGAGCCAGTAGGTGGCGGGATACGCCATCACCTGCCCCAATGGCAAGCCATTACCTCGGACAGATGGGTACTCCAAATTGTTCGAAGAGGCTACTCCCCTTCGAGACATCTCCAGCCATGCCACCTTCATACAGTCAGATATCGGAGGATCATATGGCGCTTCTCCGTGAGGAAGTCCAAGCCCTTTTGGCCAAAGGAGCTATAGACAGGGTTCCGTTGCCAGAAGTAGGTTGTGGTTGCTATTCCCGCTACTTTCTGGTACAGAAAAAGGACAAAGGTCTTCGACCTATATTAGATCTTTGGTCCCTCAATCTCTTCCTAAAAAAGGAGAAGTTCAAAATGTTGACATTGGGTCAGGTACTATCTGCCCTGGATCCCGGAGGCTGGATGGTAGCGTTGGACTTGCAAGACGCATACTTCTATATTCTCATCTTGCCGGCCTACAGAAGTTACCTACGATTCGTGGTAGGTCACGAGCACTTTCAGTTCACCGTGCTTCCCTTTGGCCTTACCAGTGCCCCTCGGGTGTTCACGAGGTGATGGTAGTGGTGGCAGCTCATCTGCGCAGGTTAGGGGTCCCAGTCTTTCCCCACCTCGACGACTGGCTGTTGAAGGCGAACTCACTTCAGACATTCGTCTCCCACCTTCAGACTACGGCAAACCTTTTGCATTCGCTGAGGTTCACTATCAACGTGCTGAAGTCACACCTGACTCCTTCTCAGACGCTCCCTTTCATAGGAGCTGTTTTGGATACAGTGCAGTTTCGGGCATATCCTCCTGAAAAGTGAGTCCAGGATATTTGAGCTATGATACCGATGTTTCAGCCTTCGTCCTGGATTTCGGTGAGAATGACTCTGAGGCTGCTGGGCCTCATGGCCTCCTGCATCCTGCTAGTTCAAAATGCCAGATGGCATAGGCGGGCTCTGCAGTGGGACCTGATGTTCTAGTGGGCGCAGCATCAGGGGAATCTCTCCGACAAGGTCCAGATCGCGGAAGGTACTGCGAAAGACCTGCAGTGGTGGTTAACAAATCAGGTTTGGGTCAAGGGCAGATCCCTCTCCTTTCCCCAACTGGATCTTACGGTTGTGACAGATGCGTCACTTATGGGATGGGGTGGCCACATGGGAGAGGCATAGTTCAGAGGCCTCTGGTGTCCGGCGGAAACCGGGCTCCATATCAACCATCTGGAGCTCTGAGCAATTCGACTAGCATTGAAAGCATTTCTTCCCTCCCTCAAGGGAAAAGCAGTGCAGGTGTTCACAGACAACACCACCACCATGTGATATTGCAACAAACAAGGTGGAGTGGGGTCGTGGACCCTTTGTCAAGAGGCCCTTTGTCTCTGGACTTGGTTGGAACATCAGGGCATTTCTCTAGTGGTTCAACACCTGGCAGGCTGCTTGAATGCCAGAGCAGATGAACTCAGCCAATGATGCGTAGTCCCTCACAAATGGGTCTCCATCCGGAGGTGTAAGGTAGTAATGGCAAAGATTATGCACCCCCTAGTAGTGTCCATTCTGGTATGTTAGTACATAAGTTCAACGTGGTGCAAGTGGTTAGGTGCCCTACTATCCTAAGGCAAACAATTAGTGTATACAGGTATACACAATGTAAAGAGAACTGTTTAGAACCTCTTGAGTTGGGAGGCGCGCGCCCAACACAACCCTAAGGACTTACCAAGGTCCCCTGATTCTTCGCTCTTAGATGTCTTCTCTTTTTCATGTACACAAGGTACATACTGACCCATGGTGGCTTTCTACTCTGTTACCGGAAAAACATACTTCCTTTCTCACCTAATTAGGATACAGCTCCCTTACTCCTTATTTTCTAGTTGGATACCTTGTTTACTCCTCTCCAGTCTAGCCTTCAGAAACTCACTTTGTGAAAAAACACGTGTTGGCTGTGCTTGAACATACACAACACTTTTAAAAGCTTTCACTATACATGGCCTTTGAAGAATCGGACTAATGATCCAAATAAATAAATATCTTTCTGGAACACAAAGAAAAGTACTGTACTATTCATCAACAGACCTGTCATACCAGACTTCGCACCTGTATTTACTACCATATATTTTTTGAGTGCTGTGGTCTTATCTGTTTTCTTCCATCCGGAGGTGGCGCAAGGTCTCTTTCAGCAGTGGGGAGAGCCTTGGTTAGATCTGTTCGCCTCCGCAGAGAATGTGCAATGTCAGCTGTTCTGCGCGTTGGAGTTTTCAAGGCGGCACTCGCTCGGCGACGGTTTTCGTCACAAGTGGAATTCAGGCCTCCTATACACCTTCCTGCCAATACCACTTCTGCCAGAGTTATGAAGATCAAGCAAGACCAGGCCCAAGTAATACTGGTGGCTCCGGACTGGGCAAAGAGAGTCTGGTATCTCGAGCTTTTGAACATGGCCACAGTTCCTCCGATCAGACTGCCCCTTTGGGAGGATCTTCTGTCCCAGCAGCAGGGGAAAGTCCTCCACCCAAACCTGTTGTAAGGAAATGCCTCCTTGGCATGGTTACCCCCTAACTTTTTGCCTTTGCTGATGCTAAGTTTTTTTTTTGTGTTGTATTTATTTTTATTAGTAACAAGGGTCCGAAATATAAAGGAGAAAACATGGATCGCCAACTATGGGTTATACAGTACAGTTTACAGAAGGAAAGGCATATATTTATGCATATACATGTTTCCTGTATTTGTGCGTAAAACGTGCAAATCATATTGTATAGGATAAGGCCTTGATTAAACATCATCAATCGCAATCCCGTAGGTACTAGACCTTAACAATATTGAGGAGACAGTGGACGGGGGGTTAAAGAAAGAAAGGGCTGGGGAAAACGCAAGCGAGGCCACGGGTCATTGGTGAACACAATTGCAAACGAGCAGGTCGGCTCGGCTGTTAGTGGGACAGTGCGAGGATTACAGAGGAGTGTGCAATATAGAACTTGTCATCCAGGCAATTGTACAGCTAGGCAGTATACCGTGGGGAGAAACAGGGTGAGTGATGGAGAGTATGAGGGGAAAGTGGGGGGGGGAGGGGGAAGAGGGGAGCACATCAATAAAAAGTCTAGAGTGAATGGTCAGGGAATAGCAAGAAGAAAGAGGAGAGAAGAAAAGAGAGAAAGAAAAGAAAAAAAAACACTTGTCCAAGGACAAGGAGGCGCACACAAAATATGAAATGGGGGGTGGAGGGGTGGATGAGGAAGAAATAATGGAAAACGGGAAGGGGGGCAGGGTATTTGTGGGAAGGAGGGGGCTAAGGTATGTAGGGGAGAAAGATAGAGAATGACTGAAGGGGGAGGCAGCTGTGCTGGGAGTGGAATTGCAGTGGAAAGGGTGAGGCTAACGGCCTCCCATAACGGGCAGTCAACCAAAATGTGAAGTAAATCACAGTGCAACTCTGGGCAGCGCCAGCACGTCACGTGCAGGAAGAGTCCTTGTAAGGAAATGGCTCCCTGTTGCAATTACCCCCCACTTTTTGCCTGATACTGATGCTGACTTGAGTGAGAAGTGTGCTGGTACCCTGCTAACCAGGCCCCAGCACCAGTGTTCTTTCACCTAAAATGTACCATTGTTTCCACAATTGGCACACCCCTGGCACACAGATAAGTCCCTTGTAAAAGGTACCAGTGGTACCAAGGGCCATGTGACCAGGGAAGGTCCCTAAGGGCTGCAGTATATGCTGTGCCACCCTAAGGGACCCCTCACCTAACACATGCACACTGCCATTGCAAATTGTATGTGTTGGTGGGGAGAAAAAGGCAAAGTCTACATGGCATCCCCTTCAGGATGCCATGCACACAAAATGCTGCCTGTGGCATAGGTAAGTCACCCCTCTAGCAGGCCTTACAGCCCTAAGACAGGGTGCACTATACCACAGATGAGGGCATAGCTGCATGAGCAATATGACCCTACAGTGTCTAAGTCTATTCATAGACATTGTAAGTACAGTTGTGGCCATATTAAGTATATGGTCTGGAAGTTTGTCAAAAACGAACTCCACAGCTCCATAATGGCTACACTGAATACTGGGAAGTTTGGTATCAAACTTCTCAGAATAATAAACCCACACCGATGCCAGTGTTGGATGTTTTAAAAAATGCACACAGAGGGCGTCTTAGAGATGCCCCCTGTATTTTAACCAATCCTTCAGTGCAGGACTGACTGGTCTGTGCCAGCCTGCTGCTGACAGACGAGTTTCTGACCCCCTGGGGTGAGAGCCCTTGTGCTCTCTGAGGACAGAAACAAAAGCCTGCTCTGGGTGGAGGTGCTTAACACCTCCCCCCTGCAGGAACTGTAACACCTTGCAGTGAGCCTCAAATGCTCAAGCTTCGTGTTACAGCCCTGGACTAAAGGACCAAGAAGCTCTGTGAACAGCGACCCCTGTTCAAACCTGCAATTCTTTGCAACAAAGAAGCAACTTCCAAAGGCTCCACGTTTCCCGCCCGAAGCGTCAGACTTTGCACTCTGCACCCGACGCCCCCGGCTCGACCTGCAGAAAACCAACATCTCAGGGAGGACTCCCCGGCGACTGCGAGCCCGTGAGTAACCAAAGACGATCCCCCACAGCGACACCTGCAGAGAGAATCCAGAGGCTCCCCCTGACCGCGACTGCCTCTAACAAGGGACCCGACGCCTGGAACCAACACTGCACCCGCAGCCCACAGGACCTGAAGGAACCGAACTTCAGTGCAAGAGCGACCCCCAGGCGACCCTCTGCCTAGCCCAGGTGGTGGCCGTCCCGAGAAGCCCCCCCTGTGCCTGCCTGCAACACTAGAGTGACCCCCGGGTCCCGCCATTGTTTTCAATCTAAAACCCGATGCCTGCTTTGCTCACTGCACCCGGCCACCCCTGTGCCGCTGAGGGTGTACTTTGTGTGCCTTCTCGTGTCCCCACCGGTGCTCTACAAAAACCCCCTGGTCTGCCCCCCGAGGACGCAAGTACTTACCTGCTGGCAGACTGGAACCGGAGCACCCCTGTTCCCCATAGGCGCCTATGTGTTTTGGGCACCTCTTTGACCTCTGCACCTGACTGGCCCTGAGCTGTTGGTGTGGTAACTTTGGGGTTGCCTTGAACCCCCCAACGGTGGGCTGCCAATGCTTCAAACTTGAGACTTGTAAGTGTTTTACTTACCTCCAAAACTAACCTTTACTTACCTCCCCCAGGAACTGTTGATTTTTGCAGTGTCCACTTTGAAAATAGCTTCTTGCCATTTTTACAAAGACTGTATGTGATATTGCTTTCATTCAAAGTTCCTAAAGTATCTAAGTGAAGTAACTTACATTTAAAGTATTAACTGTAAATCTTGAACCTGTGGTTCTAAAAATAAACTAAGAAAATATATTTTTCAATATAAAAACCTATGGCCTGGAGTAAGTCTTTGAGTGTGTGTTCCTCATTTATTGCCTTTGTGTGTACAACAAATGCTTAACACTACCCTCTGATAAGCCTACTGCTCGACCGCACTACCACAAAATAGAGCATTAGAATTAATTACTTTTGCCACTATCTTACCTCTAAGGGGAACCCTTGGACAATGTGCACACTATTTCTTACTTTTAAATAGTATATACAGAGCCAACTTCCTACAGTCCTGCTCTATGTAGTCTCAGCGGGGTCCAGTACCAGTCATGGATAATCTTAAAGAGGCAGAATTTCAAGCGAACCTCGCGGACGTCTCTGTCCAGTGCTTCCAGTAAGTCCACCCAGTCTTCCGCGTCAAAGGATCTCTGCAGGCGGGTTTGCCATTGTAAACGGAGATTTTCTAGAAGTGGTTGCGAGAACTTATGTTGCGTGAGAACCTCATAGAGACCTGCCATAACACCTTTGTGCTTTCCCCACGTTCGGAAGTAGAGCATCACAGATGAAGATTGAGATCCTTGCTGGGCAATGCCTGCATTATGTTGCAGGCAGTGTTGAAGTTGTATATACCACCATTCTTGTCGCAGGTGAAGACCAAAACTCTCCTATAGCTAGGCAAAAGTCCTGATCACCCTGTCCTGCAGGATCTGGCCAAGATGGACGATGCCAGCCTCCCTCCAGGACGGCCAGGTGAAGGCCCTGTCCGCAGGCCATCATTGTTCCACAAGGGTGCTTGGGTATGCTGAGAAGGGTGAACTCCAAGCAGAAGGCGGGCCCTTCTCCATGCCGCTCGTGTCGCCCTCAGTATCGGATTTATAGATGTAGAGGAGGATGAGCTAGTGCAATAAAGATTCTCTAGGCCTCCATTATGAGAAAGCAGATCTTTCCTGTTTGCTACCCACTGAGGCAGTTCCATTACGTCCGATGTTAGTGTAGCCAAGGGCGACAGATGTAAGGCTAGGGCGTAGTATTCCACCAAAGGGAGGCCCATACCCCCATAGGAACGACACGCCATGAGTTTGGTAGGGGCAAGGCGTGGTCGCATGGAGCCCCATACAAAGGTTCTAATCGCTGCATCCACAGATCAGAGTAACGGGCTAGGCACCTGGAGAGGTAGGAGGCTGAGGGCATAGGTAAATCGCGGTACTGTAACCATTCTCACTGACTGCACTTTGCCCCACATGGAGAGGCCTAGATGGGACCATTTGTCAAAGTCCAGCCTCATTCGTTTAATCAGAGGGGTAAGATTATCCGTCACCATATGTTCCAGTCCTCTATTTACCAGTATTCCTAGATATTTTCGGTGTTTTGGCGTCCATCGGAATGGATACCCGCGTATGTCGCCCATTCGTTGTCATCTGTGAGAGGGGGAGGGCCTCACTCTTCCCCCAGTTTACTCGATAACCAGAGATAGAAGTAAAGGTCTCGATGGTCTCCAGCAGCACAAGGAGGGAGCGCTCGCGGTCCGCTACTGTGAGTTGGATGTCATCGGCATAGAGGTACATTTTTGAGACACCACCTGGCAAAGTGAGTCTCGTTATTGAGGGGGAAGTGCAGATAGTAACTGCGAGCGGTTCCATAGCCAGCAAGAATAAAAGAGGTGAGAGGGGGCAGCCCTGGCGGGTCCCTCCGCAAATGGGGAAGGGGTCTCAGAGAAAGCCCCAACAATTAACCCGCGCTGTGGGATGATCATATAGGAGGCGGACTTTGGAGATGAACTGGTCCCCGAGGCCGAACCTCTTCAAGGTCGCAAATAAGTATGTCCATTTGATGCGGTTGAACGCCTTTTCAGCATCTAAGGATAAGGCTAGGGCGGCTTCTGGCAGCACATTTCTAGATGTCCACAGGGTGTGGCAAAGGGTAAGCAAGTGGTTTCTGGAAGTGCGGCCCGGCACAAATCCTACCTGGGAATGGTGGATAAGTGAGGGTATAACTTTACGTAGGCGGTTCACTAGAACACTGGCTAGAATCTTAATGTCTCTGTTTAAGAGGGAGATTGGCCGAAAGTTACTGCAAAGTAAGGGATCATGTCCAGGTTTTGGTATGACTGCTATCGTGGCTGTGTTAGAGATCATGCCTAGGGAGCCCGTCCGACAGGCTTCATCCAGCGCTCCATGTAGGACATCAAGCGCCTCATCCCCCGCCCATTTGTAAAATTCTGCTGGGAAGCCGTCTTCACCAGGCGATTTGTGATAGGGAAGGTCAGAGATGACTTGTGATATCTCTAGTCGGCTAATGTCTCCTTCTAGGAGGGCGCAACCTTCTGCGGAGAGGGAGGGTAGCGCTACGCCATTTAAGAAGGTTTCAATGTGTTCGGGTGTAGTTGTCGACTCGGGGGTATAGAGATGGCTGTAGTAAGATGCAAACTCGTTAGCTATGTCCTGCGGACGTGTAAGCGTTGTTCCAGAGCGGGCTGTCAGCACTGGTATGGCCATGGCTGCTGTTCTCTGATGGAGTTGAGCCGCAAGCAGCCTCCCCGCTTTCTCCCCCTGCTCATAGTGTCTACCCTGTATGCGCTGAAGTGCGTGTTCGGCCCGCGTGGTGTGCAAGTCATTGAGCACCATGCAGGCGGATTTCCAAACGTTTGCGCACTGGGAGGGACGGGTGGTCTGTGTATTGCCGCGTCAGCTGACGTACAGATTCCTTCAGGCTCGCTTGTTTTGCTTTCCTGTCCTTGTTTGCCAGTGCAGCGTCTCTCATCATCTGCCCTCGTATAGTTACCTTGGCCGCTGCCCATAGAACTCTCTGAGAGTCAGTAGAGCCCTGATTGTTCTGGACGTATGTGGACACATGTTCTCGTAGTCGTTCCTTCCCGAGCGATATCGGTGGACTGCCAATCTCCAGGGTTTGCGACCGGGAGACGACTGGCCCATCTGGACCGCGATTTGCACTGGAGAATGGTCCGATAGACCACCCTCCAGTATCCGGGCATCCGTAACCTACGCCGCAAGGCCATGCGAGATGAGGAAATAGTCCAGCCGTGAATGTGTACCATGGACCGGCGACAGGAAAGTGTATTCTTTATCGGCCGGGTATGCCATTCTCCAGTAGTCCACTAGATCGTTGTCCTGCATCACGTCAGACTGGAGAGCCCTATCCCCGTTGTTGGCCACATCTAAGGGGCCCGTCCTGTCTAACACTGCATCCCTGGCCAGGTTCCAATCTCCTCCTATGAAATATCTGGTGGCCCCTTATCTCTGACAGCAGGTGATTGAGTCACAGGAAGAACAGGCGTTTGGAACTTGTGGGAACATATACGGATCCCACACAGAGGGAGAATCTCCAAACTTGAGTTTAGCAAACACATAACAAACCTCCATGTCTATCTGTAAGGGTTTGTACACAGCAAAGAGCATGTCCCCTCTCACTGCACTAGTGGGTTCTGTAATAGCTCCCTTTTAAACTTACTATTGAAAGCCTTTCTTGTTATCTCACCTTCCCCCCCCCCCCCCCCTAGGCTTCTGTGTATGTTGTTTAATGTGCTGTTTTGTTTACACATTGGGCCTTACTTTTACCAAGGCTTCTTTAAAATACTCCTCCCTAGGCCATGTGTTAATCCAACTCATTTGTATAATAACTGAAACTCTGCACACCTTTCAAGAACATGTGCAGCATGTGAGGACCACACCCAGCTCTTCAAACCACACCCAGCTCTGCACACCTTCCAAGAACATGTGCAGCATGTGAGGACCACACCCAGCCCTTCAAACCACACCCAGCCCTGTCTATAAAAGGCATCCCCCGAGCCTCACCCAGTGCTTGTGCTCGTCTACCTCCCGCTTACCTGAGAACAGATCCCTCGGCGCTGGCACTCCTGCTCTTTACAGACTTTCATTGACTTCAATGGGCGCAGCTTCTGGCTCTTCCTACTTCCGGTTTCCGGTTCCTCCTTGCTTCAGCCTCTCTCCTATGAGTAACCTGCAAAAGAGAAAGAAGACAAGGTTAGACTGATCAGTATCTCTTGCCAGCAACAAGTAAGTGCAAAACCTTTTATTACCTGAAAGAACTTTGACAACAATTTCTGGATTCGTGTATAGACAATTTGAAACGAAATACCTTCCACGAACATTGTGATTCAAACTCTTTGTTACAAGAATATTTTGCAGAACTTTGTGAAGCAAACATTGTTTTTTCTCATGGAACTTTTAAGAATCGAACAGTGGAAACCATTAACAGCAAGGCAAACAGTAAATCAAGGACTTGCACAAATTACATGCTGTATTTTGATGTAAAAGTACAGTATTTGTTTTATTAAAGATTCTGGAAATATGGGAAAAGTGAGTCTGCTATTGGGAATTTAGGCTTTAGTTATATTATGATGAATGTTTGATATTGGTAATTCTGATAACGGTATTTGTTTAATGTTTTAGAAGCTTTACAGTAATAGAAAACACATCCCAGAGCAGTAACACATTCCAAACCTGGAAACTAGAGACCAGGATCCAAGAGGTACTTTTAGAAGAGAATTTCTAATAAATAAAGGGATAGTCAGGAACCCATTTAGGAATAGGTTGCACTTATCTGTTCTTTGTTTGTTTCATTAGGCACCAGTTTCTACAGAAGTCAGAAAGGGCCGCAGATTTGTGCAGCACTTCAACAGTGGAAACGCAAGAACGGTGTTGTCTCTTTTTTTTTATTTTATCCACTTCCCCCTTCCCTTGAGCTTCTGTTCTTAGTGCACTGTTTTAAAAACTAGTGTGCTGGAACAAGCAGTTTCAGGGTGGGGTCGGATTGTCTTCAACCTCCATCAGAACTGAACAAGAACTCAGGTGAGCTGGGCTTTGACAGAAGCACAAGCCTTAAAAAATTTCAGTTCTGGTGGACGATGAATACCGGGGAAGAAATAGAGGGCATTGACGTCACGGATATGGCGCAGGCCCTAAATGAGGACTTGGCTCATAATGAATCAGTGTCTGGCATCTTGCAACATATGCAAGAGGAAATAGAGAGATTAAAGATGGAGAATACCTCTTTAAAACAGGATTTAAGCAGGTATAAATTTAGGGGATCTCAGTGGAACACAGCTTCTACGCCTTTGTTTAAAACCTCCTCAGAGACAGGGGCGCCATCAAAACATACAACTTTGCCTTCCCCGGTTGAGGTTACTGTTAATGTTCCTAATGTTGTGCCCTTAGCAGCACCTGAACGTTTTCATGGAGATAGTAACAAATTCCATGTTTTTATCAATCAATGTCAATTACACTTCATTTGTAAGCCACAACAGTTCCCTACTGATGATACAAAAGTGGCATTCGTCTTGTCTTATTTGGGTGGCACAGCAGCCAATTGGTCAATTCCTTTCGTGGATAGAGATGTTCCCATCCTCCATAATTGGAATCAATTTAAACGTACCATGACAAGCCTTTTTGCAAAACACACTTTCATGCAGGCAAGTGATAATGAGCTTTTAAATCTTAAACAAGGTAACAAGGATTTATTGACCTATCTCACTAGTTTTAATCGTTTACTCACCGAGACACACTGGCCAGAAGAAAAGCGTGTCTCCCTTTTTTATAAAGGTTTGAGAGACGAGTTAAAAGACGCGCTGGCTCATATCGTTGATTTGCCAAAAGACTATTCGGACTTTGTAGATTTAGTTGTGAAATTAGAACATAGACTAGGAGAAAGAAAGGGAGATAAATACAAACTGGAATCACGGTTAACTTTTATTAGACACGAGAAGAAAGACACAGATAATAAACTCCCTGAACCAGAGCCTATGCAAATAGGGACACTCAGAGGTCCACTCACATCAGAGGAAAAAGAAAGAAGGAGAAAATTTCAATTATGTTTATATTGTGGCAGGGCAGGTCACTTTGCCAGAGAATGTCCAGTAAAGCCTAAAACTCCAGGAAAGGGTGCTGTTTCCTCCACCTCCTCAACTGAATCGGGAAACGATTAAGCTCGACAAGGGGAGAGGTTACTTGTTCGAGAAAACATCTTAATCAAACCTCTAATGCTGCAGCCTTCAGGGTACCGCACATACCTAGACATTTCATAATTCAGGTCGTTTTAATTGTTACTACCCAAGTGAGGCATTCTCTCCCTGTCCTACTGGACTCAGGCGCGACAGGAAATTTTGTGGATAATAAGTTAGCTGAAATCTTAGGACTTCCTATGTGCCTAAAGCCTTGTCCAGAAGCAGTATGTGCAGTGGATGGGTCAGAATTGACCTCTGGATTAATCACAAAACAAACAAGTCCACTTGTTATGGTCTGTCAGAACGGGCACACAGAGGTGATTAGCTTTGATCTGATAGATACTCCTAATTTTGGTTTGATTCTCGGGGTACCCTGGTTAACAACTCATAACCCAAAAATTGATTGGGTGAATAGAACTGTTACTTTGGATTCCTCTTTCTGTAGAACCAATTGCTATCAAGAAGCAGGTACAGAACAGAGCACAGTATTACACTGTGCTAGTGTTACACAAGATGAACCAAGTCTCCCTCCTGAATATTCTGACTTTAAAGACGTCTTTGATCCAGTAAAGGCTAGTGTGCTGCCCCCACATCGGTCTTATGACTGCCGTATAGATCTTATCCCAGGGGCCCCTTTACCTAATAACAGAGTATATGCTTTGACTGACGAAGAAACCAAATACTTAAGAACCTACCTAGATGACCTACTACAGTCTGGGTTCATCCGTCATTCCACATCTCCGGTGTCATCTCCACTCTTTTTTATCCCGAAGCCGGATAAATCCCTGCGCGCGTGTATCGATTATAGAGGACTAAATAAGGCTACAATAAAGAATAAATATCCTCTTCCTCTAATACCTGTGTTGTTGGATCAATTAAGACATTCTACTGTATATACTAAACTAGATCTACGGGGAGCTTACCACCTGGTCCGAGTAAAAGAGGGGGATGAGTGGAAGACAGCTTTCAAGACAAAGTTTGGTTTATTTGAGTACACAGTAATGCCCTTTGGGTTATGTAATGCCCCTGCGGCCTTTCAGTTCTTTATAAATGAGGTCCTACACGAATTCCTGGACGTTTGTGTCATAGTATACATAGACGACATCCTCATTTACTCTAAGAACTCAGAAGAACATACCCAACATGTTCGTGCAGTATTATCAAAGTTAAAAGAAAATCATCTTTTTGCTAAGTTAGAAAAGTGTACTTTTAATGTCAACAAGGTGGACTTTTTAGGATACTGCCTGTCACCTCAAGGAATAACTATGGATGTAAAGAAAATCAGTGCTATTGCTGATTGGCCAGAACCATCCTCTGTAAAAGATATTCAGAAATTTCTGGGTTTCGCCAATTTCTATAGGAGGTTTATTGCACATTTTGCAGACATTGCGGCCCCAATAACTACCTTGTTGCGGAAAGGGCAACGATTTCTTTGGACTGATGAGGCGGCACACGCCTTTCAACTCCTAAAACAAAAGTTCACTTCAGCCCCAATTCTGAAACATCCTGATCCTGACTTGCCCTTTTTTGTTGATGCGGATGCTTCACAAGTAGCTTTAGGAGGAGTTCTCTCTCAACGAGATGCAGTAGATGGCCAGTTACATCCTATAGCCTTCTATTCTAAAAAGTTATTGCCAGCTGAACAAAATTACACTGTGGCTGAAAGGGAACTACTAGCTATCAAAGTAGCCTTTTCAGAATGGAGGCACCATTTAATGGGAGCCAAGTACCCAGTTACAATCTTTTCTGACCATAAGAACCTACAGTTCTTTGGATCACTTAAAGCACTAACACCACGTCAGATGCGCTGGTTAATTTTTTTTAGCACATTTGACTTTGTTATAACCTATAGACCAGGTGCACAACAAATTCAATCTGATGTGTTATCTAGATACGGACATACCTCAGACATGAAACAAGATAAAATAGGAGAACCCATTATTCCTCCCCAAAAGTTGTTGGCACCAGTACAACAGAAGGATTTCATCACAGATCTATATAATGCACACATGCAAATAGCACCTCAGGATTGGTTAAAGGATTCCCATAACACAATACAGCGAGGTTTATTGTATCACGACAACATGCTGTTAGTGCCCACCTCTGAATTACAAACACAGGTGATAATTTGGCATCACGCCTCACCGTTGGCAGGTCATCCTGGTTGGGTAAAAACCCTGGAAAATGTGCAAAAACACTTTTGGTGGGACACTATAAGAAAGGACATTAAGCAATTTGTCACTACCTGTCCAATTTGTGCAAGACATAAATCTTCTCATAAGGCTCCTGATGGCTTGTTAATACCAATGCCAACACCCAAACAACCTTGGCACACTGTGAGCGTAGACTTTATTGTAGGTTTACCACCTGTAAAATCCTTCACAACAGTGTTGGTTATAGTGGATTTTTTATCTAAAATGGCACATTTTGTACCATTACGGAAATTACCCACGGCGGCAGAATTTGCCGATATTTTTATAAGGGAAATTGTGCGTTTACATGGTTTGCCAAGCAAAGTGGTGTCAGACCGAGGGAGCCAGTTCAACTCCAGATTTTGGAAAAAATTATGTGAAAAACTGAAAATAGATGTGGCCTTATCCACTGCTTTCCACCCAGAGACAGATGGACAGACTGAACGACTGAACCAAACCTTACTTCAAACGCTACGTTGTTTATTGGCTGATTATTCTAGTGAATGGTTGGAAGCTCTCCCTGTAGCAGAGTTTGTTTATAATAATACTGAGCATTCAGCTCTACTTTGCTCACCATTCTATTTCTTGCAGGGGTATCATCCAAGAGCTATACCCATTTTGTTAGAAGATTCCCTGTTGCCTACAGTAACGGATAGACTAACGAGGTTAGGTGACATACAAGACAAAGCCAGGAAACATTTATTAAAGTACAAGGAAAGCATGAAAAGACAAGCAGACAAACACAGGTCTGAGGCCCCAATGTATAAAATTGGTGACAAGGTATGGCTCTCCACAAAGAACCTAAACATAGAGGGATCCCGAAAGCTGCAACCACGTTTCATTGGACCCTTTAGTATAACTGCCATAGTAAACCCGGTAACAGTAAAATTAGATTTACCAAAAGAATATCCAGTACATACTACATTCCATGTGTCCTTGCTTAAGCCGTACAACTAAAAAACCCGACCTGAACCACCACCTCCACCCATACCAATTAAGGGAAATCTGGAATATGAAGTGAAAAGCATAAAAGACTCAAAAAGAATTAGTGGACGTCTGTTTTATTTAGTAGAATGGAAAGGATATGATGAATCTGAGAATTCATGGGAACCAGCATCATATGTACATGCCCCACAGCTGATTAGACGGTTTTATTTAAAAAATCCAGGAAAACCCCGTCCTGTAGGAGGGCCTTTGAGGGGGGCAACTGTTAGGGTTTGTACACAGCAAAGAGCATGTCCCCTCTCACTGCACTAGTGGGTTCTGTAAATAGCTCCCTTTTAAACTTACTATTGAAAGCCTTTCTTGTTATCTCACCTTTCCCCCCCCCTAGGCTTCTGTGTATGTTGTTTAATGTGCTGTTTTGTTTACACATTGGGCCTTGCTTTTACCAAGGCTTCTTTAAAATACTCCTCCCTAGGCCATGTGTTAATCCAACTCATTTGTATAATAACTGAAACTCTGCACACCTTTCAAGAACATGTGCAGCATGGGAGGACCACACCCAGCTCTTCAAACCACACCCAGCTCTGCACACCTTCCAAGAACATGTGCAGCATGTGAGGACCACACCCAGCCCTTCAAACCACACCCAGCCCTGTCTATAAAAGGCATCCCCCGAGCCTCACCCAGTGCTTGTGCTCGTCTACCTCCCGCTTACCTGAGAACAGATCCCTCGGCGCTGGCACTCCTGCTCTTTACAGACTTTCATTGACTTCAATGGGCGCAGCTTCTGGCTCTTCCTACTTCCGGTTTCCGGTTCCTCCTTGCTTCAGCCTCTCTCCTATGAGTAACCTGCAAAAGAGAAAGAAGACAAGGTTAGACTGATCAGTATCTCTTGCCAGCAACAAGTAAGTGCAAAACCTTTTATTACCTGAAAGAACTTTGACAACAATTTCTGGATTCGTGTATAGACAATTTGAAACGAAATACCTTCCACGAACATTGTGATTCAAACTCTTTGTTACAAGAATATTTTGCAGAACTTTGTGAAGCAAACATTGTTTTTTCTCATGGAACTTTTAAGAATCGAACAGTGGAAACCATTAACAGCAAGGCAAACAGTAAATCAAGGACTTGCACAAATTACATGCTGTATTTTGATGTAAAAGTACAGTATTTGTTTTATAAAAGATTCTGGAAATATGGGAAAAGTGAGTCTGCTATTGGGAATTTAGGCTTTAGTTATATTATGATGAATGTTTGATATTGGTAATTCTGATAACGGTATTTGTTTAATGTTTTAGAAGCTTTACAGTAATAGAAAACACATCCCAGAGCAGTAACACATTCCAAACCTGGAAACTAGAGACCAGGATCCAAGAGGTACTTTTCGAAGAGAATTTCTAATAAATAAAGGGATAGTCAGGAACCCATTTAGGAATAGGTTGCACTTATCTGTTCTTTGTTTGTTTCATTAGGCACCAGTTTCTACAGAAGTCAGAAAGGGCCGCAGATTTGTGCAGCACTTCAACAGTGGAAACGCAAGAACGGTGTTGTCTCTTTTTTTTTATTTTATCCACTTCCCCCTTCCCTTGAGCTTCTGTTCTTAGTGCACTGTTTTAAAAACTAGTGTGCTGGAACAAGCAGTTTCAGGGTGGGGTCGGATTGTCTTCAACCTCCATCAGAACTGAACAAGAACTCAGGTGAGCTGGGCTTTGACACTATCCATGTTTTGGAAACCGAGCAGGGAATGCTTTTCTGCACTAGTATGGTGATGCCACATTTTCGTGGGGTACTCTCGTCTCTCTCCCCGGAAGAGGGGCTACAGTTGAGCTATGGGGGGAAGAGAAGGTGGGTACTTGAACTAACGCAAGAAGGCAGGCGAGAGGAAAGACAAGGACAAGAATCAGGAGGAGGGGGTGGGAAAGGTGGAAGGGGGCAGGGGGGAAATTATTGTATAGGCTATAAGAGTAACGCTGGTGGAGGGAGCATCTAATAATCGCTGAGGGCTTAGAACAATCGACCGTTCTCTCCATGCGAGGAGCCGCGTGGGAGGAGGGCATGAAGCCGGCCTCGATGCAGGATGTGACTGCTATGAGGAGGGACAAAGAGTAGAACATCAAAGTGGTACCAGTGGCTAGGTTGTAACCCAGTGGAGACATATCTCAAGCCTCAAGCTCAGAACAGAATAAACAGGGAAAACAGAGCACAGTGGAAGAACAGTATTCAGTACTCAGCACTCATATGCCAGTTGTTGTGGCGGTAATTTCGGTACAGGTAAGTTCAGTGCTTAGAGAGTGACAGCGTCACCTTCAGCAACCTGAAGATTATACATCCAGTTCTCTCACTCTCAGGTAGGTGCTGGAGAAGGCTTTAGAGGAGAGCGGGACTTGTCTCTGTCTGTCACCTGAGTGTACTTTGCCACTGCATGCAATACTTGACCCCTGCTGTCGTGGTACTTAGAGTCTTTAAAGGTCTCTGCCTCTGTTCAAAGTCTCTGACAGGTCGTGATCCGGTCTCTTGAGAGCAGATTCCTTTGGTTGTGAATTCAAGGCCGTCGTGATCAGGGCCTGGGATGGGGACCGGCTGGCCGTGTCCATAGGACGGTCTGAGAAGCTGTCGAGGTAAAGGCTAAGGTCCATCGGGTCGTTGAAGTCCTTGGATATATTATTCTTTGTGATCCACACCCTTGCCGGTTCAAAGAGACCAAACTTGATCTCCAGCTGTCGCAGACGGGGACGCAGGGCTAGAAACGCTTTTCTGTGCTCACTAGTCTCTTAAGTCCTTAAGTCAGCCGTCATCCGTATCTAGAGGTCGTTCATACGGAATGGACCCTGCATGCGTGCTTTTTGCAAAAGCTTTCGAGCCTGCGTATGTCGCAAGAAGCAAGCAATGACAGGCTGTGGGTGGCTGGTCCCCTCTCGACATTTGGGGCCCAATCTGTGTGCTCTTTGAAACTCCGGGGGGGGGGCAGGGTGTCACTCGCTCCAGTGTAGTCACTCTCGACTGGAAGTCCGCGATGTCCAGACGCATTGACTTTGTATCCTCTGTTAGGGAGGTCATCATGCTATCCATCCCCTCGAGCCTGCGGCCCACCACCAAGATCTCTTGTAGGATACGGTCCATTGTTGCACCCTGTGAGGTATCCGCCATAACACAAGACTGGTAGGTTGGGTGTTCTTGGTGTACCGGGGATGGGGTTCTGGTCTGTCTCAGAGCTTCTGGGAAAAGCGCAATTGCCTCGCTGCCTTACCCAAGTGTTTATTTGATGATCTGCCCCCTGGCATCACCGGTTTGTGGGCACTGGGGGGGGCTGCAGGCGAGGTGTGATCTCCTCAGTGGTAGACTGTGCGATCGGCTCATGCAGGTCTCGGTCTACACTCCCAAATGTGGTGACAGACGTGTCCAGGCTTCGGATAGAGAAGCAGGATGAGGAGGGCAGCGGTGAAGGGACAGCGCCCAGAGTCCTGAGTATCTCCTCTCCACGTGATAGAGATGCAGCAATAGCTGTCCTGCTATGCCCACAGCTCCCGTCTCTTGCAGCAGTGGTGACCTGGTGGTATCATGCAGAGGCCAGACACGGTCCCTTCCTGGCGCAATATGAAAGAGTTCTCCGTGGTAGAGAGGAAGGGAGGAGGGAGGGGCAGAACGATGATATCCAGGCAGGGGAAGTCGTAGGCACCTGCAGTATAAGTCCCCTTATGTGGGAGTGCTCAGTGGGGGTCTCAGCGATGGCGTATCCAGGTGAAGGTACCCCACGTTGATTGTTCCGCAATTGGAGCAAAATGGACCCGCTTCCCCCCGCAGCCCCTTGGCTTTTCTCTGTGCTTCTCCCGTCTCGGGCAGGGGGGTGCCTTCCCCATCCAGACGTCCCCCCGAAGTATTGAGGACACGTGGGGGTACAGGGCTCAGGCAAGGTATCAGAGTGGGGCCTCAAGCCCAGCCCCTCCCGTGTGGCGGCCACTCGGTATGATCGTGGCTGGAGCAGCCTGGTGCGTTTCTCCCCCACCTCCTCACCGTGTCTCCGTCCACGGCCCGCCGGCCCAGGTGGTTCACGCAAGGCCACGGCTTCGTGGTCGGGCGTAGGCCCCAGCTGACGTCAGGACTGTGGGAGGCTGGATCGGGTCGATTGCGGATCGATCCAAGGGGCTCTGTGGAGACCTCTGCCCATCACAAGCTCCTGGCAAGTCTTCCAGGGGGGGGGCACACAAGGCCAGGGTGCCCCCCTGCCCGGTCCAGGGCCCGCCTTCGATCGGAGCTGCTCGGCTAGGCAGCCATTTTCCAACATGGCCAGACCACGCCCGATGCTAAGTTTTGATTGAAAGTGTGCTGGGACCCTGCTAACCAGGCCCCTGCACCAATGTTCTTTCCCTAAACTGTACCTTTGCTTCCACAATTGGCACAGCCCTGCCACTCAGATAAGTCCCTTGTAATTCGTACCCCTGGTACCAAGGGCCCTGGTGCCAGGGAAGGTCTCTAAGGGCTGCAGCATGTCTTATGCCACCCTGGGGACCCCTCACTCAGCACATGCACACTGCCTCACAGCTTGTGTGTGCTGGTGGGGAGAAAAAGACTAATTCGACATGGCACTCCCCTCAGAGTGCCATGCCAACCTCACACTGCCTGTGGCATAGGTAAGTCACCCCTCTAGCGTGCCTCACAGCCCTAAGGTAGGGTGCACTATACCACAGGTAAGGGCATATGTGCAAGAGCACTATGCCACCACAGTGTCTAAGCAAAACCTTAAGTATTGTAAGTGAAGGGTAGCCATGAGAGTATATGGTCTGGGAGTTTGTTATGTTATGTTATGTTAGACGTATTTATATAGCGCCTAACTGCCCAAAGGCCTCGTAGCGCTTCCCAAAGGCCTTGTAGCGTTTGTCAAACACAAACTCCACAGTTCCATAATGGCTACACTGAAATCTGGGAAGTTTGGTATCAAACGTCTCCGCACAATAAATGCACACTGATGCCAGTGTGCAATTTATTGTAACATACACCCAGAGGGCATCTTAGAGATGCCCCCTGAATACCAATCCGACTACTAGTGTTAGGCTGACTAGTTCTTGCCAGCCTGCCACAACCCAGACGAGTTGCTGGCCACATGGGGAGAGTGCCTTTGTCACTCTGTGGCCAGGAACAAAGCCTTTACTGGGTGGAGGTGCTTCTCACTTCCCCCTGCAGGAACTGTAACACCTGGCGGTGAACCTCAAAGGCTCACCCCTTTTGTTACAGCGCCCCAGGGCATCCCAGCTAGTGGAGATGCCCGCCCCTCCAGCCACTGCCCCCACTTTTGGCGGCAAGGCTGGAGGAGATAATGAGAAAAACAAGGAGGAGTCACCCACCAGTCAGGACAGCCCCTAAGGTGCTCTGAGCTGAGGTGACCTCTGCCTTTAGAAATCCTCCATCTGAGTTTTGGAAGATTCCCCCAATGGGATTAGGGATGTACCCCCCTCCCCACAGTTAGGAGGCACAAAGAGGGTGTAGCCACCCTCCAGGACAGTAACCATTGGCTACTGCCCTCCCAGACCCTTAACACACCCCTACATTTAGTATTTAGGGGCACCCCGGAACCCAGGAAATCATATTCCTGCAACCTCAACTACAAAGGAGGACTGCTGACCTACAAACCTGCAGAGACGACGGACGACGACAACTGCTTTGGCCCCAGCCCTACCGGCCTCTTTCCAGAGTCGGAAACCTGCAACCAGCGACGCATCCAACAGGGACCAGCGACCTCTGAAGCCTCAGAGGACTGCCCTGACCCACAGGACCAAGAAACTCCTGTGAGCAGCGGCTCTGCTCAACAATAGCTACATCTTTGCAACAAAGAAGCAACTTTCAAAGACCTCACTCTTCCCTGCCGGAAGCGTGAGACTTCACACTCTTCTCCCGATGCCCCCTGCTCGAGATCCAGAAAACCAACACCACAGGGAGGACTCCCCTGCGACTGCGACCCCGTGAGTACCCCGAGAAGACCCCCCTGGACCCCTACAGCGACGCCTGCAGAGAGAATCCAGAGGCTCCCCCTGACCACGAATGCCTGGAACAAGAGACTCAACGCCTGGACCAAGCACTGCACCCGCAGCCCCCAGGACCGGAAGGAACCGAATTTCAGTGCAGGAGTGATCCTCTGCCTAGACCAGGTGGTGGCTGGCCCGAGAAGCCCCCTTGTGCCCTGCCTGCACCGCTAGAGTGTCCCCCGGGTCCCTTCATTGAAACCAATACAAAACCCGACGCCTGCTTTGCACACTGCACCCGGCCGCCCCGTGCCGCTGTGTGTTTTGTGTGCCTACTTCTGTCTTCCCCAGTGCTCTACAAAACCCCCCTGGTCTGCCCCCTGAGGACACGGGTACTTACCTGCTGGCAGACTGGAACCGGAGCACGCCTGTTCTCCATAGGCGCCTATGTGTTTTGGGCACCGCTTTGACCTCTGCACCTGACCGGCCCTGAGCTGCTGGTGTGGTAACCTTGGGGTTGCCTTGAACCTCCAACAGTGGGCTGCCTATGCCCAGGAACTGAGACTTGTAAGTGTCTTACTTACCTCACAATCTAACCATTACTTACCTCCCCCAGGAACCGTTGATTTTTGCACAGTGTCCACTTTTAAAATAGCTTATTGCCATTTTAACAAAAACTGTATATGATATTGCTCTAATTCAAAGCTCCTAACTTACCTGTGTGGAGTACCTTACATTTTATGTATTTACTTCAAATCTTGAACTTGTGGTTCTAAAAATAAATTAAGAAAATATATTTTTCTCTATATATAAACTATTGGCCTGGAGTTTGGTCTTTGTGTGTGTGTTCCTCATTTATTGCCTGTGTGTGTACAACAAATGCTTAACACTACCCTCTGATAAGCCTACTGCTCGGCCACACTACCACAAAATAGAGCATTAGAATTATCTAATTTTGCCACTATCGTACCTCTAACGGGAACCCTTGGACTCTGTGTAAAATATCTCATACTTTGAGAAAGTATATACAGAGCCAACTTCCTACACCTGTCAACTCTGCGACTTCTTGCATGGAGATTGAGCGGCGGCACTTGACGTCTTTTGACTTGCCACCCGAAGTCTGTGATGTTATCTTGGCAGCCAGGCGTCCCTCAACCAAAACTGTATACGCCTGTCGGAAGAAATTTGTGGCATGGTGCATCGACAATTCTGTCGATCCTCTATCTGCTCCTCTCTCTCATCTTCTCTTTTTTCTTTCCCTTGCCCGGCAGAGTTCCACCTTAGGCACTCTTAAGGGATATCTCTCTGCTCTCTCTACCTTCTTAAGGTTACCTGATCAGCCTTCCTTATTTAAATCTCCCATAGTTGGGAGGTTTCTTAAAGGCCTTGCACATCTTTTTCCTCCTATCCCATTTATCATGCCCCAATGGGATCTCAACCTGGTCTTAACTTACCTTATGTGTACCCCATTTGAACTGCTTCACAACTGTCCTCTAAGGCTCTTAACTATAAAGACTGTCTTTCTAGTCGCCATTACTTCTGCCCGCAGAGTTAATGAACTCCAGGCTCTCTCATCTAAGCCACCTTTTCTTGCCGTACATCCTGACAAAGTAGTGCTTCACTCGAGGGCTTCTTTTCTACCTAAGGTAGTGACACCCTTCCATGTTGGACAGTCCATCACCTTGCCAACCTTTTATGCATCATCACATCCCTCTCATGAAGGGTAGAGACTCCACCGTCTGGAGCCAAAAAGTGCGTTGGTGTTCTATCTTGATCGCACCAATGACTTCCAGGTGGACGATCAACTCTTTGTGGAATATGTGGGTGCAAAGAAGGGAAAGGCAGTGCAGAAGAGGACCATTTCCCGATGGGTTCTCAAAATGTGCTACACTCTGGCTAGAAAGCAATCCCCTGAAGGTTTGCGAGCTCACTCCACCAGAGCCACTGCTGCTACCACAGCACTAGCACAGGGCATTCCAGTCCTGGATATTTGTCAGGCAGCGATGTGGGCATCTCTGCACACTTTTACTAAACACTACTGCCTGGACAGTCAGGTCAGAAGGGACGGCTACTTTGGCCGTTCGGTCCTGCAGGACTTTTTGGTGTGATCTTAGTTCGCAGCCCACCACCGGCGAAGGTATTGCACGGGTATCTACTCAAAGGTAAGGAATCTACAACTAGAAGTCTCTATCAGATGTACAAGTTACTTGCCTTCGGTAACAACATCTGGTAGAGACATATTCTAGTTGCAGATTCCTTACCGACCAGCCCATCGTCCCCACACTGCGAACTGATTTCTAGGGACAGGAACTTTCCCTTGAGGGCCCTAGTTTTGGCGCACCACTCTGTGTTCTTTATGGCTCTACGCTACTGGCGTGGAAAGTCGTGAAAAGAAACTGACATCAGCGTGCCGGGGTGGCGCCTATATACGACCATCATTTCGTCATGGCGAGCACGACGCCTGCGGAGTCGACCAATGCCACCTCGCGGCACGCAGAGGTACTGCTCGAAGAAAAAAAATCTCCATATCCAGTCTGACGCCTGGGGAAATTCAAAGGGTAAGGAATCTGCAACTAGAATATGTCTATACCAGATATATCGTTACCGAAGGTAAGTAATTTGTACTTTTGTAACATTGTGTGGTTCTTTCGTGTGTGAGTGCTGTGTGACTACAGTGGTATTGCATAAGCTTTGCATGTCTTCTAGATACATCTTGGTTGCTCATCCAAAGCCACCTGAAGAGAGCCCTGGCTCCCTAGACACTGTCTACACCTCACTAATAGGGGATACCTGGACCTGGTATAAGGTGATAACACCATAGGTGCTCACCACACACCAGGCTAGCTTGCTACAATCATTGCACAGGTGTTTTTGTGGTAATCACAGAGGATATTTCAGTCAGATGTTCTGATCCATATTAAATGTTAGTTTACGGCATTAAAAACATGACAATGATTAGGTCATAACAGGTTCAGGGCTATGAATGTTTTAGATTTTTATTTTATAGCCACACCTGATTTGCAGGTCACAAAGGAAATCTTTTAGAATTGCTCTTAAAACTATGGGCATTCTATTTGACATGTTAAACTCAGCAGCTACCCTTTCCCTCGAAATGAAGTTGATAGAATGGAGCGCTTGTGTTGGGAAAAGAAAGTTGTTAGACCTGTCAGCTCTTGGCGTACTTTCCACTGTCTTTTTGTCTTCTGACCTCCTGTTATAATCCTGTGCTGAACTTTGTTTTTGCTGGCTTTAGGACTCTGGGCACTTTGTTACTGCCGACCAGTGTTAAAGTGCAAGTGCTCTATGTCTACATTGTACATTTGATTTACTAGTAAGACCCTAGTAAAGTGCACTATGTGTGCCCAGGGCCTGTAAATCAAATGCTACTAGTGGGCCTGCAGCACTGATTGTGCCACCCACATGAGTAGCCCTGTAAACATGTCTCAGGTCTGCCACTGCAGTGTCTGCAGTTTTAACTGCTAGTTCGGCCTGGCAAGTGTACCCACTTGCAAAGCCCAAAACCTCCCTTTTTCTCCACGTAAGTCACCCCTAAGGAAGGCCCAAGGCAACCCCAGGGGAAGGGTGCAATGCCTTTTAAAGCTAGGACATGTACTGGTCTGGTACACATGTCCTGATAGTGAAATACTGCCAAATTTGTTTTTCAATATTGCAAGACCCATCTCTACCATTGGTTAACATGGGGATTGCCTTTAAGTAAGTAACTTTTCCGTGTAATTTCCCAGTGGGAGCAGATAGAGATGTGAGTTTGGGGTCTCTGAACTCACAATTTAAAAATACATATTTTGGTAAAGTTTGTTTTAGCTAGTAAGTTTGGAAGTGCCTGTGCTTCAGGCAGTTGGTCTGTTTGTGAATTAACTCTAAACAGTGACACAAAGGGAGCTGAGGTGTGTCCTGCATATCCTGATGAGTCTTCATGGGCTAGAGTGGGAGGGAGAAGCTGACAACTGCTCTTGAAAGGGCAGTGCCTGACCTCTCACAATACAGTCTCCAAACCCCTAGAGTGTGGCTGGGGCAGGGCAAGGAAGAGTCAGGGTCTTGTGCACTACAAAGACTTTCCTTTGAAGTTTGCCTACTTCAAAGGCAATAATTAGTATAAGTATTGGACTACTGACCCCACAACTTCAGGACACTTCTGCACTGAGAACATTCTGCCATTGAAAAGAGCTGGATGATTGGGGAGGACTTGCCACTCTGCCTGTTGCTTTGCTGTTCTGGCCTGCTGCTCTACTTCTGCCCTGGGAGTGAAAAGGACTGGACTTTGCTTTCTACATCCTGCTTTCCAAGGTTCTCTAGGGGCTTGAACTGAGCTTGTCTCCTGTTGTGAAGTCCCAGGGACATCAAAGACTTCATCTACCAGCACCTGGGCTCTCTTGCTGAGATCCCTGACTTGCCAAGTCGTGCCACATCCAGTCCCTGAGCCCTTGGAAGGAGAAGCTGGCAAAACCTGAGAAAAATCCACACACAAAGCCGAGCTACAGACAAAATCGATGCAGCACCTGCCTTATGGCTGTAAAGTCCCTGCAGCGCCTGCCTCGTGGCTGCAGAAATCAACACAGCACCAGCTCAACGCAAATTCACAGTTGCCGTGCGTCTGGATTTTCCACGCAACGTCCCTGGGTGTCAAAATCTTCAGTATCACCGCACGGACTTGAGGTTGCTTGTCCGGAAATCGACACATCTCTTCCCTGCGAGGAAAGAATCGATGCATTGCTTACCCACTTTGCTTTTTCAGGGGCCAAACCACAGCAAAGGCCTCCCTCTCAATGGCACTCCAGTGCTGCTCCCTGGGGAGTAACCTCCTGCTAATGAAAGCAACAGGCTTATCAAGGCCATCATCATTGGTTTGGGACAGGACTGCCCCTATCCCATGTTCAGAGGCATCTGTCTGCACAATGAACTGCCTAGAATAGTCTGGAGCTTTAAGAACTGGTGCTGAGCACATTGCCTCTTTCAGGGTGTCAAAGGCCGTTTGACAGTCAAGGGTCCAGTTTACCTTCTTTGGCATCTTTTTTTAGGTCAATTCAGTGAGGGGAGTCGCAATGGACCCATATCCCCTCACAAACCTTCTGTAGTACCCAATCAAGCCAGGGAATGCCCTGAATTGAGTCTGGGTTTTTGGAGCTTCCCAGTCCAGAATTGTCTGGATCTTGGGTTGTAAAAGTTGCACCTCCACATACAAGGTTGCAAGGCCTGCAAAACCTTCCCCATGTGGACCAGGTGATCCTGCCAGCTGGATCTAAAGACAGCAATATCATCTAGATATGCTGCACTAAAGGACTCCAAACCAGCAAGGACTTGATTCACCAACCTTTGGAAGGTGTCGGGCATTCTTTAAGCCAAAGGGCATAACAGTGAACTGATAAGAGAGAATGCTGTTTTTTCTTTGGCTCCAGGTGCCATCCTAATTTGCCAGTACCCTGCAGTTAAGTCAATGGTACTTAGAAATTTGGCTGCACCTAACTTATCAATCAATTCATCTGCGCTGGGTGTGGGGTGTGCATCTGTCTTAGTGACAGAATTGAGTCCTCTGTAGTCCACACTGAACCTAATTTCTCTCTTGCCATCTTTGGTATGAGGTTTGGGGGCCAAGACCACTGGGCTAGCCCCGGGACTGTCAGAGTGCTCTATTATCCCTAACTCCAGCATCTTGTGGACTTCCACTTTGATGGTCTCTTTGACTTTGTCAGACTGTCTATAGATTTTCTTTTGGACGGGTATATTGTCTTCTGTGTCCACATCATGGGTACACAGATGGGTCTGACCAGGGGTTAAAGAGAAGAGCTCAGCGTACTGCTGTAGGACTTGCCTGCAGTCAGCTTGCTGTTGGGCAGAGATGGTGTCTGAATAGACAACTCCATCTACTGATCCATCTTTAGGGTCAGTTGAGAGGAGGTCAGGGAGAGGTTCACTCTCTGCTTCCTGATCCTCATCAGTAACCATCAGCATGGTTATGTCTGCCCTGTCATTGTAAAGTTTCAGGTGGTTAACATGGATCACCCTCTTGGGTGTCCTGCTAGTGCCTAGGTCCACTAAGTAAGTGACATGACTCTTTTTCTCTAGGACTGGGTGAGGGCCTCTCCATCTGTCCTGAAGTGCCCAGGGAGCCACAGGCTCCAGAACCCAGACTTTCTGCCCTGGCTGAAATTCAACTATTGCAGCCTTTTGTTCATACCACAACTTACGGAGTTGTTGGCTGGCCTCTTCCATGTACTCAGCCATCCTGGAGCGGAGGTGAAGCACAAAGTCCACCACATCTTGTTGAGGCTCATGGAGGGGTCTCTCCCAGCCTTCTTTAACAAGTGTCAGTGGTCCCCTTACAGGATGGCCAAACAGAAGTTCAAAGGGGGAAAACCTTACTCCCTTCTGTGGCACCTCTCTGTAGGTGAAAAGCAAGCATGGCAGGAGGACATCCCATCTCCTTTTGAGTTTTTCAGGGTGCCCCATGATCATGCCCTTCAATGTCTTGTTGAATCTCTCAACAAGTCCATTGGTTTGTTGATGTATGGTGTGGTGAATTTATAAGTCACCCCACACTCATTCCACATGTGTTTGAGGTAAGCTGACATGAAGTTTGTACCTCTGTCAGAAACCACCTCCTTCGGGAAACCCACTCTGGTGAAAATGCCAAATCGGGCTTTGGCAACTGCAGGGGTAGTAATTGACCTATGGGGAATTGCTTCAGGCTACCTGGAAGCACGATCCACTACTACCAGGATGTACTGATTCCCTGAGGCTGTGGTTGGTTCAAGTGGACCCACAATGTCCACACCAGCTCTCTCAAAGGGTACCACCACTGGAAGTGGAATAAGGGGGGCCTTTGGGTTGCAACCTGTCCTGCAACTGGCTTGGCAGGTGACACAGGAGCTACAAAACGCCTTTACTTTCTGGGATATGTTGGGCCAATAAAAATGGTTGACAAGTCTGCTTCATGTTTTGGTTTGTCCCAAAAGCCCATCCAGGGGGATGGCATGGGCCAATGTGAGGATAAACTCTCTAAACTCCTGAGGCACTATCACTCTCCTAATGGCATCAGGTTTAGGATCTCTGGCCTCAGTGTAAAGGAATCCATCCTCCCAATAGACCCTGTGGGAGCCACTGACATCTCCGTTCTCCTGTTCAGCAGCTTCCTGCCTCAGGCCTTCAAGAGTGGGACAAGTCTTTTGTACCTGGCACAGCAGTTCCCCTGTGGGTCCCCCTGGGCCCAAGAGCTCTACCTGGTAAGGTTTCAGCTCTAGGGACTCAGTTCCCTCAGGGGATAAGACAACTTCCTGAGAAGAGAAGTCTTGCTTCTTTTGCTGTTCAGAGGCTGGTCCCCCAGTCCTCTTTTCTTTTCTTTTGGAAGGTTGGGCCATTAATCCAGGCTCCAATAGTTCTTTCTCAACCTGTGCTCTGCTCTGTGCTCTGGGTTTCACACACACCAGTTAAGGGATACACACCATGGCTGCATGGGTTTTGAGTTCTACCTCAGCCCACATTGAGGACTCCAAACCATTCCCTAGCTAACATTACACTGGGATTGTAGAAGAGACCACTACCTGTTTCAGGCTAGTGCCCCCTCCCCATTCTAAAGTCACCATAGCCGTGGGATGGACTTTAGTCACATTGTCAGCATTGGTAACTGGATATGTTTGTACAGCCAAATACTGTCCTGGGGAAACCAGTTTCTCTGTTACAATGGTGACACTGGCACTTGTACCCCTCAGGGCTTCTACCTTTGTTCCATTTATCAAGAGCTGCTGCCTGTATTTTTGCATGTTAGGCGGACAAGCAGCCAGCGTGGCTATATCCACCCTACCCTCAGAGATTAAAGTACCTTTGGTGTGAACCCTGATTTGCTCTGGGCACACTCTTGATTCCACCTGGGGGATGGCTATACCAGTACTAACTGCAGTAGTGCTAGTGAGATTTTTCTTGGGACAGGCCATGTCTCCAGTTTGGTGTCCATGTTGCCTACAGTTGTGACACCAGGCCTTCTTGGGATCAAAGTTTTTATCCTTGTACCCATTTGTGGACTGTGAAGAGGCTCAGGGCCCACCCTCCTGAGCAGGTTTTTCGGGCCCTTGACAAGACTTTCATTTTGTCCTTGGGTGTCTTGCCACCCTTTCCCTGGGGAGGATTTGTGACCCCTTTCTTTTGGTTACCCCCTGTGGAAGTCTTGGTCACCCTAGTCTTGACCCAATAGTCTGCCTTCTTTCCCAGTTCTTTGGGAAAGATTGGACCTAGGTCTACCAGATGTTGAAACAACTTGTCATTGAAGCAGTTACTTATCAGGTGTTACTTCATAAACCAATTATAAAGCCCATCATAGTCATGCACTCCACTGCCCGTTATACAACCATCTAGTGTTTTCACTGAGTAGTCAACAAAATCAACCCAGGTCTGGCTCAAGGTTTTGTGAGCCCACTGAACCTAATACTATACACCTCTGTGGAGAATCCAAAGCCCTCAATCAAGGTAGCCTTCACGAGGTCATAGGATTCTGCATCTTTACCAGAGAGTGTGAGTAGTACATCCCTACACTTGCCAGTGAACAGTTCCCAAAGGAGAGCTCCCCAGTGAAATCTGTTTAACTTTCTTGTTGCACAAGCCCTCTCAAAAGCTGTGAACCACTTGGTGATATCATCACCTTCTTTATATTTTGAGCCAATCCCTTTTGGGATTTTTAGGATATCAGTATTTTCTCTGACCCTATTTATGTTGATGCCACCATTAATGGGCGTTAAGCCCATTTCTGCTCTCTCCCTTTCTATAGCTAGGAGTTGTTGCTCCAAAGCTAACCTTTTGGCCATCCTTGCTAAAAGGATGGCCTCTTCGTGGAGGCTGCCTTCAATGTTCCCAGAGGAGCTGGACTACCCTGTGGAAGATCCAGATCTTGTGTGTTCTATCCTTGGAGACAGGGTTATGGGGACCCTGGTCTCCCTAGTTAGGTGAGGAGGGGGTAGATCATCCTCCTCATCTCTAACATCTTCCCTGTCTGAGTGGAGTTCTTCCTCCTCAGCAATGTGGTACCTGGTGTACTCTGCCAAGAGCTCCTGAAGCTTGACCTTGGTAGAACTAGAACCAGTTCTAATCTTTTTCAGCTTAGAGAGGGTCCTTATCTCTGCCATCCCTAGATGAGGTGTGATGTTGAGCTCCATCACTATTTCTTCTGAGCTGCTCATTATGTCACTAAAAGTTGGGATTATTTTTTAGAAACTAAAAAAAATATTTCTAGTAACTAAATGCTAACTTTACAATAAATTTTAAACTTAAAAGGAGATGCAAATGGGACTTAACCAAGGCCCTTGCAGGACTTTTAAAAATTTAGAAAAAATACTAAAATTCAAAAATCATTTTTCTAAAGGCAAGTTTGGATTTTAGTCATGTGATCAGGTATTGGCTGAGTAGTCCAGCAAATGCAAAGTCGTAGACCCCACCAATGTAGAAAGCTGGCTCTGTATATACTATATCAAAGTGAAGTATATAGGCCCTCATTATGACTTTGGCAGTAACTGCCGCCTACCGCCACCGCGACAAGCGCCAACATGCCGACGCCGTGGCTACCAGCCGTCTACGCGCATTATGACCCACATGTCGGCGGATGGCGATAGGGCGGCGCAGCTGACAGCAGCACCGCCATGCCAGCAAAACACCGCTGACCGAATCTTGACCAATGATACGGCCTGACAGTGTTTTGCTGGTGGACGCTGCTGCTGACAGCAGTGCCGCGGACCGTCTCCAGCCGGAGGACCCCCTGCAAGCAGGTAAGTCAGGTTCTCCGACAGAAGAGGGGGTGGGGGGTGTTGTGTGTATGTATGTTTTGGAATGCGTGCATGCGGGTGTGAGTCACGTTGAATGCGTGCATGAATGACTGTGAGTGTATGTTGTGTGTTGTGAATGCATGTGTGTGACAAGGTATGTTGGTGTGTGTTGCGGTGTGTGGGTATGTATGTGTGTATGTGTTAGTGGTGGTGGGCATGCGTGTGTGCATTGGTACGCGTGTGTGTGTACATGTGCGGGGGCAGGAGAGAGTGGGGGAGGACTCTGGGCAGGAGGGCAGGGGAGACCCCTATCAGTGCCAGGGAAGGGATTCCCTGGCACTGATAGTGCCTACCGCCATAGTTTTCGTGGCGTTAAGTTTGGCACGAAAAACATGGCAGTAGGCCGGGTCGTAATCCCAAGGGCGGAATTGTGACGGCCGTCGGGCTGGAGACCAAAGTCTCCAGCCCAGCGGCCGTTACCGCCCTGGCAGTTGGAGTGTTAAAGTGGCTGTCTGTGATGGCTGTTACCGCCAGGGTCAAAATCCCATTTTTTTTTACCGCTGGCCTGTTGGCGCTATTAACGCCGCTTTAACATCGACCGCCAGGGTCGTAATGAGGGCCATAGTGTGCACAGAGTCCAGGGGTTCCCCAGAGGCTTAACAGAGGCCAAAGTAGATACTACTAATGCTTTCTTTGTGGTAGTGTGATCAAGCAGTTAGGCTTATCAGAGGGTAGTGCAAAGCATTTGTTGTAGACACACAGAGAATAGAAGAGGCAAACGCTCAATGACTTAACTCCAGACCAATAGTTTTATTTTGCAAATATATATTTTCTTAATTTTTAGAACCACAAGATTCAAGTTGTAGGTAAGTACCTTAAAAGTTTTATATTTCACACAGGTATTAACAGTACCTTGTTTGAAATAGGTAAGTAATACAATCTTTGAATTATTGGCAAAAAGCTATTTGAAAAATGGACACTGCAATTCTCAAACAGTTTCTGGGGGGGAAGAAAAGTTAGATCTGTTTACAGGTAAGTACAACACTTACAGTCTCAGCCGCCGGGTGTTAGGAAGTCCACTGTTTGGGGTTCAAGTTAACCCCAAACACCCACCAACAACAGCACAGGTCCGGTCGGGCGCAGAGGCCAAAGTTGAGCACTTTTAACTTGGGCTCCTATGGACACGGGGTACTTGGAATCCGGTCAGCCAGCAGGTAAGTACCCGTGACTCGGAGGGCAGGCCAGGGGGGGATTAGAAGATCACTGGAGGGGCCACAAGTAGGCACCAAACACATACCCTCAGTGGCACAGGGGCAGCCGGGTGCAGGGTGCAAACAGGACGTCAGGTTTCCAATGCTGGTCTATTAGGAGACCCCAAGGTCACTGAGAGGCTGCAGGCGAGGTTCAGGGGGTTGTCCCGGGCACACCATTGGTCGGACAGGGAGGAAGGCCTCCTGCTGAACATTGGGGCATCGGGGTCGGTTTCTCCAAGGCCTGGGAGCTGCGGGTGCATTGTGTCCTTTGGGCGTTGGATATCTTCGTCCGGAGCTCACAGTCAGGGGGGTTGTGGAATCGCATTTCTTCTGTGTCCATTTTAAGCCTGCTGGGCCTTATGATACCCAATGATAACTAGGCCTGTTTGTTGAACAACTTCTATAACTATGATTGACTATGGTTTTGATATACTTTGATACTGCTGAGAATGCAGTATGTTGCAAGGCTTGCTATTTCTACAGCCATCATGAGATATCATTGCATGCTAGCTGAAGCAATTTTCCTGATCGAAAGTACTATCATGTGCACTTATTGTTCATATTTCTGTTAATAGATGTATCAAGCAATATTAGACATATAGGCCATATTATGCAAGTTCCTGTCCCATGAAGGACTGAGGATAAGCAGCTTTAGCAAATATGTAAAAATGATTATACGTCAATGTCAAGAATCAATTAAATGTACAAATTTGATTGTGGTTTAATTATATAAAAGATCATGTATTACTTCCTATTTCAGACTGTTCGAGCTTGATCTCTTATGCTGTTCAGTCTCCGTGTGCACGTATTAAACTACTTTGCTTAACAAAGGAGAGCAGGCTGGTGATTTGATTTTATCTGATTGAGCTGAGCTGATTTGGCTTCAACAGAGTCCTCGGGATTCCCTCGGCAGGCGTCGTCGTGGAGGGGTGGACAGGCCATGTGCTGGTGGTACCCCAGTGTTTTCGGAGCCTTCCTACTTGGTCTGGCGCATGATGTGCCACTGGTAGGTCACTTGGGGACAGGATAAGACCTTTGACAGACTTGTCACCCACTTTTATTTGCCCCAAATGAAGAAGGCCTCTGATGTGTTCTGCAGGACCGATCAGACCTGCCAGGCAAGTGACAAATCTGGGAAGAGGTGCAAGGCTTTCCTTTCATGAGCACCCCTTTTGTGTGGGTGGGCATTGACATTGTGGGGCCTCTGCATCCCAAGACAGTCATGGGCAACAGGTGTATTCTGGTCCTGGTGGACCATGCCACCTGGTACCCAGAAGCTATCCCCCTGAGGACAGTGACTGCACCCAGGACACTTATGGGGATCTTTATCCGTGTGGGTTTCCCCAAGGAGGTGGTATCTGACTGGGGCACCAATTTCATGTCGCTGTACATGAAGGCCATGTGGAAGGAGTGATGTAGCATACAAGTTCACCACGCCTTACCACCCCCAAAGCAAAGGGTTAGTTGAGAGTTTTAACCGTACTCTGAAGGGCATGATTATGGGTCTCTCTGAACCCATGAGGTGTAAGTTAGATGTCTTGTTACCATGCCTGTTGTTTGCTTACAGGGAAGGTACCACATTAGGGGGTTGGCTTCAACCCTTTTTAACTTCTGTATGGTAGTTTGGTAAAGGAGGGCTGGGAGCAAGCTTCTAAGAAGCCACCCCAGGATGTATTCAGTTACATGCTGGCCTTCAGGAAGCAGACAGCCCGCTTCCAGAATCTTGCCCAGGCTAGCCAGGAGGACATGAAAAGATGCTATGACCAGAATACCACTCTGGTTGAGTTTCATCGTGGCCAGAAAGTGTGGGTGATGCCCCAATAGAGCCCTGTGTTCTCCATGAGCATTGATACAGGCCATTTGAGGTGAAGGAGCACAAAAGTAATGTCACCTACTTGGTGGACATGCAGACTCCTAAGAACCCTTTGAGGGTCCTGCACCTGAACCGCCTCAAACCACACCTTCAGAGGTCTGAGTTGGCCATGTTCTTGGTCACAGAGGCTGGGGTGGAAGAGGAGAGTGAACCTCTCCCTATCCCCCTGTCTTCCAAAGAGCAGGATGGGTCAGAGGAGAGTGTGGACCAATTCCCTACTCTAACCCTAGATCAGCAGAGGGATTGTCTCTTGTTGCTGGGACAGTTTGCTTCCCTATTCTCACTTACCCCTGGAGTCACCTACTGGTGCACCCATGACATTGTTACTGGGGACAGCCTGCCTGTTAAACACAAGTCTTACAGATTAACTGACAGAATTAGAAACAGCATCAAGGAGGAAGTCTCTAGGATGCTGGAATTAGGGGTGATTGAGTACTCCAATAGTCCTTGGTCCAGGCCAGTAGTCCTGGCCCCCAAGGTTGCCCTACCTGGGATCACACCTGAACTTAGGTTCTGTGTCGACTACAGGGGCTCAATGCCATCACCAGGATTTATGCACACCCCAGCCCAAGAGCTGATGAGCTCATTGACCAGTTGGGAGCTGCTAAGTTCCTCAGCACGTTTGATTGGATGTTAGGGTACTGGTAGATTGCCTTAACCGAAGGGTCCAAGAGAGGTCTGTGTTCTTAACACCAGAAAGGTATTACCAGGTTTGTGTCATGCCCTTTTGGTTGAAGGACGACCCTGCTTCGTTTCAGAGGATGGTCAACCAGGTCCTCGCTGGGTTGGAGAACTTCAGTGCTGCTTACTTAGATGACATTGCTGTCTTCAGCTCCAGCTGAGAGGACCACTTGCACCACCTCTAGGAAGTGTTGAGGGCCCTGCAGAGTGGAGGCCTCACTATCAAGGCAAGTAAGTGCCATATAGTACAAGGGTCTGTGGTGTACTTGGGACACCAACTAGGGAGCGTCCGGGTAGCGCCCCCTACAAGCCAAAATTGACACCATTCTGGCTTGGGCACCCCCCAAGTCTCAGACAGATGAGGGCCTTTTTAGGACTCACAGGAGGTTTGTCAAGAGGTATGGCACCATTGTTGCCTCCTTGGCATGTCAGGTGATCCAGACCGAGGCGTGCCCGACTGATTTTGACACCCTGAAGGAGACCATGAGCACAGCACCCGTGCTCAAGGCTTCTGACTTTTACAAAGCATTTGTGGTGCAGACAGATGCTTCAGAGCATGGTGTAGGAGCTTTGCTTTGCTCCCACAGCTTAAGGAAGAGGGCCTAGATCAACCTGTAGCCTTCATCAGTAGGAGTTTACTTCCCTGGGAACAGAGGTGGAGTACAATTGAAAGGAAGGCTTCTTCAGTGGTCTGGGCGCTGAAGAAGCCAAGACCCTACTTATTTGGGACTCACTTCTGGGTTCAGACAGACCACAAGCCCCTCAGATGGCTAATTCAGATGAAGGGTGAGAATCCTAAACTGTTGAGGTGGTCTGTCTCCCTGCAGGGAATGGACTTTAGGGTGGAACACCGCCCGTGCTCAGAACACGCCAATGCCTATGGTCTAGACAGGTTCTTCCGCCTTAGTGAAGACCTGACAGCACTTGGCGTGGTTTCCCCTTTCTTTTTGGCTTCTGACCTCCTGTTATGATTCTGTGCTTCATTTTTGCTGGTAGACTCTGGGTACTTTACCACTGCGGACCAGTGCTAAAGTGCAAGTGCTTTCTGTCTAAATTGTACTGGTGATTAGTTCCTTCATGATTGGCACATTTGATTTACTAGTAAGACCCTAATAAAGTGCACTGTGTGTGCCTAGAGGCATGTACATCAAATGCTACTAGTGGGCCTGCACTGATTGTGCCACCCACATGAGTAGCCCTGTAAACATGTCTCAGACCTGCCACTGCAGTGTCTGTGTGTGCATTTTTACTGCCAGTTCGACCTGGCAAGAGTACCCACTAGCCAGGCCTAAACCTTTCCTTTTACTACATGTAATTCATCCCTACAGTAGGCCCAAAGTGGCCCTAGGGGCAGGGCGCAGTGATAAGTTTATTTTTTATTAGTTAGAACTCCAAGAAAATAATGTCAGTCAGACTATAATCAAAACAATAAAGACATTTAACCCCAATATCTTATTTTAAGCAACGTGGCAGACATATTTAACCAGATGTATAAATAAACCAATCGTAAGTTTGAGCAAATTACAAGGTGAAAAAACCCAACCCAGTCCATTTACAAACTATCATAATTAAGATGCAGATTTGACCAATAGTCAGTTTTAAAATATTCATTGGCTAAGGCCATGTGCAAAAATTTGCTAAGTTGATTCGAACATGCCAGATAGCCCTCATGATATACAAAATGATGCCAAAGGATACATATTATTCAATTTACCTAGTAGGCAAAATGTCAAAAACTATTGCACTTTAAATATTTTAACCCTAATCAAAGTATCTCTGCACTGGCCCATCCTCAGTTTTCAGTTACAAGCAATTGTAATGCATTGTTTCTTATAATTACTTTTGCCCCTCATGATTAATTTCCAGTCATACTAGGTTTGCTAGCGTTCCTTCCGAGGATTGCTGCAACTTATGACAACATTTTATAAATGCTGCAAGTCTAGCAAGCGACTGTCTTGCTAGTGAAAATTCCAGTCTGACTTGGGCAGGTTATGTCGACCCGGGTAACCAGAAGGCTTGCTTATATAGTTTTACATTAGATTATCTAGAAGAGAACTCTCCGCACCCCTGATTATTTCTGTGCCATAGGAAAGTGTGGGTAATAATTTAGCTCTCACAAATGATGCCAACGGATTGAGGGTATGCCCATGAATAGTCCTTGCTAATGTTTCAAAGGCATGGTTGAGGGCCTGAGCTTTATGCTTTATCACTTCCCTATGAGGTGCATACGAGCCTCTTGTGTCTATCTTGACCCCTAAATATGTTTATGTTGTAATTTCCTCGATTAGCTTTCCATTTAGTTGCCATTTACGCTGGGTGGAAGGTCTACGATTAAGAATGATCACTTTTGTTTTGCTTTGGATTGTTTCCAAATCATTGGCCTTAGTATACCCCCCGATACTATTCAATAATCTTTGGAAAACTATTCTGGAATTGCTAAGCAGCAGCAGGTGGTCTACTTACACAATGTTGAACAGTTGACGACCGCCAAGGGTAGGTGGATGTGCTAAATGATTGTCTAAGGCTGTAGAAATGTCTGCAAAATATAGATTTTAAAAAGTGGTGCAAAAACACAGCCTTGTTTTAGGCCAGATATTGTGTTAACTGCCCTGGATAGGTGGGAGCCCTCCCCGAGCTTAATTTTTACCCATGTATCAGAATAAAGTAGTCTTAATGGCATTCAGAGTATTCGAAGGCAGCCCTCATCACTGTAATTTTGCCCAAAGATTGCCACAAAGGACATAATCAAAGGCTGCTTTAAAATCAACAAAGCATATGTAGAGTGGGGTCCCAGTTGCCTTTGCTCTATTAACTGTCAAACCCAACACCAAAAGATTGTTTAATGTGCCTTGATTCTTAATAAAGCCAGTTTGATTAATGTGTAGTCTCTAGTCTCTCATTATCTATGGCCCATGACTTGATCTTACAGGAGATGCATGGAGAAATACTTCACATCCATATCCGAAAGTGCAATTATTCGATAGTTACTTGGCGAGGGAGTCATGCCTCCCTTGTAAATAGGATGAATTATTGATCTCTTCCAACTAACTGGAATAATGCCAGTTGACAAAATCTGGTTAACCATTGCTGCGAGGAAGGTTGCCCATCTTGATGTTGACTGTTTAAACAGTGCTTGTGGTGGCCCACGTGCACAATCAGATCATTGTTTTCCAATTATCCTAATTATTTCTGCTAATGTAAATACAGAAATATTCTGTTCCTCAGGGATTCAGGGGCCCCTCTCCTGTTGCCAGGGAGTATCTTCTTCCAGGGAACCTTCTGTATAATGTGATTTTATATCAACCACCCAAGCTTTCTCACTTCTGTTTGCATTATGGGCAACTCTTGGATCTTTTTCAATATTATTAATAAGTTTCCAGAAACGTTTCAAGTCCACAGATGCAGATGTGTGCGCCAATTTGGCCCATAATGTTTCCTTCTGGATTTCTTTTAAGGACCATATCTACCTTTTTAATAACTTCCTTTGTTCACAGAGATTACTTAATAACGTTTCATCCTCTGGGAATTTACGCAGTTGCTGCAACAGCCTACCCACAGCAGATTTTCTCATGCGCACGAGCGTGGCATGGTTATGCCATTACATCGCCCCAAATGTGCTCCCTTATTTACTTTCTGAGATGAGTATGGTATCCTGAGCTTCTAAGCATGAACATCGATCTCCCACTCAGACTGCCTCTTCGGGAGGATCTTCTGGCGCAGCAGCAGGGGATGGTTCTCCACCCAAACCTGTCTAGTCTCCGCCTTCTGAGCGGCAGCGGCAATTGACAGCTTTCGACCTTCAGCCCAAAATCTGTAATGTTATCTTGGCAGTCAGGCATCTCTCCACCAAAACGGTATGCACCGGTTGTTGGAACAAATTTGTGGCATGGTGTACCAACAAGACTGTTGATCCCCTTTCCACACCTCCGTCTGAAGTTCTTATGTTTGTACTCTCTCTTGCCCAGCAGGGCTGTGCGTAGGGCACCCTTAAAGGTTATCTATCTGCCATCTCTGCTTTCCTCAGACTACTAGATCAACCCTCCTTGTTTAAGTAACCCATTGTTGGGAGATTCCTCAAGGGCCTTACCCACATGTTTCCACCAACCCCTTTCATAATGCCACAGTGGGATTTGAACTTTGTACTCACCTCATGTGTGCTCCCTTTGAGCCCCTTTCTAATTGTCATATTCCACTTCTCACTTTAAAGTCAGCCTTTCTTGTAGCCATCACCTCTGATCATAGAGAGAGCGAGCTGTAAGCTCTTTCTTTGAAGCCAACCTTTATCTCTGTCCATCCTGAAAAAGTGGTGCTTCCTACCAGGGCTTCTTTCCTTCCTAAAGTGGTCACGTCCTTTGATGTAGACCAGTTGTAGGAAAATGCCACTGTTGGCATGGTTGCCCCCCACTTTTTGCCTAGTGTTGATGCAAACTTTGATTGAAAGTGTGCTGGGATCCTGCTAACCAGGCCCCAGCACCAGTGTTGTTTCCCTAAAACTGTTTTTGTTTTCACAATTGGCACAGCCCTGGCTCTCACTTAAGTCCCTTGTAAAAGGTACCAATGGCACCAAGGGCCCTGTGGCCAGGGAAGGTCCTTAAGGGCTGCAGCATGTATTATGCCACCCTGGGGAACCCATCACTCAGCCCATGGACACTACCTTGCAGCTTGTCTGTGCTAGTGGGGAGAAAAAGGCAAAGTCGACATGGCACTCCTCTTAGGGTGCCATGCCCCCCAAAATCACTGCCTGTGGCATGGGTAAGTCACCCCTCTAGCAGGCCTTACAGCCCTAAGGCAGGGTGCACTATACCACAGGTGAGGGCATAACTGCATGAGCAATATGTCCCAACAGTGTCTAGGTCAATTCTTAGACATTGTAAGTACAGGGTAGCCATATTGAATATATGGTCTGGGAGTTTATCATTACGAACTCCACAGCACCATAATTGCTACACTGAATACTGGAAAGTTTGGTATCGAGCTTCTCAGCACAATAAACCCATACTGATGCCCTTGTGGGATTTATTGAAAAATGCACACAGATGGCATCTTAGAGATGGCCCCTGTATGTTAGCCGGCCTGGTAGTGTAGGACTGACCGGTCTGTACCAGTCTGCCACTTCCAGACGAGTTTCTGACCACATGGGGTGAGTGCCTTTGTGCACTCTGGGGTCAGAAACAAAGCCTGCCCTGGGTAGAGGTGCTTCACACCTCCCCCCTACAGAAGCTGTAACACCTGGTGGTGAGCCTCAAATGCTCAAGCCTCAAGTTACAGTGCCCTAGGGCACTCCAGCTAGTGGAGATGCCCACCCCCTGGACAAAGCCCCACTTTTGATTGCAAGTCCGGGAGAAAAGTTAGAGAACACCGGGCGGAGTGACCACCTCACCCAGGCCACCCCTAAGGTGTCCAGAGCTGAGGTGACCCCCTCCCTGCAGAATCCTCCATCTTGGTTTGGAGGATCAGGGCCAATAAGAGTAAGGATGTGCTCTCCCACTCCCCAAAGGGAGTGGACACAAGGAGGGTGTAGCCACCCTCAGGGACAGTAGCCATTGGCTACTTCCCTTTAACACCTAAAATGCCCCTAAATATAGTATTTAAGGGCTCCCTGAACCAAGCTAGGCAGATTCCTGACAACCTCAAGAAAAGAAGGACTGCTGAGCTGCAAACCCAGCAGAGAAGAAAAGGAGACAACAACTGACTCGGCCCCAGCCCTACCGGCCAGTCTCCTGCTTCACAGACATTGCAAAAGAAAAGCGACGCATTCTGCAGGACCAGCAACCACTGAAAAGCCTCTGTTGGACTGCCTGCATCGCTGAGAACCAAGAAACTCAGTGGACAGCGGACCTGTCCAATAAAAAGAAGAGGAAACTACTTCTGAGGGACTCCCACCTCACTCCAGAAGCGCAAGTCCAAAACCACTCTGCACCCGTCCCCCACAGCCCATGTCCAGGTTGCCCAACTAACCAGAGAAGATCCCCAGGCGATTCTGACTGAGTGTCCACCCTGGACTGACCTCTCCACCCCTCCACGATGACGCCTGCAGAAGGAATCCCGAGGACCCCCCTGACTGTGATTGCACGAGACGAAGATATCTGATGCCTGGAGAAGAACTGCACCCGCAGCCCCCAGATTCGAGATAAACTGACCACCGGTGTAGCAGTGACCAGCAGACTGCCCACCTCCCTATCCAGTCGATGGCTTTCCCGAGGAGCCCCCCGTGCCTTGCCTGCAGCGCCTAAGTGACCCTGGGGTCCCCCGTAGAGTTCCATTGGGAACCTTACACCCTGTTTGCACTCGGCACCCAACCGCCCCTGTGCTGCTGAGGGTGCGTACTTGTGCTTATTTGGGGCCCCTCAAGTACTCCTCCAAACCCCCCTGGTCTGCCCTCTGACAACGCAGGAACTTACCTGCAAGCAGACCAGAACCGGAGTACCCCCTGTCTCCATAGGGGCCTACGTTATTTTGGCTTCTTTTTTACCTCTGCACCTAACCGATCCTGTGTTGCTGGTGCTGGGTGTTTGGGGTTATCTTGAACCCCCAACGGTAGGCTACCTATGCCCCAGAGACTGAATCTGTAAATTGATTACTTACCTCCAAAACTGTACGTTATTTTCCTCCCCCAGGAGCTGTTGAAAATTGCAGTGTCCACTTTTAAAATAGTTTTTTCCATTTTAAGAAATACTGTGTACATTGACTCTATTCAAAGTCCTGATTATACCTATGTAAAGTACCTTTCAATTTATGTACTTACCTGTAAATTGAATCTTGTGGTTCTAGAAATAAATTGAGAAAACATATTTTTCTATATAAAATCCTACTGGTCTGGACTTAAGTCATTGAGTGTGTGTTTCTTCTATTGTTTGTGTATGTACAACAAATGCTTAACACTACCCTCTGATAAGCCTAACTGCTCGACCACACCACCACACATATAGCATTAGTATAATCTGTTATTGCCTCTGTCAAGCCCCTGGGGAACTCCTGGAATCGGTGCACACTATGGCCCTCATTACAACCCTGGCGGTAAAGTCTTCTGACGGCCGTGCTGACGGCTGCCAACATACCGTGTCCGCGGCGGAAATCCGCTACGGATATTATGACCCACACTCAGAAATCCTCCACAATACAGACACCCACACAAGTCTGCCACACCAAAGGTCAGTGATAAACTGGCGATAGCAAAACCCACACCGTTACACCAACAGGAATACGCCCACACTATCACGACCCACGAATAAACGCAGCGGGCATTCAACCGCGGTAAACCATTGGCGGTACACACTGCCGCGCTCAAAATACACCCACATTTACAAAACACAACCACATTGGACAATTCAAAATACACACACCTGACACACATACACACACCACACCCACACACTCACAACACTATAAAACACACCCACATTCCCCACAACCCCTTACAATGACATTTTTGGAATAAGCAGAGAGACAGAAAAGCTAAGACATCACCAGCATCCAGAGGCACACAACACCATCACTCATTAACCATCCACGCACAAAACACCACACACCCCAACACATCACCCCACACATCACATCAACCATCCCCTCACACATCACTCACACCACATCATGGCACCTCAAAGACACCCCCGGTTTTCGGAGCAGGAGCTCAGGGTCATGGTGGAGGAAATCATCCGGGTAGAGCCACAGCTATTTGGATCACAGGTGCATCAGACGTCCATTGCAATGAAGATGGAGCTATGGCGGAGAATTGTCGACAGGCTCAACGCAGTGGGGCAGCATCCAAGAACACGGAATGACATCAGGAAGAGGTAGAACCACCTACGGGGGAAGGTACGTTCTGTGGCATCCAGACACCAGGTAGCCGTACAGAGGACTGGCGGTGGACCCCCACCTCCTCCCCCACAACTAACAACATGGGAGGAGCAAGTCTTGGCAATAATGCATCCTGAGGGCCTGGCAGGAGTAGCAAGAGGACTGGACTCTGGTAAGTCATATCTTTACTACTATATCCCCCCACCCTACCTGCATGCCATCACAAACCTCTACCCCTACACTCACCCCCATCACCTCAACACCTCACAGATACCCCACTATCACAACCCACACATCCCAATACCAAGCCCTGCATGTGACAACAATGCATGGACACCCATCACCAAAGCATGTCCAAGGGAGAGACTCACCCAGGGCACACAATCACCACTCGCACAAGGGCCAAGATGATATTGCAAGCACAGTAGTAGAGGGAAACACACCCATTGCACAAGATGGCACACACAGATATAATAACAATGCATTTACACCCCAACAGGACCCCTACACAACGTCACCGGACAAGGGGTGCCAGCCTTATCCAGTCCTCCCACAGAAAAGGCCCACAGTGACGACAGCAGCTCTGCACGCCTGGATCAAGATGACCAGCCCTGCCCATCAGGGTCCTCTGGACAGTCGGTTCCCCTGCCACAGTCCCAAACCACAACAGAACCTCCCCCCTCAGGAAACACCACCACAGCACCCACCCAACGGGCCCATGCCACTGTCCCCAGAACACGTCAATCAGCAGTGTGCCCACCACTACAGGGACCCCAGGCAGCCCCACTAACCCAGGACGATCAGGGACCTGGGGTCAGTGGCAGTGGGCACCCAGTTCAGGGGACAGAGGCACAGGATAACAGGGAAGCTGGGAGGACTGCTGTGCGACAGGGGGAGGACAGGCCCAGGGAACCGACACTCCACAAGGCACTATCAAACATCATGGAAGCATACCACCATTCCCAGGAGACCATGGCTAGGAAATGGAGCACTGACAGGACCTGCACTAGAGGGGGATACCTGTGGGATGGCGGATAGCTGACATCAGGTCTGGCTCCAATTGGGCACACAGTTCTTGGATTGTGGCACGATCAAGTCTGTAGGTGATAATGATGTGTTTGTCTTCCATTGTCGACAGGTCCACCAGGGGTCTGTACACCAGAGGATGATGCCATCTCATCATCTGCTCCAGCGGATGTGCCCTATGGAGGAGAATGGTGAGCAGAGGGCCATGTACCACATAGGTTGCACAAGTGTTTTTGCACTAATGTGAGTAAATCCGTGTGTGGCGTTGTCTGTCCGTATTTCTGCCCAATGTGCTGTGACGCAGTTAGGTGCCATGCCATGTGCCCCCCTGAAATGGCAGCTGCCTGACCTGTAAGGAGGGACAAGGGGAAATGAGGTAACTACGTTGGCGTTGTGCAGTGTCGCAGTAGGCGGTCAAAGACCGCTGCGCAATTCAGCATTGGTTATCATTGGGCCCTATGGGTTCCAGGAGCCAATGACGATGTACACCATCGGTGAAGGTACGCACCGCCGCGGACGTGACCGCCATTTTCTGTCGGTTCACTCACTTGATACCTGACCTTCAACAGGAGAGGACCTACACTGCAAGTGCTGCTGTGACCTGTGTCTGGAAGCGAAAATGGCCCAAGTGTCTGGGGAAAGGGCCCCTGCTTTCATTTCAGAGGAGTTGGAGAGACTAGTGGATGTGGTCCTCCCCCAGTACACACTACTCTATGGTCCTCCAGACAGACAGGTGAGCAAACTGTGAGCATGAAGCGGGGGACATGAATGTATGGAGTGGTGTGGATGGAAGATACATGGGGGGGGGCTGAGGCCTGCATGTGAGGATGGTCAGTGTATGTGTCAGGGCATGGGTGGGAACTGCTGGGCAATGAGTATGACAAACCGGACGGGGAGTCATTTCCTTTCATCCTGTACCTTTCCTCTAGGTCTGCGCCCACCAGAAGAATGGTATTTGGCGTGCCATCGCCAAGGAAGTGCGGACCCTGGGGGTCTATCATAGTTGGAGCATCCACTGCCGCAAGAGATGGGAGGACCTGCGCCGCTGGAGCAAGAAGACGGCAGAGGCCCAGCTGGGGATGGCCTCCCAACATGGAAGGGGTGCCCATCGCACCATGACCCCCATGATGTTCAGGATCCTGGCGGTGCCATATCCGGAGTTGGATGGGCGCTTGAGGGCATCACAGCAGCCACAAGGGGGTGAGTACAGTCTCATTCAGCTGACTCAGCATGCTTTACAAGGTGTCTGGGTGGGGGATGCGGGCTGTGGGTTCCTCTAGGCCAGGGCAAACTTGGTAGGGTAAGTCTCTTGTTAGGCAGGCTCTGCGGCACTCCAACCGCAATAGTGTTAGTGGCCACCTACCACTAGGCAGCCTCCTGTGGGTTCCAGGTGTGCAGCAAATGGGGTTAGGCATAGTCGCCCATGGTCAGGTGTTCTACCCAACGCATGGCCTAGTGCATAGGGTTGCTCCCTGTGTGTTGTATCCGCCAATGGTAGTGGTGCTGCTGGCATTGACAATGTGTCTCTGTCTTTCCCCCTCTTTTTGTTTTGTCACCCTGTCCTTGTGTTTTGTAGCATCATCTGGCGGAGCAGCAGAGGCACCGGAGATGGAGGGAGCTGCATTCTACATGGCCCAGGAGAGTGAATGTATGGAGTCTGAAGGCACCAGTGGGATGGAGGGTGAGGGGAGCTCCACGATGGGGACAGGAGGGGACACCAGCGACAGCGACTCCTCCTCTGATGGGAGCTCCCTTGTGGTGGCGGGCACCTCTGTGCTCACCGCAACAACAGGTACAGACACCAGCCCCCCTACCAGCACCCCCTCAGTGTGTTTCCCATGCCCGCTCACCCAGGAGGGTGGGCATCTCCTTCGCCCCAGGCACCTCAGGCTCTGCCCCAGTCAGCCCTGCTGCCCTCAGTGAGGAGGCTATTGACCTCCTGAGATCCCTCATGGTTGGGCAGTCAACCATTCTGAATGCCATCCAAGGTGTTGAGAGGCATTTACAGAAAACAAATGCATACCTGGAGGGCATTCATTCTGGCGTGGCGGCCCAACAGAGAGCATTTCAGGCTCTGGCCTCAGCACTGATGGCAGCCATTGTCCCTGTGTCCAGCCTCCCCCTCCAACTTCCACTACCCAGACCCAATCCCTTCAACCTCAGCCTATCCCAAGCACACCATCAGACCAGCATGCACACACATCAACATACAAAAGTGGCTCAGGCAAACATAAGCACCACACATCCCACAGACACTCACACAAGCACCATACCCATGCAGACACACCAACATCCACTGCCTCCACTGTGTCCCCCTCCTCCACGTCCTCCACCTCCCTCCCTGTCTTGTCTCCACTCACACCTGCATGCACTACATCCTCAGCCACTACCTCCCTCACCAGCACACCCTTCACTACACACCACTCACGTGCAATCACCACCCCCACTACCATTCACACGTCCCCTGTGTCCTCTCCCAGTGTGTCTGTGAGCCCTCCTTCCAAAGTACACAAATGCCGGCACACACCCACTCCACAGCCATCCACCTCACAACAGCCTCCAACCCATGCACCTTCACCCAAACTCAGCAGACGTACACCTCCTACAACCACTAACTCTTCATCCACTCCCAAACCCCCTCCATCTTCCCGTCCCAGTGTGTCTAAAAAACATTTCCTGGCTAACACTGACCTCTTCCCTACACCTCTCCCCCCATCCTTCTCCTAGGGCCAGGATCTCTAGAGCCCAGACCAGCACCTCAGCCACCAAATCGTCATCCACTGTGGGCCCAGCAAGTCTGGGAGGATCGAAGGGGGCACCCATCAGGGCTGCCAGTGTGCCACCTACTGTAGCCAAGGACCACCCGATCCCGCCACTTGCCAAGGTGTAAAGAAGGGGCCAGCATGCAGAAGAGAAAAGCTGCACCACCCACCCAGCAAGGCCTCATCCAGAACTAAGAGGACAGTGCCAAGGTCCCAGCAGCGACTACTAAGCTGAGCAAGGGACAAAAGCAAAGGAAAGTCACCTTAGGGCACGGAGCCTACGGGTGAGGGACTGGTGACCCCCACTTCTCAGGACAGTCCAGCAACCTGTACCAAGGTGAGCACCCCCATCAGAACCACCACCTGCACGGCAGCTGCCACAAATACTGTCAGCAGCAGCATCCCCAGTGGGCAGCTGTCCGAGGCTTCTGGAGACGGCCTGGTGTCTCCCTCCATTTCTACTGACACCTGCACCACGGACAGCACTGCCAGCATCTCCGCCGCAGCCGCCACCTGCCCCATGACGTGCCCAGTCAGTGCCACTACAGCGGACATCAGCAGCATCCCCAGTGGGCAGCCGTCCGAGGCTGCAGGAGACGTCCTGGACCCTGCACACACTATGTGAGGCACCACCACCAGCACTGGCACTACCAGCAGTTTGCTGCCTAAGTCGTTGCAAGGTGGACTGTGGTTCTGCCTCCATGGAGTATCATGCTACCTGTTCCCTGAAAATCTCGTGGTTCAGACACCCAGGTGAGAGAATGGGAACTGCCACACCCCAGGTGCAGCATCACTGGACACCAAGCCCCCTCCAGAACCAGTGGAGAAAAGCATCCACCAACATAGTCCTTGGCAGGATGAAGCACTCTGGGCACCAAGCCACCTCCAGAACCAGTGGAACATGTCAACGACTTGAGATACTGTGGCTTTGCACTCACCAGGACCGAGAAGTGGGCATCCCACCCACTTGAGAGACTGTGGCTTTGCACTCCCCAGGACCAAGCAGTGGACATGGAGCCCCCTCGAGGAGCAGTGGCGTCGTCCCATCATCCACCTGAGGTGCCCCCCTCCCCTTCCCCCTGAGGTGCCTATGTTTTTTATTACCTGATGCCCCTGCAGTGTTCTCTCCGTTTTGAGGCAGGTGTCATGTGTGGGCTTCTCCCATGCTTTTTGGGACCATAACACAGACAGCAGTCAAAAAGTAGGGGTAACCATGCCAATTAGTGGGTAGTTTCCTACACCCCACCTTTTCAACCTTTACATGCAACACCACTTCTGCCACCCCCGTCTCTACAGTCCCTTCCTCCTAACCCACAAGACGCAAACTTAGATGGTCCTTATGGCCTGTGGGACCCTTATGATGAGCCCTTTATGCCCCAGGAGGAAGAGGAATTGGGGAGTATTAGGTATTTGACCTTCTGTCCTCCCCCAGAGAATCCCTGCCTCTAACCTTGCCCTGCCAGAAGACTTGCCATCCAGTGATACAACTGCGTATCATGCTGTGATTTAGTGGGCTGCTCAGCACCATCAGGTTAAAATGTACACTGTGCAAGATGAAAAGAGCATCCTCACAGAGAATGTCTTGAGGACGGAGAAGGCAGATCACCATGTCCCCATGTTAAATGGAATGCTGAGGTCAGCTACAGAGCTGATATGTAAGGAGCTGATAAATGCAAAAGTGGTGGCATTCAGGGTTGAGAAAATTATAAATCTGCTCTTGAACCTGCCTCTATTCTTGATCAGGTTGCCCCCTGATTTATTAGTCATTTGTGCCAAACAAACAAAGGTGCTGACATAGGCAACAGGGAATACCTCTCCTCCTGACAAGTAGTTAAAGCAGATAGACACAGCAGGCAAGCATGTAGTACTCGGTACCGCCAACCACTGTTGCACTTCCAATTCTGTGGGCCTCCTTTCCCTCTGTGGTTGTTACCACTGGGCTGAGATGGATAATCTGATCAGACACTCCCAAATGCCCACATCAAGCGTGCCCAGGAGCTCGTTTCTGAGGAACATCATCAACAACATGAATATTAGTTGCATCCTCAATGCTGTTAGAGGGATTAACACCAGCATCTTCCTGCACAGGAACGCCTGGCTTAGATTTTCAGGATTTCGGCCTGAAGTGCAATAGTACCTCCGTAAGGTCCCTTATGGTGGGCGAGCATCTGTTCAGCCCCAGGTGGACAAGATGCTTGAGAAAATCAAAAAGGAAACTGACCGCCAAATCCATTGCCTGGAGTCCCGTAGCCCCACATCTGCCTTTCACAGCAGGTAGGGTGGCACTATTGGTAAAGTCTTGGGTCAGAGGCCAGCTGGTCAGCAGCAACAAAAGACCTTTCAAGATCCTCAGGAGGAGATAGAGACCTTATAGCAGATACCAGTAGGGGCAATGGCCATGACAGAGAGAGAGGTGGCTCCAGCTGAGGCACTTCAGCTGGTGCGCAGTGACTCTTAACGACCCTCCACGCGTCATCCTGTTGGGGTGGGCGGGGGTTGAGATACTTCTTCCCTTAGTGGAAAGACATTATCTCGCATCAGCTGGGGCTTTCCATGGTGCCCAAGAATACTGCCCCAAATTCCATACCATGCTACCTAACATCATACCCCATCACCATGTCTTCTGTCCAGGTCACCTACAGCTCTTAGAGGAAGAGGTTTAGGTGCTGTTCGCAAATTGTGCAATCAAACAAGTGCCTGCACCCCCAACGAGGCAAAGAAGCGTACTTCCTATACGTGCTCATTCCCAAAAAGGACAGCTTACTCCAGATGATCCTAGACTGTTGAACAGGTTCATAATCTCAAACACTTTCACATGGTGACCCTGCAGGACATCATTAATACCTTTAATTTTTGTAAGTGGACAGCGCTGCCAGTTCAATGAACACTCCACCCTTTTCCGATGCGATGATGGAAGCGGGAATTATTCTGAACAAGACCTTTTAGGCTCCATCTATAAAAAAGTTAGTAACTGTATTGAATAGCCACAATCATAAACACATTGGTGGTCATTACAACCCTGGCGGACAATGTTAAAGCGGCTGTAAGACCGCCAACAGGCCGGTGGTAAAAAAGTTGGAATTATGACCGTGGCGGAAACCGCCAACAAAGACAGGCACTTTAACACTCCGACCGCCACGGCGGTACAAACAAACAGCTTGCCGGTCACCTCCAAAAGACAGGCGGAGGACAAAGTACTGCCCACAGTATCACAACCTACCAATCCGCCAACTTTTCCGGGGCGGATTCACCGCGGACAAAAACACGGCAGAAACAGGACTTCGAAGGGAAAACGCTCATCTCTACACACCCCACGAGGAACTGTGACGCCATGGAACCAGAGCTGCAGATCCTGCCAGCCCTTATGTTCTTGCTCCTCTACCAGGAGCACGAACGCTGGCGGCGAAGACCACAGTGAGTACTGCACCTACGACACGGGAGGGGGAGGGGAAAAAAAAGGGACACACACACGCAACACCCCCACCCACGACAACACACACACCAATACATCATGATACATTATAGTTACATCCCCCCAAACCCCCCCGGAAGAATGCAAAGACCAAAGAAAATGAGTGTAACCATTGTAATACATTAAAATGCAGTACGCAAAAATATACATAAATACACTATAAACAAAATATACACCAAGAATAGTAGTCCAGGTAGTGCTCCATTGATGTCCGTGGAACACTGGGCCCACACGGTATGGGCGAGGCCCACACAAGATCCCCAACCATGATGGAGAGGACACTGCAGGGGCATCAGATAGCAATAAAACAGGCACCTCGGGGGGAGGGAAAGGGGGGGCACCTCATCCGGTTGAATGCACGATGCCAAATCCACGAGGGGGCCACATGCCCACTGTTCAATCCTGGGGAGTGCAAAGCCACAGTCTCTCAAGTCTATACAGTGGGTGGTTTGCCCACTGCTTTATCCTGGGGAGTGCAAAGCCACAGTCTCTCAAGTCTCTACAGTGGGTGGGTTGCCCACTGCTTTATCCTGGGGAGTGCAAAGCCGCAGGCTCTCAAGTCTCTACAGTGGGTGGGTTGCGCACTGTTCAATCCTGGGGAGTGTAAAGCCACAGTCTCTCAAGCCTCTACAGTGGGTGGTTTGCCCACTGTACCATCCTGGGGAGTGCAAAGTCACAGTCTCTCAAATCTCTACAGTGGGTGGTTTGCCCACTGTTCAATCCTGGGGAGTGCAAAGCCACAGTCTCTCAAGTCTCTACAGTAGGTGATTTGCCCACTGCTTTATCCTGGGGAGTGCAAAGCCACAGTCTCTCAAGTCTCTACAGTGGGTGGTTTGCCCACTGCTTTATCCTGGGGAGTGCAAAGCCACAGTCTCTCAAGTCTCTACAGTGGATGGGTTGCCCACTGTTGAATCATGGGGAGTGCAAAGCCACAGTCTCTCAAGTGGGTGACAGTCTCCACTGGTTCTGGAGGGGGCTTGGTGCCCAGAGTGCTTCATCCTGCCAAGGACTGAGGTAGTGGATGTATCTCTCAACTGGTTCTGAAGTGGGCTGGGTGCCCAGAGTGCTTCATCCTGCCAAGGACTGAGGTAGTGGATGTATCTCTCCACTGGTTCTGGAGGGGGCTTGGTGCCCAGAGTGCTTCATCCTGCCAAGGACTGAGGTAGTGGATGTATCTCTCCACTGGTTCTGGAGGGGGCTTGGTGTCCTGCTCGTGACGGACTCAGTAGCGTCAGTGCCCTTGGCGCTCATGGGCCAGCGGTGCATGTGGCGGCGGTGCCCTGTTCAGCGGTGCTTGTGGTGGCGGTGCCCTGTTCAGCGGTGCTTGTGGCGGCGGTGCCCTGTTCAGCGGTGCTTGTGGCGGCGGTGCCCTGTTCAGCGGTGCTTGTTGCGGCGGGGTCCTTTGAAGTGACTCAGCTGCTGGCGGTCCTTCATGGCCCAGCGGGGCTGGTGCTGGCGGTCCTTCATGGCCCAGCGGGGTTGGTGCCGGTGGTTGTGTCTGGCCCAGCGGGGCTAGTGCTGGTGGTCCTCTCTGGCCCAGTGGGGCTGGTGCTGGCGGTCCTCTCTGGCCCAGCGGGGCTGGTGCTGGCGGTGGCCTCCTGGGCAGCGGGATGATGGCGGTGGGCTCCTGGGCAGCGGGGCTGGTGGCCTCTTGGGCAGCAGGGCAGGTGCTGGCGGTGGCCTCCTGGGCAGCGGGGATGATGGCGGTGGCCTCCTGGGCAGCGGGGATGATGGCGGTGGCCTCCTGGGCAGCGGGGATGATGGCGGTGGGCTCCTGGGCAGCGGGATGATGGCGGTGGCCTCCTGGGCAGTGGGAATGATGGCAGTCTTCTCTGCTGTGCTGCTCTTCCCAGACCTGCTGACTTTCCTGTGGCCCTTCCCCACCTTGGAAGGTGTCGCAGCTGACTCCACACTCCCACCTGTACCCCTGGGAGCGGCTTTGGTGGCTGGAGTCTTCCCCAACTTTTGATGCTTCACAGGTGGGGGACTGTCCGTGCTGTGGCTCCGTGCCACACTGGCTGCCCTGGTGGCTGGTGCACTCCAGATTCCGGTGACTACAGGCAACACTGGTCCCAGAGATGTTGTGGCTGAGGTGCTAGGTTGGGACCTGGACAGTTGGGCCCTAGGAGACGGACGGGGTGGGGGAGGTGTGGGAAAGAGGTCAAGGTTGGAGAGGAAAAGTTTTTGGGAAACACTGGGACGGGTAGCTGGAGGGGGTTTGGGAGTGGAGGAAGAGGTTGTGGTTGTAGGAGGTGTTCGCTTGGTGACTTTGGGTGAAGGTGCATGCGCTGGAGGCTGTCGTGAGGTGGATGGCTGTTGGGTGGGTGTGTGCCTGCGTTTGTGTATCTTGGGAGGTGGCGTCACAGACACACTGGGAAAGGACACTGGGGATGTGTAAATGGCAGTGGGGGTGGTGACTGCACGTGAGCGGGGTGTGGTGGTGTGTGTGCTGGTGATGGCAGTAGTGGCTGTAGATGTAGTGCATGCAGGTGTGAGTGCAGACGAGACTGGGAGGGAGGAGGGAGACGAGGAGGAGGCGGACTCAGTGGATGCAGTGGATTTTGGTGTGTCTGCATGTGTGTGATGCTTGCGTGTGTGCCTGTGGGATGTGTGGTGCTTATGTTTGCCTGAGCTTCCCTTGTGTGTTGACGTCTGTGCATGCTGGTCTGAAGGTGTGCTTGGGATAGGCTGAGGTAGAGGGGATTGGGTCTGGGTGGAGGAAGTTGGAGGAGGGAGGCTAGACACAGGGACAATGGCTGCCATCAGTACTGAGGCCAGAGTCTGAAAAGCTCCCTGAAGGGCCGCCTGACCAGAATGAATGCCCTCCAGGAATGCATTTGTTTGTTGCAACTGCCTTTCTACACCCTGGATGGCATCCAAAATGGTAGACTGCCCAACAGTGAGTGACCTGAGGAGGTCAGTGGCCTCCTCACTAAGGGCAGCAGGGGTGACTGGGGCAGGGGCATAGGTGCCTGGGGCAAAGGTGATGCCCACCCTCCTGGGTGAGCGGGCACGGGGAAAAGGCTGAAGGGCTGCTGGGAGGGCGATGCTGGTAGGGGGGTGGCGGCTGTACCTGTAGATGCGGGGGGCACAGATGTTGCCGCCACCACAAGGGAGCTCCCATCAGAGGACGAGTCCGTGTCACTGGTGTCATCAGCTCCTGTCCCCGCCGTGGAGCTCCCCTCATCCTCCGTCCCACTGGTGAACTCCGAGTCCGTTGTCTCGCCCTCCAGGGCCATGTGGGATGCAGCTCCCACCTGCTCCTGTGCCACTGCTCCTCCGCCGGATTATGCTAATGCACAAAAGAACAGGGATACCACAAAAAGGGGGGACGACAGAAGAAAGACATGTTGAGTGCATGCATTACTGCTACCGTTGGCGGACACGAGAGGCACAGAAGCCCCCTGCACTACGCCGAGCACTTGGGCTCCACTGTTCAATCCCTGGGACATGGCCTACAAGGCTGTGGACGACATCTGCACACATGGATGACACAGGAGCCTGACTAGGTGTACTTGGCACTGTACACGGGTGGGGTGCCACAGGGTCTGCCAGAACAAGGGGACCTTGCCTACTAAACTTGCCCTGGCCTAGGGAAACCCACAGCCGACCTCCCCCACCCAGACACCTCCACTGCGCACAAAATCAGCAGAATGAGAGTGTACTCACCCCCTTGTGGCTGCTGTGATACCCCCATGCGCCCATCCAACTCCGGGTACGCCACCGCCAGGATCCTGAACATCAGGGGGGTCATGGTGCGACGGGCACCCTTCCCACGTTGGGAGGCCATCCCCAGCTGGGCCTCCGCCGTCTTCTTGCTCCAGCGGCGAATGTCCTCCCATCTCTTACGGCAGTGGGTGCTCCGTCTGTGGTAGACCCACAGGGTCTGGACGTCCTTGGCGATGACACGCCAAATATCTTTTTTCTGGTGGGCACTGACCTACATGAATTGTGCAGGGGGAAAAGAAAAGTTATTACCAAATGCACCATCACAGTCATTGGCCCCCATCCCTACCCTTGCCATGATGCACAAGCACTCACCGTCGTTTCATTGACGCCTCAATCCCCCCCCCCCCATCTTTCATCCACCCCACTCTATACAGGCATAGCCCATACAGCATGCTCCCAGTGTATTTACCTGTTTGTCTGGAGGACCGTAGAGTAACATGTACTGGGGGAGGGCCCCATCCACGAGTTTCTCCAACTCCTCCGATGTGAAGGCAGGGGCCCTTTCCCCAGATGCACAAGCATTGTCTCTTCCAGACCGAGGTCACAGCAGCACTTGCAGGGTAGGTCCTCTCCTGTCAAAGATCAGGTATCGAGTGATTGAAAAGATAGAAAATGGCGGTCAACCTCCGCGGCGGTGTGTACCGTCACCGCCGGCGTACATCGTCATTGGCTCCTGGGACCCATAGGATCCAATGTTAACCAATGCAGCATTGCGCCATGGTCTTCGAACGTCTACCACGACGGTGTACACGCCAGCGCAGTTACCTCACATCCCATTGTCCCACTTTACAGGTCAGGTAGCCGCCATTTCAGGGGCCCACATGGCTTAATTTTTAAATGCGTCACACATACCTAGGCCTAGCCTCAACACACATACAGGCCAATTTTCGCATTATGATTCGTGTTCTGTGTAAGCTGTGGGTACGTACCTCTGAGTTGTTGGACTCTGTGCTCGCTGTTGTCCTTCATAGGCACCGTCCGCTGGGACATGTGAGGAGATGGCGGCATCCTCCTGTTTACAGACCGCTGGTGGACCTGTCGTCAATGGAGGAAAGACATGTGATCATCACCTACAGGCTTGACCGTGCCACAATCCAGGAACTGTGTACACAGTTGGAGCCAGACCTGATGTCAGCAATCTGCCATCCCACAGGAATCCCCCCTCAAGTGCAGGTGCTGTCAGTGCTCCATTTCCTTGAAAGTGGGTCATTTCAAACAACAGTGGCCATAGCATCAGGGATGTCCCAGCCTATGTTTTCCAACGTGTTGTCCAGAGTGTTGTCTGCCCTGCTGAAACACATGTAGAGCTACATCGTTTTCCCTCAGGTGGAGGATTTGCCTACAGCGAAAGGAGACTTCTATGCCCTGGGACATATCCCCAACATCATAGGTGCCATTGATGGGACCCATGTGGCTTTGGTACCCCCCGCAGGAGTGAACAGGTGTACAGAAACCGGAAGAGTTATCATTCAATGAATGTGCAGATGGTGTGTTTGGCAGACCAGTACATCTTCCATGTTAATGCCAAGTTCCCTGGCTCAGTGCATGACGCCTACATCCTGCGGAATAGCAGCATCCCTTATGTGATGGGTCAACTCCAGAGGCACCGTGTGTGGCGAATAGGTGAGCACCTGGAAGCAAGTCAGTGGGAATGGTTGTCTGGATCTGGGGATATCCCTACAGGTTAGTGTGTGTCTAACAGTTGTCCCTCGCCATTTGCAGGTGACTCTGGGGTCAGTAGCCATGCCAGGTTGGGGTAACCAGTGAGGAATCCCAGGACAAGAGCAGAGGAACGCTACAATGAGGCCCATGGGCGAACTCGGCGGATAATAGGCGGACCTTCGGCCTCCTGAAGGCCAGGTTCAGGTGCCTCCATATGACAGGTGGATCCCTATTCTACTCACCAAAGAAGGTGTGCCAGATCATCGTGGCCTGCTGTATGCTTCACAACTTAGCTTTGCGACGACAGGTGCCTTTTCTGCAGGAGGATGGTCCAGATGGCGGTGTTGTTGCAGCTGTGGAGCCTGTGGACAGTGAAGACAAGGAAGCAGAAGAAGAGGACATGGACAACAGGAACTCGGTTATCCTGCAATATTTCCAGTGAGACACAGGTAAGAATACAAACCTGCCTACTACATGTACTTTAACACTACTACCTCTCTACTGTCTGTCGTTTTCACCCAGTGTATGGTCACTGAGTTGTCACTTTCCCTTACGATTTTACAGATGTGTGTCCCACAGCGTGACATCTGCTTTATTTCCTCATGGACTAGAGCTGTGTGACATAGGTATGTTGACATTACATATGAAAGAGCATTTTGACACTGTAATTGCTAATACACTATTTTGAAATCACAGACTGACTCCAGATTGTTTTGTGCTTCAAGTGTGTTTATTTAAGTGCTCAATATTGGAGGGGGTTGTAAAATGGTGAGGGGTGATGGAGGAATGTCCATGGCAGAGTCCAGTCTATTAGTCTCACAGGTGCATTGCCCAAATGGCATAGGAAGTGGAGCTGGGGCAGTTTGAGGATGGACAGGGTGACAAAGTGGGACAGTAAGCTGACATTCAGGGAGGTTTCATTTCTTGGTGGGGGTCTTGGCATCGTTCTCTGTCTTTGTCCTGGATCTCAGGGACCATTTGCGGGGTGGTTCTCCCTCTGCAGGGGGTGGGGTGCTGGTGTGGTGGTCCTGTGGCGGTGCCTCCTGTCCACTAGCGCCGGCGGAGGTGGTGGGCAGTTCATCTTCCATGCTAGTGTCAGAGGCCCCTTCTTGTGCCACAGTGTCCCTCCTGGTGTTGAGTACTTCCTTCAGCACCCCTACCATGGTGCCCAGGGTGGAATTGATGGCTCTGAGTTCCTCCCTGAAGCCCAAATACTGTTCCTCCTGCAGGTGCTGGGTCTCCTGAAACTTGGCCATTACCATTGCCATAGTCTCCTGGGAGTGGTGGTAGAGTCCCATGATGGAGGAGAGGGCCTAGTGGAGAGTGGGTTTCCTTGGCCTGTCCTCCCCCTGTCGCACAGCAGCCCTCCCATTTCCGCTGTGTTCCTGGGCCTCCGTCCCCTGGACCATGTGCCCACTACCACTGCCCCCAGGTCCCTGTTGTTGTTGGGGTCGTGGGTTATCCTGGGTTCCCTGTAGTGGTGGACACACTGCTGATTGACGTGTCCTGGGGACAGAGGTATGGGCCCACTGGGTGGGTGCTGTGCTGGTATTTCCAGAGGGGGGAAGGCCTGTAGTGGCCTGTGCCACTGTGCCAGTGTGAGGGGAACCGACTGTCCGAGGTCCCCGATGGGCCAGGCTGGTCATCTAGATCCAGTTGGACAGAGCTGCTGTCATCACTGTGGGTCTCTTCTGTTGGTGGTGTGTACATGTGTGGACCCTCCTGTCCGGTGACGTTGGGTAGGGGTCCTGCAGGGGTATAAAAGGATGTTTATTACATCTGTGTGTGCCATGGTGTGCAATAGGTGGGTGTCCATGTACCCCAGTGCTTGCATTCCTGTGTGGGACCTTGTGTATTGGTGGTTTAGGGGGGTGTGGGTATGTGCATTGGCCATGCTTTGGTGATGGGTGTCCATGCTTTGTTGTTGCATGCAGGGCTTGGCATTGGGATGGGTGGGTTGTGATAGTGGAACATTTGTGAGGAGTAGGAGTGATGGGGGTGAGGGTGGGGGTATGTGATGGCATGCAGGTAGGGTGGGGGATGTAATAGTAAAGCTTTGACTTACCAGAGTCCATTCCTCCATCTACTCCTGCAAGGCCCTCAGGATGCAGAATCACCAAGACCTGCTCCTCCCATGTTAGTTGTGGGGGAAGAGTTGGGGGTCCGCCGCCAGTCCTCTGAACCGCAAGGTGGTGTCTAGAGACCACGGAACGCACCTTCTCCCGTAGGTCATTCCACCTCTTCCTGATGTCATCCCTATTTCTTGGGTGCTGTCCCACTGCGTTTACCCTGTCCACTATTCTTCGCCATAGCTCCATCTTCCTAGCTATGGAGGTGTGCTGCACCTGTGATCCGAATAGCTGTGGCTCTACCCGGACGATTTCCTCCACCAGGACCCTGAGCTCCTCCTCAGAGAACCTGGGGTGTCTTTGCCGTGCCATGGGGTGGTGTGGGTGATGTGTGGGGTGGTGTGTATAGTGATAAGTGGGGTGATATTTATTGGTGTGTTGTGTGAGGTGCGTGGAAGTTCTGTGGGTGATGGTATTGTGTGCCTCTGGATGCTTGGTAGTTGTTTGTGGTGTCTCTCTCTGGCCTTCTCTCGGTAATTGTGGTCGTAGGGGTTTGTGGGTGATGTGGGGGTGTGTTTTATATTGTAATGGGTGTGTGGGAGTAGTGTGTGTATGTGTATCAGGTGTGTGTATTTTGAATTGTCCAATGTGGTGGTGTTTTGTAAATGTGTGTGTATTTTGAGCGCGGCGGTGTGTACAGCCAATGGAATACCCCGGTTGAAAGATCGCCGCGTGGATTCGTGTGTCGTGATAGTGTGGGCGTATTTCTGTTGGCGTGACGGTGGAGGTTTTGTTTTCGCCAGTTTATCACTGACCTTTGGTGTGGCAGACTTGTGTGGGTGTCTGAATTTTGGCAGATCTAAAAAACTTCTCCTGCCAAACTTTGACCTCTTCCCTTAACCTCCCCCCCGTCCTTCCCCTAGGGCCAGGCTTTCCAGGTCCCAGCCCAGCACCTCAGCCACCAAATCCCCAGGCACAGTAGTGCCAGCAACTGTGGGGTCAACGACTGCGCCACACATCAGGGCTGCCAGTGTGCCACGTAGCGAGGGCAAGGACATTCCGCCACCTGCCAAGGTGAAAAAGGTGCCCACATCCCAGAGGGAGAAGCCGAAAGTACCAGCCACCAAGGGCTCAGCAAAAACCAAAGGGCATAGTGGCAAGACAACTGCGGCACCATCAAAGCTGGGGAAGGGCCAAAAGCTGAAGAGCAGGTTAGGAGAGGGCATGGTGGCACCGACTGAGGGACCAGTGTCACACTTTCTGTCCACGAACACGCCAACCTGTATGGCGGCGAACACCGCTAGCTCTCCCGCCACCACAACTGCCACCTGCACCGCCCCGGCACATCTACAGCCTCAACAACAGTCCCCAGCCTCTTCACCAGTGGGCAGCCGTCCGAGGCTACAGGAGACGTCCTGCTGTGTCCCTCAGCAGGTGCTGACCGATGCACCACCGCCAGCCCCGCAGTGACAGACTTCCATCACTGTTTCCACCTGCAGGTGGAAGGCACAGCGGCAGCAGTGTGGGGTATGTCGCTGCCTCCGGCGTATCATGCTACCTGAACCTCGCAAATCTCGTACACACACATCTAGGTGAGGGAATTGTACCGGCCACACTGCACGTGGAGCACTCTGGGCACCAGGCCCCCTCCAGAACCAGTGGAGAGATACATCCACTACCTCAGTCCTTGGCAGGATGAAGCACTCTAGGCACAAAGCCCCCTACAGAACCAGTGGAGAGATTCATCCACTACCTCAGTCCTTGGCATGATGAAGCACTCTGGGCACAAAGCCCCCTCCAGAACCAGTGGACAGATACATCCAATACCTCACTCCTTGGCAGGATGAAGCACACTGGGCACCAGGGCCCCTCCAGAACCAGTGGAGAAAGGCATCCACTACCTCAGTCTTTGGCAGGATGAAGCACTCTGGGCTCAAAGCCCCATCCAGAACCAGTGGAGCTTGACATCCACTTGAGAGACTTTGGCTTTGCACTCCCCAGGATAAAGCTGTGGGCAACCCACCCACTGGAGAGACTTGAGGGACTGTGGCTTTGCACTCCCCAGGATAAAGCAGTGGGCAACCCACCCACTGGAGAGACTTGAGAGACTGTGGCTTTGCACTCCCCAGGATAAAGCAGTGGGCAACCCACCCACAGGAGAGACTTGAGAGACTGTGGCTTTGCACTCCCCAGGATAAAGCAGTGGGCAACGCGCCCACTGGAGAGACTTGAGAGACTGTGGCTTTGCACTCCCAAGGATACATCAGTGGGCATGGAGCCCCCTCTTGCAGCAGTGGCGTTGTGCGTTCATCAGGCTGAGGTGTCCCCCCTCCCCCTACTCCTGAGGTGCCTGTATATTTTCTATCTGATGTCCCAGCAGTGTTCTATCTGTTTCCAGTCAAGTATCATGTGTGGGCCTCGCCCATGCATTTTGGGCCCAGTAGTCCACGGACAATGATTAGTACACTATCCGGACTTGTGTAATTGGTGTACATATTTGTATATACTGAATTTTGACTTTTGACTAATGGATTTTTAATGATTACAATGGTTATAATCATTTCATTTTGTCCTTGCGTTCTTCCAGGGGGTGGGGGGTGTATATGTAATGTTGCTGCATGTATTTGTGTGTATGTTGTTGTGTGTGAGGGTGGGGGTGTTGCGTGTGTGTGTCACTCTCTTTCCTCCCCCCCTCCCTGTGCTGTAGGTGCAGTACTCACCGGGGTCGCCACCGCCGTTCGTACTACTGGTAGAAGAGGAGGTAAACCAACATTGGCAGTACGTGTAGTTCGGGCTCCATGGCGTCCTGGTTCCTCGTTGGGTGTCGAGAGGTGAGTGTTTTCCCTTCTGTGTACTGTTTCTGCCGTGCTTTTGATAGCGTTGGTCCTGCCCGGAAAAGGTGGCGGATGGGCCTCTTGTGATACAGTGGGCGGTACTTTGTCTCCCGCCTGTCTGTTGGCGGTGTCCGCTGCGCTGTTTGTTTCTACCGCCGTGGCGGTCGGAGTGTTAAAGTGGCTGTCTATGTTGGCGATTTCCGCCACGGTCGTAATCCCATTTTTTTCCCGCCGGCCTGTTGGCGGTATTACTGCCGCTTTACCACCGACCGCCAGGGTTGTAATGAGGACCTAAGTCTTCTGAGATTTTGGGGGCGTGGCCTGCCGCGTGAGACCAAGTCCTATTGCAAGTCTTGCCCCATCTGACCCCATCTTGCGGATACTCTGTCCCCCCAAAGAGAAATTCAAGGGGGCCCATTCTATCTGCAATCAATGGGATACTGTGACTGCCAATTGAGTGCATTCTCAGCACTAAATGAGATGGCTTTGGTGGCCTTGTGGCTCCGACACTGCTGGATGCACATGGGAAGGAGCAACCACCGCTCTTACTGCATCTCCAGTGACACCCCGGAGGCTGATCGCCTGGCACCCCTGTTCTGTGGGTCTGGTCTGGGGAAGCCCTCCACAGCTGCTGAAGGCCCCCAGGGTGAGAGCTGCAAGGGAGCGAGAGATCCCTGGCCATCGGACAGCAAACAGAGATAATCGTGCATATGTAGGCGGGCCCCCAGACCTTGTTAACCTGTGCTCGGACTGAAACCAATGGTGAGGCGCATGCGGGGCTGCGGTGGACGGCGAGCTGATTCCTCCCCAGCCTCCCTGTGCCTTGGAAACTGCAGATGGTGCCTAAGCGGCCCAGGGACTCCCCAAGCACAGAGGTGGCCATTTCTGGTAAGCTTAAAAGAAAATATATTAACATTATAAATGTGTATAGACCTGTGTATAGACACTGATCAACACACATTTTTGACAAAGCTTTTAGCCCTGCTGACCCCCTTCTTACGTGTGATTCAGTCTTTGAGACTTTAATTGTGTTGCTGACCCATCCCTGGATCGCTCGCACACCCACTGCATGACTCCCCCACGCACTGCATAGCCTGAGAGTTTACAGACTTGCAACAGAGCTGGGCCCTAGTAGACTCCTGGTGAAACAGATATCCCCAATCTAGAGACTACTCCTATAATTCCCCCATGCATGAGCTTCACATGCACCTCAACACCTTTTTATGCTCTACTGCTACACCGACATTAGTGCAAAACGTTGAATATCTTACCTGTGCTCTTTCAGATCACAATCCGATCCTCATCCACTTGAACTAGCAAAGGTCACTTACTAAGATGCACACACAGAGACTAAGCCTGAGGCATTGGATGACCTGCTATTTCAAGACACAATTAGGGGGAAAATAAACACTTACTTTGCAGATAATGCAGAAACAGCCTCAACCCCCCAACTGGAGTGGGACAGTTTTAAGGTGGTGCTCTGGGGCTGTTGCTTGTCGGAGTCGATGGGAATCTGAAGCACACTGCTGTGGGAGCTCAGCGATGCAGTAGACAAACTACGAGACATACAAGAGCAACATCCTGAACACCTGGAATTACAGACCGCATACTGAGCAACTATGCTCATTCGACTATAGGGCCTATATGGAAAAACCCCATGCAGAGATCAACTGATCTAGTTGGCCAACCCTACTATAATGGGCACACCCATAGTGGAAATACTTTCCCCTACTGATGATACTCTTTATTCTCAATCGGCAATTAACAACTGTTTTCTACAATACTATCAAGAACTATACATGAGCAGGTCCCAACATGATAGTACAGCCATACAAGACTTTCTGGCACTTATCCCCTTCACACGAATTACAGCAGAGAAGGCCAACAGCCTGGGGACAGACATTACCACACAGGAAATCGTTGGAGCAATTAAAAGGGTCGCAAAGGGCAAAAACCCAGGCTCTGATGGATTCCCAGTGGAATTCTATGCAGTTTACTCCTCAGAACTCACCCACCAACTGGCTGCTCTCTTCAAGGCCACCAAACATTCTGGTAGCCTTCCACACACCACCAGGGAAGCACTAGTGGTACCACTCTTAAACTATAGGCCGCTATCAATGCTAAATGTAGACTATAAAATACTGAGGAAAGTCCTAGTAACAGTCTCCTCCCACTTATGACACAAGTCATTCTCCCTGACCAAGCAGGCTTTATCCCCGGTCATAACACTGCCCGGAATGTGAGGATATTACTGTCCCTCTTAGAAGCTACGACATATGAAAAAGAGAAAGCAGCCTTGATTGGGACTATCTGTATGGGTTCATGCTCTGTATGTGATTAAAGAATCACTTTGTTGCCTAGACGCAACTATCTGATAAAGACTTCTAGGTGCAGATTCCTTACCTTTCAATTTCCCCAGGCATCAGACTGTATCTGGAGATTTTTTCTTCAAACAGTACCCCTGCGTGCCATGAGGTGGCGTCGGTCGACTCTGCGGGCGTCATTGGCGTCGTGGTCACCGTGGTGATGTCATGGTCGTATCTAGGCACTACCCCGGCACGCTGATATCAGTTCTTTTCTTTCCGCGCCAGCCTACACACAGATCCGGAGAAGAGCTACCCCAGTAATTTTTTGACTAACTGAGACATTTTGGCAAATTTGTTTTTGACGAGTTTTGGTGCATTGAGGGATGTCCCGTAAGACCGGATTTAAGCCCTGTGACTCCTGTCACCACATGATGTTGATGACAGCTCCGCACCTCGTGTGACTCTGGTGTTTGGAGCATCCAAAGTCGTGCTCTGAGTGTGGGCCATCAACCCGAAAACTTTGAGGGAGCAGTCCCTGAAGTTCATGGCAGCCTGACACTCGACTCAGTGTCGTTCCCAGTCCCGTACGAGAGGATGGTCAGGAGACCAGTCGCCGAGTCACCACCATTCTTCTTCGTCAAGTCATCTGGACATTCGGGTAAGAAGTAGTCGTCGAAGAAGGCGAAACGTTCTTCAACTTCGCCCCGTCGTTCGCAGGATGCGATGCCGGAAGCGCGTCAACGCTCTAGGCCTTTGTCCTCAGAGCCTCATCCTGGGTCCGCTCCGTACCTCCCTCAATTTCTGGGAGCCGGGGCGACCCCTGCCCAACTTAAGGAGTTCTATGAGGCCATGCGTCTCATATTTGGGCCGTGTGACCCACCCTTGGCGCCTTCGGGCCCAGGGGAGTCGTTGAGGCCCTTCTCAGGTTCAAAGTTGGCAACTTCAGTCCCGACTCCGGAGAGACCATCTGGATCCGCTTGCGGATCCGCCCCGACGCTGGTCTTTCCAACACAACCTTCCCTGGCATCGGGTCAGACGTCGACGTTCCCAGCGCCGATTGGGCCCACAATTGACGTCGACCCTATACTCATTCCTGACGACCCGGAGATGTAACATCATCGCTCAACGCAGATTCAGTTTTCCATGGGCCCTGCTGTGCCCAGGGTTGATCCTGAACCCTATTACTATGGGTATGGATATGGGGAGAGTGTTGAGAGGTCGCTGGACCCTTTTGAAGACCAGCATGAGCCTAAACTGGATTGGGTACAGGATCTGGGTGATGCCAGTGGGTTGGACACCTCCCCTGACACTGGCCTGTTCTTTCCCCATACCATGGCTACGGAGGAGGGAGCGTCTGATTCTATGGTGGTGAGAAAGCCGGCTGAGGTTTTGAACCTCAAGCTTCCTTCTGTGGAGGTCAGGCCTAACCTCCTGACCAAAGTGCTTCAGCCTGGGGCCCCCAACTCGGAACCTCTTCTCCCTTCAATGAAGCACTTACAGATGTCCTACCGGAGGCCTGGTCCAAATGCAGCACAGGGGCTCCTGTAAATAGGACGACTGCCCGTCGCCATCGGCCTGCGTCATTACAAACTCCCAAGCACCATAATGGCTACACTGAATACTGGGAAGATTGTTATTAAACTTCTCAGCACAATAAACCCACACTGATTCCATTGTGGTATTTATTGAAAAATGCACACAGAGGGCATCTTAGAGGTGCGCCCTGTATATTAGCCCAACTGCTAGTGCAAGGTTGACCGGTCCGTGCCGGCCTGCCACTTCCAGACGAGTTTCTGACCAAATGGGGTGAATGCCTTTGTGCACTGTGTGGTCAGAAACAAAGCCTGTCCTGGGTGGAGGTGCTTCACACCTCCCCCAGTGGTGAGCCTCAAAGGCTCAGGCCTGGTGTTAGTGCCCCAGGGTACTCCAGCTAGTGGAGATGCCCCCCCCCCCGGACAAGCCCCCACTTTTGGCGGCAAGACCAGAGGGATAATGAGAAAAACAAGGTAGTCACCCCTTCAGCCAGGTCCACCCCTAAGGTGACCAGAGCTGAAGTGACCCCCTCCATGAGAAATCCTCCATCTTGCTTTGAAGGATTAGGACGGATAGGGATTGCCCCACTCCCCCGAGGGAGTGGGCACAAGAAGGGTGTAGCCACCCTCAGGGACAGTAGCCATTGGCTACTGCCTTCTGACCCTAACACACCCCTAAATTTAGTATTTAAGGGCGACCCTGAACCCAACTCTAAAAGATTTCCTGACGCCCTTAAGAAAGAAGGAATGCTGAGCTGAAAACCCCGCAGAGAAGAGGAGACAACAACTAACTCGGCCCCAGCCCTACCGGCCCGTCTCCTACTTTGAAAAGCTGCAAGAAAAGAAGCAACGGGTTCTGCAGGACCAGCGACCCTCTGAAAAGACTCCAGGGGACTGCCTGCATCACCAGGAATCAAGAAACCCCCGTGGACAGCGGACCTTCGCAAAGAAAAGACCAAGAAACCAACTTTAAAGGGACTCTCACCTAACTCCAGAAGCCTGAGTACGAGTACTCTGCCCCCAACGCCCCCGGCCCATGTCCAGAGAAACCAGCTATCCAGAGAGAACCCCCAGGCAACTCCGATGATGTGTCCACTCTGGGCTGACCTCTCTGCACCCCCACGACAATGCCTGCAGAGGGAATCTCGAGGACCCCCCTGACCGAGACTTCTCCCCCAAACCAAAGAGAAACCGACCACCAGTGCAGCAACGACCAGCAGGCAGCCCTCACCCTTGCCCAGTCAGTGGCTTGCCCGAGAGGCCCCCCTGTGCTCTGCCTGCAGCGCCTAAGTGATCCCCGGGTCCCTCCATAGAGTTCTATTGAGAACCCAACATTCTGTTGATACACTGCACCCGGCCGCCCTTTTGCCACTGAGGGTGCAGTTTTTGTGCTTCCTTGTGGCCCCTCAAGTACTCCTCCAAACCCCCCTGGTCTGCCCTCCGACAACACGGGTACTAGCCTGCAAGCAGACTGGAACCGGAGTACCCCCTGTCTCCATAGGCGTCCACATTATTTTGGCTCTTGTTTGACCTCTGTACCTGACCGGCCCTGTGTTGCTGGTGCTGGGTGCTTGGGGTTGCCTTGAACCCCGACGGTGAGCTACCTATGCCCCGGAGACTGAACCCGTAAGTGTGGTACTCGCCTCAGAAACTGTACTTTACTTTCCTACCCCAGGAACTGTTGAAAATTGCACAGTGTCCACTTTTAAAATAGCTTTTTGCCATTTTAAAGAAAACTGTGTACAAAATTGATTCTATTCAAGTCCTAAGTATTACTTTGCAAAGTACTTTTCATTTAATGTACTTACCTGCTATATGAATTTTGTGGTTCTAAAAATAAATTAACAAAATAATATTGTTCTATATGAAAACTTGTTGGCCTGGAGTTAATTCATTGAGTGTGTGTGTCCACTTATTGCTTGTGTGTGTACAACAAATGCTTAACACTACCCTCTGATAAGCCTAACTGCTCAACCACACTACACAAACAGAGCATTTGTATTATCTATTATTGCCTCTGTCAAGCCTCTTGGGGAACCCCTGGATTCTGTGCACACTATGGGGGTCATTACAACATTGGTGGTAAAAGCTGCTTACCGCCGTGCAGACGACCGCCAACACACCGCCGCATAACACCACTGCCATTATGACCCACAGCTTGGAATCCGTCAAAATTTAGACACCCACACAAGTCCGCCACACCAAAGGTCAGTGATAAACTGGCAATAACAAAACCGACACCGTCACGCCAACAGAAATACGCCCACACTATCACGACCCACGAATCCACGTGGCGGTCTTTCAACCACGGTATTCCATTGGCGGTACACACCGCTGCGCTCAAAATACACACACTCCTACAAAACACATCCACACTGGACAATTCCAAATACACACACCTGATACACATACACACACCACTCCCACACATCCAATACAATATAAAACACACCCACAAACCCTTACGACAACAATTGCGACTGAAGGCCAGAGAGAGACACCACCAGAAAGAACAATAGCATCCACAGGGACACTACATCCACGCACCTCACACAACACACCTCTAAGTATCACCCCGCACATCACAACACACACCACCCCACATATCACCCACACCACCCCATGGAAATCATCCGGGTAGAGCCACAGCTATTCGGATCACAGGTGCAGCACACCACCATAGCTAGGAAGATGGAGCTATGGCGCAGGATCGTGGACAGGGTCAACGCAGTGGGACAGCACCCAAGAACTAGGGATGACATCAGGAAGAGGTGGAAAGACCTACGGGGGAAGGTGCATTCCGTGGTCTCAAGACACCAGATTGCGGTTCAGAGGACTGGCGGCAAACCCCCACTTTCTCCCCCAGAACTCACAACATGGGAGGAGCAGGTCTTGGCTATACTACATCCTGAGGGCCTCGCAGGAGTAGCTGGAGGAATGGACTCTGGTAAGTCAAATCTTAACCATTACATCCCCACCCTACCTGCATGCTATCACATACCCCCACCCTCGCCCTCACCCCCATCACTCCAACTCCTCACATATGTCCCAATATCACAAACCACACATCTCAATCCCTGTATGTAACACCAAAGCATGGACACCCATCACCAAAACATGTCCACTGCACATACCCATACACCCCCCTAAACCATTATCACACAAGGTCCCACTCAAGAATGCAAGCACTGGGCTACAGGGTCACCCACCCATTGCACACTATGGCACACACAGATGCAATAATCATGCTTTTACACCCCTGCAGGACCCCTACCCAACGTCACCGGACAGGAGGGTACAGATATGTCCACTCCACCCACAGAAGAGGCCAACAGTGATGACAGCAGCTCTGTCCAACTGGATCTAGATGCCCAGCCCGGCCCATCTGGGACCTCGGGACAGTCGGTTCCCCTCACACTGGCACAGGCCACTACAGAGCTTCCCCCCTCTGGAAACACCAGCACAGCACCCACCCAGCGGGCCCATACCTCTGTCCCCAGGACACGTCAAGTAGCAGTGTGTCCACCACTACAGGGAACCCAGGCTAACCCACCACCCCAACAACACCAGGGACCTGGGGGCAGTGGTAGTGGGCACACGGTTCAGGGGACAGAGGCCCAGGGAAACAGGGGAACTGGGAGGGCTGCTGTGCGACAGGGGGAGGACAGGCCCAGGGAACCCACTCTCCACGAGGCCCTCTCCAACATCATGGGAGCATACCACCATTCCCAGGAGACAATGGCAACGGTACTGGCCAAGTTTCAGGAGACCCACCGGCTGCATGAGGAACAGTATTTGGGGTTCAGGGAGGAACTCAAATCCATCAATTCCACCCTGGGCACCATTCTAGGGGTGCTGAATGAACTCGTCAACACCAGGAGGGAAACTGTGGCACCACAACGGGCCCCTGACACTAGCCTGGACGAGGAACTGCCCACCACTTCCGCCGGCGCTAGTGGACAGGAGGCACCGCCACAGGACCACAACACCAGCACCCCACCCCCTGCAGCTAGAGAACCACCCCGCAAACGGTCCCTGAGATCCAGGACAAGACCCCCGCCAAGAAATGAGACCACCCTGATTGTCATCCTTTTGTCCCACTTTGTCACCCTGTCCATACTTAAACTGCCCCAGCTCCACTTCCTATGCCCCTTTGGACAATGCACCTGTGAGACTAATAGACTGGACTCTGCCATGGACATTCCCCTACCATCACCCCTGACCATTTTACAACACCCTCCAATATTTAGCACTTAAATAAACACACTTGAATCGCAAAACAATCTGGAGTCAGTCTGTGCGTTCACAAATGTGTATTTTCAATAACTGAGGAAAATAGCAATGTCCATTCTATTGTCAACATACCTATGTCACACAGCTCTAGTCCATGAGGTAACATAGCAGAGGTCACACAGTGGGACCCACATCTGTGAAATTGAAAGGGAAAATGACGACTCAGGGTCCATACACAGGGTGAAAGTGACAGACAGATGAGAGTTAGAACAATTAGATCAGATGTACCAGGCAGTGTTGTCTTCTTACCCATGTCTCACTGGAAGTATTGCTGGATCACCGTGTTCCTGTTGTCTCTGTCCTCTTATTCTGCTTCCTCGTCTTCACTGTCCACAGGCTCCACAGCTGCCACAACACCTCCATCTGGACCATCCTCCTGCCGAAAAGGCACCTGTTGTCGCAAAGCCAAGTTGTGAAGCATACAGCAGTCCACGATGATCTGGCACACCTTCTTTGGTGAGTAGAATAGGGAACCACCTCTCATATGGAGGCACCTGAACCTGGCCTTCAGGAGGCCGAAGGTCCTCTCTATAACCCTCCTAGTTCGCCCATGGGCCTCATTGTAGCGTTCCTCTGCCCTTGTCCTGGGATTCCTCACTGGGGTCAGTAGCCATGACAGGTTGGGATAACCAGAGTCACCTGCAAATGGCGAGGGACAACTGTTAGACACACTCTAACTCTTAGTGACATCCCCAGACCCAGACACCTAGTCACACTGTATTGGGTCCATGCATGTCCTCACCTAATAGCCACACACAGTGCCTCTGGAGTTGCCCCATCACATAAGGGATGCTGCGATTCCTCAGAATGTAAGCGTCATGTACTGAGCCAGGAAATTTGGCATTCACATGGGAGATGTACTGGTCTGCCAAACACACCATCTGCGCATTCATAGAATGGTAACTCTTCTGGTTTCTGTACACCTGTTCACTCCTGCGGGGTACCAAGGCCACATGTGTCCCATCAATGGCACCTATGATGTTGGGATATGTCCCAAAGCATAGAAGTCAACTTTCACTGTAGGCAAATCCTCCACCTGAAGGAAAACGATGTTGTTCCGCATGTGTTTCAGCAGGGCAGACAACACTCTGGACAACACGTTGGAAAACATAGGCTGGGACATCCCTGATGCTATGGCCACTGTTGTTTGAAAAGACCCACTTGCTAGGAAATGGAGTACTGACAGCAGCTGCACTTGAGAGGGGATTCCTGTGGGATGGCGGATAGCTGACATCAGGTCTGGCTCCAACTGGACACAGTTCCAGGATTGTGGCACGATCAAGTCTGTAAATGGCTCGTGTGTCTGGGGAAAGGGCCCCTGCTTTCAGCACGGAAGAGTTGGAGAAACTAGTGGATGGGTTCCTCCCCCAGTACACGCTGCTCTACAGTCCTCCAGACAAACAGGTGAGTACACTGTGAGCATGCTGTATGGGCAATGGCTGCTTGGAGTGGTGTGGATGACAGATTGGGGGGGGAGAATGAGGCATGCATGAAACGACGGTGAGTGCATGTGCGTCATGGCAAGGGTAGGGATGCGGGCCAATGACTGTGATGGTGCGGACGGTTATATCTTCTCCTTTTCCCCTGTACTATTCCTGTAGGTCTGCGCCCACCAAAAGATATTGGGCGTGCCATCGCCAAGGAAGTCGGGACCCTGGGGGTCTACCACAGACGGAGCACCCACTGCCGGAAAAGATGGGAGGACATTCGCCGCTGGAGCAAGAAGACGGCGGAGGCCCAGCTGGGGAGGCCTCCCAACGTGGGAGGGGTGCCCGTCGCACCATGACCCCCCTGATGTTCCAGATCCTGGCGGTGGCATACCTGGAGTTGGATGGGCGCTTAAGGGCATCACAGCAGCCACAAGGGGGTGAGTACACTCTCATTCAGCTGATTCAGCGCGCATTGTAGGTGTCTGGGTGGGAGAGGTGGGCTGTGGGTTCCCCTAGGCCAGGGCGAGTTTAGTAGGCAAGGTCCCTTCTTAAGGCAGGCCTAGTGACACCCCACCCCACCTGTGTACAGAGCCAACTACACCTAGTCAGGCTCCTGTGACTTCCATGTGTGCAGCAATCGGCCATAGCCTTGTAACCCATGTCCCTGTGATCGATTAGGGAACTCCAAGTGCACGGCGTAGTGCAGGGGGCTTCTGTGTCTGTAGTGTCCAGCAACGGTAGCGGTATTGGATGCACTCAACATGTCTTTCTTCTGTCTCCCTCCCCTTTTTGTGGTCTCCCTGTGCTTGTGTGCATTAGCATCATCAGGCGGAGGAGCAGTGGCACCGGAGCAGGAGGGAGCTGCATCCCACATGGCCCTGGAGGGCGACACAATGGAGTCTGAAGCCACCAGTGGGACAGAGGGTGAGGGGAGCTCCACGGCGGGGACAAGAGCAGACACCAGCGAAACGGACTCCTCTTCTGATGGGAGCTCCCTTGCGGTGGCGGGCCCCTCTGTGCCCACCGCATCTACAGGTACAGCCGCCACCCCCCCTACCAGCACCGCCCTCCCAGCAGCCCCTCAGCGTTTGCCCTGTGGCCGCTCACCCAGGAGGGTGGGCATCTCCTTCGCCCCAGGCTCCTCAGCCCCTGCCACCCCTGTTGCCCTCAGTGAGGAGGCCATTGACCTCCTCAGGTCCCTCACTGTTGGGCAGTCTACCATTTTGAATGCCATCCAGGATGTAGAGAGGCAGTTGCAACAGACCAATGCATACCTGGAGGGCATTCATTCTGGTCAGGCAGCACATCAGCGAGCTTTTCAGACTCTGGCCTCAGCAATGATGGCAGCCATTGTCCCTGTCTCTAGCCTCCACCCTCCAACTTCCTCCATCCAGACCCCTGTACCTCAGCCTATCTCAAGCACACCATCAGACCAGCATGCACACACCTCAACACACAAGGGAAGCTCAGGTAAACATAAGCACCACACATCCCACAGGCACTCACGCAAGCATCATACACATGCAGACATACCAACAGCCACTGCCTCCACTGTGTCCCCCTCCCACTCCTCCTCGTCTCCCTCCTCCCTCCCAGTCTTGTCTCCACTCACACCGGCATGCACTACATCGTCAGCCACTACCTCCATCACCAGCACACCCCGCTCACTTGCACTCACCACCCCCACTACCATTCACACATCCCCTGTGTCCTCTCCCAGTGTGTCTGTGAGCCCACCTCCCAAGGTACACAAACGCAGCCACACACCCACCCAACAGCCATCCACCTCATGACAGCCTCCAGCCCATGCACCTTCACCCAAAGTCAGCAAACGTACACCTTCTACAATCACTACCTCTTCCTCCACTCCCAAACCCCCTCCATCTACCCGTCCCAGTGTGTCCAAAAAACCTTTCCTGTCCAACCTTGACCTCTTCCCCTCACCTCCCCTACCCATTCAGTCTCCTAGGGCCCGCCTCTCCAGGTCCCAACCCAGCGCCTCAGCCACAACATTAGTGGGAACAGTGGTGCCAGTAGTAACCGGTTTCTGGAGTGCGCCAGGCAGCAGGGCAGCCAGTGTGCCAAGGAGCCAGAGCACGGATAGTCCCCCACCTCAAAAGCACAAAAAGTTGGCCAGTGCCCGGCGGGAGAGAGGAAAAAATCTTCCACCAAAAGCCGCTCCCAGGGGTACAGTTGGGAGTGTGGAGCCAGCTGCGCCACCATCCAAGGTGGGGAAGGGGCACAGTAAAACAGGCAAGTCTGGGAAAACCTGCACGGCAGACAAGACCGCAACAAGTACCGCTGCCAAGGACACCACCGCCACAAGCACCGCTGCCAAGGACACCGCCGCCACAGGCACTGCTGAACAGGACACCGCCGCCACCAGCACCGCTGAATAGGACACCGCCGCCACCAGCACCGCTAAACAGGACACCGCCCCCACCAGCACTGCTGCCAAGGACACCGCCGCAACAAGCACCGCCGGCCAGTGAGCGCCAAAGATTCCGACGCTACTGAGGCCGCCACGAGCAGGATGAAGCACTCTGGGCACAAAGCCCCCTCCAGAACCAGTAGAGATTCACATCCACTACCTCAGTCCTTGGCAGGATGAAGCACTCTGGGCACAAAGCCCCCTCAGGAACCAGTGGAGACCAGTGGAGACTGTTATCCACTTGAGAGACTGTGGCTTTGCACTCCCCAGGATAAAGCAGTGGGCAAACCACCCACTGGAGAGACTTGAGAGACTGTGGCTTTGCACTCCCCAGGATAATGCAGTGGACTGGATATGACTGATTTACTAGGCAGATCGGTTGCATTGACGGTTGCACTGAGACACCACGCCTGGTTGAGGACATCTGGCTTTTGGGGGGATGCCCAGCAATCTTTGATGGCCATGCCCTTTGATGGCACTCGTCTCTTCGGAGACAAGGTGGACTCAGTGCCCGAGCAGGTTAATGATTCCTGGGCTACAGCTCGGTCCCTTGGACTCTGAGCCACTTCTCGCCCCCCTCAGTCCGCCTCTCGCTCCTTTCCTGGCTATGGAAGGGGCACCCAACCACGTCCATTTGCACCGGGTCACCGACCCGCGCATGCTGTACAGCCCTGACAAGGACAGGGGGTCCACCGAGCTCGTGGATCAGGGAGTCAGTGGGCCACCCAGTCCATTCCCGCCCTTCCTCTGCCTCAAAACCTTCATAGTCCGCTGGGGCATCTGGGTCCAGTTGGCAGCAGAATTCACCATCATCTGCCCCACTGGGAATCTATTACCACGGACAGTTGGGTTTTACAGATCGTCCAAAGAGGCTACTCCCCCCCAACCCCCTTCGAGACTTCTTCTCAAGCCATGCCACCATCATTCGATCACTGGTAGTAGGATTATTTGGCACTTCTCCGCGAGGAAGTCAATGCTCTCTTCGCCAAGGGAGCCATAGAGAGGGTCCCTGAGGCAGAAGTAGGTCATGGTTGCTATTCCTAAAACTTACTGGTGCCCAAAAAGGACAAGGGTCTTCGCCCTATCCTAGACCGACAATCCCTCAATCTCTTGAAGGAGAAGTTCAAGATGTTAACCCTGGCTCAGGTTCTTTCTACCCTGGACCCTGGGGACTGGATAGTTGCGTTGGACTTGTAGGACGCCTATTTCCATATTCCCGTCCTGCTGGTCCACAAACGTTACTTACGATTCGTGGTAGGTCACGAGCAATTTCAGTCCACTGTGCTCCCATTTGGCCTTACCAGTGCCCCTCGGGTGTTCACGAAAGTGATGGTAGTGGTTTCAGCTCATCTGCGCAGGTTAGGTAGAGGTCTCAGTCTTCCCCTACCTTGAAGGCGGACACGCCCCAGAAAGTTGTCTTCTACCTCTAGACTATGGTGAACCTCCTGCATTCGCTGGGGTTCACAATCAACGTGCCGAAGTCACACCTGACTCCCTCTCAGACGCTCCCTTTCATCAGAGCTGTTCTGGACACAGTGCGGTTTCGGGCTTATCCTCCCGAAAAGCAAGTCCAGGATCAGGATAGTCAGGCTATGATACCAATGTTTCAGCCTGTATGCTGGCTTTCGGTGAGAATGACTCTGAGGCTGCTGGGCCACATGGTCTCCTGCTGGTCCAACATGCCAGATGGCACATATGGGATCTGCAGTGGGACCTGAAGTTCCAGTGGACGCAGCATCAAGGGAATCTCTCTGACATGGTTAAGATCTCGGGGGAACTAAAAAAGACCTGCAGTGGTGGTTGTCGAATCCAGATTCAGTCAATGGCAGATCCCTCTCCCTTCCCGAACCAGATCTCACAGTAGTGACAGATGCATCACTCCTGGGATGGGGTGGCCGCATGGGAGAGGCAGAGATCAGAGACCTCTGGTCTCAGGCGGAATCCGGACTCCACATCAAACTTTTGGAGCTCCGGGCGATCCAACTTGCATTGAAAGCATTTCTTCCCTCTCTCAAAGGAAAAGTAGTGCAGGTGTTCACCGACAACACCACCGCCATGTGGTATTGCAACAAGCAGGGCAAAGTGGGGTCGTGGACCCTTTGTCAGGAGGCTCTTCGCCTCTGGATATGGCTGGAACACCATGGCATTTCCCTGGTGGTTCAACATCTGGCAGGCTCTCTGAACGTCAGAGCAGACGAACTAAGCCGTTGATGCGTAGTCGATCACGAATGGCGTCTCCAACCGGAGGTGGCGCAAGGTCTCTTTCAGCAGTGGGGAGAGCCTTGGTTAGATCTGTTCGCCTCCGCAGAGAAAGCGCAATGTCAGTTGTTTTGCGCGTTGGAGTTTCCAAGGTGGCACTCGCTCAGCGACACTTTTTGTCACGAGTGGAACTCTGTCCTCCTGTATACTTTCCCACCAATACCACTTCTGCCCAGAGGTCTGAAGGAGATCAGGAAAGCCCAGGCCCAAGTAATCTTTGTGGCTCTGGACTGGGAACGAAGACTCTGGTATCCCGAGCTCTGGAGCATGGCTATCGATCCTCCCATCAGACTGCCCCTCCGGGAGGCTCTTCTGTCGCAGCAGCAGGGGACGGTTATCCACCCGAACCTGTCCAGTCTTTGCCTCCTTGCGTGGAAATTGAGCGGCGATAGTTAACTGCTTTTGACCTTCCACCCGAAGTCTGTAATGTCATCTTGGCAGCCAGGCTTCCCTCCACCAAAATGGTATACGCCTTTCGTTGGAAGAAATTTGTGGGATGGTGTATCAACAAATCTGTTGATCCCCTCTCTGCACCTCTCTCAGAGGTTCTCCTCTTTAATCTCTCTCTTGCCCAGCAGGGCTCTGCTCTGGGCACCCTCCAGGGTTATTTGTCTGCCATCTCTGCCTTCTTAAGGTTACCAGACCAACCTTGTCTCATCAAATCTCCCATTGTTGGGAGGTTTCTTAAAGGCCTCACTCGTATGTCCCCTCCCGTCACTTTCATCATGCCCCAGTGGGATTTGAACTTTGTCCTTACATACCTCATGTGTGCCCCTTTTGAGACACTCCACAACTGTCCTTAATCCTTAAAACAGCTTTCTTGATTGCCATTACCTCTGCTCGCAGAGTGAGTGAGCTTCAGGCTCTTTCTTCAAAGCCACCATTCCTAGCAGTGCATCCTGACAAAGTGGTGCTGCGTACCAGGGCATCCTTTCTTCCCAAAGTGGTAACACCCTTTGACGTAGGTCAATTTATCACCCTGCCTACTTTTTACGCACCCCCACATCCCTCTCATGAGGAGGAGACTTCTCCACCGTCTGGATCCAAAAAGAGCATTGGCGTTCTATCCAGATCGTACCAAAGATTTCCGGGTGGACGATCAACTCTTTGTGGGATATGTGGGTGCGAAGAAAGGAAAGGCGGTGCAGAAGAGGACCATCTCGCGATGGGTAGTCCTCTGCATCAAGATGTGCTGACTTTGGCGAAAAAGCAACTCCATGAGGGTTTGCACGCTCATTCAGCCAGAGCAACTGCTGCTACCACAGCATTAGAACGCGGAGTTCCAGTCCTGGATATCTGTCAGGCTGCAGCATGGGCGTCCTTTCAATCATTCACCAAGCACTACTGCCTGGACAGTCAGGTCCGCAGGGATGGCTATTTCGGCCGTTTGGTCCTGCAGCACATTTTTGGTGTAATCTTAGTTCGCAACCCACCACAGGGTTGCTCGGCTATCTATTCAAAAGCAAGGAATCTGCAACTAGAAGTCTCTATCAGGTGTACAAGTTACTTACCTTTGGTAATGATATATCTGATAGAGACATATTCTAGCTGCAGATTCCTTACCAACCCGCCCATCCTACCCACACTGCAAACTGATTTCAAGGGACAAGTACTTCCCTCTAAAGACCCTAGTTTTGGCGCATCATTCTCACCATGACGCCAACGACACCTGCAGAGTCGACCAACGCCACATAAATGGTGCGCAGGGGTACTGCTCAAAGAAAAAATGTCCAGATCCAGTCTGATGCCTGTGGAAATTCAAAGGTAAAGAATCTGCAACTAGAGTATGTCTCTACCAGATATATCGTTACTGAAGGTAAGTAACCTGTACATTATGCATGAACCCTACAGCCTGAGTCTGCACAGGCCAGATGATCTCAGATAGCCACGCAGTGGAGAGGGGCACTCATCACCCCTCCTTTTTGCAATAGCTCTGGAGCCACTTGCGTGCATGGCCCGAACAGGCAGCCACTTTGGGGGCATCAAGGTGAGAACGGTTATCCAAAGGATGGCCCTCTATGCCAATGACCTCTTACTGTTCCTGAATGACACCCAGAATGCCGTGGTCAGGGCGAGAGCATTGCTGGGGGACTTTGGTTCTTTTTCTGGCCTCAGAGTCAATTGGCAAAAGACTCACCTATTTCCTACTGAAAATGATGCTCAGCCCCCTGAACAGCTAGATAATCTTATTTGAGAGCCTTGATGTCTCTCCTATATAGGGGTTAAGATCTATCATGCACCGCCAGATGTCTTCGACTGGAACCTGGGGCTGGCTGTTAGAGAATTAAAGACCCACATAGATTTCTAAAAGACCCTACCACTATCTGTGGCTGGGCACACAGCCCTGCTGAAGATGGTGGTGCTCCTCTGCTTCTTATACTCTTTTGGACCAATTCCCCTGTGAATACCTAGAACATTTTTCACAGTGCTCAATACCCTTATAGGTCTCTTCATAATTGGGACAAAGCTGGCAACTAGTGGCCCTCTCCATGCTTCAACTGTCTTCTCAGGGAAGGCTGGCGCTGCCAGACTTCGAATCTTACTACATGGCGGCCCAATTCCAATGGTATACCCAATGGCTCACAGGCAGGCAATCCCCTGGCAGGGAATTGAGTCCCTTAGTCCCCACCTTTGATGCTCTTACTAAAAGGCTGCTGTGAGTCGGTCCCACTTCTGGACTGGATTGAATGGAATTGCTAGTCATCCAGAAATGTTGGGCCCGGACCCTAAGAAAGTCACATACTCGGACCCCCTATTTCCCAGACCTGCCGCTCACCATGTTGCCATCCCTGCCACATGGAGGGGTCTGGGGTGGCTTTCGAGAATGGGCAAATGTAGGACTTACTGGGGTAGGACAACTGTTTTGCGACCCAACACTCTTTCTCTTTGATGACCTCAGTGCAGACTTTGATCTTCCCTGGGACATTTTCTGCTACATAAATTGGTGACAGCAGCCATCCGCCGCCATTGGAAGGCCGGTGGTCATGAGCCCAGCTCTGCTGCCGATATCTTGCATTATCAGCTGGCACTTTCAAGGCAATTACAAGTTTATTTAGATTGTTGCAAACCGACACACTGGGCATACTTAATACCTGAGAGTATGATGGAGGAGGAACTGGGGACCCCAGTTACAGAGAGGGCCTGGGAAATTATCCTAGAGCAAATCCCCAAGATCTCCAGAAATGCTCGCTTTAAATTGATTGGTTTCTACATACTACAAAGGGCTTACCTCACCTCAGAGAAAATTAACAAATATTTTGGAGTCATAACCCCTCCTGCCCTAGGTGCAGGGAACTGAGTGCCAATTTTTTCCACATGATTTGGGCTTGTCCCAGTGGTTAATTTGTAAATAGAAAGGTGCCAGTGCCCAAAGCTCTCCTCTGACACATTTGGCTGCTGCAGTTAAATGTGCAAGCACGGAATTCTGAGGCAGCGTAATCCTGAAGCCATTTGGGGCCTCCTTATTCAATGTACAGCCTCTCCACTCCACTTCAGCTCACTCCTGCAGCTTTCAGCTTTCTCCCTTTGAACCAGTAGCTTGGGGTAGCATTCCATCCCATTGTTCTCTTGTCCACCATGCCACCTCAATTTGGACCCAGCCATATGCAATCAGACTGTCCCTGTTAGAGCAGAGTCAAGACTGATTTTTGGTAGTTTCTTTGAGTAGCATTCCAACCCAATGTTTTTTGCCCATTGCACTGTACTAGACAGAGTCCCATCATATACAAATCAGTACTGACCTGTCCCTTACTGGAACATTCCATCCCATGCTGCCAAAGGAGGCCCCCTCCAGAAAGACATGCAAGCAACCCTTTACTAATTTCAGCCTTGTTAGTCCTTATCAGTGAGGATGGATACATCTACCTGCAGATTATGCACCTTTGAATGTCCCCATACATCAGCTTGACCCACAATGTTTTGATAGCTCTTCCAGCCATGTGCCAGTTCCATCACAGCTCCGCACGTGGCACTGCATGACATCACTGGAGCCATATGCAACCTCATCGGCATAATGACAGCAGTTCCTTTTTTCCTGCATCCTCAATCCTCAGGAGCACTGTTCTTCAACATTTTCTTAAAATTGAACATTTACTGGTGCAGTTTTCTTGCATCATGTCACCGCAAAGGAAGTCAGGTTTCAAGCCTTGTAAAGACTGTGATGGCCGGATGTCCATCACCGACCCTAACAAAACCTTTTGGCATCTGTTGGGACTGCAAAAAGATAAACCTCATGGCTTTAAAAGAATGAGAAGTCAAGATGTTCATGACGAGGACGAGGGACGAAAAAAGAGATAGGCAAATATCCTGCACAAGATTAAGATCACCATCTCACCACTCATTCAAGTCTTTTAATAAGAAGCATTAGAAAAAATACTGCCATGAATCCCCTCATCATTCATACAAAAAACAAGTCACCAACATCAGTGACCCGTCAACCACAGGTGTCACCTTGGCAACAACACATACAGTGCCTGCAACTCCACAACCGACTCCATCAGTTCTGATACTTCCTTCAGCAGTTTTTCTTTGATCCCAGGATGACAATTCATATCCTCCCTTTCTAACATTGGGTAAGAATCAAAGTCAGTTTCTGAACACCACGTTTAGCATATTCATAAGAGCTGTGATACCATCTGGTGCGCCTGCAGGCCCCTGACCTACCTCTTGCAAAGCGTTCCTGCACCATAGCAGCAAGCACCCTTCTTGTCGTTTATGCCACTGGCCCAGTTTAATCAACTGACTCGGGCTCAGGTGCCCACGATCTCGGCACTGCAAACAATTCCTCAATTAGTTCTGCCAATCACGTCAGAAAGAGAGTTTTCACGTTCTCTATCAATGCCACTGTTGACGCCACCTGCAACTTTATATTCATTCATTGAAACCACTGGTGCCACAACCTTCACAGGATCCGTTACCACCTATGCCTCACTGTTCCTGGAAAGAGGCGCACAGATTGTTTGTTCTTTGGAGAAGGTGCCTCTCAGGCAGATGCAGGAGAAGAGGGTGACAATTCTCAATGAACCTGGACTTTGGGGGCTTCAAGCAAACAAGACATCTAGATACAGCCTAAGAGTGGGACCTTCTGTTGTCTACAGGCCTTCCACCGCCATAGGTGAATTCATATCATTTAGTTTTGCTGAGGTGGCAGAAATGTTCGACTTACTGCTTTCCAACCACATAAATGAAGGCTAACTTATTGACTAATATTCTACACTCTACTTGGCAAACTTCAGAACCTATGCTACCTTTTAATGAGGCTTAGACAGAGTCCATCCTAGCTACCAGAGAGACACAACTACTGCCACAGCTTTCAATAACTCGATGGCAAGGCGCTATACGCCTGCTCCTGGAAACCCAGTCTTTCTATCATCTCATCCTTCTCCAGAAAATGTGCTACTCCAATCCACATGGTGGTGATAACAGCCCACCTGAGAAGGTCTGGAATCTTGGTATTTACCTGAAGGATTGGCTCATCAAAGCGACCTTTCCACAGATGGTGTCTTGCCACTTGCAGGCAACAACCCAAATGTTATTGAACCTGGGCTTTTCAATCAACAAGCGATCTCCTGGTGGCCACTCAGCGCATCCCGTTCATAAGGGACACACAGTAATGGACACCACATCGAGTCAAGTCCCCCCTTCTTAGAGGGTTCACGATATTCAAACTATAATTCCGATGCTTCAGAATGGAGTGACCATTCCAGTCCTGAAGGTCTTGCGCCTGCATGGTCTGCTAGTCTCCTAATATTTGTCACCTATGCACGCTGGCACATGAGGACCCTCCATTGGTACCTCTGCAGGCAGTGGTTCCAATACAATGGAGATATCCAAACTCATATCTCCAGGGACACTGTAGAGGATCTACAATGGTGAATGGTGGGCAGCAACCTTTCTCAAGGAAAAACTTTTTACCCTCCCCCCAATGTTGACAAAAGTAATTATGTATTCTTTGGGGAGAGAGCTCATATTGACTAACTGGAGATCAAAGACCTGTGGTCTCCTGAAGACAGATTTTATATATTAATTTGTTTGAGTTCCTGGCAATACATCTGTCTTTCAAGGATTGTCTCCCTTTCCTTTACAGACATTCTGTCCAGGTCTTGACAGACAACTTGACTGCAATGTGGTACATTAACAAGCAAGGGACAGTGGTATTGTTTCTTCTCTGCAGAGTAGTTCTATGACTCTGGTCTTGGGCTCAGGACCACAAGATTTGTACAGAAACAAATCATCTATCTGGAGTGTAAACTGTCTCAATCTGCGTCATCTAGCCAATCACATGTGGCGTCTCCATCCAGAAGTAGTACTAAACATCTTCCGCCTATGGGCCATTCCTCAGATAGGCCTGTTTGCCACTCAGAACAGTGTACACTGTCCAACATTCTGCACTCTCCAGGGTCCAATGCAGGGAGAATTGAGTGACGCATTTCATGTGAGTTGTAACTCTCAGCTTCTTTATGCATTTCCTCCCATACTGTAAGAGTCACCAGATCCTCGGGGTCTGTGCACGTTCCCAACACGTCCACCACTAAACAGCTCCAAGACTCTGATAGATAAATCACAGAGACTGAGAGAGTTCAAGAGGGGAAGAGGGGATTAGGAAGGGAGAAACTGGGAAGGAGACCTGTAGTAAGAAAAAGGTTAGAACACACGATATGAAAATTATATCTCCTGAAATAAATACTAGACTATGATTCTAAGCCTAGTCACTCTGAAAACATGAACAATCTAAGAGTTAAGTTTAAAATGATTAAGTTTCAAGATGGCCGGATACCTGTAGGGGAATCAAGATGAATTAAATGAAAACTTTCTTATTCAAGTACTTTCCTTTACATGAGAATCAGAAAAACATTCTGACTAAATTTTAAACCAGTCATATAAATCCTGTTTTGAGAATGTATACTAGGACCATACAATATTACATCTAGAAACTCTGGCCTTCTGTGTACTCTTAAAATGTTTCAACACAAATTGTGCATATTGCATATATATATATATATATATATATATATATATATATATACATATATATATATATATATATATATATATATATATAGTAAACACCATAAAGGATTGTGCACCATGAATAACACAATATGGATTCAGGAAACAAATCACATAACTTGTCAACTCGAATATTACATAATAAATATCTTAGAATAGTGGCATACAATAAACAACATGAAATAAACTCGAGGAGAGAATCGTGAGTTTTGCCGATTCGAGTGTCAACATGTAAAATACCAAGAAATGGTAACACACAATGAATATCAAGGTCAAATCATCATTAATTGAATTGCGCGTCTTGCCGATTCGTAAAACACGATGTAAATGTCAAGAAATAACAGCTCACAATAAATAAAAAGATCAAAGTACAATAAAAGGAATCGCGCTTCTTTTGCGGATACTTAAGCCACCATGTAAATGTCAAGAAATGGTAGCGCGCAATGAACAACAAAGTTAAATCCTCATGAAACGAGTTTTTGCATCTTGTCAATTCGTAAAACATCATGTAAATGTCAAGAAATAGTAGCACGCAATGGACAACAATGTTTAAACACCATAAAACGAATCGCGCATCTTGCAGATTCTTAAGCCACCATGCCAATGTCAAGAAATGGTAGCACGCAATGAATAACAAAGTCAAACCTTTATGAAACCAATCGCGCATCTTGCCTATTTGTAAACTACCATATAAATGTCAAGAAATGGTAGCGCCCAAGTAATCTGTTACTCATTTAAGAATTAAACCAAGAATATGAAAATTCTCAATAACGGTGTCGGGACAGTCCAACCACCGTCTTACCGCCTGGAACAATGATCACCAATGAAGGATGAAGGGCAGAAGACTGGAAAATCCAAATAGGCCGCCAGAACAGGAGCTCAGGAAGAAGGTGCTGCTCTGCACTGGGACCTCTGAATAGTGAGAACTGGGAGTTGGGCTGGCTCTCTTTTATAGAGTCTTGGCCCAGCCCAGAACCACGCCCAGGCATGTTGCAGGGAAAGTCTCTGGAAGGCCCTGGAAAGGGGCCACACCCTAACACACACTGAAAACCTGCAGCAATATATTGCAAAGGAACAGTATTTGTAAGCATATTAAAAATAAGTTTTCAGGATTGAACTCTGCAATGCAAAAGGTTAAACCACAACATATCCGCACAATGCATAAATTACTTTGGGGGTCATTCTGACTCCCGCCGGCCGCGGTAACCGCAGGGCCGGCGGGAGCCGCCAGAATACCGCTGCGCGGTCAGAAGACCGCCGCGGTTATTCTGGGTTTCCCGCTGGGCTGGCGGGCGACTGCCAGAAGGCCGCCCGCCAGCCCAGCGGGAAACACCCTTCCATGAGGATGCCGGCTCCGAATGGAGCCGGCGGAGTGGAAGGGGTGCGACGGGTGCAGTTGCACCCGTCGCGATTTTCAGTGTCTGCATGGCAGACACTGAAAATCTTTGTGGGGCACTGTTAGGGGGCCCCTGCAGTGCCCATGCCATTGGAATGGGCACTGCAGGGGCCCCCAGGGGCCCCACGACACCCCATACCGCCATCCTGTTCCTGGCGGCCGAAACCGCCAGGAACAGGATGGAGGTATGGGGGTCGGAATCCCCATGGCGGCACAGCAAGCTGCGCCGCCATGGAGAATTCCCCAGGGCAGCGGAAAACCGGCGGTACACCGCCGGTTTTCCGTCACTGACCGCGGCTGTACCGCCGCGGTCAGAATGCCCATGGGAGCACCGCCAGCCTGTTGGCGGTGCTCCCGCGGTCCCCAACCCTGGCGGTCTCGGACCGCCAGGGTTGGAATGACCGCCTTTGTTTTGAGAGTGCTGGGCTTTTGCATTTTTGTCACCAATAGAGCGCATACTGCTCTGGTGTTGACAGTACTCCCCTCTCCCAGACGCGCTCTAGGGCCTGGTTTGCTTGGATTAAGACAATGAAAGCGTCTCACAAGTACTGGAGCATGAACATCAGATGCGGAAACCCATGAGTTACTTTCAGGACCATAACCTTTCCATGAGATTAAGTACCATAGATTACGCCCTCTCAGTTTAGAATCCAACACTTTCTTGACTTTGTATTCTTCTTCCCCTTGTAATAGAACAGGAGATGGATGATGGTGGACCTTTTGGACTGCCTTTTTCAAGAGGGAAATGTGGAAACACTGGATGAATCCGTAAGGATCTGGGCAATTGTAGTTTATAGGTCACCGGATTGATTTGCTGAAGGACAGTATAAGGACCTATGAATTTAGGGTTAAACATGTGCTTCTTCTTGAAGTCTATATGTTTTGTGGAAAGCCACACTTTGTCACCTGGTTGATATTGCGGTCCCTCACAATGTTTCTTGTCATAATGCCTTTTATATTTTTGTTTGGCTTTTTCTAAATGCTGTTGAATCAGTTTCTGGGTTTGATGTAAATGCTGAATTTTTTCTGACACAGCTGGAGTAAGAGAACTTTCTTGAGGAATTGTGATGGGCAAGGTGTCAGGATGATAGCCAAATAAACCAAAAAAGGTTGTAATGCCAATAGAAGTGTGGAATGAGTTATTGTAAGCTAACTCAGCTAACCAGAGCATGGATGTCCAAGAATGAAGTGCCTTTTCAGCGTAGACACGTAGGTATTGTTTCAAAGTCTGATTTAGTCTCTCCGTTTGACCATCTGTTTGAGGATGGTGACTAGTAGATAACGTAGATGTCACTTGGAGTGTTTTACACCATGTCTTCCAGAAATTGGAGGAAAATTGTGACCCCCGATTGGAGAGGATAACCTTTGGCAGTCCATGATAACGAACCACTCTGTTCAGTAAAATAGTTGCCAATTCATTAGAAGTGGGCAATTTTTTTACAGGCGATGAAATGTCCATATTTCATGAGACTATCTACTACCACCAGAATTACTTAATGCTGTTGAACCACTAACAGACCGATAATAAAGACTAAAGAAATGTGCTCCCATGGATGACTTGGGGTTGGAAGTGGATGTAACAACCCTTTTGGTTTTGAATGACTTGTTTTAATGCGAGCACAAACTTCACAGTTGTTTACCATTGCTTTTACATCTTTTGTTATGGTAGGCCACCAAAAATAGTGTTGGATCAGTTCAAGAGTTTTAGGAGTACCTGGGTGAACTGCCGTAGGTATAACATGCAACCAATGAAACACTATCTTGCGAACAAACTAGCGTCATAAAAGGGTAAACCTTGCTTGATTTACCTTTTGGGATCTGCTTGGGCCCATGTTTGCCATTTTTCAACAGTGAAAGAGTTGCGAATTTCTTCAAAGAAATCTTCAGTTTTTATGATACATAGAACCTTGTCAGGAGCAATGATAGCTCTGGACTTGAAATGGAGGCAACGTGGTAGACTCTTGACGGGACAAGGCGTCAGCCTTGGGATTATCTTTACCAGGCCGGAAGGTTACTAAAAAATCAAATTTGGCAAAAAAAAGCATCCAGCGTAATTGCCGAGGGGTCAAAAGTCTGGCGGAACTCATGAATTGAAGATTACGATGATCAGTATATACTGTGACAGTGTATTTAGCACCAAACAAATGATGTCTCCATTCTTTAAAGGCGTCACGAATCGCCAGAAGCTCTTTTTCAGCAATGACATAGTTCTGTTCGGCTTCGTTCAACTTCCGAGACATATAATCTACAGGATGAAGTTGACCAGTGTCTTTATTTCGTTGTGATAAGACGGCTCCTATTGCTACATCTGAAGCATCAGCTTCCACTATGAAAGGTTGATTCGCATCAGGATGAGTCGAGACTGGGGCAGTGGAGAAAGCTTCCTTCAAAGTTGAGAAGGCTTGATCAGCTTCTGGGGACCATACTAACTTTTCTTTCTTTCTTAGTAGCTTAGTGATTGGAGCCACTGTTCGGGAGAAATGATTTATGAACCTCCGGTAAAAATGTGCAAACCCCAGGAAACATTGTACATCACGAACAGTCTTTGGGGTGGGCCAATCAGATACGGCTTTTACTTTCTTTTTCTGCCATCACCATACCTTGAGGGGTAAGAATAACCCCTAAAAACTCAACTGTGGTAACATGAAACTCACACTTGGTTAGTTTGCAATATAAATGGTGTTTTCGAAGGGCTGCAAGAATTTTTTTGACATGTTGGACATGTTTGTTTTCATTGTCAGAGTAGATCAAAATGTCATTGATGTAGATTATGGCAAATATGTTGAGGTACTCTCTAAGAACGTCATTCAAGAAAAATTGAAATGCTGCTGGAGCATTACACAGACCAAAAGGCATGACGGTGTATTCAAAAAGGCCATATCTTGTCTTGAACGCTGTTTTCCATTCGTCACCCTCTCTCATTCTGACCAAATGATAAGCACCTCGAAGGTCAAGCTTCGTGTAGATTTTTGCTTTCTTTACTTGTTCCAATAAGACCGGAATTAGGGGCAAAGGATATTTATTCTTGATGGTGACTTTGTTCAAACCCCTATAGTCGATGCAAGTTCGAAGTTCTCCATTAGCTTTTGAAACAAAAAACAAAGGCGAAGCTGCAGGAGACTTAGAGGGGCAAAAATTGATCTAGGTATTTTCGTAAATGTGGATTTTCATGTTCTGACAGGACATATACACGACAGTTGGGAAGTATTGTACCTGGGGCAAGATCAATTTGACAGTCATAAGATCTATGAGGAGGTAGAGTCTCTGCTCCTTTCTCATCAAATACATCTTTGTAAGATGAATACTGTTTGGGCAGCTGAATTTCTTTCTCCGCGGCAGTAGCTATGTACCAGTTGCAAACTTTTGGTACTTGAATCTTTTGGAGACATTGTTTGTTACATAGCGCAGATGAGAACACGATTTTTCGTTCTGCCCAATTGATCTCTGGATTGTGATGAGTTAACCATGGCAAGCCGAGGATAATCCCATAATGGGGAGCATCGATCACGTCAAGTATGATCTTCTCTTTATGTTTCTTTCTTTGATTCTTATCTTCCAAATCATCGACAAGGGGATAGTCTGAAGAATTACCGGGCCTCCAGTCAAGAGTTTTCCATCGACTGCCTGGATGATTTCTGGGGTCTTCTTTTCAATACATGGGATCCCCCATGCACAAACCAATTGAACATCAACAAAGTTCCCAGTAGCCCCAGAATCGACTAGAGCTTTTTTTAAATAGATCTTTTTCTTGACCTGAACTCTTATTTCCAGTTTAAGATGTCTAGATTGTGAAGGGTCCACGGTGACACCCAAGAGCAACCCTTCTCTGCATCTTGGGTGTTTTAGTTTTCCAACTCGACTGGTGCATTGACTGCGACCTTCTCAACTGGACCTTGCTTGTTCTTTGGTTTGATTGGACAATCTTTGGCAAAATGACCTTTTCGCCCACAATAAAGACATTGTCCATTTTTTCTGCGTAGGTCCTTTTCATCTTTGGTCAAAGGTCTTCTGAGGGTTCCAATTTCCATCGGTTCCGGCGTTCTTTCTTTCGGAGTTCTTGAGTCTCTGTTATCATGAATATTTTTCAATCTTTTTGCACGTTCCTTTACGTTCTGCTAAACGATGATCAATTCTCGAGACAAGATTTATTAATTCTTGACAGTCTGTAGGTTGTGGATCGATTTGCGCTAAGATATCTTTTAGTTCCTCGTTGAGTCCCTTGTAAAACAAGACAGCTTGTTTTTCTTCAGGCCAGGATGTCTCAGCAACCAGCCAGTTAAAGTTGGCTTAATATGACACTAGGGGGGTCATTACAACATTGGCGGTAAAAGCCGCTTACCGCCGTGCAGAAGACCGCCAATACACCGCAGCGGAAATCCGCCACAGCTATTATGACCCACATCTCGGAATCCGCCGAAATGCAGACACCCACACAAGTCCACCACACCAAAGGTCAGTGATAAACTGGTGAAAACAAATCCTCCACCGTCACGCCAACAGAAACACGCCCATGCTATCACGACCCACGAATCCACGCGGCGCTCTTTCAACCGCGGTATTCCATTGGCGGTACACACCGCCGCGCTCAAAATACACACACATCTCCAAAACACCGCCACATTGGACAATTTGAAATACACACACCTGATACACATACAAACGCCACTCCCACACACCCAACACTATATAAAACACACACCCAGATCACCCACAAACCCCTACGACCAAAAATTATTGACGAAGGCCAGAGAGAGAGCACAGCATAGACAACCCCACCACACAGAGGCACACAACACCATCACCCACACAACATCCACGCACAAAACACCCCACACCACTACACATCACCACACTCATCACCACATACACCACCCCACACATCACCTACACCACCCCATGGCACGGCAAAGACACTCCAGGTTCTCCTATGAGGAGCTCAGGGTCATGGTGGAGGAAATCGTACGGGTAGAGCCACAGCTATTTGGATCACAGGTGCAGCACACCTCCATAGCTAGGAAGATGGAACAATGGCGAAGAATAGTTGACAGGGTCAATGCAGTGGGACAGCACCCAAGAAATCGAGAGGACATCAGGAAGAGGTGGAACGACCTACGGGGAAGGTGCGTTCCGTGGTCTCCAGGCACAACATCGCGGTACAGCGGACTGGCGGCGGACCGCACCTCCTCCCCCACAACTAACAACATGCGAGGAGCAGGTCTTGACCATCATGCATCCTGAGGGCCTCGGAGGAGTCGGTGGAGGAATGGACACTGGTAAGTCAAATCTTAACTATCATACCTGCATGCTATCAAACACCCCCACCCTCACCCCCTCCCCTATCACTCCAACTCCTCACTAATGTACTAATAACACAAACCACCCATCCCAACACCAAGCCCTGCATGACACAACAAAGCATGGACACCCCTCACTAAAGCATGCCGACAGCACATACCCATAACACCCCCCAACCATCACCACACAAGCCCCCACACAGGAATGCTAGCACTGGGTTACACGCTCACCCACCCATTGCACACCATGACACACACAGATGCAATAATCATGCTTTTATACCCCTGTAGGACCACTACCCAACGTCACCAGATAGGAGGGTCCAGACATCTCTACCCCACCCACAGAAGAAGCCCACAGTGATGACAGCAGCTCTGGCCAACTGGATCCAGATGACCAGCCCGGACCATCGTGGGCCTCGGGACAGTCGGTTCCCCTCGCACAGGCACAGCCCAACACTGACCTTCCACCCTCTGGAAATGCCAGCACAGCACCCACCCAGCGGGCCCATACCTCCGTCCCCAGGACACGTCAATCAGCTGTGTGTCCACCACTACAGGGAACCCAGGATAACCCACCACCCCAACAACAACAGGGACCTGGGGCAGTGGTAGTGGGCACACGGTCCAGGGGACGGAGGCCCAGGAACACAGGGGAACTGAGAGGGCTGCTGTGCGACAGGGGGCGGACAGGCCTAGGGAACCCACTCTCCACGAGGCCCTCTCCTCCATCATGGGAGCATACCACCACTCCCAGGAGATGATGGCTACGGTCTTCGCCAAGTTTCAGGAGACCCAGCGCATGCAGGAGGAACAGTATTTGGGCTTCAGGGAGGAACTCAGACCCATCAGCTCCGCCCTGGGCACCATCGTAGGGGTGCTGAAGGACATACAGAACACCATGAGGGACACCATGGTACTCCAAGGGGCCCCTGACATTAGCATGGACGAAGAACTGACCACCACCTCCGCCGGCGCTAGTGGACATGACGCCCCGCCACAGGACCACCACACCAACACCCCACCCCCTGCAGACGGAGAACCACCCCGCAAGCTGTCCCTGAGATCCAGGAACAGGACAGAGCACGATGCCAAGACCCCCACCAAGAAATGAGACCACCCTGATTGTCAAACCCTGTCCATATTGGAACTGCCCCAGCTCCACTTCCTATGCCCATATGGGCAGTGCACCTGTGAGACTAATAGACTGGACTCTGCCATGGACATACCTCCACCATCACCCATCACCATTTTACCACCCCCTCCAATAATTAGCACTTCAATAAACACCCTTGAAGCACAAAACAATCTGGAGTCAGTCTGTGATTTTGAAAATGTGTATTAGCAATGACAGTGACAAAATGCGTTCTCAAATGTAATGTCAACATACCTATGTCACACCTCTCAAGTCCATGAAGGATTCAAGCAGATGACACACGTTGGTAACCACACCTGTGAAACCGTAATGGATATGTACAACTCAGTTACCAAATACTGCTTGAAATAGACAGACAGGATAAAGGTAGAAGTGTGAGAGTACTTGTAGTAGGCAGGAATGTGTTCTCACCTGTGTGTCACTGGAAATATTGCTGGATGACTGAGTCACTGTTGTCAATGTCTTCTTCCTCTGCTTCCTCCTCATCACTGTCCACAGGCTCCACAGCTGCCACATCACCGTCATCTGGACCATCCTCCTGCAGAAAAGGCAGCTGGCGTCGCAAAGCAAGATTGTGAAGCATACAGCAGGCGATGATGATCTGGCACACCTTCCTTGGTGAGTAGAATAGGGAACCACCTGTCATATGGAGGCACCTGAACCTGGCCTTCAGAAGGCCGAAGGTCAGTTCGATCACCCTCCTAGTCCGCCCATAGGCCTCATTGTAGCGTTCCTCTGCCCTGGGATTCCTCACTGGGGTCAGTAGCCATGACAGGTTGGGGTAACCAGAGTCCCCTAATAGCCACACCCGGTGCCAATGGAGTTGACCCATCACATAAGGGATGCTGCTATTCCGCAGGATGTAGGCATCATGCACAGAGCCAGGGAACATAGCATTTACCTGGGAGAGGTACTGGTCTGCCAAACATACCATCTGTACATTCATGGAATGATAACTCTTCTGGTTCCTGTACACCTGTTCACTCCTGTGGGGGGGGGGAACAGAGCTACATGGGTCCCATCAATGGCACCTGTGATGTTGGGGATATGTCCAAGGGCATAGAAGTAATCTTTAACAGTAGACAAATCCTCCACCTGAGGGAAAACTATGTAGCTCCTCATGTGTTTCAGCAGGGCAGACAACACTCTGGACAACACGTTGGAAAACATAGGCTGGGACATCCCTGATGCCATGGCCACAGTTGTTTGAAATGAGCCACTTGCAAGGAAATGGAGCACTGACAGCACCTGCACTTGAGGGGGGATTCCTGTGGGATGGCGGATTGCTGACATCAGGTCTGGCTCCCACTGTGTACACAGTTCCTGGATTGTGGCACGGTCAAACCTGTAGGTGATGATTAAATGTCGCTCCTCCATTGTCAACAGGTCCACCAGCGGTCGGTACACCGGAGGATTCCGCCATCTCCTCACATGTCCCAGCTGACGGTGCCTAGGAAGGACAACAGCGACCACAGAGTCAAGCTACTCAGAGGTATGTACCCACAGCTATACAGAACACGAAACATAATACAAAAAGTTGTCTGTAAGTGTGTTGAGTCCAGGCCTAGGTATGTGTGACGCAGTTGAAAATGAAGCCATGTGGTCCCCTGAAATGGCAGTTGCCTGACCTGTAAACTGGGACACTGGGATGTGAGGTAACTGCGCTGGTGTTGTACACCGTCGTGGTAGGCGGTCGAAGACCGCTGCGCAATGTTGCATTGGTTAACATTGGACCCTATGGGTCCCAGGAGCCAATGACGAAGTGCGCCGGCAGTGATGATATGCACCGCCGCGGACGTGACTGCCATTTTCTATCTGTTCAATAACTCGATACCTGATCTTCGACAGGAGAAGACCTATACTGCAAGTGCTGTCTGGAAGAGACAATGGCTTGTGCGTCTGGGGAAAGGGCCCCTGCCTTCACTGCACAGGAGTTAGAGAAGCTTGTGGACGGGGTCCTCCCCCGGTACACACTACTCTACGGTCCTCCAGACCAACAGGTAGGTACATAGGGTGCAAGTTGTATGGGCTATGCCTGGGTGGAGAGGGCTGATTGTAAGAAGGAAAGGGGGCAGAGTTCTGCGAGCATGAAGGACTGTGAATACATGTGCCACATGGCAGGGGCAGGGATGTGGGCCACTCACTTCGACGGTGCAGTTGGTAATGACTTCTCTTCTCCCCCTGTACATGTCATGTAGGTCAGCGCCCACCAGAAGAAGGCTATTTGGCGTGCCATCGCCACGGACGTCCGGACCCTGGGGGTCCACCAGAGATGGAGCACCCACTGCCGTAAAAGATGGGAGGACATTCGCCGCTGGAGCAAGAAGATGGCGGAGGCTCAGCTGGGGATGGCCTCCTAACGTGGGAGGGGTGCCCGTCGCACCATGACCCCCCTGATGTTCCGGATCCTGGCGGTGGCCTACCCTGAGTTGGATGGGCGCTTGAGGGCATCACAGCAGACACAAGGGGGTGAGTACACTCTCATTCAGCAGACTTTGCGCGCAGTGGAGGGGTCTGGGTGGGGGAGGAGGGCTGTGGGTTTCCCTAGGCCAGGGCGAGTTCCGTAGGCTAGGCCCCTCCGTAATGCAGGCCATGTGGCACTCCACCCCACCTCTGTAGAGTGCCAAATACAGGTATACAAGCCCCTGTGTCATCTATGTGTGCTGATGTCCACCATAGCCATGGAGGCCATATCCCAGGAACTGCATCAGTAGAGCCCAATAGCGCGGCGTAGTGCAGGGGGCTGCTGTGTCTGTATTGTCCGCCAACGGTAGCGGTAAGCCATGCACTCAACCTGTCTTTCTTCTGTCGTCCCCCCCCCCCTTTTTGTGCTCTCCCTGTTCTTTTGTGCATCAGCATCATCAGGCGGAGGTACAGTGGCACCGGAGCACGACAGAGCTGCATCCCACATGGCCATGGAGGGCCACACCACGGACTCTGAATACACCAGTGGGACGGAGGGCGAGGGGAGCTTCACGGCGGTCACCGGATCAGCAACCAGCGACACAGACTCGTCCTCCGATGGGAGCTCCCTTGTGGTGGCGGCAAAATCTGTGCCCCCCACTTCTACAGGTACAGCCGCCACCCCCCCTACCAGCACCGCCCTCCCAGCAGCCCCTCAGCCTTCGCCCCGTGGCCGCTCACCCAGGAGGGTGGGCATCACCTTCACTCCAGGCACCTCAGCCCCTGCCACCTCTGCTGCCCTCAGTGAGGAGGCCATTGACCTCCTCAGGTCACTCACTGTTGGGCAGTCTACCATTGTGAATGCCATCCAGGGTGTAGAAATGGAGTTGCAACACACTAATGCATTCCTGGAGGGCATTCATTCTGGTCAGGCTGCCCATCATCGAACCCTGCAATCTCTGGCCTCAGCACTGATGGCAGCCATTGTCCCTGTCTCTAGACTCACCCCTCCAACTTCTTCCACCCAGACCCAATCCCCTGTACCCCTGCCTATCCCAAGCACACCATCAGACCAGCCTGCACACATGTCAACACACAAGGGAAGCTCAGGCAAACATAGGCACCACACATCCCACAGGCACTCACACAAGCATCACCCACATACAGACACAGCAGCATCCACTGCCTCCACTGTGTCCCCCTCCTCCTCGTCTCCCTCCTCCCTCCCAGTGTCGTCTACACTCTCACCTGCATGCACTACCACTACAGCCACTAGGACCCGCACCAGCACACCCACCACCACACCCAGCTCACCTGCACTCACCACCCCCACTACCATTTACACGTCCCCTGTGTCCTCTCCCAGTGTGTATGTGACGCCCCCTCCCAAAGTACACAAACGTGGGCACACACACACCCAACATCCATCCACCTCACGACAGCCTCCAGAACATGCACCTGCACCCAAATCATCAAAAGTTACACCTCCTACAACCACCTCCTCTTCCTCCAGCTACCCGTCCCAGTGTTCGTCAGAAACTTTTCCTGAGCAATGTTGACCTCTTTCCCACCACCCCCCCTCCAATTCATAGGTCCCGCACTAGCACCTCAGCCAAAAAATCTCTGGTACCAGTGGTGCCTGTTAGAGGTATGTGGAGTGCACCGGGCACCAGGGCAGCCAGTGTGACACGGAGCCAAAGCACAGCCAATCCCCCGTGAAGCACCAGAAGTTGGACAGTGCCCGACGGGATAGGGGGAAGAATCCAGCCGGCAAAGCCGCTCACAAGGGTCACGGGGGAGTGTCAAGTCAGCTGTGACTCCTCCCAAGGTGGGGAAGGGGCAGAAGAAAGCGGCAAAGTCTGGGAAGAGCAGCACGGCGGAGAAGGCCGCCATCATCCCTGCTGCCCAGGAAGCCACCGCCAGCCGATCGTCACTGATCAGGAGACCACCGCCAGAGTCAGTGCCCAGGAGGGCAGTCCCATCGTCACTGGTCAGGAGACCACCTCCAGAGTCAGTGCCCAGGAGGGCAGTCCCATCGTCACTGGTCAGACCACCGCCAGAGTCAGCGCCCAGGAGGGCAGTCCCATTGGGTCACTGGTCAGGAGACCACCGCCAGAGTCAGTGCCCAGGAGGGCCCCGGCAGCCACAGCCCCGCTGGGCAATGAGGGACCGCCATGGCAAACACCGTTGCACAGGTCAGAGACAGCAAAGTCAAGCACCGCTGAACAGGGCAAGCACCGATGAACAGGGCAAAGACCGCCATGGCAAGCACCGCTGAACAGGGCAAAGACTGCCATGGCAAGCACCGCTGAACAGGGCAAGCACCGCTGAACAGGGCAAAGACCGCCATGGCAAGCACAGCTAGCCCATGTGCGGCAGGGGCAGTGACGGAACTGGGACCGTGACAGGGTGAGTTATGCACTCTGGGCACCAGTCCCCCTCCAGAACCAGTGGAGAACAGCATCCACTACCTCAATCCTTAACAGGATGAAGCACTCTGGGCACCAGTCCCCCTCCAGAACCAGTGGAGAACAGCATCCACTACCTCAATCCTTAACAGGATGAAGCACTCTGGGCACCAGTCCCCCTCCAGAACCAGTGGAGACTGTCATCCATTTGAGAGACTGTGGCTTTGCACTCCCCAGGATTGAACAGTGGGCAAACCACCCACTGTAGAGACTTGAGAGACTGTGGCTTTGCACACCCCAGGATTGAACAGTGGGCAACCCACCCACTGTAGAGACTTGAGAGACTGTGGCTTTGTACTCCCCAGGCTGGTACAGTGGGCAACCCACCCACTGTAGAGACTTGAGACACTGTGGCTTTGCACTCCCCAGGATTGAACAGTGGGCAACCCACCCACTGCAGAGACTTGAGAGACTGTGGCTTTGCACTCCCCAGGATACATCAATGGGCATGGAGCCCCCTTGTGGATCTGGCGTGGTGCTGTCATCCGGCTGAGGTGCCCCCCCTTCCCTTCCCCCTGAGGTGCCTGTTGTATTTCGATCTGATGCCCCAGCAGTGTTCTCTCTGTTTTGCTCAGGTATTGTGTGTGGGCCTCGCCCATGCATTTTGGGCCCAGTGGTCCACGGACATTGAATGGTACACACCTGCACTACTAATCGTGATGTATATTTTGTTGAATGTGTATATATATCTGTATATATTTGGTTACTGTATTTTGATACATTACAATGGTTGCACTCATTTATTTTTGTCTTTGCATTCTTCCGGGGGGTTTTGGGGTTGTTACTGTTATGTTTGGATATGCATTGGTGTGTGTGTTGTAGTGGGTGAGGGTCGGGGTGGGGGTGTTGCGTGTGTGTGTCCCTGACTTTTGCCTCCCCCCTCCCTATGTCGTAGGTGCAGTACTCACCGTTGTCTTTGGCACCGGCGTTGATGATGATCGTACAGAAGCAGGAAGACTATCGCAGGGAGTATTTGGAGTTCCGGCTCCATGGTGCCCTCGTTCCTCGTGGAGTGTGTAGAGGTGAACGTTTTCCCATTGAAATGGCTGTTTCCGCCGTGTTTTTATCCATGGTGAATCCGCCCCGGAAAAGGTGGCGGATTGGTAGGTTGTGATACTGTGGGCGGTACTTTGTCTCCCGCCTGTCTGTTGGCGGTGACCACCGCGCTGCTTGTCTGTACCGCTGTGGCGTTCGGAGTGTTAAAGTGGCTGTCTTTGTTGGCGGTTTCCGCCACGATCATAATTCCCTTTTTTTTTCCACCGGCCTGTTTGAGGTCTTACCACCACTTTAACACCGTCCGCCAGGGTTGTAATGACCCCCTAGGTCTTGATTCCCTTGGCGTAAATCTAATAATTCACGATCTGCTGACTGTATTACAGTTCTACGATCAAAAACTCTCTCAAATTCATGAACAAAATTTCTCCAGTTGTACAACAAGGGACTATTTTTACGCACAAGAGGAATTGCCCAAGTAGCTGCATCCCCAGACAAATATGATACCAAGAAAGCTACTTTGGACTAGGCATCGGGGAAAGTATTTGGTCTGCAGGTGAAGTGTAGTTCCACTTGAACCAGGAAAGATTGTGCTTTCAAAGGGTCACCTGAGAAACATTCTGGGGGAGGTAAAGGAATTGCAGATGGAACATTTACGGAAATCGGATTACTTCCAGAAGCCTGAGAAGAAGTACCTGGCCAAGGCACTCCTGTGGGACTTTGTTCCTTCTTCTCTATCTTATCTTGCAACTGACTTACTCTCTCTGCTAAGCTAGTTATCAATTCTTTGGATGATACCACCTCTGCTTGGAGCTGGGTGATAGCCTTGACTAACTCGTCTAGCGTGGCCATGCTGAGAACATACACAAGCCAGGAGGATAATAATTTGTGGGCTCACTATTCTGTCAGAGTCACCAGATCCTCGGGGTCTGTGCACGTTCCCAACACGTCCACCACTGAACAGCTCCAAGACTCTGATAGATAAATCACAGAGACTGAGAGAGTTCAAGAGGGGAAGAGGGGATTGGGAAGGGAGCAGCTGGGAAGGAGACCTGTAGTAAGAAAAAGGTTAGAACACACAATATGAAAATTATATCTCCTGAAATCAATAGTAGACTATGATTCTAAGCCTAGTCACTCTGAAAACATGAACAATCTAAGAGTTAAGTTTAAAATGATTAAGTTTCAAGATGGCCGGATACCTGTAGGGGAATCAAGATGAATTAAATGAAACTTTCTTATTAAAGTACTTTCCTTTACATGAGAATCAGAAAAACATTCTGACTAAATTTTAAACCAGTCATATAAATCCTGTTTTGAGAATGTATACTAGGACCATACAATATTGCATCTAGAAACTCTGGCCTTCTGTGTACTCTTAAAATGTTTCAACACAAATTGCACATATTGCAGATATATATATATATATATATATATATATATATATATAGTAAACACCATAAAAGGATTGTGCACCATGAATAACACGATATGGATTCAGGAAACAAATCACATAACTTGTCAACTCGAATATTACATAATAAATATATTAGAATAGTGGCATACAATAAACAACATGAAATAAACTTGAGGAGAGAATCGTACATTTTGCCGATTCGAGTGTCTCCATGTAAAATACCAAGAAATGGTAACACGCAATGAATATCAAGGTCAAATCATCATTAATCGAATTGCGAGTCTTGCCGATTCGTAAAACACAATGTAAATGTCAAGAAATAACAGCTCACAATAAATAACAAGATCAAAGTACAATGAAACGAATTGCGCTTCTTTTGACGTTCCTTAAGCCACCATGTAAATGTTAAGAAATGGTAGCGCGCAATGAACAACAAAGTTAAATCCTCATGAAACGAGTTGCGCATCTTGTCAATTCGTAAAACATCATGTAAATGTCAAGAAATAGTAGCGCGCAATGGACAACAATGTTTAAACACCATAAAACGAATCGCGCTTCTTGCTGATTCTTAAGCCACCATGCCAATGTCAAGAAATGATAGCACGCAATGAATAACAAAGTCAAACCTTTATGAAACCAATCGCGCGTCTTGCCTATTTGTAAACTACCATATAAATGTCAAGAAATGGTAGCGCGCAAGTAATCTGTTACTCATTTAAGAATTAAACCAAGAATATGAAAATTCTCAATAACGGTGTCGGGACAGTCCAACCACCGTCTTACCGCCTGGAACAATGATCAGCACTGAAGGATGAAGGGCAGAAGACTGGAAAATCCAAATAGGCCGCCAGAACAAGAGCTCAGGAAGAAGCTGCTGCTCTGCACCGGGACCTCTGAATAGTGAGCACTGGGAGTTGGGCTGGCTCTCTTTTATAGAGTCTTGGCCCAGCCCAGAACCACGCCCAGGCATGTTGCAGGGAAAGTCTCTGGAAGGCCCTGGAAAGGGGCCACACCCTAACACACTCTGAAAACCTGCAGCAATACATTGCAAAGGAACAGTATTTGTAAGCATATTAAAAATAAGTTTTCAGGATTGAACTCTGCAATGCAAAAGGTTAAACCACAACATATCAGCACAATGCATAAATTACTTTGTTTTGAGAGTGCTGGGTTTTTGCATTTTTGTCGCCAATAGAGCGCGTACTGTTCTGGTGTTTACACATACCTTTGATTACTCAGCTATTGAGGAAGATTTGCTGAAACGTGCCCAAATAATCTTTAGAGCCTTGGAGTGGCCGCCAAGGATGATGTCTGTATGCAGACCTCATTTGCCTCTCCTTAGGCCCTCTGCTCCATCCCCCTTAAGGGAAGACCTCTTCTCACATATGCAGGAGCAGGTTCTACACCCCCACCTCCAAAGGCTCCACTTGCATGCTTGGAGATTGAACAGTGCAACCTGAGTTCCTTTTCACTCCCCTCGGAGCGGTGGACAGAAGATACTCCACCAAATCCATTTATGCTAGCTGATGGACTAAATGTGCTAAATTGTGTGGGGGAAATTCTTTAGACTCTCTTAAAACCTATCTATCTGATATTCTTTATTTTGTTCTTTTATTAGCCCGGCAAGGCTGCGGAGTTGCTAAAGTTATAGGTTATCAGCCCTTTATTTTTATTTGTCTGCCCGATCAACCACCGTATGCACCTGTTCCTCATCCTGAATGAAGGGAAGGTTTGGATGGGTTTGTTTTTGTATATTCCTCTTGACATCTGGAGAGGGGTTATAATTCTGTTCTTCCATGTGTTCAGTTTCTGTGATTGCAAAGGTTTTGGTAAAAGAATGGCAGCCAAAATCCTAGTGGCAACACCTTCTCTTTCAAAGAGATACAAAATATATTGTTTTAGCAGAAGAGTCCGAGTCAGTCCAGTAACTGATGGTGTTCTTTAGGCTTTGTAAACATTAGCTATTTTTCATCCTTATGTTTCCGTATCCATACTTCCTTGCATTGATGTCCTGTTTGTTCCATCCTAGTTATGCCCTGATCTACACATACAGTAACTGATCCACAACTATAGTATAGTGTATTCAGCCAGGGGCTCTGGTTCCTTGTCTAATATCACATCAAGCTTTAACCCCTGACTTGTGCTTGTTCCCAGTTTGGATTTTGAATTTGTTGAAGTCAACTATCCATTAGTTACTTTTCTTCTGTAAAGTTGTTTTAGATTGATAAAATGGCAGAACCGCACCCTTCTACCTTCTCTCTTGAGGATGCATTCATGTGTTATCTTAATATGTTGCTGAACCATAGGTGCCTTTAGCCTCTGAAGGGAATGGAAAAGACTGTGTGGATTATGCACTGACTTCCAGCAGGCAAACGTTTCAATCTGAGATGTCATATGTTGCCACCTCGTTCTGCTGGCTGGACACTGTTGTAGGAGAATACCTGGACCAAGTTTGAATACTAGGAAAGGCGTTCATTGAAGGATTCTGCAGGAGCAGTCATCTCCATCGGAAAAATTGTTGCCAAAATAGGAAAAACTTGTTATTTTCAAAATTGAAAACATTTGGAAACAGATGAAACTGGTATGACACATTTGAAACCAGTCTGAAATAGTAAAAAACTGTTTTAAAAAGCAAAATATAGTGGGATCCAGTAAGAAACAGCTGAAGCAAATAAAAACAGTTGACAACAGGAGCAGCCAGTTAATAAGAATAAGTTAAATAGGACTATTGAAAAAGTAGTAGAGCAAGTTAAAAACAGTTGATACAAATGAGAACCAGATGAACACAATAACAGTAGGTGTAATTTGAAACTAGTTTAGATGAGGGAGCACCAGGTCCTGCCAATAAATCAGTTGAAACCATTCAGAACCATTTGGAATGAGCAAGAACCAGTTGCTATTACTAAGAAACCTACCTTGATGGCTGGAATTCCTTGTCTATGTTAAATGGCACGAAACTTGGAAACGAGTCTTATTTCTTTGAGTCAAAGGTAAGACTTATTCTGTTATAGATTGCATTCAAAGGCTCATTTTTACAGTCTGATGATGTGTTCTTTGATTACGATAGCTTGAAAAGAAATTATTTTGTTTGTCAAATTAGGTATTGATTTGTTACCTGCTAGGCACAATTGCTGCATATATGTGTGAATGTATATTTCAGCAGTAGTGAATATTTCCTAGATTCAGATTCCTGAACCGTCACTATAGTTTTTTTTATTAATCTTTTTATTATAGCAATGCTCAGCATACAGTGCATGATTCAGATAGTGCAAAATATAGTCATTACAGCCAAGTAACCTAGCAACCACAACAAATATAACAGTGTGAAATTTCAGAATCACATGGAGCGCTCCAAATTGCGGCTCAGTCAGTGTAATAGCCAGCAACCCCCCTTTCTCCCCACCCCAGGCTCCCCCAACTGCACGCGCCTAGTTAGCATTCTGAGTCTCTCTGTTGACCACCATGTCCATATTTTCTCGAATATTTTTTGGGGCAGCCCCGACTCTGGTAAAAATCCTGCTCAACCTGCTGGAACCAGTCCAGATCTCTCTCCCAGTCAGGGACCCCTGGTGACCCATGCACCCCCACAGTCTTGCAATATTCTGCTTGGCCAACCCGCCGCCACACACAGCCAGATTCTCAGATGTTTGGGCCATGTTTCCTATCCCGTAATGTGTAGTAGTAGCCACCTGGGCTCCAGCGGTGTCTGAAGACCCGTAACCTTGGACATAATTGGTGCTATCTCCCTCCAGTATTTCTGCACCATCGGACATTCCCACAGGATGTGAAAAAAGGATCCCACCATGTCACATCCCCTGGTGCATTGGTCAGATGCACACCTCCCCAGTCGGTGCAGCAGTGGTCTGGAGTAGTATGCCCTATGTAGGATTCTGAGTTGTATTAACCTCAAACTGTCCATTATGATGATCTCCCTGGGGCTCTAAATCGCCTCCATCCAGTCATCATCCTTGATCAGCCCGCTGTTACTCTCCCAGGCAACCCGGAGGTTCTGCAGTGGATCAGGAGAGTTATTGTGTATTTTCTTATAGATCTGAAAGATAGCCTTGGTCATCATGTGTTTCAATAGGAGCCTATCCTCTAGTGGTGCAGACTCTGGAAGTCGCTTCCCCTCAGTGATACGGCATTGCAGTGCATGTCTCAGTTTCAAGTACCAAAAACATTCCGATTTGCCCATGCCATACTCTTTAGCCAAGTCTACAAAAGGTAGGAGCAACTCCCCCCTCTCCAGGTGTCACCCAAATAATCTAATCCAATCAGCCCCCATTGCCTGAATCCTTGTAGTTTCCCACCCTCACGCAGTAGTCTGCTGCTCTAGATAGGTGAATGGCACGTCTGTCTGTCCACCCAAACAAGAAATGTACTTGCCTCCCTCCACGTTCATACTACTGATTGAGTGTGTGGCGTAGTCGGCCCTCTCGCCCATCACCATAAGGATGTGACAGATAGCCCTGTTCTCCCATTGCCTCCCTGTCTACCCGAATCAATGGGTCATCCCAGGCCACAAAAACCCAGTTATTTATTGTGCATAATTGTGCTGCCCAGTAATAGAGGCTTGTATCAGGTACCGCCAGCCCACCTTTGAATACTCCGCGTTGGAGCTTGGATAGAAAAATACAGGAACTAGCCCCATTCCGCAAGAGGCGGTGCAGTTCACCATTAATTTCCTTGAACAGTTTGTGTGCCACCTGATATGGAGTATTCTGTAAGACATACAATAGGTGTGGGCGAGCCATCATCCTAAATAGAACTGCCCTCCCCACTAAGGATACTGGGAGTCCCCACCAGTGTGCCACATCCCTACGGATGTGCTCCAACTGATGAAGCAGATTCTGCCCCATAAAACCATCAACTGAGCGTGTGATGTGTAGACCCAAATATTAAAATTAAAATCCCCCGCCTGCCCTCCGGGCCCCGCAACATGTGGGGACCGCAGAGATTTCCCCGCTAGGGGGAAGACGAGGGACTTATCCCAGTTGATTTTGGTATCCTGAATAAGGTCCAAAGATCTGAAGCAACCTATTTACCGTGGTGCGTGGTCTGGTGGGATACAGTAAATAGATAGAAATATGCTCCTCCCATCCCCCCTCCTGTAATTCCTGTCACTAGAGGGTCCTGTCATATTCAGGCCTCTAGTGGCTCCAGTGCATGGGCAAAAAGCATTTGGGAGAGGGAGCAGCTCTGCCTTGTTACCTTTTGCAGGGCAAATGGACAGGAAGTTCCCCAGTTTACCCACACTTGTGCCCTTGGAGCCTGGTATAAGAGCTTAGTCCAGGTACAAAAGGAGGGACTGAACCCCATCCTGGCGAGAGCAGCGTATAGGTATGACCATTCAATACTGTTAAATGCCATTCAGCCTCCAGTGACATCAAAACTGCATCCTCATGGCCAGGTGCATTTGTCATATGCATGACCCCGTACAACTGTCTCAGATTAAGCCTCATATTTCTGTGAGGCATGAATCCAGATTGCTCTGGATGGATCATGGTCATAATAACTTTTTTAAGTCTGTTGGCCAAGAACTTTGCCAATACCCTGGTCTACGCATTTAGGAGGGAAATGGGCTGGTATGAACTACAAGCGTCTGAACTCCTATCCTTTGTTGGTATCACCACAATTGTGGCCGTTCTTTTGTCCACCGGGAGAATCCCCATCCTCCACGCTTCCCTGAACATACTTAACATGTTCCCTGCCACGTCCTTAACCACACATTTATATAATTCGGCGGGCAATCCGTTGGTGACAGTCGGGTCCTGTTCTAGGTCAGGCCTGACATCCCCAGAGAGAACCCGAGCGGTAACTTTTATAGCTGTTCATGGTACGTGGCAAAAACGTCTGCTATGGCTTCCCTGGTGGTCTGCATTTCTTATTGTCATGACCCAATTCCTCCTCATCCCTTCTTTCCAGCCAAGCTATAAGTTTATTCGCCGTGTCTCCTTGTCTCCGAGTTGTCCGTGCATACGCCCTGGATTTCTTTTCCGCTAAGTCTCTAAGTTCTTGTTGTCGCAGCTGGAGCGTCTGGCTCTGTTCTGGGCTAGGCTGCCCCCTACCCAGTACTTCAGCTTCTAAAATGGAAATTTCTGTTTCTAGTGCTGTGCATTACAGAATATGCTCTTCCCTTATGCCACTAATCAAGGCCAGTGCATGGCCACTCAGGACCGCCTTGCAGGCTACCCACAAAATACATTGAGAGGCAACCGTTCCTTCATTTTTTCTGAAGCATTAGGTCATCTGTTCCTACATCTTGTCTTGGAACGATCGATCTTTGAAGTACCTGGGGTCTATCCTGTGCGGTAGCATCTGCCCCAATCCAGGGCCCGTCAGTGTGTCCGCCGCTGGGTAATGATCCGATATGCGCTGTGGCAAGTAGTCTGCCCCATGAAACTGTCCCGGCCTGTGTAGACTGAGTGAATATGTAGTCCAAGCGGGAATAACTATTATGTGCATGTGAAAAATAGGTATCCTGTTAATCCGTCATGTGATGTTCATGCCACAAGTCTACTAGGCCCAGAGCGTCCAAAAACATTTTGAGTGGGCCCACCTCAGTTCCCCCCTGGTTCCAGAAAGCCTGTCCCTCAGGGTCCAATGCTTCATTCATATCCCCACCCAAGGCAAGCATTCCAGTAGGAAACGCGAGCAAGACCTCGGCAATCGCTTGAAAGGTTTCCGAGTTGTAGGAAGCTGCTGTGGTGTGTGGCGAGCATCTATGGTATTATCACCTTATACCAGGTCAAGGTATCCCGTATTAGTGAGGTGTAGACAGTGTCCAGGAAGTCAGGGCTCTCTAGAGGTACCTTTGGATGAGCAGCCAAGACTTATCTAGGAGACATGCAAAGTTTATGCGATACCACTACAGCAATACAGCTCTTAAACACAGTGTTACAAAAATAAAGGTACTTTATTATGATAATACAATTACTAAAATACTGTATAGGCAATACTCTACTAGGAGGTGAGTAAACACACTAATATATACACACACATTAGAAGTCAGGAATTAGCATAGAAAGTAATAGCACGCAGTAGAATAATAGAAAATAATGAAGACCCTAGGGGGAGACCAAACCATAAACTAATTAAGTGGAATGCGAAAGACAGTTCCCCACCCAAGGAAGTGGAATCTGTAGAGGGCAGCTGGAGGTATTAGGAACCCTAAAAGGTAAGTACCAGAGTTCCCCCCCCAGCGACCAGGAGAGAAGAGGTGAGTACCTGGTTCACCCCAAACCCACAGGTAAGCTTTTGAAAAGGACTATGCAAAACCCAAGCAAGAATGGAAAAACCCAAAGATGGATCCTGACAGAAGAGGACCTGCAAAAAAAGGGACCAAGTCCAGTTTGAGTGTCTGGTTGGGGCAGGAGCCACTACCCACCCTTCTGGAGATGCAGGACCAGGTCAACTGTGAAGACAAGGAGTCAGCTGTGCAGCACTGGAGCAGGAGAAGAGTTCCAGAAGTGATGAAGGTGATGTCCCACGCCGGAAAAAGAGTTGCAGTTGGTCAGTGGTGTTGGAAAACCACCAACAAGCCTTGGCAAAGGCAAAAGTTGCAGATGAAGGGTCGCAGAGCTGGCGGGGACTAGCATGGTCGAGGGGGACACAACCCAGGGAGGGGAGTCCTTGGTGACCCTCCGCAGTGAGTAGACTCAGAAGACGAGGATGCAGACCCCACATGCAACTTACAGGCAGCAGGCACAGGAGTTGCAGTGAGGCCCAAGCAGCACACCTGCAGAGGAGTCCCACACCGCTGGACCAGCAGGGGACTGTGCTTTGCAGGGAAGACTACTGGAGGCCCGAGCTACCCAGAACCTGAAGATCCCTTGTAGGAGGAACAAACAAGACTTGGTGGCTGCAAGAGTCGCAGTACACAGCGGTACTGCCCTGCAAGTTGGACACCTAGTAGAGAGGACTTAGGGGACCACTTCAGACCACCACCTGTGTTGCAGGATCCACACAGTTTTGCAGGAGAGAAGATCCATGCAGCTAGACGTCATTGCAGTTGGTGCCTGCGGATGCAGGAAAGTGACTCCTTCACTCCAAGGGAGATTCCTTCTTGCTTCTTGTGCAGGCTGAAGAGGACTCACAACCAGGGAAATGTTGCAGTTGCTGGGACTAGCCAGAGAAACAATGTTGCAGAGGGGAGTCGTCGTTGGAGTTGCAGATTGTCGGTTCCTGGAGGGTTCATTTGCAGTTCCGGTGGCCAGAAGATGAAGTAAACTATGCAGTAGAGTCCTGCTGGAACCTTGCACGTTGAATCTGAAGCCCCACTCTGGAGGGATAAATAGCTCAGGAAGGGGAATTGGTCACCTATGAGGAAGGGGCTGTGATGTCACCTGCCTGACCTGACCACTAGGATGCTCCCAAGGGCCTCTCCCCTTTCCCTTGTCCAGTTTTGTGCCAGTATCTTACCTACCACAGAGGGCCACCCAAGAAAACCCACAGGGGTCTGGGTAAAAGCTTATCACAAAACAACATGAACCCCCTTGGATCCAATTATAATCACATACAACCCACCCCTCACACCAAACCATGCAGCATTAACCTTTACTGATTCCGGAGAACATCCTTTATTACATATACAAAATATATTCTTTCTTCATATATATACAAAATATACAATCCCCCATAATATCAAAAAAAGAAGGACAGAATAGAGTGCAAATAGATCAAGTGCTCGTGATTCAGAGAAAGACAAAAGGTAATCAATTTCCCAATAAACCAATCAAAAAAGTACCCTTAAAAAATATATAACAGCCTGTAGGTTGTTCCTTTTACCACATTGAATCACAATATTATTTCAAAAACGGGATTAGATCCCTGATTAGGTCCTTCTAAGAAATAATCCCAATTCAGGCTAAAGCATCATCATCGACGTTTCGACCCCCTCTCACTCTTGGGCCAACTCCCGGCTCCACAACGGTTCTTCCTCAGGGTTAATCGATAGGGGGCATCCACATTTCTCCATATTACATTAAAACATCCATCTTCACCAATATCACTTGGACCATCCACCAATCATTTTCTTCTTCAATTCAAATCACATCAAAACCTTCCATGTATCACTGTTTCCAATTTGGTTTTATTGCCCTTCAATTGCCAATATTTCTTCTGACTGTCTCTGAGGCTTAGTTCTGCCTTCTAGAACGATGGCAGTTTTGCGCCAGAGCAGGAACCAGGGGTTCGTGGACTGGTGCAAACCAATTAATGCAAGCATACCGGTAGCTTGTGGAGGTTACCCCTCCCAAGCCATTTAACACCTATTTCCAAAGGGAGAGGGTGTTGCCTCCCTCTCCCAAAGGAAATCTTTTGTTCTGCCTTCCTCTGCTTCAGCTGGCTAACATAAGGAGGGCAGAAACCTGTTGGTAGGATGGCAGCAGTGCAGGCTGCCTGAAAAACCCTAGAAGACTGGTAGGAGCAATGCTGGGGGTCCTCAAAGGAGCCCCCAGAGTGCATAGAATCATACAACCAATACTGGCAACAGTAATGGGGTATGATTCCAACATGTTTGATACCAAACATGCCCAGGTTTGGAGTTACCATTATGTAGCTGGACATTGGTAGTGGCCTGTGTCCACTACATGGGTAAAATGGCTTACCCGCATTTAGGAAGTCCAGGAAAATGGAGCTGAAGTTCGTAGGGCCACCTCTGCTCATGCAGAGGTGCCCTCACACACAGGTACTTGCACCCTGCCCTCTGGGCTAGGAGGGCCTGCCATATGGGTGACTTACAGTAACCTGGTGCAGTGACCTGTAGTGAAAGGTTGCATGCACCTTTTCACGCAGGCTGCAATGGCAGGACTGCAGACAACTGTTGCATGAGCTCCCATAGGTGGCATAATACATATTGCAGCCTATAGGGAACCCCTGGTGCTCCAATGCCCTGGGTACCAAATACTAGGGACTTTCAAGGGGGCACCAGTATGCCAATTGAGAGGTGTGCTAGGTCCTAAGCAACCAAATTTAGAGGTAGAGAGCAGAGTCACTGCGATCCTGGTTAGCAGGATCCCAGGGAACACAGTCACAACAGACTGACCGCAGGCAAAAAGTGGGGGTAACCATGCCAAAAAGAGAGTATTTTCCTACACGTGTAGAGCTTTGGGGGAACATAAATGGAGCAGAGGTTGATCGTCTGGCCCTTGAAAGTGCCTGTCTGCGCCACACATCTGACGAGCATGTCTGCCCATGTTGTGTCTCGTGTGTAGGGGACTGCTGACCTAACTAAATTTCCCAAACCCCTGAAGTTGGTGGTAAAGCTGTAATGTGCTAGAAGGGAGTATCCCATTCGGTCTAACGCCCTGTATCTGTTACCCTTTAAATGGGTTTCCTGCAGTAAGACAAAGTTTGGCGAGTGTGTACGGATGTACTGAAGGACTATGGTATGTTTGATCTTGTTACCAAGGCAATTGACATTCTGTGTCATGACCTTCTCCTCGGAGCTGTGTCGGGACATTCTATTGCAATTACTGCTATTGTATCACCTAATCTTGTCCAGAGACAAGCACCTGTCTCCCAGCCCCATCTGACCCAGGAGGACATGACATCCCTGAGCATTTACACGTTAAAAATTTGCTCAACATTTGAACAACAGTTCTTTCCAAACTCCCCCCTCCCTGCTACCTTTCATGGTAGGCATAGGATAGCCCCCCCCCCTAAACTTGCAGAGTGCCTTTCGCCCCAGCTGGACCAGTTAGCTAGTCCAGGATTGGCTGGTGTCGCCAGACAAGTTGACTTGCTTTCCCAAGTACACAATACCCCGTTAGGCACATCACCTTCACACTGCCTCAGCAATCACGCTGGCCCCAATCCAGAGCTATCACTCAATTTGACAACCATAGTCAATTTGTTGTCTCGGATGGAGTCATTACCGTCTTCTGTGGTAGTTCCTGACATGCTCTCCAGAGTATCCCGGTGGTAGTTCCTGACATGCTCTCCAGAGTGTCCAAAGCGCAGCTCCTCTTAGGGTCCCAGGCTTCTGAAGGTGTATTTACCTCCACCAGCACCTGCAGTTGAGCTGGGAAGAGCATCATGTACTTAATGTCTTTGGAACGCAGCATCTTGTTGACCTCACCCAAGCTGCAACATTTTCGCTACACCTGGAACATGAAATCTGGGGAAAAAACGCATTGCTGCATTTTCACATTGTAGGAAGTTGGCTCTGTATATACTATCTCAAAGTAAGAGACAGTGTGCATAGAGTCCAAGGGTTCCCCTTAGAGGTAAGATAGTGGCAAAATTAGATAATTCTAATGCTCTATTTTGTGGTAGTGTGGTCGAGCAGTAGGCTTATCAGAGGGTAGTGTTAAGCATTTGTTGTACACACACAGGCAATAAATGAGGAACACACACACGAAGACTTAACTCCAGGCCAATAGTTTATATATAGAAAAATATATTTTCTTAATTTATTTTTAGAACCACAAGTTCAAGATTTGAAGTCAATACATAAAATGCAAGGTACTCCACACAGGTAAATTAGGAACTTTGAATTAGAGCAATAGCATCCACAGTTTTAGTAAAAATGGCAATAAGCTATTTTAAAAGTGGACACAGCGCAAAAATCAACAGTTCCTAGGGGAGGTAAGTAATGGTTAGTTTATCAGATAAGTAATACACTTACAAGTTTAAGTTCCTGGGCATAGGCAGCCCACCGTTGGGGGTTCAAGGCAACCCCAAAGTTACCACACCAGCAGCACAGGGTCAGTCAAGTGCAGAGGTCAAAGAGGTGCCTAAGAAGAACAGGGGTGGTCCGGTTCCAGTCTGCCAGCAGGTAAGTACCCGTGTCCTCGGAGGGCAGGCCATGGGGGTTTTGTAGAGCACTGGGGGGGACACAAGTAGGCACAAAAAAAACACCCTCAGCGGCACAGGGGCGACCGGGTGCAGTGTGCAAAGCCGGCGTCAGGTTTTGTATAGGAAACAATGGAAGGACCCGGGGGTCACTCTAGCGGTGCAGGCAGGCAGAGGGGGGCTTCTCGGGCCAGCCGTCGACTGGGCTAGGCAGAGGGTCCCTGGTGGTCACTCCTGCACTGAAGTTCTTTCTTTCTGGTCCTGGGGGCTGCTGGTGCAGTGCTTGGTCCAGGCATCTGGTTTCTTGCTACAGGCAGGCGCGGTCAGGGAGAGCCTCTGGATTCTCTCTGCATGCGTCGCTGTAGGGGTCCAGGGGGGTCGTCTCGGGCTACTCACGAGGTCGCAGTCGCTTGGGAGTCCTCCCTGTAGTGTTGGTTCTCTGGAGCTCGAGCCGGGGGCGTCGGGTGCAGAGGGTGAAGTCTCACGCTTCGGCGGGAAGAGTGAGTTCTTTAAAAGTTGTTTAAAAGTTGTTAGAAAGTTGCAAAAATGTTGCTGCAGGTGAACAGTGCAGCTGTTCTCAGGAGTTTCTTGGTCCTTTGGGTTTCAGGGCAGTCCTCTGAGGCTACAGAGGTCACTGGTCCCTGTCGAATGCGTACCTGTTGCAGTTTTCTTCGAGTCAGGAGACAGGCCGGTAGGACCAAAGCAGTTGTTGTCTCCGTCGTCTCTGCAGGGCTTTCAGGTCAGCAGTCCTTCTTCTTGTTTCAGATTGCAGGAATCTGATTTCCTGGGTTCTGGGGTGCCCCTAAATACTAAATTTAGGGGTGTGTTTAGGTCTGGGGGGCAGTAGCCAATGGGTACTGTCCTGGAGGGTGGCTACACCCTCTTTGTGCCTCCTCCTTGAGGGGAGCACATCCCTAATCCTATTGGGGGAATCCTCCAATCTCAAGATGGAGGATTTCTAAAGGTAGGGGTCACCTCAGCTCAGGACACCTTAGGGGCTGTCCTGACTGGTGGGTGACTCCTCCTTGTTTTTCTCATTATCTCCTCCAGCCTTGCCGCCAAAAGTGAGGGCAGTGGCCGGAGGGGTGAGCATCTCCACTAGCTGGGATGCCCTGGGGTGCTGTAACAGAAGGCATGAGCCTTTGATGTTCACCTCCAGGTGTTACAGTTCCTGCAGGGGGAGGTGAGAAGCACCTCCACCCAGTACAGGCTTTGTTCCTGGCCACAGAGTGATAAAGGCACTCTCTCCATGTGGTCAGCAACTCATCTGGTTGAGGCAGGCTGGCAGAAACTGGTCAGCCTAGCACTAGGAGTCAGACTGTTATTCAGGGGGCATCTCTAAGATGCCCTCTGGGTGCATTTTACAATAAATTCCACACTGGCATCAGTGTGCATTTATTGTGCTGAGAAGTTTGATACCAAACTTCCCAGATTTCAGTGCAGCCATTATGGAACTGTGGAGTTTGTGTTTGACAAACTCCCAGACCATATACTTTTTAAGGCTACCCTGCACTTACAATGTCTAAGGTTTTGCTTAGACACTGTAGGGGCATAGTGCTCACACAAATATGCCCTCACCTGTGGTATAGTGCACCCTGCCTTATGGCTGTAAGGACTGTTAGAGGGGTGACTTACCTATGCCACAGGCAGTGTGAGGTTGGCATGGCACTCTGAGGGGAGTGCCATGTTGACTTAGTAATTTTCTCCCCACCAGCGCACACAAGCTGTGAGGCAGTGTGCATGTGCTGAATGAGGGGTCACCAGGGTGGCATAAGACATGCTGCAGCCCTTAGAGTCCTTCCCTGGCATCAGGGCCCTTGGTACCAGGGGTACCATTTACAAGGCACTTATCTGGGTGCCAGGGCTGTGCTAATTGTGGAAGCAGAGGTACAGTTTAACAAAAGAACACTGGTGCTGGGGCCTGGTTAGCAGGGTCCCAGCACACTTTCAATCATAACTGTAATCAGCAAAAGGCAAAAAGTCAGGGGGTAACAATTCCAAGGAGGCATTTCCTTACACAACCCCCCCCCCCCCCCCCAAAACGAAAGAGGATGAGACTAACCTTTCCCAAGAGAATCTTCATTTTCTAAGTGGAAGAACCTGGAAAGGCCATCAGCATTGGCATGGGCAGTCCCAGGTGTCTGTTCCACTACAAAGTCCATTCCCAGTAGGGATATGGACCACCTCAACAGTTTAGGGTTTTCTCCTTTCATTTGCATTAGCCATCTGAGAGGTCTGTGGTCAGTTTGAACTATGAAGTGAGTACCAAAAAGGTATGGTCTCAACTTCTTCAGGGACCAGAACACAGCAAATGCCTCCCTCTCAATGGCACTCCAACGCTGCTCCCTGGGGAGTAACCTCCTGCTAATAAAAGCAACAGGCTGGTCAAGGCCATCATCATTTGTACGGGTCAGGACTGCTCCTATCCCATGTTCAGAGGCATCTGTCTGCACAATGAACTGCTTAGAGTAATTGGGAGCTTTCAAAACTGGTGCTTGCTTCAGGGTGTCAAAGGCCTTTTGACAGTCCATGGTCCAGTTTACTTTCTTGGGCATTTTCATGGAGGTCAGTTCTGTGACGGGTGTCACTATTGATCCATAACCCCTCACAAACCTCCTGTAGTATCCAGTCAAGCAAAGGAATGCCCTGACTTGAGTCTGGGTTTTTGGAGCTACCCAGTCCAGAATAGTCTGGATCTTGGGTTGGAGTGGCTGAACTTGGCCTACACCTACAAGGTGACCCAAGTAAACCCCAGTACCCTGCCCTATCTGACATTTAGATGCCTTGATAGAGAGGCCTGCTGCTTGCAGGGCCTGCAAAACCTTCTTCAGGTGGACCCGGTGATCCTGCCAGTTGGAGCCAAAGACAGCAATATCATCAAGATAAGTTGCACTACAGGACTCTAAGCCAGCAAGGACTTGATTCACCAACCTTTGGAAGGTGGCAGGGGCATTCGTTAAGCCAAAGGGCATCACAGTAAACTGGTAGTGCCCATCAGGTGTAGAGAATGCTGTTTTATCTTTTGCTCCATATGCCATTTTTTTTTTGCCAGTACCCTGCTGTTAAGTCAAAGGTACTCAAGTATTTTGCAGCACCTAATTTATCTATGAGCTAATCTGCCCTTGGAATGGGGTGAGCATCTGTTTTGGTGACAGAGTTAAGCCCTCTGTAGTCCACACAAAACCTCATCTCTCTCTTGCCCTCTTTTGTGTGAGGTTTGGGGATCAAGACCACTGGGCTAGCCCAGGGACTGTCAGAGTGCTCAGTAACTCACAACTCAAGCATCTTGTGGACTTCCACTTTGGACAGACTGACCAAGTTAAGGAAAGCATCAAATACTTTGTTTTTGACAAGCATACTGTCTTGTGTGCCCACATCATGGGTACACAGGTGTGTCTGACCAGGGGTTAAAGAAAAGAGCTCAGCAAACTGCTGGAGGACTTGCCTGCAGTCAGCCTGCTGTTGGCCAGAGAGGGTGTCTGAATAGATCACTCCATCTACTGAGCCATCTTTAGGGTCAGTGGAGAGGAGATCAGGGAGAGGTTCACTCTCAGCTTCCTGGTCCTCATCTGTAACCATTAACATGTTTACATCTGCCCTATCATGAAAGAGTTAGCGGCGGTTCACATAGATCACCCTCTTGGGGGACCTGCTAGTGCCTAGGTCTACCAGGTTGGTGACCTGACTCTTTTTCTCAAGAACTGGGTAAAGGGCACTCCATCTGTCCTGAAGTGCCCTTGGAGCCACAGGCTCCAGAACCCAGACTTTCTGCCCTGGCTGAAACTCAACCATAGCAGCCTTTTGGTCATACCACATCTTCTGGAGCTGTTGGTTGGCCTCAAGGTTTTTGCTTGCTTTTTCCATGTACTCTGCCATCCTTGAACGTAGGCCTAGTACATAGTCCACCACACCTTGTTTAGGCTCATGGAGAGGTCTCTCCCAACCTTCTTTTACAAGTGCTAGTGGTCCCCTAACAGGATGGCCAAACAGAAGTTCAAAGGCGGAAAACCCTACTCCCTTCTGTGGCACCTCTCTGTAGGCAAAAAGCAGGCACGGCAAGAGGACATTCCATCTCCTTTTGAGCTTTTCAGGGAGCCCCATGATCATGCCCTTCAATGTCTTGTTAAATATCTCAACAAGGCCATTGGTTTGTGGATGGTATGGTATGGTGTGGTGAATTTATAAGTCACCTCATACTCATTCCACATATGTTTCAGGTAAGCTGACATGAAGTTGGTACCTCTGTCAGAAACCACCTCCTTAGGAAATCCCACTCTGGTAAAAATACCAATGAGTGCTTTGGCTACTGCAGGGGCAGTAGTGGACCTCAGGGGAATTGCCTCTGGGTACTTAGTAGCATGATCCACTACTGCTAGGATATATTGGTCCCCTGATGCTGTGGGATGTTCAAGTGGACCCACTATATCCACTCGCACTCTTCCAAAGGGGACCCCCCACCACTGGAAGTGGAATGAGGGGGACCTCTGAATGGCCACCTGTCTTACCACTGGCTTGAAAGTTGACACTGGAGGTGCAAAACTCCTTTACCTTCTGGGACATATTGGGCCAGTAGAAATGGTTGACTAATCTCTCCCATGTCTTGGTTTGTCCCAAATGCCCAGCAAAGGGAATGTCATGGGCTAAGGTCAGAATGAACTTCCTAAACTCTTGAGGCACTACCACTCTCCTAGTGGCACCAGGTTTGGGATCTCTTGCCTCAGTGTAAAGGAGTCCATCTTCCCAATAGACCCTGTGAGTTCCAGTGACATTGCCTTTTTCTTGCTCAGCTGCTTGCTGTCTTAGGCCTTCAAGAGAGGGACACGTTTCTTGCCCCTTACACAGCTGTTCCCTTGTGGGTCCCCCTGGGCCCAAGAGCTCAACCTGGTAAGGTCCCAGCTCCATGGACTCAGTTCCCTCAGGGGATAGAACTTCTTCCTGGGAAGAGAGGTTCTGTTTCTTTTGCGGTGTTGAAGCTGGTTCTCCAGTCTTCTTTCCTTTTCTCTTGGAAGGTTGGGCCATTATTTCAGACTCCTACTCTTCTTTTTTACCCAGAGCCCTACACTGTGCCCTTGTCTTGACACACACCAGTTCAGGGATACCCAGCATGGCTGCATGGGTTTTGAGCTCTACCTCAGCCCATGCTGAGGACTCCAGATCATTTCCCAGCAGACCTTCTACTGGGATTGCAGAAGAGACTACCACCTGTTTCAGGCCAGTGAACCCTCCTCATTCTAAAGTTACCATTGTCATGGGATAGACTTTAGTCTGATTGTCAGCGTTTGTGACTGGATATGTCTATCCAACCAGGTACTGTCCTGGGGAAACCAGTTTGTCTGTCACCATAGTGACACTGGCACCTGTATCCCTCAGGGCTTCTGCTCTAGTCCCACTGATTGAGAGCTGCTATTGATGGATTTTTGCATATTAGGTGGCCAGACAGCAAGTGTGGCTCGGTCCACCCCACCCTCAGAGACTAATGTAGCTTCAGTGTAAACCCTGATTTGCTCTGGGCAGACTGTTGATCCCACCTGGAGGCTAGCTATTTCAGTGCTAACTGGAGTAGTACTTGTTGTGGGACTATTCTCGGGACAGGCCTTGTCTCCAGTTTGGTGTCTATGTTGAGTACAGATGCGACACCAGACCTTCTTGGGATCAAAGGTTTACCCATATGCCCATTTGAGGATTGTGAAGAGGCTCTGGGCCCACCCTCCTGAGCAGGTTTTTGGGGCCCTGTAGAAGACTCTTTACTTTTCCCTTGGATGTCTCAACACTCTTCCCCTGGGGAGGCTTTGTGACCCCTTTCTTTTGGTCACCCCCTGTGGAAGTCTTGGTCACCCTAGTCTTGAACCAATGGTCTGCCTTCTTTCCCAATTCTTAGGGAGAAATTGGACCTAGGTCTACCAGATGCTGATGCAGTTTGTCATTGAAACAATTACTTAACAGATGTTCCTTCATAAACAAGTTATACAGCCTATCATAATCATTTACACCACTGCTAGTTATCCAACCATCTAGTGTTTTGACTGAGAAGTCAACAAAATCAACCCAGGTATGGCTCGAGGATTTTTGAGCCCCCCTGAACCTAATCCTGTACTCCTCAGTTGAGAATCCAAAGCCCTCAATCAGGGTAGCCTTCATGAGGTCATAGGATTCTGCATCTTTACCAGAGAATGTGAGGAGTCTATCCCTACACTTTCCAGTGAACATTTCCCAAAGGAGAGCACCCCAGTGAGATCTGTTTACTTTTCTGGTTGCACAAGCCCTCTCAAAAGCTGTGAACCATTTGGTGATGTCATCATCATCTTCATATTTTGTTACAATCCCTTTGGGGATTTTTAGGATGTCAGTTTCTTCTCTGACTCTAGTTGTGTTGCTGCCACCATTGATGGGAGCTAAACCCATCTCTTTTCTTTCCCTCTCTATGGCTAGGAGCTGTCTCTCCAAAGCCAATCTTTTGGCCATCGTGGCTAAAAGGAGGTCATCTTCATTGAGGCTGTCCTCAATGTTTCCAGAGTTACTGATCTCCCCTGTAGAAGAACCAGTCTCTCTGACTATTATTTGTGGAATCAGGGTTTGAGAGACCCTTTTTCCCTAATTAGGACAGTAGGGAGGGAACCGTCGTCCTGGTCACTAATTTCCACCTCTGTAGGATTATCCTCAGAGGGGTGGTCCTTTCAAACTCTGTCAAAAGCTCCTGGAGCTTTACTTTGGTAGCGTTGGACCCAGGCTTTATATTTTGTAGCTTACAGAGAGTCCTTAGCTCTGACATCCCTAGATGCAGGTAAAGGGTGAGGTTGAGTTCCCACCATCTCCTCTGTGCTAGACATAATTTCTCTAAAAGTTGGGATTTCTTGTTAAGAATCTAAAAACTGCTTCTAGAGCTTAAAGCCAAACTTCTACAAACTTTTAAACTCTAAAAGAAATGCTAACAGGGACTTACACAAGGCCCTAGCAGGACTTTTAAAATTATAGATTTTTTTTTTTTAAATTGCAAAAATCAGTTTCTAATGACAATTTTGGGAATTTAGTTGTGTGGTCAGGTATTGGCTGAATAGTCCAGCAAAAGCAAAGTCTTAGACCGCACTGCTGATCCACCAATGTAGGAAGTTGGCTCTGTATATACTATCTCAAAGTAAGAGATAGTGTGGACAGAGTCCAAGGGTTCCCCTTAGAGGTAAGATAGTGGCAAAATTAGATAATCCTAATCCTGTAGTTTGCGGTAGTGTGGTCGAGCAGTAGGCTTATCACAGGGTAGTGTTAAGCATTTGTTGTACACACACAGGCAATAAATGAGGAACATACACTCAAAGACTTAACTCCAGGCCAATAGTTTTTATATAGAAAAATATATTTTCTTAATTTATTTATAGAACCACAAGTTGAAGTAAATACATAAAATACAAGGTACTCCACACAGGTAAATTAGGAACTTTGAATTAGAGCAATGGCATACACAGTTTTAGTTAAAATGGCACTGAGCTATTTTAAAAGTGCAAAAATCAACAGTTCCTGGGGGAGGTAAGTAATTGTTAGTTTATCAGGTAAGTAAGACACTTACAAGTCTAAGTTCCTGGGCATAGGCAGCTCACCGTTGGGGGTTCAAGGCAACCCCAAAGTTACCACACCGGCAGCACAGGGCCGGTCAGGTGCAGAGGTCAAAGAGGTGCCCAAAACACATAGGCACCTATGAAGAACAGGGGTGCTCTGGTTCTAGTCTGCCAGCAGGTAAATACCCGCGCCCTCGGAGGGCAGGCCAGGGGGGGGGGGTTTGTAGAGCACTGGGGGGAACACAAGTAGGCACACACCCTCAGTGACACAGGGGCGGCCGGGTGCAGTGTGCAAAGCAGGTGTCGGGTTTTGTATAGGAAACAATGGAGAGACCCGGGGGTCACTCTAGCGGTACAGGCAGGGCACAGGGGGGCCTCGCGTGCCAGCCACCAACTGTGCTAGGCAGAGGGTCGCCTGGTGGTCACTCCTACACTGAAGTTCGGTTCCTTCTGGTCCTGGGGGCTGCGGGTGCAGTGCTTGGTCCAGGCATTGGGTTTCTTGTTACAGGCAGTTGCGGTCAGGGGTAGCCTATGGATTCTCTCTGCATCCGTTGCTGTGGGGGTCCAGGAGGGGTCGTCTCGGACTACTCACGAGGTCGCAGTCGCCTAGGAGCCCTCCCTGTAGTGTTGGTTCTCTGGAGCTCGAGCCGGGGGCAGAGGGTGCAGAGGGTGAAGTCTCACGCTACAGAAGAGTGAGTTCTTTAAAAGTTGTTAGAAAGTTGCAAAAATGTTGCTGTAGGTGAACAGTGCCGCTGTTCTCGGGAGTTTCTTGGTCCTTCGGGTTCCAGTGCAGTCCTCTGAGGCTTCAGAGGTCGCTGGTCCCTGTCGGATGCGTCGCTGTTGCAGTTTTCTTCGAGTCAGGAGACAGGCCGGTAGGGCTGGGGCCGAAGCAGTTTTCGTCTCCGTCGTCTCTGCAGGGCTTTCAGGTCAGCAGTCCTTCTTCTTGTTTCAGGTTGCAGGAATCTGATTTCCTGGGTTCTGGGGTGCCCCTAAATACTAAATGTAGGGGGGTGTTTAGGTCTGGGGAGCAGTAGCCAATGGCTACTGTCCTGGAGGGTGGCTACACCCTCTTTGTGCCTCCTTCCTGAGGGGATGGGGGGCACATCCCTAATTCTATGGGGGGAATCCTCCAATCTCAAGATGGAGGATTTCAAAAGGCAGGGGTCACCTCAGCTCAGGACACATTAGGGGCTGTCCTGACTGGTGGGTGACTCCTCCTTGTTTTTCTCATTATCTCCTCAAGTCTTGCTGCCAAAAGTGGGGTCAGTGGCCGGAGGGGCGGGCATCTCCACTGACTGGGATGCCCTGGGGTGCTGTAACAAAAGGCATGAGCCTTTGATGCTCCCTGCCAGGTGTTACAGTTCCTGCAGGGGGAGGTGAGAAGCACCTCCACCCAGTAAAGGCTTTGTTCCTGGCTACAGAGTGACAAAGGCACTCTCCCCATGTGGTCAGCAACTCATCTGGTTGAGGCAGGCTGGCAGAAACTGGTCAGCCTAACAGTAGGAGTTGGACTGGTATTCAGGGGGGATCTCTTAGATGCCCTCTGGATGCATTTTACAATACATTCCACACTGGCATCAGTGTGCATTTTTTGTGCTGAGAAGTTTAATACCAAGCTTCCCAGATTTCAGTGTAGCCATTATGGAACTGTGGAGTTTGTGTTCGATAAACTCCCAGACTATATACTCTTTATGGCTACCCTGCACTTACAATGTCTAAGGTTTTGCTTAGACACTGTTGGTGCATAGTGCTCATGCACATATGCCCTCACCTGTGGTATAGTGCACCCTGCCTTAGGGCTGTAAGGTCTGCTAGAGGGGTGACTTACCTATGCCACAGGCAGTGTGAGGTTAGCATGGCATTCTGAGGGTAGTGCCATGTCGACTTAGTCATTTTCTCCCCACCAGCACACACAAGCTGTGAGGCAGTGTGCATGTGCTGAGTGAGCGGTCCCTGAGGGGGGTGGCATAAGACATGCTGCAGCCCTTAGAGACCTTCCCTGGCATCAGGGCCTTTGGTACTAGGGGTACCATTTACAATGGACTTATCTGGGTGCCAGAGCTGTGCCAATTGTGGAAGCAAAGGTACAGTTTAGGGAAAGAACACTGGTGCTGGGGCCTGGTTAGCAGGGTCCCAGCACACTTTCAGTTATAACTGGCATCAACAAGAGGCAAAAAGTCAGGGGCCAACCATGCCAAGGAGGCATTTCCTTACACATATGCAATGTCCCGGTGCGAGCGGGCCACTTGTATGATAGCGTCTCGATCACGACAGTAGAACACTCTCGCAATTATTGTCCTCAGCGGGGCCCCCTGCTTCAGCAGCGGTACAGGTGTCCTGTGCACACATTATATAGAAAAAAGGACTTTAACAGACGCTTCAGGCGGAGGGTATTAACTATAAAGTCCTCCTGGAAAAGGTCTGCATTAGGCCCCCCTGCCCCTTCCGGGATCCCAACCACTCAGAGATTATTCCTTCTCGCCCGTCCCTTCTGGTCTTTGAATCTTGTGGCCATAACCCTTTGTTGATGAGCGAGGCACTGGACCTGCTACTCCAACATCTTGGACTTAGACTGCAGCAGGGTGATATGCGATTCCTCTGATATGACTTTGTCAAACATCTTCTGTAGATCAGCCCACAGCAGGTTGACATCAATGGTTACCACATCTAGTTTGGGCTCTAGGAAGGTTTTCGTGTCCTGAATCTCCGCCATGATGGCTTCCAGTGCTGGCTTCAAAGCCCCGGGTTTTTTTGCCACCTCACCCAGCATCACCACCGACTGCTTGGTCGTAGCATTTTTGTCCATTTTATTGGATTTGATCGGGCCTGTTCTTTAAGGTTTCATCGTCTCACTTATTTCTTGCTGATCTGACAATATCCAATGATTGGCTGAGGGAGTCTCCCAATGCCTTACTAAGTGTCCCGGGCACTGCCCCACCCCGAGAGTTGGGCAGCCAGGGCAGATATGGTATGCCAGCCGCCCACGCCCCTCCCCCCCAAATTTCCAGCATAACCTGCAATCAGGTGGTCACTCAAGTTCCCCCGGGAGCGCTGCCTAGAACTCCTGGCACGTCAGTGTACAGGCAATGTAGTCTCAGAGAAAACAAATGGGGGGCCGACAGCAACAGTCTATGTGGGGGGGGGCTAGCTCCGAGCCGGCACACCACAACCTCCACTCCCCAATGTCTTGCCAGGTGTCCATACATGGGCCCTACGACAACTCAACCCCCAGGGCAAATCCCAGTTACCTCCGCCTCACCTGGGTCGTCTGCTCCACTCTGAGCTGGTTGCTTCTTTCCAAAAAGGCTGGGGTGTGCCTACTCCCGGGCCCTGTGAGCAGGCACCATCATCAGCGCACTACTCACCATCCGTGGGCCGTGGCCTTCTCGCCCGTCCCTCCTGGTCTTTGAATCTTGTGGCCATAAGCCTTTGTTGATGAGCGAGACACTGGACCTGCTACTCCAACATCTTGGACGTAGACTGCAGCAGGGTGATATGCGATTCCTCTGATATGACTTTGTCAAACATCTTCTGTAGATCAGCCCACAGCAGGTTGACATCAATGGTTACCACATCTAGTTTGGGCTCTAGGAAGGTTTTCGTGTCCTGAATCTCCGCCATGATGGCTTCCAGTGCTGGCTTCGAAGCCCCGGGTTTTTTTGCCAACCAGCATCACCACCGACTGTTTGGTCGTAGCATTTTTGTCCATTTTATTGGATTTGATCGGGCCTGTTCTTTAAGGTTTCATCGTCTCACTTATTTCTTGCTGATCTGACAAATATCCAATGATTGGCTGAGGGAGTCTCCCAATGCCTTACTAAGTGTCCCGGGCACTGCCCCACCCCGAGAGTTGGGCAGCCAGGGCAGATATGGTATGCCAGCCGCCCACGCCCCTCCCCCCCCAAATTTCCAGCACAACCTACAATCAGGTGGTCACTCAAGTTCCCCCGGGAGCGCTGACTAGAACTCCTGGCACGTCAGTGTACAGGCAATGTAGTCTCAGAGAAAACAAATGGGGGGCCGACCGCAACAGTCTATGTGGGGGGGGGGGCTAGCTCCGAGCCGGCACACCACAACCTCCACTCCCCAATGTCTTGCCAGGTGTCCATACCTGGGCCCTACGACAACTCAACCCCCCAGGGCAAATCCCAGTTACCTCCGCCTCACCTGGGTCGTCTGCTCCACTCTGAGCTGGTTGCTTCTTTCCAAAAAGGCCGGGGTGTGCCTACTCCCGGGCCCTGTGAGCAGGCACCATCATCAGCGCACCACTCACCATCCGTGGGCCGTGGCCTGCCCCGCCCTCACAGTCTATTCTCTGTCAGCCTTCAGCACTGGCTGCCTCCAGTGGGGCCACTGCCTCCAAATTCAGTCTTGACCTGGTCTCACTGGATCCAGGGACGTTCTGCTCCCCTTCCAGCCAATCTGGGCCTATTACACCATGGCCCTGGACCTCTCTTGCCCTCTGACGCCGTCTCAGAGGAGCCACCCACCTCTCAATGTGACCCTCCACAGGCACATCAGGTGCCCCAAGTCTTCAGGGGGACACCTAGTGCTGGATGTGCACGGGTTAATGTCAGATGGTGGGGCTTATGTTGCGAGCTCGCAGAGCCTGATTAGTGAGCAGTCATCTTGGTAACCGCCAGGCCATGCCCCTCAACCATCCCTACAGTTGAACTGTTCAGTGTTAAATATATGATGGAAAGCTTTAACATGGTCACATTAGTAATTTATTTACATAATTTCAAAAGAAGTATACTTTTTAATCAATCAGAAACAAGCTTGGAAAACACCACTCCTTCAGATTTCTACTTCCGGTTGTGAGTGAAAGGAGTATACTTAGCTCTGTTCAGTTTTACTCAGATAAGTGACTTTTTGGGTCATTTGGGTTATTATTATTTTGAGACATAATTACACACTTCTGTGGATTAAGCAGAAAATGTCTGACATCTACCAAAAAAGGGTGTTTTTTGGCCACATTGAACCTGTTGTAAAAAGAGGCTTCGTTTTGAAGGTGTACATGGGGAAGGAATGTATTGCCTCTTACCCAGCTACAAAGCTAAAGACTACAAGATCATTTGTACATTTTCCACTAAGAGCTTCAAGGACAGGATGTGTAGACCCAAATCCACTTCTGAGGAGATACCTTCAATATCCAAGGAGCTTATGATGACGGCACTCAAGTTTCCAGTCAATTAATTTGATGAAAGATCTAAAAAGCTATGCTAGCAGACCATTATACCCGATTCCTAAATCCTGCAGTCACTGATAAATGAGGATAGGCTTCTAGAGTTTCTTCACCATCTTAGTCAATATGTCAAACTGGCCCTACCACACCAAATGCACCTATGCATCTACTGCTCTGGAACAGCCCATCAGTGTCTCAACCATTGCATTCTTCTGTGGCACTCCAGCCTCTGACATTGGCTCATGACAATGATGGCAAAGCTTACAGAGATTATTTTCAGGAGGAAGGGGATTTTCAGGATGATACTCCATATTACTATGGCCCAGAATGGGATGATTATGTGGCTCCAAAAACATGAGATACTACTCTTCTACCGCAAGACTTTCCTCCTAACGCTTTAGAAGGCTCTGATAACTTGACTGAGAGAACAGCAAAAACAATTGACCTTCCAGTTCCAACGAAACAGATGGATTGTTTTCTTTATGACTTTAAGGAGCCAACAGGTAAAGCAGTTTGAGCAATTCTGATATACAAAACATCTTATCTGATGCTCTTCAAGTAATGAAGCAGCTGCCCCCCGCATCAACAAAAAATTCAACACACCCGAAGCATCACCTGCTTGCTTAATTGATCATCCTTAGGCAGATTCTGGTTTCATACACTCTACTCAGAGATGATCTATAAACCAATAGTCACCATGCTGTGCACCACAAAATACAGAGGGCAGGAGAAGTAATGTCGGGAAGGGATTCAGTATGACAGCAGCAACTTCTATTAGAGTATCTAATGGTCTAACGATCATGAGCTGCGCTTAAAGGCTGATGTGGTGAGATATTGCACCATATTTAGACCCCTTGCCAGATGATGAAAAGTTTGAGGTAAAGGATATTCTCCTGGAAGGGGAGAGAACATCTCCACCAATTATAGATTAACATATCTGTCAGTTACAAGCAGGGATCTTCACAATGGTGAAGAAGGGCGTGATCGGGCCTGTCCCCAACTCCCAGAGAAGTGTAGGTTTCTACTTGAGTTTTTTTCTCCTCAAACAGAAAATAGGCAAATGGAAACCAACCTCAGATCTGCACCAATGAAGCTGATTCTTAAGAAGCAAACATTCCAATTCACCCCAAGCATCGAAAATGTGTTAAAATCAAAGTGGCTGATTGCCACTATCAATTCACAGTAGTCCAGCCTACCTCAAAATAGCCCTAAGACTAAATGCGAAGTGCATGGCCCCTGTTGCTGCACATCTCAGAAAACAGGAATACCAAGTCTTCCCCCATCCCACAGATTGAATTGTCAAAGGACATTTGTTGACAACAACAGACCAGAGTCTGAAGCTCTTTGAAAAATTAGGCATTACATTAAACAGAGACGAATCAAATTTAGCACTCCTAAAAAACATCCAATTTTTAGGAGCATTTCTGTACAGTTAGGCAAGCCCTTCTCATCCAAAGAACAAATATTTCGACTGACCTAGTAAGCACATCAGTTGCAGTATAAAAAAGAAGATCATTGTACAACTTTTCAAGTCTCTTTTAGGGATGGTATTGCCTTGCATTCATTTACCTCCTCCAGACTGCTGCCTGCATATTCAATCTTTCTAGGAGGGCTTGACAGGCAATGGATACAAAGTCACAGTAACAGAGAAAATGAAACAAGCTTTGCCATGGGGGACTAAGCACAAAAATAGAAATGACTGGATTGGGATTCCTCCAACAAAAATCCCAGTTGGTACCAACAATTGATACTTGTCTAGATGCCTGGGGAAGTACAATTGAAAGATTTGGCGGCCAGTGGCACATGGTCAATGGACAAAACATACCTGAATTAACTGCTGCAACAGCAACCCTACAGTACCTTCCTTCCAGGCATCATAGTGTTCAGTTTTAGTACAAACAAGCAATACATCCATGTACAATATAAACAAAGAGAGGAACGGTTTTGTCCCCAATCTGAAGAGGAACAAAATAAATGGGATTAGGCCATTCGAAAGTTCAGCCATCTCCCAGATGTGAACAATTCTTGGGCCAGTACTCACAGCAGAGCATCAAAAGAGTGCCACAAGCAAGAGCTAAACCAAACTCAGTTGGGACCAAATAAATCTGAACCCGTTCGAAACTGATGAAAACCGAATATGCCAGTATCACACCAGTAGGCACACTCTACCGGACCCATGGGGGCTGCAGTTACAGGTAATTATTGTTAGAGAAAAGACATAACTATAACTAACAGAACAACTAAAAATCTCTTGAAGTGGCAAGTTATGGTCTCCGCCTCCAGCCTAAAGCACCCTCTCAGAAGTGGTGTGGGTGCGGGGGAACCCCTAAATTTCTTCACTCCAAAATATGACCTCAGTAATTCACCCATGGATGGATCAATCGGAGACAGTGCTAAATCTCAATACTCAAGATAAGGCACCCCACAGCATATCAAAACAGTCAAGTTAGGTCCCACTCAGTGAGTCAGTTCTAGATCAGGAGTAAAATTTAAAAGATTTATTACAAAAATTCGAAAGGTATGGTACAGAAATCATAAATGTAAAAAGCATGAATTCAGTGCCATGAAGGCTTTCAGAATAGAGTATTACAGAATAATGTGTAAATCAGAGTAATTCTAAGCTCCAAGTGAACAACAAAATCAGTAGAGAAATACACAGCATCCCTAGCAGCATTCAAGAAACTCCGGACTCATCCCCAAAATCAAATGTTTATATACTATTTTATTTTATAGAAGATCATTAGTTCTGCAGATTCATTGTGGTGTGAGCCAAAGAAACACATAGCTAGCAAATCAGAGCACATTTTTTGAAACATCATATTGCCTTAGCATCAGAGCCCTAGCCCACTACATGAATATTGATTCTGCCCAATCAAAGCTAATATCATCCAGAAATGGCAGGACAAAAGTTACATGAACAATAGCAAACTATTAGGAAAATAGGGACAGCGACGTAGTGTAAAAACATTATATGCTGGAAGGTTTCCATCAAGAAAATTAAGAACAATGTCAATATAAATAAACATGACTCTGTGTGACCGCATGCTGCAGAAACAGTACTCTGTATTCATGCAGGAGGAGACATCTGTTTTGGACTAGATGGCATCTGGGCCTCAATTGAGGCCTTAATTGAGGCCTAGTTAATATGAGCAAGGAAACTGTCAGGTGCTAGCCGGCGCCTACAGGGCCGATCGGGAGATTGTAGTCATTAGGGACTACACCTCCCATGAAGCCCAGCGCGGTAGAGATCCCGTAAAAGTCGGCGCACCCTGGAAAGGGTGTGCGTTATTTGTGCTAATGAGGCAGGTCGGAGCCTCAACGAAGTAGGAGCGGACGGCGTTCCCCAGGGGGGAATTCATCGGCGGCCGGAAAAGAGGAATGAGATTCATCAGGGCCCTCTCCTGGAAACTGACTTTTTACCGGCAGAAGGAGTTCCTAGCTGCTCCTCCTTTCGAATTCCAAGTACTAAGAAGGTGGTAAGCGGCAAGCTTGCTACTTGCCGGAGGCTATCGCCTTTCTTTATTTCTGCATTCCTTACGGCCAGGTTGTGGGTGACTGTCATATATTGGAGCACTTTACTTTTTGAGGTACCATAATAAAGGAACGGCGATCTTATGAGACATAATCTTTTTGGCTTTTTGTTGGCGGCAATTCAGAATGAGATTTACTGTTTGCAGGATTCCAAACAGCCGGGACAAATAATTCTTGTCAACCTTCACTGAGATATGAACGAGTTACTTCTTCAAATATACGTGACATTAACGAAAGGCTTAGTGGGTTAACTGAATCATAGGAAGAAGTACAAAATAGATTTTCTTCACCTTATTCTTTCTCCTCATGTTTGTTTCGTTATACGTACTGTAGTATTGTTTAGGAGGAAGGGCGGTGAGACCCTTAGGTGATTATTAGTGGCCGTAGTTGGCTTGGGTCATCCATTGGTGATACTGATGGAACATAGTCAGGCTTTGGACTAGTTCTGCCCTTATGAGTTATGGGCAGGCCAGGTCGTTTTGGTTTTAGTGAGACCTTATGAGAATAGACAGACAATGTGATAATTAACACTGTGTATTTTTCTTTACAGTTATCCCGTCCCTGCTGATCCTTCCCCTTCCTTCCCTCGCTTGATTACTCCAATGCACTGTGGTTTTTTATCAGTGACTTGGTGGTGTCAGGAGGTGGACCTTGTTTGCATCACACCGAGTCTGAGGAGTACCTACACCGTGACAGAATAACGCACCCACGAATAATACTCCTCCTGCTCGGTGTAATGCAAAGATGGCATCTATGGATGATGTATTACAGGCGTTAGTGTTAGTGCAGCAAGAGTTGGCCGATTCTAGGGTGGAGGCAGCGGCACTAAGGGACAAGGTAGAAAGGCTTACTAGGAATCCCTTCGATGCCTCAGCATCTACACCGCAGATAACCGTGAACGTCTCCCCTCCAATCCCTTTGGCCAGTCCGGAACGGTTTTCAGGGGATCCCAGGAAAGTTCAGGCTTTTTTAACGCAGTTGTCTCTTCAATTCTCATGTAGACCGGCGTCTTTTCCCTCTAACCTTTCCAGGGTAATGTTCGCTATTTCTTATCTCTCGGGAGATGCAGCCAACTGGGCAGTGCCGTTAGTTAGAAACGATGACCCATTATTATCGGATTGGAATGCCTTTCGGTCGGCCTTTGAGAAGGTGTTTGATCACAGAACAACCACCATTAGTGCTGATAGAGAATTGCTGGAACTGAGACAGGGGAGGTCTGACCTGGTTACTTATCTTACCACCTTCAATAGACTGGTAGCGGAATCAGAGTGGCCAGAGGAGAAAAGAATGTCTCTCTATTATCAAGGATTAAGAGACGACATGAAGGATATCCTAGCCCAAATAGATCCACAGCCTTCCACGTGTACTGAACTTGTGAATCTTACCTTGAGATTGAATCATCGGCTAGCAGAGAGAAGGGGAGAGCGTAGAGCGGGTGATAGGCGGCCGGTCATTCCAGAAAGAGAGGGGCGACCAGTTCCTAATTCCCATGATTTATGCGGGGAACCTATGGAAGTGGGAGCCGTTAGGGCACCTCTGTCAAAGGCCGAAAAAGAGAGTAGGAGGGTACAGGGGTTGTGCATGTATTGCGGCAGGAAGGGTCATTATGTTAGAGAATGTCCCCAAAAACCAAGAAAAAGGTTCTCCTACTCCCCCACTCAAAAGGCCGCGGTGACGTCAGGGAAGATATCAGAGAAAGAGGATTTGCCCTTTATAGAACCCCTATCGGGGTTCCGGTTGACTTCTTTAACCCTCTTGCCACAAGAAGAAAAGGCGTCACACCTGTTGTTATCCGTAGAGCTGGTGTCCCAAGATCGAAACCATCCTGTATGGGCAATGATAGACTCAAGAGCCACGGGAAATTTCATAGATGAAGGGGTGGTTAAGAGACTGGGACTTCTGAGAATTCCAAGAAAGAACCCCGAAATTGTGTTGGCAGTTGACGGTACACCACTGAAGTCTGGACCCCTTACTGAACAAACTGAGGATGTGGGGTTGGTTTTCAGTGGAGTATCTCCGGCACGCAGAGAAATAATCAGGCTAGATATAATAGAGGCTCCTCCGTATGAAATAATTTTGGGAATGCCCTGGCTAAGAAAGAGCAATCCTGTTATCGATTGGCAAACCAAGACGGTTAGTTTTCAGTCCGTGAGGAGTGAGAAAGTCTGTTCCTTATATGATAACCCCCCCGCGTTAGCGTTGGCTCAAGGGTTACAGTTGGCCACAGTGGTGGAGAAAGCGGTGATATTGCCCTCTGTTTACGCCAAGTTCAAGGATTTGTTCGACGAAGGTCAGGCGGAGACATTGCCACCCCATCGTATATACGATTGCAAGATAGATCTGATTCCGGGAGCACTCCTTCCTTCTTGTAGGGTATATGCTCTATCAGACCCAGAAACCAAACATTTGCGAAGATATCTGGACCGTTTCCTGGAAATCGGGTTCATTAGACCATCTTGTTCTCCGGCAGCTTCTCCACTCTTTTTCATAGCTAAAGCGAATAAAGAGTTGAGAACCTGCATCGATTATCGAATGCTGAACAAGAACACGATAAGGAATAGATACCCTCTTCCCTTCATTCCTGTGTTATTGGAACAGGTGAAAGAGGCAACTATCTATACAAGGTTGGATCTGAAGGGGGCTTACCATCTGGTCAGAATCCGTGAAGGGGATGAATGGAAGACGGCGTTCAAGACCCGTTATGGCCTGTTTGAATACTTGGTAATGCCGTTCGGGTTGTGTAACGCCCCGGCGGCTTTCCAATACTTTCTGAACGATGTTCTCAAAGAATACGTAGACCACTTTGTGATCGTTTATATAGATGACATATTGGTGTATTCTACCTCCTTAGAGCGGCACATGGAACATGTTTCCCTAGTACTCCAGGCATTGCAACAGCACCATCTTTATTGCAAACTGAGCAAATGCGAGTTCCATGTACAGAAGGTTGAGTTCTTGGGGGTGGATTTAAGCCCGGAAGGGTTCTGCATGTCGACAAGAAAAATACAGGCGGTTCAAGAGTGGCCAGTGCCCACTAGTGTGAGAGACGTGCAATGCTTCCTGGGGTTTTCCAATTACTATAGAAGATTCATCTGTCATTTTTCCCACATTGTGTCACCTATAACAAGGTTGCTAAGAAAGGGAGTGTCTTTTGTTTGGTCAGAGGAGGCAGAGGAGGCCTTCTGCTTCTTAAAACAGGCCTTCTGCTCAGCGCCTATACTTCAGCATCCACAGCCAGAAGTACCTTTTATAGTCGAAGCAGATGCCTCGGATATAGCCATTGGGGCTGTGTTATCCCAAAGAAACAAGACCTCGGGACAGCTTCATCCGGTGGCGTTTTTATCTAAGAAGCTATCTGCTGCGGAACTCAACTATACGGTGGCAGAAAAAGAACTACTAGCCATCAAGAAGGCATTTCAAGAATGGAGACACTATCTCTGGGGGGCCCAACACCCGGTCACGGTATATACTGATCACCGAAACCTGCAGTATATGAAGGAGGCTAGACAGCTTACCCAGCGGCAAATGAGGTGGATGCTGTTCTTTTCAGAATATGAGTTTGTAGTAACCTTCCGTCCTGGGGTCGACAATCGCAAGGCAGATTCACTGTCTAGACAAAGGGACGCGAGGAACATCACTTCAAGACCTGATGAAGCAATCATCCAACCGGAAAAAGTGCTTTGTGCCCTTCATATATCTCACTTCCTAGAAAAGGTCTCTAAGCATAAGTCTGCTGCTCAGTGGAAGGAGTGGGCCGAAGTAAGTCAGGACCGTACCCTTAAGCATGGAATACCGTTGCAAGGTAATCGTTTGTATTTACCAACACCTGAACTTCGAATGCAAGCCTTCAATTGGTGTCATGATGCGGTAACAGCTGGTCATCCGGGGTACACCAAAACTGCGCAAATAGTTCAACGACATTTCAGGTGGAAAGGTTGGGCTAAGGACGTTGCGACATGGGTAGCTCGGTGTGAGATATGTGCTCGATCCAAGGGAGAAAACGCGAAGAGCCAGGGCAAGCTGATGCCTTTGCCCACTCCGGAAAAACCATGGCAAACCATCAGCGTGGATTTCGTGGTAGGATTGCCAATTGATCAGGGGTACAATGCTATCATGGTGGTAATCGATAGTCTTACCAAGATGGGTCACTTTCTCCCTTGTAGAAACCTACCTACAGCAAGTCAGACCGCCCATCTAATTCTGTCTCAAGTGGTGCGGTTACATGGTTTACCAAGAACCATTATTTCAGACAGAGGCCCCCAGTTCGTTGCTAGGTTTTGGCGCATGTGGTGCAAGGTTCTGCGCATTGAATCCGCCCTATCCACCAGTTTTCACCCACAAACCGATGGCCAGACGGAGCGTCTCAACCAAACCCTGAAGAAATATCTGAGGTGCTATGCAAAAGACGCGCAGGAATCGTGGGTGTCATTGCTATGGCTGGCCGAGCTATCGTACAACAATGCTTGGCATAGCTCGATAAGGGAGTCTCCTTTTCGTGCTAACACAGGGTTCCACGCGGAGATGTTGCCCATAATCATACCTCGGGATGTCACGGATCAACCTACTGTCCATGCTATGGTTAAGAACCTACAATCCATGCAAAAAAAAATACGACTTAATTTGGATAAAGCCAAGGAACAGTATAAGAAATGGGGCGATGTACATCGGCGTGAGGGGCCGGTGTATCAGCCAGGGGACCGAGTGTGGCTTTCCACCAAGTATATACGTTTTAAGATGCGTAGCATCTTTCATCCTCGTTACATTGGTCCTTATGAGGTGGTACGCAAGATAAACCCTGTGGCTTACCGTCTCAACTTACCTGCTTCCTTAAGAATCCATCCGGTGTTTCATTGCAGCCTTTTGAAGCCAGGTCTGTCCGCGACCCGGCGGGCGGTGCCTCCGGTGGTTAGAGACGGGCAGCTGGAGTATGAGATGCGCAAGGTGTTGGATTCCAAACTACGGGGGGGTAAGTTATGGTACTTGGTGTCGTGGAAAGGGTATGAGGCCGAGGAGGATTCATGGGAGCCGGAAGGCAATGTTCATGCCCCTAGGGCGGTGCAACGGTTTCATGCTTGTCATCCCACTAAACCTGGCCCTAGGAGGCGCTTTGGAGGTGGGCGTACTGTCAGGTGCTAGCCGGCGCCTACAGGGCCGATCGGGAGATTGTAGTCATTAGGGACTACACCTCCCATGAAGCCCAGCGCGGTAGAGATCGCGTAAAAGTCGGCGCACCCTGGAAAGGGTGTGCGTTATTTGTGCTAATGAGGCAGGTCGGAGCCTCAACGAAGTAGGAGCGGACGGCGTTCCCCAGGGGGGAATTCATCGGCGGCCGGAAAAGAGGAATGAGATTCATCAGGGCCCCCTCCTGGAAACTGACTTTTTACCGGCAGAAGGAGTTCCTAGCTGCTCCTCCTTTCGAATTCCAAGTACTAAGAAGGTGGTAAGCGGCAAGCTTGCTACTTGCCGGAGGCTATCGCCTTTCTTTATTTCTGCATTCCTTACGGCCAGGTTGTGGGTGACTGTCATATATTGGAGCACTTTACTTTTTGAGGTACCATAATAAAGGAACGGCGATCTTATGAGACATAATCTTTTTGGCTTTTTGTTGGCGGCAATTCAGAATGAGATTTACTGTTTGCAGGATTCCAAACAGCCGGGACAAATAATTCTTGTCAACCTTCACTGAGATATGAACGAGTTACTTCTTCAAATATACGTGACATTAACGAAAGGCTTAGTGGGTTAACTGAATCATAGGAAGAAGTACAAAATAGATTTTCTTCACCTTATTCTTTCTCCTCATGTTTGTTTCGTTATACGTACTGTAGTATTGTTTAGGAGGAAGGGCGGTGAGACCCTTAGGTGATTATTAGTGGCCGTAGTTGGCTTGGGTCATCCATTGGTGATACTGATGGAACATAGTCAGGCTTTGGACTAGTTCTGCCCTTATGAGTTATGGGCAGGCCAGGTCGTTTTGGTTTTAGTGAGACCTTATGAGAATAGACAGACAATGTGATAATTAACACTGTGTATTTTTCTTTACAGTTATCCCGTCCCTGCTGATCCTTCCCCTTCCTTCCCTCGCTTGATTACTCCAATGCACTGTGGTTTTTTATCAGTGACTTGGTGGTGTCAGGAGGTGGACCTTGTTTGCATCACACCGAGTCTGAGGAGTACCTACACCGTGACAGAAACTACATTTCTATGTATCATACGAAATTAGTTCCAAATTGCAAATTATGACCGCAGCAGTGAACTGGCTGCATTGCATTGCAGCCAGTTTACCTCCTGGCCAAAGGCTGACCACCTTCGACTCGGCAGTCCACCTAACACCGCCCACGGTTTCATGAATATCCTTACCGCCAGTATGGCTGCTGGTGGCTTCCTAGCCAAATAGTGGCGAAGAGCAGCCAGCATTCTTAATATGGCGGTCATATGGTGGCAGTGACTTTGGCGGTCTACGGAATAGACCGCCAAAGTCATAATAAGGGCCTATGTTCTTTTAAAGGTTGGCCTTCACAAGAAAAATTAGTTGTGTTATTAACATAAGCCATTTAGAGAAGAATTTATGATGTCTCGTCTTGGTTTGGTACAAAATTTTGTGACGTTTACATATTCATGTTGATGTTCAGGTTCATCATTATTGTCACCATCATTTTTGTCCTCGTCTTCCTTGAGTCAAAAAGCAGCATTGCAGGATTCAGAAAAGTACATCTCCTGATAAAGATGCTTTCAGCTGCCAGTATGACTTGCTCATACCTAGTCAAGCGACTGTTTGTCATGTGCCAGTACAGGACGGCAAAATCTCAGCTGAATTAGGGCTACTCTATGAGATGAGCATTTTGTACTTGGTGCTCCTGCAACACCGTAATCGCTGAAGTGCTCTTGCCCACCACCTGCTTCCGTGCAAGTTACTGCACGCTGCACACCAAAGAGCTTGACACCGGATGAGAGGTCACAAGTGCTGGATTCAACAAAGCTAAAGCAAAGCAAAAAGAACAAACTATGGACGCTCTGGCTATGGGCTACAGGTGACAAGCTATGAAGTGTGATCTCTAGGCTACAGTCTCCGTGTCATAAGGGCCCTGGGCACTGTTATTTCACTGTGTTTACCCATTAGCTTCAAGCATCAGCAGTCATCCAGGCATTGTTATTGTGCTGTTATTGCCCAAGAGCCTCCAGCACCAGTAAGCCAATAATCAGCGTGCAAGTGAACTAGTGTTTGAAGTAACTGGACCCCGGTGTGGACGCCAGGGCTTTGGGTCAAAGGGCCCGCACGGGAGCCCGAAATGCGCAGTGTCCAGTGGTGGCAGTGGCATAGGAACGTGAGTTGTTCGAGCTGCGGAGTCGGTTGTGCGGCCCCCCCACTACCGAGTTCTACTTCCCACGAAAGCCAGGGGAGTTTGGACGTGCGGCAGGTTGAAGGAGGTTGATTTGCACCTTGTTACCTGACCCGAGCTTATTGTTTTCTCCTCACATATGTTTACTAAGCACCGGTGCCATAATATTCAGTAATGGTCCTTGGATCTTTGGAAGAAAGCAGCGTCATTCTTCTTGTGATGCAAGGGGAGGCCGGATGATAAGGGTGTGGTGTAGACTGCGGCAGTGTGGCTTCAGAAACCCCAGGTGTAGCTGTGTTGGTTTAAGAAGAAAAAAAAGGACAGTTAGAGGATCATTCGGGCGATTCATTTCTCACCAATTAGGACGAGGGCCCCAGACTCTCGTCCTCACCCTTTCTCGGCGTACAGGCAGGTTTATCAGTAGTAGAGAGGTCTGGACCCCACAGGTCCCAATCCAGTTTGATCTCTCTGGAGCAGAATACGCGCCTGCTTTTGGAAGATCCAGTGATCCAAGTGTCAAATATAATCCAAGAATCGATAGGAACATCTATTGATATACAGCCACCTGGGTCATCGTTTCTGCTAGATGTCATTTTATGTATGCAGAATACTCTACAAGTCATTCCAGAAACGCTTGTGGTTGTTAGTGCTAATCAAGTCGTACAGTCTAAACATCTGAAATAGATTCAGGTTGATCTATGTAGGCTAACCACTTCAATTTAGTAGTAAAGGAGGTTGTGGAACTTAAGCAGCTAATGGGTATGAGTCAGATACAATAAAGGATAAAGGAGCACAGCAGGACCCTGTATTGCAAATATGGTAGTCATTGCACAAATGGTTCTAGCCCCTGTGTATGTATCTCAAAACGCCCAATGTTAGTTAAGAAAAGGCAATATACCTTTGGGCCCCCCTAAGTTCTTGAGTTATTATTACTTGCCTGGTTATAGACGGAAGAAAAAAAGAGCAAGGGCATGTTCTGCTCTGCCTCCGACTGAGAGGAAAATCACATAAAAGGAATGCAAAGAATGCAGCACTCAGTCTGAGTAATTAATTTATTAAGGCACTTCCCAAGTTTGCACAGGGAAAATGACATGAGCTTTTATTTCAAATACAGTAAAACACATGCAATTCTAGAAATAATCACAGCAGTAGAATTATAATGATTACTGAAAGAAAGAGAATGCAAAACGTAATATTACACACATATATATATATATATATATATATATATATATATATATATATATATATATATATATATAGAGAGAGAGAGAGAGAGAGAGAGAGAGAGAGAGAGAGAGAGAGAGACTGCGTATTTATGCATGCATTCCGCAAAGCTAAAAATAAAAATGCATCACCATGGGGCTTGACACAGACATCATCCCTTCATCTGCCAGCTTCAGGTCATGGAAACCTCACAACCGAGACAGAGGGAGTCTACCACCCACAGTGGGATTCTGAGCCAGGGGTCCCTCCTCAGACTGAGTTCCTTTTAGTCCCAGCTGTCATGCTTCCTCCCCTTATATCCTTTAAACAAACTGGACAGGAGAATTCTAGAAACTCCCATCTGGTAAGTTGTTCAAACGCTGGCTGTACCAGGTCAGTGTTGAAAAGACCACGCTAGAGACTAACCAACTCTCATGGTGTTTTTCCAAGACCGAGCTGTTCCCTGCTTTACCATAAACATTCTCGCCTGGTACATTCTTATCTCCATCACTCCTCCACGTTATGCTCCCATCTTCCATGAGAAAGCGCAAAAACACGATTCACGCACAAGCTGTGTGCGGAAACATATCTGCGCCACAAATGTGACGGTGTGTGAAGCTAAGCTAAGCACAAAATGGAGTCAGTGGTCAAGATGGAGCTGGTGGTTAAATGCAAAATAGCATTACAGGACACCTGGGAAGAGTCTGGTTAGGGGGAACAAGGAAACGAAGAAGATAAGAACTGTGCACTTACAAAAAAAGAGTGTGAAATTATAAAGGAAAAGAAGCTGTCATTACCCTTTTTGTGGCATGATCCCAGCCCCTGTTCCCTTCAGTCCAGCGGAGACACTAGGGCATGGTAGGAGCTGGCCTATTATGAAGTCTCAGGCTATAAATGACTGCACTACCATATGTAATGATGCTTCAGTGTTTGGTATGGGGAAGGGACCAATGCTCTGGGGTTAATGGCAAGAGTAAAGAGGGCATCCTCTTAGCAGAGAAGTCTCTTGTTGTTGAACCAGAAATTTGTTGTCTTGATGTTGGATATAATTTGTTGGATGAAGAAAGCTAAGAAACTGCACCCACTGAATTGTTCTAAAATACTGGCCATATTCTAGCAGATTCCCTCGTACTATGGGATCTCCTCAGGCAGTTTAGCCCATGTGATGTTTCAGACTGGGGAGGAAGGGAGGGAGCCAACATGAGTTGATTTTATCTCACTGTGTATTGCAAATATGGTAGTCATTGCGGAAATGGTTCTAGCCTGCGTCAGTTTAGGGATAAAGATCCCTGTAAAGGAGGAGACAATGGTGAAAGGTCTGACCAGCCGCAGTCTAAATATGCATAGTGGGCTGGCTCCTAATCAGTGGGAGTTGTTATAATCTTACTCTCTAGCAGGGTCAGTGTCGAGGCCCACTTTTAAGGGGTTTAGGCTGGACCCACGGAACCCTAGGAACTTAAGGGATGTAACAGTGAGTGACCGAATAGAATGATGTAGTGGGATCACAAATTGGAAGCAGAATAATAAATGTGCTCCCCTGATGCAGTTTCAAGATATGCAAGAGTGGGATGACTGGTTAAATGCTCCAAATAGGGCAGATTTGTCTCTCATCCTGAGAATCCTAAAATGGAATATACATGGGTTTCAGTGCTTTAAGAGGTTTGTCAATTTGGAACAAAGGATAAATCCATACCATGTGGTGTTCCTGCAGGTGTCTAGGTTGAGAGGGGACTAAAACAGTGGCAGGCTTTGTAGCCATAAACAGTAAAGCATCTAAGCAGGGGAAGGGAAGAACCTCCACAGGAGTGCTTACCTTGATTTCTACTAAGGTCATTAAAAGTCTCTTGGAATACAGATTTCAGCTGTAGAATTAGGGTTGAAGAACAAGGTTTGCAGGCAATTCATATTGATAAACACATATATCCATAAAGAGGAGTATTGTAGAGTGAATAATTGTCTGGAGACTTTTGATCAGTCTTTCCAGAAAGTATTGGAAAAATTCCTGGAGCCCACTGTAGTAATGGCCAGGGACTTTAATCCTCATTTGTATTCCAACCAGTTGGATGATCAGATGCAAGAGGTACTGGAATGCTATATTATTCCCCCAGTCTCTTTCCCGCTGGGCACAATTAAGAAGTAGTTTAAGGTACTGGGCCAATGGCTGGTAAACAATGAGCTGCTATGTTTAAATTGACGTTTTGAAAATGAGACTCCAGCTGCTGCAACGTTCTGACTAGAGAGTCCTACTGATTATATGTTTATCCCAGCCTTGCAGTTTAGACTCCAGCAGAATTTTAAGGTAAATAATTATCAGGGTAGTGATCATTGGACTACCACTGCTGTTCCCGGTTTTCAAGAACCAGAGGCAGTCACGAGGGTTCTGCCCTTGAGGACAAGCTTCCTGCGGAGACTTATAACTCGTCATGTTCCATTCCACCTACAGCATTTGGTTGCATAGCAAATCTTGAAAAATACTGGGGTTTCCCAGTCGGAAATGTGAATATGATTGTGTGGTTTAATGTGATCTTCGAAAATGTGTTGGCTTGTATAGGTGTGAACATTAAACATTGTGGGGTACAGACACCAGACCAAAGTAATTTCAAAGGTTTGTTTGACTCCACCTTCCAGGAAATGAAAAGTCTTTTGAAAAAAGTATCTACACAATGTAGGTTGAGACCAGAAGTACTGTCAGGAGCAAATGTGACTGGTCCCTTAGTTGGCTAAGCAATGTCAGCCTTACTTACACACAGCTATTGCTAGGGACAACAATTACAAATAATGTATCCAAATCAATGCAAGCATTTTATTAAATCGTAACTAATCTATATCCTGCCTTGTACCATCTCTCTGATTCCGTTCAGACTTTTGGAAAAGTTGTCGTAAATGCACAAAGAGCATCTCTAGTCCAAGGTACATGAACCTAATTCCCTCTATGCACTTCTTTCAGAGGAAATTCTCTGTCTCTAAGTTTTAATCACTAACAAACCCCTTCGTTTTCTTCCTTACCTCCATGGCTTTCTTTTTAGTAGTAACTTTATTTTCCACCTTTCCCAGTATTTCTTCAGATCGCTCCTGTCTTTCATTTTTTCACCTAGATCTCTACTCTGAGCTCGCAAAGTCGCCAAACCCTCTTCTAGTATTTCCTGTTTAGTCAGATCTCACTTATAGTTTCTCTATAAATTCCCCATTATGCTAATGTCCATCACGCATTCTTCAGCTTATTCCTCAAGCTTATCATGTGCTTTATTCACACACCTCCTGGCTTATCTGAAAAAGTATCTCATTTCATATTCATTGTAAGACATAATTCTATTAAAATTAACGGTGTCTTGAAAAACATATCTGAATTCAATTGTTAAAAATTCAATATCATCCCTCTCTTTAGGAGGCTAGGAAGGTAAGTAGCAGACATGTTATTTGAAAGTAAATAGACAGCAATAGTGTATTTATTGGTACTTGGCATGTATTCTCAGGTGGGACACTAAACCAATATACCCACTACTGCGAGTCCTGTCAATCTCTTTGCCTGTACACCGTTTTATGAGGTAGTATCCCCAAACTTAGGCATCCCACAGCATATCAAAATACAGTCAATTAAGTACTTTCCCACTCAATGATTGAGTTCTAGACCAGTGGTAACATTTAAAAGATTTAGTACAAACATTCAAAAGGTACGGTACAGAGGCCATCAATGCAAAAAGCAAGAAGTTAATGCCATGAAGACTCCCAGAAAAGGGCACTGCAGAATAATGTCTAAATTAGAAACATTTTAAGCCCCAAGTGAGCAGCAAAGTCAATAGAGAAACGGACAGCATCTCAAATAGCATTCAGGAATCTGTCACTCATTCTCAAGGTCAGTGGTTTATATAACATTTTTCTTTCATAGAAAATCATCAGTTCTAGCGGATTAATCATTGTGTGAACAAAAGGAGTGGATTTTTAGAAAATCAGAGCACAGTTTTATGAAAAGTCATATTACCTTGGCATCCAAGCATTATCCCACTACATTATTATTCTGACCATTCTATGCTCATATCATCTGGAGATGGCACGGAAAACTATTACATGAATAACAGCAAACTATTATTAATGAATAGGGAACAGTGTGCTAGTGTAAGGTCCTTGGGCAAACAAATTATTGTGGCCATGCTGGAAAGTTTTCATTGAGAACAGCAAAAACAGCTTCAATGGAAATAAATGTGACTGAGTGACTGCGTGCTGCAGAACTAATACATTTTGTACATCCAGAAGGAGACGTCCATTTTGGACAATATGGCGTCTGGGCCTAAGTTGAGGTCTACTTAACAAGAGCCACAAAAACACACTTCTACATATCATAGGGAATTTGTTTCAAACGCAAAAGCATTATGGCAGTGTGCACATATAAATCCAAGAGTAAATCCACCTTCTGCATGTAAATAATGCAAGACTCCAACACTGGTTAATGCAGTTTTACTGTGTTCTGGTTATCAGGGCTGCTAAATGTATTATAGAGGCAGCGTTAGTATGTCTGAATTCATGAGTTAGACCCACAGGAAAAACATTTACTTAATTGCTAATTACGTAGGTCCCATTTGAAGAAAATGCACTAAACCCATCAGGTACAGTCCAAGATTTTTTAGAGAGTGTAACATTTTTAGGTGTACCTGTACAAACTGCCATGTTACTTTTTGGTTTCCGTTACCGCAAAAACTGTTGGACAGAATTAGACCAATCTTGGATTGAAGATAGAGCGTGTACCAGAGTATTAACTATCTACCCTGTAGTTAAGAAAAACCTGTGCAAGATGGGCAAATATATATCTAAATCACTGCGTTTGCAAAACAGAAAACAAACAAGATTTAAAGCCAAGAATGAAACTTGATTGCCTGAAACTTGCTTCATTTTGTGAACTGAAACTGGTGGTTTATGAACCAGAAGGCTCCCGATTGGCCATGGAACAAGCTGACATTTTCTGATGCGGCAGCCATTATCCCGAGCCGGTTTGTTAAGCTCTGCTCTGAAAAAATAATTGCAGGGACAAAGTGGGACATGACCAAGCTGAGTAAACGTTAGTCCCAGGAGGATGCCCTCATTCTTCAACAATGTTCTCCATAAAAGAGCCTCAGATTACAAACTTAAAATGCCAGATTTGCAAATAAATGGGTACAGTAACCCTGGTCACCATAGTTTACAAACCCACTGACACAGTTCTTAAACCATAAATAAAGAAAATGTTGTGATCTTAGCTTTGCGAATTTTCTTTTTATGATAGTTCCTGTTCAAATATAATCTGCCTCACATTATATTGTATCTAATATATGAAAACCATAAACCATTATCATGAACCTTTGTTTAAAAGTTAATAAATTTAGCACTGACATCATTTTGTGAAATTCATGCTCATAAGTCCCCAAAGTGGCTTCATGGAAAGATGGGTCCAAATCAGCTTTTTCATAGAATCTCATTACAACTTAAAACCAAAACACAAAGGATGTCAAAACAATAACTTTTTTTCTTTTAGGGAAGGAGCTCTTCCTCAAGTTTGCCCTACAGAGGACATGCAACTTGATTAAGTCAATTTATTTTTCAAATGCGCATTGCAGACATTCGCTGTTGGCGAGAAGAACAGGTTCCACTGGAGATTTGCGTTGATGGTCATTGTGGATGGACGATTCTTGGTGCGAAGAGGTCTCTTTGGTCACAAGGAGTCCAAAACCTCTGTAGCTTCACCTTTTCTTCAGGAGGAGTACACTCAGATGCCAGCCAAGGGTTCAGAACCTAGGGGCACCTTTAAAGGACTAGGACTTACTCCAACAGGGGCCAGCAGCAGGGCTCAAGCAGGACCATGTGGTGGTGGTCAGCTGGGCAGTTGCAGGGAGGAGTCTGGACGCTTGTCATCTTCCTATGGCTCAAACAGGAGGTCATCCAACTGACCCTTGGAGCCACTTCTAGAGAGCCTGGGGTCAAGGTAAGCAGGTCCTTCCCTCTCCAGAAAGCAGGGCAGTCCTTCTTCTGATTCTTCCATAGGTCCAGGAGTGTTCCAAAGACAGGTTCTGAAGGTCCCTGTTTTATACCCGGTGCCAACTCCAGTGTGATTAATTCCCTTATCTAGCCCCAAAACTGGTTCTGGTCAGTTCTTCCCCTTCCTTTGGTTTTGACTTCAGACTGTTTAGGGTGAAAAAGCAAGGGCAGGCCTGGTATCAGGTTTATTTGTGTGCTGCAGGCAAGGCCCTTTGAAGTGTAATCACTTTGAAACTCCTCCCCATGCTATCCTATCAGAAGACCTTCTCTCTCCACAGCTAGGCCTCCTCTAGCTCAATATCTTGAAGCAATACACAAACCAGGAGAGCCGTTCACAGTCACATGACCCTGGAACAGGCAGGACAGTATATTTAATTTAGGGGAGACAAATGCCAACTTTCTGAAAGTGGTATTTTCAGAATGGTAACTTAAAATTAGATTTTACCATTAAAGAGGATTTTAAGCTACTATTCATTTGAATGTCAACAGCATTTCTCTATTTAGTCCCAATCTCCAGTTAGCATGTATTAAGTGTAATAAGGCAATCCAGTGTTAGTCTATGGCAGAGATAGTCATAAGGAAGTGAAAAAGGACTTTAAAAGTTTTCTCTCTGCCAGAACTTAAACTTAAACCCACATATCCTACTTTCTAAATAACATGCACCATGCTCAATGAGCCATTCTGGCCTACTTTAAAGGTGACTTGTAAGTTTTTAAAAGGAAGGTTTAGGCCTGGCAAATGGGTTATTTTGCCATAGCAGTTTAAAACTGCAGCGTCTGGCCCAAGACAAGTTTATCTCGATCCGTCAGGAGCTCATGATCGTGAAATCTTCTATGTCAACTAGTAAGTCTGGTTCTACCATCCTGTATATTTCTTCAAGCTCATTGATGCATTTGGTGTTGAGCTGTATTTTACCCTGAAGTCCCCATTACCTACAAGTAGCAAAGACAAAACCAATCTTGAGGTGATTCCAGTTCTGTTTGTCTTTCACTCATTTGTTTCCTGACTTTTCATGTTTTCTGTGATGGACAATTGTTTCATCAATGTGTATGCATAGGGATTTAAGGGGAGCAGGTGTTTTCAGGACCTCGAAACACCTGGATGCTGAATAAGGAGTTTAGTCATTCCTAGTGGTACACATTTGGGCTCCTTTCTCATACAAATATGTAGTTTGCTTTCTGCGCTGAAACTTAAAAAGGCATATTTTACTTTTCAAGATGTTATGCCGGTGTGGGAGACAGGGCACTGCTCTGGACATAGTACTTGCCGGTACGATTGCAGAGTTATGGTTAGGACTCTTGGTATGTATTGTTTTCCTTGAATTTATGTAATGTATAATTGCAATGGAACTGTGTCATTATTACTGTGTGTCGTATGCAGAGTTAAGAATTATTTATTAAGAGATGAGGAGACACAGAGCAGGAGTGGTGGCAAGGCTGACGGAGCAACAGCAACTGCTGCCACCAGGGGCTGTGTGTATCAGTGCACTGCATGCACTCCAGGGTGTATGTTCGAGATGGAACACTTGGACAGCACATTATAACATCTCTTCCTCCCTAAGAGAAGCACACAAATGAGAGTGAAGCCAAAACAGCAAAATAATAAAGCAAGTAAATAGCAATTCATACCTTGTGTAGTCACAGAGCATACATTATGGTTACATAGTAAAAATCCTTGTACTTGTCTAGGTGAGATGTTTACCTACCACAACATGTTCTAGTTTCAACATGACTTTCAAATCCATCAATCATTTAACTGTCATCACTGGCATGACATGATAGCCTATCACCTTCTTTATTGTTTCCAACTTCCGGGGAGGGTGTCTTACCTAAGTAACTTCTGCCCATCTTAGAATTTACATCATTTTAAAATCATGCGTCATTTAAAAATGTATTCTTCTGATGGATACAACTACCTGTGGATTCCTCACCTTATGAATTCTCCCAGTGCACCAGCATTCGATGGAAATGTTTTCCTAGCTCTCCACGTTGACGAGGACATAGCAGTTGCTTGGCTCCACTCGTGACTCCATCTGACGTCATCAGAGCCATAAGAAGTCCTCACTGGCGTGCTAACACCAGTTTCCTTTCTTCTGCGCCTTCAACGCTAACGCTTTTCTACCTCTCCGTTGTATCTCAACTGTATTGAGGGAATTATTTTGTAGAGCTACTATGTCCTCACAGAAGAAATACAGGTTTAAACCTTGTAGCGACCGCGGAGGCCCTATGTCCGGTGACAGATCCGCACAGGAACTGCCTCTGGTGTTTGAGCTCTGATCACTATGTTGCAGGTTGCTTGTCCTGCCAATGCATCAACCCGAAAACTCTGAAAGAGAGAGAGGCTAAGCTATGAAGGAGAAAAGAGGTTGGTGAAGGTCAATGACACTGGACACTTCATCTCACAGATCATCGAAGTCTTATAAGAAGCGACACCAACGACATGAGTCAGGCCGCCGTTCATCCAGAGATCGGTCAGAATCTCCCCCGAGACGGCACCACATGACTTGGGACGTCAGCCCCACTGTGACTCCACAACCATAGTCACCTTAGGCATCTCCTGCACCAACTTTGATTGAGATCTCGGAGTCGCCTGCGAGTCCAACAGCTCAGTTTATCCCTGCATCCTCCCAAGGTCAGGAATTTGGGGCTCGAGCGTCAGATCCAGCGCAACCGTCACAAGGGGAACAAGAGTATCCTGCCTTCCCGGCTCCAGGAGTGGATCTGTCTTTGTTCCTCAATGCTATGTTTAGCATTTTTAATAGGGCGATGGTCCCCTCTGGTGCACCTGCTGGTCCCACGGGTCTATTGGCTTTTACACTGGGGTTGCCCGCGCCATATAAGCAGGCCCCATTTATGCCCTTTTTTCCAACAACACCTTACAATGGTACAGGCACAGCGCCGAGGATGTCACCATCTCTATCCCGGATGACGGCACCAGCGGCGTCGATATCAGCGTCGGATAGATCTCAGCTCTCTACTTCGGCGCTGAGTGTGCCTTTTCCCACTTCCCCTCCTCTGCCAGTGTTGCCATCTCCTTCAAAGCCTGTGTCCTCAATGTTGATCAATTCTCTATCGATCCCGCGTTTGGAGTCCAGACTGAGGTCTAGAAGGAAGGCCTTGAGACTTCCGGAGGATCAGTAGTATCAAGAGGAGCAACAACGGCAACAGCAACAACAACATTTGGAGGAAGGAGAAATCCCGGGACCTTCAGAGGATTTCCAGGGATTATACTCTGCTAGTGGGTTGGATACGTCCCCTGAGTGGGAGCTTTTATCCCCTGGAGGTGAACTCACGGCAGAAGTGACTACCTACCATGTGGTGATAAGGAAGGCGGCAGAATTTCTGGACTTGCCACTGCCTGCATCTGAGTTAAAAAACAATATTCTGATAGAGGTTTTACATCTTTGGGCTTCCTCTTTAGAGCCCCTCCTCCCATTAAATGATGCCTTGACAGAACGCATATGAAAGATAAGGAAGAAAACGGTTACTACACCTGCAGTTTCTAAGACTGTAGCCAGAAGGTACAGAGAGGCTCCTGGTAAGACACAATTTCTGTCCCAACACCCAGCGCAGGAAAGCTTGTTGTTACAAGCTTCTTGTTCATCTAGATCGGCTCCGGGATCATTCCCTACAACGCCATCTGATAGGGGGTCAAAGCGCATGGAGCAGTCATCAAACAAATGCCTCTCCTCAGGAAAAATGGCCTTTAAATCGCTAAATGCAACCTGTGTACTGGGGAGGTTCATTTATGCACTAATGGATACGGTGAAGGAGGTAGTCCCTAAGTTGGCGCAGGAAGTTCAGGAGCATTTTAGTGAACTGTTGCAGGACAGCCAAGCAGCAGCTAAGCAGGTGATTCAATCGGGACTGGACACTGCAGACTCAGTTCCTAGAGTCATGGGGACTTCCATTGCGACTTGGAGGCATGCTTGGCTCACAGGTTCCAGGGTTTTCTCTGATGTGCAGGCCACATTGATGGATCTCCCATTTGACGGTGCAAGGCTATTTGAAGCAAAGGTGGAATCCGCCTTGGAAAGGTTCAAAGATAGCAGGGCCACTGCAAAATCTTTGGGCCTTCAGTCCTCTTCTACGCCCTTCAGACCTTTCCACAGGTTCAGAGGGTTTGACCGTGGATCGTCCTTTTGTGGGAGGCAGCAGTCCTATGTCCAAGAGCCTGTCAACCCTCTCTACAGGTCCTACAGAGGCCGTGGGAGAGTTCAAATATTCTCCAGGGGGAGTCCAACCAGGGAAGCAGCCCTAGTTCTCGCACTTTCTACCAACATGTCCTCACTGTGGGTGGAAGGCTGTTACATTTTCTCTACGAGTGGGACTCTTGGGAGTTAAGCACAGTGGGAAAAGGTTATGCCGTTCCCTTTTGGGATTTTCCTCTTCCCTTCCCTCCCCATCATTCATTTTGCACAGAAGAGCATATCCTATTGCTTCAGCAGGAGGTGCATACCCTTTTGTTAAATGGTGCAGTGGAGTTGGTTCTGGAGCAGGAAAGGGGTCAGGGATGGTATTCAAGGTATTTCCTGATTCCCAAGAAGGATGGTCAACTGAGGCCTATCCTGGATGTGAGGATTTTTAATTGGTTCCTTAAGGAGGAAAAGTTAAAAATGCTGACCCTAGCACAGGTGCTTCTTACGTTGAACAAAGAAGACTGGATGGTGTCTATCGACTTGCAGGATGCTTATTTTCATATCCCAATTCTGAAGTTGTGCAGGAAGTAGCTCCAGTTCATGGTAGGGTTGCAACACTACCAGTTTGCGGTCCTTCCTTTTGGTCTTACTTCCGCACCTCGAGTCTTCACGAAGGTGATGTCAGTGGTTGCAGCGGACCTCAGAAGGAAGGGAATATCTGTATTTCCCTACTGGATGATTGGGTGATCAAAGCTGGGTCCCCAGAGCTCGTGCTGCATCATTTGCAGGTGACAACCCAGTTGTTGTTCAACCTGGGCTTTCTGGTAAACGTGCCCGTCTCACCTGGAGCCCTTTCAGCATCTCCTGTTCATAGGGGCAGTACTGGACACAACAATGAATCGGGCCTACTCCGCAGAGGATTCAGGACATTCAGACAATGATTCCAGTGTTTCAAAAGGGAGCGGCTGTTCCAGTTCTCAAGGTCCTACATCTGCTTGGTTTGTTCGCTTCCTGCATTCTGTTGGTCACTCACGCACTTTGGCACATGAGGGCTCTCCAGTGGTGCCTCCACAAGCAGTGGTTTCAACACAAAGAGGATCTCAAGGAGTCTATAACAATCTCAAGAGACGCTGCGGTGGATCTGCGATGGTGGACTGTGGCCAGCAACCTCCCTCAGTCTGTTTTGTCTTCCACCTCCGGTGACCACAGTCATAACGGATGCTTCCACTCTAGGGTGGGAGCTCATCTGGGAGACCTGGAGAACAAAGGCCTTTGGTCTCCAGTAGAACAGATGTTTCACATCAATCTGTCGGAACTGCGGGCGATACATCTGGCTCTCAAGGCCTTCCTCCATCCATTTGCTGTCAGTCTGTACAAATCTTAACAGAAAACACTACCGCAATGTGGTACATCAACAAGCAGGGAGGAGTAGGGTTGAACATTCTCTGTAGATAGGCTCTGTGGCTCTGGTCCTGGGCGCAGGACCATCAGATTTGCATAGTAGCAAACCATCTGCCCGGAGTTCTCAACGCACATGCAGACAGTCTCAGTCAGCACTTTTCTGGACGTGGTTTTTCATGTCTCAGATAGACCTGTTTGCTACTCACGAGAAGGCACACTGCCCATTGTTCTGCAGCCTCCAGTATCCAATGCAGAGGGTGTTGGAGGACACGTTTCAGCTGACCTGGAGTGACCAACTCCTTTACGCGTTTCTTCCCATACCCTTGAATCCTCGAGTTCTTAGGAAGATTTGCCAAGATCGGGCCCAAGTCATATTAATAGCCCCGGATTGGCCAAGAAAGATGTGACCTCCTTCAACTCTCACTTTGCCCGCCGCTCCATCTCCCTCACAGGGTAGACCTCCTCTCGCAATCACAGGGGCGGGTTCTACACCTCCACCTCTAGAACCTGCACCTACATGCCTGGAGATTGAAAGGGGCAATCTGAGTTCTTTTTCTCTCCTGCCAGAAGTGGTGGATGTTATCTTATCCATCAGGTGACACTCCACCAAGACTGTCTATGCCGGTAGATGGGCAACATTTGTTACTTGGTGTGTAGAGAGACAATTTGATCCCTTAAAGGCCCATTTATCGAATATTTTGCAGTTTGCACTCTCCTTAGAACAGAAAGGTTGCGCAGTTGCAACAGTGAAAGAGTATTTATCCGCACTGTCGACTTTTCTTTGCTTACCTGAACAACCTTTCTTATTTAAGTCCCCTATAGTTCTTAGGTTCCTTAAAGGGTTAACAAACAAGTTTCCTCCCACTCCGTTTATAATGCCTCAGTGGGATTTGAATTTAGTTTTGACTTTTTTGATGGGTTCACTGTTTGAGCCTATGCATACTTGCCTGTTGAGGCTCTTAGTTTTTAGGACAGTTTTTCTAACAGCCATCATGTCGGATTAGACGTGTGAGTGAGCTTTAGGCTCTTAGGGCTAGATGTATCAAGATTTCAGTTAGCGATTTCCAAATTGCGATTTTTAAGAAATCACAATTTTAGAAATGCAATACGCGATGTATCAAATAGGAAAATCGCAAATATCGATTTCTTAAAATGCGCAAATGCGATTTGCGAGATGCAAATACCGAATCGCAAAAAAAAATGCGATTCGGTAATTAAAATTCACAAATAGCGTAAATGGCAAACCGGAACAGCCTGATGACATCACAACCAGGAAGTGAGTCAGCTCATGCTGTTTCCAGGAGCCACACCCAAAGGAGCAGTGAGAGAGACACAGCCCAGCGCCAGGGAGTCAGCATTGTGAGGAAGAACAGGATCAAACTGCAACATGGCCAATGCTGGCAATGGGAAGGAGAAGGGAGACAGGAAGAGGAAGCTGAAATTCAGTGAGAAAGAATTGGAGGAGCTCATTGAGGAGGTTGTTGTGAACCATGACAGACTCTTTGGCAAGAGCTCACTCCAAGTACCTGAGAGTGAGAAGCGGAAACTCTGGTCTGACATACAGGCAAAAATATGTGCAGTGGGTGTTGCGCAGCGCTCTGTGGAGGAGATACGCAAGCAATGGTACGACTTGCGGTCCCGTGCCAAGGAGAGGGTGGCCAGCAGGCTTAGGGAGGCAAGGAGCACCGGAGGCAGACCATCCACCCACACACCGTCCACCCCTGTGGAAGACCTGGTGGAGTCCACATTGCTGCCAGAGGCTGTCAGTGGTGTAACTGACATTGACACCTCAGGGACACCCAGCACTAGCAAAGGTAAGGCCAGTGATTGTGTATCCCCACATCTGCATGTACACATGCCCCTTAGGAAATAGAACATAGCTTGGTGCACATTGAAAAGTAGTCCATGTCACTTCTTGCATACAACACAACAGTGCCTTGTGGGAGTGGTAGTACACCATACTAAGGTGAATACAAAACATAAATAGCAAGATAGTGGTCAGCCACATAGAGAAACACCACAAATGACTCAGGGTTACACAATTTATTTGTACATATAAAGCAACACTGTGGAAATCTGTGACAAATGCTAGAACTGACATGCTGCACATTATCCTTGCAGACGACTCGGTCCCTGCTGCTGCAGGATCAGAAAAAGTGGGGGAAGCAGAAACACAGCCACAGTCAGACTCAAATACAAGTGAGTCCTACAGTAATGTTCCGACTAGATGTAGGGCAAGGGTGTTACCACTGCCAGAGTACAACCTGGACTCAGATGAGATGCCAAAACATGAACCCACACCACCACCAGCGCTGAGTCCCACAGGAAGACAGCAGTCCATGCTCCCCTCAGGAGGTGCCACGATGCAGGCAGACAGGGCACAGAAGAAGGAGTGGGCCCATCAATCTTTGGCGAACTGGAATCTTCCATGCTGAAGGTGCAGTGCTTGCAATGCAAACATTTGAAGTCACTGCACAGACAGTTTGTGTCTCACAATAACAATATTGGGTTACAAAACAAGCACTTGGAGACCCTGATTGAGGGACAGCAACGAGTTGCTGAGAACACCAAGGAGTTGACACAGGCCATTGTGGAACAATGCACAGAGATAAGGCAGGAGCGTGTCAGCCAGCGCAAGCGCCATCACCAATATTTGGCTAAGTTTGACAGCTTCTGTAGATCAGTCAATCTGCTTGCAAGTTGAACAGCCCAGATATCACGGCGTGCCGTTGCCACACAGGTGGAGATGGCACATTGCAGTAGGGACATTGCACAAGGACTGGTGGAAATTACCAACGTAGTGGATGCCATGCAAACATCATGCAGTGCCACAACCAGTGAACTGGGTGTTGGTGACAATGAGGAGTCCTCTAGCCTCAGCAGTCTGACAGTCCCTATGATTGATCCGAGGCGTCCCAGTGCCAGACACAATACTGCAGGTGAACCTGCTACTAGAGGTGGCAGTGAGGGCACTAAGCACTCCAGTGGAGTGCGTGGATGAAAGAAGTGATGTTGAGGGCTACAGGGGACCACCTCAACATGTGTGATAAAGTCATGCTATGATGCTAATAGTGTTTCACTGTTAATAGATCATGTCTGCCAATTGTGAATAGCTATCACCTTCTGACACAGTGTTTACCGGAAGTCAATGTAATAAAGATGCTAACTACTGAAAAACATATTATTGAAGTGGATTTGTCATTACTTATATCAAACATGGTTGCTCGTGATGTCAGCACGTCCTTGCCTGCCTTCTGCTGCACTGGTCCTGTCTGCTGGTACAAGGGTGGTGAGGGATCATCATCCTCATCTGAGTTTGGCTCTGTGAGTTCCACTGGTGTGCCCCTGGTGGTTGCTATGTTGTGCAGGATAGCACATGTGGCCACAATTTTGCATGTTGTCTCAGGGCTGTACTGTAGTGCACCTCCACTCCTATGGATGCACCTGAAACGGCTCTTCAGCAGCCCAAAAGTGCACTCCACCACATTGCGGGTAGCCCTATGTGCAGCATTGTACCTCCTCTCTGCTGGGGTGGCAGGGCTCAGGTAGGGCTTAGCATATAGGTGCGCACTGCGTAGGCACTGTCTCCTGAATGCACAGAGAGTACAATGAGTACATTTGCTGTCTGACGTTATGCTTACATCAATGCATTATTCTGAACTATCAAATTACCTAGTAGGTATCCTTCACCAAACTCCCCAGCTAGCAGTCTTGTGTGTATCCCGCTGTGGCGAAAGATGTAGGATTCATGTGTGCTCCCTGAGTATCTGGCCACGAGATCGGTAATGATGTAGGAGGCATTGCATATCACCTGTATATTCATGGAATTATGGTTTTTACGGTTGCGATACACAGACTCGGTGGCCGATGGTGGACAGATTGCTACTTGTGTCCCATCAATGGCACCTAGCACATGTGGGAACTGTGCTATCTGGTAAAAATTAACTTTGGTTTGTTGTACTGCCTATGGGTTGTTGGGGAATCTGATGTACAGTTGTATTCTGCACAGCATGGCATTGAGAGATGCGTTGAAAAATCTAGAGAGTGCACTTTGTGATACCCCTCCAGCTGCTGCTATGACCCCTTGATAGCTCCCTGAGGCTAGTAGGTGCAGGGAGCATAATACCTGCACACGTGTGGGTATGCTATTGGTCCTGTGTGTTGTGCACTGCAGCATGGGTTGGAGCTCAGCTATCAGGTCAAGTATCATGGCTGAGCTTAACCTGTGTTTATCACAAATTTCCTCCTCAGTCTGGTCAAAAAGGGTAAATGCACTCTGAAAATGCGCTCCTGTCTCCTCCTCTCTCTCCTCAAACCTGCCAAGATCCTCATTCTCCTCGCCATGACGTAGAGTGCAGCCATTGTGGAAGAGGAACTGAGGCATTCTGGGCCTCTTTATATAGGTTGCACCTGGTTACCACCTGGTTTCGGTTCATGGTAAATTGTATGTGCAAACGGCCATTCTGCGAATAATCGCACATTGTGATTTTTTGCTACATCGCTTTGCGAATCCATTTTTGCGTGTCGCAATCTTCATCAAGCAAATAGCGGCACGATTTAGGAAATCGATATCTGCGAATCGCTAATCTGTATCGCAATTAGCGTTTCGCTAACAGCGATTCGGTAAATCATGTCGCTATTTGCGATACGCTGCTTGCGACACGCAAATTAGTCTCCCATTCGCAAAAACTCGCAGTTTTTTCGATTTCTTAATTACCCACTGCGAATGCACTTCATACATCATGAAACGCATTTTTGCATTCACAAACCGACATTTGCACCGTTTGCGAATGCAAAAACACTTGATACATCTGGCCCTTACTGTGAAACCACCTTTCACGCAAACAAGGTAGGGTGAGAACCAGGGCGGCCTTCATTCCTAAGGTAGTCACTCCCTTCCATCTGGGACAGTCTATAACTCTTCCGTCCTTTTACCCTCCTCCCCATCAATCAAAGGAGGAGGAAAGGCTGCATCGCTTGGATCGGAGAAGGGTCCTGAGCTTCTACATAGAAAGGACGAGAGACTTCAGAGTTGATGATCAGCTCTTCATTTGATATGTGGGCAAAATGAAGGCCAACGCCGTCCACAAGAGTACTCTTTCAAGGTGGGTCATTCTTTGCATAATGATTTGTTATTCGCTAGCAAAGAAGGTTCTTCCTGAGGGCATTAGGGCCCAATCTACCGGGGCTAAGTCGGACACTTCGGCTTTAGCTAGAGATGTGCCGGTTGCTGATTTTTGTAAGGCAGCAACTTGGGCTTCTCTCCACTTTTTGGCAAAGCATTATTGTTTAGACTCGGAAGTTAGGAGGGATTGCCATTTTACCCATTCTGTTTTGCAGGACTTCTTAGATTGACCAGTCGGGCACCCACCTCCAAGTGTGGGACTGCTTTGGGATTCTATTCATAAAGTGGGGAATCCACAGGTAGTTGTATCCATCAGAAGATCAAGTTACTTACCTTTGGTAACACTTTTTCTGGTAGATGCAGTAGCTATCTGTGGATTCCTCACAGTCCCACCTGCCCCCCGTTGCCTGTCTGGCCATACCAAGAGTACTAATAATGTTATAGATAATATGTATATTTTTATATATATGTTTGATTTTTATATATATTTTTATAAAGAATTATTTTCATATATATATTTATTGAGTTGGCACATGTTGTGCTTGTGATGTCGGTATTTACCTGTTCGCCTCGAAGGCACGGTAAAAATGCTGAAACTGATGTCAGCACACCGGCGAGGACTTCTTATGGCTCCGATGACGTCAGACGGAGTCGCGTGCGGAGCCGAGCAATTGTGACGTCCTCGTCGATGTGGAGAGCTAGGAAAAAAATCTGTTGAATGCTGGCACATTGGGACAATATATAAGGTGAGGAATCCACAAGTAGCTACTGTTTTCATCAGAAAAAGCACTACTGAAGGTAAGTAACTTGTCCGCCATTTACATGTGGGATATTTTTCTTGGTGAAAAAAGTATTACATTTATTATTTAGCTTCTGAGTCCACAACCTATCTACATTTTCATGTAATAGAATATTTATTAGCATTTTGCACATACAGCGGCGTGGGCCAAAGGCACTAAGGGCCTGATTTATACTTTTTTAGCTGCACATTTGAGGCATCTTTTGACGCAAAAGTGGCGCAAGCTTACAAAATTCAATTATATTTTGTAAGTTTGCGCAGCTTTTGCGTAAGCAAATGACACCAATGCAGCGTTAAAAAAGTATAAATCACGCCCTTAGTTTTTCCACACCAGGGCCCTCATTACAACACTGGTGGGCGGTGCCCATTATGACATCCCCGCTGGGCCGGCTGGCGGAAACAGAGTTTCTGCCCGCCGGCCCAGCGGGGATGTGGGCCGCAACATGGGAGCCGGCTCCAAATGGAGCCGGCGGTGTTGCGCCGTCCGGGTGCAGTTGCATCCGTCGCGCTAGTGAAAAGCCGCATGGGGCCCCACATGGGGCCCTGCCAGTGGCATGGGCAGTGCAGGGGCCCCCAGGACCCTGTGACTCCCCGTACCGCCAGCCTTTTCCTGGCGGTTCAAACCACCAGGAAAAGGCTGGCGGTAGGGGGACTTGTAATCCCCTGGGCAGCACTGTTAGCAGCGCTGCCCTGGCGGACTACTACCGCCGGGGCCATTGTGGCGGGAAACCGCTGGCCCCGGCGGTGCGACCGCGGCGCTTCTGCCGCGGTCGTAATGACCAGGGGAGCACCGCCAGCCTGTTGGTGGTGCTTCCGTCATTTCAGCCCTGGCGGTCCTGTACCGCCAGGGTTGAAATGACCCCCCAGATATTTACAGAATGCAAGACAAAGAAAAACTCAAATCGGAAAGATGGGAAAGATGGCCAAACCGTCACAAAGGATGAAAGCGGGAACCTGCAAGAGCGTGAAAAGGGGACAGGGATATCTGATGGTGAATTAAAAACTATCAGCCTTGATATTTGGCACACTGACTTTTAATTGCACCGGCTTTTAAAGTTTACATTGTACTTGCATGACAAGACCTCTGGTAGGCATGTGATCAGTGCATAAAAAAAACACTATTTAATCAAATTACTTTTCTAGACTTTTCCACAGCCCATGTGCAAGTCGAAATGTATTTTTCTATTACAGAATAGATGCTTTCAAGAAGGTCTATTGTATGTTACGCAAATCCAATAGTGTTCGCTTACGTTCCATTGTCGTGCGTTATCATAGGTTCAATTTCATAACTACTGGCATTGCCAGCGATCACACATTTTTTTAATAATCAAATTTTAATGAACACCCAGTACAACCCGCCAGTCTTCACAAGTATAACCCTGTAACAGATAGGTCTTCACAAGAGTTGTCTCAACAACCATTACAAATGTCATTACTAAATCCAGATTAGGGCCGCCATCTTCCCCAAATTGTGCTGTGTTTACATGGGCATCCTCTAGCCAGGTAGACTGATTCTTCCAACTTGGAACAGCAGTCCATTGAGGTGCTCCAGTCTTCAATGTTGGGGGTCTGCGTCATATTCCAAAGACGCGCAATGCCTCTCTTGGCCAGTAGTGTGCCCATGCCCACTCAGGGCCGGCTCTAGGGCGGTGCGACCGGTGCCACCGCCCTGGGTGCTGACCTCACTTGGGGGCGCCTTGTTTGCAAATGTATATTAATGTTTTAAACGCACCTGCTGCTGCATACCTTGCCTCCAGCAATTTTCGACAACAATTAAAATGTCAAGATAATTCAGGTGATTATTAACCTGCTGGAAAGAGATGAGTTTTGTCTATTGGAAGTCTGAGCTCATGGTAAGGTAGCTCAGAGGATTAATATGCCTGCTGCAAAGTACGTGTATCATGCACATCACAAACTGCATATAATGAAAATAGGTCAGTTCTTTACTGTTTTGTTGGAGAGATACTCTGTTTACTTGCAGTTTACAAGTTAAAATCCTAACATAGAACAGTGAGCTAGAAACTGTCAAAGAGCTACATGGAAACTGAAAGTTATAGGTTAGAGCTTTATGATTTTTTTCCCAAGTCTTTCATTATCCTAATGTTGCAAAATGGGTTCATTTGGGTAGAAATCAATTGTTATTAGTAAAAACACCCCCAACCATGGTGGTAGTTTGTAAATTTAGAATGTGTGCGTCTCCAGATCAAGCACTCTTTTTTTCCTTTATACATTTTTTCATTAAGAAACAAAGGACATCTATTGCATTATATAGCATACATCTTCGTCTCAGAGGCAAGTTACAATAGATACCAATCCGACAGAAATACAGCATTACAATCAAAAGCCACGCTGGTGAATTCGTGTGGTAGATCAAGTCTTGAGCTCTCCTGTCCTCCTGTGTGTCCCACTTGGTGAATCACTCAGTACCCCTACAAGTGACCCATCCTCCCCAGATTTTCTCCCACTTTTTTGGCCATCCCCTACTCTGATAGATTACTCTTTCCGTGCCCCAGCACAAAGCCAGGTCTGACAGCCATTCCTGTACACTGGGTGGTGACTCAGCACCCCCACCACATGCGATATTACATTTGGCCACTATAGCTGCCACTGCCAACCATAACCCCTGATGTTTCGGCCAGGTTTCCTCCCCCGCTATATTGAGGAGAAACAGCTTGGGGTCCAACGGGACCTCCTTTCCAAGTACCCAGGTTGCCACCTCTGAGACCCTCCGCCAGAAACTGCACCCTGGAGCAGGCCCATAAGTTATGGTAAAAGGTACCCTTCTGCCCACACCGTCTCAAACACTGCGAGGTCTGGGCCCTGCCCATTTGTGCACAGCACCAACCTGAAATAGTATGCCTGTGCAGAATCCTCAACTGGATCAGTCTGAGCTGGGCCTTAATCGCAACCACCCTGGGGCTCTGCTTCGCCTCCTCCCAGTCTTCATCATCCAATGTTCCCAAGTCCACCTCCCATTTAGTGAGGAGGGTCATCACCGGGTCAGGGAAATTGTTCATCAGTTACCTATGGATCACAGAAATGGCCTTCACCTCCAATGGTTCAGACAGGAGGCGGTCCTCGAGGGGGGCTGATTCAGCAATTGCTTGCCCTCCAGCAGGTGCTGGTACAGCGCATGCCTTAGCTGCAGGTATCTAAATCATTTAGCATCCGCCATATCATATTCTTGTTGAAGGACATCAAATTTCACCGGCGCCTGTCCCCTTCAGATATTGCCAAGGTGGTCTATTCCCAATAGAGACCATCTCTGAAACCCACCCAGGGCTCTGAGTTCCCCCAGTAGGTTGCTGCACCACAATGGGGTTTGGGTAGTCAAAGTAAATCCCCATCCCAAATAGCGTGTCGTTGTTCCACGCCCCAACTACTGTTCACGTGTGCACTGGCAACGTTCTCACATTTGAGAGGGTTTACAAGGCGGACTTATAGCCCTTCCTCCTCATCGCATCTCTGTCTGCTTGGAACACTGGGTCTTCCTGATCCGCAAGGGTTAATTCATTAATGTTCACCAATTACGTTGCCCAATAATAACGCAGGGGATCCCGGACAGCTAGACCACCCTTGTATACCCCTTGCTTCAACTTTTGCAATGCTATGTGGAAGCAGCCTCCATCCCACAGCAGCAGCCTGACTTCCCAATCAAACTGTTGAAACACTGCCTCTGGTATCCTATAAGGAGTATTTTGAAAGACATATAGGAGCCACCGTAACATCATCATTTTGTAGAGGGCGACCCTCCCCATCAATGAGAGCGGTAAGGCCTCCATTGCCCCACATCTCTATGGAATCTATTTAGCTGGGGTTGCAGGTGCCTCTGGAGGAAGCATTCCTGACTCCTGGTGACATACATCCACAGTACCATGAAGCCCTCCTGGCTGAGAGGTGCAGTAAAATTCGGGGGCAATGTGGGATGAGCTCCTGCCAGGGGAAAAAACAGTGACTTGTCCCAATTGATTTGGTAACTAGAATGCTCCCCAAAGATGCAGAGAAAAGGCATTATTCTAACAATGAACCATCAGTGTTGTTGACATATAACAAATTGCACTCCTCCAATGCTCAGCCAGACCCTATACCCCTGATTATTGAAGGCCATCCTGGCATCAAGGGATAGAAGTGCTGCCTGTTCACCACTTGGGTTATCTGTCATATGAAGAACCCAGTATAGTCACCGCAGATTCAGGTGCTTGTTTCTTTGTGGCATGAAGCTGGATTGATCCGGGTGTACCGGCTTTGTGATGACTGCGCGTAGCCTGGTTTCCAAGATCTTCACCAGGACTTTGACCTCTGATTTGAGAAGGGAGATGGGCCTATACGAGGCACACTCCGCTGGGGGTCTGCCTTTTCTTCGGAATCACTACTATGGTTACAGCCCTCTGGTCTGCCGGCACCATTCCCTCTTTTTGCGCCTCCTGAAACCTGGCCAGCATATATTAGGCCACCTTACTCCCCATGCATTTAAAATATTCCACTGGGAATCCATTTGACCCTGCTGCCTAGCCCAACTGCAGGCCAGCCTACACAGAGGAGACCTCGATCAGATCCCTGTCCTGGGCTTCTCTGTGCTCCTCTGAAAGCCATGGTAGTTGAATGTCTTGCAGGAGGTCCACACAATCATCTTCAGTCATCAGGAGGTATACAAGGAGGTGTATATCTCCTTGTAATATGTAGCAAAGGCCTCCACAATGTCGTCGTTTGACACGCAGAGAATTCCCTCCTTACTCCGTACCTCCCTGACCCAGTACTGTTCCTCTTACCCAGCCGTGCTGGCAGTGTATTGGCTTTGTCAACCACGTTATATAGACGCAGTTGGGATGCCATTGAGTAAGCCTGGGTGTGTTGTTATATCAGCTCACGCAGCTCCTGTCTCTTGAGCCGCAGCTGGTTTAGAAGACCACTATTCCCCCCCCACCCACCTTCTTAACAGCAGGCCTCCGGGGCTTCAATTTCCTGTTCAAGCACCGCACACTGCAGTATGCGGTCCTTTTTCTTGCCTCCCTATTAGGTCCTGTGCTTGGCCCCTAATAACTGTTTTGAAGGCCTCCCACAAGATACAGGCTGATTTCACTGAAGCCTGATTTTCTTTAAAATATTATTCAGTCCTCTCGCTCATTTTATCCCTAAAGGTCTTGTCTTTCAGGTGCCAAGGGTCTCGACTAACTGGCAGGGAATATGAAGGTGTGTTGTCCAGCAGTGTAATGCCCAAGGCGGAGTGATCCAAGATCCCTCTCGGATAGTGTCTGGCCCCCCTGAACCTCCCAACATGTGCCCATATGCTGAACACAAAATCCAGCCTTAAAGAGCTGCCTTGAGGTAGAGAGTAGTATGTGAAGTACCTCGTCCCAGGATTGTGCTCCCTCCACAGGTCTGCTAAGCCGAATTAGTCAAGAAAAGAATGCAGCGTCTCCAAGGTATCGGGTGCCTTCACTCGTGAGACTCTGTCCAACACTGGATTGGCTACAAGGTTCGGGTCACCCCCCCAAAATGAGAAGCCCCAGTGGGAGGTCCAAAAGCAGGGCACCAAGGTCCATAAGAACAGGCCCTTGGAGCCTCGACGTGGCATAGACTGAGCATATGTTGAGCATGCGACCCTCCCACACTCAGGACATTGCCACATATCGGCCCAATATGTCCCACCAACTACAGGGCAGAATAAATGGCATTTATTTTTTAAGGAGAATACCCACTTCCCTAGAATCTGTGGTGTAACCTGCATGTGCCACGAGCTGATACCCAAACTTGTCCATCGCTTTGTAATGGTTCCTGTAGGGAAGTGCCCTCTTTATTGGTATGGTTACCCCCATTTTCTGCCTCTTGTCAGTGTGCTTGACTTTGTTCACTGGAATCCAGCTAACCAGGGCCCCAGTGATTATGCTCTCTCCTCTCAATTTGGTTGCTAGTAACCTTTTCTACCCACAATTAGCATACTGGACCCCCCCCCCATATAAGTCCCTAGTATATGGTATCTAGGTACCCAGGGCATTGGGGCTCCAGGGGATCTCTAAGGGATGCAGCAGTTATTCTGCCACCCATAGGAAGCCCATGCACTAGGTCACTGTAAGTCACCTCTATGGTAGGCCCTCTCAGCCCAGAGGGCAGGGTGCAGGTACCTGTGTGTGAGGGCACCCCTGCACTAGCAGAGGTGCCCCCACGAACTCCAGCCCCATTTTACTTGACTTTGTGAGTGCGGGGATGCCATTTTATAAGTGTACTGGACATAGGTCACCACCTATGTCCAGCTACATAATGGTAACTCCGAACCTGGACATGTTTGGTATCAAACATGTCAGAATCATACTCCAATACTGTTGCAAGTATTGGAAGTATGATTCCATGCACTCCGGGGGCTCCTTAGAGGACCCCAGCATGGCTACGACCAGTCTTACAGGGTTTTACAGGCAGCCCAGCTGCTGTCACCCGTCAGATAGGTTTCTGCCCTCCTGCTGCTTGATCTGATCAAGCCCAAGAATGCAGAATAAAGGATTTCCATTGGGAGAGGGAGGTAACACCCTCTCTTTTTGGAAATAGGTGTGACTGGCTTCGGAGGGGAAGCCTCCCAAGCCACTGGTTTTGCTTTAAAGGGCACATTTGGTGCCCTCCACGCAAAAAAACAGTCCACACCGGTTCAGGGACCCCCAGTCCCTGCTCTGGCACGAAACTGGTCAATGGAAAGGGGAGTGACCTCTCCCCTGTCCATCACCACCCTAGGGCTGGCGCCCAGAACTCCTCCAGAGAGTGTCCCCGGGCGTTCAGCCATCTTGATTCAAAGGTTGGCAAGGAACTCTGGGAGCATCTGAGTGGCCAGGTCAGGGAGGTGACGTCAGAGTCACCCTTTGTCATGTGGTTAGGTGACCAAGGCCCCTCTTTAGGCTATATAGGGTCTTCCTCAGATTGGGTTTGCAAGATTTCAGCAGGACTCCTCTACAACCTCTGCTTCAACTTCTGGCCGCCAGAACCATGACTGGACCCTCCAGGAACCTACAAGCTGCAGATCCATGAGGAAGACCCTTCTGCAACATTGTATCCAGAATTCCTGCCAGCTTTGCAACATACCCCCAACTGTGCATCCTCCAAGACTGCAACTCTTCAGCCTGCACAAGAAGAAGAAGGAATCTCCCTTGGGGTGAAGGCATCACTCCCATGTAACCACAGGAACCTGGCTGCAAAGACGACCAGTTGTGTGGATCTCTCCTCATCCTGAGTGGCATGGATCCTGTATCAGGGGTGGTGGTCTGGAGAGTCTCCCTTGGTCTTCTCTGCCAGCTGTCACACTTTGGTGGTGGTAAGTCCTTTCCACTCCACGCAAGACAGCGCCCCCATTCACTGTATCCTTTGCAGTTGCCAAGGCTTGTTTGCTTCACTTCCAAAGGAAACTTCAGGCGACCTGTAGCTCCAGCCCCCAGCACTCCCTCCTGCAACTCCTGGGTCTCTGCGTGGTCCTCCGGTGACGTGGGAGAAACTTCTGTGGTGCTGCCTGGGCTCCTTCAGCAACTTCTGTATCCCTGTCCTGTGGGACACCAGTGGGTGTTGCCTCTGCTCCTGTGGGCATTCTGCGATGCTGAGGGTCCCCTGTGACTCCCCCTCCTCGGTAGAGTCCTTCTGAACCTTGCTGGTCCCCGGCAGGACCTCTTTTCCTCCAATCGCAAATTTGCCTTTGCCAAGGCTTGATGGTGGAAATCCTACACCGACACCCATCTGCAATCCAGCTTCCAGCGTGGGACACTTTTTGCACAAATCAGGATTTTGTGCTGCAGTGCTGACCTGTCTTACTTCTTTGTCAACTAACTCCAAAAGGTACCTCTGGTTGGGCAGTATCTCCTACTCCCCAAGGACTCCACAGACAATTCTGGACTTCATCCGCTCTCTCCACAGCTCTCCATCTTCAGTATTCCACCGCTGATTTCTTGCAGGCTGTTCTGGGTGTCTTCTTTTTCTTCTTTTCATTCTTTGGTGTGGTTTTGGGTAAAGCCAGTGCTTTACTCCTGCAATCCTGATCGCTTGGGCGGGGGGGGGGTACTGCATTACTTACCTGTGTGGTTTCCTAGTACTTCCAGCTCCCCTCTACACGATTTACTTACCTAGGTGGGGGCCCTGTGTTTGCATTCCACTTTCTTAGTATATGGTTTGGGCTCCCCCTAGGGCTACTATTGCTTATTGATACTTTACACTATTTTCCAAACCTTTTATGCCTCTTACTGCTTATTTGTGTATATGTAGTGTATTTACTTACCTCCTATTGGAGGGTTGCCTCTACTATTTTCTGATACTGTGTTCCAAAAATAAAGTACCTTTATTGTTGTACAACCTAGTGTTTTTGTTTCCTGTGTGTAAGTACTGTGTGACTGTAGTGGTATTGCATGAGCTTTGCATGTCTCCTAGATAAGCCTTGGCTGCTCATCCACAGCTACTTCTAGAGAGTCTGGCTTCTAGACACTGCCTACACTTCACTGAGAGGGGATATCTAGGTCTGGTATAAGGTGTAAGTATCATTGGTACCCACCACACGCCAGGCCAGCGTCCTACAGTTCCCCTTTAGATGCATTTCCTGTAACAGAATTAGGTCTGGGCCGTGTCGTCGCAAATATTGGAGTACTATGGTGTGCCTAACTCTGCTACCCAGCCTGTTTACAATCCACGTCATCACTCTAAGGGTACATGCTAGTGAGGCTGCCATCAGAGAATATTTCTGTACTTGTAGCGGATGATACATCTAACCACCCTGCACTCCCCTCTGCTACAGTGTACCTCTTCCCCACAAGCTGCGCAACTGGTAGGTGTGTGGCAGTGCAATAGCAAAAGAACATTGTAAAACAAGAAATTGCAGTTTAACAATCCAATACTATGAACTCCCACCACCCTGCTCGCTGCCAAGCGGGCTTTGAACTGCCCACTCCCTCAAATAGCGGAACGTCTGTCGCCCTTAACAATGCAAATTCATGCGTGGGTGGGCTTGCACCACTGTGTTAATTCTGCACCATTCATTATCAAAAAAACGATTAACTCGAATTCCCAAGAATATCAGTGTCCTGCATCACCCCTTAGATCTAGCTGGAATTTGGTCTATGAACCAGTCCCCTCTCCAAATGTCCGGTCCAAACAGGCAGCATCAACATGAGGTTCATCTGGTCGTAAAGTCCAGAGGACTTGGCGACCCGCCATTCTCCATTAGGGGCAAAGAAGACATTCATCACCCAGACTCGGCAATCACCGTGGCAGCCGCGTGGCGAATTCAACCATCTATGGCGTCGGTGACTGCGCTGCTGCCAGTCCAGGATCCTGCTTTTGTGGTAGGCTGTCTGTGAGAAAGTAGCCTCTTTCTAGCCTTGTTACCCCCACTTTTGGCCTGTTTCTGAGTGTATGTCAGGGTGTTTTCACTGTCTCACTGGGATCCTTCTAGCCAGGGCCCAGTGCTCATAGTGAAAACCCTATGTGTAAGGAAATGCCTCCTTGGCATGGTTACCCCCTGACTTTTTGCCTTTGCTGATGCTATGTTTTGAATTGAAAGTGTGCTGAGGCCTGCTAACCAGGCCCCAGCACCAGTGTTCTTTCCCTAACCTGTACTTTTAATTCCACAATTGGCACACCCTGGCATCCAGGTAAGTCCCTTGTAACTGGTACCCCTGGTACCAAGGGCCCTGATTCCAGGGAAGGTCTCTAAGGGCTGCAGCATATCTTATGCCACCCTGGGGACCCCTCACTCAGCACAGACACACTGCTTGCCAGCTTGTGTGTGCTGATGAGGACAAAACGAGTAAGTCGACATGGCACTCCCCTCAGGGTGCCATGCCAACCTCACACTGCCTATGCAGTATAGATAAGTCACCCCTCTAGCAGGCCTTACAGCCCTAAGGCAGGGTGCACTATACCATAGGTGAGGCCACCAGTGCATGAGCACTGTGCCCCTACAGCGTCTAAGCCCAACCTTAGACATTGTAAGTACAGGGTAACCATAAGAGTATATGGTCTGGGAGTCTGTCAAACACGAACTCCACAGCACCATAATGGCTACACTGAAAACTGGGGAGTTTGGTATCAAACTTCTCAGCACAATAAATGCACACTGATGCCAGTGTACATTTTATTGTAAACTACACCCCAGAGGGCACCTTAGAGGTGCCCCCTGAAACTTAAACCAACTACCCGTGTAGGCTGACTGGTTCTAGCAGCCTGCCACACTCGAGACATGTTGCTGGCCACATGGGGAGAGTGCCTTTGTCACTCTGTGGCCAGTAACAAAGCCTGCACTGGGTGGAGATGCTATCACCTCCCCCAGGCAGGAGCTGTAACACCTGGCGGTGAGCCTCAAAGGCTTACCCCCTTTGTTCCAGCACCACAGGGCACTCCAGCTAGTGGAGTTGCCCGCACCCTCCGGCCACGGCCCCACTTTTGGCGGCAAGGCCGGAGGAGATAATGAGAATAACAAGGAGGAGTCACTGGCCAGTCAGGACAGCCCCTAAGGTGTCCTGAGCTGAAGTGACTCTAACTTTTAGAAATCCTCCATCTTGCAGATGGAGGATTCCCCCAATAGGGATAGGAATGTGACCCCCTCCCCTTGGGAGGAGGCACAAAGAGGGTGTACCCACCCTCAGGGCTAGTAGCCATTGGCTACTAACCCCCCAGACCTAAACACGCCCTTAAATTTAGTATTTAAGGGCTCCCCTGAACCTAAGAATTTAGATTCCTGCAACTTACAGAAGAAGAAGACTGCTGAGCTGAAAACCCCTGCAGAAGAAGAAAGAAGACACCAACTGCTTTGGCCCCAGTCCTACTGGCCTGTCTCCTGCCTTCCAAAGAAACCTGCTCCAGCGACGCTTTCTCCAGGACCAGCGACCTCTGAATCCTCAGAGGACTGACCTGCTTCCAAGAGACCAAGAAACTCCAGAGAACAGCGGCCCTGTTCAACAAAGACTGCAACTTTGTATCCAGAGGAGCAGATTTAAAGACCCCTGCAATCCCCGCAAGAAGCGTGACACTTGCAACACTGCACCCGGCGACCCCGACTCGACTGGTGGAGAACCAACACCTCAGGGAGGACCAGTACAAGAAAAAATAAATGAGCTACAGCTAGTATCCACTGTTGTCCGCAATAATGTACAGAACAACTCACAAATAATTTTAACAAAGATACACAAAATGATATTTATTACATATGTATGTACAACAAACACTAAACAACATAGTCCGAATTATATAAATATATACATATTCACAAAGAAAGACGGGCACTCAATTTCTTTAAAATAATACCTACACATATATACAATCGATAGACAAAGACAAAGAGTCACACGAGACGAGACAGGAAAGATAATAAAACCACAACAATAAACAAAAAAATGAAGTTTGAATTTACAAAAAATACAGTGAAATAAACACTAAATATACACTTTCTTTTTCTAGAACTTAAATGATATTCATAGTAGAATCATATTAGAATTCAAATCTTGACTGCGTCTCCGTCCCACTGATTCGTAAAATAATTTTTATAAATATTTTAACACTATAAGTTCGTAGTCAATCCAAACAAATGCAGGAACCAAGCCTACGCGTGTTTCGGCGGTAGCCATCCAGTTTATAAGGCCGCCTTCATCAGGGCAGTTCCTTTTCAATATTTAATCAATAATATCGCCGATCTTATAGGTTCTCGTCCTTCCTGTACGTATACATCCCAGCGGCGATATTGATGAGTTTCCTCACATACAAGGCAGGAAAGGATTAATTCTCTAGCTTCCACTTCTGATAGCTCCAAACAAACACCAAGATATTCTTCACGATAGAACAATTCCTAGGGGGATCTATTCACATAACTCCCCTGAGTCCTCCATCTTACCGAGTAGCCGATTTCCTTCAACAGATGCAAGTCACAGGTGTCCGATAAGACAGGGTGGACCCTCCGGCGACTCCGAGACTGTGAGTAACCAAAGTTGTCCCCCCTGTGCCCCCACAGCGACGCCTGCAGAGGGAATCCCGAGGCACCCCCTGACCGCGACTGCCTGACTCTAAAATCCCGACGGCTGGAAAAGACCCTGCACCCGCAGCCCCCAGCACCTGAAGGATCGGAACTTCAGTGCAGGAGTGACCCCCAGGAGGCCCTCTCCCTTGCCCAGGTGGTGGCTACCCAGAGGAGCCCCCCCCTTGCCTGCCTGCACCGCTGAAGAGACCCCTTGGTCTCCCATTGAAACCTATTGAAAACCCGACGCGTGTTTGCACACTGCACCCGGCCGCCCCAGTGCCGCTGAGGGTGTACTTTTTGTGTGAGCTTGTGTCCCCCCCCCCCCGGTGCCCTACAAAACCCCCCTGGTCTGCCCTCCGAAGACGCGGGTACTTACCTGCTGGCAGACTGGAACCGGGGCACCCCCTTCTCTCCATTGAAGCCTATGCGTTTTGGGCACCACTTTGAACTCTGCACCTGACCGGCCCCGAGCTGCTGGTGTGGTAACTTTGGGGTTGCTCTGAACCCCCAACGGTGGGCTACCTTGGACCCCAATTTGAACCCCGTAGGTGGTTTACTTACCTGCAAGAACTAACATTACTTTACCTCCCCTAGGAACTGTGAAAATTGCACTGTGTCCACTTTTAAAACAGCTAAATGTGTTTTATGTAAAAAGTATATATGCTATTGTGATTATTCAAAGTTCCTAAAGTACTTACCTGCAATACCTTTCAAATGAGATATTACATGTAGAATCTGAACCTGTGGTTCTTAAAATAAACTAAGAAAATATATTTTTCTATAACAAAAACCTATTGGCCTGGAATTGTCTCTGAGTGTGTGTTCCTCATTTATTGCCTGTGTGTATGTACAACAAATGCTTAACACTACTCCTTTGATAAGCCTACTGCTCGACCACACTACCACAAAATAGAGCATTAGTATTATCTCTTTTTGCCACTATCTTACTTCTCAGGGGAACCCTTGGACTCTGTGCATACTATTCCTTACTTTGAAATAGTGCATACAGAGCCAACTTCCTACATTGGTGGATCAGCGGTGGGGTACAAGACTTTGCATTTGCTGGACTACTCAGCCAATACCTGATCACACGACAAATTCCAAAAATTGTCATTAGAAATTGATTTTTGCAATTTGAGCTATTTTTCTAAATTCTTAAAAGACCTGCTAGGGCCTTGTGTTAGATCCTGTTTAGCATTTCTTTTAGAGTTTAAAAGTTTGTGAAAGTTTGAATTAGAACCTAGAACTAGTTTTAGATTCTTAAAAAGTATTCCAACTTTTAGAAGCATAATGTCTAGTACAGATGTGAATGTGATGGAACTCGACATCACCCCTTACCTCCATCTTAAGATGAGGGAGCTAAGGTCACTCTGTAAAATTAAGAAAATTACAATGGGCCCCAGACCTTCGAAACAACAGCTCCAGGAGCTTTTGGCAGAGTTTGAAAGAGCCAACCCCTCTGAGGATGGCAACACAGAGGATGAAGATAGTGACTTGGAGGGAAATTCCCCCCCTCCAGTCTTACTTAGTGAGAACAGGGCTGCTCAAGCCCTGACTCCAAATAAAATAGTCAGAGATGCTGTTTCCCTCACAGGAGAGACCAACATCTCTGAAATCACTGAGGATAACTCCAGTGAAGAGGACATCCAGTTAGCCAGGATGGCCAAAAGATTGGCTTAGGAAAGACAGATCCTAGCCATAGAAAGGGAAAGACAAGAGATGGGCCTAGGACCCATCAATGGTGGCAGCAACATAACTAGGGTCAGAGATTCTCCTGACATGTTGAAAATCCCTAAAGGGATTGTAACTAAATATGAAGATGGTGATGACATCACCAAATGGTTCATAGCTTTTGAGAGGGCTTGTGTAACCAGAAAAGTGAACAAATCTCACTGGGGTGCTCTCCTTTGGGAAATGTTCACTGGAAAGTGTAGGGATAGACTCCTCACACTCTCTGGAAAAGATGCAGAATCTTATGACCTGACCTCATGAAGGGAACCCTGATTGAGGGCTTTGGATTCTCCACTGAGGAGTATAGGATTAGATTCAGGGGGGCTCAAAAATCCTCGAGCCAGACCTGGGTTGATTTTGTAGACTACTCAGTGAAAACACTGGATGGTTGGATTCAAGGCAGTGGTGTAAATAATTATGATGGGCTGTACAGTTTATTTGTGAAAGAACACCTGTTAAGTAATTGTTTCAATGATAAACTGCATCAGCATCTGGTAGACCTAGGACCAATTTCTCCCCAAGAATTGGGAAAGAAGGCGGACCATTGGGTCAAGACTAGGGTGACCAAGACTTCCACAGGGGGTGACCAAAAGAAAGGGGTCACAAAGCCTCCCCAGGGGAAGAGTGTTGAGACATCCAAAAACAAAAATAGTAAAGAGTCTTCTACAGGCCCCCAAAAACCTGCACAGGAGGGTGGGCCCAGAGCCTCTTCACAAACCAATTTTGAGTACAAGGGTAAAACTTTGATCCCAAAAAGGCCTGGTGTCGTAGCTGTAATCAGCCTGGACACCAAACTGGAGACAAGGCCTGTCCCAAGAAAAGTACCACTTCTAACTCCACTCCAGCTAAAACTGGAATGGCCAGTCTCCAAGTGGGATCAACAGTGTGCCCAGAGCAAATCAGGTGTCACACTGAAGCTACATTAGTCTCTGAGGGTGGGGTGGATTTAGCCACACTGGCTGCCTGGCCTCCTAACATGCAAAAATACAGGCAGCAGCTCTTAATTAATGGGACAAGTGTAGAAGGCCTGAGGGATACAGGTGCCAGTGTCACCATGGTGACAGAGAAACTGGTTTCCCCTGGTCAATACCTGGCTGGACAAACTTATCCAGTCACCAACGCTGACAATCAGACTAAAGTACATCCCATGGCTATGGTAACTTTAGAGTGGGGAGGGGTCAATGGCCTGAAACAAGTGGTGGTCTCCTCAAATATCCCAGTAGACTGTTTGCTTGGCAATGACCTGGAGTCCTCAGCATGGGCTGAGGTAGAACTGAAAACCCATGCAGCCATGCTGGGTATCCCTGAACTGGTGTGTGTCAAGACAAGGGCACAGTGCAAGGCACAGGGTGAAAAAGTAGAGCTGGAGTCTGGAAAAAGGGCCCAGCCTACCAAGAGAAAAGGAAAGTCAGCTGGGAAACCAGGTGCAACACAACAACAAAAAGAGAACCTCTCTTCTCAGGAAGAAGTTCTGCCCTCTGAGGGAACTGAGCCTATGGAGTTAGAACCTTATCAGGTTGAGCTCTTAGGCCCAGGGGGACCCTCAAGGGAGCAGTTGTGTAAGGGGCAAGAAACCTGTCCAACTCTTGAAGGCCTTAGGCAGCAAGCTGCTGAAGAGTCCAATGGCAAGAAAACTGGAACACATAGGGTCTATTGGGAAGATGGGCTCCTGTACACTGAGGCAAGAGATCCCAAACCTGGTGCCACTAGGAGAGTGGTAGTGCCTCAGGAGTTCAGAGAGTTCATACTGACCTTAGCCCATGATATTCCCCTTGCTGGGCATTTGGGACAAACCAAGACGTGGGAGAGACTAGTCAACCACTTCTACTGGCCCAATATGTCCCAGAAAGTTAAGGAGTTTTGTGTCTCCTGTACCACCTGTCAAGCCAGTGGTAAGACAGGTGGACATCCAAAGGCCCCCCTCATTCCACTTCCAGTGGTGGGGGTCCCCTTTGAAAGAGTGGGTGTGGACATAGTGGGTCCACTTGAACCTCCCACAGCCTCAGGAAATATGTACATCCTAGTAGTAGTGGATCATGCTACTAGGTATCCTGAAGCTATTCCCCTTAGGTCGACTACTGCCCCTGCAGTAGCCAAGGCCCTCATTGGTATCTTTACCAGAGTGGGCTTCCCTAAGGAGGTGGTGTCTGACAGAGGTACCAACGTCATGTCAGCATACCTGAAACACATGTGGAATGAGTGTGGAGTGACTTATAAATTCACTACACCCTATCATGCACAAACTAATGGCCTTGTTGAGAGATTCAACAAGACATTAAAGGGCATGATCATGGGGCTCCCAGAAAAACTCAAAAGGAGATGGGATGTCCTCCTGCCATGTCTGCTCTTCGCTTACAGAGAGGTGCCTCAGAAGGAAGTAGGATTCTCACCCTTTGAACTTCTGTTTGGCCACCCTGTAAGGGGACCACTAGCTCTTGTGAAAGAAGGCTGGGAGAGACTTCTTCATGAGCCTAAACAAGACATAGTGGACTGTGTACTTGGCCTTCGCTCAAGGATGGCAGAGTACATGGAAAAGGCAAGTAAAAACCTTGAGGCCAGCCAACAGCTCCAGAAGTTTTGGTATGACCAAAAGGCTGCACTGGTTGAATTTCAACCAGGGCAGAAAGTCTGGGTTCTGGAGCCTGTGGCTCCCAGGGCACTTCAGGACAAATGGAGTGGCCCTTACCCAGTGCTAGAGAGGAAGAGTCAGGTCACCTACCTTGTGGACCTGGGCACAAGCAGGAGCCCCAAGAGGGTGATCCATGTGAACCGCCTTAAGCTCTTCCATGACAGGGCTGATGTGAATCTGTTAATGGTAACAGATGAGGATCAGGAAGCTGAGAGTGAGCCTCTCCCTGATCTTCTGTCATCAGACCCTAATGATGGCTCAGTAGATGGAGTGATCTATTCAGACAACCTCTCTGGCCAACAGCAATCTGACTGTAGGAAGGTCCTGCAACAGTCTGCTGAGCTCTTTTCCCTAACCCCTGGTCAGACACACCTGTGTACCCATGATGTGGACACAGGAGACAGCATGCCTGTCAAAAACAAAATATTCAGACAGTCTGATCAAGTTAAGGAAAGCATCAAGGTGGAAGTCCACAAGATGCTGGAATTGGGAGTAATTGAGCACTCTGACAGCCCCGGGGCTAGCCCAGTGGTCTTAGGGCCATATGTACCAACACATTTTCCCATTGACACAGAATGGGAAAACCCTTTGGTACATCTGGCCCTTAGTCCCCAAACCTCACACCAAAGATGGAAAGAGAGAGATGAGGTTTTGTGTGGACTACAGAGGACTTAATTCTGTCACCAAGACAGATGCCCATCCCATTCCTAGAGCTGATGAACTGATAGACAAATTAGGTGCTGCCAAATTCTTAAGTACCTTTGACTTAACAGCTGACAAATCAAAATGGCACCTGGAGCAAAAGAAAAGACAGCATTCTCCACACCTGATGGGCATTATCAGTTCACTGTTATGCCCTTTGGTTTAAAGAATGCCCCTGCCATCTTCCAAAGGTTGGTGAATCAAGTCCTTGCTGGCTTGGAGTCCTTTAGTGCAGCTTATCTTGACGATATTGCTGTCTTTAGCTCCAACTGGCAGGATCACCTGGTCCACCTGAAGAAGGTTTTGAAGGCTCTGCAATCTGCAGGTCTCTCTATCAAGGCATCCAAATGCCAGATAGGGCAGGGAGCTGTGGTTTACTTGGGACACCTTGTAGGTGGAGGCCAAGTTCAGCCACTCCAGCCTAAGATCCAGACTATTCTGGACTGGGCAGCTCCAAAAACCCAGACTCAAGTCAGGGCATTCCTTGGCTTGACTGGGTACTATAGGAGGTTTGTGAAGGGATATGGATCCATTGTGACAGCCCTCACAGAACGCACCTCCAAGAAAATGCCCAAGAAGGTAAACTGGACTGTAGAATGCCAACAGGCCTTTGACACCCTGAAACAAGCAATGTGCACAGCACCAGTTCTAAAAGCTCCAGATTACTCCAAGCAGTTCATTGTGCAGACAGATGCCTCTGAACATGGGATAGGGGCAGTTTTGTCCCAAACAAATGATGATGGCCTTGACCAGCCTGTTGCTTTCATTAGCAGGAGGTTACTCCCCAGGGAGCAGCGTTGGAGTGCCATTGAGAGGGATGCCTTTGCTGTGGTTTGGTCCCTGAAGAAGCTGAGACCATACCTCTTTGGTACTCACTTCCTAGTTCAAACTGACCACAAACCTCTCAGATGGCTGATGCAAATGAAAGGTGAAAATCCAAAACTGTTGAGGTGGTCCATCTCCCTACAGGGAATGCACTTTATAGTGGAACACAGACCTGGGACTGCCCATGCCAATGCAGATGGCCTTTCCAGGTTCTTCCACTTAGAAAATGAAGACTCTCTTAGGAAAGGTTAGTCTCATCCTCTTTTGTTTGGGGGGGGGGGGTTGTGTAAGGAAATGCCTCCTTGGCATGGTTACCCCCCTGACTTTTTGCCTTTGCTGATGCTATGTTTTGAATTGAAAGTGTGCTGAGGCCTGCTAACCAGGCCCCAGCACCAGTGTTCTTTCCCTAACCTGTACTTTTGATTCCACAATTGGCACACCCTGACATCCAGGTAAGTCCCTTGTAACTGGTACCCCTGGTACCAAGGGCCCTGATGCCAGGGAAGGTCTCTAAGGGCTGCAGCATATCTTATGCCACCCTGGGGACCCCTCGCTCAGCACAGACACACTGCTTGCCAGCTTGTGTGTGCTGATGAGAACAAAACGAATAAGTCGACATGGCACTCCCCTCAGGGTGCCATGCCAACCGCACACTGCCTATGCAGTATAGATAAGTCACCCCTCTAGTAGGCCTTACAGCCCTAAGGCAGGGTGCACTATACCATAGGTGAGGGCACCAGTGCATGAGCACTGTGCCCCTACAGCATCTAAGCCAAACCTTAGACATTGTAAGTACAGGGTAGCCATAAGAGTATATGGTCTGGGAGTCTGTCAAACACGAACTCCACAGCACCATAATGGCTACACTGAAAACTGGAAAGTTTGGTATCAAACTTCTCAGCACAATAAATGCACACTGATGCCAGTGTACATTTTATTGTAAACTACACCCCAGAGGGCACCTTAGAGGTGCCCCCTGAAACTTAAACCAACTACCCGTGTAGGCTGACTGGTTCTAGCAGCCTGCCACACTCGAGACATGTTGCTGGCCACATGGGGAGAGTGCCTTTGTCACTCTGTGGCCAGTAACAAAGCCTGCACTGGGTGGAGATGCTATCACCTCCCCCAGGCAGGAGCTGTAACACCTGGCGGTGAGCCTCAAAGGCTTACCCCCTTTGTTCCAGCACCACAGGGCACTCCAGCTAGTGGAGTTGCCCGCACCCTCCGGCCACGGCCCCACTTTTGGCGGCAAGGCCGGAGGAGATAATGAGAATAACAAGGAGGAGTCACTGGCCAGTCAGGACAGCCCCTAAGGTGTCCTGAGCTGAAGTGACTCTAACTTTTAGAAATCCTCCATCTTGCAGATGGATGATTCCCCCAAATAGGGATAGGAATGTGACCCCCTCCCCTGGGGAGGAGGCACAAAGAGGGTGTACCCACCCTCAGGGCTAGTAGCCATTGGCTACTAACCCCCCAGACCTAAACACGCCCTTAAATTTAGTATTTAAGGGCTCCCCTGAACCTAAGAATTTAGATTCCTGCAACTTACAGAAGAAGACTGCTGAGCTGAAAACCCCTGCAGAAGAAGAAAGAAGACACCAACTGCTTTGGCCCCAGTCCTACCGGCCTGTCTCCTGCCTTCCAAAGAAACCTGCTCCAGCGACGCTTTCTCCAGGACCAGCGACCTCTGAATCCTCAGAGGACTGACCTGCTTCCAAGAGACCAAGAAACTCCCGAGAACAGCGGCCCTGTTCAACAAAGACTGCATCTTTGTATCCAGAGGAGCAGATTTAAAGACCCCTGCAATCCCCGCAAGAAGCGTGAGACCTGCAACACTGCACCCGGCGACGCTGACTCGACTGGTGGAGAACCAACACCTCAGGGAGGACCCTCCGGCGACTCCGAGACTGTGAGTAACCAAAGTTGTGCCCCCTGAGCCCCCACAGCGACGCCTGCAGAGGGAATCCCGAGGCTCCCCCTGACCGCGACTGCCTGACTCTAAAATCCCGACGGCTGGAAAAGACCCTGCACCCGCAGCCCCCAGCACCTGAAGGATCGGAACTTCAGTGCAGGAGTGACCCCCAGGAGGCCCTCTCCCTTGCCCAGGTGGTGGCTACCCCGAGGAGCCCCCCCCTTGCCTGCCTGCACCGCTGAAGAGACCCCTTGGTCTCCCATTGAAACCTATTGAAAACCCGATGCGTGTTTGCACACTGCACCCGGCCGCCCCAGTGCCGCTGAGGGTGTACTTTTTGTGTGAGCTTGTGTCCCCCCCGGTGCCCTACAAAACCCCCCTGGTCTGCCCTCCGAAGACGCGGGTACTTACCTGCTGGCAGACTGGAACCGGGGCACCCCCTTCTCCCCATTGAAGCCTATGCGTTTTGGGCACCACTTTGAAATCTGCACCTGACCGGCCCTGAGCTGCTGGTGTGGTAACTTTGGGGTTGCTCTGAACCCCCAACAGTGGGCTACCTTGGACCCCAATTTGAACCCCGTAGGTGGTTTACTTACCTGCAAGAACTAACATTACTTTACCTCCCCTAGGAACTGTGAAAATTGCACTGTGTCCACTTTTAAAACAGCTAAATGTGTTTTATGTAAAAGTATATATGCTATTGTGATTATTCAAAGTTCCTAAAATACTTACCTGCAATACCTTTCAAAGGAGATATTACATGTAGAATCTGAACCTGTGGTTCTTAAAATAAACTAAGAAAATATATTTTTCTATAACAAAAACCTATTGGCCTGGAATTGTCTCTGAGTGTGTGTTCCTCATTTATTGCCTGTGTGTATGTACAAAAAATGCTTAACACTACTCCTTTGATAAGCCTACTGCTCGACCACACTAACACAAAATAGAGCATTAGTATTATCTCTTTTTGCCACTATCTTACCTCTAAGGGGAACCCTTGGACTCTGTGCATACTATTCCTTACTTTGAAATAGTGCATACAGAGCCAACTTCCTACACTATGTTTTCAGTATGTTTGTTATGTGTCACTGGGACCCTGCTAGTCAGGACCCCAGTGCTCATAAGTTTGTGACCTATATGTATGTGTTCCCTGTGTGATGCCTAACTGTCTCACTGAGGCTCTGCTAACCAGAACCTCAGTGGTTATGCTCTCTCTGTACAAATTGTCACTAACAGGCTAGTGACCAATTTCACCAATTTACGTGGGATACTGGAACACCCTTATAATTCCCTAGTATATGGTACTGAGGTACCCAGGGTATTGGGGTTCCAGGAGATCCCTATGGGCTGCAGCATTTCTTTTGCCACCCATAGGGAGCTCTGACAATTCTTACACAGGCCTGCCATTGCAGCCTGAGTGAAATAACGTCCACGTTATTTCACAGCCATTTACCACTACACTTAAGTAACTTATAGTCACCTATATGTCTAACCTTTACCTGGTAAAGGTTGGGTGCTAAGTTACTTAGTGTGTGGGCACCCTGGCACTAGCCAAGGTGCCCCCACATTGTTCAGGGCAAATTCCCCGGACTTTGTGAGTGCGGGGACACCATTACACACGTGCACTATACATATGTCACGACATATGTATAGTGTCACAACAGTAACTCCGAACATGGCCATGTAACATGTCTAAGATCATGGAATTGTCGCCCCAATGCCATTCTGGCATTGGGGTGACAATTCCATGATCCCCCGAGTCTCTAGCACAGACCCGGGTGCTGCCAAGCTACCTTTCCCGGGGTTTCACTGCAGCTGCTGCTGCTGCCAACCCCTCAGACAGGTTTCTGCCCTCCTGGGGTCCAGCCAGGCTTGGCCCAGGAAGGCAGAACAAAGGACTTCCTCAGAGAGAGGGTGTTACACCCTCTCCCTTTGGAAAAAGGTGTCGGGGCTGGGGAGGAGTAGCCTCCCCCAGCCTCTGGAAATGCTTTGATGGGCACAGAGGGTGCCCATCTCTGCATAAGCCAGTCTACACCGGTTCAGGGATCCCCCAGCCCTGCTCTGGCGTGAAACTGGACAAAGGAAAGGGGAGTGACCACTCCCCTGACCTGCACCTCCCCTGGGAGGTGCCCAGAGCTCCTCCAGTGTGCTCCAGACCTCTGCCATCTTGGAAACAGAGGTGCTGCTGGCACACTGGACTGCTCTGAGTGGCCAGGGCCAGCAGGTGACGTCAGAGACTCCTTCTGATAGGCTCCTCCAGGTGTTGCTAGCCTATCCTCTCTCCTAAGTAGCCAAACCTCCTTTTCTGGCTATTTAGGGTCTCTGCTTTGGGGAATTCTTTAGAAGACGAATGCAAGAGCTCATCAGAGTTCCTCTGCATCTCTCTCTTCACCTTCTGCCAAGGAATCGACTACTGACCGTGCTGGAAGCCTGCAAAACTGCAACAAAGTAGCAAAGACGACTACTGCGACCTGGTAACGCTGATCCTGCCGCCTTCTCGACTGTTTTCCTGGTGGTGCATGCTGTCAGGGTAGTCTGCCTCCTCTCTGCACTTGAAGCTCCGAAGAAATCTCCCGTGGGTTGACGGAATCTTCCCCCTGCAACCGCAGGCACCAAAGAACTGCATCACCGGTCCTCTGGGTCTCCTCTCAGCACGACGAGCGAGGTCCCTTGAACTCAGCAACTCTGTCCAAGTGACTCCCACAGTCCAGTGACTCTTCAGTCCAAGTTTGGTGGAGGTAAGTCCTTGCCTCCCCACGCTAAACTGCATTGCTGGGAACCGCATGTTTTGCAGCTACTCCGGCTCCTGTGCACTCTTCCAGGATTTCCTTTGTGCACAGCCAAGCCTGGGTCCCCGGCACTCTAACCTGCAGTGCATGACCTCCTGAGTTGTCCTCTGGCGTCGTGGGACCCTCTTTTGTGACTTCGGGTGAGCTCCGGTTCACCCCACTTCGTAGTGCCTGTTCTGGCACTTCTGCGGGTACTGCTTGCTTCTGAGTGGCTCCTTGTCTTGCTGGGTGCCCCCTCTGTCTCCTCACGCAATTGGCAACATCCTGGTCCCTCCTGGGCCACAGCAGCATCCAAAAACCCTAACCGCGACCCTTGCAGCTAGCAAGGCTTGTTTGCAGTCTTTCTGCATGAAAATACCTCTGCAAGCTTCTTCACGACGTGGGACATCCATCCTCCAAAGGGGAAGTTTCTAACCCTCTTCGTTCTTGCAGAATCCACAGCTTCTACCATCCGGTGGCAGCTTCTTTGCACCCACAGCTGGCATTTCCTGGGCATCTGCCCACTTCCGACTTGATCGTGACTCTTGGACTTGGTCCCCTTGTTCCACAGGTACTCTCGTCTGGAAATCCATCGTTGTTGCATTGCTGGTGTTGGTCTTTCTTGCAGAATTCCCCTATCACGACTTCTGTGCTCTTTGGGGAACTTAGGTGCACTTTGCACCCACTTTTCAGGGTCTTGGGGTGGGCTATTTTTCTAACCCTCACTGTTTTCCTACAGTCCCAGCGACCCTCTACAAGGTCACATAGGTTTGGGGTCCATTCGTGGTTCGCATTCCACTTCTAGAGTATATGGTTTGTGTTGCCCCTATCCCTATGTGCCCTTATTGCATTCTATTGTGACTATACATTGTTTGCACTGTTTTCTATTGCTATTACTGCATATTTTGGTATTGTGTACATATATCTTATGTATATATGCTATCCTCATACTGAGGGTACTCACTGAGATACTTTGGCATATTGTCATAAAAATAAAGTACCTTTATTTTTAGTATATCTGTGTATTGTGTTTTCTTATGATATTGTGCATGACACTAGTGGTACTGTAGGAGCTTCACTCGTCTCCTAGTTCAGCCTAAGCTGCTCTGCTAAGTTACCTTTTCTATCAGCCTAAGCTGCTAGACACCCCTCTACACTAATAAGGGATACCTGGACCTGGTGCAAGGTGTAAGTACCCCTTGGTACCCACTACAAGCCAGGCCAGCCTCCTACATTGGTTGTGCAGCGGTGGGATAAGTACTTGCAACTACTTACCACTTTGTCATATTGTACTTTTCATAAGAGAAAAATATACAAAACAAGTTCAGTGTATGTACACCTAACCAAAAAGTTTTGCTTTTCTTCTCTTACTCTTTTGCTAAGTGCTGAAAAGTACCTCTAAAACTTTCAAAAAGTTCTTAAAAAGTTTTTTTTCTGTTCTTTAAAAAGTTCTGAAACTTTGTCTTTCTTTTTCTGTCCCTTAAACCTTTTCTATAATGTCTGGTACAGGCCAAACTGTTGATCTGACCAAACTTGCTTATGATCACCTTAGCTGGAAAGGAGCAAGGAGTCTCTGCATTGAAAGAGGTTTAGGGGTAGGGAAGAATCCCTCTAGAGAACTGTTAGTTAATATGCTCATTGAACAAGATAAGACTTTAGTTGGCACTTCTGGTGAGAGATTAGCTGATGGTTCCCACTCTGATTCTGGGGCACCCCTGGTAAAGGAGTTACAAGGGAACCTTCCCAACCTGCCCATTAGCAGACCACCTAGCAGGGTTGGTACTGATGTGAGTTATCATCATAGTATAGAGGTAACTCCTTTAGGCCAGGTTGTTAGAGTGCCATCTGTTAGGGACAGGTCTCCCTCTGTTCATTCTCACCATTCTTCTATGTCAAGGCATGCCCAACCCACCCTCCCTGAAGACAGAGTGTTAGAAAGGGAGCTCAATAGATTGAGAGTGGAAGAATCCAGGCTGAAGCTCAAGAAGCAACAGCTGGATTTAGATAGACAAGCATTTGACTTAGAAAAAGAAAGACAGAGGTTGGGGTTTGGACCCCATGGTGGCAGCAGCAGTATTACAAATAGTAATCCTGTAAAAGAGCATGATTCTAGGAATCTGCACAAGATAGTTCCCCCTTACAAGGAGGGGGATGACATTAACAAGTGGTTTGCTGCACTTGAGAGGGCCTGTAATGTACAGGGGGTCCCTCAAAGGCAGTGGGCTGCTATCCTATGGCTATCTTTCAGTGGAAAGGGTAGGGATAGGTTCCTTACTGTTAAGGAAAGTGATGCCAATGATTTTACAGTTCTTAAGAATGCACTCCTTGATAGTTATGGCTTAACCACTGAACAGTATAGGATCAAGTTCAGAGAAACCAAAAAGGAGTCTTCACAAGACTGGGTAGACTTTGTTGTCCATTCAGTGAAGGCCTTGGAGGGGTGGTTACATGGCAGTTAAGTTTCTGACTATGAAAGCCCGTATAACTTAATCCTGAGAGAGCATATTCTTAATAATTGTGTGTCTGATTTGTTACACCAGTACCTGGTAGACTCTGATCTGACCTCTCCCCAAGAATTGGGAAAGAAGGCAGACAAATGGGTCAGAACAAGAGTGAACAGAAAAGTTCATACAGGTGGTGACAAGGATGGCAAGAAGAAAGATGGTGAGAAATCTCAGGATAAGCATGGGGATAAGGGTAAAACCAAAGATCCCTCTTCAAATCCTAAACACTCTTCAGGGGGTGGGGATAAAACAAATTCTTCCTCTTCTTCTCAACCCACACACATTAAAAAGCCTTGGTGCTTTGTGTGTAAAAACAGAGGCCATAGGCCAGGGGATAAGTCCTGTCCAGGTAAACCCCCTGAGCCTACCACCACTAATACATCAAGCTCTAGTGCCCCTAGCAGTAGTGGTACTAGTGGTGGGACTGCTGGCAACAGTCAAACTAAGGATGTAGTTGGGTTCACTTATGGGTCCATCATAGAAACTGGGGTAGTCAGTCCCAAGACAGTTTCTGTCACACCTAGTGGCATTGGCCTTGCCACAGTGGCTGCTTGTCCCCTTACAATGGATAAGTACAGGCAGACAGTTTCAATAAATGGCGTTGAGGCCCAGGCCTACAGGGACACAGGTGCCAGTATCACTTTGGTGACTGAAAACCTTGTGGCTCCTGAACAACACATCATTGGACAACAGTATAAGATTATTGATGTCCATAACTCCACTAAGTTTCTTCCCTTAGCTATAGTTCAGCTTAGTTGGGGTGGAGTTACTGGCCCTAAGCAAGTGGTGGTATCACCTAGCTTACCTGTAGACTGTCTCTTAGGTAATGACCTAGAGGCCTCAGGTTGGGCTGATGTAGAGTTTTATACCAATGCAGCCATGCTGGGTATCCCTGAGGAATTGTTCCCTCTCATTTCTACTGAAATGAAAAAGCAAAGGAGAGAAGGCCTGAAAACTCAGGATCCCTCTCCAACAACAGGTAAAAAGGGTATCACAGTATCCCCTAACCACCCTGCCATTCAGGATACCATTCCTGTGGTGGGAGAAACCTCTCCTGGGGTGGCACCTGTTCCAAGGGAATCATCAGCTGGTATAGCTGTACTCCCTGAGGTGGAAGTACCTCTCTGTGGGATAACTAACACTGGTGAGAAAAAGAGCACCATTTTAGTTAACATGGAGCATCCCTCCAACCCTCCCAGAGAAATTTTAGTGCAGAAACCCTGCACTGCCTCACAACACTTAGGACAGCATCCCTGCCCTAGTGTGGAGCTCATAGGACAGCATCCCTGCCCTGCTCCAACTCAAGAGAAACAGCATCCCTGTTCTCTCTTCCAGCCATATGGACAAAGTTTTTGCCCTGCTATGGCTTTACTGAGACAGCATCCCTGTCTGGCATTTTCATCACTACAAATAGGTTTGGTGGACAATTCCCACTGCTCTAAACTAAAACTTACTGATAGAAACTCTGAAAATATATCTTCACATTGTTGCTTAGCTAAAAAACTTCAAACAGGGTGGTTTACATCCCCACAGGGAAGTAACCATATAGTGGATGATAAAGGGAGTAACCAGTCTATTGCAGAGCTACTCTCTACTTATCACCACTTAGACAATAAAGTCTCAACTGGCCAAGGTTAGCCTTATTGTCCTTCGTTTGGGGGGGGGGGGGGATTGTGTGAGAAAGTAGCCTCTTTCTAGCCTTGTTACCCCCACTTTTGGCCTGTTTGTGAGTGTATGTCAGGGTGTTTTCACTGTCTCACTGGGATCCTGCTAGCCAGGGCCCAGTGCTCATAGTGAAAACCCTATGTTTTCAGTATGTTTGTTATGTGTCACTGGGACCCTGCTAGTGAGGACCCCAGTGCTCATAAGTTTGTGACCTATATGTATGTGTTCCCTGTGTGATGCCTAACTGTCTCACTGAGGCTCTGCTAACCAGAACCTCAGTGGTTATGCTCTCTCTGTACAAATTGTCACTAACAGGCTAGTGACCAATTTCACCAATTTACATTGGCATACTGGAACACCCTTATAATTCCCTAGTATATGGTACTGAGGTACCCAGGGTATTGGGGTTCCAGGAGATCCCTATGGGCTGCAGCATTTCTTTTGCCACCCATAGGGAGCTCTGACAATTCTTACACAGGCCTGCCATTGCAGCCTGAGTGAAATAACGTCGACGTTATTTCACAAACATTTACCACTCCACTTAAGTAACTTATAAGTCACCTATATGTCTAACCTTTACTTGGTAAAGGTTGGGTGCTAAGTTACTTAGTGTGTGGGCACCCTGGCACTAGCCAAGGTGCCCCCACATTGTTCAGGGCAAATTCCCCGGACTTTGTGAGTGCGGGGACACAATTACACGCGTGCACTATACATATGTCACGACATATGTACAGCGTCACAATGGTAACTCCGAACCTGGCCATGTAACATGTCTAAGATCATGGAATTGTCACCCCAATGCCATTATGGCATTGGGGAGACAATTCCATGATCCCCCGAGTCTCTAGCACAGACCCGGGTGCTGCCAAACTACCTTTCCCGGGGTTTCACTGCAGCTGCTGCTGCTGCCAACCCCTCAGACAGGTTTCTGCCCTCCTGGGGTCCAGCCAGGCTTGGCCCAGGAAGGCAGAACAAAGGACTTCCTCAGAGAGAGGGTGTTACACCCTCTCCCTTTGGAAAAAGGTGTCAGGGCTGGGGAGGAGTAGCCTCCCCCAGCCTCTGGAAATGCTTTGATGGGCACAGATGGTGCCCATCTCTGCATAAGCCAGTCTACACCGGTTCAGGGATCCCCCAGCCCTGGCGCGAAACTGGACAAAGGAAAGGGGAGTGACCACTCCCCTGACCTGCACCTCCCCTGGGTGGTGCCCAGAGCTCCTCCAGTGTGCTCCAGACCTCTGCCATCTTGGAAACAGAGGTGCTGCTGGCACACTGGACTGCTCTGAGTGGCCAGGGCCAGCAGGTGACATCAGAGACTCCTTCTGATAGGCTCCTCCAGGTGTTGCTAGCCTATCCTCTCTCCTAAGTAGCCAAACCTCCTTTTTTGGCTATTTAGGGTCTCTGCTTTGGGGAATTCTTTATATGACAAATGCAAGAGCTCATCAGAGTTCCTCTGCATCTCTCTGTTCACCTTCTGCCAAGGAATCGACTGCTGACCGTGCTGGAAGCCTGCAAAACTGCAACAAAGTAGCAAAGACGACTACTGCGACCTTGTAACACTGATCCTGCCGCCTTCTCGACTGTTTTCCTGGTGGTGCATGCTGTGGGGGTAGTCTGCCTCCTCTCTGCACTAGAAGCTCCGAAGAAATCTCCCGTGGGTCGACGGAATCTTCCCCCTGCAACCGCAGGCACCAAAGAACTGCATCACTGGTCCTCTGGGTCTCCTCTCAGCACAACGAGCGAGGTCCCTTGAACTCAGCAACTCTGTCCAAGTGACTTCCACAGTCCAGTGACTCTTCAGTCCAAGTTTGGTGGAGATAAGTCCTTGCCTCCCCAAGCTAGACTGCATTGCTGGGAACCGCGTGTTTTGCAGCTACTCCGGCTCCTGTGCACTCTTCCAGGATTTCCTTTGTGCACAGCCAAGCCTGGGTCCCCGGCACTCTAACCTGCAGTGCACGACCTCTTGAGTTGTCCTCCGGCGTCGTGTGACCCTCTTTTGTGACTTCGGGTGAGCTCCAGTTCACTCCACTTCGTAGTGCCTGTTCCGGCACTTCTGCGGGTGTTGCTTGCTTCTGAGTGGGCTCCTTGTCTTGCTGGGCGCCCCCTCTGTCTCCTCACACAATTGGCGACATCCTGGTCCCCCCTGGGCCACAGCAGCATCCAAAAACCCTAACCACAACCCTTGCAGCTAGCAAGGCTTGTTTGGGGTCTTTCTGCACGAAAACACCTCTGCAAGCTTCTTCACGACGTGGGACATCCATCCTCCAAAAGGGAAGTTTCTAGCCCTCTTCGTTCTTGCAGAATCCACAGCTTCTACCATCCGGTGGCAGCTTCTTTGCACCCACAGCTGGCATTTCCTGGGCATCTGCCCACTCCTGACTTGATCGTGATTCTTGGACTTGGTCCCCTTGTTCCACAGGTACTCTCGTCTGGAAATCCATCGTTGTTGCATTGCTGGTGTTGGTCTTTCTTGCAGAATTCCCCTATCACAACTTCTGTGCTCTTTGGGGAACTTAGGTGCACTTTGCACCCACTTTTTAGGGTCTTGGGGTGGGCTATTTTTCTAACCCTTACTGTTTTCTTACATTCCCAGCGTCCCTCTACAAGGTCACATAGGTTTGGGGTCCATTCGTGGTTCGCATTCCACTTCTAGAGTATATGGTTTGTGTTGCCCCTATCCCTATGTGCCCCCATTGCATTCTATTGTGACTATACATTGTTTACACTGTTTTCTATTGCTATTACTGCATATTTTGGTATTGTGTACATATATCTTGTGTATATTTGCTATCCTCATACTGAGGGTACTCACTGAGATACTTTGGCATATTGTCATAAAAATAAAGTACCTTTATTTTTAGTATATCTGTGTATTGTGTTTTCTTATGATATTGTGCATATGACACTAGTGGTACTGTAGGAGCTTCACTCGTCTCCTAGTTCAGCCTAAGCTGCTCTGCTAAGCTACCTTTTCTATCAGCCTAAGCTGCTAGACACCCCTCTACACTAATAAGGGATACCTGGACCTGGTGCAAGGTGTAAGTACCCCTTGGTACCCACTACAAGCCAGGCCAGCCTCCTACACTGTCCGCCTTCAGTCCGCCACTAGATCTGCCTCTGTTTCTTCGCTGACCACCATGGCCTGCGGCTCGCCACCCCTGAGCCACTCCCAGGCCGTCTCTGGCATGTCAAAGTGCCATGACTTGCCCTCTGCGATCACAGAAAGGTGTGCTGGAAAGAGCATCATATATGTATGCTTATGCTCAACCAGGGCTCTTTTGGCATTCTGGAAGCTTTGTCTTTGTCGTTGGACTTGGAGATTGAAGTCCAGGAAAAATCAGATGGTGGTGTTCTCGTACTGGTGGTCACCTTGGTATCCAGCAACCTGCAGGATTGCGTCTCTGTCCCGGAAGTTATATACCCTTGCAATGATTGTCCTCAGAGGGTGTAGGAAACTGGCCCTTGTTGCAGTAATCACCCCCAACACATTTTTTGCCTGATGTTGAAGCTGACTTGACTGAGAATGTGCTGGGATTCTGATAACCAGGCCCCAGCATTCTTTCCCTAAAATTGTACCATTGTCTCCACAATTGGCACACCTCTAGCATACTTATAAGTCCCTTGTACAAAGGTACCAGTGGTACCAAGGGCCCTGTGACCAGGGAAGTCCCTAAGGGCTGCAGCATGTGCTATGCCACCCTAAGGGACCCCTCACCAAACCCATGCACATTGCCACTGCAGATTGTGTGTGTTGGTAGGGAGAAAAAGAGAAAGTCGACATGGCATACCTCTCAGGGTGCCATGCCCACAAAACACTGCCTGTGGCATAGGTAAGTCACCCCTCTGGGACGCCTTACAGCCCTAAGGCAGGGTGCACTATACCACAGGCGAGGGCATAGCTGCATGAGCACTATGCCCATACAGTATCTAAGTCCATTCTTAGACATTGTAAGTGCAGTGTGGCCATATTAAGTACATGGTCTGGGAGTCTGTCATTACGAACTCCACAGCTCCATAATGGCTTCACTGAATACTGGGAAGGTGGTATCAAACATCTCAGCACTATAAACCCATACTGATGCCAGTGTTGGGTTTATTCTAAAAAGCGCACAGGGGCATCTTAGAGAGGCCCCCTATATTTTTTCTCAATCCTTTAGTGTAGGACTGATTGGCCTGTGCCAGCCTGCCACTAGCAGACAAGTACCTGACCCCATGGGGTGAGGGTCTTTGTGCTCTTTGAGGCCAGAAACAAAACCTCCCCCCTGCAGGAACTGTAATACCTGGTGGTGTGCCTCAAAGGCTCTGGCCTCGTCTTACAGTGCCCCAGGGCACCCCAGCTTGTGAAGATGCCCGCCCACAGACAAAGCCCCACTTTTCCAGTGGGAAACTTAAGGAAAACAAGGAGGAGTGACCACCCCTAGTGTGTCCACAGCTGAAGTGGCCCCCTCCCTGCAGAATCCCCCATCTTAGTTTGGAGGACAGGGACCAACAGGGTTAGGTCTGTGCCCCCCTCCCCAAAGTGAGTGGACACAAGTAGTGTGTAGCCACCCTCGGGGACAGTAGCCATTGGCTACTGCCCTCTGACCGCTGTAACTCCCCTAAATCTTGTATTTAAGGGCTTCCCTGAACCCAGCTCACCAGATTCCTGGTGACCTCACAAGAAGAAGAAGGACTGCATAGCTGAAACCCCAGCAGAGAAGAAGGACGACACAAACTGCCTGGGCCCCAGCCCTACCAGCCTGTCTCCTGCTTCAGAGAACCTGCACAAAGAAAGTAACGCATCTAGTGGGACCTGTGACCTCTGCCAAGCTACAGAGGACTGCCCTGCATCACAGAGGACCAAGAACTCCAGAGGACAGTAGCACTATCCACAAAAAACTTTCACACAAGCGACTCCAGAGCCTCCCAGAATCCGTGAGTCCTGGCCACCCTGCACCAGACACCTCCAGCCCGTGTCCAGGTGGCCAAACCAGCTAGAGAGAGTGCCCAGGTGATTGCGAACAAGTGCCCACCCTGGGCTGACCTCTCTACCCTCCACGACAACACCTGCAGCGGGAATCCCGAGGACCTTCTGACTGCAACAGCCCTGGACAAAGATATCTGACGCCTACAAAGACCGCTGCACCCGCAGCCCCCAGGCCTTGGAGAATCTGCTCTCCAGTGCAGCTCCATTCAGCAGGTGGACCGGCTCACCGTCCAGTCAGTGGTCAGTCTGAACTGACCTCCTGAACCTCGCCTGCAGTGTCTGAGTGACCCCCGGGGTCCCTTCATAGACCAGCATTGAGAGCCCGATGTTCTGTTTGCACCCTGCACCCGGCTGCCTCTGTGCTGCTGAGGGTTTTGTGTTTGGTGCCTACTTGTGGCCCCCCCAGTGCTCCTCTAATGCTGTGGGTACTTACCTGCAGGCAGGCCTGATTCCGAGCAGCCGCTATCTCCATAGGAGCCCACGTTAAATTTGCTCCACTTTGACCTCTGCACCTGGCCGGCCCGTGTTACTGGTGGTGCGTGTTTGGGGTTAACTTGAGCCCCAACCGGTGGACTTCCTAAAACCCAGAGACTGGAACTGTAAGTGTTGTACTTACCTGAAAATCTATCTAACTTTTATTCCTCCTAAGGAACTGTTTCTGAAAATTGCACTGTTTATTTTTAAAACAGATAATTGCCAATATTTCAAAAACTGTATAACTTATCGATTTCAAACAGAAGACTGTTGATACATGTGTGAAATACGAACCTATTGAAGTACTTACCTGCAACTTGAATCTTGTTGTTTTAAAAATAAACTAAGAAAATATATTTTTGCTATATAAAAACCATCTGTCTGGAGTTAATTCATTGAGTGTGTGCTTCTTCTATTGTCTGTGTGTGTAGAACCAATGCTTTACACTACCCTCGGATAAGCCTAACTGCTCGAACACACTACCACAAAAGAGAGCCTTAGTATTATCTACCTTAGCCTCTGTTAAGCCTATGGGGAATCCCTGGACTCTGTGCACACTGTATCTCATTTTGATATAGTATATACAGAGCCAGTTTCCTACACAGGGTCTCCTGGTCGCGGAGGGGGGACTGGCGCCCTGTGAGCCCTTTCATTGGAAAAAACATGGATAGTCTCTTGGTGCGAAGGGTTTCAGTATTGAAGGCCTCCAGAAAAACTTCGACACTGGGGCCCTCTGCCCTCTCTGATACTCCAATCACTCTAATATTGTTCTGTTGTGACCTTGCCTCCTGATCTTCCAAGCGTGCCATAATTCTCTCCTGCTCTTTGGTGAGGAATTTAACCTGCCCTTGAGTCTCTTGGATGTGGACTGTAGAAGAGCAATATCCATTTCAGCAGTTGTGACCATTTCCGTAACTTTCTTAAGGTCAGCGCGAAGAAGGGTAGCATCCACTGTTACCGCATCCAGTTTGGGCTCTAGTGAACCCTTAAGGTCTTGAATGGCTGCCATTATTGCAACCAGTGAGGGCTCCCCCGGGAGCCTACGGTCCACATGGAGCCCCCCATCAGCATCTTTCCCCGCTAGGGGCCTCTCTTTTAGCCTCAGGACTGCATATTTGTCAATTATTTTTGTCCGTGGAGGGAACTCCCCCTTGTTCCTGACAATGCTGAAGGAGTGCCAGCTCAACAGACCTCAGAGGGCCCACCTGTAGGCCTCTGTCGATTAGCACACCAATTGCGTGCTGCACAATTCCCAGCAGTCACCACCCCTCCTCGAATGGCCCTGGTGCAGTCCCCTCGTTGCCAACAATCCCCTCCCTGGTGTGTGACAGTCTCTTACATTTGGAGCATGGACCTGTCAACTCCCTCCATACACACCCATCGCCAGTTCCAGGCTGTCTTATCTCTGGCGACGTGCTGCACCTCCAGCGCCACAGATAGACGAGTGGGGAAGCCGGCCGACCCCGCCAACATGGGGGTTACCTCATGCCCGCTGCTCCTCCAACTGCCGCGGTGCCAGCCAGTAGGTCCCCCACAGCGAGGTCCCCAGGGCTGATCAGCCAACTCCCGACAGCTCCAATGGGCCAGATCTCCAAATTGATGCATCCGCTGGGAGGCCAGAAAGAGTAATCCCCTTGGCCCCAGCACCACCGGGCCCGTCTGAGAACAGTGTCCCATGTAAGTTGACCCAGCTGCCCTCTTCTGGGCTAGAAGTCAAGTCCGGCTGCGGTTCACGGGCCTCTCGTCTCTCTGCTGTCCCTCCGTGGGATCCATGACAGATCCCTCCTCTCCAAGTCCATCAGGTGATTTTATCCCCCTGGCCCCAGCCCCGTTTGGCTCACATGACAACCATAACTTAGCCCTGGGGGGTCCACGTAGTCTCCACTGGGCCAGTGGTGACAGGGCTGCTGCTCTGCCTCCAGGCTCGGTCTAACCTCGGCCCTCGACCTCTCCTTCTCTGGCCCACTGCCTGCCTCCAACCACCCTCCACCAAGGCCCTGGCCACCATAGGGCCGTCCCCGCTCCACCAGGTACAAGAGGAGGGTAGGTCGTCCCCCTCAGCACCAAGTCTCAGGACCAGGCATGCGGCTCGATCGGGGGACTCCCCAGCTCCCCTCCATTGTGTTCCAGGTGGCCGCTCGCGACAATCTGTGGATTCCGAGGGGCCCCAGCTCCCAGGAATCCCTTGATCAGGCCCCTTGCTGCTCCAGCAAATCACACAGCACTGGTTTCGGTTGCAGAACGTATAGCTGAATGGGTATTGGGGGGATTCGGTAGTCAGTTACGCAGCTCTGCTAAATGGTGGCGATCTTGGCTGGCGCTTAGCCACACCTAAGCAGACCCAGCACTCTTAAACTATACTGCCTCCAGTATGGACGACATGGCTCCTACACCTTGTAGTCCTCTTTCTTAAGTCACATTTCCTATACACTAATTTACACACATATGACTGATTTGCCTCTGTGTAATGTGTTTGTGATGTAAAGTGCTCTGACATGCTACACTGGTATGAGCAGTGTTATAAAACAAATTAAATGCATCTTAGAGCAAGTGATTATGGAGACTTAAGGGCACTGTTAAAGGGTGGTAGTGAGGGAGTCCGTGGTCATTGGGGGCACCTACAAACATTGTCGAACTGGGCGTCACTAGTGCTAAAGCCTGCCCTGCGTCCACTAAAGTGTGTTCACCTCGGGCCCCACCCAAATCCTCCAGCATGCCTAGCAATGCCACTCATGGAGTGAATTCAACTACCCGTTCGAGGACCTCGGATAATGCTGTGCCAGTCACCGACCAGAAGTAGGTTAGGACCATACCACGTGGTAGAAACCGGCCTCTCGGGCAGCACATCGAGAGCAGTGTGGAGAGGGACATTTATCTGCTTTCCATAGGCATATGGGGGTAGGATACGTGGTATGCAGATAATGCAGTTGAATAAGGCAGACTTGGGGGGAGATGACCATTACTCGTCGGGGTGTCCACCTCGACCAGAGTTCCCACCCAGCCTTCCCATTTTTGTTTTGAGGAGTTAGAATTTGGTAGCCAAGCTGAATTTAAGAGTTTTGTAGAGTAGAGATATAGACCCCCCACCTCGCCCAGGGTTCCCTGGAGTACTCAGTCTTCAAGTGGGCTATATTTGGGTGGGTTTGATCGATTTCTGCTGGTGGAAGAAAAGTGCATGTTTGAACTTGTGGTATTTATGGAATTGTGTGGTGGAGAGAGCAAACTGAGTTTGTAATTCCTGGAAGGATTTCAACACTGCACCCTGCCAAACATCTCGTAGGGAAGTAATTCCAATCATGCCCCATTTGTGGAAGCCCACCAATCGGAAGACCTGTTTGAGACATTGCCCCACCCCCCTTCACAGTGGGGTCTGTTGTGTGATCAGGTTGTCACATCCAAGTCATTTTGTCATGTTGGCCCATCACAGTCATTTTAGCACTGCACGCTGTCATAACCACCCCTCTATTAGGTTCAGGGGTGAGCTTAGGGAGCGCGTCCCCATACAACACATGAAGACCGGTTTCCTGGCTGAGGAGGGCTAGTTCCAGCTTTTATGTTCGGTCTACCCAGCCCCCACTCAGCCAGTCATTGCTAACTAGGAATACAGGCGTATGTATGCCATCCCCATGTCGCCATCGTATGTGTATTGGCAACACTTGTCTCGGGCTATTGGGGTGTGGGGCAGTTGGCACAGAGGAGGGTGCAGACCAGAGACGTGAGTTTCCAGAACCAAGCTGCAGGGATATGCAATGGATAATTCGAGACCACATAGAGAAACATGGGCCGAACCATAACTTTGAATAGCGCTATTTGGCCAAGGATTTGGAGAGGGAGATGTATGCAGAAGTTAACGTTCTGCTTCATTCTAGTTAAGAGCAGAGTTCCACTGAGATGTGTATGCCCAGGTAGGGAAAACGAAATTGTTTAGTCAGGATATTTGTTTACCACTTTATCGCCTCTGACACTCTCCTCAGCGGAATCAGAAGGGACTTGGACCAGTTGGTGTGGACTCCGGAGTCTTCTACACAGAAGGTCAGGATCCATATTACTCGGGGCCTGACTCTTGTTGGTTTCCTAAGTACAGGAGCACATTCATGCACGTATTGTGCGATTCTGTCTTCAAACACCCATGCCATTGTCCGCGTGTATTTGTCCATCACATCTAATAAGCCGAGCTAGCGGTTCAATTCCAGGAGCAAAGGAGTAGGGGTAAGAAGGGAGAACACTGTCTGTTTCCCCTACGGATGATGAAGCGGTCTGACAGCATCCCTTGACACCTGTGCAAAGAGTGAAGAGTACTACAAGTTGACGTCTCTGCAGAATCTTGGGCCGAAACCCATGCGTGCAAGGACTGTGGGTCAGGACCGAGTTGATTCAGTCAAACACCTACTCAAAGTCGATCAGTACGAGGGCGTCAGAGTCCCCGAGCTCCACATAGCGGTCCAGCACCATGTGTAGGTGCCTGCTACAGTGTCTTGTACTGCAGCCAGACATAAAGTCACATTGGTCAGGATGGACCAGGTTTGTGGTGATTTGCAATAGTGTGTGGGCCAGGGTCTTTGCAAATACTTTGACTTTGGTGTTTATTAATGATATTGGCCTGCATGAGGCACATTGGTCAGTGGTCCATCCCGGTTCTGTATTACCACTACCGTGTCAAGATCTAGTTCTGGTGGGAAAGTCCCCTTGGCCTCTGCCTCTTGGTATAATTCTAGTAGTTGGGGGACAGAGGAGCTCCCGGCATTTGCGGTAGAGTTCAATGGGAAACCACTGGGGCACGGCATTTTCCCTGGGTTTGTTTTAGATAATGCCTCACTAAACTGCTCCCATGTGAGTGCTGAGTCCAGGTCTTATCGCTGGGGGGCAGAAACGTGAGGGAGGGGCATATCCTTTAAAATAGGGTTCGAGTGCACTGCTTGGGATTGTGGGGGAGAGCTGTACAAGGTACAGTAATATTCCACAAATGTTTCTGTGAGAGCACTAGCTGTGTGTTTTTTTGCTCCTTGTGTATCAAGAATTTCAGGCATTATTCTCAATGACATGTTAAAAGTAGCTGTCCATTAGAGCAGCTTTCCAAACTTGACGAAGGGACGCGCACCAACGTTGACAGGCCTCTTCTAGAGCAAGTTGACGGACAAAGGTTTTAGCTATTTCCAGCTGCTAGTGATCCATGGGGGGCGTGATATTCACGCACCGGGCTTCACCGGGCCTCAAAGAAATACATTTGGGATTCCTGGGCTGCCAGTTGTAGAGCCTTTGCCTGTTCTTGGCTGCAAACCAAGGACTTTGTTTTACCCCTCACCGTACCTCTACATGCTGTCACTAGGGTGCCAGCAGTTGAGACGGACCTCAGTTGGTGTCAACAAATACCTTGTTATTTTATGTGGATTTGTAGAGTGCGTCTAAGCCCCTGTGAGGGTATCCTTGAGGGGATGAGGGGAGCCCTGATCTCCTACTCCAGATGGTCAAAATATTGCTCATCATTCAGAAACCGGGCATTGTGACACCAAATTCACCTGCTGGGCGCTGTCAGGGTGCCTACATGGAGGAGGACTGGAGTGTAATCAGACATGGCTCTAGGGAGGATCTATGATGCTGTTGTGTTGAGAATATTGGTGGCAAGGAGCAGCACCAAGTAAATACAGGAGAGAGTTTGGTGGGCTGCGGTTGTGTGTGTGTGTATATATATATATACATATATATATATATGTATATGTGCTCCCTATCGTATGGGTGCCGTACTATCAATGCATCACAGAGTCCTAGGGAGGTCATCCAGGACATCAGAGACTTTGTACTGCAAACACAGTGGAGTCCCATTCCAAATTGCTTTAAAGTTCCCATCTATGATGGTAATCCCTGGGGGAGCCTCAGAATGAGAGCATGGCAGTCATCTAGTGCTACTTTGGGAGATTCGGCTGAGACGTTCCCTCCACACCGAAGGGTCTGTGTGGACTGTTGTGTGGATAAGTAGCAAAGACTTGTGAAGGTGTATCTCCACACCTCTAGCACCTCTAAAAAACCTAACATGGAACACTCAGTCATAACAAAAAGCTTTGCAGGAAGAGGCACTGGGTACCCAGTAGGTGGATCTCCTGAAGCAAAAAGGACAGCTGGAAGTTTCCTTTTGACATAGGGAAAGACAGCATGATTCTGTCCAGAGTCCATTGACATACCGGGACAAAATGGAGAAGTTGACCATTGTGGATCAGTTGGCCCTGGAGTATGTGTATAGGAGACCACTAAGTGTTTTGTTACGCCTCCCTATGGGACGGAGTGGACCTTCAGCACATGTGTGGTTTGGGATGAACACTGGCTGTCATGGGCCAGGTTGCAGTGAACACAAAACAAATCAACCATGATATCAACACCCGACTCACTCCACCCAATAGTTCCCACTCAGAAGCACATGTTGCCCCTAAGCTTCACCTGAAACTAAGCATTGTTCCAACTGCGTGAGAGCGTAATTGGGGGACCTCTGATGTCTCAGGAGTGATGGCAATGCTGCTGCGTCCCATTTACATGCAGTAGTACTGCATATGCAAGTGAGATCCCGGGGTATGAGAGTAAATGGTCAGTGTGTTCATAGTTCATCCCATGTCATGGGTAATCTCCTCAAATGTGCTGTGTTGGAGGATAGGTTGTGGCTCCTTAGGGAGTTCGTCGGGCAGTGCGGGATCACTAGATCAGACACACAATTCCGCAGGCGTGGCTGTAATGGGTTTATCTGCCGATTTACCTGGTTTTTACCTGTCTTTTGCAGAGGTTTTTTTATTTATTTATGCTAATCGTTAAAACAGAGTTTGTCATCTGTTATCTGTGAGGGGGAATAATCTTGCACAATTCTGCGCTAAGTGCCCTTTCTTTATCTTTAGAGTAATATATATATATTTTTTTTTACTTGTGAGGAGCACCATCTTTCCTCCTGGTCTGCGTGCCACCATAGAGACGCCATCTTTGGTAGTGAGTGCTCTAGCAGTTTGGTCAATTTGCTTTATACTCCTCTATTTAAGGAAATCCTATGCTGCAGATGTTGTGCAGTGGACGTGCCAGTGTGCCGTCCGTATCTGGATCGTTTCCAGCGCCAGCCATGCTGCCAGTTCTCCCACTCATCAGATGAGATCTCGTTTAAGGCAAGCACTATTGTCTTATAGGAGTGGCATTTACCTCCTCCCCCCGAAGCCTATTGTTCCTGAATGTGTCATCTCCAATTGCTATAAGGCCTGCGGCCTGACTCTCAAGTGATGCACAGGGAGATTCCTTAATTGAACTGGATTTCAGGGGACTTTGCTGAAGTTGCATTTGGCCTCTGCTTTGAGGGAGTCCATGGTCCAGTCGGTTTATATAGCCTGCCTTATCAATTGTAGGCCACTCCCCAAACATACTTCAGACATTTTCCTTCAATTATCAGGTAATATCAGGGATTTCGTAACCTGGCTGAAACAAACTTCAGCATCGGATTTAGCGCTGGCCATTTACCCTGGCTATCGCATTTTATGCGCCAACTGGAATGAGATAAAATGGGAGGTGGTGTTGCTATTATTTTCAAGGAGTCCTTTGAGACATCCTCTTTACTACTGAGGCACACTGGAAATATGGAGGACTCAACTGTAGCTTTAAATGAGCTCCTAGTTTCTAATTTTCTGGACTTTTGTTATTTAAACCACCTGACTGTCCCAATAGCTGTTTTTACCAATTATTCGATACCATTGCCCAGTTGTCTTTGCAATATGCTAACTTCACATTCTTAGAGATTTTAACGTTTATGTTGATGATCCGAATTGTTCTCTTGCTGCCCAACTTACCTACGCCTTGGCTGGCATGAACTTTTTACAATTAGTCCGGTTCCCCACACATTAGGCAGGACATACTTTAGACTTGATTTTTTCTAACATCATCAGTCCACAGGTCGCACCTTCTGAGTGCCCTGCCTGGTTGGATCACTTTCTTATCCAATTTTCTTTTAATGGGGTATTAAGCCAGACACACCCCCTGAACTGAGAAGACTTTGGCACAACATTTCAAAGAAACTCTATCTCAAGTCTTATGCACCACATCACCCTCTTTAAAGGGTATTTTAGACTTAGACGCCGCTCCACTACCCATTACATCTTAATTGCAGGGGATTTCCATGCTACTTTTGAACCGTATTCTCTGGCCCAAGAGCTTTACCAAGAATAGGACATTCTTTAGGGTATCCCGCAATTAGCAATGAACAAAAGTCTCAGAATGAGCAGAACGGCTTACCAAATCGTTGATATTACACTTGCATATGGTCTCTGCGCTTGTAACGGTTGCTCCTGCTCAGATGCTAAACCTTGTCCCACTTTCAGATGTGGAGCTTATAGGAGCTATATTGATGACCTTATATTAGACATTCGTTTGTGGGGGCACATGGTCGATATGGTGGTAAAAGAACATGAAGAAAGCGACCACGACCCGTTGATTCTATCTATTAGGGGTCTGCTGCCCATAATAGAGGCCCCTGATTCCAGGGACTATATGCAGCAGCTTATCATGACAAATAAACAGAATGTCAAGTGGGATGCTGTCAATTCCTCTCTAGGCTCCCTTTCATCAATATATCTGTAGGAAGTTGGCTCTGTATGCACTATTTCAAAGTAAGGAATAGTATGCACAGAGTCCAAGGATTCCCCTTAGAGGTAAGATAGTGGCAAAAAGAGATAATACTAATGCTCTATTTTGTGGTAGTGTGGTCGAGCAATAGGCTTATCAAAGGAGTAGTGTTAAGCATTTGTTGTACATACACAAGCAATAAATGAGGAACACACACTCAAATTCCAGGCCAATAGGTTTTTGTATAGAAAAATATATTTTCTTAGTTTATTTTAAGAACCACAGGTTCACGATTTACATGTAATACTTCAAATGAAAGGTATTGCAGGTAGGTACTTTAGGAACTTTGAATTAGCAAAATAGCATATATACTTTTCACATAAATCACATATAGCTATTTTAAAACTAGACAGTGCAATTTTCAACAGTTCCTAGGGGGAGTAAGAGTTTGTTAGTTTTTGCAGGTAAGTAAACCACCTACGGGGTTCAAGTTTGGGTCCAAGGTAGCCCACCGTTGGGGGTTCAGAGCAACCCCAAAGTTACCACACCAGCAGCTCAGGGCCGGTCAGGTGCAGAGTGGTGCCCAAAACGCATAGGCTTCAATGGAAAGGGGGTGCCCCGGTTCCAGTCTGCCAGCAGGTAAGTACCCGCGTCTTCGGAGGGCAGACCAGGGGGGTTTTGTAGGGCACCGGGGGCGACACAAGTCCACACAGAAAGTACACCCTCAGCGGCACGGGGACGGCCGGGTGCAGTGTGCAAACAAGCGTCGGGTTTGTTATAGGAAGCAATGGGAGACCAAGGGGTCTCTTCAGCGATGCAGGCAAGGGGGGGGGGCTCCTCGGGGTAGCCACCACCTGGGCAAGGGAGAGGGCCTCCTGGGGGTCACTCTTGCACTGGAGTTCCGATCCTTCAGGTCCTGGGGGCTGCGGGTGCAGAGTCTTTACCAGGCGTCGGGATCTGAGAAGCAGGCAGTCGCGGTCAGGGGGAGCCTCGGGATTCCCTCTGCAGGCGTCGCTGTGGGGGCTCAGGGGGGGCAACTCTGGCTACTCACGGTCTCGCAGTCGCCGGGGGGTCCTCCCTGAAGTGTTTGTTCTCCACAAGTCGAGCCAGGGGCGTCGGGTGCAGAGTGGCAAGTCTCACGCTTCTGGGGGGAAACGCAAGTTGTTTTAAAGTTGCTCCTTTGTTACAAAGTTGCAGTTTTGGGTGAACAGAGCTGCTGTCCTCGGGAGTTCTTGGTCCTTCTAGATGCAGGGCAGTCCTCTGGGGATTCAGAGGTCGCTGGTCCCTGGGGAAAGCGTCGCTGAAGCAGTGTCTTTAGAAGTGGGGAGACAGGCCGGTAGAGCTGGGGCCAAAGCAGTTGGTGTCTCCGTCTTCTCTGCAGGTTTTTTCAGCTTAGCAGTCCTCTTCTTCTTAGGTTGCAGGAATCTATCTTGCTTGGTTCTGGGAGCCGCTAAATACTCAATTTAGGGGTGTGTTTAGGTCTGGGAGGGCAGTAGTCAATGGCTACTGTCCTTGACGGTGGCTACACCCTCTTTGTGCCTCCTCCCTGAGGGGAGGGGGGCACATCCCTATTCCTACTGGGGGAATCCTCCATCTGCAAGATGGACGATTTCTAAAAGTCAGAGTCACCTCAGCTCAGGACACCTTAGGGGCTGTCCTGACTGGCCAGTGACTCCTCCTTGTTTTTCTCATTATCTCTCCTGGACTTGCCCCCAAAAGTGGGGGCTGTGTCCAGGGGGCAGGCATCTCCACTAGCTGGAGTGCCCTGGGGCATTGTAACACAAAGCCTGAGCCTTTGAGGCTCACTGCTAGGTGTTACAGTTCCTGCAGGGGGGAGGTGTGAAGCACCTCCACCCAGAGCAGGCTTTTGTTTCTGTCCTCAGAGAGCACAAAGGCCCTCACCACATTGGGTCAGAAACTCGTCTCTCAGCAGCAGGCTGGCACAGACCAGTCAGTCCTGCACTGAACAATTGGGTAAAATACAGGGGGTATCTCTAAGATGCCCTCTGTGTGCATTTTTTTATAAATCCAACACTGGCATAAGTGTGGGTTTATTATTCTGAGAAGTTTGATACCAAACTTCCCAGTATTCAGTGTAGCCATTATGGAGCTGTGGAGTTCGTTATGACAGACTCCCAGACCATATACTCTTATGGCTACCCTGCACTTACAATGTCTAAGGTTTTGCTTAGACACTGTAGGGGCATAGTGCTCATGCACCTATGCCCTCACCTGTGGTATAGTGCACCCTGCCTTAGGGCTGTAAGGCCTGCTAGAGGGGTGACTTACCTATGCCATAGGCAGTGTGAGGTTGGCATGGCACCCTGAGGGGAGTGCCATGTCGACTTAGTCATTTTCTCCCCACCAGCACACACAAGCTGGCAAGCAGTGTGTCTGTGCTGAGTGAGGGGTCCCTAGGGTGGCATAAGACATGCTGCAGCCCTTAGAGACATTCCCTGGCATCAGGGCCCTTGGTACCGGTTACAAGGGACTTACCTGGGTGCCAGGGTTGTGCCAATTGTGGAGACAATGGTACATTTTAGGTGAAAGAACACTGGTGCTGGGACCTGGTTAGCAGGGTCCCAGCACACTTCTCAGTCAAGTCAGCATCAGTATCAGGTAAAAGTGGGGGGGTAACTGCAACTGGGAGCCATTTCCTTACAATATCCTTCTGGCAAATCAAATGGAGCATATGCTCCATTTACTTGAGGATGATAATAGGCTCCTGGTTGCTCATATGGAACTATTCAACTCTTTAAAAAACTTTTCACTAAAGAAGTTGTCACTAAAACAAGAAACAGGTGTAGCAAGAGGTGGTTCAACCATTCATGCAGGGAAGCCAAGCACAAATTTTTGAGGGACCTGAGAAGGGGGATTAGAGAGCCAATAACACAGTCAAGAGAGAGTTATAGGGGGGAACTTTCCAAGGCACAAAGAAGTTGGGAGGAGAAACGATGGGCTGCTCTCTTGTAGGCTGCAAGAGCTAATGATGCCTCCAAGTTTTGGAAGCTGATTTCAAATGACAGTGGTGATTCCCGGCAGTATGGGTAAATCATTTTGGGTCACTTTACTCAGGGTAAATTAACCTAATTTCAGGGAGCTGATCAGCATTAAGGAAATTGGTGTCCCTCCAATTAAGTTTTCCCTAGCTGAAACTAAGGCAGCAATAGCTTCCCTCAAGTGGGGAAAGGCCCCGGGTCTCGATAAAATACCTGGCAATCTTTACAAATCAAATGCCGACATTTGGGCCCCTAACTTGAACAAGGTTTGTAATGTAGTTGCCGCAGGAGCACCTACTCCTTGCACATGGAGGGGAGCTGAGATAGTTCCCCTTTTTAAGAAAGGCAGTCCTTGCTACCCATTTAATTATCTTCCAATAAGCTTACTCGACAACTTTCAAAAACTTTTTGCGAAGCAGATTTTGTTCCATTTAGAAGAGTGGTTACAGAGAGTGGGACCATTTCTGATTTACAGGCAGGTTTTAGACCTGCGGTTAGTACAATAGATCAAGTCCTGAGGTTTTTGGCAACTAAATGGAGGACTGTGGACATCGGAGGTGGAAATCTATATGTGGCCTTCATTGACCTTCGAGCTGCCTTTGGTCTGGTACCAAGGAATAAATTATGGCTGACACTGACCAACATGGGAGTCCCTAAAGGTCTTTTGAACCTTATTGTCCGACTTCATGAAGGCACTTTTGCCCGAATCAGGAGTGCCAAGGATGGTGAATTAACAGACACAGTTATTGAGAGAGGAGTAAGGCAAGGCTGTGTCCTTGCCCCTACCCTCTTTCTTTTATATATAGCCAACTGTATTAAGTGTGTACCTAATTGTAATAACGATTCACCTAGGTTGGCAGGTAAGAAAATCCCATGATTGCTCTATGTGGATGACACCATCATCCTGGCAAATCACCCCTGGGATTGCAAAATCTGGTTGACCAATTTTGTTTATTTTGTAGAGACTTTGGCCTGGAAGTCAATGTTGGGAAAACTACGTTTATGGTTTGCCGCTCGTGAAAGAAGAAAGTGAAAGCTAGTATATTAATGAATTCTATTCCATTGGAAAGAGTCAATGAGTTTGATTATCTGGGGATTAGGCTGATGGACTCAGGTAGATGGGATGCACATATTAGAAAAGGAACACATATTATATGCCAAAGAGGAGGGGCTTTGGGACGTAAAGCCAGAGCTGTAGTTAGCCCCCCATTGCAGAAATCTACAAAGTTCAGATCCAGGGCGCTGCACTGTATGATGCAGAGCTATGGGGCTTTCAAAGACAGATGGGTGCCCTACAAATTAAAGAGAACGATTTTATCAGGTATATGCCAGGACATGGAAGGGTACCCCGATGATTCCCCTTAGACTTGATCTCGGGATGAACAGCATTAAAGATGTAGCAGGTTTGGGGCCTCTCTTATATTGGATCAGCCTTTGGAGAACAGAGGAACTGGAAGCTTTTTGCGAAGCAATCAATCACCTTATAAGGAATCAATGTAACTGGAAAAAGGTCAGTTGGCTGAGGGAGATGAAATCAGTCTGGGATGACTTGGGTTTCCCTCAATTTTGGGAGAGGCCTGAGTCGATCCCAGCTAACGCTATTTCATTGGTCAAACTGAGATATTGGGAGAAGGCCAACGAGCAGATTCTTCATAGTAACGGGGTGGGCCGTTTATCATCAGAATTTTTGCTCTCCAAACAGGAGCCATGGCCTGAGCAATTCCTTGATCTCCCAATACCTGCACGTGCTCGTGCTCTATTACTTCAGTTTAGATATGGTATTCTACCAGTTAACAGTTTTACTACCCGATGGTCGCAGAACAGTTCGGAGGCCAATAAATTCATAAATTGCAATTCATGCGTGGAGTCAACCGAACATGTGCTTTTCTTCTGTTCCCTATATAAGAGTCCAAGGGAAAAATGGATTATCCCGTTGAGCAAGGCTTTGTTTTTATATGACCGTGCCAATGCTAATAGAATTTGCAAATATGAGCCGTCCACACTGGTAGTAAGTGCGTTTACTAAATATCTGTCAGCAGCTTGGTCCATTTGCCATAGGGCTATTACATTACCAGGTTTCAGTGTTTAGCTCGCGTTATGGGTAAAGAACTATTTGACCATGTGGTTTGGACAGGGCTTTGGAATAGATTTCTTTTAGACAATATGTGGGTAATCATTGTGTGTTTCTGCTATTTTATCACCAGTGTTAGCCGCAAAGAGTTATTTTTATGCACTTGTTTGGTATTCGTGCCATTTTAACATGAATCCGATATCTGTTTTAAGTTATGATAAAAGCTTTCTGCCACACTGTGCATGTGTCTCTAATGATTTGATTGTGCTCAAATTGAGGGTTTCCTTGTTTTTTTGGCAAACCTTGTAGGCTACTTTTTGTCAAAGTATGTCATCTAAATTATTATGAAACTGTATCACTTTATAACATCAACCTTGTACTTTAGATCTTGGGTCGGACTGTTTGTTTTTACCTTGATGATGGTATTATCTGGGAATTTGAATCTGTAACCACCTTTTACTGTTTTGCTGGCTTTTAAATACTTGTATTATTTTAACATTGTGATGCAGATGTTTTTGAAACCTTGGCATCTAAATGTTAATTTATGCACCGGGAATAATGGTGGATTATAGTAGGCTACGACCTATGATTTACTTTTTATTGCCATTATTTGAAGGTTTTAGAGAAGCTATTTTTATTCTAAACTTTATTTTAAGCCAGTGTGAAAGCACAATGATAATGAATGCACTTTCCTTTTCTACTATTCGATGTGTAACTTTTATGACCTATGGTCGAAATAAAGTATGATTTGGTTCTGGAAGGTATAACAGTTTACAAGCAGGAATCACACATGAGCCTCATGCTACAGATACTTTACACACAACAGGTGTTTTAACTGCAGATTCACAGATTTGACATAGAGTTTTCGCCTCCTCTCCCTCAATTCAGAGCTAATAGCCGTGACAACTATCTTTTGATGAGTAGGAAAAAATTCTGATAGATAAAAATAACATAACTTCTTTGGAGAGGTACCATTCACCTGTAGTCGTGTTTCCATTGAAAGGGGCTTGTGACAATATGTTTTTAGTTAAAAAGAGAGACAAATGTTTCTAACATGAGACCTAAACCTAAATTACCTACCTATTTGGATTCTGTACCACCACTTCAAGTTGGAAAGTATTAATGTTCTGCGGAACATTTTCTGGCAAGAAGATTATATTGGCAAATAGACCTCAAGGATGCATACTTGATCAATTCCAGTGTTTTTTGCTCAGATATGATATTTACAATTTATATTATAAATTCAAACATTCAATTTTCCATCCTTTCCTTTTGGTCTCTCCTTAGCATCCTGGTGTTTCACCAAGGCATGCATCCAGGAGGGGTACCAGAGGACTCTGGGGATTAGGCTAATAATTTATTTAGAAGTCACAATTCTAGTATCCCATGATCCTTTTACACGTTTGAGGTTTCTTGCCACAGGAGTCAAATCATATTTGACCGTGATGAGACCAATTGATTTTCTAGTCTATAGAAAAGGCTCTGTGGCAGCAGTTTAAAATTGCTCCCTACAAAAAATGAATTTTCACCGGTTGTGTTTATAGATGCAGGTTCCAACAGGATAGGCTGTGCAATCTGGTGTGGTGGAGAGTCCACAGGACACTTTTCCAGGTCAAAAAAAAGAACTGCCACGTAAATTGTCTGGGGCATCCTTAAGGATTATTTGCAGTAAATTATTGGACAAAGGACAAAATTAGTTTTTGCATTTGCAGAAGAAGACAATTATTCATCATACCATTACCTTTATAATTTGCAGGATACCAAATACAGGCTTGTAGTAGAACTAGCTAAAGATGTCAATATTGCCTCAACAACAAATTGTCAGTGACAGCAGAACACCTGCCATAGAAACCCAAAACAGTACCAGACTGTATCTGCAAGTGCCTTGTAAATTCCAGCAATTTTTCAGATGCAGATTTGTGACTCTTTGCTTTACCGGTGAACTGACAGTTGCCCACTTACCTATATTTAGTGTGTGGACCCGGAGGTGAAGTAAAAAGACTTTCTGATAGAATAGAGAAGAGAGTTTACTTACACCTTCCCCTCTTTTGTGGCACACGTCGGGGTCAAATAATAGAGTTAGTTCTGGTGATGCCTTTTCAAAGGCCACCGCTTTGGTTTCTGATTTTGATAAACTATTACATCTCTGATCCTTCTATCCTAGGTTACTTATATTCTAAGTAATCATTGGGGTCACAATAGGTATGACCAATGGTGTGGAATTATCTGAGGAAGATGGCAGATGCCAGGCCGAACAGTCACAGCTAACATATACAGCCATCAAGTCTGGGCCCTTCGTGCTCAAAAAGTTACAGGCCAGCCTGAACTAGATGGACAGGTTGGTATTTGGAATGGCATATGGATCTGTAGGGATGGGAGTTGTAGATTATGACAAATTCTTATCAGAGTTTGCAAATCAGGGGTTAGCATATAGACCTGTCAATTTGTATCATTCAGCTCTTTCAACAGGTTACCATCTGATTTCGGGTTTACTGGTGGGTGGCCAGTCACTTGTTAAAAAGCTATTGCAGGGCATATGTTTAACCGTTACTCTTGATTCATGATAATCTTCCATGTGGGATGTCAACTTAGTCCTGATCGTTTTACAGGTATGCCTAGCTAATTCAGATTTATCATGCGAGCAGCTTGCAGCTAAATTATCCAGGTTGCTGTACCTGGTCAAATGCCATGGGGTGTCAGATGTCAAGGCTTTTGACCTAGGCAGTAGGTTGTTCATTCCCGAGGGGGTTGCCTTTTTATTGCCAGAAGAACAAATACATATTCCAGGTTGTTATCTTATCCTTTGTTTTAAGATAAACAAAAACTTTCTATAATACAATCTTTAAAGAATTAGGAAGACAGAATGAGATATGTGGGACTCCAAGGTGCTAGCTAGCTTCTGATTTCCCTTGAAAAATCCTTTGCTCCATTTTCCACAGCAATGGGATGTAGAATGACTAAAGAGTTCAGGAGCTTGCATAAATGTGGGCAGATTTGGAGCATATTTGGTACGAAAAGCTATGGCAACCAAATCTGACTTGGTAGGTACATTTTTAGATAATATAATGGAAGTTGTATATTTGTAGAGTGATTACATATTTTTTCTTTAAAAGAGTTTTTCTGAAATCTCTTACAACCATGGCTCCTAATGTGATAGCAGGAGAGTCAGTATTCCCCCAACTTTAGCAGTTTGAGCTGGGGTGGATGCCACAGGACGTCTGTCTGACATAAAACATTTGAAGTTTATGTTTACTTTTATTTTAATTGGCGAAATGGTTGGGGCAAGCACGTTGGAGCAGTGGGGAGGGGGAACAAATGCAAAGAGAGCACGAAAGGAAAGACAGAAGAAAGTGAGGGATGGATGGTGTTGGAAGGGAAATGCCCTTCGCATGTTGATGGACATGCACGCCTGCCCAGAGTGCCCCCAAATGCAATGATGTCTGAATCCATGATGTTGATTTTTGTTCTCATGGGTGATCATGGATCATGCGTGTGAATGACACAATGCATGGAAGATGTGCAGTGCGTGCATGTAAGTTGTATGCATGTGTTGGGTGTATTTGTGCTTGTAAAAAGGTACATTACAAGGTAAATTTTGAGTTCCATTTCAGGAGACCAATGACAAACCAAAAGAGAATGAGGAGGTACAGGAATTCCCCAGAACAATTTGTGGATTGCTGCATTCTTGTGAGCTGGGTGGGGCACACTGAAGGAAGGGAGAGCTAGGGTCTGCAGTATACTCCAAATGGTGCTCTTTGATTCAGAGATAGTTCACTTGAAAGGGGCTTGGGCACATCTCAGGGAGGAGAATCATAAAACGTAGGGCTCAGACCCTGGGGAAAACTATCTGATAGAGACTTCTAGTTGCAGATTCCTTACCTTTTGAATTCCCCCAGGCATCAGACTGGATCTGGAGACTTTTCTGCGTGCCATCAGGTGGCGTTGTTAGACTCTGCGGGCGTCGGTGGCGTCATGTTCGCTGTGATGACGTCACGGTCGTATATAGACACCACCCCGGCGCGCTGACGTTAGTTCTTTTCTTTCTGCGCCAGCCTACACGCCGATCCGGAGAGGAGGTATCTCAATAATTTTTTTTACTTCAACAACATTTTTGTCGAACATTTTTTACCAGGTCATGGATGCGTTGAGGGATGTCCCGCAAGACCGGTTTTAATCCCTGCGACTCATGTCACCAAATGATGTCGGTAACGGATCCGCACCTCGTGTGTCTTTGGTGCCTGTGTGCAATCAAGACCCGAAGTCGTGCTCTGAGTGTGGAGCCTGCACCCTAAAGCTTTGAGGGAGCGGTCCCTAAAGCTAATGGGTGCCCAACACTCGACCCCACGACGCTCACGGTCTCGCTTGAGTGGAAGGTCTCAAGACCGGCCGCTGAGTCACCACCACTCTTCGTCATCTAAGTCATCGGGACATTTGGGTCATAAGAAAAAGAAGTCGAAGAAGGATAAGCGTTCTTCGACTTCTCCCCATCACTCGGATGCTTCAGCAAGGGAAGAGCGTCGACGCTCTAGGCCTCTGTCGTCAGAGCCTCCATCTGGGCCCACTTGCACTTCCCTGACTTCCCGGGAGCCAGAGCCACCCCTCTTCAGCTAAAAGAGTTTTATGAGGGAATGCGCCTCATTTTTGGGCAAACTGACCCACCTTCGGTGCCCTCGGCCACGGCTAAGGAGGGCTCCTCTGGATCCAGTCTCGGATCTGCCCCGATGCCGGTCATGCCACAGTGTACTTCCCCGGCGTCGGGTCAGACATCGACGCTCCTGACGTCGGTTGGGCCCACAATCGACGTCGATCCTATTCTCATATCTGATGACCAAGAGCCAGAACGACGTAGCTCGATGCCAATTCAGTTTTCTATGGGCTCTCCTGGACACAGAGTTGATCCAGCCCCTTATACTTACAGGTATGGGTACGGGGAGAGTTTAGAGGGGCCACTGGACCCTTTAGAATACCAGCTTAAGCCACAAATGGACTGGGTGCTGGATGCCACTGGTCTAGACACCTCCTCTCACACTGGGATGCTCTCTCCCCCTACTGTGGCTACCGAGGAGGGCGCCACATACTCCATGGTGGTGAGAAAGGCGGCTGAGGTTTTGGACCTTGAGCAATCTTCTGTGGAGGTTAGGCCTAACCTCCTAACCGACGTGCTTCAGCCGGGGTCTTCCACATCAGAACCCTTCTCGCCTTTAATGAGGCACTGACGGATGTCCTTTTGGGTACTTGGTCCAGAACCTGCACAGAGGCTGACTGCCCACTGCCATCGGCCTGCGCCAACAGACCTGAAATTCCTCACCCAACACCCCACGCCTGAGAGCCTTGTGATCCAGCTTCTTCTTCTTCTTCCTCTGGCACATTCCCTGCTGCACCCCCGGATAGGGAGTCAAAAAGACTGGATAATTTGGAGAAGAAAATGTTTTCTTCTGCCAGTTCAGCGCTGCGGTCAGTAAACACTGCATGCCTTTTGGGCCGCTATTCCCATACTCTCTGGGATACGGTCACGCAAGTGCTGCCTACAATTCTGGAGGAGACCCGGACTGTCCTCTCCCAGGCGCTCGCACATTGGAGAGATGCAGCCAAGTTCATCATCCGCTGGGGACTGGATACGACCGACTCCCTAGGCAGATCAATTGCATTGACAGAGGCACTAAAATATCACGCCTCGCTGAGAACATCTGGCTTCTCGGGGGATGTCGAGCAAACGTTGATGTACATGCCCTTTGATGGCGCCCGTCTTTTCAGAGACAAGGCGGACTCGGGCTCGAGCACTTAAAGGATTTCCGAGCACGGCCAGGTCCCTTGGCCTCGCACCTGCCCCTAGACCCCACCAGTCCGTTTCTTGCCCTTTTTGTAGCTTTGGAAGGGGCACCCAACAGCGTCGTTTTCCACCAAACCATTGACCCGCGCATGCTGTACAGCCCTTGCGTGGATGCAGGATCCCACAATCTCTGGGATCAGGGAGCAAGCGTGTCGTCCAGTCCACCCCAACCCCCTCCTCCTCAGTCTCTAAACCTTCCTAGTCCGTCAGAACACTTGTAACAAGTTGGAGGCAGGATTCGCCATCATCTGCCCCACTGGAGATCCATTATCAAAGACAGGTGGGTCCTCCAGATTGTTCAGAAGGGCTACCCCCTCTCTTTCGAGTCTTCTCCTCCAGCCATGCCACCTTCATTCGACCACATATCGGAGGATCACATGACACTTCTCCACGAGGAAGTCAAAGCTCTTTTGGCCAAAGGAGCTAATGAGAGGGTCCCTGCATCAAAAGTATGTTGTGGTTGTTATTCCCGCTACCTTCTGGTGCCAAAGAAGGACAAGGGCCTTCGTCCTATCTTAGATCTTCGGTCCCTCGATCTCTTCCTCAAAAAGGAGAAGTTCAGGATGCTGACATTGGCTCAGGTCTTATCTGCCCTGGACTCAGGAGACTGGATGATATCGTTGGACTTGCAGGACGCATACTTCCACATCCCTGTCTTGCCAGCCCACAGACGTTACCTAAGATTCATGGTAGGCCATGAGCAATTTCAGTTCACCATGCTCCCCTTTGGCCTTACCAGAGCCCCTCGGTGTTCTTGAAGGTGATGGTAGTGGTTGCAGCTCATATGCACAGGTTAGGGATCCCAGTCTTCCTCTACCTCCACGACTGGCTGTTGAAGGTGGATACACCCCAGAAAGTCATCTCCCACCTCCAGACTATGGCGAACTTCTTGCATTCTATGGGGTTCACTAGAAACATGCTGAAGTCACACCTGACTCCTTCTCAGATGCTTCCTTTCATAGGAGCTGTTCTGGACACAGTACAGTTTCGGGCTTAAAGTGAGTCCATGATATTCGGGCTATGATACCGATGTTTCAGCCTCTGTCCTGCATTTTGGTGAGAATGACTCTGAGTCTGCTGGGCCTCATGGCCTCCTGCATCCTGCTGGTTCAAAAGGCCAGATGACATATGCGGGCTCTGCAGTGGGATCTGAAGATCCAGTGGGCGCAGCATCGGGGGAGACTCTCCAACGAAGTCCAGATCTCAGAAGGAACTGCGAAAGATCTTCAGTGGTGGCTAATAAATCAAGATTGGGTCAAGGGCAGATCCCTCTCCTTTCCCGAACCAAACATCACAGTAGTCACCGATGCATCACTCCTGGGATTGGACGGCCACATGGGAGAGGCAGAGATCAGAGGCCTCTGGTCTCCGGCGGAATCCGGGCTTCATATGAATCTATTGGAGCTCCGTGCGATTTGACTAGCAATAAAAGCATTTCTTCCCTCTCTCAAAGGGAAAGCAGTGCAAGTGTTCACGGACAACACCACCGCCATGTGGTACTGCAACAAACAAGGCAGAGTGGGGTCGTGGACTCTTTGTCAAGAGGCCCTTCATCTCTGGACTTGGCTGGAACGTCAGGACATTTCCCTGGTGGTTCAACATCTGGTGGGCTCCTTGAATGCCAGAGTAGACGAACTCAGCAGATGATGCATAGTCGATCACAAATGGCATCTCCATCCTGCGGTGACGCATGGTCTCTTTCAGCAGTGGGGAGAGCCTTGGTTAGATCTCTTTTCCTCTGCAGAGTACGTGCAATGTCAGCTGTTTTGCATGTTGGAGTTTCCAAGGCGGCACTCGCTCAGCAAAGCCTTTCGTTTCGAGTGGAGCTCAGGCCTCCTGTATGCCTTTCCGCCCGTACCACTTCTGCCCAAAGTTCTGAAGAAGATCTGGCAAGACCGGGCCCAAGTTATTCTGGTGGCTCCGGACTGGGCACGAAGCGTTTGGAATCCCGAGCTCTTGAGCATGGCCATAGCTCCTCCGCTGTGGGATAGCGTAACTGGATTGACGGAATGCGGAACCAATCAAACATTCACCCCCAGTCACAGATCTGGGTTTAATCCATCCATTATTTTGCTCACCATGCCACCCCAGTTTGAACCCAGCCATATGCAAATCAGTCTTGACCCTGTTCCTCATGGGAACAGTCCAGCCCGAACTGCCAGGCCAGGTTCTCCCTGGACCGTAAACAAGCATCCTGGGAGCGGTTTCATGGTTTCACCCCTCATCAGCCAGGCTAGCTTGAATCCAGTGGCACAGTGAGCCCGGGACCCACGTCTGGGCATACCCGGCGCACTTAGGGCGGCAAAAGCAAAGCAAAACACAAACGCTGTGGGATAGTGTAACTGGATGGACGGAATGCGTAGCCAATCAAACATTCACCCCCAGTCACAGATATGGGTTTAATCCATCCATTATTTTGCTCACCATGCCACCCCCGTTTGAACCCAGCCATATGCAAATCAGTCTTGACCCTGTTCCTCATGGGAACATTCCAGCCCGAACTGCCAGGCCAGGTTCTCCCTGGACCGTAAACAAGCATCCTGGGACCGGTTTCAGGGTTTCACCCCTCATCAGCCAGGCTAGCTTGAATCCCGTGGCACAGTGAGCCCGGGACCCACGTCTGGGCATACCCGGCGCACTTAGGGCGGCAAAAGCAAAGCAAAACACAAACGCTGTGGGATAGCGTAACTGGATGGACGGAATGCGGAACCAATCAAACATTCACCCCCAGTAACAGATATGGGTTTAATCCATCCATTATTTTGCTCACCATGCCACCCCAGTTTGAACCCAGCCATATGCAAATCAGTCTTGACCCTGTTCCTCATGGGAACAGTCCAGCCTGAACTGCAGGCCAGTTTCTCCCTGGACCGAAAACAAGCATCCTGGGACCGGTTTTAGGGTTTCTCCCCTCATCAGCCAGGCTAGCTTGAATCCAGTGGCACAGTGAGCCCGGGACCCACGTCTGGGCATACCCGGCACACTTAGGGCGGCAAAAGCAAAGCAAAACACAAACGCTGTGGGATAGCGTAACTGGATGGACGGAATGCGGAACCAATCAAACATTCACCCCCAGTCACAGATCTGGGTTTAATCCATCCATTATTTTGCTCACCATGCCACCCCAGTTTGAACCCAGCCATATGCAAATCAGTCTTGACCCTGTTCCTCATGGGAACAGTCCAGCCCGAACTGCCAGGCCAGGTTCTCCCTGGACCGAAAACAAGCATGCTGGGACCGGTTTCAGGGTTTCACCCCTCATCAGCCAGGCTAGCTTAAATCCAGTGGCACAGTGAGCCCGGGACCCACGTCTGGGCATACCCGGCGCACTTTGCCCATTCGGGAGGATCTTCTGTTGCAGCAGCAGGGGAGGGTCATCCACCCAAACCTGTCCACTCTCTGCCTCCTTGCGTGGAGATTGAGCGGCGACAGTTTATGGCTTTTGACCTTCCACACGAAGTCTGTAACGTCATCTTGGCAGCAAGGCGTCCCTCCACCAAAACGGTATACGCCTGTCATAGGAAAGAAATTGTGGCATTGTGTATTAACAAATCTGTCGATCCTCTCTCTGCACCTCTTTCTGAAGCTCTGCTCTTTGTTCTCTCTTTTGCCCAACAGGGCTTTGCCTTGGGTCCCCTTGAGGGCTTTCTTTCTGCTATCTCTGCCTTCCTGAGACTACCTGACCAACTTCCTTTATTCAAATCTCCCATTGTAGGGAGGTTTCTCAAAGGCCTCACACATCTCTTCCCACCTATCCCATTTATCATGCCCCAATGGGATTTAAATTTAATCCTCACATATCTGGTGTGCACTCCATTCGAGCCGCTTCATAGCTGCCCTTTACGGCTCCGAACCATCAAGACTGTATTCATGGTTGCCATTACCTCTGCTCGCAGAGTAAGTGAGCTCCAAGCTCTGTCATCTAAACCACCTTTTCTGGCAGTACATCCTGACAAAGTGAAACTCCGTACTAGGGCTTCTTTTCTCCCTAAAGTGGTAACACCCTTCCATATAGGTCAATCCATCACCTCTTACCCACTCTCACATCCCCCACATGAGGCGGAGAGACTCCACCCCCTGAAACCAAAAAGATCGTTAGCCTTCTACCTTGATCGTACTAAAGACTTTCGGGTGGACAATTAACTCTTTGTGTGATATGTGGGAGTGAAGAAAGGGAAGACGGTGGAAAAGAGAACCATTTCACGATGGGTCCTCCTATGCATCAAAATGTGCTACGCTTTGGCTAAGAAGCAACCCCCTGAGGGTTTGCGAGCTCACTTAACTAGAGCAACTGCAGCTACCACAGCGTAAGCACAAGAGTACAAGTCCTGGATATCTGTCAGGCAGCCATGTGGGCATCTCTCCACACATTCACCAAGCACTACTGCCTGGACAGTCAGGACCGTGATGGACGGCTACTTTGGTTGTTCAGTCCTACAGGACTTCCTGGTGTGATCTTGGTTCGCAGCCCACCTATGGGGATGGTATTGCTCAGGTAGCTATTCAAAAGGTAAGGAATCTGCAACTAGAATTCTCTATCAGATGTACAAGCTACTTACCTTTGGTAACGATATATCTGGTAGAGACATATTCTAGTTGCAGATTCCTTACCGACCCACCCATCCTCCCTGCTCTGTGAACTGATTTCTAGGGACAGGAACTTTCCTTAAAGGGCCCTAGTTTTTGCGCACCACTATGTCAATGTCCGATTCCTCTGGATTTGTGTATTTGTATCTTTGTAATCTACTACGAAATAATTCTAATGTAAAAGTTATTGACAAAGGAAAAAACAGGAGGTCAAATTGAATTGGCGACTTTCAAAATATAAAGAGAACAATTACAAAGGCATTAATCATTATTCATTGTTTATTTATGTATGAATATTCACTAAATTAAGAAATGTTTTCTTTCTTTTTACTGATCCTTATTTTCCATAAACATTATCATAAAGTATTCCTTATACACACATAAAATATACTAGACAGCCTTTTGACACTAATTACAAATGTAAAAACCTAATTGTTTAATATACTCAGATAAATGTAATTATTAATCTTTTAAACCCAAGATAGCATAATCAAATAATTCTTTTCCAACAATATCCTGAATTCTAATTAACCTCTTTGATTTATAAGCAATGTGTAGCTAGGTTTTCACAAGAACATTTTTTAGTGCTTGAACAATAAGCCTTTTAACAACCGGAGCGCGCGTGTGAAATTACTTTCTAAATACACACAGAAAAATCAATAATGAACCTCTTCAGGGAACTTGCACGTGCGTTTTAAAAGGTTTTCTCTAAGCACACAAAACAAAATCAATAATGAATTCTTCAAACAACTTAGATGAGATTACAAAATGTTTCTTTTAGGCACACGCGATAAAATCAATAATGTATTCTTCAGGAAACTTGTGCGCGCATATTATTCTTTCATTCGTTCTAATGTTAAATAAATTGCTACATCAAAGTTGTGTCAAAAACATCTTTAGAGTTTTAGGAAATTGACGCGCTGCCTTAAACAAATATCATTTCAGTTTCAAGTTCAGTTTAAGCATGCAATTATCCAAATCTCCAGGGAGTTCTAAAGCGGCAAAGAAATAACTCAGATGTCCTTTTATAAAATAAACAATGGTACTAAGAATCTTGAGATGAAACTCTCACTGCTGTGAGTCCGACCACTCGCTTTCCTCGGAAGTCCACAAAAGTACACCAACAAACTGGAAGGTGTGCAGACAGGTCACAAGACTCCTCCTCAGGCAAGGTTCCAAAATAGCAAGCACTGGAACCTGGGTGCGGTTGCTTTTTACATGAGAGACACACCCTCAATTATGGCTTCTTCCTAAAGGGTGCTGGGACTTGTAGTCTCTTTATTGAAGGTTGCTTTTTATATGAGAGCCACACCCTCAATTATGGCTTCTTCCTAAAGGGTGCTGGGACTTGTAGTCTCTTTATTGAAGGACATTGTGACTTGACACAATTAAACCACCACCGAGCACTCTTGTGAAATAAATGCATTTTACCACATGGGTGACAAGCAGAGTGTAATTTAACAAAACAAAGTGTATGACAGGGACGAGTACCCCAAAGTCTGACAGTACACCCCCCTCCCGGGCGCGGTGGAGGGCCAGGTTTATTAGGATGAAGACAATGAAATTTGTTCACCAAACGAGGAGCATGAACCTGTGTAGCAGGTTCCCAGGAATTTTCTTCTGGTCCATAACCTTTCCATGCTATCAAATACCATAAGGAAGAACCACGAAGTCGAGAATCCAAAATAGCACACACCTCATACTCCCAATTTCCTTGTACTAGTATTGGTGCTGGTTGAGGCGTACTTGAAGAAATGGCAGGCTTAAGTAAAGATGTATGAAATACAGGATGTATTTTTAGAGACGTAGGTAATTTCAATTTGTATGTTACTGGATTCACTTGACGAATTACCTCATATGGACCGATGAACTTAGGATTGAATGCATTATGATCTTTGAATGTAACATTTTTGGTAGATAACCAAACTTTGTCATGTAATTTGTAAGTAGGACCACATTGATGTTTTTTATCATATTGTAGTTTATAATTGTTTTTTGCTTGGCGTAGATTAACTTGTAACCTTTTATGCACCTTTTGCATATGGGATAACATATTTTGACCTGCAGGCATCGTTTGGGATGCAATTGGTAAATTGACAGGCAATACTTGTGGATGTCGACCATATAGCCCGTAAAAAGGAGTTTCTTTTATAGATGAATGATAGGAATTGTTATATGCCAATTCAGCAAGCCAAAGAAGATCAGGCCATATCGTGGGAGTGTCAGACGCGTAACAACGTAAATATTGTTTTAGTGTCAGATTTAATCTTTCGGTTTGACCATCGGTTTGTGGATGGTAGCTGGTAGATAGAGCGGAATCTATTTGCAAGGCTCGACACCAAGCTTGCCAAAAACGTGCTGAAAATTGTGTACCTCTATCTGAAAGGATTGCATTTGGGAGTCCATGGAGACGCACAATATTTTGAAGTATGAGATTGGCTAAATTGCTAGATGTTGGGAGCCCCCTGCATGCTATGAAATGAGCATATTTTGTTAAACTATCAATGACTACCAAGATCGTATTTATATGATTCACTTCAGGTAGTCCAGTGATAAAATCCATTGTGATATGTTCCCAAGGGTAATTTGGAGTCGGTAAAGGAATTAATAGTCCTTTTGGTTTGCTATGTGAACTCTTACAACGAGCACAGACTTCACAGGATTGTATAAATGTTTTAACATCTTCAGAAAAAGTAGGCCACCAGAAATATCTTTTTAACAGTTCCATAGTTTTTTGAGGTCCTGGATGACCTGCCACAGGGCGAGTGTGAAGCCATTGAAAAGCTGTTTGTCTTAAATCTTTAGTTGGTAAGTAAACCCGAGAGTCATATAACGGTAGACCTTGTTGAACGGTATGTTTAGTACTTTGTTGTAACCAATTCTGCCAGTCTGTGATTTGAAAGTGAGATCGAATAAGATCCAAAAAGTCATCAGCAGCTATTAAACAGAGCACTTTAGTAGGATCTATAATGGGTTGTGGTTGTTGTTTGTCATGGGACAGAGATGAATCTTGTCTTGTAAGAGCATCTGCTTTTCTATTTTCTGTGCCTGGTCGGAAAGTTACAATAAAATCAAATTCTGCGAAGAATAACATCCATCTTAGTTGTCTAGGAGTCAATATCCGAGCTGAGCTCATGAACTTGAGATTTCGATGATCAGAATATACTGTGATTTTATGCATTGGTCCTGATAAATAATGTCTCCATTCTTTAAAAGCGTCTTTAATTGCTAAAAGTTCTTTCTCAGCAATAGTATAGTTTTGTTCAGCAACATTCAATTTTCGAGACATGAAAGCAACTGGATGAAGTTGTCCAGTGTATTGATGACGTTGTGATAATATGGCTCCAATTGCCACATCAGAGGCATCAGCTTCTACGATAAAAGGGTCTGCGACTCTTGGGTGGGCTAAAACAGGAGCAGTAGTAAATGCTTGTTTTAACATGAGGAATGCTGCATTAGCTTCTTCAGACCAACAAAAGGGAATGTTTTTACGTAACAATATTGTGATAGGTGCCACTTTCTGTGAGAAATTATCTATGAACCGTCGATAAAAATTTGCAAAGCCTAAGAAACATTGCACATCTCATACAGATTTAGGTGTAGGCCAATCCATAACTGCTTGGATCTTTCTTTCGGTCATCTGCATTCCTTTAGGAGTTAAAATGACTCCCAAAAACTCTACTGTGGTTACATGAAATTCACATTTACTAAGCTTACAAAATAAATGGTAGATTCTTAATGTAGATAAAACCTTCTTTACATGTTCTTTATGTAATGTTTCCGAAGTAGAATAGATCAAAATATCATCGATATATACAATTACAAAAATGTCAAGATATTCTCTTAATACATCGTTAAGAAAATATTGAAAAGAAGCAGGAGCATTGCATAGACCAAAAGGCATTACCTGGTATTCAAATAGGCCATAACGGGTTTTGAAAGCTGTTTTCCATTCATCCCCTTCACGAATGCGAACCAAATGATAAGCACCTCGTAGATCAAGTTTAGTATAGATTATTGCATTTTTTACTTGATCTAATAGTACTGGAATTAATGGTAGTGGATACTTATTCTTCACCGTGATCTTATTTATGGCTCTATAATCTATGCACGGTCTTAATTCCCCATTTGACTTAGGTACAAAGAATAATGGAGAGGCCGCTGGAGAACGTGAAGGACGAATCAAATTATTTTCTAAACACTGATCAAGGTATTTTCGCAACACAAGATTCTCCTTTTCAGATAGCGCATAAATTCTACAATTTGGTATTACCGAACCTGGTAAGAGATCTATTTGACAGTCATACGTTCGATGTGGAGGTAAAGTATTTGCTGCTTGTTCGTTGAAAACATCGTCATATTCCTTATAAATATGAGGTAAAATGATATATTTTTCTGCTGCAGTAGCTATACAGTGTGAAACATTTGTCTGATCATGCAAACAGTTCTTTTGACAAAATTCTGAAAGAAAATTAACTATTTGTTTTTTCAAGTCAATATGTGGATTATGTAGTATTAGCCATGGCATTCCAAATATAAAACCATATTGGGGTGCTTGAATAATATCGAAAGAGAGACTTTCTTGATGTTCTTGACCATTGACATTTGTACAAATTATAGGAATAGGTGCAGTGCACATAGTAACAGGGCCTCCAGATAATTCACTTCCGTCCACAGCTTGAACAATTTCAGGTATTTGTTTTTTCACGCACATGAGTTTTAGGGTTTTTGCAGTTTGGGAGTCAACAAAATTTCCAGTAGCACCTGAATCTATTAGAGCTTGCACGTTCTGCCATTTTTCTTGAACCATAATTTATATAGAAAGTCGTAAATGTCGAATATGATTGCTATTTTTGGAATGTACAGAAGGGATCATTTTTGTACCCAAGAGATCTCCTTCCTTGATTTTTGGGTCTACTCGTTTTCCTCGGAATTTTCAAGCATGGCTACTTGTTTCTTTGAATTGGAAAATTGTTCAAACTTATTTTTTGGTTTAGCTAAACAGTCTCTTACAAAATGCCCTTTTTTACCACAATAAAGACATTGGGGGTCATTCTGACCCCCGAGGGCGGCGGGAGCCGCCCGCCTGGAGGGAGCCGCCATATGGCCGCTCCGCGGTCGAAAGACCGCGGAGGCCATTCTGGCTTTCCCGCTGGGCTGGCGGGCGACCGCCAGAAGGCCGCCCGCCAGTCCAGCGGGAAACCCCTCCCCACGAGGAAGCCGGCTCCGAATGGAGCCGGCGGAGTGGGTATGTGCGACGGGTGCAGTGGCACCCGTCGCGTATTTCAGTGTCTGCAAAGCAGACACTGAAATACAAAGTGGGGCCCTCTTACGGGGGCCCCTGCAGTGCCCATGCCATTGGCATGGGCACTGCAGTGGCCCCCAGGGGTCCCACAACACCCCATACCGCCATCCTGTCCCTGGCGGGCGACCCGCCAGGAACAGGATGGCGGTATGGGGTGTCAGAATCCCCATGGCGGCGCAGCAAGCTGCGCCGCCATGGAGGATTCTGCAGGACAGCGGAAAACCGGTGGGAGACCGCCGGTTTTTCTGTTCTGACCGCGGCTGAACCGCCGCGGTCAGAATGTCCTGAGGAGCACCGCCAGCCTGTTGGCGGTGTTCCCGCATCCCCGGCCGTCGGAATGACCCCCATTGTCCCTTACGACGACGAAGTTCTTTTTCTTCCTTAGTTAAAGGTTGACGAAGTGTTCCTATTTCCATAGGTTCGCCACTGTTATCCAATGAAGAGTTAGAAGATAATGTATTTCGATATTTTTCTGAGCGCCAGAAACTCCGTTCCGGTCCTTTTTTGTCTCCTCTTCTTTCAGTAAGTCTATGATCCAATCTAAGCGTGAGATCTAGCAAATCATTACAGGTCTTTGGTTGAGGATCAAGTTGCGCTAAAATATCTTTTAATTCTTCTTTAAGTCCTTGATAAAAAAGCGCAGCTCTTTTTTCTTCAGGTCAAAATGTTTCCATAACTAAACGATTAAAGTGAGAGAGATAGGTGACGAGATCTTTATTGCCCTGTCGTAACTCTAAAAGTTCTTTATCGGCTGATAGCGTAACAGATCTTCGGTCAAACACCTTTTCAAACTCGTATATGAACATTCGCCAATTATACAATAGTCTACTGTCCTGGCGTACTAATGGTACTGCCCACGAAGCTGCATCACCCGTTAAATATGAAATAAGAAAAGCTATTCTTGACTGTGGATCCGGAAAAGCAGCTGGACGACAAGTAAAATGTAACTCCACTTGTGTAAGAAAAATGTGTACCTTAGAAGAATCTCCAGAGAATCTTTCAGGAGCGGCGAGAGGAATTTGAGTGGGAACATGTACTGAAATGTTACTAGGAGAAGGAGTAACATGTGATTGAGAAGTGGCTCCTTGTTGCGTAGTCGCTGTACCATCCACTTTGGCTTGTAGTTGTGTCACCTTTGTAACGAGAGCTGCTGTGGTATTTTTTGATTCTTGTAATTCTTTTTGCAATTGGTTCAGAGCCTGCATTACAGTATCCAAAGTGGCCATTATAATATTAATAACACAAACCAAGAGGAAAGTAAATTTGTGGGCTTGCTATTCTGTCAATGTCCGATTCCTCTGGATTTGTGTATTTGTATCTTTGTAATCTACTACGAAATAATTATAATGTAAAAGTTATTAACAAAGGAAAAAACAGGAGGTCAAATTGAATTGGCGACTTTCAAAATATAAAGAGAACAATTACAAAGGCATTAATCATTATTCATTGTTTATTTATGTATGAATATTCACTAAATTAAGAAATGTTTTCTTTCTTTTTACTGATCCTTATTTTCCATAAACATTATCATAAAGTATTCCTTATACACACGTAAAATATACTAGACAGCCTTTTGACACTAATTACAAATGTAAAAACCTAATTGTTTAATATACTCAGATAAATGTAATTATTAATCTTTTAAACCCAAGATAGCATAATCAAATAAGTCTTTTCCAACAATATCCTGAATTCTAATTAACCTCTTTGATTTATAAGCAATGTGTAGCTAGGTTTTCACAAGAACATTTTTTAGTGCTTGAACAATAAGCCTTTTAACAACCGGAGCGCGCGTGTGAAATTACTTTTTAAATACACACAGAAAAATCAATAATGAACCTCTCCAGGAAACTTGCACGTGTGTTTTAAAAGGTTTTCTCTAAGCACACAAAACAAAATCAATAATGAATTCTTCAAACAACTTAGATGAGATTACAAAATGTTTCTTTTAGGCACACGCGATAAAATCAATAATGTATTCTTCAGGAAACTTGTGCGCGCATATTATTCTTTCATTCGTTCTAATGTTAAATAAATTGCTACATCAAAGTTCTGTCAAAAACATCTTTAGAGTTTTAGGAAATTGACGCGCTGCCTTAAACAAATATCGTTTCAGTTTCAAGTTCAGTTTAAGCATGCAATTATCCAAATCTCCAGGGAGTTCTAAAGCGGCAAAGAAATAACTCAGATGTCCTTTTATAAAATAAACAATGGTACTAAGAATCTTGAGATGAAACTCTCACCGCTGCGAGTCCGACCACTCGCTTTCCTCGGAAGTCCACAAAAGTACACCGACAAACTGGAAGGAGTGCAGACAGGTCACAAGACTCCTCCTCAGGCAAGATTCCAAAATAGCAAGCACTGGAACCTGGGTGCGGTTGCTTTTTATATGAGAGCCACACCCTCAATTATGGCTTCTTCCTAAAGGGTGCTGGGACTTGTAGTCTCTTTATTGAAGTTTGCTTTTTATATGAGAGCCACACCCTCAATTATGGCTTCTTCCTAAAGGGTGCTGGGACTTGTAGTCTCTTTATTGAAGGACATTGTGACTTGACACAATTAAACCACCACCGAGCACTCTTGTGAAATAAATGCATTTTACCACATGGGTGACAAGCAGAGTGTAATTTAACAAAACAAAGTGTATGACAGGGACGAGTACCCCAAAGTCTGACACACTATCAGTGTTCTTCATGGATCCGCACTTCTGGCGTGGAAAGTTGTGAAAAGAAACTGATATCAGCGCTCTGGGGTGGCACCTATATGCAACTGCGATGTCATCACAGTGAACACGATGCCACCGATGCCCGTGGAGTCGGCCGACTCCACCTGACAGTGTGCAGAGGTACTGCTCAAAGAACAGTCTCTGGACCCAGTCTGACGTCTGGGGCAATTCAGAAGGTAAGGAATCTGCAACTAGAATATGTCTCTACTAGCTATATCGTTACTGAAGGTAAGTAACTTGTACTTTAATACACATATTCCTGTGAATCTCTAGTCCCTCCCATGGTCTGTGTTGTGGGGCTATCTGATTAGAAGTCCCTCCTGCTGTGGCAGACTGCTCATTGGAGAAAGGGCAGGGGAGAAAAGAGGGAATCTCAAAAGAAAGCAGACCCCCCCCCCCAACACAAACTTCAAAGACTCAGACCTAATTTACATTGTGTGTCTAAAAATGCACTATAATAAATGAGCTTGAGGCCTCCAAAATGGTCAACTGTCAAGCAGCCAGTGTTGCTTTGCAAGGAGTAGCTCTACAGGACTTCTGCATGTGACCAGGACAGGAGGTAAGACCTGCTAGTGTCCCAGCTGGGGGAGCTGGGGGACATCCAAGACCACCTGCTCCTGGAGCCAGAAGCACCAGTCCCCGCCTCCTTCCATGACCACTGTGCCCTGTGAGGAAGAGGAGAATGTTGGAGGAAGTGAAATCCAGTGGGGATCCTGGTGATTGGATCTCTGAAGTGAGGTCTTAAGAGATGGCTTCTGCACCAATCAGATCATAGCCCTTTGCAAAGGGTGGTCGTCAGGGACGGCTTTAGGGCGGTGCGGGCACACCGGGTGCTGAGCTGGATGGGGCGGGTGGTGACCTCAGGGGGCGCTGTGTTTAGCAGTAACTTTTGAAATTTGTGATTTAAAAGCACCTACTGAAAAGTTCCTTATACCTCCAGATACCTCTTGTGAATAATGTTGCTGCTAGAGAGAGAGATGGGAGTTTTGTCTAGTGGCAGCTTTGACTTGCCATAAAGTAGCATAGAGGGTTAATATGCCTGCTGCAAAGAACAGAACTATATGTTATGTGGAAAGCTGAGTGGATTAATAAAGCCAGCCTTTACAAGCTCTTTAAAACAAATGAATCTATGTGAGAGGAGGACTATGGAGAGATGAGGAACTATATTTTATGTGGATAGCTAAGTGGATTAGTGAAGCCAACTCTTTAAAACAAATTAATATATGTTAAAGAGAGATGAGGGGCGCATTTGCTTGTGGTAATGAGGGAATTAGAGGAGGTGGTCATAGGATGGGGGGTGCCAGAAAAGACTGTTGCACAGGGCGTCACCAGAGCTAAAGCCGGCCCTGGTAGGCAGTGACCCTGTATCCCAGGTGACGCCACCATGAAGATTACTGCTGTGCCAATCACACCATAGCCCATGTGCGGAGTGAAGTTGGTGCCCCAATATGCCAAGTGGGGCCGCCATGTGCCGATCGGGCCGTAGCCTGTGTGCTGAGTGAGGGTGGTACTCTCTATGCCAATTGGGGCCACCGGGAAAAGATCCAGGAGCATGTTCTGATCAAGACCATCATAGTGGGGAAAAGACCACCGTAACTCGTGTGAACTCAAGTCTTTACTGAGACAAGTAGTGTCAAATTCCAATCCCCCACCTGTGAGGAGGATCCAAGGAAGCTTACCAGCATCAGAGGAGTATCATGGACACTCGGCTGCTGCACCTGCAGGACTGCTTATGGGGAACTCAAGGACACGCTACCCCTGCAGGGTTGCTTGTGGTACTCACCAGACACAGCCAAAACAGCTTCAATGCCCATGAGGATCAGGGATATGAGCCATGCAGGTCTTGCTGATGTGGATAAGACTGATTAACGGACCATAGCTCCCCAGGAGAACTTTCCAGCCATATAGCGATTCAACCAAGGAACACTTTTGACTTTAATTGGTGTCGGAGTGGAACTCCTGAGACTTGGATTACTAGTGGGGTTTAACCTGAACGTTGCTTGTAGTGAATGGGAATAACCACTACAGCTAGCGAGAAGGGAGTGGGGCTAGGCAGGGCTGTTAAAAGTTCCACCATTTTTCCAAACTGGGAGGCTTACCTCTTTCTAAGTGGAGGTCATTCGTTGAAGGGTGCAGGCTTATCTTGTCTACAAGCTTTATCTGATCTTGTGCTAAAGACTTGTTAGCTGAAATGCTTGATTGAAGGTCCCAGTGGAATCATGGAATATTATGTTAAGTTCAAAACCAGTAGGTTTCAAGGGCCAGTCAGAGGACTATCATGTTTTTGGATGTGCCTTTAGAATTGCATCTTTAGCTCGTGTTCCAGTATTGTTAACGTAAGGTCACAAAGCTCAGAACAATAAATTGCCATATACTGCACTTCTTTAATTTGAAAGGGGGAGTACCTGCACTTCAGAAGTACTTTATATGGGAGAGTACGGGCACTTCTCAGGAGCAAATAGTATTGTAAATAGTGCGTACCTGTACGTGTAATATTTACATTTAAAGCACTGCTCACACATTTGTGTGAGCATTGCGATAATGCTTATGTTTATATGTTATCACAGTGCTCACACAGTTGTGTAGGGCACTGTGTATCTTCTATTTTCAAATATTTCACCAGTGACAGCAGGCTAGTAGTCTTCTAGCGAGACCTTTATTTTACCTCTGCGTTGCATTGAATCGTAAAGGTGCATCTTCCAAGATGGCCGCCTCGTTCTCCCGAGTGGGAAAGGCACTTCCTGTAATGCTGAGCTTGCTTATCTTTATTTCTGACTGTGTTGTGAAGAAGTTGAGAGAGGGATCCCAAGCACAAGACAACACCACGAACGTTATAGTGTGAAATTTTGGACATCACTCCTATGCAAGCAGAGCTGCGCAAAAACCTACTGAGGCAGGCAAGTAAGTTTGGCGTGGATGGAGTGCCTGTGGTTTCTGTGCTTGGAAGAGCTCTTGCCCAGCTAAACTCAAGCCGGGTTTAAAACGAAAATAAAAATAAGTTACACACCTCTTCCTCCTTCTGTGTCTAAGTGCGGCCTAACCCGGCAGATATGTTCCCCGATAGCTGTCCCTTCCCACCCGGCGCTAATTTAGCCCGAAGGCATTTCACGCGGTACTCTGGCTATAACTGAAAGATGTCTTCCTCTGAACTCACTGGCATCAGGTGAACATTGGTGACCATATAGTGGCAATTTTTAAAGACGAGGGCTGTGTTGTTGGAACAAGATAAACCATCCTACCCTAGGCTTTACCTTCCTTTGTAACTTTTATGTTAGGTAGAAACGTGCGATGCTATCGTGTGCCTGCCACTGTCTGAAGGATGCTTGCACCGTTGCTGCAGAGCTGTACATGCTTGTGAGAAGTGAAGCTTGCACTGTTGTTAGTTAAGCTGGGTACAGCCTTTTTTATTCTACAATCTTTTCACAATAAAACATAACTTTGACTTTGTCAGTTCCTTTACTTTGCTTTCTGGTCTTTGCAGCCTTGCCAAAAGTGCTTTTCAGACATGTTGGTATGTATCTGGGCTTTTAACAGCGCCCACCTCACGCCCATCACTACCACTCGTTCATGGGCTTGCCCTTCAAAAATCCTTTGATGACATTGGTAAATAGTTTACGTTTGTCCCTCGGGGAGTTTTTGTTCCTGCCTTGGCCTTCACCCCTGTTACATGGAATATTGCACTTTTTCCGATAAGTTTGACTGCAAGCCAACTTCTTTTTCCTTTTGTGTGTCTCTTCACACTGATGCTCATGGCGGACGTGGCGCTGTGAATCTGCTCGCTTATGTGAAACTGTTTTACTTTTAATTTTCAGTTTCTGTGGCAAGAAAAGTCCGGTTAGGACTTAACAACGCTAATAGCTCTAATTCGAGCAAATGCAAGACCCATTGCATTGCAAATACTTGTTTGAGATTGTCTTTACTTCTTCGTTTCTAGCAGGACAATAGATTTGCCACTCAGTCTTATCATTTAATAGATGAGGGTCGTCTGCAGGTTTGTGAAACACTGTGATTAATGATTTGCTTAAAGAAATGTCACTTCAACTTCAGTCAATGTTTGCTTTTCACCAGGGCTATTTTTTGCTCCAAGGACCTCTTTTATGCCATAAGAAAGAAGGCCCAAATGTGGCCTGAGCTTTCATATTTTGAACCCAACACCCAGGGCTTCATTACGAGTTTGGCAGAGGCCGCCCTCCAAACTCGATAGGTCGGAAGACCGCCAGTTTGGTCTTCCGCCCACTGACCCTATTATGAGTTTCCCGCTGGGCCAGTGGGCGGAAATAGAGTTTCCTCTCACTGGCCTAGTGGGAAACTACCCACAACACTGACGCCAGCTCGTAACCGAGCCCGCGGCAATGTTGCAGTGCATCGGGTGCAACAGCACCTGTCACACTTTTCACTGCCTGTAAATAAGGCAGTGAAAAGCGCGGCAGGGCTGCCCATGGGGGCACCTGCAGTGCTAATGCCAAGTGCGTGGGCAGTGCAGGGGCCCCTGGAACCCGTCTCCGCCAGCCTTTGCATGGCGGACATGGGAGTCGTAATCCCCAGGGCAGCGCTGCCCTGGCGGATTAAGACCGTTGGCTGGCGGTTGGACCGTGGTGCTTTCGCCACAGTCATAATGTGGCTGTTGGACCAACCGCCACCACGAGTCTGGCAGTCCTAGGACCGTCAGACTCGTTATGAGGGCCTCAGTGTCTGACTTGCCAGGGCTTATAAATTCAAGTTCATCTGATTGCACGGACAGCAGTGGTCCGTTGGCCCACCTAATACACATACGGTTCCATTAGCATATTTCTTCCACCACAGTTTTGAAGAGTTTGAGAACAAAGGAGATAGGGAGAGTGTTTAGATAAATAGTTCTCAGTCTCAAAACATCCAGAGACTGTTGGGGTTTTGGTTAATATAGATATAATCAGAGCTAGGATAACAATCCTTTAGTCTGTCGGGGGAATTAGCCAGATGATCTTTTTTAGCCATCTAATAACTGTAAAACAAGTAGCAGTTACTTTGGTCACTTGCGGTTTCATTGAAAGGTTGTTGTCAGTAAGAAATCCCAGGTTTTTCACCCTTGAGGATGGAGTGGGCAGGGTCCCTAGGAAGTCCTGACAATGTCTAGGGCCCCAGAGAGAGTCGTTCTCACCCAGAACCATGACCTCTGTGCTATTGCCATTGAGCTTTATAGAGGTATTATTCATCTATCCATAGATGCTACTCAAGCCCAGGTTCAAGGTCGAAGGGTCCTGGTTCTGTGCCAATGACAAAGCGAAAATGATCTGTGTGTAATCGGCATTTAAAAAGAGAGCAATTTCAGAACTCTCTATTAAGCCTGCCAAAGGACAGGCATAGATATTGAATAGCAAAGGGCTCCCGACAGAGCCTAGAGGAACTCCTGGAATCCAAAAGGATGAGTGCAGCTGTGCCTCCATAATCCAGGTTTTGTCTGAGATGTTCAGTAATGCCTAGCTGGGCAGACTCAGTGCTGTGTCCAGCTGTAAAACTGGACTGTGAAAGATGAAAAACAGTTTTGGGCTTCAACAGAGTTAGTAAGATGAGTGTTAACATGCTTTCCCAGAACTTGGGAGAAGACAGACAACAAAGAAATAGGCAAAAAATTCGACAGGTTGGAGGGATCCAGATAAGGTTTTTTCATTAAAGGAAGTATCATAGCATGTGTCAACCTCAAAGGTAAAAAACCTCTCCCTCAAATAAGACTTAAGAAGCTGCATTAGCAAAGTTAAGCAAGTTGTGTCCAGTAGTCTGAGCTTATTGGGTGGTAAAGGATCCAACATGGATCCTGATTTATGGATTGCAGGACAGCTAGAAAAGGTCTGAAATCGAGAAGAGGCCATTCACTTAACCCCTTCCCCGCCACGGACGTAATGGTTATGTCCATGGCAGCGCCCGTGTGGCGCCATGGACGTAACCATTACGTCCTGGTACCGGCCCTTGGGGGAAGCGCTAGCGCTCCCCCCCCAGGGCCACCTCCCCAGGCCAGGGCTGAAAGGGGAATCCCTTCCCCTTCAACCCCTGACAACCCCCCCCCCGCCCCCCTGTGACGTCAGTACGCAAGTGCGCGCTGACAATCACAGAGCCTTCCCCATCGCGCTGGAAGCTCAGCTTCCAGCGCGATCGAAAGAGAAATGCTCAGCATTTCTCTTTCGATCACGTGGGGGAGGCAAGGAGAGGCTTCAAAGGGAAGGAAATGTATTTCCTTCCCTTTGAAGTCTCTCCCAGGGTTTCAAAAGCCGGATTGCTTGCAATCCGGCTTTTGAAACCCCACTAGACACCAGGGATGTTTTTTTTGTTGTTGTGAAAGTGACATAAGGGAGCAACCCCTTGGGCAAGGGTCGCTCCCGGGGGGGGCATTTTTTTTAAGGCCTTTTCTGCCCCCCCTGGGGAGAGATCGGCCTATTATTAGGCCGTTCTGCCCCCAGGGGGGGCAGAAACCTCTAGACACCAGGGATATATATATATTTTTTTGTTTTGTTTTGTGTTTTAGGTGTGGGGAGTGACTCCTTAGGCAAGGGTTGCTCCCATAGGGGGCAAATTATATTTAGGCCATTCCTGCCCCCCTTGGGGGCAGATTGGCCTATTTTTATGAGGCCAATCTGCCCCCAAGGGGGGTAGAAACCACTAGACACCAGGGAGGCACGCAGGGGGAGCGACCCCATAGGCAAGGGTCGCTCCCGGAGGGGGGCTGGTGGAAACATTTATTTTAGGCCATTTCTGCCCCCCCTGGGACCGGCTGAGCTAGAGGCCAAAATCCACAGGTAGGCACTGTTTTCTATGAAAAAATTTGATGTGTCCACGTTGTGTTTTTGGCCATTTCCTGTCGCGGGCGCTAAGCCTACCCACACAAGTGAGATATCATTTTTATTGGGAGACTTGGGGGAACGCTGGGTTGAAGGAAATTTGTGGCTCCTCTCAGATTCCAGAACTTTCTGTCACCGAAATATGAGGAAAACGTGTTTTTTTAGCCAAATTTTGAGGTTTGCAAAGGATTCTGGGTAACAGAACCTGGTCAGAGCCCCACAAGTCACCCCATCTTGGATTCCCCTAGGTCTCTAGTTTTAAAAAATGCACAGGTTTGGTAGGTTTCCCTAGGTGCCGGCTGAGCTAGAGGCCAAAATCCACAGGTAGGCACTCTTTTCTATGAAAAAATTTGATGTGTCCACGTTGTGTTTTGGGCCATTTCCTGTTGCGGGCGCTAAGCCTACCCACACAAGTGATGTATAATTTTTATCGGGAGACTTGGGGGAACGCTGGGTGGAAGGAAATTTGTGGCTCCTCTCAGATTCCAGAACTTTCTGTCACCGAAATGTGAGGAAAACGTGTTTTTTTAGCCAAATTTTGAGGTTTGCAAAGGATTCTGGGTAACAGAACCTGGTCAGAGCCCCACAAGTCACCCCATCTTGGATTCCCCTAGGTCTCTAGTTTTCAAAAATGCACAGGTTTGGTAGGTTTCCCTAGGTGCCGGCTGAGCTAGAGGCCAAAATCTACAGGTAGGCACTTTGCAAAAAACACCTCTGTTTTCTTAAAAAAAAATTGATGTGTCCACGTTGTGTTTTGGGGCATTTCCTGTCACGGGCGCTAGGCCTACCCACAAAAGTGAGGTATCATTTGTATCGGGAGACTTGGGGGAACGCTGGGTGGAAGGAAATTTGTGGCTCCTCTCAGATTCCAGAACTTTCTGTCACCAAAATTTTATGAAAATGTGTTTTTTTAGCCAAAGTTTGAGGTTTGCAAAGGATTCTGGGTAACAGAACCTGGTCAGAGCCCCACAAGTCACCCCATCTTGGATTCCCCTAGGTCTCTAGTTTTCAAAAATGCACAGGTTTAGTAGGTTTCCCTAGGTGCCGGCTGAGCTAGAGGGCAAAATCTCCAGGTAGGCACTTTGCAAAAAACACCTCTGTTTTCTTTAAAAAAATGTGATGTGTCCACGTTGCGTTTTGGGGCGTTTCCTGTCGCGGGCGCTAGGCCTACTCACACAAGTGAGGTATCGTTTTTATCGGGAGACTTGGGGGAACATAGATTAGCAAAACAAGTGTTATTGCCCCTTGTCTTTCTCTACATTTTTTCCTTCCAAATATAAGAGAGTGTGTAAAAAAGACATCTATTTGAGAAATGCCCTGTAATTCACATGCTAGTATGTTCACCCCGGAATTCAGAGATGTGCAAGTAACCACTGCTCCTCAACACCTTATCTTGTGCCCTTTTTGGAAATACAAAGGTTTTCTTGATAGCTATTTTTCACTCTTTATATTTCAGCAAATGAATTGCTGCATACCCAGTATAGAATGAAAACGCACTGCAGGGTGCAGCTCATTTATTGGCTCTGGGTACATATGAACCTACAAGCCCTATATATCCCCGCAACCAGAAGAGTCCAGCAGACGTAACGGTATATTGCTTTCAAAAATCTGACATTGCAGGAAAAAGTAACAGAGTAAAACGTAGAGAAAAATTGCAGATTTTTTCACCTCAATTTCAATATTTTGTTTTTTCAGTTGTTATTTTCTGTAGGAAACCCTTGTAGGATCTAAACAAATTACCCCTTGCTGAATTCAGAATTTTGTCTACTTTTCAGAAATGTTGCGGTTTCTGGGATCCAGCATTGGTTTCATGCCCATTTCTGTCACTGACTGGAAGGAGGCTGAAAGCACAAAAAATCGTAAAAATGGGGTATGTCCCAGTAAAATGCCAAAATTGTGTTGAAAAATTGGGTTTTCTGATTCAAGTCTGCCTGTTCCTGAAAGCTAGGAAGCTGGTGATTTTAGCACCGCAAACCCTTTGTTGATGCCATTTTCAGGGAAAAAACCACAAGCCTTCTTCTGCAGACCCTTTTTCCAATTTATTTGAAAAAAAAGAAATTTTCACTGTATTTTGGCTAATTTCTTGGCCTCCTTCTGGGGAACCCACAAAGTCTGGGTACCGCTAGAATCCCTAGGATGTTGGAAAAAAAGGACGCAAATTTGGCATGGGTAGCTTATGTGAACAAAAAGTTATGAGGGCCTAAGCGTGAACTGCCCCAAATAGCCAAAAAAAGGCTTGGCACCTGAGGGGGAAAAGGCCTGGCAGCGAAGGGGTTAATTTAGCGCTGTATCCTGTCTGGGATGACATGTCATTGCCCTCCTCTGCAGGCAGATTAAACATGTTCATAACTAGGTCAGAACCTACTTTCAAAGAGTCTCTGGCCAACTTTAAGTGAATTTTTTCCACTTTTAGATTTAAAAATGGAAGCTAACTCATCACACTGGCTCACTACTAGCGCCTGCCAGTTCTTTCACCACTTTGAAAAGTGTCTGTGGGCAAGTCTGAGCATTCGTAATTTTATCTGTTTAGAAAGTAGCACGAGCAGATACACAGAGGGCATGATAGACTTTCAAAGCCTCCTTATAATTAATCTTGTCCTCATCCGTGTATGACTTCCTCCGAAGTCTTTCTAAAGCTTTGCAGCCTTTTTTTCTAATCTAAGTTCATCAGGAAACCAGGAGGCAGGAGGATGAAGTCTGCCGGCACTTCAAGCGTAACATCAGTGGCCTCAGTGAGCCACTGGTGAATCGTAGCCTGGTCAGGATCAACCTGATGTTGAAGAGCAGGCTAAGTGCTAAGCAACTGCTCATCAAGTGCCACAATGTTAAGTTTGGACCAGTTCCTAAAATTCACTTTGGATTTCTGCATGTTGTACGATAATAAGAGTGGATCTGCAACTTGAAGGTTATAGCAAGGTGCTCAGACCAGCAAAGTAGAAGAAGAGGGTTTATTATCAAATCCTTGATGTTAGAGAAAATGGGGTCCAAGAGATGCCCTGCAGCATAAGTGGGATCAGAGTTGAAGATCCTCAATAAAGCATGTATACAAATTATTATGGACCCCATCAAGGTGGAAATTAATATCCCCAAGTAAAATACAATTAGTAGTTCTCAGGATGTGAGAAGCCAATAAATCGGGTAAGGAGTTGCACCACTTTCCAGCCTACCATTGGGCACGATAAATTAAGGCTCCAGAAATTGTGAGTGAGGAATAGTAAAAAGGTCAGAGCTTCACAATCAGGGCCCGGAAATTCTTCAATTTCATGCCGGTAATCTTTTTTAAACATAATAATAATAATACCTCCTCCTAGCCTGTCTTGCCTGTCTTTCCTAAATAGAGAAAAGCTAGTAGGAAGTGTTGCGATGATTTCAGGTAAGGAACCTGTATGTTGCCATGTCCCCACAAGAAATACTACATCTGGATTATAGTCATATAAAAAATTTAATAGATGTTGCTGGTGTTTCGAAAGTGAGCGGCAATTAAGGCTAAAAAAAAAAAGAAATGTCTTAGTGGGGTGCTTGGCTGAGGGCTGAAGACTGGGCATACCGGCGTTCTCATTAGTAGAAGCATGGTTGGCCAGCAAATTTGGGGAAGTGGGATCGTCACCACAATTGCTAAAGACAGTGAAAGCTAAATTGCAGTAGCTGCAGGTCCAGGCATTCACCCAGGGGTCAAAGACCTGGCAGCCTGACTTATGGACCAGTCTCACTGATTAAAAAAAATATGCAGTATATGATCTTAACTCTGGCTGCAACAGACCAAGGTTACTGACTCACTGCCCTGGTTGGACGCAGACGGGCTTGCCTTTGGCTGTGTGCGCCCGCTTCCCAGCAATTTTAAATAAGGGGGTCAGTCCGGGAGCTAGAGCGCGACCTACAAGTGTCACCAAAGATGGCCGCTGCTAAATGGAACAGCAAACTGAACACATGCTGATCAACAAACAAAGTAAAGTAGTAAAAATCCCCTGCCCCACGCCAAAAAATAAATGTACCAAAAGTGTCCCCCAAATTTTAAAAAGGCCATTGTTCTTCGCTCAAATGAGAATATCAGAAGTGTCCAACAGATTATAAAATCAGTCTAAAACGGCAGAATGAAGTTCAGTAAAATAGTGTACAAAGGTACAATAGCAGCAGTATATGCTTTGGAAAGACATGCACCCTATCTAGGCTTCATGATTTTCCACTGCCAATACATTTTGCCCGAGAGTTGTCTCATTGGATTGTTTACAGGTTTGATCATTTGTGGGTCCAGTACACTTGAGAAATGTAGAAAATACCATACAAAAACAAATACAAATGTCCTGCTGTTCCTTGGTTTTATTCCAAGGTATCTACAAAATGTTTTTTTGAATATGCAGTAGCGTTTTAATTCTTGTGGCTGTTCTTCATATTTCCTTGAATTTTCCGTTACTCCTCATTTAGATTTGATTTAGAGATTGGACCAAAATGACTAAGAATTTAGGTGAAAGGTGTCCAGCGTAGATACCAGAGGATCTGCTTTTCAGGATTTCCAACAAGATAAATATCTATAAAATGAACCTAAATGAAAATGAGATGCATTATTGCGGCTAAGAATGAAGTCCCATTCTCAGCCCTATGCTTCTTTCGGCTAAAGAGAGATAACAGGGTGGCAACAACCGTCTTTAACTAGAATTGGTTAACCTTTCTCTATTTTCTCTATTGTCTTCTTGTCCCAAAATTGTCTTTTCCTGCAGCCTTTGCGAAGCTTATAGAGTATGCATTTGTTTCCTCAAGAGTGTAAACCCCATGATATATTTTGTGTTCTCAGACTCGGACAAATTATCAAATTAAGCATTTTTGCCTTCAGTTCGCTGTTGTCTTTTAGTTGAGCTTGAGTACAACTTTGAAAGACCAGATTGTCTGTTAAACCTTTGACGAGTATGGAACTGTTGCTTCTCTATTTTGCAGAGTACTAACCTTATGTTCTACTTTTTACTTTAAGAATGAACATTTTTTAAATAACACATTTATACTGCCTGAATAGCTCAATAAAAAACTTAACTACAAGTCGAAAAACTGCTGTCGATCCCAATAGGGGGCTGCAGTTGTTGCCAATTAGAAGCTTCAGATTTTATATCAGTGTCGGCAGGCAGACGAGTGTATCATGAAGGAACTGCCTAAAGTCACCAAATAAGTTAAAGGAACAGAGCGGAAGGAGGAATATTGAAATGTGAGTAAATTGTTATTTTTGAGACTGAAAGTTGTGCTTTGTATCGTTATATTCTTCCAATATTCAGTCCATAATAGGAGCAACCAGTGGTATGTCGACATCCCTGTTAAGCTGAGCATAGCCAAGATGCCATCCTAAAAAAGGAAAAAACTGCATGATTTGAAAATCGTGATGTTAGTAACCATATACAAAAATTGCAAAACGTTTACATTACCCCCTTGCCATTATCTCTTCCTCTTTAAACTCAGTACGTTTTGTGCTTCTCTTTCTAGATTAACAACAATGCTTTCAGCGGCTTTCCTCATTGCCCTGCTTGGAACAGTGGTGACTTTCCTGCTCTGGAATTGTAGATCCTGGGATCCCACAAAGTCCCTGGGCCTTCTTTTGTGGCACTGGTTTGCCCTCCGAGTAATTGCCTGGCATGGTGCCAGGCAGCGTCGTCGTCTGGAAGTTGACTCCCAAGACATCCATTGTGTCCAGGAGGCGATACTGCTTCAAAGGCTCCAGATGAACCAGGACACTGAGTTTGGGATATTGCACCAGTTCTGTGATATTAAAGGTAATATACCTGGGAGAGAAGAGTGGTCTAGCAATGCTATTCATGAAATTTTGTAGAACAATTCTCCACAAACCAGGTCCAGTCTCCCTGATTTGTTTATTAGTGTGTCTGTTCTAGATATGTACGCATTTCCATGAAATGCTATCAATTACCGCCAAATATGTCTGACATTCTTAGAATCGCTACACGTTTCCCAGACTTAATATGTAAATTAGTAATAAACTATTGTATTTTCTTTTACACAGAAACTGTCTCCATGGCATCAGATCAGCAATGGAGGGCAGTCTGGAACAGGCTAACTTAAAAAACAGTATTTAGCACTAAATAATAGTTATGTGCTTGTGGTAAGCAAGGACTCAAAATAGTCTGTTGGTAGTTGGAAGTAAAAATATATTTTAATGTTTACTACAAAACATTCGGTTTTAGGCTCCATTTCGAGACTCAGTTTCAATTGTTATTGCAAAACTTTGGAAGGATGACCGTGCCATACAGTACTAGGCAGGATCACCAATCTACTCCAGATACTGAGGTTGTTCTGAACTCAACAGTCTCTCACAAAAACAAACCTGAAATATTAAATGAATGCATAATGAATGTGTTTAAATAAATTGTGATCAAACAATTGTTTCTTTTCTGAAGGTCGCTGGATAAGCTAGGGTTGCCACAGTCAAAGTGAGACATGGTTAATGTGCACTGCTCTTTTCTGCTGATTCCTTCATAAAGGTGGCAGATTGTTTTTATTTTTTTTGAACAAGCATAGGAAGATGTGTGTGGATCGTGCCTTGATCTCATCAGGATGAACCTTCAGTATGAATTTCAGCTAACTGACTTATTTCTCCAAATGGCCTAGTATTATCTTTGTTGTTCTGAAGCAAACCGGCAAGTTTTCCTTAAAGTTTAGCACTGTATCCGCAGGCAACCTTAATTCTACGGCCAACATGTCTAGTTCGATATCAGAAACATATGTACAATATAGTGTTTTTTTCTGATGCCAAGGTATGGTAAACTGTTCTTCAGCTTCCAGGCCCTTTTAGTGTCCCAACAGATGATAGTGTCGTAACAGATGATGGCTATCTGGTTCTGTCATAGAATAAAAATGTTCAGGTGATGGATAACCTGGCCTCAGGATTGTAGAATTTTATAAAATATGTACTTGTACAAGGGTTGGGATGCATAAGAATTCTCCCTGTCCTATAAAAAACAGCTACAAGTCCCCGGGGTGCAGTCCAGTGGCACATTATGTCACCATTCTCATTATATCAGAGCTCTGATAATAGCCCCTCTGCTTATAACCAGGATCACAGTGTACCACATATTATATATGGGATAAAGTACCTGAAAAGTTGTGTGGTGCCCAAAAATTCATGACAGCGGGAAGAAAAAGGTATTAAATTTATTACGTTATCTCCGACCGAGAGGGAGCCAGTCTCCAACTGCTGCTACACTGGTTCTAGAACAGAACTCCTTCCACATTCCAGATAATGCTGAACACAACAGTACCCCCTACAGTACAGTATTACATTTTGTGAGCCACCAAGACGTTCAGTGGCCATTGACAGGAACAAGACCAAAGGTTGAATTTCTTTGTAAGGTCATGGAACCCCGAGGTAGAAGGCATTTTATTTCTTGGAATACATGGTTGCACAACATGCATCCCATAAACCGCTTAACCCCTTGGGTGCCTGGGACGGGGTGGTTACATCCTCGGCCGTGGTGCAGAGGTGTCTCAGACGTAACCACCTCGTCCTGCACCTGCCCCACGGGACGTGCACTAGCACTCCCCTGTGGGCCTCCCACCCACCTCCCATGGGGAGGAACGGAAGATGAATCGCTTTCACTCCCCACCCCCAGGGGGGCAGAAACCGCTAGACACCAGGGAGAATTTTTATTTTTGCACGTAGGGAGCGTCCCCTTAGGCAAGGGTTGCTCCCCTGGGGGGGGGGGGACATCGTTTTTAGGCCATTTCTGCACCCCCTTGGGGGCAGATCAGCCTATTTATTATCCAATCTTCCCCCAAGGGACCCAGAGACCACTAGACACCAGATATATATTTTTTAATATCAGTTACACGCAAGGGGAGTGACCTCTTAGGCAAGGGTCGCTTTTGTGGGGCAAATTTATTTTAGGCCATTGCTGCCCTCCCCCCCCGGGGGCAGATCGGCGTATTTTGATTAGATGGATCTGCCCCCAAGGGTGGCAGAAACCACTAGGCTCCAGGGATTTAAAAAAAAAAATGTTCACAGATGGGGAGCGACCCTCTTAGGCAAAAGTCGCTCTACTGGGGGGCAATTCTATTTTAGGCCATTTCTGCCCACCTTGGGGTCAGATCAGCCTATTTTTTCCTTAGGCCAATCTTCCCCAAAGGGGAGCAGAAACCACTAGACACCAGGGATTTTTTTTGTGTCAGTTTCACGCAAGGGGAGCGACCCGTTAGGCAAGGGTCGCTCCCCTGGGGGGCAAATTTATTTTAGGCCTTTTCTGCCAACAATCGGGGGTAGATTGGCCTATTTTTGTTAGGCCCATCTGCCCCCAAGGGGGGCAGAAAGCCCAGCAGAGACCAGGGAGATTTGTTTAAAAAAAAAAGAAGTTGGGGGTATGGACATACCCCCACCCCAAATAAATTGAGAGAAAGTTGTTCTGCACACCGGTGGGCAGATGGGGGCTCCGGTTGGGCAGAAAGCCTACTAGGTGGCAGGGAATTAAAAAAAACAACAACAACAAAAAAAACAGTGGGGTGTGGCTGCCAACCAGTATGGGCATGGTTGTGCCCCCACCCCAACTATGGGGGGGTAACAGTCCTTCAGCTCCTTCCCCCGCACACTAAAAGATCTTATCCCAGTGGCAAGCAAGAGGGCATTTGATTATTTTGGGTTTTGGTTTTACATTTGGGCCATGAGAGCTTGTCTAACTCTCAAAATCGTCCCACTTGGAATGGTGAGGGCAGGGCTTTTTGGACTTTGGGACGCTGCCATGTAGAAAAATCTACGAGACCTAGACACGTCTGAAAACTAAACATCTGGGTGAGTCCAGGGTGATTTGCTTCACATGCACCCGCACCATTTTCCTACCCATAGTGCCCTTCAAACCTCCAACTTTTCTTGAAATCACACATTTTCCCCACATTTTTGTAATGGAACCCTCCGGAATCTGCAGGAATCCACAAAATGCCTATCACCCAGAATTGTTGCTCCTATACCGATAAAAATTCTGCCCCACCTGCCGGCCTAAAAACGTTTTGCTTTAAACTGCCCTTTTGAGCCCGCTTTGGTTACCCCTCAATTTCGAAATGTATTTAGCTCTTCCCTTTCACAGGCACTTGGCCCACCTACACGAGTGAGGTATCATTTTTATTGGGAGACTCAGGGGAACCTTGTGTTGTAGGAAATCTGTGCCGGTGCGGTGATCCCACACAGAAATGTGATATTTTTTTTTTTTGTTAGCTAAATTTGAGGTTTGCTGAGGATTCTGGGTAAGAAAACACTGAAGGATCCAGGCCATTTACATCTCCCTGGACTCCCTCGGGTGTCTAGTTTTCAGAAATGTCTGGGTTTGGTAGGTTTCCCTAGATGGTTGCTGAGCTCAGGACCAAAAACCCAGGTGCTCCCCACAAAAACAGGTAGTTTTGAATTTGATAATTTTGATGTGTCCACGTAGTGTTTTGGGGCATTTACTGTTGCGGGCAAAAGGCCTACTCACACAAGTCAGATACCATTTTTATCGGGAGATGTGGGGGAGTGCTGGGTAGAAGGAAGTTTGTAGCCCTCCCTCAGATTCCAGAACTTTGCAGCACCGAAATGTGAGGAAAAAGTGTTTTGAGGTTTGCTAAGGATTCTGGGTAACAGAACATGGTGAGAGCGCCACAAGTTACCCAGTCCTGGGTTCCCCTAGGTGTCTAGTTTTCAGAAATGGCGAGGTTTGCTAGGTTTTGCTAGGTGCCGGATGAGCTAGAGGCCAAAATCCACAGCTAGGCACTTTGCAAAAAACAAGTCAGTTTTCTTTGGGAAAATGTGATGTGTCCATGTTGTGTTTTGGGGCATTTCCTGTTGTGGGTTTTTATCAGGAGACTTTGAGGAATGCTGGTTGGAAGGACATTTGTGGCTCCTTTCAGATTCCAAAACTTTCTGGTACCGAAATGTGAGCAGAATTGTTTTTTTGCCAAGTTTTGAGGTTTGCAAAGGATTCTGGGTAACAGAACCTAGTGAGAGCCCCACAAGTCACCCCATCCTGGATTCCCCTAGGTGTCTAGTTTTGAAGACAGCACAGGTTTCGTAGGCTTCCCTAGGTGCTGGCTGAGCTGGAGGCCGAAATCCACAGCTAGGCACTTTCCAAAAACACGTCAGATTTCAGTGTAAAAATGTGATGTGTCCACGTTGTGTTTTGGGGCATTTCCTGTTGTGTACGCTAGGCCTACCCACACAAGTGAGTTACCATTTTTATTGGGAGACTTGGGGGAATGCTGGGTGGAAGGAAATTTGTGGTTCCTCTCCGATTCCAGAACTTTCAGTCACCGAAATGTGAGGGGGGAAAAAGTGTTTTTTTGCCAAATTTTGAGGTTCGCAAAGTATTCTGGGTAACTGAACCTGGTGAGAGCCCCACAGGACACTCCATCCTGGATTCCCCTAGGTGTCTAGTTTTGAAAAATGCACAAGTTTGGTAGGGTTCCCTAGGTGCCATCTGAGCTAGAGGCCAAAATCCACAGCTAGGCACTTTCCCAAAAACACATCAGATTTCAATGTAAAAAAGTGATGTGTTCATGTTGTGTTTCCTGTCGCGGGCATTAGGCCTACCCACACAAGTAAGGTACAATTTTTATCGGGAGACTTGGGGGGGGGGGGGGGGGGGGGTCACAGAATAGAACAACAAGTGTTATTGCCCCTTCTCTTTCTCTACATTTTTTCCTTCCAAATGTAAGACAGTGTGTAAAAAAGACGTCTATTTGAGAAATGGCGTGTAATTCACGTGCTAGTATGGGGACCCCGGAATTCAGAGATGTGCAAATAACCACTGCTTCCCAACACCTTATCTTGTGCCCATTTTGGAATTACAAAAGTTTCCTTGATACATATTTTTCACTCTTTATATTTCACCAAATGAATTGCTGTATACAATGAAAACCCATTGCAAGGTGCAGCTCATTTATTGGCTCTGGGTACCTAGGGTTCTTGATGAACCTACAAGCCCTATATATCCGTGCAACCAGAAGAGTCCAGCAGGCGTAACGGTATATTGCTTTTGAAAATCTGATATCGCAGCAAAAAGTTACAGAGTAAAATTTGGAGAGAAATGGCTGTTTTTTCACCTCATATTCTATATTGTTTTTATTTCAGCTGTTATTTTCTGTAGGAAAACCTTGTAGGATATACACAAATGACCCTTTGCTGAATTCAGAATTTTGTCTACTTTTCAGAAAAGGTTAGCTGTCCGGGATCCAGCATTGGTTTCACACCCATTTCTGTTACTAGCTGGAAGGAGGCCGAAAGCACAAAAAATAGTAAAAATGGGGTATGTCCCAGTAAAATGCCAAAGTTGCGTTAAAAATGTTTTTTTCTGATTCAAGTCTGCCTGTTCCTGAAAGCTGGGAAGATGGTGATTTTAGCACTGCAGACACTTTGTTGATGCCATTTTCAGGGAGAAAACCACATGCTTTCTTCTGCAGCCCTTTTTCCCCATTTCTTTTTTTTAAAAAGCTAAATTTTCGCTGTATTTTAGCTGATTTCTTGGTCTCCTTCAGGGGAACCCACAAACTCTGGGCACCTCTGGAATCCCTAGGATGTTGGGTAAAAAAAGGACGCAAATGTGGCATGGGTAGCTTATGTGGACAAAAAGTTATGAGGGCCTCAGCGCAAACTGCCCCAAATAGTCAAAAAAAGGCCTGGCACCTGAGTGGGGGAAAGGCCTGGCAGCGAAGGGGTTAAATCCTTGGTGTCTTGTTCTTTTATGTTTATTGCAGATAATAAGAATAATAGTAGAATCCGTACTGTAAAATTAAATGCACCAAAAAGCAATTGGTAATTTCTACAAAAGGATATTAGAATCCGTTTGATGTAAGTCAAGTTAAACAAATACTGTGGCTCAGATTCTATAGCAACATGCAGGTATTCTATATTTCCTGTCATGACTTGTAGTGTGGAGAAAACAAATATGTTGCCATAAATCTCTTCTTTCTGCTTTTCCTTTAATAACAGCATTGCACAAGAAGGAAAAGAAGGTTCCTGTTTTCCTTGTTTAAACTACAGTTGTATTTATGCTCTGTGACCTGCCGTTCAGCCTGGTTACTTGCACTGGCAGCAGACATTGTGACAACATAACTCACCTGTAATAGCTAGTTACAGTTCAGCAGCTACATCATTTTGTTGCTATTGGTGTCTAGCCACATCGCAACTCGAATGTAATAAGGAAATTAGAGACTGGCTTTTATACAGGGTTTGCAGGTTCCCATATAATATATCATTATATGCTGCATGTAGGAGGAAAGTGGTTGTTCCAAGGTAGGAATTATCTTGGAGTCTGCACTCCCCCAAACATACCTGTTTAAGGGTATTGTCCAGCTACTCTCCGGTCACTTCCCACCCTGGACTATTTTAGAAAATTACTCCTGACAAGAGGCAGGTGTAAAAAAAATTTCCAGGGTGGGACTAAAAGGGAGCGTATGGAAAGTGAAGTTGCAGATTTTAGCATGAGAAATAATCATGATTATATTTGCTGTAGCCAAAATGAAATTCAGATGTTTTCTAGGACTCCGGTCTCTAGGCCTCAAATCAATTCCTGAAAGTCTTAAATCTGCACCAGTGCAAGGACATGTTCAAACAGGTGCACTTTTGTGACCTTCTTTAAGATGTGGACCCCTAATTTATTTGTATGTTACCCACTATGGTTTTACAATGATTTTCCATTGCTAACCTTTTTAAATATTGACATGCACCTAATAAGTTTTTCTAAATGATGTGTCTGAGAAATGGTATCTAAAGTTGCAAATGAGTTTATGAAATCATTTTTTCACATTTAAATTTGTTTATGTGCATTTTATTTTGAAAGTAAGTAGTCTGCAATCTTGCTTTTATGTTTGTGACAGTGAAAACACAAAAATTGTCTTGGCATTCTGTTCCCATCCTTTCAGTTGCATCCCCAGTGTTCTATGCAAACCCTACACACCTATATAGGAGGATTTGACACTCCATCAGAGTGAGACATGGCTGTGTCAAAAGGATGCCAACAGCCCCAACCCCTCACATTCTGTGAGGTTCAGAGAAGTCCTCTCTGCCCATTCAGATTAGCCTGTTTGCTTCTGAAGGCATTTCACACCTATTCATATGCTGTTCACTGGCTGGGAGAAGTTGGAGAACAAATCTAAATTGGCCTCCACAGGCTTTAAGCAAGGAAAAGGTAGATTCGTAAAAGCCCCTTTTCCTTAATTGTTATCAAAAATCTGACTTCACCATTGAATATGATTTTTAATAATTATTTAAAAAAATATAGTTGGCTAATCATTTTTCTAGCTAGTCCCATTCCTGTGATATAGCATAAGTCTTTTAATCTGTACTCTTGTTTCCTATATAGAACAGCTAGGCTCGCCTCACTGAAATATAACTTTTTGGTTGCTAGTCACTGTAAAGGCATGTTAAAACTACATTTTTACATGTCCTACTTTTAAATACCATGCATCCTGCCTTGCGAGCTTTAGGGCCTACACAGGGATGAACTATTTGTATTTAAAAGAGAGGTTTTGACCTGTCCAAAGGGTTTGTTTTGACCTGTCCAAAGGGTTTGTTTTGACCTGTCCAAAGGGTTTATTTTGACAGGTGGAATTACAGTGTACAATTGTACGTCCAAAGCCATGTTTACAATGTCACCATAGTGGAAAGGTGCTGTAGTCAACTTGTGATGTTTAACATTACAGGTACCTGGTATATTTTGTTCCATATACAAGAGACTGATGATACCAATAAGGACTATTGCAAACCAGCCATCTTTTAATGGGGAGCATAGCACTTTATCACTTGCCCAAAGTTCTAATGGAAATAAAAATATAGGGTCAAGAAAAAGGCAAAAAATATGGGGTAACCATGCAGAGGCAGAGTTCCTGCATACTGTTTATCATGCTATGGCAAATTGACCTTAGAGTAAGAAAGGTTGTGTACGTATTCACACTGACCTTTTGTTTCAAGGAAAAATCTCAATGACATTCACGCCAACGTTTTGCCAGGGGAAACTCTTTAACTGGTCCTCGATCATTGTAATTCCTATATCATTTTTCTCCTTCATGGCTTCGTGATCAAATGTTAAAGATGTTTGGTTCATAAGTGTCCCCGTGATTGAAACTCGTAGGTCCAGGATTCTGGATCCACCACTGAAAAAACTTCTATTGGAGTATATGTCCCTTATTTAAAGATCAGCTAATAGGGCAGTGCTGTATTACATCTTAGGCACCCTACGTGGATGCCATTATCCTCGCTAATGGGCTACCTCTTACCATCTCTGTCTTTTTTGTTGTTAATACATTTTTAGCTCCAATTGGGACCATAATTGGAGCAAACATTCTGGCATTTGTAGGCCTTTCATTGCTAACAGTTTCTTAACGCATGTTATGCTAGGTTTACTATCAAAAATCACCCTTCCTTTCTGGAGTGCCATTTTTTTATGTCACATCAACCAGTAATCAGAAGTTTTGCAATTCCTCTCCAAAGCTAGTCAATTATATTGCCTTTGCCTAAACAGAGTATAGTATTTTAATCATACGAGCGTGTTATAATGGTGATTGGCACAGGCGCATTTAGTTAAGTAAGGGAATAAGCTACTCCCTCACAAGAGCACTCTCGTGCCGATGGTTCTGGAACATATATTAAAACGTAAAATCCAGGTATCAAGTTATGTTCACTCCAATCTTTTTATTTTATCTCGCTTTTTGAACCTTTCACTTTAGGTTTTTCTTCCGTTAGACAAGTGTATTAGTGAACATACTTTAATATACACTTTATATTTTCTCTTTTACTTTAGAGGTCATATTCCAAAACTAATTTTTTGGATGGGTTGTTTAGGAGTAGGAAAATTACACCACTAGATTTTCCACCTCTGCAATGCCACTGAGGGGCAATAAGTGGTGTTTTCACCATCCTTTAGAATTCTGTTTATGTGCTGCTGATGCAGGACTGCATGAATATTCCTCACTTTAGCCTATTGCGTACATGTGCAATTGTCCACATGACAATTTGTGCCAAACCGAGATGAGTTGGTGTGAGTAATAGTAGGTGTCTTACACGGAACACTTCTCTTGTAATTATTCTGCGGCATGGTTTACCAGATGTTTTGCTTACGCAACATCCCTCAATTGGCCCTCTCTTGAGATACTAGTTGTTGGCCAAAGGTAAACTTTTTTGGCATTGCTGTGGCAGTCATCCAGGAAATTATCATAATGCATTAGCTAGACCAAAACCTTGTGACCAGTAGTTTTCTAGTCTTTGGCCATCTGTCGGAAAGCAGGATTAGATGACTGTAGCATACAAACTGGATTACCTGCTCCTGGTTGCAGTGTTGTTGAGATGACTAACCCCCATAAAGTTGGTGTTGGACCAGTTGGTGGTGTTAGTGCTGTTGATGTGGGGCTCAGACCGTTGCTGTTCTTTGTTTCTTGCTACTTGAGCACCCTACAGAATCTGAAGGATTTTGACAAACTGTGGGCTGCTACACCCTGAAGCTCCTGGAATCTTTGTCTATCGGTTGTTAAAACAATGACCACCCTCACTGAATGGGAGAGAAGCAATACATTAACAAATGCTGCATTTGCCGAGAATGAGGTTAGGTTTCCAAACAATGTGGCTAGAAGAGAAGAATTTCACACATTTATATGTGTTTCTTGATGCGAAAGCTATTTTTTCTCCAATGTGCTGATTCAGACAGAGGAAGCATCCTCTCATGTGGCTTAAAACAAATCACCTAAGAGTTGTGATGCCATTAGTAAGAGGTGTTGGGGAAGCCGCCATTTTAGCAATGTTTGCATTTTTTAACGTTAGCCATTACCACGGGACATAGGATGGACTCTTGCCTTGACACATCGTAATGTAGGCGAATCCCAGTTTATCTGCGATGATGAAATTCTGAAAGTTTAAAGTGAAATATAAAAACCAATCATGCATCATTATCAATTATTTCAGATTTATCAAAACGTAAACTTTGTTTTTCGTAGTTTGTCTTATTTTAGTTCATTATTGAATAGCTTATACCTGTCAATATTGCCCCTAAATAAAATATAGCCATTAAAGCGATTATTAAAGCGATATTTTTTGGAGATTTTATGATGTTAGTTGTTTAAGGAGGTTTCATTCAGTAAAATGTAATGTATCACACTTTAGTTTCAGGTCATAGACAATTATGAGGTACTGTAGTGTTCTGAAGGGGCTCCACTCACAGCAAATGACAGCCTTTGTTGCCAGGATGGGGGGGGGGGGCATCTTTTTGGCCTTTATATCAGGATAGGTGCTTGGCTTCATGCCATTGTGCTACAGGTCTGTTAACCATGACCTTTTTCCCTATTTGGGTTCTGTTTTTTTTCTAGATTCTGAAGCATTCCAGAGACGCCTCCCTTTGACGCGGTATGAATACTACAGAGAGTACATCCTAAAAGTCTCGCAAGGGCAGGAGAATATACTGCTTCCTGGCAGGCCTGCCACACTGCAGATGACTTCAGGGACCTCTGGCTCCCCTGCCATGCTGCTGGGCACTGTCGCTTCTGCCAAGGACTTCTTCCTTCAGGTATTACACAAGGGACACTGTTCACAGTTTTCACTTACAAAGGTTTAAGTGTCACATTGGCTATGGATATTGCTGCATCCTAAGACTAACTAAAATCTACTGAAGATAACTTCATACATTTTCTTGGAGTTAAAAAGGGAGGCATCTTACCTTTCTCTCAATCTTCTCATGTAATCGGTAATTTTAGGTGTTGGGTAGTGGTGTGTGATTAGGGTCTGAGTGTTGCATGTTTTCCATAAAATTACGTGTCCTCCACTCATACTAAAAGTCTCTCAAATTGGTCTGCCTAAGTAATAATGTACCATGCGACATATATATATTTATATATATGGAAAATGTCACTTACCCAGTGTACATCTGTTCGTGGCATGAGACGCTGTAGATTCGCATGCTGTGCATTATCCTGCCATCTAGTGTTGGGCTCGGAGTGTTACAAGTTGTTTTTCTTCGAAGAAGTCTTTTCGAGTCACGGGACTGAGTGACTCCTCCCTTTCGGCTCCATTGCGCATGGGCGTCGACTCCATCTTAGATTGTTTTCCCCGCAGAGGGTGAGGTAAGAGTATACTAGAGGTGCCCATGCAATAAAGTAGTAATGTATGTATCTAATGTCTATCAAAATAATATTTATTTACATATTTACAATTGTCATGCAACTAAAAAAGGCTACCGGGGAGGTGAGAGGGCGCATGTGAATCTGCAGCGTCTCATGCCATGAACAGATGTACACTGGGTAAGTGACATTTTCCGTTCGGTGGCATGTGTAGCTGCAGATACACATGCTGTGCATAGACTACTAAGCAGTTATCTCCCCAAAAAGCGGTGGTTTAGCCTGTAGTAGTTGAAGTTGTCTGAAATAATGTTCTTAATACAGCCTGTCCTACTGTGGCTTGTTGTGTTGCTAACACATCTACACAGTAATGCTTAGTAAATGTGTGTGGCGTAGACCAGGTGGCTGCCTAACAAATTTCTGTCATTGGTATATTCCCAAGAAAAGCCATTGTGGTGCCTTTCTTTCTAGTGGAATGTGCTCTTGGTGTAATAGGTAATTCTCTTTTTGCTTTAATGTAGCAAGTTTGAATACATTTAACAATCCATCTTGCAATGCCTTGTTTGGATATAGGGTTACCTGAATGAGGTTTCTGGAAAGCTACAAACAATTGTTTTGTTTTACGAAATTGTTTCGTTCTGTCAGTGTAATACATTAGTGCTCTTTTTATGTCTAATGTATGCAAGGCCCTTTCAGCTACTGAGTCTGGTTGTGGAAAGAAGACTGGGAGTTCCACAGTTTGGTTTAGATGGAATGGTGATATGACCTTTGGTAAGAATTTTGGATTTGTACAGAGAACCACTCTATGTTTATGTATTTGTATAAAGGGTTCTTGAATAGTAAATGCTTGTATTTCACTCACTCTTCTAAGTGATGTGATAGCTATTAGAAAGGCTACTTTCCAAGTCAGATATTGAATTTGACAAGAATGCATGGGTTAGAATGGTGGGCCCATGAGTCATGTTAATACAATATTACGGTTCCACAAAGGTACTGGTGGTGTCCTCGGGGTATGATTCTTTTTAGTCCCTCCATAAATGCTTTAATGACTGGGATACTAAAAAGTGATGTTGTATGTGTAATCTGCAGATAGGCAGATATTGCAGTGAGATGGATCTTAATGGAAGAGAATGCTAGATTAGACTTTTGTAAGTGTAATAAATAGCTTACAATGTCCTTTGTGGAGGCATGTAGTGGTTGAATTAGTGTGGCAGTAGCAAACGAATCTCTTCCATTTGTTTGTGTAACAATGTCTTGTTGTAGGTTTTCTGGCTTGTTTAATGACCTCCATACACTCTTGTGTAAGATTTAAATGTCTGAATTCTAAGACTTCAGGTGCCAGATTGCTAGATTGAGCGATGCTGGATTCGCGTCTCTGATCTGTTATTTGTGTTGTGTTAACAGATCTGGTCTGTTTGGTAGTTTGATGTGGGGTACTATTGATAAGTCCAACAGTGTTGTGTACCACAGTTGGCAAGCCCAGGTTTGTGCTATGAGTATTAGTTTGTTTGTTTTGACTTAGTTTGTTGACCAGATAAGGAATGAGTGGGAGAAGGGGAAAAGCATAAGCAAATATCCCTGACCAACTGATCCATAGTACATTGCCCTTGGACTGAGGGTGTGGGTACCTGGACGCGAAGTTTTGGCATTTTGCATTTTCTTTTGTTGCAAATAGGTCTATGTTTGGTGTTCATTGAAAATCAGCGATACACTGTTCCAATCATATAAAACAGAAAATATATAGTGAACATTCTTCGGGAACCACGGACCGGGGTAGGTCTCCGCCTGGCCAGCATTGCTCCAACAAACGTTGTTTAGCGCTGGACTATTGGTCCGTGTAATCCTAGGATGCTCGCCTTCAATTTTAGGACGGGCACGAGTTAGGAATTATTTATTCCATATTTATGTAAGTGATAATTATACCTCCCTACTAATTGCTGGTTGAGAGATACTTGTATTAACTTCTTGATAAATATATGTGGCCCTTATTATTCAGGAGATACATATAGTCACATAAGGTCCTGATGAAGCATCACTGGATCCGTTTGGACCACCAGGATGCGAAACATGTTGACCCATGAGGTGGTAGTCTTTGGAGAATTCCCAGACTCCTCTCATTGATATGTTCTACATTACAAGAGTGATTGATCTTAACTTCTTTATTCACTCTTTTGGTTCTAATTTTTAACCTTGGCCCTGACCGTTCATTGGGTCCAATAAAATCTACAGTCCCAGTGGCAGTTTTGAGAGTCAATTTTAACTACTTACCTGTTTTTGATCTCCGTTGATTCTTTAGTCACCTTTGGGGTCACGGCACCACCACATATTAAGATCTCCGGCAAAGAGCCCCCCCATCAGGGGTGGTGCCCGTCAGACATTGCAGCGCCAGTCTGACGAGGAGCAGCGCCTATGATGAAGCATGACACCCCATGGGTGTGTGAGGCCCCTTGCTCCTAGAATTTAGGACCCCGGTCACTATATATTTTCTGTTTTATATGATTGGAACAGTGTATCGCTGATTTTCAATGTTCACTTAAGGAGGATATACACTGGACCATAATTCCTCCTGATCCCTCCCTTATTCTCAGTATGTTTGGTGTTCCCCAGCTGTGGAAGTGATCCTGTAGGATCTGGGGATGTATTTCCCATTCGTGAGTTTGCTGGTGACCTCGACTGAGATTGTCGGCTAACTGATTCTGAATGCCTGGTATGTATTGTGCTATTAGGCGAATGTGGTTGTGAATTGCCCAATGCCAAATCTTTTGTGCTAAGAGACACAGTTGTGACGAGTGTTTTCCCCCCTTGATGGTGGAGATAGTACATTGTTGTCATGTTGTCTGTCTTGACAAGAATGTGTTTGTGGGCTACTAGTGGTTGAAACGCTTTTAATGCTAGAAAAACCGCTAGCAGTTCCAAGTGATTTATGTGAAGTTGTTTTTGTTGATTGTCCCATTGACCCTGTATGCTGTGATTGTTGAGGTGTGCTCCCCACCCCACCATGGAAGCATCTGTTATGATAACAGCTTGAGGCACTGGGTCTTGGAATGGCCGCCCTTTGTTTAAATTGATAGGGTTCCACCATTGAAGCGAGGAGTGTGTTTGGCGGTCTATCAACACTAGATCTTGAAGTTGACCCTGTGCTTGTGTCCATTGTTTTGCTAGGCACTGTTGTAAGGGCCGCATGTGTAATCTTGCATTTGGGACAATGGCTATGCATGAGGACATCAGTCACTGTGTAGTGTTGGTTCGGTTGTATGCTTGATCTTACATTTTGGAACGATTGGACTCTTTGTGGACTTGGAGTGGCAATTGCCCTTTGTGTGTTGAGTGTTGCTCCCAAGTATTGTTGTATTTGGGATGGTTGCAGATGTGATTTCTGGTAATTTATAGAGAACCCCAGTTTGTGTAGAGGTTCTATGACGTATTGCGTGTGAAGAAGGCACTGTTGTTGAGTGTTGGTTTTTATTAGCCAGTCGTCTAAATATTGGAATATGTGCATGTGCTGTTTCCTTATGTGAGCGGCTACTACTGCTAGGCATTTTGTGAATACCCTTGGGGCTGTTGTTCCGAATGGTAGCACTTTGAATTGATAGTGTATGCCGTGCATTACAAACCTTAAGTATTTTCTGTGAGAAGGATGGAGGGGTATGTGGAAATATGCATCCTTGAGATCCAATGTTGTCATGTATTCCTTCTTTTTTAATAAGGGAACTACGTCTTGAAGTGTTACCATGTGGAAGTGGTCTGATTTGATGAAGAGATTCAGTGTTCTAAGATAGGTCTTAACGTTTTGTCTTTTTTTGGAATCAGGAAATATAGTGAGTAGACGCCTGTTCCTTTTTGATGATTGGGTACGAGCTCTATTGCTTATTTTTGTAGTAGTGCTTGGACCTCTATTTGTAGTAGGTCTAAGTGTTGTTGAGACAGTCTGTGCGTTTTGGGTGGCACATGTAGCGGGAATCTCGTGAATTCTATGCAATAACCATGTCGGATAATTGATAGGACCCATGCGTCTGTGGTAATGTGTGTCCAGTTTTGGTAGTATGTGGTTAGCCTCCCCCCCCCACTGGTGACAAGTGTTGGGGTGTTGTGACATTGAAGTCACTGCTTGGTCTGGCTTGGTTTGGTTGTTTGGAATTTTCCCCTTCCTCTTGGGAATTGTCCTCTATAGGAACCACTAAACCCTCCCCTTTGGTATTGTGCCTGATAGGTGGGTCTGGTTTGAGAGGTGGAAGGCTCAGATGTTTGTTGCCGAAAACCTGCTCTGAATTGTGGTTTTCTAAAGGTGCCTCTGACTTGTGGGGAATAGAGCGCGGCCATGGCTTTGTCTGTGTCTTTTTTCATTTTTTCAATGGCTGTATCGACTTCCGGTCCAAACAACTGTTGTTGATTAAACAGCATATTTAACACCGCTTGTTGAATCTCTGGCTTGAATCCAGAACTTCTCAGCCATGCATGTCTGCGAATGGTCACAGCCGTGTTGACAGTCCGTGCTGTCGAGTCTATTGCGGACCTTATCTGGTTATTAGATATGGCCTGTCCCTCTTCCACTACTTGCTGGGCACATTTTTGGTGTTCTTTGGGCAAGTGCTGTATGATGTCTTGCATCTCGTCCCAGTGTGCCCTGTCGTAGCGTGCAAGTAGGGCTTGTGAATTTGCTATTCGCCATTGACTGGCTGCTTGTGCTGCCACTCATTTGCCTGCTGCGTCAAATTTTCTACTTTCTTTGTCAGGTGGTGGAGCGTCTTGTGACGATTGAGAGTTTGCTCTTTTTGTTGCCGCCCCTACAACCACTGAGTCCGGTGTGAGTTGCTGTGTTATGAACACAGGATCTATTGGGGGAGGTTTGTACTTTTTCTCAACTCTAGGCGTGATAGCTCTTCCCTTTACAGGCTCCTGGAAGACCTGTTGCGCATGCTTGAGCATGCCCTGGAGCATTGGCAGACTCTTATAGGAAGCGTGGGTGGATGCCAGAGTGTTAAAAAGGAAGTCATCCCCCACTGGCTCTGTGTGCATTGCTACGTTGTGGAACGTAGCTGCCCTGGATAGTACCTGCGTATATGCAGTACTGTCTTCTGGTGGTGACGGCTTTGTTGGATAACATTCTGGACTGTTATCCGATACTGGTGGATCATATAAGTCCCATGCATCAGCATCATCCTGTGTCATCCCAGTATGTGTGGGTGACTGCATTATAGGCGTTCCCACTGGTGACAATTGTGGTGAGTGAGGTGGGGACGGTTGTGGTGAGAACATCGGTTGTGGAGATTTGTCTCTAACCACTTTTGCCTTAGGTTGCATTTCTGTCTCCTGAAATGCAAGTTTCCTTTTTGATTTGAGTGGAGGTAAAGTTTGTATCTTGCCAGTCTCTTTTTGAATGTGTAACCTCCATTGTGTATGGTCAGGTTCTTCCATACCCAACTCTTGCTCAAATCGATGTCTTTCCTTGAGTTGGCTGGAAAGTCCTTGCTCTTCTGTAAAAGAGCTTATTTTCGGCTCTGAGGCCGCTTTTTTCGGTACCGAGGTTTCTGTTGTTACAGTCTTTTTCGGTTCAGAGGAGATTTTCTGTGTTTTGGTCGATTCGAACTCTCTGTGTCGAAATCGTTCGGTGCCGGATTCTCGACCAGAGTCGGAAGTCTTCGGCAATTCTTTGGCCTTTTTCGGTGCCGATGTTTGGTCACCTTCCTTTTGGTGGTTTGAACCATGGCCTGCTGGCGGTGGCGTCCCCATGGCCTTAAATGTTTTGGTGTGACACTGAGTTTTGGCCGGGGCAGGTTTACTCATGGTTCGTTGCACCGTCGAGGGTCGTTCACCTTCGGATTCATCCAAGTCCGTCTCTTGGATGGAGATGCTTTCCTCCTCTCCGACGTCGAGCTGTTCTTTCGGTTTCGATGCCATTTGTAGTCTTCTTGCGCGTCGATCCCTCAAGGTCTTTTTCGATCGGAACGCTCGGCAAGCTTCGCAAGTATCCTCTCTGTGTTCGGGTGATAAACACAGATTACAGACCCGGTGCTGGTCTGTATAAGGATACTTTGCGTGACACTTAGAACAGAAACGGAAGGGGGTCCGGTCCATTAGTCTGGGACGACGGGTGTGGTCGGGCCGACCAGGCCTCTGTGAAGAGTGGAAGCCCCGAAGGGCCGCCGAAGCGGTCTTGATGTCGGTGCCGATTCACTAACACTAACCCGGTACCGAGCGATAACAATACCGTTGAATTTTCGATACTTTTGCTAACTTTCTCGATTCGAAATATGGAGCGAAGAGGAACACGTCCGAACCCGATGGCAGAAAGAAAACAATCTAAGATGGAGTTGACGCCCATGCGCAATGGAGCCGAAAGGGAGGAGTCACTCGGTCCCGGGACTCGAAAAGACTTCTTTGAAGAAAAACAACTTGTAACACTCCGAGCCCAACATTAGATGGCAGGATAATGCACAGCATGTGTATCTGCAGCTACACATGCCACCGAACATATATATATATATATATATACATAGAGATATATATATATATATATATATGTATATATATGTAATAATAATAAGTTCCTAGTTCGGTTGAGAACTCAGGCATAAGGACAAAGCTTTTCTGTTGGCAGAAACAATCAAATGATGCAATATTTGTAAATCACATTATAGATTCCTCTTAAAAAACAAGCCAACAAACCGATGTATGGACCTAGAACCTCCTATCTGGATGTGGTAAACAGCGATTAGCGTCTGCATCACTGATATCCTTGTGCACACAAATTTAGAGCTCCAATCTGTTACTTAAGCATATAACCCAGTGCTTCACACATATTAGGTTAGGATGGCCAAATTTAGAAGACTTACTCAGAACAGTAGATATTTTCAACTGTAGTTGACGGCTACTGCTCGGAGTTTCACACCATCCCACAAAATCTGCCATCTTGCCCACTCAAAATCAAACAATGTCAAAGACCATGACTAACCAGCTATTGAAAGTAATTTCAACTGAAAAACACCCTTGCCAAAATAGCTTCATGCCTTCGAGGCCGACTAGCTATAACTTACGGTGAGAACACTTCGCTATCTTCATCCATCAGACGTTTACTGCACCCCCAACCTCAAGTAACTCAGTCTGATGTTCTGGAACTCGGATACTTAACAACTACCAGAGGAATACATGCATGTCCCTGCCGTGCGACTTAATGGAAATTATTTGCCATTACTGGCAGTGTTTGCCATTTATTCTTCCAATCACCGAAATCAGCCTTTAACAACTACAACCCAGCACTTTGTGGGTCTCAGGGGAAGGTTTCACAAGTCATCTTGAACTGGAAACTCCTACTTAAAAAAAAACAACTTGAAACTTTCCAAGCTGTACAATAGATTCCCAAAGTGTGCACGGCATGTTGGCCATATATGTTCCTCTCCAAGTGCAGGCCTGTGTCCGACTGTTACAAGTAAGAAGCAGTTCCCTTACTTACCCCCATGGCTCTTGAACTCCTACCCTGATAGCCATATTTCTTCAAACAAACCACTACCATCCCAGCTCACTTCCATTGTGTATATGACTTTTGTAAGGACCAAGACTTTATGAACAGTAGTCTTTAAAGGCTGTTGAGGACTTGGGCTTAGAGTGGTTGTGGGCAGGGCTTATCATGTGCTGGTGACATTTAGAGTATTAACAAAAGTTGCTCCATTGCTGTGTTTTACTGGCAGCATGTCACAATCCGTAGTGTGAAAAAACACTGTGTAGCAAAACACTGAGGGCATCTATTTACTATGTCCCACTCTTGTTCTTTTTTTCTGCTAGGAGATTAGAATTGTCAATTAATTCCCTTATGTCTTTTATTTTCACCCATTCTCTGTCCAAACATGGTTTTCCACTTATTCAGCTTGTACTGCACTTCGAGTTGTGTGTTCGTGATGTTTGTGTCTTTCTTTGTGTTTCACAACAGGGCACTTCAGTGTTTTGGGATGCCATCTTCACTTCTTGCCCAAGACTCTATGGCACACAGAAGATATTGAATTTCTGCTATTCCCCTGCCAGAGACCAGACTGAAGCAGCCCTTCCAATCGGCCCTGCCCCAATTTTCCCCACTGCTGCATATACCAGGCACCTGTACTCCACTCCTGATGTTGCCTATGAAATTACATCCATACAAGAAGCACTGTATGTGCACTTGCTTTTCGCTCTCAGGGACAGGGCCCTGGGGGCCCTGGAGGCTAGCAGTGCCTGGGTCATCTGCGAGGCCTTTACATTGTTGCAGAATCAGTGGAAGACGATAGCGGAGGATATTTGCATAGGACACATAAATACCGAGCTGGCGTTACCTGACAGCATGAGGCGGAAACTGGAGGCACTCCTGAAGCCGGACGCTCAGCGTGCTTGGGAGCTGAGGGTTGAGTTTGAAAAAGGATTCCAGGGGATTGCAAAGAGGGTGTGGCCCCAGCTTCATGTGGTCATAGCAGCGGATTCAGGTGCTAGTGACCTATACGGAGGTATTCTGAAGGAAATGTACTGCCATGGAACTCCAGTCTACTCTCCCCTATATGGGACACCTGAAGGTACGAACTGCATAATTTATAGAGAATTTAAAGTGAATAGCCGTAAAGCGTCTGTTTTAACTGTACCATGCGGATAGGAGTTTTGTTGACGTGGAAACATTTTAAGGTTGGGACAGCATTTTATGTTTTTAACGTGCAGGCTTAAGTCAAGGTAAATGTTTCGCTATTTGCCTAAAACGTTATTTGGGTTTAGAGAAACTCTTCAATTATCATATAGACTTTGAGTACTGAAAAGAAAGACATGCATCTACAATAATGCCTTAAAAAATTGCTGTGGGGTGCACCTGTTTATTTCAGAGTGGTACTTCACCTCCCAAGCTAGAAGGGGCACTCCTGAGACCTCCGACATGGCTGCTATTTGATGTTGAAGACTGGCAACAGTCCATAAACATCTGTTCAGGAATGCAAACAGCGCTGGGTGTACCAACATTGATGACAAAAACTCTAACTTTTGATTAATTTAATTTATCGTAATTCTTTTGGAGGATGTGCGCTGTTCTGCTCGCAGTGTGTTCTCTCCAAATCCCTTCGATGTTGGGCTCATCAGAGAGTTTTAAAGCTGACAACCCTCACTGAAGGCACGTGCATTATCGGGAGTGGCACTTCACCAGACAAAACACCCACAATACGACTACTGCTTCCTGCTTAAGGCGAGCAAGAGCCCAGAAGCACATGAATAGGAAGAAATTAGCACCTGCAGTGCCCACATTGATGGCAGAAAAACATAATGTCTACCATAATGCCTTGTGAGAACGTGCTGGCGGACTGGTAGTGTGCAATCTTCTCTTTGTCTGTTGGGGTCCTCCAGGAGTTTTGAAGCTAACAAGCCTACAAGGAATGAACCAGCATGCTCGGAGCTGGTACTTCAGTTGTCAAACTAAAAGCTTGTAAGATCTTCCCGAATTTGGTAGTGACCTTGATTGACTCTTGCAGCAGAGACCACGAATATCAATTGGGTTAGCACCATTATCACTACTAATAAATTGAGACGGGTGAAACGCTATCAGGGAGAGGCCCAAATTGCAACCATGTCTTCTTCAAGGTAATCTTCAGTAGCAGAATACAGATATCTGAATAAGAAAAGAAGAATTACTGATGTGCCCAAATTGTTTTCTAGAGTATTACACAAAGAGAACTGAAAGATATGTACTTGACTCGAATATGACAATGACCCAAGGTGAACTGCAGAAAACTATGTTGCCTGCCAACACACGCTTCTTTCACATGCAGAGAATAATCTGCACAGATAAATAAACACATAACAGAAAATTATGTATTCCCTATTGAAATTGTTCAAGCTAATGTCCAGGCTGTTGTTTTAGAATTGAAATCCTAATGTTTCCAGAGCCTAAGTACGTTTATTAATTCTCACTAACACTTACTAAATCGGGTGGATATTACGAACAGTCAGAAGAAACTCCTTCAGACATTAAAGACTTTCTCAGCATCAAAGCTAGAAATCCTTCAGTCAGCAGAAGAAACTGGAGTTCTTTAGATTGTGGCAGACGCTCCACAGAGCCAGATTGACCAGCAATTGTCCAGTGGCATGCAGCTCATTTTAACTCATGCATCTGCTATTTCCAGAGTACACAGCCTGCTGTGTACCGTAGTGCAGAGAATTACAAGCACAGCACCAACCTCTTCATCTGCGAATAGCCATGCAACCAAACCACTTTAATGCTGAACAGCAACAAGGTTTACTTGATGCTTCCTACTTTGGAAAAGTGGCACTTCAAAAACCCCAACAATGACTGCAAACTGCCATGGTGTCATACCATCTTTAAATACTTGGGCATACAGATGTACCACTCTCTCGAGGACCTTAGGGAGGGCAATTTGGACAGAGCCCTTCGCTCCATTAAGGGCTCTTTGCCCTTCTGGGGAACGCTTCCCCTGTCCCCCCTATGGGCAGGGTTTCTATCACTAAGATGATCATCCTACCTCGCCTACTCTACTACTTTGCAACGCTCCCACTTGTTTTACCCCGCGCATTCTTTAAGACACTACAGGGCATTTTGACGGACTTTGTGTGGGATAAAGACAGATGCCGTGCGGCCTCGTCTACGATTCAACACCCACAGACTGAGGGCGGACTGGGTGTTCCAAATTTTAAAATGTATTATGCTGCAAGCTCAGCTGAAGTGGCCAGCAGATTGGCTGGGCGATCATCCCTCGGGTGAGAAATTGGTCCTGCTTAGTGCCCTGGCTCCGACACCATTACTGACCTGGCTGTCAGACAAATCCTCCTCTCCTCTACATGGCAATTCTGTATTGACTGCTGCAAAGTTGGGCTGGCTACGCTATGTCCATGGCAGGGGACCTTGCATACCATACTCCCCCATATACCCCTTGACACTTCTACCTGAAGCACAGTCCTTGTTAGCGCACCATAATATGTCCCCGTGGAAGGCTGCGGGCATTGTCACGACTGGAGATTTTTACTCCGAGGGCACACTACTAACATTCGACGAATTATTGCCCCACACAAAGATACCGTCTGGTAACTTTTTAGCATACTGCGCTATACGACACCTCCTGCATACCTAGTGGGGTCTGGAAGACGTTGAACCACCTACGTCGCAGATCCTCACTCTACTCCTTTCAATGGGCGGCGCTGGGAGAGCAGTGTAACGTTTGTACTCCGTGCTCCTTCTGGACGCCCTTCCGGACCTAGATCATGCAAGGTCTCGCTGGGACGAGACGTTGCCTCCCCACCTATCCTCGGCGGCGTGGTCGTCTGCGCTCTCCTCTGTTAAAACTGTTTCCCAAAATGCTAGACTTTGCTACACCCAATTTAACTACATACACTGCTCCTACCTGTCCCCCTCTGTATAAAACGCATGTTCCCTGCTTCGGATCCAGCTTGCCCCCGAAGTGCGCACCCCCTGGTTGAGTTTTACCACATGGTGTGGAGTTGCCCCCTGTTGGCTGTGGCTTGGCGACACATCACCGACGTGGTCTCTGACATCACCACCCACGCTTTGCAACCAACTCCCGAATCTTGCCTACTGGGATTAAGACGTTGCTCCAGCAAGGATAAGCAACTACATAGGTTTGTCGATCTGGCATACATAGTTTTCAAGCGACAAATAGCCAATAATTGGAAGGCACCACATGCCCCTAATCATGATGGGTGACTACGGATATTACTACTGCAGTCTCAGGCTGAGGCTCGGACACTGCGCAGCTTACAATATAGAGGACTAGTTCAGGGCGGCTCAGACATATGGGACGCCTTTATAGTCAAGATGGAGGTAAGGGACGACACTCGCCCACCTTAGATCTCCTATAGACATTGAGATGGGCTGGTTATTCACCCCCGATTGAATTTTGCTCTGTGAGTGACTATTGCGAATGCCGCTGTTCCCAGGCGAAAGAGGGCGCCGCTAATGTACCAGCGTAAAAGTGCTCCTGGACATCTCTGTTACCCTATCTATTATGTCCTGGCTCATCCCATCTCCCATTTGAAATACTTATGCTATACCCCCTATCACTAACACACTTGCATAACAAATGCCTACAATGCGCGTGGGCGCCCCCACTCTCCTCCCCCCCCCTTTGAATACTATTGCATGCACCCCCCCAGCCTTCCTGGCGTGACTGCGGTTTGGCCACCACGTGATACAGTTTATAGTTCAAGTTGAAGTTGTATATTTAACTCTCTGTTAATGATAAAAGGTATTTCTCCCTTTTCTCTTCTCTATGCACCTGAATGGCCGTTTCAGCGGTGCTCCACCATGTATGTCACTTTGAAATAATAAAGAGATGTTACAAAAAAAATAGCACACTACTGAGGGTATGCTGGTTGTTAAAGGACCTGAACCAGCGTTATGGTCCTGAGCTGCAAGCAAGGTCCCATAACGAACTAGAGTGCCTTTACCAACTGCTATAGTTCACAACTGTAAGGGCTATAATGCTATTTTACACACTGAGGGTGAAATGTTCCAAATTAAACAGGGAGAAATAGAAAAACCTTGGAATGTTAAAGCACAAGACTTATACCAGCAATTACTGGCCCTGAGCACGGGGCATGGCCAAACAAGATGGTTGACTGCACACCTTAGGGGAAAGCTCCATTGTGCTCCTTCTCATCCGTTAGTATCCTGGTCCCCTGCTGCGGGTCGATGGCCTGCAGATGTCAGGGGAGTACAGTCTGAAGCAAGAGAAGTGCCCCAGGGTGACAAGCGGGGAGACATCGGAGCCCTGACAGGTGCTGCAAGGAGCAGTGAGCTGGGCCTCCATACAGTTAAGATAGTGACTGATGGTGTGGGTGGCCCTGATGCTGGGGCTCTAGGCGTCGCCTCTGTGGACTGGTGAGTGGTGTGGGTAATTCGCTGCACAGGAGAATGGGTACTAGTTTCCTGGTGCCCTGAGGTGGAAGCTTTAGAACCCAGAGGGGGCATGCGCCGGTCACTGGGCTTCCCTGCTCTTTAGGGGGGCTGATGTTGGGCTGATGATAGGGAGTGTGCAGTATGATGGGGCACGATCGGAGCGTCAAGAAGCTGCTGCAGACCTGCATGGATCAATTTAGGGGGGCAGCTAAGGGCACGGCCCGGCAGATTGAACTGGTGAATGAACGGCCACCACTGACGCAGCTGAAACCCTCTGGAGCACACATTTTGGCTGATGTTGAAAGATTGAAGCAGATGGTGGAGCAAAACATTGACTCAATGTCAAGCAAGGTGAACCTGCTTCGAGCAAATTTGCAGGAAGTTCTGGACTACTCACTAGACTGTGAAAAAAATGGAGAACTTGACTAAGGAGGTGTGCAACCTACATACTTCAGTCCGCATTCTGTCCGGTAAAGCACGTTTCCTGGACACCTTAGTAGAGGATGCTGAGGACCTGACAAGGAAGTGCAACCTTCTATTTCTGGGCTTCCCGGAGCAACAGGAGGGGGATAGGCCTGAAGCTTTCTTGGAGGCATGGTTTAGGCACGTAGTGGATCTGGATCTATTGTTGCCCTTTTCTGCTACCCAGAGGGCCCACGGAGCGCTGGTCCCACGCCTCCCTCCAGGGGCGCCCCGAGAGCAATCATTGCGAAACTACTTAATTACAGAGATCGGGATGGTATGCTGAAGTCGGCCTGCAAACATAAAGATCCTCAATTTGAGGGATACTCCATAAGGATTTTTTTCTGGACTACACACACAAAATGCAGGAACAATGTTGATCCTACTTGTCAGTAAGACGGAAGCTGTGCATTCTGAATGTGAAATGTGTTACTGTACCCTGACAAGCTCAAGGAGCTGCATGGGGCACTGTGCTCATTTAAAAAAAAAAAATGTTTTAATGACCCGAGGAGGTGTGGGACTGGATGGAAACCTGGGCTAGAACAGATGGATTGGAGCTGAGAGAATTTGTGCAGCCTGCCATGTGAGAGAGTAGAAAATTCAGCCGTCCCAGCGGGTCGACAGAACAGCGGCTTTGCGGTATCCCACAGCACGAGGAACGGACCCGCATTGAAGTGCAATCAGATGGCACACTAAACATTGTGGAGGTTGAGGAAGCTGAGAGGTTGTCCAGCTGGACCCTGGGCGGGGGGGGGGTGCACTCCCTCTGATGTCAGATACAACCTTGCACCTCAATGGGTCATGTTGGGCTGTGGTCGGCCATCCTTGCTGGCTAGAAGAATGATGTGGGTGGAGGTTTTTAAGTGTGTGAGGGAGAGCCTGCCAGCGTGGGAGTGAGTGTTGGCGTGGAAATGATGGCATTCTGACAAAAGGGGAGCATACTGCAGCGAGGGATAGGAAACAGGGGTACGTGACTGGAATTGGTGGACATACCATGCGTCATATTTGCTGTTGTCTATGCTCCCACCCCATCTATATTTTTGTTCTACCTATCGTTGTTGCATCTGAGAACTTTGCACAACTGACAACTGGGTGTGATACTGATCCCTTTGGTGGAACTTCCGGAAGCACCTGCGCTTTACGTTCCAGTTCAGGTTTTAACCCGGGGTGGGAGCTGAGGCACCTGGTTAGCTCTCACATATTACTTTTCTTGTCAGTTTTAGCTGGTGGTGGGTTCCGTCAGATAGTTCTTGTTTGGTTCGGGGTGGAGGCGGCATGTCACTAGAGGAAGGGGAGCGGTTAAGATGTATCCCCTTGTGCTAATGCTTATGGGAAAGCATCTCACACATGTTTTCAGGGATTTCTACCTGGGGGTGGTGGTCAGGTGGGTTGGTTACAGGAGATTGTTCTAATAACATTTTTGATGAGACAGGAGTGCAGGACGTGAGCAGAACATAAAGGCACATTCAAAAAGTTGTGGGAGGACAGGGAACGCTGGATCGAGGGGGGCTTAGTGCCTCCAACTGGACAGCGGGAAGGGTTCATTTTAGCTAGGTAGTTGGGGGAATGCAAGTAGTGACCTGGAAAGTGTGAGAACTAAATGACTACACCAAGCCGTACTGGGTACATACCTACTTGAGGTGATACAGGGTGGGCATTACATTCCTCCAAGAGACCCATTTGATGGGCACAGAGGCATAGAAGCTCCGGCTGAAGTGGAGAGGCCAACTATATGTCTCCACTTATTCGGCCTATGCTTTAGGGGTGGCGATTTGTGTGGACCCGGGGGGTGCCCCTTCAGTTTCAGGATGCCCATGCTGATGTGAAGGGTTACTATCTATAGCTCACAGGACAGTTAGACTGTAGGGACATATCTCGTCTCAATGATTAAGCACCAAACTGTGATGACAAGTCGTTCTTTTGGAGGGTGCTGGTACTGGTGACCCCCTCATCTGGGCGTGCAATTTTTGACTGCATCCTGGATGGGGAGCCGGATCACTCACTTCCGAAACCTCACACTAAACCTGGCATGACGGAAGTCATGTCACAGATGGACTGTGTGGTTATATGGAGAGTCACTCACTCCTGAGACCGACTGTACACTTTTCACTCTTCTACTCGTAATATGTATAGCAGACTTGACAGGATCCTGCTATATTGCTCGTTAAGTGGCTTTGTAAGGAAAGTTGAGCATCTGGGCCGTTACTTATCGGACCACTCCCCGGTCCTTATGGACTACGTTTTGACCCACAAGCCCCTTTTGGGGTCCTCCTGGCATCTTAATCCTAAGGCCTTGCAGGACCCCGCTTTCCGCACTGAGGTGGGGGAGGCATTAGACCGATCTCTAGAGGTAAACTGGGGAACAGCGGCCATGCGATCTATGGAGTGGAAAGCGCTCAAGGTCGTACTTCGTGGGGACTGTATGTCCACGACATTTGGCATAGCCCAAGAGTTGCGTCAAGAGCTCCACAAGAAGGTTAAGGCGATATTGCCCCAGCTTCGGCATTGGGCTTCACTCGATGGTGGTGGAACTGTTGAGCTCTTGAAAACCTGGCGCAAAGTGAGGGAGTACTGGGACAGACTAGACAAATTGACAAAGAATGGGGTTCCCAACTCAGCAGCAGCCATGCAAGCATTTTTCCCAGCTTATCTCTCTCCTTATAGAGCCATTGTCTGTATCCCTTCATTGTGAATTGGGATCGCTGAATGCGGGAAGTAAGAGTCTATGACAGGGCAGGGAAGGACTGCCAGTTGTGAGCTCGAATAAAAGAAGAAATAGTGCAGACTGAGATAGGGGATGCCACACAGACCTCGCAAATGCACTTCTCACAGAGCAGCATGGATTGGGAGTGCAGGATTGGAAGCGCAATCCCGGTGGAGTCATCAAAGAAGGAAGGGCTTGGTCCCTTAGATGGGTGCGCTGGAGAGAGGGAGGAGGGTTTGCTGTTAAGTCGGGGAGGGGATAGATCCAGATGTTCCTCAGTGCTTGTCAATTTGCTCATAATATTTAAGCTTATAACTAGAGATATAAAAAATATGCCTTGTCTTTCATTGCCTGTCAAACATTTTTTTTGTTGCTGAAGTTTGATTTTGTAATTTGTTTACAAAACTTGCACTTAAAGATGTAAAAAAAATAATTATTGGCCTTGAGCCACTCTATTGTCTTCAGTGGAGCTATCAACTTTCCAGTGCTGCAATACTGCATTATACCCTGCCATTGTGGGCAATCAGGCCATTAAAGGGCCCTCCAGTGTTATCTGCATGACCCACAGGCAAGGGCCTATAATGAGGGAGTAGGACTTCTATGGCGGGCTATAAAAATATTGTGCCCTAAAACTGTGAAATGTCCTAATTTAAAACAAAGGCCTCCCAGGAGCTAGAAGGGGTTGACACCCCTGTTGCTGTGACTCCATAGTTTCATAACTCTTGCTGTGAGTGTTAAACAATTACTGGTACACACAAGGCCACGGTTGTTAAGGTATTGAGAACAAACAGCAACAGCTGTGACAGGATCCTGAAGTCAACCCCTGCTTCTCCCTGGGCTTGGTCAAACTGCTTTTCCTTATTCAGCTGAGCGAGGGAGTCCTGGGAGCTGAACAGAATTTGCAGAGCCCTCATTCCAAGGCTCCAGTGACATTGTGAGCTCTGTGGACAGGAGGTGTGGAAGGCTCCTGTGGTCCTGGTCCACAACCTTTACCTCTCTCTGCAAACATCCCCATATCCTGGACAGGGAGAGAAAAGTGGAGGGCCAAGGCAGTGGATTAGAATATTGCAGTGTTGAAAGATGCAGTCCTACATCAGTGTCTGTGGACTACTGCTGCCCCATTTTATTTTCATTGGAGCTCTCCTCATTCCAATGCTGTAATAGATGGTATACCTCATGGTGGTGGGCTATAATGCTGTTTCCTCAAAATTGAAATGTGATTGATGTACATTACTGGATGCTTTGTGCAGGTTTGAAAACTGTTTGTATTGCAAACCCCTGCAGGTCTGATTGGGGTCAATCTTTGGCCAGAGAAGTCGGAACGTCACTACGTGTTGTGCCCTCGCTCAATGTTTTGTGAGTTCATTCCACTAGGACTCTGTGAAGAGGCACAATCACGCACTCTTGCAATGCATGAAGTGAAGGAGAATGAGCTTTACGAACTGGTGGTGACAAACCATGCTGGTCTGTACAGGTGAGAGTTCAGTGTATATGGTCAAAGTGCACACCCCTTGAGGCTGATCAGTGGAAAGGTGTCTTGTTCTGCACAGCTTAGGGGTACCTCATCACTTTGTACATAACCCAGTTGTATATAACGTTCACTTTATGGACATAATCCATTTGTATACAACAGTATTGTACATTTGCACTCATCGACTGCATATTGCATGCTCATACAGTGCAGATTGTGTAATTAGTGTTGTGTATGTACATGCCTACTTCTACATTAAATACTAGCAAATCCATTGAATATGTATCCTCATTTCAGTCCAGTCCTTTCCATAGATTTATGCCCGCAAGATTATGCTACCGTTGTTTTGTAACACACTTGGTGAATACTTGGTTGACAACCTTGCACTGTGCATAGCTTCACTGTAGCTTGCAGGAACCTTCTGAACATTCATCATGGCCTAACCCACACTCACCCTAGCCCAACAATAGGCTGGTACTTATGCCTTTAAGCACACACTACTTCATGTGTTTCATAGATCCTTAAACACTTGCATGGCACCCATCTGTATTAGCCTTCCAGCAAAGGCCCATTCATACATTTTCCCAGTACACACCTGTAAATGTGGAAGATACAAATAATATTCTAGCTGCTGTTCGCCATATCATTTGGTTGGTACAAGCCCATCTGTTTATAAACTAACCCACTGCCTTTCTTATATTCCATGTCATTTTGGGTACCTGACAAATATCATCTGCCCATTGGCAGCCCCTTGTCCAACCTGCATAAAGATCTACTACCAACCTTTCATGTTAAGTGTTCACTGTCCATTCCTATAAATGTCCTTAACTGCTTTGTCCCCCTTAACTGCTCCATAAGTGCATCTTGGCCATTGTCATTGTTTGACTAGATTTGCGTATCCTATGTAATCCAATGTGTCTGTCATCGATATAACCTTCATAAAAACCTCTGATTACATTTTATTCACTTATTTGTATCCATTTGCTCCTATCCAACTGCATGGTGTCTCTCTGAACTATTGCTACAACGTTTTCTATTCCATTCCTTTAGGCTACTCCTATTAAATCGCCATAACTGTCCCCTTCCTTGCCAAAGAGTGTTTCCTATCTAACCTTAGTAACTATCTCTTTCTATCCAAGCACCATAATTACCTTGTGTCCAAGTCCTGTAATTTCCACCTCTCCAACCCCATAATTATTCTTTCTCCAACCTAGCCAAATATTCCATATCTAACCCCACTAATTAAATGCCATTGATTTCCGCTATCCTTCTTTTTCCCTTATTCAACTCAAACATTTTCCCTGTATAAACCCCATATGTATAGTCTTACCAAACTCCTAGTTGTTTGCCCTGACTAACCAGTGACACACTTGCCACAAATAAGTCTTGCAGGGAAAAAGTAGTTTTTTAGGTCAAAATTACTTTTAATACTTTCAGTCATGCAGGCATTTGAACAGCTAGTGATAAACTCAAACTTACGTTTTAACTTCCCATTTTAGCTCCCCACTGCATAATAGTCATGCGTGACATTTCAACTCATTACAGATTCTGTCAGCATACTCCTTTAACGTAGTAGCCTGTGTTCGATATCGGGCAGAGCTGCAAGTCAACAGATTAGAGAGTGACAAATGTGACCGTGGCTTGAAGGTGGCATAAGTGTTTTATGCCTGATCACTGTGAAAAAGTGAATAATTGTGAACTCCATCTCATCTAGGCTGAACTGGCCATTCTGAATATCTGGAATTTTTGCAGTGGGTGTAGGCTAGGGAGCAACTTTCAGAGCATGACTGGTTGCCATGATCCTACCCTGCCCCACAGCTCAATTCTAGTCATGGCTTCCTGCAATGTGAAACTGATTTGAACATTTTTGCCAGGACTGATATGGGTTTTGAGTCCAGCCTGCATCCCATTCTCATTCCTCACTGCCAGTACTTGGACAACACAACAGCAATAAAACAAGCATTTTCAATGCAATAGGTCTCACATTTGCTTGAGTTATAGCTATTGGCATTGTATATCCATAACTGGACTTTTCTTGCCACATAAATTGGTCAGCCCTGCCTCATAATTTCGTATTTTCCTGCCATATAATTCCAGTGACCCTGCATATAACTAATTTACTTCCATTAACCTTCTTCCTTTTGCAATTTAGCATCCTAATTTAATTCTGCCATGCTGATTCCAATAGAATACCACTTTCACCACCCCACCATCAGAGTTGCTGGCTGGCTAACACAACGTCCCAAAAAAAGACACAAGACAGCCTCAGAGGAGAAATAAATTAGAAGGGTCATCCAAACAGATCAAGTGTTCAAACAGTCATAGTGTAATGAGGATGTTAAGTTGGCCTGAAGAATCATGGTCATAATTGTAATCAGGAGAGATTATTAAAACATATACAATTATAAAAACCTTTATCAGAAGTGAACGTTTGGCATTAGACTGTAATGCTCAAAACAGCCCCTAGAGGGCACCAAAACGAAAATATGATTTGTAAGAAACATGGTCATGTAACCATATTGTTAGCACTTAAAAAGCAGGAGAAAGTAATTCAGTGTAACCATCTACTTAGCGCTAGGAGGCCTACTGCAATGATATTACAAACAAGGCCTTTAAAACAAAACTTCTCCCAGCTGTAACACAAAAGTTCTAGCCATGAGAAAGCTTAAAAGACACTAAATCGTAGCAAGGGTTATTATTTTGGGGTCACAACTAACCTATTGTGGGGAACCAGAGAGGATGTACACAGAGCGTTTTGAAGGTGGTCCCATTGTCCTAAGACCACTACAGGCTGAGTTATAAGCAATAATGTTTTGTAAACGTAATGCCCTACAAAGCATTATGTGGCAAGTTTTTGTGCCACAAATATTATAGTATGTTGACTACGCTGCCCAGAATAGCCCCTAGAGGACACCACAATAAAAATGGCATTTGGAAACAGTCAGCCTTTAGAGAGCATAACCACATGAGAAAGGAATGGGAGAAAGTAATGTAGTGTAACCATATATTTAGCCCCTAGAGCAGTGCTTTAAATGGGCCGGTACTCTCCGGTACTGAGTACTGGCACTTTTTTATTTTGAGAGGGAGAGTACCGGCATATCTCAAGAAAAACATAATACTTTTAATTGGAGAGTCCCAGCACTTCTCAGAAACAAGCAGGTACTCTATTACAGAGTACCTGCACTTCTATTTTTCCATTTAAAGCACTGCCCTAGAGGCGACAGTTCATTACACATTTTCAAGCTAGCAGCAGGCGTGTTGCAATAGTATTACAAACAAGGCCCATAAAACATAACTTCTTCCTACTGCAAAACAAAAGTCCCAGCCTTGAGAGAGCTTCAAAAGATAATGAATGGTGGTAGGGGTTATTATTTTGGAGTCCGCCCTAACATAGTGCGTGACCCAGAGATGATGTAGACAGAAAGGGAACATTGTGGTCAATGTTTTGAAGCTGGTCCCATTGTCCTAGGACCTCCACAGGCTGAGTTATGAGCAAACATGTTTTGTAAAGGTAATGTCTTGCAAAGCATTATGGGGCAAGTTTCTATGCCACAAATATTTTTGTATGTTGATATGACTGTAATGCTTGGAACAGCCCCAAGAGGACACCACAATGAAAATATAATTTATAAGAAACATGATCATGTAGCTATATAGTTATCCCCTAGAGGGCATAACCACACAAAAACAAATTGCCATTAAATAATGAAGTGTAACCCTATATTCAGCCTCTAGAGGGCCTAGTGCATTTCACATTTCCAGGGATAACAGGCCTATAGCAATGATATTACAAACAAGGCCCTTAACACATAAGCTATTCCCAGCTGTAAAACAAAAGTTCCAGCCATGAGAGCGCTTAAAAGACACTGAATGATGGGAGAGGTTATTATTTTGGGGTCCCCAGTAACCTAGTGTGGGGGCCCCAGAGATGAAATGGGAGAAATGCTTTTGCTTTGACAATTTCTGTTTTATGTAAAGCATTTACCAATTGCAGGTGTTTTAAGGGGAGAGCCACAAGAAATGACTCTGATTAGGTAACTATGAACAATGTGACCAGCTCTCCAATACCGCCAATAGAGTTCATGATATTGTGCCTGTTCGCTGTGTAAGCGCCATGGCCACCATGCAGCATGAAGGGGAGAGACAAAAGAAAAAAAAATAGGTCGCCCACGCTGAAGTATATTGGCAACCATGCAATTAAACATGTAACAGGGGCAGTCTGCAAGACGTGACAAAAACACCCACATAGATTTTCCTTGCTTATTTGCCTATATGACATTTGGTATTATCTCCTAATTCTCATTTAGAATTTATTCTCAAGCACTTATCAATATCCCACTGGCCAAGCCTTATATATAGTCTTCAGTAACCATATCATTCATCCATATCCATTAATCTATTACTGAGGAGTTGTCCATCTTCTTGCAGAGGTCCCATCTCAAGAGGTCACCTACCTAAAGCTAACCACATTTTACTAATCTATTTGTGAACACCTTCCATTTACTTCAGCAATCAAAGTTTTGGCTTTGTGAGTAAGCAGGCTTTATTTAGCCTTTAAACTTGTTAACATATGGATACTTCTCTTATTTGCCATTCTAAGGTACCGTAACGGAGATGTTGTGAGAGTGGCCGGATTCCACAATCAGTGTCCTGTGGTCGAGTTCATGTTCAGGTTGGTGTAATTGAATAGTTATTAAGAGAATAAGGATGCCTTGTTTCTGAACAGATAATGCGTATGCATTTTACAGGACAGAGGGATTCTGAGTTTGCAGCTAAAAAATCATATGCAATCTGTGTCTCTTGTTCTGGTACAACGACTAAGTCCACATTATTATATTGAAATCCTTCTGGAAAATTCTTCCAATGCTACACTTCACAGACTGAGGCCGTCATTATGAGTGCTTCTTGTTTGTCTTGTTTTTGTAAGTCAGAAAGTTTGGCTGCTTTCACTAGCTGGAATCTCTGTAGAAAACGTTAGGTAAAAACATTTTTCAATTGGTATACTAGCACAGTAACCTGCTTCTAATACCCCAAATACTTCTAACAACCCATGCCCACTTAATTACAAGAGCTACATTTAATAGTAAATCACGGGCTAGGAAATAACCGGGAGTCTTAATGGGCCGCTTGTAATGAGTGCCTAGTTATAGCCAATTGTTAACTTCCACCTATCCGCTTGTAGTTCAGTATAATAATTCCATTCAGCTCAGTGGTTGATGGTTAATTTGGTCTTGCAAACCATCCTACTGGAGGTAGGTGGCTATAAAGCTGTGCTGTTGCTTATTTCAGTTAAATTTCAAGTTTATTTTTGCAAATGGTGCTAAAGGAAATTCATAATTCCATTCAGTTCATCCAGAAATTTGCAGCAATATTATCAGTGGTGACTGGCAATTGCTGAAAGTGGTGAGCATAATACTTGATCCAAATGGGGGTCAACTCCATGGCACACTTCGAAAGTACCTTAGTACTTGGGGCTGTCAAAAGCCTGCAATTGTCAGATGTTTGCAGCTTTTTAGTTTTATAATCCTTTCAGTTCTTTTTTCAGGTCAGAGGTAAAAATTGTGCTTTTCTTTGCTCACTTGATTACTTGGCAGGCACAATCAGTACAATTGTTACAAAACTACAATTTCCAATAAACCAGGATGTTACGACTACAAAAATACCTTAACATTCAATCGTATAACATCGGATAGAAACTTCTAATTGCAGATTCCTTACCTTAGAATTTCCCTTCGCGTCAGACTAGATCTGGAGAGTATTAATTCGACCAGTACCCCTTTGCGCCGTTAGGTGACTTCGGTGGACTCCGCGGGCATCGTTGGCCTCGTGGTCACTGTGCTGACATCACAGTTGTATTTAGGTGCCAGACGGGCGCGCTGACGTCAGTTCTTTTCTTTCCGCACCAGCCTATACGGAGATCCAGAGAAGAGCTACCCCAGTCATTTTTTGACTGACTACGACATTTTGTCAGATTTATTTCTGATGAGTTTTGGTTTGCGCCAAGAGATGTCCAGACCAGATTTACGCCCTGCGACTCCTGCCACCACATGTTGTCGGTGACAGATCCGCACCTCGTGTGCCTCTGGTGTTTGGAGAGCGACCACAACCCAAAGTCATGCTTCGAGTGTCGGACCATGAACCCGAAATATTTGAGGGAGCGGTCCCTGAAGCTCATAGCAGCCCGACATTCGACTCCGTGACGTTCCCGGTCCCGTTTGAGAGGAAGGTCAGCAGACCAATCATGGAGTCACCACCATTCGTCTTCGTCCAAGTCATCTGGACATTCGGGTAAGAAGAAAAAGAAGTTGAAGAAGGCAAATTGTTCTTCGACTTCGCCCTGTCACTTGCACTACGCAATGCGGGAAGGGCGTCGACGCTCTAAGCCTCCATCCTCGGAGCCTCCGTCTGGGTCCACTCTGTGCCTCCCCGATTTTCCAGGATCCAGTGCTACCCCTGCCCAACTTAAGGAGTTGCTCCTTATTTTTGGACAGACTGACCCACCTTCTGTGCCCTCGGTCCCAGAGGAGTCGGTGACGGCCTCCTTGGGTTCGTAGTCGGCGACTTCGGTCCCGACTACAGAGGGCACCTCAGGATCCACTTCTGGATCTGTCCTGACGCCGGCCATGCCAGCGCGATCTTCCCCGGGGTAGGGTCAGACGTCCATGCTCCTGGTACCTATTGGATCCACAATCGACTCTCGAAGCCAATTCCGTTTTCCATGGGCTCTGCTGTGCTCAGGGTTGATCCTGAACCCTATTACTATGGGTATGTATAAGGGGATAGTGTAGAGGGGTCGCTGGACCCTTTAGAAGACCAGCTTGAGCTTGAACTGGGCGGCTACAGGATTTGGGTGATACCAGTGGGTTGGACACCTCCCCTGACTCTGTCATGTTTTCTTCCCGTACCGTGGCTACGGAGGGGAGAGCGTCTTATTCTATGGTGGTGAGAACCTCAAGCTTCCTTCTGTGTAGGTCATGCCTACTGACGGAAGTGCTTCAGCCTGGGGCCTCCAACTTGGAACCCCTTCTTCCCTTCAACGAAGCACTCACGGACGTCCTACTGGGGACCTGGTCCAAACCCAGCACAGGGGCTCCTGTGAATAGGGCGACTGCCCGCCGCCATCAGCCTGCGCCGTATGACCCAAATTTCCTTACCCAATACCCTACGTCTGAGAGCCTTGTCATCCAGGCTTTATCATCCTCTGGCGCATTCCCTACTGCTCCCCGGACAGGGAATGAAAAAGACTTGACAATTTAGGGAAGAAGATGTTTTCTTCTGCCAGTCTAGCACTGCGGTCCGTGAACACCACATGCCTTTTGGGCCACTATTCTCATACTCTCTGGGATATGGTCGTGCAAGTGCTGCCTCAAGTTCCGGCAGAGGCCCAAAACGTTCTCTCCCAAGCCATGGCAGATGGGAGAGAAGCAGCCAAGTTCATGATACCTTGTGGACTGGATACGACCGACTCACTAGGCAGATCGGTTGCATCAACTGTGGAACTGAGACGCCACGCCTGGTTGAGGACATCTGACACTCGTCTCTTCGAAGACAAGGCGGACTCGGCGCTCGAGAGCTTCAAGGATTCCCCGGCTACGGTTTGATCCCTTGGCCTCGCAGCCGCTCCTTTCCCCCTCAGTCTGCCTCTCACTCATTTTGTGGCTACGGAAGGGGCATACCACTGCGTCCATTTCCACTGGGCCACCGAACTGCGCATGCTGTACAGCCCCTGCATGGACACAGGATCCACTGAGCTCGTGGATCAGGGAGTCAGTAAGCCGTCCAGTCCACCCCACCCCCTCCTCTGTCTCAAAACCTTCCTAGTCCATTGGTACATCCGGGACCAGTTGGGGCAGGATTCACCTGCCCACTGGGAATCCATTACCATGGACAGGTGGGTTTTACAGATCGTCCGAAGGGGCCACTTCCTCCCCTTCGAGACTTCTCCTCCAGCCATGCCACCATCATTCCATCATCGGAGGATCATTTGGCACTTCTCCATGAGGAAGTCAAAGCTTTCCTGACTAAGGGAGCCATAAAGAGGGTCCCTGTGACAGAAGTAGGTCATTGTTGCTATTCCTGCTCCTTTCTGGTGCCCAAAAAGGACAATGGCCTTCGCCCTATCCTAGACCTCCGGTCCCTCAATCTCTTCCTCAAGAAGGAGAGGTTCAAGATGTTAACCCTGGCTCATGTCATTTCTGCCCTGGACCCTGGAGACTGGATGGTTGCTTTGGACTTGCAGTACACCTATTTCCATCTTGCCGACCCACAGACTCTACCTACGATTTGTGGTAGGTCACGAGCACTTTCAGTTCACTGTGGTCCACTTTGGCCTTACCAGTGCCCTCAGGTGTTCATGAAAGTGTTGGTAGTGGTTGCAGCTCATCTGTGCGGTTTTGGGGTTCCAGTCTTCCCCTACCTCAACGACTGGTTGTTGAAGGTGGACACGCCCCCGAAAGTCATCTCCCACCTCCTGCATTCGCTGGGGTTCACTATCAACATGCCGAAGTCACACCGAACTCCCTCTTAGATGCTCCCTTTCATCGGAGCTGTTCTGGACACAGTGCAGTTTTGTGCTTATCCTCACGAAAAGCAAGTCCAGGATATTTGGGCTATGATACCGATGTTTCAGTCTCTATCCTGGATTTCGGTGAGAATGACTCTGAGGCTGCTGGCCCAACATGCCAGATGGCATATGCAGGCTCTGCAGTGGGACCTGAAGTTCCAGTGGGCGTAGCATCAGGGGAATCTCTCCGACATGGTTCAGATCTCGGGGGAACTGCAAAAGACCTGCAGTGGTGGTTGTCGAAGCCTTGTCGAATCCAGATTGGGTCAATGAAAGATACCTCTCCCTTCCCCAACCAGATATCACAGTAGTGACAGATGCATCACTCCTGGGATGGGGTGGCCACATGGGACAGGCGGAAATCAGAGGCCTCTGGTCTCCAGCGGAGTCCGGGCTCCACATCAACCTTTTGGAACTCTGGGCAATCCGACTTGCATTGAAAGCATTCCTTCCATCTTTCAAAAGGAAAGTGGTGCAGGTGTTCACCAACACCACCACTGCCATGTGGTATTGCAACAAGCAGGGCAGAGTGTGGTCGTGGACCTTTTGTCAAGAGGCTCTTCGCCTCTAGACATGGCTGGAATGCCAGGGCATTTCCCTGGTGGTTCAACATCTGGCGGACTCTCTGAACGTCAGAGCAGATTAACTCAGCCATCGAGTCAATCTCAAATGGTGTCTCCATCTGGAGGTGGCACAAGGTCTCTTTTAGCAGTGGGGAGAGCCTTGGTTAGATTTGTTCGCCTCTGCAGGGAACGTGCAATGTCAGCTGTTTTGCGCATTGGAGTTTCCAAGGCGTTACTCGCTCTGGCACGCTTTTCATCATGAGTGGAACTCAGGCGTCCTGTACTACTACCTGCTAGCACCACTTCTGCCCAGAGTTCTTAAGAAGATCAGGCAAGACCGGACCCAAGTAATCTTGGTGGCTCCCTTCAGGAGGATCTTCTGTCGCAGCAGCAGGGGACGCTTATCCACCGAACCTGTCCAGTCTCCGCCTCCTTGCGTGGAGATTGAGCGGTGACAGTTGACGGCTTTTGACCTTCCACCCGAAGTCTGTAACGTCATTTTGGCAGCCAGGCACCAAAACAGTAGATGCCTGTTGTTGGAAGAAATTTGTGGCAGGTTGTATCAACAAATTGTTGATCCCCTCTCTGCACCTCTCTCGGAGGTTCTCTTTATTCTCTCTCTTGCCCAGCAGGGCTCAGCTCTGGGCACCCTTAAGGGATATTTGTCTGCTATCTCTGCCTTCTTAAGGCTACCAGACCAACCTTCTCATTTCAAATCTCCCATTGTTGGGAGGTTTCTTGAAGGCCTCACTTATGTTTCCTCCCGTCCCGTTCATCATGCCCCAGTGGGATTTGAACTTGGTCCTCACATACCTCATGTGTTCCCCTTTTGAGCCGCTCCACAGCTATCCTCTATGGCTCTTAACCCTTAAAACAACTTTATTGATTGCCATCACCTTCGCTCGCAGAGTAAGTGAGCTTCAGGCTCTTTCTTCGAAGCCATCATTCCTAACAGTGCATCCTGTCAAAGTGGTGCATTGTACCAGGGCTTCTTTTCTTCCCAAAGTGGTAACGCCCTTTCCCGTAGGCCAATCTATCACCTTGCCTATTTTGTTACGTACCCCCACATCCCTCTCATGAGGACGAGAGACTCCACCGTCTGGACCCAAAAAGAGTGTTGCCATTCTACCTAGATCGTTCCAAAGAATTCTGGGTGGACGATAAACTCTTTGTGGGATACGTGGATGCAAAGAAAGGGATGGTGGTGCAGAGGAGGACCGTCTTGCGATGGGTAGTCCTCTGCATCAAGATGTGCTATGCTTTGGCGAAAAAGCAACCCCCTGAGGGTTTGCACGCTCATTCAGCCAGATCAACTGCTGCTACTATAGCGTTAGCACGCGGAGTTCCATTCCTGGATATCTGCCAGGCCGCGATGTGGGCGTCCATAAATGCGTTTACAAAGCATTACTGCCTGGACAGTCGGGTCTGCAGGGAAGGTTATTTTGGCCGTTCAGTCCTGCTGGACTTTTTGGTGTGATCTTAGTGCGCAGCCCACCACCGGTGATGGTGTTGCTCGGGTATCTATTCTAAGGTAAGGAATCTGCAACTAGAAGTCTCTATCAGATGTACAAGTTACTTACCTTCGGTAACTATATCTCTGGAAAAGACACATTCTAGTTGCAGATTCCTTACCCTTCTGCCCATCCTTCCCGCACTGCGAACTGATTTCTAGGGACAGGTACTTGCCTTTAAGGGCCGTAGTTTTAGCGCACCATTCTCAGTGTTCTTCATGGCTGCGCACTACTGGCATCAAAAGTTGTGAAAAGAAACTGAAGTCAGCACGCCAGGGTGGTACCTACATATGACAGCGACGTCATCATGACGACCATGATGCCTAACGGCGCGCAGGGTTACTGCTCAAAGAAAGATTCTCCAAATCCAGTCTGACGCCCAGGGGAAATTCTAGGGTAAGGAATCTGCAACTAGAATGTCTCTACCAGATATATTGTTACCGAAGGTAAGTAACTTGTACATTAATCCCTTACAGTCTGTATTAGGTTCCCCATAGGTCTCTTTCTTTGCTGCTCAATGAACAGAGAAAGTGCCATTTTGATTCTCTGTCCATTTCATGATGATTTTGGGATATTTATTAATGTTTGTTTATACTTTTTTCTCATTATTCACATGACTATTAACTGGCAAGGTGCTTCTGTATAGGCATAATTTTTAGCTTGTGTGCCCATCGCTGGCAGTGATTCTAGAGAGATTATGGGACTCAGGTTCCAATCCATTATATATAGCTTCACAAAGTGGTCTCCACTGTTCTCATTTTACAGATCCCAAAGTATTCTTTTTTTATATATGGTAGTGTATGATAACAATATTCAGCTTGCCAATGGTGCTAGACCTTTCCTTTGCTGGAATATGTTACTTACTCCATCTTTGTATAATCACAAGCATGGATCAGTCCACAAAAGGTAACTTTCCAGCTGAGACTACCTTGTGAAGCTAAATATTGATAATGCATTGGAACCCTGGATTTTTTATCTGTAATGCAACAGTTATACATCGATTTATGATAGAGGGAGCTCTTCCCTGTATGATGATGAGATGGTAATGGGCTGTGAAAGAACAAACCCCACAGTTGTGATGGAAAAGAGAAGTTAATATGACATAGATCCTCAGGTGGTGGTTAGCAAGTAACAATTACAGCAAAACATGCATTGACCGTCTGTAGAGTCCCACAGTTATGATGCAATTATTGTGGAAGAAAAAAGAAAATTTTCTTCATATTGGTTTGGGTGTTTTGTGAGAGGTATGCTTGGGGGTGGATGTATGGTGTCCATTAGAAAGTTTGAAGTGGAAGTGTGGTTTGGGACTGATTAAGTGGAGTATTTTTATGTTTATGAAATGATCAAATAATTATGGCACTTTGTAAAGCTATATGCAGGTGATGGATTTTAGAATGTATTGTGTGAATAGTACAAAATGAGATGAAAAACTAAGTGTATTAAAAAGAGAATGGGGTCATTAATTAATTGGATGATTAATTCTGTATAGAATAAATATAGTCTAAGCGGGTATGGCATATTTTACTACATGTTGGTGAAGCCAATGTGGGAATACAGGTTTAATGAGAACCACTTTGGGTGATAAAGTGGCGGTAATACTGCCAACAAGCTGGCGGTATCGCAGGGGATGGGGGGCACCTCAGCCGGATGCGGGAACAAGCCCACTGGTTCTGGAGGGGGCAACATGCCCATTGCTTTGTCCTGGGGAGTGCAAGGCCACAGTCTCTCGAGTGGGTGTCTTTCCCACTGGTTCGGGAGGGGACAACATGCCCATTGCTTGGTCCTGGAGAGTGCAAGGCCACAGTCTCTCGAGTGGGTGTCTTTCCCACTGGTTCTGGAGGGGGCGGCCTGCACAGTAGCCCCTGGAGGGTAGACTACATAGCGACTGCTGGCAGTGATAGCTGCACGGTGTTGGTGGTTGGAGGACGCTCCTGGGCAGCCCCTGCACTCACTGATAGCTGCACATCCACAGCTGGCGTTGGGGGCCCTGTGACAGCTGGTGGTGGTGGTGGTGTTAGCCTGACAGCTTCTGATGGCGTAGAGTGCCTTGTCTCCTCCTGTTCATGGGTCGTGGATCCCTTACCCTTCCTGGCAGGGGTGGATGGGCTCTTCCCTTCTCTGCCTGGTGGTGCAGACTCCTTCCCCTTCTTCACAGCTGGTGCAGGCTCCTTCCCCTTCTTCACAGCTGGTGCAGGCTCCTTCCCCTTCTTCACAGCTGGTGCAGGCTCCTTCCCCTTCCTCACAGCTGGTGCAGGCTGCTTCCCCTTCCTCACAGCTGGTGCAGGCTGCTTCCCCTTCCTCACAGCTGGTGCAGGCTGCTTCCCCTTCCTCACAGCTGGTGCAGGCTCATTCCCCTTACTCACAGCTGGTGTAGGCTCCTTTCCCTTCCTCACAGCTGGTGCAAGAATCTTCCCTTTCATCCGTGGTGGTGCTGGCTCCTTCCCCTTCAGTGTCGTAGGTCGGGTATCCTTACCACCACAAGTAGGTGGTGCTGCCACTGTCCCCGTGGACTGTTTGGCTGAGGAGCTAAGCTGTGTCCTGGGTACCCTGCCCATATGTGCAGGACTTGCGGGGGTGGGAGGAGTGTGGGTGGTGGGTGGTGGTAGGGAAGAGGTAAATTTGGAAAAGGAAACGCTTTTTAGGGACGTTGGGGCGGGAGGAGTAATGGCAGTGGAGGATGAGGGAGTGGTTGTTGGAGGTGTATGTCTGCCGGATTTGGGTGCAGGTGCATGGGCTGTACGCTGATGTGAGGTAGATGCTGTTGGGTGTCTGAGTGCTTGCGTTTATGTCCTGTAGGAGGGTGGGGCAGACACGGTGGTAGAGGACACAGGGGACGCATGCATGGATGTTGTGGAGGTCTCTGCCAGTGGATGTAGATGTAGTGCATGCAGGTGTGAGTGTGGATGTAACTGGGAGGAAGGTTGAGGTTGAGGTGGAGGAGGAGGAAGAGGGGAAACAGTGGAGGCTGTGGATGTTGTCATGTCTGCAACGGTATGTTGTTTCTGTGAGTGCCTGTGGGATGAAGTGTGGTGCTTGTGTTTGCCTGTGCCACTCTTGTGTGTTTCCTTGTGCGCATGCTCATCTGTTTGTGTGCGTGGGATGGGTTGGGGTTGAGGAGAATGGGACTGGGAAGTGGTAGTTGGAGGGGGGATGGTAGGAACAGGGATAATGGCTGCCATCAGAGAGGAGGACAGAGCCTGAATCGATCTCTGTTGGGCTGCCAAACTATGAATGCATTGCATTGCTGCATCTGGGATGCCAGCCCCTGGATGGCATTCACAATGGATGACTGCCCCACAGAGATGGATCTCAGGAGGTCAATAGCCTCCTCACTGAGGGCAGCAGGGCTCACTAGGGCAGGGACTAAGGTGCCTGGGGCGAAGGAGATGCCCACCCTCCTGGGTGAGTGGGCACAGGCAACTCGCTGAGGGTCTACTGGGAGGGCGATGCTGGTACGGGGTGGTGGCTTTACCTGCAGCTGGGGTGGTCAAAGAGGTGTCCACCACCACCAGGGAGCTCCCGTCGGAGTCTGTGTTGTCCCCTCCAGTATCCGCAGTGGTGCTCCCCTCGCCCTCCGACCCAGTTGTTCCCTTGGCATCGGTGGACTCTGCCTCCAGGGTCCTGTGGGATGCAGCTCCCTCTGTAGCCAGTGTCTCTGCTCCTCTGCCAGATGATCCTAATGAACACAAGGACAGGATCACAAAACAAAAAAGGGGGGAGAGAGACAAATAAATACACTGGGTCAGTGACTGCACCAACAACACCGTTGGCGTACACAGTACCCTCACACACAGGGAACAGGCCTACGCAATATGCATTGCACTACCAGTGAAATGGCTAGTCACCAAGGCATGAAGAGGAGCACACACCGCCAACTGCAGCACACCTGGGACCCAAGCAGCCCTGTCTAGAAGTGAATACTAACAATCTAGGTTACCTATATTTGCCATGCACCAATTACCCTTCAGAGGAACTACGCTGCTATGTCTGGCCTGGCCTTAGGAGCATCCACTAACACACAACCACCACCTGGATACCACCCCACCAGCCATAAGTTGCAATGATACCCACTGTACTCACCCCCTTGTAGCTGCTGTGACCACCGCCAGTATGCAGGCCATCAGTGGGTCAAGGTCCAATGGGCACCCCTTCCTCGTTGGGAGGCCATCGCCAGCTGGGCCTCCGCGGTCTTCCGTGCCCTGCTTCTCAGGTCCTCCCACCGTTTGCAACAGTGGATGTTCCACCTGCCATAGATCCCCAGGGTCCGTACATCCTTGGCGATGGCACGCCATGATCCCTTCTTTTGATGGGCACTGACCTGCAGGGGTAATACAGACAGGAGAACACCATTAAATGAACAGTCCAGCCTGTCACTCACATGGCCCACCATACCCGATCCCTTCACCATTGCAACACACATAGACCAGCTCACAACATGTACACTGCCAACAGACAATACCCCCACCCACCCTTACACAATGCCTACACACACATCGCCATGCATTCATGTCACATGCATTGTGCTCACAGTGTACTCACCTGTTGGTCTGGAGGCCCATACAGCAGCCTGTACTGGGGTAAGACCCCATCCACCAGTCGCTCCTCAGAAGTGAAGGCTGGGGCCCTTTCCCCGGTCACACGGGCCATGGTAGGTTCCAGACACAGGTCACAGCAGCACATGCAGTGTAGGTCTTTTCCTGTGGAAGGTCAGGAAACGTGATGATTGAGATAGAAAAAGGCGGTTACGACCGCCTACCGCCACGGTGCACTACATCAGCGGAATTCCCTCACTTCCACCTGTCCCTCCACGCAGGACAGGCGGTAGCCCTTTCAGGGGGGATGGGGGAACAGGCCCATTGATAATTGCTGCGTCACAGGATAAATAGGCACATACTTTTAAATTTCACTGTCCCAAAACATGATTGCACAATGTGAACTGCTGTTGTGGTATAGTTGTTCAAATTGTGATAGCCAACTCACTCTTGTGTCCCTTAGATACCTACCGCTGCAGATGAATAGGAGGTGGAGACATACTCCTATGTACAGACCCCTGGTGGATTTAGATACACTGAAGGACAGGCACATTATACTCGCCTATAGACTGGACAGGGCCACAATCACGGAGCTTTGTGCCCATTTGGAGCCTGACCTGATATCAGCTATCCGTCATCCCACTGGGATACCCCCTCTTGTGCAGGTTTTAGCAGTGCTCCATTTTCTGGCAACTAGTTCTTTCCAAGTGATAGTGGGCTTGGCAGCAGGAATGTCACAGCCAATGTTCTCAATCGTGCTGGCAAGAGTCTTGTCCGCCCTGGTAAAACACATGTGCAGCTACATTGCTTTCCCCCAGGTGGAAGATTTGGCCACTGTGAAGGTCCGATTTTATGCAATGGGACACATCCCCAATATTATTGGGGCGATTGACGGTACACATATTGCATTTGTCCCTCCCCACCCCCACCCCGGCAGACTTCAAACTTCTCAGCACAATAAATGCACACTGATGCTAGTGTGGAATTTATTGTAATATGCTCCCAGTGGGCATCTTAGAGATACCCCCCGAATACCAATCTGACTTCTAGTGTTAGGCTGACCAGTTTTTGCCAGCCTGCCACAACCAGACGAGTTGCTGGCCACATGGGGAGAGTGCCTTTGCCACTCTATGGCCAGGAACAAAGCCTGTACTGGGTGGAGATGCTTCTCAGCTCCCCCTGCAGAAACTGTAACACCTAGCAGTGAGCCTCAAAGACTCACCCCTTTTGTTACAGCGCCACAGGGCATCCCAGCTAGTGTAGATGCCCGCCCCCTTGGCCACTGTCCCCACTTTTGGCAGCAAGGCTGGAGAAGATAATGAGAAAAACAAGGAGGAGTCACCCACCAGTCAGGACAGCCCCTAAGGTGTCCTGAATTGACGTGACCCCTGCCTTTAGAAATCCTCCATCTTGAGATTGGAGGATTCCCCCAATAGAATTAGGGATGTGCCCCCGTCCCCTCAGAGATGAGGCACAAATAGGGTATAGCCACCTCCAGGATAGTAGCCATTGGCTACTGCCCTCCCAGACCTAAACACACCCCTAAATTTTGTATTTAGGGGCACCCAAGAACCGAGGAAATCAGATTCCTGCAGCCTGAACTAAGAATGACTGCTGACCTGAAAGCCTGCAGAGACGACGGAAGACGACAACTGCTTTGGCCCCAGCCCTACCGGCCTGTCTCCTGACTCGGAAAACTGCAACAGTGACGCATCCAACAGGGACCGGCGACCTCTGAAGCCTCAGAGGACTGCCCTGAACCTAAGGACCAAGAAACTCCTGTGAGCAGCGGCTCTGCTCAACAACAGCAACATCTTTGCAACAAAGAAGCAACTTTTAAAGAACTCACTCTTCCTGCCAGAAGCGTGAGACTTCACCCTCTGCACCCGACGCCCCCGGCTCGAGAGAACCAACACCACAGGGAGGACGCCCAGGCGACTGCGACCCCGTGAGTAGCCCGAGATGACCTCCCCCCGAGTCCCCACAGCGATGCATGCAGAGAGAATCCAGAGGCTCCCCCTGACCGCTACTGCCTGTAACAAGAGACCCGACGCCTGGACCAAGCTCTGCACCCGCAGCCCCCAGGACCAGAAGGAACAGAACCTCAGTGCAGGCGTGACCCCCAGACGACCCTCTGCCTAGCCCAGTTGGTGACTTGGCCGAGAAGCCTCCCTGTGCCCTGCCTGCACCGCTAGAGTGACCCCCTGGGTCCCTCCATTGTTTCTAATACAAAACCCGATGCCTGCTTTGCACACTGCACCCGGCCGCCCCTGTGACGCTGAGGGTGTATTTTGTGTGCCTACTTGTGTCCCCCCCAGTGCTGTACAAAACCCCCCTGGTCTGCCCCCCGAGGACGCGGGTACTTACCTCCTGGCATACTGGAACCAGAGCACCCCTCTTCTCCATTGGTACCTATGTCTTTTGGGCACCTCTTTGACCTTTGCACCTAACCGACCCTGAGCTGCTGGTGTGGTAACTTTGGGGTTGCCTTGAACCCCCAACGGTCGGCTGCCTGTGCCCAGAGATTTGGTTTTAGGGATTCATGTTCAAACAAGCCTAACCTGATTATTGTGTGTCAACCGTGTAGAGTCATTTTAGGACCCTCAATCCTATTTTCATTCTCACTCCTCATCCATCTTCATTCATTCCATCATTATTCATCAATTTTCCCTCAACTCTCAGCCCTCGTCCATCATCCCTCAGCCATTATTATCCATCATTCCTCATTGTTGGTCCCTCATCTGTCATCCCTCATAATCGGGGGAACTTTTTCAGAAACCCCATGGCAAATGGGTTACTGATCTCAGATTATGGTGATTAGAGTCTATAAACCCAGATATCCTGGGGTTTAAGTGTATTCTTAATCCCGTAAACCAGCCCCAACTACACCCTTTTAGCACTTGACCTTTAGGTTAGCAAAATTGAGCAATCCAAGGATTATTCAGGGAGGTAGAGTGGGATTAAAGACTCAAAACTCAACAACCCATTCCATAGCAATCCATATATCAATGTCCAGACAGTGTTTTTACATAAGAAAAAGAAAGTTTACTTCTGCACACAACACAATGCTAGACATAATTATCATAGGGCATTTCAAGTTGTACATTCGCATTTCAAGAACTAATCATAGCGATCTTGGAGAACATTATAGGCTCTTCCTTTAGGATGTTTCTCAATTAATAACTAGATGGCAAATGGACCTTCGTCCTCTTCTGGGAATTTCGGGGGAGCTATTTGTAAGGAGCTCTGGTGGCCTGGTTGACTGTTACAAAGAAGACCGACATGCTTGAGGAATCTTGCAACAACATTCTCCCATTTCTACATAGCACATCGACCACCTTGGCCAAGAGTATTATCTGATCACATCAGTGATGTTAAAGTGTGGATCCTTGTCTTCTACTCTGTCCCCCTTGGTGAAGCTCTGCTTCTGTCACTCAAGTTCATTGATGGAGATTGCCGAATGCTTGCACAATGCTTTCAGTGGCTTGCACTTCTAGCTCCTAGGTTCTTCCATGTGAAGCACACACTTGGCTTTCATTAGTTGCTGTGAGTGACCTGCAGGGTCTCCTAAATTCATCATCTTTTTGGGTAGTTCCTGCTTTTACTTATTCCTTACAGAATAGTCCACTCATAGTCTTAGTCTTTAGGTGTCAGTACGAAGACAGTGTAATGTTGTGTCTCCTGTCAAGAGAAACCCAAAACAGCTACCCCATTTACCAACTGTTAACCTGTGGGTGTAGCACATTTAGGGAACATTAGGGAAGAATGGGCAAAGCAAATGCCCTGTACTTGAAATGGCCCTTCATGTCCCCTCATTTACACCTTTCAGTCTGGTCCACTACAAATGACCTCTAGCATGTCCTGGAAGAATCTTGCAATCCACATTGGTGCATCCAAACTTTATCTTACATACCACTTGGATTCAGGAAATCAAAATGAATGTTAACACGTGTCATCCGTGTACCACACTGATGTCATAAGGGACCAGTTGCAGGAGACTGGCAGGCCAATTTATAAAGAAAAGGCTATGATACAACTTTCCCTTGCAGGAGACTGGTGTCATGTAATCTATAAGTCCTCAGCATACTGGTGAGCTGCTGGGTAGGCATGTTCAAGAAAAAGTAGGTGCCCTTGGTGTGCCACTCCAGACTACATTGCCTTGGTGTTGGACTCATTCTAAGCCACAGGAAGCTCTCCGCACACATGCATGATTGTCGTGTATGCTAAGGCAAAAAGTTGAAAACCTGCACAATTTGCTGTTTTGAACCCGAGGCAGGGGCACACACTGGGGGTCATTTTGACCTCGGCGGTCTTTTGTCAAGACCGCTGAGGGACCGCCGTGCTGAAGACACCCAGTGGTGGCGGTTTTCCGCTCTGCGTATTCTGACTGTTGGCAGCCCTCCGTCCTTTACTGGCAGTCGGCGGGGAAGTGGAGGTTGCTCCACCTCCACCGCCACGTCAACAGAACACCGCATCCCGAATCACGTCCTGTGATTCGACGTGGCGGTGTTCTGTTGATGGTGTGGTGTCGGCGGAGCAGCCCCCATGGATCCTGTCCCCTCCCGGAGGATCAACGGACCAGGTAAGTTGATCTTCCGTTGGGGGAGGGGGGTGGGGGGGTGTTGTGTGATGTGTGGGTGCATGGGGGTGTGAGTGCGTGTATGCTTGCGGGGGTGTTGTGTGTTTGGGAATGAGTGCGTGTATGTCTGTATGGATGTGTGCGTGTATGTTTGAATGTGGATGTGCATGTCTGACTGTGTGTGGCTGTTGGCATGTATGTCGGTGTGTGTGCGTGTATGTGTGTTGGTGGTGCCTACGTGCATGTCGGGTGTGTATGAGTGATGTGTTGTTGGGGGTAGGGGTGGGGAGGGGGGTCCTGCCACCTTTGGGGGGTGGCAGGGGTGGTGGGGGGTGTAGGGGAGGGAGTCGGGTGGGGGGGGTGGAGGAGACCCCTATCAGTGCCAGGGAAGGAATTCCCTGGCACTGATAGTGCTTACCGCCATGGATTTCATGGCAGTTCCAAACCGCATGAAATCCATGGCGGTCAGCCGGGTCCAAATACCGCCGGCGGTATAGTGACAACCGCCGGGCTGGAGACCCAGGTCTCCAGCCCAGCGGGCGGAACGGAGAAGAGGCGGATGACCATGGCGGTAACCGCAATGGTCATAATTGCAAAAATTTGACCGCCAGCCTGTTGGCGGTCTTACCGCCGCTTCTCCGCCATCCGCCAGGGTCGTAATGACCCCCACTGTCTAGAGCTCCAAGCAAGGGACCCTTTTCTTGCTGACAGTGAACTGTTGTAGGAAGCTGGATCTGTATATAAAATGAGATATAGTCTGCACAAGAGGCTTGACGGAGGCAATAATAGATAATACTAATGCACTATTTGCGGTAATGTGGTCGAGCAGTAGGCTTATCAGAGGGTAGTGTTAAGCATTTGTTGTACACACACAAGCAATAAGTGAAAACACACACTCACTGACTTAACTCCAGACCAATAGGTTTTTATATTGAAACATATTCTTGGTTGGAGGAGGCTTTATTCTTTCTTAATTTATTTCCAGAACCACAAGATTCATTTAGCAGGTATGTACATTAAATTAAAGGTACTTTGCATAGTAATACTTAGAACTTTGAAAAAAATCAACAATGCACATAGTTTTCTTTAAAACGGCAAAAAGCTATTTTAAAAGTGGACACAGTGCATTTTTCAACAGTTCCTGGGGGAGGTAATGACAGTTTTTGAGGTAAGTAACAAACTTACGGGTTCAGTCTCCAGGCCATAGGTAGTCTACTGTTGGCGTTTCAAGATAACCCCAAACACCCAACACCAGCAACACAGGGCCGGTTAGGTGCAGAGGTCAAACAGGACCCAAAATAATGTGGGCCCCTATGGAGACAGGGGGTACTTTGGTTCCAGTCTGCTTGCAGGTAAGTATCCACGTTGTTGGAGGGCAGACCAGGGGAGTTTAGAGGAGCACTGGGGGGGACCCCAAGTAGGCACCAAACATGCACCCTCAGCGGCACTGGGGCCGCTGGATGCAGCGTGCAAACAAGGCGTTGGGTTCTTAATGGAACTCAGTGGGCAGACCCAGGGGTCACTTAGGTGCTGCAGGCAAGGCACAGGGGGGCTTCTCCGGCAAGCCACCGCCTGCTGGTCATTTCTGCACTGGTGGTCGGTTTCTCTCGCGTCTGGGGGCTGCGGGTGCAGTTCTTCTCCAGGTGTTGGATATCTTTGTCCCGGGCAGTCGCGGTCAGAGGGATCCTCGGGATTCCCTCTGCAGGCGTCGTCGTGGAGGGGTGGAAAAGTCAGCCCAGTGTGGACACTTGCTCGGGATCGCCTGGGGGTCCCCTCTGGCTGGTTGGTTCCTCTGGACACGGGTTTCTTTGTCTTCTTGTTGGACAGGTCCGCTGTCCATGGGAGTTTCTTGGTCCTCAGTGATGCAGGCAGTCCCCTGGAGGCTTTTCAGTGGTCGCTGGTCCTGCAGAACGGGTTGCTTCTTCTTTTGGAGCATTTTGAAGTAGGAGACAGGCCGGTGGGGCTGGTGCGAGTCAGTTGTTGTCTCCTTCTCTTCTCTGCGGGGTTTTTCAGCTCAGCAGTCCTCCTTTCTTGAGGTCATCAGGAATCTGAAGAGCTGGGTTCAGGGTCGCCCCTAAATACTAAATTTAGGGGTGTATTAGGGTCAGGGGGCAGTAGTCAATGGCTACTGTCCCTGAGGGTGGCTACACCCTCCTTGTGCTCACTCCCTCTGGGGAGGGGGGCACATTCCTATCCCTATTGGTCCTAATCCTGCAAAGAAAGATAGAGGATTTCTCAAGGAGGGGGTCACTTCAGCTGTAGGCACCTTAGGACTCCTCCTTGTTTTTCTCATCCCTCTGGACTTGCCACCAAAAGTGGGGGCTTGTCTGAGGGGTGGGCCTCTCCACTGGCTGGAGTGCCGTGGGGCACTGTACACCAGGCCTGAGCCTTTGAGGCTGACCTCCAGGTGTTACAGTTCTTGCAGGGGGAGGTGTGCAAGGGCACAGGACAGGCTTTGTTTCTGACCACAGAGTGCACAAAGGCACTCACCCCATGTGATCAGAAACTCGTCTGGGAGTGGCAGGCTGTCATAGACCGGTTAGCCTTACACTAGCAGTTGGGTTAACATACAGGGGGCATCTCTAAGATGCCCTCTGTGTGTATTTTTCAAAAAATCCCACACTCACATCAGTGTGGGTTTATTTTGCTGAGAAGTTTGATACCAAACATCCCAGTATTCAGTGTAGCCATTATGGTGCTGTGGAGTTCGTAATGACAAACTCCCAGACCATATACTCAGTATGGATTCCCTGCACTTACAATGTCTAAGAATTGACTTAGACACTGTAGAGGGATAGTGCTCATGCAGCTATGCCCTCATCTGTGGTATAGTGCACCCTGCCTTAGGGCTGTGAGGCCTGCTAGAGGGGTGACTTAACTATGCTACAGGCAGTGGTTTGTGGGCATGGCACTCTGAGGGGAGTGTCATGTCGACTTTGTCTTTTCTCCCCACCAGAACACACAAGCTGCAAGGCAGTGTGCATGTACTGAGTGAGGGTTCCCTTAGGGTGGCATAATACATGCTGCAGCCCTTTAGGGACCTTCCCTGGCCACAGGGCCCTTGGTACCAGGGGTACCTTTTACAAGGGTCTTAACTGTGTGCCAGGGCTGTGCCAATTGTGGAAACAAAGGAACAGTTTTAGGGAAAGAACACTTGGTGCTGGGGCCTGGTTAGCAAGGTTGTCATCAACACTAGGCAAAAAGTGTGGGGTATCCATGCCAACAGTGGCATTTTCTTACATCCGTCATCCCTCATTCATCATTCTCCATCCCTCATGAAGTTGCCCTCAGTTCAAGAGTCATAAGTAAATTCAACAAATGATTGTGTCATAAAAAAACATTTCCCTTTCATCTTTAGGGCATCCTCACCCCTTGCTCCTCATACCACTGCTTATATCCCTCATTCATCATTTATCACACCTCTTTCTGATTTCTCCCATTCCTAGTGATGACTGAAAGTGATGATAGAAGAGGTCTTCCCCAGGATGAACATACATTCAGTGATGTAAATGTATTTGCATACGCCTCAGTGGAAAAAGATCCTTTTTTGTTTTTTGGTTGGTACAGATATTTCCCTGACATGCTATTAGAAAGCAGATTCAAATTCTTTCGAATGATCTAAAGCTCCTCAATCAACATCCTGAGAAAAAAATCTTCAATTTAATTGAAGTATGTATAATGCATAACTTTACCCTCTCCCATTTCTTCGCTTTGTTTCCAAAGGAGTCAATAGTTAACATTTTCTGAGTGTAATCAACGAATAAGCAAAGGTACCCTAATATTTTTACCTACCAAGCTGATGCTGGGAGTGTCTTCTCAACAGTGTAACTTAACAATAATACTGCATATGTGTGATGTAACATACCAAATAAATGTATGTACATGTTTATTCAAAGGGAAATAAGTAAATTGCAAAGGACTCTGGGTATGCTAAAAGGGTTCTCATATGTATCATAAATCCCATCTGTTAATTGAACAGTATTTTTTTTAAATCCCTGCTTCCTGAATGTATGTGCTTATTGGAAACAAGTCTGTTTTTCACTTCTCTGCTTATAAACAATGAAATGCTTGTTTGCGTTGGGCACAACTAGTGGAATGAGCATCTTCACTCATCAGTACTGAAGGCAAGAGTTAATGAGTGATAAATGAAGGATGAGACTTGATGGATATGAATGAGAAATGGGATCACATAAAATGACATTGGTGTCTATTTTAGGAAGAAATCATTCGTCCATTGTAAACATTACTCTTGAAGTGAGGCGAAGTGCTGAACGATGGAGGAGGGGTAGTGAACAATGATTGAGGAAAAATAGATAAGAAATGAGGGAGAAAGAGTGAGGAGTGTGAATGTCGTAAAATGGATGCTGTACAACTGAACATCTCTTGCCAGTGCTTCAAGGTTAATGCTCTTTCTTCTATTTCCAGGCAGAGCCAGACGCTTAACATTCGTGGTGAAGGGATCACTGAGGATACCTTTTACCATTCACTTAGACGTGCGATCACTCTGTGGCCAGGTGCCGGACTAGTCGATTACTGCTCCATGGACAGCAGGATTCTTGGTAAGTAATAAAGCTTGCCTGCGTATATTTCTGCTGCACTAAATGGCAAGAAACATGGGATATATTGCAACCTACATTTTGTGCAGCTGCTCCCTCACTACAACTCTGATTCACTAAAACCTTGTTGTATCCAATCCAAACCATCTCGGTTTAAAAAATTAAGCTTTGATGGGCTCTAGCATACAGTAGCTTGATGATAGCTACTGAGCTATGAGGTGTAACTTCCACTCATGCACAAACCTGATAATAAACCAATCTGCATTCTTTGGGAAATAGGATAAACCACTTTATTTTGGACTTTGGTGTTAATGTTTTCCCTCCATAGAGAAGGTAGACGATTCCAGCATGTATAGTGATTCTTACATAGTCCAGGAAGTAAGGGCCATATTTAGGGTTCAGTTGATGGGTTACCATTTCAAAATTTGATGGATGTCCCACCTGCCTTATTACACGTGCCACAGGCAAATATGCGCTTATAATATAGAGGATGAGGCCCTAGGATTGAGTCCCATCTGCCAAACTCTAAATGAGGCCCTAAGTCTCAAGACTTGAGCCTTGCAGACAGAAAGGGAGCCTTCATGATGGAAACTGAATGGCTCAGACACAGTGAATCTCAAATGCTGGAGAGTGAAGTGAGTGGTTTAGCCCTGGGGGTCATTTTGAATCATTACTGGAGTGTATACAGCTGGCTTTATGGATTGTATAATATTCTCATTATCTAATTGAGGGACAGTCACCTACACATAGTCTGTATTTATATTTATTTTTTGTGTATTAATCTGCGATGGCAATGAGACTCCTTGTTAAAATGTTTGCGTTTGCCTTGCTGGTCTTTGTTGATTCTACCCATCCACCCCAGTTCAATCAAGACTTTTTGCTTTGTTAAAAATACAATATCAACAGAAAGTATACAGACTCTTTAAAGATATGGCTTAGAACGATTGTCACACTATTTTTTAGATGTGAGCAAGCAAACCTGTCAATTTTACAAGTTTAACAGTTTTGACTGTAGGGTGGGGTTACTAATATATCTCTACAATTACTCTCCCTTTGCTTATACTGTATTTGTCACCATTTGCTTCATGGCAAGATTTATCATGTACCTATGTACATTCAAAACCAAGATAATCTATTGTCACCACTGTTGAATAAAGATTTACCCAAACCTGAACTCAACATTTGAAGCCTATAGGGCCAGGTGTCCTGCAGACCTGGCCAGATACTTGATACACTCTTCATGTCATTCACGTACAAAAAGATTTCTAAGTGGGAATGGGCATTGGAATTCCCCCAACACAGTTCCCTCCTTACCCAGGACGTCACTGGATTCTCCCTATGCATGTAGAATGGGATCTTGGTCAGGAATTCCACTCAAATCTATAGAACAACCATTTCTCATCTGGTCCAAGAAATAGCAGTTCTGATGGATACTTCTACCTGAGGATGTCTCATCTTTTCAATACCCCAAAATGGACCTGGAACAATTGTATTAGCTTTCCTGCATCAGTAGATGGCTCTATATCGGTGTTGGGTTCCACCCCTGATTTGACATCCCTTATAGCAGCATGCTGCATCCTGGCATCTGTTTCCTTTTTTCTATGACATTCGACATGGATCCTGAGCAGCTCTAGGTCGAACATTTTATACGAAAAAGCTAGCTTTTACCGGCCTAGTCAGGCTGTCTCCACCTAATAAATTGGGCTTCAAAACCAGTCCTTCCTGCCATGGACAAAACATTTCAGGATCTTAGAATGCCTGTCTGTGGCGCTGCTTGGAGCCTAAACATGATTTGCCATTGTGCAACCAGTGGGGCTTCATGCACTCGGAAAGCACTAACAGAGTGGGCGGCAGACCTCTTTATGATGTGGTTGTGCATCAAGCATTAGGCTCAGCATTCCTCATGCTCTACGTCTGACTCAAAGTCCAGCCCTTCCCTTTCATCAAAGTTACAGAGAGGATTCCCAGTCCAGAGATTTGCCTGGTGATGAATATTTTCAGCACATGGATAATATTTTTGGTACAGACTCGGGCCATGTATAAATACTGCACATCATTGATCATGGTGGTGATGGCACTGGGTAGCCATCCGACTTGCTGCCTCCCACCAGCACAGATGCAGCAGGTTAACTGGTCCCCAAAATACAAGCAGCCTGGAAGACCATGTTCTGTTTTTTTGTAAGGGCTATGCCCATTTGAGCAAAAATATTGATTATTCCTGTATGCAGCTTTAGGGAGGTTCAGGTGTTACCTTGAAACCTTTTGGTTATATATAGCAGCAACCAATGATGTGATTCATTTTGCATTAGCCAGGTTTCTATGGATTTTAAGGAAGTGTTGTGTTTTACAGCATCATAACTGATGATGGTTTGAACAATTAAGATCACTTTGTTTTTATCTTTTAACCCCTTGGGTGACAAGGATGTACCGGTTACGTCCTCTGCTGCACTGCTTGGGTGCTGAGGACGTAAGTGTTACGTCCTGGCCACGGCTGGGGGGGGGTGGGGACTCCCAGGCAGGGATGGAAGGAGAACGCCTGAACCTCCCCCAGTGACATCTGATGACATCAGCGCGTGACTGCATACTGACCTAATCAGAGGTCGCCTCTAGCACTCTGGAAGCATGGTTTCCAGTGCGATCTGAGAAGAAACTGATTAGTTTCTCCTCGGTACAGGGGCAGGGGAGGTGAGGGAGGCATTAAAAGGAAAGGAAAGGCATTTCCTTTCCTTTTTTAAATTTCTCTCTGAGCAATCCAGCAGCACGATCGAATAGCGATTGTGCTGCAGGAATGCCTACCTGACACCCAGGAATTTTTTTTAATGAAAGGGAATGAGGGGAGCGGCCCCTCGGGCCAGGGTCGCTCCCCTGGGGGCCAAATTTATTTTAGGCCATTTCTGCCCCCCCTTGGGGTTCGATTGGCCTATTTCTATTATACCCAAACCACTAGACACCAGTGATTTTTTTCTATAATTTCATAAGGGGAGCGACTCCTTAGGCAAGGGTCACTCCCCTGGAGGGCAAATTTATGTTAGGCCTGCACCCCTCGAGGATATCAATCACTAGACTCCAGGGATTTTTTTTTTTGCACCAATTTCACACAAGGGAAGAGACCCTTAGGTAAGGGTCGCTCCAATGGGTGGGGCAAATTTATTTTAGGCCATTTGTGCTCCCCTTGGGGGCAGATCGGTTTATTTCAATTAGGCTCATCTGCCCCCAAGTGGGACAGAAACCACTTAGCCACCAGGGATTTTTTTTTTTGTGTGTGTGCTTGTTTTGTTTGGGGGGGCGGGGGGGTAGCCCCTTGGGCAAGGGTCGCTCCCCATGGGGGCACATTACTGTTGGCCATTTCTGCCCCCCTTGTTGATAATTTTGATGTCTCCACATAGTGTTTTGGGGCATTTCCAGCTTCGGGCACTAGACTTACCCACACAAATGAGGTACTATTTTTTTCTGGAGATGTGGGGGTATGCTGAGTAGGAGGAAGTTTGTGGCTCCTCTCAGATTCCAGAACTTTGCAGCACCGATATGTGAGGGAAAGGTTTTGTTTTTTTTGCCAAATTTTGAGGTTTGCTAAGGATTCTGGGTAGCAGGGTGAGAGCGCCAAAAGTTACCCCATTTCAGGTTCCCCTAGGTGTCTAGTTTTCAGAAATGTCCAGGTTTGGTAGGTTTCCCTAGGTGCCGGCTGAGCTAGAGTTCAAAATCCACAGCTAGGCATTTTCCAAAAAAACACGTCCGATTTCTATGTAAAAATGTGATGTGTCCATGTTGCATTTCCTGTCGCGGGCACTAGGCCTACCAACACAAATGAGGTACAATTTTTATCAGGAGACGTGGGAGAACACAGAATAGAAGAATAAGTGTTATTGCCCCTTGTCTTTCTCTACATTTTTTTCCTTCCAAATGTAAGACAGTGTTAAAAAAAGATGTCTATTTGAGAAATGCCTTGTAATTCACATTCTAGTATGGGGACACCGGAATTCAGAGATGTGCAAATAACCACTGCTTCTCAACACCTTATCTTGTGCCCATTTCGAAAATACAAAAGTTTCCTTGATACATATTTTTCACTCTTCATATTTCACCAAATGAATTGCTGTATACCTGGTATACAATGAAAACCCATTGCAAGGTGCAACTCATTTATTGGCTCGGGGTGCCTAGGGTTCTTGATGAACCTACATGCCCTATATATCCCTGCAACAAGAAGAGTCTAGCAGACGTAATGGTATATTGCTTTAAAAAATCTGCCATACATGGAAAAAGTTATAGAAGAAAACGTGGACAGAAATTGCTCTTTTTGTCACCTCAATTTCAATATTTGTTTATTTTACCTGTTACTTTCTATAGGAAACTTTGAAGGATCTACACTAATGGCCCCTTGCTGAATTCAGAATTTTGTCTACTTTTCAGAAATGTTAAACTGTCTGGAATCCAGCATTGGTTTCATACCCATTTCTGTCACTAACTGGAAGGAGGCCGAAAGCACTAAAAATAGTAAAAATGGGGTACATCCTAGTAAAATGCCAAAATTGTGTTGAAAAATTTGGTACTCTGATTCAAGTCTGCCTGTTCCTGACAGCTGATGATTTTAGTACGACAAACCCTTTGTTGATGCCATTTTCAGGGGGAAAAAAACCACATGCTTTCTTCTGCAGCCCTTTTTCCCTTTTAAAAAACAAAAACATTTTTTAAATTTTTTTAGCTGTATTTTGGCTAATTTCTTGGTCTCCTCCAGGGGACCCCACAAACTCTGGGTACCTCTAGAATCCCTAGGATGTTGGAAACAAAGGATGCAAATTTGGCGTGGGTAGCTTATGTGGACGAATAGTTATGAGGGCCTAAGCATGAACTACCCCAAATAGCCAAAAAAAGGTTTGGCACAGGAGGGGGAAAAGGCCTGGCAGCAAAGGGGTTAAAGAGACTATAGGAAATGTATTTTGTAAATAACACATTGAATTTTATATTTGTATATTTGTGAGTTTTGTAGAAATTGTATACAGAAATAACCAATTTAGATTGTCTGACATACAAGCGGCCTAGATACTGGTCTGGAGTCAAAATTTAAGTTCCCTTCGAGGCCATCCTTTGCAGAAGTGGCTTCTTTTACTGCGAGCCTTGAGAGGTCCTAGAACTGCCTCTACTCATGGAGGAAAATAAGGTCAACCTCCTGGCAGAGTTTCTTTAACCAACTGCTTCACCATTAGAGAATTTCGCTCAAATTCATCAGAGCTGGGTGGAGCATCTTAAAGCAGCACATGCTACATCACGCTTCTTCTACTGCCCAGTGCAGACCTCCTTTCAGAGTCGGAAGGGCAGGTCCTGCATTCCAACCTCCAGAGCCTCAACTTTTATGCCTGGAGATTGAGCGGAGCCATCTAAGTTCCTTCTGTTTACTGCCATTCTTTTGGCATACCGCCCTTCAAAAACGTCAGTCTGTGCTGGACAGTGGAATCATTTTGTTTAATGGTGCGCGAGGTAGAACATACATTCTGTGAAAGTTCATCTTTTAAATGTGTTGGGCTTTGCTCTTTTGTCAGCCCAGTAGGGTTGTGTTCTGGGCACAGTTAATGGTTATCTTGTGGCTTTTTCACCCTTTGTCTACCAGACCAACCTTTTCTGTTCAAGGCCCTAATTGTTATGAGGTTTCTTAGGGAGCTATCGTACGAGTTCCCCCTTCTCTATTCATTAATGATTCAGTAATTTCTGACATTTCTGAAGGGAGGTCTGTTTCAGTCCCTTCATAGCTTCCGTTTGTGGTTCCTGACAATAAAAAGAGCCTTTTAGGTCAGCTGTCTCATCATTTCAGTATGTGAGAAAGGTTCACACTCTGGGTCCAACCTGTATTCACATACTTCTTCCCTGGCAATGCTAGCAGGGGCAGCCCCTCCGCTATGTTGAAGGAACATCGCCCTGCTGCTGAAAGCAGAAAAATAAAGGGATAATAAAAGTATTTTATTATCACTTTTATTTTTCCACTTTTGTAGGGCGGGCCAGCCTCCTCCACGTCAGCAAGTGGAATAGGAGTGGTGGTGTGCTTCTAAGTGTGCATGTCAATTTGGCCGGCCGTCTGAGGCCGGCCAAACTGACATGCGCACTTGGAAACTGTCCACCCAGCTGTATTTTACAGCCTGGTGGAGACCAAACGCAGTGCCCCACTCCCTCCCTGAGTGGCATTTCTCCACACTGAGGCCAATTGCGGCGCTTCTTTAACTCCACAATGCTATTCAAGTAGGTGTTGAGATGCACATTCAACACTGAAGTTGCCTGTTAGCAGCAGTGGCCATGATACATAATGTTTTAAAATCCCAGAATACGCTCTTCTTCATTTCTCTTATTGAAGGTGATCTCATAATTTCTCCAGCTGTCTTAACGGAGATGGGAGTCTCTCTGGCTGAATTTCATCTTAGGCATCTCCTATTTTAAGGAAGGTGGTAGAGCAGTATCATGAAGGGATATATCCAAGTCATTGAGTTTAGTGGGGAGTGGGAGTAGGTCCAAGTCTGGGATTTCACAACTGTCTCCATGGCCTACCCAGCAAAACTGATGTTCTGATGAGCGGCATGGTGGAAGTGGAGATGCAAAACAAATATGGAGACATAAAGATTGGCTTGGCATTCCTTTGATATGCCTTTAATTCAAGTAACATCTCAGTCTACCCAAAGCACTTCCAAACTCACTCTTTTGATGCTCCTTGATATCACTGCAGTCTTTGAAACTATGCATCATTAAGTTTTTCTGACCCGACAAACACAGCAGGGATCAGTGGGTACAAACTATCACTGTACTAACACTCTTTGGCTGAACGTAATTGCACATTTAAGCTGGGATCCATCCATGTGGGTCCAAGTAAATTCAACTGTTGAGTCCCACTGGAATCATCCCTTCCCTCTATAATCTTTCATGTTTACATTTGACCATGTTGGAGTGAATTAATGCTTGAGATCTACAGTGTTCAATCTTACACCGATTACACACAATTCTTGATAGAAATCATTGGGAATAGGTCTCAATATAATATTCTGCAAGGCTATTTAGATCTGATAAAGACCTGGATGAAGCCAATTTAGAGATTATGGGCCTGATTTTGAGTTTGGTGGCGGGGATTTTTCCATCACAGACGTGATGGATATCCTGTCTGCCGCATTACGATTCCATTGTAGCCTATGGGAATCGTAATACGCAGATGGGATATCCGTCATGTTTTTTGTGACGGAGTAATCCCTCCGCCAGACTCTAAATCAGGCCCTTTGTTCTTTAGTCTGAATGCTAGGTAAGTGGCACTCTCCCCTATTCTAATATGAGGATCCAAAAATGTAACACATTTGGATGTCCTTGTAGCAGGAGAACTGTCAAAAGCACCCTAGTCAAGGATATTGTCAAAAATATTTTTCCACCAGTTATGGTTGAGGAAGGTGTTTCACTGTGTCCCTCCTTATTGGTGGTAGTTGGCAGCAGGAGCCATAGTGGTCTCTCAACTCAGATATGCTAAGAGTGTGTATGCTGGCATTTCCACGTACTCAGTGACCAAATTGTAGTTGGTCTAAAATGCTGTAGTGGGAATAAGCTTGGGGCTTCAAAAATATAACCACAGAAAGAGGAACAAAGATCCTTCAACCGGCTGAAAGTGAAGGTTGTATTTACTTTAAAATCATGTGTTAGGCTCATATGAGTTTGGTTGCACAAGAAAGGACCGAGTTAGCTGGCTGCCAAACTTTATTCGGTAACCTGCACAAGAGCTGTAAGATTGCTGACATCAGCGGCCTGCAGCAGACTGCTGTTGATTTTGTATATCAGAGGATTCCCACTGATGGCGCTAGCAACGTACCGGTAAAAATAACTTGCCAGTACCTTCCCCCATGAAACCTCACTTGGAAATTTAAAAATAAACTAATTGGCTCTTGCCATGCTGCCATATGAGTCACTTTAGAGCCACCTTCCTTCTCGAGGTGCATTTACAACTATGAGACATGAATTGTCTAGGTCGCCTACCACTGATAAATGCTTGAGGCATGACATGATATGTTTATGTGTATAGTGCGCTAATCACCCACATGGGTGGGTGGCTGCCCCCCTGGTACGTTTATTTGAAGAGCTAGGTCTTCAGCTTCTTACTGAACATCAGAAACAATGCAGAGGCTTTATTGTCAAGTGGGAAGGTTGTTCCATGCCCTGGGGGAGATGAAAGAGAAGGAGTGGCATCCGGATCTGTTTTTTTTGGATCAGGGGTACATGTGTTAGTGAGAGACTGGCTGACGGAGGTGCCTAGGAGTTTAGTGGAAGTGTATGTGGATGTTGAAGTATGCCGGACCAATGATGTGTAGTGCTTTGTGTGTGTGTGAGAACTTTGAACTGAGCGTGTTGGTGTAAGGGGAGTCAGTGTAGCTCTCTTAGATGTGAAGTGATAGATGTGTGGCGAGGTAGGTCAAGGATGAATCTAGCTATGGCGTTTTGCATGGTTTGAAGTCTGTTCAGAAGCTTCTTGGAGATTCCTATGTAGAGCGGGTTGCTGTAGTTAAGTTTGATGGTGATCAGGGCCTGTGTGACCATTTTACTGGCATTCTCCGGTTGCCACTTGAAGATCTTTCACAGCATCCTCAGGGTGTAGAAGTAAGTAGAGGAGTAGTGGCCACTATGTTCACCTGCGCTGTTATATCAAGTTTTGTGTTGAGGATGATTCCTAAATTTCTGGCGTGGGTTGTGGGGTTGGATGTGGGGCCAAGGGATAGTGGTCACCCGGTATAGTTTCAGGCAGACGTTTTCCTTCCAAAGATCACCACTTCATTGTGGTCTGTGTGAGATAGTTGTATCTCTTCCAGGTGGCTACCGAGGTCATGCAGCCAGAGAAGTTGTTTTTTGGTGTGGGGGTCTTGTCCGAGAGGGAGAGTATCAGTTGGGTGCCATCTGTGTTAGAAAGTATGTTGATGCTGTATGATCTAATGAGGTCAATCAGCAGGGTCATGTAGATTTTGAATAAGGTCGGATTAAGGGAGGATCTTTAGGGGACTCCACAGATGAGGCTCTTGGCTACCGATGTGTAAGGTGGCAGGCTAAATCGTCATGTTCTTCCTGTGAGGAAAGAACAGATCCATTTTAAGGGCAGGTTCTTTTGTCTGTTTTGTATAGTCTTCTGATCAGGGTAGAGTGGGAGACTGTGTTGAAGGCATTGATTAGTATGAGGGCTGCTGTTTCTCCACAGTCGAGGATCACCCTAACCTCGTCTTTTGCTGTGATCAGGGCCGTCTCATTGCTGTGGTTGGCCAAAGGCCTGATTGCGTGATGTCCAGGAGTTTATGTGTATTAAGGTAGTGACCGCGTTGCTTGTTCATGGTTTTTTCCATGACCTTGGCTAGGTATGGTAGAAGTGAGATCAGGCAGTAGTTTGCTAATTGAGTGGGTTTGCTGAAGGTTTCTTTAGCAATGCGCTGGCCTTTGCGTGAATCCAAGCATCCAGGAATGTTGGTGGTGATGATGGAGTTATTCAGGTTTTGTATGAGGACTTGTAGTTGGGAAGGTCCCCAGGTTGTAGATGTGGTGGGGCAGGAGTCCGCTGGTGCTTCGTAGCGGATGGTTCTCATGATGTCAGCTGTTTCTTTGGTGGTGATTGTTTCCCAGGTAGTGCAGGAGATTCCTTGATAAATTGTGTCCATCTACTACAATTGATCATTGGAAATTTAAGGATGCATTTCTGTCCCCCCACCATCCCAATAATTGCTCTGGATCAGATCCTTGGATGAGAATATTTTTTCAACAAAAATCTTTGGAATTCCATCTAGATAGGACATCACCTTATTGATGGTTAAAAAAAACAGTGCCGCGGGGTTCTCTTAAAACTGAGGTCTTATAGATTTAGGCTTCTATCTGCCTTAGTAAAAAGAGAAAATGCAAGAAAGATTTATTTGTTCCATCACCAACATTGTTTCAGAGGCAAGCGTCTAGCTATGTCTCTGTGTAACAAACCATTGTACATTTACATTTCTCTTCCAGGTCCTTTTTCTGGAGGTTCAGACCCCCACTATGATGTATTTGTGGAACTAAAAGGAGTCAGGAATTTGTCTGAAGATCAGCGCTACAAGGTGAGTCACTCTATGTGGAAGAGAATGTGTTGAAAGGCTTGGGAGAATGTAAAAGAGTATGTCCGTTGTGTCCTACATCAGGGCTGGGCCTCCAGTATTCTGTACTCATTGTTCCTCAGTGGTACCTTGTTGCCTATTAGCATAGGTGGTTGGAGAAATAGAATTTGAAAATAAGTACCTTTCTAGGATTTGTGATCCCAAGTGAAAAGAGGATTAAATATACAGAAATAGGTAGCTGAATACTTGCTGAAGGCAAGAAGCTTCAAAAACACTAATTTACAGAAATCAAGAAAGTGAATTTATTGAACAGAGCACATTCTTTTCTTAAATTTCATGATAATGAAAGAACAGATGACATTGTCAGAAATTGGTCTTAGTTTTCAAGTCTTTTTGGTTTTAGTGTTCTTTCAAATTCGTGCTAGTTAGGGTGTTGATGGTCCATAGGTCCTTGGAGGTTTACATTTTCATGACCATGGTCTGGGTATGGTTTAGGTGATGTTTCCAGTATGTATTGAAGAAGAGTAGAAGTAGCAAGATGCAGTGTTTATAATTCTCACAGATCCTACATACTCAAATATAATGGTGAAGTACTTGGCCATGATACCTGTGCATCCAAGCAAAGTATGTTTTCCAGTGATATACCAGGACATCCTTGCACCTTTGGAAGTTACTCAGGCTCTTTCCTCAGTCACCCTAGCACCTATTCAAACATCTCTGGATTATATATATATATTTTTGCGAAACCAGGATAGAACATATGTATACCCAAACTATCAAGATTAATTAGGGACCATTTTTCATGCTTTCTTCTTTCGTTTTTAATATTTGTGTGAATTCCTTAATGTCAGTGCTAAATCTTTGAAGCAATATGGAGGTTAACATAACAGTCCCAAAAACTACGTTTTACAGAGCTGCATGGTTCTGCTATGGAAGTCATTGGCAAAAGCATCCTCGCTTTGATCAAGCCCCCTAGATCCAAATACTTCAGCAGTCTTTAAGGCATTGACCAAATAACCCACTACTGAGGCTGAACTCGGGTCTCCTTCAGGGTCATTAGACCTGTACATGTTCACTGGGGAATACCTGGAACTGGTATTTCTGGACTAAGCCTCGATTTCCCTCCACCGCACCCCCCCCCTGCCTCACCCCCACACACTCCCCAAAACCTGCATATGCTTCACATGCAAATATCATGATGGCAAGGTTTCTAGGATTGATTGCAAGTTTTCTAGGATTGATAGCAAAGTTTCTATCTCAGAACTCACACCAGTGGCCTGCTTTGAGTAATTCTTCTTTTGGCAGTAAGTATCATAAAAAAAGAAAAATAAGAGACCCGAATCTGTATTGATTTCTCTCAGCACCATTTCATATCTGTTGTAATTTCTGCAGAACTAGTTAGGAAAGTTGTACCTCCGTCTCCGTTACAACCTATAACCAAGACAGTGAGTATTTCCTTTCACACATTTATTTTTGGCTCCATTCGGCCAGGTTCTCTGTATCTTGTGCCTAGATGATTTTTAAAATATGACATGTGTAGCCACACTGAGGCTTATGTTCTCTTTCAGAGGGGAAATCTTCGGATGATGCAATAGGCTTATGAAATGATCTGTCTTTACTGAAAATTGATGTGTGGCAATATTTACTTCTAATGGGTAAAATTGAACTTAATGTAATGGTGTATTGATGTAGTACTGTATGGTTTTGTTAGGGTACATATGCAGAAAAATAAGTGCCTTTCACATTGAATCAGGATTCAGATTCACCTACTTTCTAGCTCTCTCCTGGCAATTTCAGTTTTTCTTGTTCAGGACTTTCTGCTCCAGAACAGGATCCCCCTTCCTTCATCATGTTTGGACAGAATCCACCTGTGCCTTTGATAAGTATTTATGTATCTAGAACCTTATTAGTTCATGTCTATGGAGGCAACGGGGAACAATCTCTTTAGTCCCTTTGTTGCATTCTGTTCCACCAAGGGGCTCTGAGACATCACCAGTGCTGCCTTCTGAAAAAGGAAAATAACAGCCTGACAATTTGACTATTGAATCCAATAGAATAGCTAATGAAATGACACCGTTTTTTTTTTTTTTTACCAGTTTCTTGAATAAGTCATGATAACACTTTTTTTTTAATTTTATTTTTTTTACACATTATGGACTCGGGTCTGAATTTTCCAGAGCTCTTGCAGATTGAACATTGATGGCTAGTGCAGATAAAGCACCACGGCCATATCCATATAAAAAAAAAGAATAACAGACATTTCGAGTTTCACTTGGCTATGAGAAATGCAGTGGTGAAAATAGATTTCCCTCTGCCTTCAAAGTCTACATCTTCTGATGATTGTTCATGGTTGGCATAGTCTACTCCAGTACAACCTTGGTGAATATGAATAATGTTTGTATTATTCACTCCTTTGCGGTCTGCGTCATTATAAAATACCAAAGAATATGAGCCACTTGTAATCACCAGGAGCCTTCAAGTTCAGTCTGCTATGGTTACTGCAACTGTTGGAAAGGAAAGGGTCTGGATAATTTTCTCATATATTTCTTGGCCAGTGGGGCTGAGTCTTGTTTGAACCAAGTCTTAGAAGGTAAGACTTTTTACCAGTGTTCCTATCTTTCACTTGGTCAAGTAAAATTTTGAGAATTTATTATGGTTTCTTCCACTTGATGGCGCAGAGCAATTTCTTCTCTGACTTTCACAGGGAAAAGAAGCAGTTTTACAATAGCGGCAAATTAATAAAATTGTAAAATCATATTGACACAATGGCAGGAGTCATCATTAGCTGCATGCAGACTTTTTGTTTTCTCACACCTTCTCTTTCCAAATATCAAAGCCTTGGTAACTGTCTTAACCATTTTAGTTTCAATAACCTTTACTATTACTTCATACAATTCAACACAAAAAACGTACAAACCACCTTTAGGTGGACGATTACACCAACATTGATCCCACTGAACACCCCCTCTCAAAGTTCCCTCCTCCCACCCTTGTTCACTCACAGAGTTATAAACTTCATCACTCCTCAGTCTCCTGAGTTTATAGATGTGCCTAACCGGGGTACCGCAGTGTAAGCCACTAGGCCCAGATCTCTGTTACAGTATGCAGGTCAGGCTTTTGTAGTCATTGGATAAGTATGATAGAACTAGGTTCCATAGTATGTTAAATTGAAGAGACTTGTTTTCTAGCTTATGTAGCCAACGCTCATCTGTTGATGTTGGTAGTGTCCAAGTGATAAAAAATGGTATGTTTGGCCACCAATAGGCCAATGGGAAATCTGGTGCTTGCTTTGTAAGGGCAAACACTGGTATATCTGTGGTCTAGCCATGGAGTTGTGAAATGGCTAGAAAAACCTTGTCCCAGAAACCTCCCAGTCAGGGTCAAGTCCACGAGATGTATAATAGAGAACCTACTAAATCCCCTCCAGCAGGTTTTAGGGTGCATGTGGGTGATAGCATGGAGCTGTGCGGTGTTAAGATGTCATAGAAATATGATTTTATAGAGGATCTTTCTTCCCGGGCTAACTGAGAAAAATTATTAGTACAAAGAAATATTTTGGACAACTGTGAGGTTTCTTTCCAATTGTGCTTGAGAGAGAAATTTGCTTTTAGAACCTAGGATTCATATCTACTAAGAACTGGGTGCAAAAAAACTGGTTTCAAATTGCAGCCAATAGTTTTGCGACCAGTGTAGTAAATTGAGTTTCGACCTATGTACTAATAGGTCGGTTTCCAAATTACCAAGTTTTAGGAGTTCGCAATTTGGCCTACTTCATGAATATTAATGAGGTTGGTCGCAAAATGCCACCCAGAAGGAATGGCAGCCATAAAAGTGATGGCCTCCTCTGGCCAGCAGACCACTATGCCTGTTACTACTTAAAAGCAGAGCAGTTTATTAATGCAATCAGGTTTTTCTTAAAAAAGAAAACCCAATGCCTCTGAAAAAAGTAAGTTTCATGTTTTAAGATTAGGTAGTGGGACCACTGGCTTCTCTTAAAAAAAAATTGGTCCACATTCACAAAGGGGAATGGGTCCTTTGGGGACCCCTTCCCATGTGTTTATTGCCTTAACACCTCCTTTTAGGAGGTGGTAAAAGAATAATGTTTTGCGACTGGAATTCGGTTGCAAAACATTAATACATACCAGTACAATTCGGTATTAGGAAGGCGCCACCTAAACACACCCCTTCCAAATACCGAATTGGTATTGGGCCGCAACCCCAAATTGCAGTTTAGTAAGTTTTTACAGATTCACAATTTGAGGTATGTAGATAAGAAAAGGCAATTTTGCGACCAGAATAATGCATAGTACATCTGGCAATTAATAGACAAGATGGAGACGTTTTTCAAAGGGTGTGAGCTCCCTACTGAAGATCTCCTTAATGCTGCTCTGGACCATATAGTGCTGAATTTGTGGGTAGTAGAAGCGTTCCATCTTAGGGATTCTGCATGCATGTTTGATTTCCTCAAACGATTTCAGAGTGCCTCTGAGTTGAAGTCTCGGAGTCAAAAGCAACCCCTATGCCTTGAAATCTGGAATTTCTGTAATGCTATTTCTAGTCAAAAGTCTTAGTTACAATAAATTGGTGATAGGAGGGGGAAATGTAGGAAGGCCCTGTCTGTGTGATGGAGCACCAAACTCATTGTGTGGCCCTAATTGCTGGAGCAACGTAAAGGAGTTGTCCCCTCATGCTTTTGAAAACCCATGGTATTTCCCCCCCCGGGGTCTAGCTGCCATGTTCTGATCCACAAAACAGCATTATTTTTTTTTCTTCTTTTTTTCCCCTGTTTCAGACATTGAATCATGTAGCAAATTAAGAAACTTGGTAGGAGCATAGTAAGTAGCGAACCCCTAGTCCTCTATTCTTCAGTTGATTATGCAGGTCTTCTCAAAGAGTCTCGATCTCCCACCCTCCCAATTATAGGTCATGTAAGCTGCCTGTAGTTGTAAGTCGTCTTCCCTCCTCAGGGAGTGGGGCATGACTTGAAAGACATGTAGGATGTGAGGTAGCAGTGTCATTTTTACAGCAGCTTATATGTCCTTGCCAGGAGAGAGCATGATTTTTCCAGGCTGCTAGGGTGGTTTTGGTCTCGCACAATAGTAGCACAAGGTTAGTCTTAGCACAGGCTAAGAGACTGGATGCCAGCTGGATTCCTAGGTATTTTGTCGTGTCTACGGATCAGCAAAATGGTGTTTTGCACTTCAGGGTCTCCACCAGCATGCTCCCCCAACCAGCACCAAATCCTCCTTTTTGGTCATGTTGATCTGAAGGCCTACCACCTCCCGGAACCCCTCAAGTAGGAGAATGAGGGCTTGAAGTGACTGTTGGCCTTCAGTAAGAGTGAGGGGCATATTGTCTGCAAAAGTAGATAGCTTAAAAGTGTCTTGGCATAGTGAGATGCCGCTGATCCAAGGTTGGTTTTTGATGTTCTGTAGGAGGGGCTCTAAGAAGAGGACAAAGAGAAGATGGGAGAGAGGACACCCATGATGAATGGCCCTATTTATTTGTAGGTAGGCAGAGGATTGACCATTGACCCTGATGAAGTAGAAGATGAAGCCTCCCTGTTCTAGGTGGGCCTGACTGTCAACTGATAAGAAATGTGTGTAGTGATGACCAATTGTTCAAGCACTCTAGCTTTACAATCCTGAAACAAGGTTCCCATCAACTCTCCCTAGCTTTTATAGCTTCAAGAAATTCATCATTATTGAAAACAGCTATGCCTTGAAATAACAAAAAAAAACAATACAGTTGACTACATTTCATACCAGCGTGTTGACTATGCTTATCTCTATTGTGGGAGCTTATCTTCAACTGCACAGGTCCATTATTACCCCTTTGTAGATGACCAGGTGGTCTCCAGTTAGTCTCCTATTGCTTATCTAGAGAAACTTTTTTGTGCAGTACTTTCTATGATTTGGGGTTTTCCATCAAGTAGTCTGGTTTGAATCGATTCGAGAATTCAGTTTATAGGAGTGATGATAGACGCCACTAGAGGTCTAGCATTCCATCCGCCAGAGGGGATCACCACCTTTTAAGCAGACATTGGAAATTTCTTAATACATTCTGTAGCTTTCTAAAACCATTCTATAGCCTTGGTCTGGTAAAGTAGATGCTGTTGGGTTCCAAGGCCTCGAGCATCCATATGATTCCTTTAAATTTGTAGATCCTATATATAAAACAAATGGATAATACATGCCAAGTATTGACTTTTTTGTTGGTGGATTCTGAAGTCAAGCCTTCTGAAAGAGGGTATTATTAAGTTCCTTCTTCTTCTAGCACCCTGTCCACAGATTTCATTCTAGTGTTGTCGAGGGGAGGGATAATACAGAGGCCATTTGACTCACTGTCTCTTCACTCTCTAGGACAGAGACTTACACATCAGTCGCCTGGAGCTCAAACCCATGTTTATACACCTAAAGTTCTTCCTTTCCTTCATGGAAAAGTTGTTGAAGTCCTAACCTGCATGACCACAGCTATGTCTCATCTGGACCTAATGATACAACTTTCACTTTGAGCTTTTGAAAACTGTATTGTCCCACTTGTCTTCCATCTTCAGTTGGGTAGACATGTGGAGATGCACTGTCCCTGCCGGCTACATTATGCTCCAGACAAGTGAGTGATCGATCTCGACCTGAGGTTCCAGCAAATTTGCCTTGGCTCGAGTTTGCAACCTGCATTGAAGTGCGAAGAAAGTTCTTGAAAGATGTTCATCTTCTGTACTTATCTGGGAAGTTTATTTACTTTTTTCATCCTATTTTCCTGATATATCAGACTCATCTGAAAGTTGTTATATGGAATGCCTGCTTCTTTTTCAGATCAATAATGCTTCCACTTGGCTAACATCCATAGTTCAGCGGGAGGGATGGAGTATTCACCCCTCACCAGCAATGTTTCAACTTCAGAGGTTGGCTCCCAAAAACATAACTGACATGCATTTGGGCTTTAAAATGACAACAAAGCTTTCAGGTGTGAAGCTAGATATAATTCTACCAAAAAAACAGTATAAGAGCATATAGTTAAAATGTTGTCTTTGGGGCTCTAGAAAGTTAAAATCCATTAAAGCCATCTTTTTTAAATTATTTGTTTTAGTTTTGCATAAAGAAGAATCAGAAAATAGAATATTTATGCATCTCATTCACTATTAACATCATAACTGCCAATACATAAGTAAATATCCTGGTGACGTTTCTATTAGCATATATACAGGCACAGTAAAGAGCAACAATAGACTATCAATATGAATTCTAATTCTTAAGTAGAAGCCAAGACACAGGCATTGTCTGACTGAGAGAACAGTGCAAAACATGCATCCTCCACAACATCGAAGCCATGTGGGGACGGTGTAATGGTGTTCTATAGAGTTCCCAGAAATCTCGTGGCCGTACCCTGGGGTGTATCATGTCACTATATTCCTCTATACTAGTGTGGCAATACGCCATGTCTTCTAACCATACATTATCAGTAGGGGCATTTTGTGATAACCATCACAACCTGTTGTTTGGCCAGAAATAAGGCCATTGACATTATTCAGTGGATCGATTTAGACAAGCTTCTGGTAAGGCCAAGTTGTGCCAACTCTGGTGTGGGGTTGTGTTGAATTCTGCTTGCCAATATGGGGAGAGAGCTGGACAGATCCAAGCCATGTTCAGAAATGGTGTATTTATCATCTTATATTTCCTGCATCGTATGGCGCTCAGGCTCGAAACAGGCAGTGCGTGCAGGTGTGTAGTATAGTTGGTGCAGATATTTAAAGTGTTTGAGTTTGTGTCAATAGGTAAAAGTGGTATGTTTCACCTAGGCACAGCAACACTGCCAGTCCTTGTCTGAAATCGCCCTTCCTAAGTGGCATTCCCACTCCCTCGTGCCAGTATATCCTTGTGACTGTCTCATAGTTATCACTTCTTGATACAGTAAAGAGATTGTTTTCACTACTTTTTCTCTGAGGATCAGTTTAGTGAGCACCATCAATTACACTGGGCATTAAGGAAGTCAATCAATGCCGCTTTGCTGCTGCATGTAGCTTATAGTACAGTTGTGTAGTTAGAGCAGAATGCCCCTCCTGTTCCTGAAACACCAGTTATGTAATAATTCTTCTGTGGTCACCAACGCATGTTCCCTTGCAGTGCACTCACTGACCGGTCAAGCAGCAGGGCAAGAAAAGGGTTATTCACAATGGACAGAATGGGGAATATACCCTGTCCATACTCAAAAAAATGTCTATGCGCCACCATGCCCCAGTCATGTGTGAGCGCTGAAATTTAACATTAATGATTGTTTTATATTCCTATGTGTGTTTTAATATATAAGATGTATTAACGTTGAAATTAACGTGTGACACATAATGTGCCTTCTTTATTGGCCACCATTGAGTGCAAGGCCTGCACATGCACTCTTATGAAAAATTTACTAACGTTGTATTAAGAAGCATGTTTCTTTAAAAGCGTTTCTCTGTCAAAATTAATAGCTGAAATAATATGAGTATTTCTTGTTTTCTGCTGGGCCTCAAGCAGTCAAGGCCACAATGAGAAGTTATCTAACTGCCTATGTTCTAGTCAGTGTAACATTTGAAATGATTTCATGTCCGCTGTAAAACAGGTTCCATTGTTTGAATTGCATATTTGTCTGAAGTTATGTTTCTAACTCATGTTTGTCTTCCAAGGATGTGATGTTTTATGCTGCAGTTTTGGTAACCACTATCTAGCAGTGTATTTAGGACATGTCGAACAAAAGAGTCTATTGAACATGGATGGAAGGAAAGGGTGGGATGATACTTTAGTATAGTATAGAACTATGTGAAAAGAGAAGAGACCAATCAGTGTCCTGCAAACATTTCTGATGTATCTTTCCTAATGCATTGCCGATATCTAATGTTTTTGTAATTGGATGTTCTTTCTTCGCCTGCTGCTTCTGACCAATAGCAAACGTGTGATAGTTTTAACATAACCATTCTGCACTTGTAGTATGGGGTTCATTCTTTCTTGGCTCATTCAAGAGACTCTTCCCATGCTCATGGTGATCTGTCACTTTGACACTTCATGCTTTGCCAGCCAGTCTACTTACGGTCTGGTGCTTTATCATTTTCTGAGTTTACTTTGCCTGTTCAGTGCTGAACTAATGATATGATGGTTGAGTGACCTTTTAGTCCAAATTCCAAACCGTCCCCCTTTCCCTGCTCCTGTCCTGATGCTGCTGACCCCCTGATGAAGCTGAAGCTGTTTCACTGATTCCCTAAGCATAGGTAAAATGTGCATTGCTGTTTGTCTTTTTTTTCAGGTACCAACTGCTACTGTATTGATACTGCTGCTGTTTTGATAGCGACATAGCTAGATGCTTCCTAAATTAGTGTTATTTAAACTTTTGCATGAAGCCCAACATGCTAATCTAAAGTTAGTGAGGTGTTTTCCTCTATAATCTATGAACTGACGTCCTTCTAGTGTAGAACAAATGTATGTTATTTCTGTTACTCAAATATTGCTGCTATTGATTAGTGTTTTGGCTATTGAAAATCGTTCTTATTGCTTTGTTTAAATTGAGATTCTTTAGAAGATTTGGTCAACCTGTGATGTTTCTTTACCTTTATCATTTGGTGTTGAGACCAACTTTCGTGACCTTAGCATTGTTAATATAGGGAAATAAACATTTTAATTGATACTAAAATGCGTGGTTATTCGTGGCCAGATGGGTCATGGTGCGTTCTTTACTGATTCCCTAATGGTTTGTATTGTTGTGCTTTTTAACTGGTAGCAATAAAAATATAAACAAGTCAAAAGGTCCATCGACCTTAGGGGTGAGTCTGCCTACTATTATTGTAACAAAATAGATAAGTCAAAGGCGCGCTCACAGTTTTTGGTAGCAGAGGATGCTCATGTCTCTTTAATTTGTTTTGTTAATAGGTGTTTTTGTTTGAGATTTGTTGAATTTAAAATGATGCAAAATATGGAGAAGATGTGTCCCTGAACGCACCAGGTGACTTTCCCTGGACCTTGGAATTTACCTATGTTTGTGGGGAGTGTTCTCAGTGTTCTATTGACGGGTTGAATGAAATAGATTATGCACTTGCACAGCTTTTAGCTGATTAGCAGGTGAATTGAGTTGTTTGTGAGGATTTAGGGAGTTTGCGTACTCTAAATGATGTTGTAGAAGGAGTTTGCATACTTTGAAGTGAGAGAGTAGGGAAGTCGTCGAACTTCACATGAGGGTGGGGCTTGGTGCTCAAAAACTGTCCACATGGTTGTTGGTACACGGGCCCTCCGAGGTCTAATACTCCAGAGTATATTGAAAAGTTGTTGAGACACTCGGTTTTTGTTGTAATTTGTCTGTTTAGTAGGCCAATTGGGTGCGGTTGGCAAGTCGAGGTTGTGTGTTAAGTCGATTGTAAGGTCTTTTTGACTGAGATCTGGCGAGTTTTATGTGCACCAGGACAGAATCCGTTGATCAGTTGAGAGTAAAACATTGCTGGTCGAATTTTGCTTGCTAATCTGGGGAACTGAGAAAGAAAGAATAGCTGCTAGAGCAAAAGTCATCAGTGAACAATCCGTAAGGTTCCTAAAGCGATTGTCACTCCCCTACCTATAGTAAATGGACAGATCTGTTTTTATTGGTTTTGATGAAGTGCTCGCCAGTAATTTTGCATTTGTTTTCAATGTTTTTGAGTTTAGGAGGACTCGCTGCAAGACTTTGTCAGCCGCTGTGTGTAAATGTGTTGTCATTTTGTGCAGCGCTGGGTTTAGGTTGGTTAGTGAGAAGGGTCAAGCATGGATTGTTGGACAACCCTGAAGCACAATTGTTTGAGAAGGTAGACGAAGGAGGATTGTGGGATTAAAAGTCACTTCCTGATTATCGTTTTCTTTTTTAACATAAATTTGTGAAAATTGCGTTTTTCAAAACTTTTAAAAGCACACTTAGGGGAGATTAATATGTTCCAGCTAGGGTAGGAGGAGTATGTCTGCCAGAAGGTACTCCGGCATATACCGTAATTGAAGAAAATGTACCAGAGCATGCCTTTGGTTTAAGCATTGGTGCAAAATTACAGAAAAGTAAGGGAGCTTAGCGTTTTCTGAAAGTGGAACCTTTAATTTGAGAATTTTAGGGAATTTGAGACAAGTGATGTATAGTTTGAAACCTCTGCCGAGACCAGCTCAGTTTGAAGCATTAGCAATCTGGTAGCTAGTAGCCAGACAACAAGCGTTGAGATTTGAGAGAAAAATGAGAGGAGCAGAGAAGACACTAGCAGAAGCTAGGTGGGATAATGACCAGAGACAATGGAGATTAAATACCTTACATGGTATTAGGATGTTTCCTGCGATTTCACAGGAGAGTGAGAAAGAAGCAAAGAAAGCTTCTAAGAAATCGAAAGGGAGTTCATCTTCGGATAAAGAGCAGAAATCAAAAGAGGCCAGGAAGTCTTTGACTCCTGACGAAGAGTCAGACAATGATTAATTTATTTTACAGTTATTGAGAAATCGTCTACCACCATATGTGGCACAAGAGAACGGTCCAGGTACTAGTGTTAATCCCACTGCACCAACACCGGCTAACATGTCACAGTGTTCAATACAGAGTAATTTTAACATGACTGAGAGTTCCATACAGGTTAATACTCACATGACACAGAGCTCATTACAGACTAGTCGTTTAGTCCCAATACCAATGCAGAGCAGCTACAATCCGCTGACTGTGTCTCCAATACAGTCAGTTGCCACAACCTAGTGTTCCTAGAATTTATTGAGATGTGTCTGTTGTTGATGCAGCAACAAACCTAATAGTGCCGACAGGACAGGTTTATCAGAAACCAATGTTGGTTCAGTCAGAGCCAGCTCAGCTCTTACTGCCACAAATGCAGCCACAAACGATTCCGAAATACACTCCTATAACAGTGACGCAGACAGACATGTCTGTATTGATGAGTCAGAATACAGGAGTGATGCACCCTCAGAATGCAAGTGCTAGACCAAATCCAGACGCTGTGTCTGTACCTGTCACTATTGGTCCAGTGATACCGTTGTTTGTCCAGGGTAACAATGGCACAAACAGTCAGGGAATCTTGAGCCAGAGTCTAGTGGGAGGAGGAATCAGTGACAATACCAGGATAGTCTCACCTATGGGTCAGACTTTTGATGGAACAGAGTCATTGTTGGACTTGAGTTATATTAGAGCTCCTTCGAAAACTGAAACAGGGTCACATATTGGTCCCAACTTGAAATTATTGACACCCCAACCTCCGAGTTTAACTGTACAACCACTACCATGTACTCAGCATAATAACATCTCATTACAGGGCTTGACAGCTCAGCAATTTAATGAATGGATAGAAAAGCTGAATACTCCACAAGATGCTTCTAGTGGAGGGAATTATATCAACTGCACTAGGCTTTCAATGGAAGCGGTGAACTTGTTGAAGGGACTATGGTTGTAAATAGACTAGAGTCTTACACTGTAGCAGAGTTGCAATATTTGTGCCCGAGAACCACAAAGGAAGCAGACGAGATACACCAAAGGTTAGCAGAAATAGAAGACGAACACTGGATAGACCTTTCAAAAATGAAACATTTGAAAAGAAGCTATAGGTTAGTTTTTGAGGTAAATGACTTTGAACACATGAAATCTGCAGGGATGAAAACGCACCTTAGAGAGTTGCTTCAAGGCATCCAGATATGGAGAGCATTAGACAATTGGGAAGGCCAGATGGGTGAAGAAAAGGGACAAGCTGAAAAAAAGGTCTTGATACTTCTCCTGCAGAGGCACCGCAGAATAGGGAAGCAGTGAAAGTTTTACCAACAAGAGAATTTCCAGGAGGGAATTTTATACATGCCCCATGGAGCAGAAGTGGCATTTTGTCATTTACAAATGATTACCCCAGCCTGAGGGAGAAACCAGTACAATGGTATCAGCAAGCAGGCAGGTTTGTGAAACTTTCGAAATGCCTGTGGGAAGATTTGAACACTCTCTTAGAGATAGTTTTTCCAGCAGACTTGTGGATTGAATCCAAAAGGAGTGTAGATTGGCCACCAAGTGAGTCGCCGAGAGATCCGGCAACAGGTGTACCAACCCCTCAATTAATGAAAGCTTACTATAAAGTGATTGAGTTACTGAAAACGAGAATTTCGCCCACGAACATTGATTGGCAGCGCATAGACAGGACAGCTCAGGAAGCAATTCATGCATACTATGAGAGATTGCTGAAAGCATTTAAACATTACAGTGGTACAGAAACAAATTAGCCGAAAGACATGAATATCTTTTTGTTCAGATTTGTTGAAGGTCTCATACCAGAAATGAGTCAGATGATTAAGAGTCATTTGAGTTGTTGGCAAGCCAAGCCGATTGATAAGGTGCTGCAGTATGCGAAATACTGTAGTCATGAGACTGAATTGGAAGAGAAAAAGTTGAAAGCGATGGTGATGCAGATCAAAGCTGCACAGACAGGGATTCAGGGAAGTTATCAGCCTCAGCAGCAGGGAAACATGCCGTTTCAGAATGTAGGCAGAGGTAGAGGTCGTGGTAGAATGGGAAGCGTTAATCGTGGTCCAGATTTGAATACAGTAGTGATACACGGAGAGCCACAAGGAAAGAGGATGTTCCCCTGTCACGGTTGTGGGGGAATTGGGCATTGGAAATGGATGTGTCCGATGGTAAATCAGGGAGGTGTTGTTCAGCAAGTGAATCATGTTAATTATTTTCAGAATGTGAGAGTACCGAGATATAGAGTTAAAAATCCAAATTTTCAGAATAATGTCTATCTGATGCAGGGTTTCCAACCCTTACAGCCCTTGCAAACTGTACAGCCATTATAAGTACAAATGCCCCAGTTACACCAGGTGCAGCCATAGGTACAAATGGTGCCTGGTCGACAAATTCAAATGCCTAGACACCAAATTCAGATACCTCAAGCCCCTATAGATCAGCAACAGGTGGTGCTTTCTCAGACAGTCACAGGTCAAAGATTAAATCAGTGTATTAATACTGTACAACAATATCCACTACACAGTGACAATGGAATAAACAATGTTTGGATGTCTGAGAGTTCAGATGCAGAAGAATGTGTGATAGCTGCTTCGTTAGAAGTAGATCAGAAAGGTCCTTATGTTAAAGGAAAGGTGAATGGTCGTTTTTGGTTGGCACTGGAGCTACAGGCTTCACAGTGAGACCTGGAGAGGTTCCAGACTTGCCTTTATCACGGAAGACAGTCCAGATTGTAGGGGTTGCAAATCAATATTTGACAAATGCAATCACAGAACCCGTTAGAGTTAAAATTGGCAATTTTAAAGGACTGCATAAGTTTGTGGTTTGTGATTCAAGTCCTGTGTCCTTACTGGGAAGGGATTTATTGTGCAAAACAAGATGTTCAATTACCTGTTCAGATGAGAGCATTGAAATTCAAACTAACAGTGATGATGAAGACCCAATACTTACTGTAAATACTGAGTCGGTGATTGAAGAGTTTCCTTTGATCAGTTTCGATGAGCCAGAGAATGAGGAAGCTCCTTTGATTAGTTTCTTTCCAGTTTTTGCAGTAAAAGATCTTCCTGTTGATTCACAGAAAAGTGTCCTGACCAAGGTTTGGGATCTTTCAGGAAAGGACATTGGGTTGATAAAAGGAGCTGAGCCAGTTAGAGTAGTAGTTAAGCCAAATGCAGTTTTCCCTCCACAATACCCCATGAAAGATATGCAATTAAGGATGTAAAACCGTTAATAGGAGAGTTTCTGGAGAAAGGAATTTTAAAAGAAGTGTTGACCAGCCCATTTAATTCACCAATAAATGGACTGAGCAACCCCTGTGGGAAAATTTGACTTGTGCAAGATTTGAGAGAAATAAATGATATTGTGGTAAAGTGTTGCCCAGTAGTGCCAAATCCAGCTTTGATTATGTTTCAGATCCCATGCGATGATGAATGGTTCACTGAACTGGACCTATGTCAAGCATTCTTTTCTGTGCCTCTTCATGAGGACAGCAGATATCTCTTTTTTTTAAAGTTCTTAAACAGGGTCTACTGTTGGTGTAGAATTCCACAGGGTTTTTCAGAGTCACCATCTATTTTCAACCAGATCTTGAAAAAGAATTTGGAATCATTAGTAATGCCTTATCATTCAACAATGGTGCACTAGATTGATGATCTGCTGATCGTGTCCAAGACTAGAGGATGGTGCAAATGTGATACGATTGCATTGTTGAACTTTTTGGGAGAATGGTTATAAAATGTCCCCGGGTAAATTGCAATATTGTCAGAAAGAAGTGAAATATTTGGGTCATTTGACTGAGAAGGGAACTAGGAACATTTCCAGAGAGAGGGTTGCAACTATTTTGCAAATGTCAGCACCAACTACTCAGAAAGATGTGAGGATGTGTTTGGGAATGGTGGGTTACTGCCACCAATGGATCCCGAAATCTTAAGTTTACCCAAAGCCCTTACAGGAGCTGACTCATAAGGATGTTTCTGATCCTATAGTGCTGGATGAAGCCTATATGAAAGCATTTACTGATTTGAATGAAAGTTTGAGCTAAGCTCCAGCTTTGGGAATGCCCAATTACGCAAAATCTTTCCTGTTGTTTTGTCATGAACGTGATGCATGTTCTTTGTCTTGACTCAAAATCATGGTGGTGTGAATCGCCCGGTGGCATATTTTTCAGCCACATTGGATCCGGTCGCAGCAGCTTTACAAGGTTGTTTACGGTCCGTTGCAGCAGTTGGGCAGAGCCTCGCTCAGAGCAAGAGCATTGTGATGGTTTATCACCTCACTATCATGACTCCCCATTCAATTGAGATGTTGCTTACTAGATCTAAAAACCAGTATTGAACCAACTATAGGTTAACCAGATACGAATCAGTAATCCTGAGATTACCTAATGTAACCATTAAGAGATGTACAGTGCTTAACCCAGCAACTTTGAGAGTTCAATTTTTCCAATTGAGAATGTAGGTACTTATAAATTGGACGACATTGAGCATGATTGTCTGGAAATTACAGAATTGTGCACAAAACCAAGAGCCGATATTAGAGATACTTGCCTGGAAGAGAGTGACCAAATTATCTTTGATGGTTCCTGCCTGAGAGATAATGTGGGCACATTAAGAGCAGGATATGCAGTGTCCACCATCACTGGCATACTGGAAGCTTCATTGCTTCAAGGAGCATTCTCTGCACAAGTGGCCAAACTGGTGGTTCTTCCTAGAGCATGCCACATTTCAACTCAACTGAAAGTCACTATTTTCACAGACCGCCAATATGGATTCGGCATTATGCATGACTTTGGCCAGTGTGGTCCCAGAGAGGTTTCTTGACCTCCGCTGGCTCACCAATAAGAAATGGTGAAAGAATACATGAGTTGTTAAAAGCAATTCAAAGGCCTGAAAAGATTTCTGTGGTGAAATGCAGTGCACATCAGAGATCACAGGATTACGTGTCACTAGGTGAAGCATATGCGTATCAAGTCCCAAAGTTTTGTCCATTGAACGGCATGTCCTACAAAGGAGAATGTGAATTGTTCCCTGAAAATGATTAGATCAATGCAAATTATGTAATGCATGATATTGACAATTTTGAAGAGTTGGAAACTCTTCAAGACAGTGTCTCAAAAGAAGAGCGCAGGGACTAGATTAAAATTAAATGTGTTCAAAGGGAGGACGATATGTGGGTCTCGGAGAAGGGAAGGTAGTACTGCCCAACAGTCTACTGACTCAGATGGCCAGATACTATCATGGTCAAGCTCATGTGGGGAGAGATGCCATTGTCAGGTTGTTCAAGCAGTTTTGTTTCAATCTAAAATTTAGACAGGTTGCCGAAGCAGTTTGCCACAGATGCGTCATCTGCCAGCAGATGAACGTGGGCAAAGGAACAGGCGTCAATATGGGACATAGTGGCATGGCTGGAGGACCATTCAGCAGAATGCAAATGGATTTCATTGAGATGCCTGTGTGTGCTGGTTTGAAATATGTGTTGGTGATTGTGTGCATTTTCAGTCATTGAATTGAGGCTTACCCTACACGGAGAAATGACAGTCTTACAGTAGCTAAATTACTGCTTAGGGAGCTAATTCCACGTTTCGGTTTTCCGGTCTCTTTAGAATCAGATAGAGGAAGCCACTTCTACAATGAAATGATTAAATTGCTATGTTCAGCATTAAACATTGAGTAGAAGCTTCATTATAGTTACTGCCCAGAAGCTTCAGGACTTGTAGAACGGATGAACGGTACTTTGAAGTCGAGATTGGCAAAATGTGTGCATCCACAAATCTGAAATGACGGGATGCTTTGATGTTGGTTCTAATGTCAATGAGAAGCACCCCTGACAAGAAAACAGGATTGTCACCTCAAGAAATGCTCATGGGTGAGCCAGGAGATTGTCAGCTGTAACTGCAAATGCTCTTGTGAACATTACAAATGATATGGTATTGAATTACTGCAAAGGTCTAGCTGATGTGGTTCGCGATTTCTCTCATCAGGTATAGGCTACCACATGGCAACCGTCTCAAGACCAACAACACAACCTGAATGCAGGTGATTGGGTTGTGATTTGAAAGCATGTGAGAAAATTGTGTTTGGAGCCTCAGTGGAAGGGTCCTTACCAGGTGGTATTAATAACTACCACAGCTGTGAAGTGTGCTGGACTTCTGAAACTGGATCCACGCAAGCCAAACTTGGAAGGTGAATAATACAACAGAACAAGAAGAGGAGCTGTTGAGATTACCACCATCTAGACATATTCCGGGGCAAGACAGAAGAAGAAGCGAGTTGGAGACAGTGCCTGAACATCTTCCAGTTTACTTGCCCACTCCTGTGACAGATGAAGTGGAAGAAATCCTGGAAGAGGAGGATGAAACGTCCTCAGCGTCCTCAAATGAATCAGTAAGAGAACCTGTCCAAAGGACGGTATCCTCAGAAGCAAATAGTCTGGGAAACCAGACTGAACAAGTCACTGCCTTCAGCCGGAAAGGAGTTGAGGCAGATCTGAGACAAAAGGATTTGACTCCTCCTGAACCTGTTGCAGGAACATCAAAGGAGAAGAATTTGTATCCAATACTGAAAAGAGCATTAACAAGAACAACTCTGAAAGGTGACAATTGGCCAGAAACAAGATCAAAGACAAAGAAGACAAATGTGGTGCCACCAGTACAGGAAGAAGTAGATACCACCAGAAGTGAAGATCTGAGTGATGGTGAATCAAGTGATGGTCGAAGATTAAAAAAGAAAGAGAGTTGCCAATCGAAGATACTCAGGTCCTGATTGGGCATATGTAGCTATCTAGGAATGGCAAGAAGAATTTTGGAATTTTTGTTTTGGTGGAGACATTCCGGGTCAATATTTTAGCACGTGAACAGAACTGATGATCTGAACTTTTGAGAAACGCAAATTTAGAAAGCACAAAGAAAAGAGACTGTTGAAAAATATTTTGAGAGACTTTGATAACCTGATTTTGACAAGCTGCTAAACTGAATTTGACAATTTTACCTATTTTTGACAAAAAGGGTCCTGTGCAAATGGAGCTGTGAATATCTTTGGAAAAAATAAAATAAGGAGGGATTAAGGATTTGCTGCATCGTAGCTATATTCTTGTCTTTGCTTTTATTTTTTGATTCTTTACAGACCATGGGTAACCACAGCCAGCAGAACACTAAAAATAGATGCTGTAAATATATGGGTATTGGTTTGGTGATTGTTTGTGCAGTTGTATGTCTGTTATTAATTGTGGGTGTGATTGTCTTTGATAAGAATGGAGCCAAGCATACCATAGCTGTAGAAACAACTACTACATCTTTAGAGTTAGCTCCTACTCTTTCAGCAATAGATAGATTTAAAATAGATGAGAAATACTTGCATACACAGGGAGAAGTTTCTTCTAATGTCTTCTATTGCGTATTGCGGGAATATGATGGTACAATGGATGCAACAGATTATGTTTGCACACAGATTCCAGCCTCTGTTGAGGAGGAAATAGCTTATCATAGTTTGCCTTTAACTTACGGCATAAGTTGTAGTCTTTTACTAACACGATTTTATAACCAGGAGTACATCCAATATTTTTACTCCAACTTTGATATTTTGTTTTCTTTTGTTCCTATAATTAGGGATCTTAATAAGGTAGCTAAGGACAATAATATAGTAATAATGAGGGATTTCTTTGAACCTACATTAACATTTGGGACAGCTTTTCCCTACCGCAATAACCTTACCTGTTTACTTTCACCCTTAGAAAAGAGCTTTTTAGATTACACAGAAGATAGGAGAAAGGCAATGAAGGCTAAGGTAGATAAGGGATTAGTTTCATGTCAACTTAGGAATGACTATGACTTGACTGACATTACTAAACAAGGGAGATTAACTTTGGACATACAACATGTAGGTACGCTTTGTGTATATAGGCCACAATCTAGGGTTAATAAAATATTTGTGGGAACGAGTGAATGAAGATGTGTTTTTGTTTGAGTATTAGTAGACATTTATGTTGAATGGTCAAAACCCGCCAGTGCCTGGTGTTTATTACATCAGTGGGACAAATGAATATTACTGTCTTCCTAAAGGATGGTATGGCGCATGTTATTTGGGAATAGTCTTCCCGAAAATGTACCAACTTGATGACTTTAATACATTTCCTAAAATGATTGAATTGCAACCAAAGAGAAAAAAGCGAGAATCAATTTCTGGCATTGTTGGAGACATATTTGGAGCAATAATTCCTTCAGTGGGAGTTGTTCTGAATTCTATTAAAATTCGACAGTTGTCTACTGTTGTGGATAACATGATTACAAGTTATCCAGAAGCCATTATCCTTTTAGATACAGAGATGGCTGCGTTAAGAGCTATGACTCTTCAGAACCACCTTGCGTTAGACATCCTCTTAGCAGAGGAGGGCGGAGTTTGTAAATTGCTAGGTCCGCATCCTTGTTGTTCATATATTCCGGACAACAGAAAAGCAGTTAGAGGCTTGATTAACAATATAACAAAAGATAAAACTGAATTAAAAGAACTAACTGAGCTGACTGTTTGGGAAAAGTCTAGCAAAGGGATGGCAGCTGTGGGAAAATGGCTCGGCAATCTGGGAAAAGAAATGTTAATGAAAATAATTCAAGGGTTTCAATTATTGTGATTTGTCTAATTGGAATATGGGGTATGTGATAATTGTGATAATGTGATCAAAAAGAGAAAATTAGATAAGAAACAGAGGAGGGTATAGAATTTCAATTAGAAAGATTACATAGGGAAAATACAAAGAGAAAGAAGAAAATCTATAAAAATGTGCGGTAAACAAAATTTTTGAAAATCTGTGTAATGAATTAAATACATTTATTTGAGATGTAAGTGTGATGACATATATAGTCATCAGAGTAAGGATTGTGAGCGCTGAAATTTAACATTAATAATTATTACATATATTCCTGTGTGTTTTTTAATATGTAAGATGCATTAACGTTGAAATTAACGTGTGACAAATAATGTGCCTTCTTTATTGGCCACCATTGAGTGCAAGGCCTGCACATGCACTCTTATGAATAATGTACTAACGTTGTATTAAGAAGCATGTTTCTTTAAAAGCGTTTCTCAGTCAAAATAAATAACTGAAATAATATGAGTATTTCTTGTTTCTGCTGTGTCTCAAGCAGACAGGGCCACATCGAGAAGTTATATAACTGCTTGATGTTCTAGTCAGTGTAACATTTGAAATGATCTAATGTCCGCTGTATGACCGGTTCCATTGTTTGAATTGCATAGAAGTTATGTTTCTAACTCATGGTTTTCTTCCGAGGATGTGACGTTTCATGCTACAGTCTTTGTAACCACTATCTAGCACCATATTTGGGACATGCTGAACAAGAGTCTATTGAACGTGGACTGAAGGAGAGAGCGGGATGATACATTTAGTATAGTTTAGAACTACGTGAAAAGAGAAGAGACCAATCAGTGTCCTGCAAACATTTCATGTGTATCTTTCCTAATGCATTGGCGATATCTAATGTTTTTGTAATTGGATGTTCTTTCTTCGTCTGATGCTTCTGACCAATAGCAAACGTGTGATAGTTTTAACATAACCATTCTGCACTTGTAGTGCGGGGTTCATTCTTTCTTGGCTCATTCAAGAGACTCTTCCCATGCTCATGGTGATCTGTCACTTTGACACTTCGTGCTTTGCCAGACTGTCTACTGACGTTCTGCTACTTTATTATTTTCTGAGTTTACTTTGCCTGTTCAGTGCTAAACAAATGACCTGATGGTTGAGTGATCGTATAGTCCAAATTCTAAACTGTCCCCCTTTCCCTGCTCCTGTCCTGATGCTGTTGACCCCCTGATGAAGCTAAAGCTGTTTCGCTGATTCTCTAGGGATAGGTAATAGGAATTTTCTGTGCATTGTTGTTTGTCTTTTGATTTTCAGATACCCGCTGCTACTGTATTGATACTGCTGCAGTTTTGATAGCGCCATAGCTAGATGCTTTCTAAATTAGTTTTACTAAAACTTTTGCCTGACGCCCAACATGCTAATCTGAAGTTAGTGAGGTGTTTTCCTCTATACCTATGAACTGACATCCTTCTAGTTTAGAACAAATTTATGTTATTTCTGTTACTCAGATATTGCTGCAATTAATTAGTGTTTTCGCTGTTGAAATTATCATTCTTATTGCTTTGTTTAAATTGAGATTCTGTCGAAGATTTGGTCAACCTGTGCTGTTTCATTACCTTTATTGGTTGGTGTTGAGACTAATTTTCGTGACCTTAGCATTGTTAATATAGGAAAGTAAACATTCTAATTGATACAAAAATGTGTGGTTATTCTTGGCCAAATGGATCATGGTGCGTTCTTTACTGACTCCCTAATGGTTTGTATTGTTTGATATTGTTGTGCTTTATAACTGGTCGCCATAAAAATGTAAATGAGTCAAAAGGTCCATCGACCTTAGGGATGCATTTGATATTTATAACAAAATAGATAAGTTAAGGGCGCTCACACATGTTAACAAGCATATCCATCTCCATCCAGGGTTGCCAGTGCTTACAGGCATTATGGTACTCAACAAGTCAGGTTCACAAGAGTTCTGTCCCTGGTCACATGCTGTAGGTTGACAGTGTCATGATACCAGTACTGCACGTGGTGGGCCTGTGTTACCAAGTACTAAAGATGCAAATTAGGAACCGCCAGTCCACCTCTCTCAAGCGGTTAAGACGGCGCTGACCAGCACATATGTAGTTGCCCCCTTCCCCAAATGAGTCTGTTGAGTTCCTGCTGTAGCTGATGGAAAAAGCTTTTGTGTAAGTCTATTGGAATATTAACGAATAAATAGAGGAATTTTGGCAAAATCACCATTTTTATGAGGTAGATCCTCTCCAGCACCAACAGTGATGTGTATCCACCTATCCTCTTGCATTTTAAACCCGAGTGCTACTCTAAAATTCTGACACGCCAAAAATAAAGCCATCAGCGTACGAAGGTGTAGTGCCATGGATCTCTATGGAACAGAATCAGCCCGATCCGCAAGGATCAGCTGTTGTAGCCTTTGCACCAGTACCTTAGGCAGGATCTTATCTACATTTAACAATGACATGGGTCGGTAAGAGGAACATAGTCCCTGATCACGACCCGACTTCGATAATACTGTTATAACATCCTCCAGCAGCATTTGTGGCCACATACCCTCTTCTACGGCCAATAGCCGTGGCGTCAACAGATCTATATTTTGTATAAAATTCCACCGGGAAACCATCCCCCCCAGGAGCCTTCCCACTAGCCAGTGCTCCTATTTCCAATTTCGTGTTCTAAAGTAATGGGTGAGTTAAGCAGTTCACAAATATTTTCTTCTACCTACGCCATCGTCGCATTGCCTAGATACTAAGCTGAAACTGTATAAGCCCTGTAGTAATTTCAAAAAGGACACAGAAACTTCCTCATTGGATGTCTTCATGTTCCTGTCATGTGCTCATTTTCCAGCTGTTTGAGTGTGTGGTTCCTGTATGCATTTTCCATGCAAGCTCCTTGCCTGGCCTGCCCCCTCATCAAAAGCTGGGCTCTCATGTGCGACCCCAAATACAGAATCTCTTGGTCAGGGATAGCACAGAACTTTTCCATTGGTTCTTGTACAGTGGATGGCAGTTAGTTTCATCATAGATTGTCGATCTTACCTTCAAGCCAGTCCAGCTGCACTCTTAGTGCTTTAATAATACCCGTCCCTTGGAGACACACTTTCCCTGTGTGTATACCTTAAAGACATCCCACAAACTATGTTCCCTGTATGGTGTGGGCACACTACTATCACCGGTACGGAGAGAAAGACTTCCCCAGCTGCTCATTTAAAAAGAATGCAGCATCGTGGAAGGAAGCTTTCTATTTATGTGCCAGCTGCCAAAGGGGAATCCAGTTGAAAAGAGATTTTTCTGGGGTCTCATAAGTATTCTGTTGGGGCCCCTCAGGCTGGCAGTGACTAAAACAGCTCCTTAATTTATATGCGAATACACATAACATCTTTACAAGCCCTTTACAAGGACTTGACACGGTGTTACGGGGATTGACGTGAACAAGCTGCAAGGTTGGCACACAGTTACACTGGTCTGTAGAGCCAATTGGTTTGTCTTGCAGGCTGTTTTATTTTGGCTGTTGTGGCCTTTTTATGGGCTGGTGGACCACTTTTTTTACTGTTGATTTCCCTAATACTATCACAAGCACTGCCTGCAGTAATCACAAATGCCTTGTCGCTCTTCCTTGTAAAACACTTATACAGCATGTCTTTACACGTTCAACACAGCCCTCATTTGCAAATGGTGGACACTTTTTTAGCTGTCTTATTCAGTAATGTAGGTCACTTGCTGCCCAGTCCAAACTTAAGAATATATGCATGGCTACCGTAACAAGCATTGGCAAAGCCCAAAGAGTTCACCTATGCAAGATCTGATGGCTTTGTCAATGTTTTATTATGTTGCACAGCAGCACAGGCTTAAAGAAAAGAAAAAAAGTGCTATGACGCAGCCAACATTGACAGCACCACAGCACTTTTTTTCCTCTTTCCTCAGCCTGTGCTGCTGTGCAATATGTGTAAAAAATCATTGACAAAGTCAAATAGCTCTTGGGTATCCAAGTAACCGAGAGAAACACCCTTTACCATGCATCATTTACCATGCATGCTTTTAAGACGCATATGCTTTTACCAAGGTAAGTGCAGATAAGAGTAAAGGTAACTATATATTACCTACTGGTGATAGCCAGTAGGAAGTTATAGTTAGAATCTACTTTTCTCATAGGCAGAGCATATTTGTTTTGCCAATAACTTTGGCGCTGTTTGACAAGTCTTCACAAAAGTTTCAAAAAAATTAACGGTCCGTTCAGCTGCTGTGTTGAAAATCTCAGGGTGATTCGTCAAGTGGGGTCAGAAAAATGGGGGTGACTAAAACACTCCCCCCCCCCCATTCTATGCATATAGACTTTTTTGAATTTTTTAACAAAACTACACCCCGAACCGCTGCATGGATTTACACCAAATTTGGCAGGAAGCTAGATCTTGGTCCAGAAAGACTGCTTTTTATAATATGGTGTAAATCTGATCAGTAGTTTTTGAGTTATTTAAGGCTAAACAAATATAGATATCGAGGGATGGGGCTCCACCCGTGACGGATTCAAGGGTCCAGGGGAAAATCAAGGCCCTGATTGGCTGGCCACAACCTGAAAGGAAACCTGCGCCCACCATTTTGTTTCATGCATTCGCCTGGGAGAGGTAAACATATGGTGTAAAAACGTATGAGGGGTCGGGAAACTGGTATCCAGACCCTGTAGGATAGAAGGAGCTGGCAAAATGATATCCATTTTATTCTTTGGGGGGCCGATCGGCAGATCCACCGCAGGGGATCTGTGCTGCTCCCCCTGTGCAAACTTGGGAAGGATCAGTGGATCCAGGGAAAAATGGAAAAAATACTCCCACTGCATCCAACCACACATTGCCCATGGCCGAAAGCCATGCACTGCTCGGTTTTGGGTGCATGTGGAAGGGTTGGCTGCAGGGCTTGGCCATAGGCTAGGACCTGCATCGAGCACCTTCTGCAGTGGGCGGCGTTGGTTACATTAACGTGTATGTTAAAAAAACAAATATGGAAATTCACTGAAAAAAACAAAGGTTACAGGGACCTTATGGTTAGGTTGAAGTTTTACCCGTAGAAAACTATAGAAATTCAGCAGTCATAGTTCTACTTGTTTGAAGAAACTATAACTCATGCTGGAAAGTAACTTTAGGCAATGAGTTACATAAGTATAACTATAAATATAACTACAACTGCTGAATTTCTACGGTTAGGAGCTAGTTTCCACTGGAAAAGGATTTTTTGGTTTGCCAATGACTTAGGCGCTGTTTGACGAATCATCACAAAATTTTCTAAACTATTTTGCCTCCAGCTCCCGAATCGAAAGATTCGGGGTGATCCATCAAGTGGGAGCTGAGAAAAAAGGGGATGTCCCCAAAACATGTTTTTCCCATGCAGTTTCCCATAGAGATTTGAAACATGACTACAGTCCGAACTGCAGGACAAAATAACATAAAATTTAGCAGAAAGCTAGTTTTTGGTCCAGAAAGAGTGCTTTTTGTGAATTGGTGTAAATCTGTTCATTAGTTTTTGAGATATTGTATATCTGGGGAAGCAGATCTAACAGTCTCCGTACTGAAATCTGATTGGTTGCCAGCACTTCAACCAGGAACTATCGGAAGCCATATTGGGACTCAGACGCAACGAGTCCCAAAACATAATAAGTAAAAATTGAGAAAAGTGGGCAGTGTAGGAATACCCTGACCCCCTTGCCCTGGTCCTGGGGTCCCCCTTGGCCCCATCAGGGCAAAAAAGCATTAAAAAAAAGTCGTCAGAAACCACAATGTATCCAGGGAAAAAGAAAAAAAAAGAAAAAAAGCAAGCGTGTGTCCCTGCGCTTGTATTTTTATGAGCCACTGGGTAGGCCAGGTTCCAAGGTCATATGTATTAATAGCTTGTTTGGAGGGGCGCATGTGCTTCCTCCCCCAACCCCCTGAAGGGCGGTTTGTGCCCTTGGGACTGCCACCTCCCTGGGGCTTTACTTTAGTAAAATAAAAGGAGGGGGCTAGGAATATATATTAAAGGGGGGCTGCCCGGACCCTCCTCTATACAGGGCATTTGCCTCAGGGACCACCACCTCCTCGGGGCACAGATGATGTAAAAAGGGGGAAGTAGGCCTCACTCCCAAGCCATGTTTGGCCCCAGGGACCACCACCTCCCCGGGGCATGGCTAATATACCAAGTGAGAGGGGGGGGCTGTATGGCTGTTTATGACCCTGGGGACCACCAACTCCCCCGGGCCGGCCCTTTACAAACAAAAGTAGGGGGGCTTGTGGCCCCTCTCTTGGAGCCGCCCCCACCCTGCAGGCCGGCTCCCTACCTATCTTCCCAGGTGCCAACCCTCTGGAGATAGCAGTTTGCTTTCGCTTGGCAGGAGCTTTGACAGCTTCCCCAAGGGAGAGCAAACTGTAAGTCTATTCCCAATTGGCGGGAGCAGGAAAAATGCTCCCGCTCACAGGGTGCGGACTTTTAATCTGTTTTTCTGCTTGCTGTCAAGTGGACAGGAAAACATTTGAAAGGATTGCTCCTGCTCGCAAGAAGCAGCATTTTTTGCTGCTCCCTGCATGCGGGAGCAATGCCGGCGGGACCTTGACCCCGCCACATACAATTTAGTGGTATGCAACTTTTGCCGGCCTTTTAACAGCATGATAGACAGCTTCCTAAAAATCCCCCGGAGCGCACTTCCCACTGATTTTGGAGACGTGTTTTTCTACCAGAAGAATATGAGCACACCTCCACCAAAGAAATAAGCACTAGCTACATTTAATTGAGAAAGGCTGTGCGTGGCATGGAGTTGGATGCATGCATGAAGGCTGTGTGTGGTGTGGTCCTGGAAGAGTGCGGGGTTTGGCCCTGCAGCCTACCCCCTCTGCGTTTAAAAAAAAACAACAAAAAAAACCAAAAATTGAAATTCCCTAAAAAAAAAAAAAGCGAAGTTTACAGAGACGTTATAGTTGGACATTAGCATATAAAAAAATCTTAGAGATTCACTGAAAAAACGAAGGTGACATGGACGTTATAGTTTGGTTCTGAATTTACACGCACAAAACAATAGGAATTCAGCTGTTATAGTTATTTCAAGTAACTATAACTCATACCCTCTCCATGCACAACTAATTACCCCCATATTATGTCATGAATATGTGGGCTAACTAGCTGTGCATGGCGAGGGCACGAGTTACAGTTACCTTAAGGCACGAGCTGAACAGCTGAATTTCTATGGTTTTATGCGTGTAAATTCAGAACCTAACTATAACATCCCTGTAACTTCTGTGTGTGTGTATATATATATATATATATATATATATATATATATATATACATATAATAATATATAATAATATACACCACAGAGGGTAGTAAGGGTATTTTTTTAGGGTGTAGGGGTGCATTAGGGCATAGAATGGTAAGGGTGTTTTAGGGTTTATCGGTGGGAGTGGTATGTTACCGAGCACCTGTGCTTCTTTAATTTGCAGGGGAGAGTACCTGCACTTCTCAGTGCTGAAATTCTCAGGAGCAAACAGGTACTCCAAATAGAGAGTACCTGCACTTTTATATTTCCATTTAAGGCACTGGATTTAGGGATATAGGATGCTAAGTGTATTTTTATGATTTAGGGGTGGGTACGATCATAGATGCTAAGGTTATTTTTAGAGCTTAGGGGTTGGTAAGGGTATGAGAGGTAGGGATATTTTTTTTTTTTAGAGCTGAGGAGCTTTAGGGCTTAGGGGTAGGTAAGGTTATTTAATTAAAGAAAGGGGGGATGTGGGATTTCCCTCTCAATAAAGAAAGTTATAATAATTTTTTTAAATTGTGGGTTTGGGGAGTCTACCTCAAATAAGGAAAAGAATCTTACTTTAAAATTTGATAGATAGATTGATAGACCTTGCGTGGTAAATGCATGTGTTGTAAAGTCATACATTCTATAAACAGATCAACGGAAGGAGGGCAGGTCGGCAAGCAAAATGAGGGAGGTGCAGACACAAATAGCCTTGGCTTTAGTGCACAGAGAACCTTCATTGCCACCCACAGAAAAAATAAACTGAGGGAACATTGCCCACAACACACCCACCTTGAACACTCTTTTTACGTTTAAAGCAGTCTTGGATACATTCCCTGATCTCGGTTTTAAATGCATAACCTATGCTGGATTGAAATTGAGGAACAACGTTGTTGCAACGTGAGGGGCTCATGGAGATATTATCTAAACAATGTTAAATAAGAAATTAGGCTTGCAAGATGTTTGGGGCATGAACTTGGGGAAAGTGGAGTTTAATTGGATAGCAAACGCTTCTATTCAGTCTTTGTCCTTATTAGCAGACAAAAACACGTTGGGTACAAGAAGGCATGCCTGGTCTGTATTATCATCATACAAAACTCTATAGGCTCAGGAATACCTCTGAGTTCTTTTCACAAATTTTGAAACATCAATTCATGCTATTTCGTTTTGGTATGATGGAAACTAAAGACATTGTTCCTTCTTGGAAATATCAGTCACAGACACAATCCTGACGTCTTTGTGGGTACAAACAAGAGTCACTTGTACATGTTTTCTGTTTGTGGCCGGTGCCGGAAGTACAGAGGAAAAAGTACTTAAAACATATTTTTAGGATTTTGAACATTCGATCATGTAGGCAAGCTGTTATTAGTTCGTTAGGTGGTACTTTCATCTTTTTGGCCTGTAGAGGGACCAAATTTATACTGCTGAATTTTTAAGAAAGGTCTACAATAATCGAGTAGGTCAGATTAAAGTCAAGAGTTGTCCTGCATGTTTTTATGATAATGAGCATTTAATCAGAAACTAAAGAAAAAACGGGTGATCGGCGGAAAGCCTAAGCTGATTTTGAGCTTGATGGGTTGTGACTTACTGAAGAGTAGTATGAAACTAACAGGGTTTATAAATTTTCATTGAAATGCTCCCTGTCACTTTGATATAGATTGCACTTTCACGTTTATCATATTGTATTGCACTGTCACTTAATCAGGCTATTTGAGAGGGTATGGTTTCTAGGGTCTCTTTTTATTATTCATATTTTAAGTAAATGTCTCTGTGTTAGTATTATTAGGCAAGGATAGTCTTTCAATAGTGTGTGTATCCATATGCTAAAATCAGGAGTATGCTCTGTGTTGTATTCTCTATGATTATGTGAATGGATTTTGATGTTGGTGTTGGTTTTAAGTTATGTTATGTTATCATATTTCTAAAGCGCATGGCTTCCCAGCGCTAGAGGACTACGAACCGAAACAAATGGGAGAGAAAAACCCTGTACCTAGAATAGCCAAGTTTTTAAAGATTTCCGAAATCTAAGTTCATCGGTCGTCAGCCGCAGGCCAATGGGAAGAGAGTTCCAAAGTTTGGCCCCTTGATAAGCAAGAGTGGCACCTCCCCATCTAGATTTATTTATTCTGGGGGGGATAGCAAGGGCCCTGGAAGCTGACCTAAGATCTCTCTTGGGCTTGTGAAGGGAGAAAAGGGTTCTAAGAATCTGAGGGCCACTGTTATGGAGGGATCTGTTGACACAACACAGAACCTTAAACTTAATGCGTTGGTCAGCCGGTAGCCAATGTAATAGAGTCAGTCCTGCCTTTACAGAGCTCCTTTTGGGAATGTCTAGCAGTAGACGAGCTGCTGCATTTTGGACCCTCTGTAATTTATTTTTAACATAGAAGGGTGACCCCGCAAAGAGACTGTTTCCATAGTCCAGTCTGGAAATAATCAGAGCTTGGACTATAAGCCTTTTGGCTTCAGGAGGAAGAATATGCAAAACTTTTCTTAAGAGTCTTAGAAGACCAAAATAAATACCAGATATGTGCTTAGCGTGGTAGTCCATCGTAAGAGATGGGTCCAACCATATCCCTAGGCTTTTAGTATGTTACTTGGGGCCGGAAGTACTCCTCTAGACCCATCGATCTCTAGAGTCTGATTGGGGCCCGATTTATGACCCACGATCAACAGCTCAGTCTTGTCATTGTTTAGTAGCATTCTGCTGTTAGCCATCCAATCTGCTACAGCTTTCAGACAAGAGGGTAGAGAGGATACGTCTTGCATGGAGTTGGAGTTAAACGAAACCACCAGTGCTAATAAAAATTTTACGGAATAACACTGCCCATCAGTTGCCATGACCTATGAACTCATAGCGAGCAGGGTATTTCTAACAATAAGTCAGTTGGGGAGTGGTCTGATAATGTTCTCGGTAAGATATCAGCTGTTTGTACCATTTCCCTGGCCAAGGGTGTCACTAACCAATAAACTATATGGGAACTAGTATTGTGAACTGTATAGTAGGATGTAAAGTCATATTTTTGTGGGTGTAGCCTTCATCTTACATCTGACAGTGCATTTAATTCTTTAATCTTGCCAAGTGCTACTACCGCCTGCATGGGAGGGCAATGTGCAACTGTGGATCGCTCACGATGCCCTGACACAGTCACATTGAAGTCCCCACCCCAGATTATTGGCAGTTTAGCAGATTTATGGCATCTGGTCATGAGCTCATCAAAAAAGTCAGGGCTGCCTTTGTTTGGGCCATCGACGTTAAGAAGGACCAGAGGTGCATCATCTATATGTCCATTCACTAATACCCAGCATCCTTTATCATTCCCTTGCCATTCCAGCAGTCGGAAGGGTACAGACTTATGTATAAAGATTGCCACTCCCCGATAATAAGATTAATTTGATGGGAAATACCTGTGCGGGCCCCACGTGTGTGTTACTGGTGACGTTTGTCTCCTGCAGGGAAAGAATTCCTGCCAGAATAACTCCCAAAGCGTATGATATCTTTGACGGGGTTTATATTTTCTGCCATGTGTTGGAGATAAAGGATCACGTTGTCTGCATATATGGACAGCAGCACAGGACCAGTCCCCACCCTTAACCCAGTGTGGGAATTAAACTCCTGCAACCAACACACCAGGTGCTACACCACCAGAGGAACAATCAGAGGGGATAGATAGCAGACACCCCTGTTGTGGCATAATCCAGAACCTGGTGGAAATTCTGCGGGTTATTAAGCCCGGGCACAGTCCAACTTAATGCTTTGGGTGTTGTGCCTATGTGCCCAGACATCGTCTAAGTGTAAACAATTCATAGTGCCTGTATCGTATCTGTGCCACTGGAATGTCCTAGTGATGAGGCCTGTGCCTACGTGTGAGATGATCAACAATAATAGCAACCACAATTACTACTCCCATACATCGCCCTCCTCCTCTCATGCCAAGTCGACAATACCCCTCTCATACAAAATCCTAGGAAGTCCCACATAAGTGTTCATAACTGCCGCTCTGCGCTACCTGCCTGGGCTGTGGCAGGGAGTGTGCAGCGGACCCAGGCACCGGTTAGGTGTCTATAACTATATCAGCAAGTGTCCCATTGGCCATTTATAAAAAGGGATAATCAGGGAGGTGAAGTGGTCACTGGCTTCCATCCCACCCCACTCACTCTCATGGCAGTGTCACTCACCAGTACCCTGGGGCTGCCCCCATCCAGGAAGCAGAAATCAGTCAAGCCAGACCAAATACAAGCAGTCATACGTAGACCACACTACCTTAGTACTGAGTCAACTCTTAGAAATGCGTATTGTACCTGTCCATAGTAGGGAGTACACAGGGCGCCATCAGCTATTATTTTTTGGTCAGTCCATCTGTGCAAGGTGAAGTCATGTCTCCAGCCATTTAGTTGAATCACAGCAGCCGCAGTGCTCATCTCTGGGGACCCAGTCAACAGGGGGTTGTGTTAAAAAAATTCCAAGGCAGCCTTCGATTGTGTGAAGAAGTGAACCTTGCCAGCTTTCTCCACTCGTAGTTTAGCTGGGTATAACATTGAGTACCTGAGCGAGCGTTTGCGCAATTGCTTCTTAACTAGTGTCCTGAAGAACGGGCGTCAAGTCCAAGTAGAACACCACCCGGGCATTATCATGCTGTAGGTCTGGTTGGGATCTACTGAGTCGCAAAACCATGTCCCTATCCCTGTAGTTCAATGGCTAGACCGAAATTAGGGCCAGATGTAGAAAGATTCCAAATTGCAAGTCGCAATTTGGAATGCAGAAAGGTGTCTCAGACACCTTCTGCAACTCGCTATGGGGTCGCAAAGACCCACCTCATAAATATTTATGAGGTGGGTCGCAGTTTGCGACCCCATAGCGAGTCTAGGCACTCACGGGGATGGTGGCCTGCTGGAGACAGCAGACCACCATCTCCGTGACTGCTTTTAAATAAAGCAGTTTTTTTTTTTCTCTTTGCAGCCCGTTTTCCTTAAAGGAAAACGAGTTGCAAATAGAAAAAAATACCGAAACCTTTTGTTTCGGTTTTTTTCAGAGTAGGCAGTGGTCCATAGGACCACTGCCTGCTCTGAAAAAATAATGTTGTGAGCATTCACAAAGGGGAAGGGGTCCCGTGGGGACCCCTTCCCCTTTGCGAATGAGTTACCATCCACTTCAAGTGGATGGTAACTGCGAGTTGATTTGCGACCGCTTTCGCGGTCACAAATCAACTTAAATCGCGGTGCGAGTCGCAAATAGGAAGGGAACACCCCTTCCTATTTGCGAGTCGGAAACACATTTTGCGAGTCGGTTCCGACTCGCAAAATGTGTTTCTGCATCGCTTGAGGGCTTTTGCACCTCGCAAACGGCGTTTTTCGCCGTTTGCGAGGTGCAAAAGCCTACCTACATCTGGCCCTTAGTTGTGTAGGCTGACCTGGCTTGGGTCGGGGAGCTAGAGACCTGTGAGTACATTCAACTGTAGATACAGGGGAGAAGGCATCTCTGCCAAAGAAGGATGCGAGTAGTTGCTCAACAAAAGTTTCCATATTTGATGCATCCTCCACCCTTATAATCCCCATAATATTCCTTTGTGATTGTCCTTCCAAATCATCATTTTTCATTTCAGCACTAAAAGTTCCTTGGGGACCGTAGCTGGTTTGCAAGCGTGGTCCTGGGTAGCGTCTTTCACCTCCGACACCCTAGTCTCTGCCTCCACAAGTTTAGTATTCTGCTTATTGAAATAGATCTTAACGTGATCCGTACGAATTGTGAGAGGGCTAATCTTAGTCTATGGGTTTTAAATTTTCCTTCACTTTCTTGAGAAGCCCGTTGACCTCCATGTCCTCGAGTCGAGATAGGGCCGGTTGCTGTTCATCTGTCAGAGTGCTATCCTGCCACTTGTCGAAGTAGAGCTTTGATTGTCTCTGGTCTGATTTCCCCATAGCTTGGGCCCCAACACAACCCCCTAAACAAGGTGTCACTTCTACAGAGTCTCACAGCTGATGCAAGCCGCTGTCATTGACTGGATAGTCAAGTCCTGGATGAAGGAGTCTGTTCACTGCATTTGCTCACCCACCAACGCTCCTTCTGCCTTCCTAGCAAGATTATGTGTCCCTCAGAGTTGGGGCCCTGGTCACACACTGAGACCAGCCCATCAGGCCCCCACAGCCTCCAGAAACGGTGCTCACTTCGACGCCTCACAATGCATATCCCACTCAAGGCCAGGGTCTCCTTTAGCCCTGATGAACCAGTCCACCAGTGTCCCACAGCCCCCAGATGCGATATACCAAGCAACTCTTCTCGCCATATATCACGGCATGTCTCTTCCAGAACGGAGGGACGGCCCAAGCGGCAAGATGCCAGTCCAGCAGGGCCCTGCAGTCTCCAGACACGGAGCTCACAGCAACTCCTCATGCCACATCTCAGGCCCCTGGGGGAAAGTCATGCGTCTTCAGTTGCGTATGTGTCCCAGCACTGGGCAGGCTTTCAGAAATCACCTCTGCTCTCATCCTGCTGCTAGGACGTGGGCACGCCATGCTGCGCGTAAGCCAGGCTGGGGCGTTGACTTGCGTCCCAGCTCTCTTGCAGACTCCAGGCGTACCTCTGAATCTGTAACCAGGCATCCGGACTCCCAGGCTGCAGACGGCGATTCCCCCTCTTCCCCTTGATCTCCAGCGGGGCTGTCTCCTGTCACCCTTGCATCACAGACCACTGCAGTTTCGCTCCTCTGCAGCGGGCCACCGCCAGGACCCAACCAGATTTGAACCAATCAGTCTAGAAACGAGAGAACTGCCAGAGCTGGGCACTAATCACCCAATCTTTACTCTGTACCTCTTCCAGCTCAATTAATGGGGGTTCAGAGGCTGATGCCCGCAGATTTTATATTTTGGCTGGAGGAGTGCACCTATCAAGCGGCCATCTTGTGTGCAGCCCCCTAGCAATCCCTCCTACCTCCCCAATAGAATCCATCTTTGAATGCTAGTCTAACTTTGGTTGGTGCAAGAATTGGAGTGAGTTCCTGTAACATTATTAGTTGCCCATTGCAGCATACTTGAAAACACTGTCTCAGCTCTTCTTTCTCTTACTGAGGACCCTGACCCTCAGTGGGATTCAGTTTAGTTCAGCCACAGCTCATGCACAATTCATTTGAAACCGTGGCAGACTGTGACATAGAGTTAGGGACTTGGAATGCTGATTTCATGACAACTATCGCTTTGGGCAGAAGGATCTGTGTGTTTCAAGCTCTTTCATAGATTTTAACGAAGGCCTTTTTTACTTTGGCTAGCAATTTTGAATTTCATTGAATTAAAGAACTTCTCTTCCTGGTTTCTAGCCTAGATTACCTGCTTCTTCAGCTGAAGTAAGATGACATTGGAGATTCCTAGAAAAAGGGTGAGCTAGGTGTTTAAGCACACATGCTAATGGAATGGGATTTTGCAGTACTGTAGGTGATTGGTACACGGCCTGAAGCATGACCATGCTTCATCTCTTTTGGCTCAGATGGACTTCCATCATGAAGTGCTCCGGTGCATGACCTCCTGTTCATGACCCAACTCCTTCAATTACCGAATGCTTGTGCATTCACCCTCTGCATGAATCTGGCACTTTTCCATTGTAGAGGACTCTAGTGCACCACCACCCCGTACAGGACCTTGTTGCATTCTCTCCTGTGCAGGACTCGAACCGTACTCCTTTACAGGACTCTGGTGCACCATCCCTGCACAGGACTCTTGTGCCTTCCTCTGTACAGAAAAGCAGTGCATTTCTTTTATGTACGGTGCCCTGGTGTATTTACTTCCTGATACTGGGTTTGGGATATTCCCTTTCAGTGCAGGCCTGTAGAGCACTTACCGTGTGTGTAAGACTGTTGTGCATTCCTTTGCTGAATAGAGCTCTTGTGGAAGGGTTTCATGCAAATCCTTTCTTGCGCTTGGCTCTAGTGCACGTATTGTACAGACCCCGGCTCTAATAAATGGTCTCTGGTGCAGGGATTGGCCATTCTTCTTGTGCACCGGTCTGTTGCATCTGTGCAATGTATGTTTGCTTCCCTCCATATGGAACTTGTGATTACTCTTCCTGCATGCAGCAATTACCTGCATTACCCCTGTGTAGAGAAGTTTTCTTCCAGGTACACAGCACTGATGCACACCTCTTTGCAAAGCTCTGAGTAATTTTCCCTCTACAGCACTCTGGTGTATTTCCTTCCCTGTTCATCCATCCATGTACGTACTTATACAACCGTTAATTTGTGTGTTCATCCATTCACTCACTCGCCTACACATTCATGCAGTCACTCAAACATTCATCCATCTAACAGTTCACTCATTCCCATTCGCCCGCTCACCCATCCAAACAATCATATTCAGAAGCTCTGCAAAGCACGTCCATTTATAAAATATAAAGACCTGTTGACTTTGTCAGTACTTGTTTTTTTTTCCTTTTATTATTGGTCAGGAAAAGGATAGAGCACTAGAAGGGGGCAAGTCAACAAATTTGTCGGAAGATCTGATCTAGTAGTATAGCTTGGCATTCCTAAACAAAGTTTGAGTCGAGCCATCAAAACATTTGGAAAGTATGATTCTGCAGCCATCATGTAAAAATGATAAATACTCTATCAAATTAAAATTATTTTTTGGAGAATGCTTGTGTTTCACTTTAGTACAATAGACTATATCACTGTATTGACATTTGTTACAATTAACAGTTTTTAAACAGACCCATACCATGGTGTCACTGCACGGGGTGAATCAATGGGTTTAAGGCATGTGTGGCTGTAGATACACATGCTCTGCATACTCCTGCCATCTGGTGTTGGGTCTGGATATGTGCAGATTGTTTTTTCTTCTAAGAAAGTCTTTCGAGCCATAGGTTTGAGTGACTCCTCCTTCTCGGTGATACTGCGCATGTGAATTTACTCCACTGTTAGATAGGTTTTTCTCTGCTGTCTGGTTTGGACATATGTGATACTGCTCCGAGTCAGGATCACTGTCAGTTCTTTCTTTCGGTCCCATCATGTTTCCGTCAGTATTATTGTTTGCTTTTTCTTATCTTGTGCATCGAGCCACAACCGAATGTTGAGTTGACGCAGGATCGTCGTCGACCGTTAAGGGCCTCACCCCTCGGGGCCTTCCATCTTCATCTCCGGATCTGTCTTCCACATCATGACATACCGGTGATGGAACTAGCGTAGCGCCATTCAGATTTTGCCCACATAGCCACGCAAAACACCACAGGACAAACTCCAACCAGGTCTGTAACCTGGCTGTCCCCTGAACATAGGGAGGCCAACCGTGCAGCCTGTTGAGCTTTTTGTTTGAAGAAGACACTGCGTGATCATCAAGCGTGTCACCTTGAAATAAAACGCAGATCGATGTACGACACTCCAGAGATTTTCAAGCAACAGGATGTTGAAGAGGAACTCCATCCAGAGCCTTCAGTGGCCGAACAAGAGGCCCCTTCCGTTGAGGCAAGCTCAGAATTAGATCCTGAGTTCGAATATGAGATCCCCAGCGTCTCTATACAAATTGGCGCAGTGAGTATGTTAATTCTAGGACCCTCCCACCCCCGTCTCAAGTCAAAACCACCAAAAGACTCGTCCTTGGACCACCACTGCCTGTAGGCCATGGTTGGCACAGAATGCAGTTTGAATGGCCCGTCCTCCAACTCGGTGATAAAACACCACTCAAAGCCGATAGTTTTGGTGCCAACAACCTCCTCTTCTTCCATTTCCTCATGGTCAGCACATTCTTCAAAGTTGATGCCTTCAGTGCTGAAACCCAAGCTTGGTTCCGAAACCAAACCCTCCAAAGTAGTGCCGAAAACGACTGCTTAGGCAGCTGTGGAACCCATTCTCCACAAAATGCAGGAAAGACTGTACTGTAAACAAAAGCAGATCCAGATCCAAACAAAGAATGGTGGGTATTGGCTAAACCGCTACCTCCTCACCCACTGCCTTCCAAGAGACAATTTTCTTTTCAGGATGCCTTGGACATACCCATTCAAACCAAAAAGAAGTTGTCGGACAAAGCCACCAGTCATTTGCTGCAAACTTCGCATTCTCCACCTCCACTACCACAGCTGCCTCCAACACCTGCACAACCTCCATCACCTATACCAGAAATGCCTCATTCGCCACTTTCTGAAATTGAGCCATTGGACATCTCTGTGCAAGGCTCCCACTGCATGTGACACTGGATTACCACACCCATCAGATGACTCCTTTCTGGTGCCCCAAGTCACTGACCACTGGGACACATATGATGTAGATCCACCAGGGGACACAGACCTAGACCTGTACCTAGCACCCCCTTCACTCCTTGATGGCTCAACAACATATTAGGAGCTTATATCGAGGTTGACTACCTTTAATGGGATTCAGTTACACAAAGAATCTCTAGAAGAGGTTTCTTGTGTGAAACTTTCTTATCCACCCACAAAGGCCCACAATACTTGCCAATGCTAAAAGGCATGCTCCACCATACAGAGGATATCTTTAAAGACCCTATCAGGGTCCAAGTTACCACCTCTAGGGTTGTTAAGAAATACAAGGCCTCACCCTCTGATCCAGTTTACATAAGGGGACAAGTACCATCGACTCTCTTGTGGTAACAAGTGTCAGAAAGCGAGCTAACTCACAAGCTTCAGACAAGACTCCACCGCCTGACAAAGTAAAAGGATTGATGCAGCAGGCAAACGGGTTGCTGCACAGTCAGCTAGCCAGTGGTGCATCCGTAATTCGATGGGGCTATTAGTACACTACGACCTTGCTCACTGGGATGAGATGGAGTTACTCCTACAGCATCTCCCAGGTGAGCACAGGAAAAGGGGTCATGAATTAGTGACAGAAGGAAAGCTAATTTCCAACACTTTCATTAGAGTTGTTGTAGAATCTACTGACACTGCAGCTACTAGTACAAACATAAGTGTATTCCTCTTGCATGGCTGCATATCTCAGGCTTTAAGCCTGATTTTCAGCAGAACATTCTTAACTCCCCCTTTGATAAAGAACATCTCTTCACCCTACAAGTGGATAAGATGTTAGAAAAAATCAAAAAGGACACAGAAACAGTTAAGCCCATGGGAACACTTCAAACCCCTGCTTCTAGAGGCTCATTTTGTCGATCCACCTACCGTGGTGGTTCAAAACCCTTGAACCTTCCACCTCCTATCAGCGTGAACAGAGTCCGTACTCTCCCACAAAGTTCTACTATACAGGCTTCTATTGGGGAAACAACTCAAAGGGAAAGGGCAAGTGTACTTCCCCATCTGGTGCCACCATCACCAGTAAGCAGTGTCTCCATTTAATTTCCCCTGGATCACACTACACCTGTTGAGGGACACCTACAACATTTTTCCCCATCCGACAACAAAAAACAACAGACCAGTGGGTGTTGGACATTATCCAACATGGTTATTGTCTGGAGTTCGTTACCACTCCTCCCAACATTCCACCTCAAACTCAATGCTTCTCCTTAGAACAGCAGGCATTACTCCAACAGGAAGTACAAACACTCCTCCTCAAATGAGCAATAGAACCCGTACCTCTCCAACACCAAGGTCGGGCGTATACTCTTTATACTTCCTCATACCCAAAAAAAGACAGTACTGTGAGGCCAATCTTGGATTTACGGCCACTCAACCACTACATTCCTTCAGAACACTTCCACATGGTCACACTACAAGATGTTATCCACTACTTCAACAGGGCGACTTTATGCCTGCTCTAGATCTCAAAGATGCATACTTCTACATACCAGTCTACCAAGCCCATCGCAAATTTTTCAGATTCTGGGGTGCAGGGGGAGGTTGTTGTAAGCCTTTCCCTGCCATGTGCAACAAGGAGCGTCCTCTGCTTTTGTCTCAACAGATCCGTGGGGTGTCTACAAGGGAGGGGAAACTGATCGGAGGTGTCTGGTTGGTTTATGGAGGGTCAGGTGTTCGTAGATGTATGCTGGTTCTTTTTTGTGCTTGGCCTTGTAGGTGTGGGTCAGCATTTGAACAGGCATCCCCTCTGAATCGGGAGCCAGTGTAGTTTCTTGAGATGGGGTATGATGTGGGTCCTTCTGGGGAGGTCAAGTATGAGCCTTGCCGCATAGTTCTGTATTGTCTGGAGTCTCTTCAGGAGGCATGGTGTGATTCCTACGTCGAGCGTGTTTCTGTAGTCAAGTCTGCTGGTGATGAAGGCCGGTGTGATGGTCCTTCTGGTGTTTGCTGGGAGCCACCTGAAGATCTTGCGGAGGCCATTCTACTTCAATTCACCGCACTCCAATTCACCCAACTCCAATCCACCCCACTCTACTTAAATCCACTCTAATTCACCCCACTACAATCCAATCCACCCACTTTACTCCAATCCACTACACTCTACCCCAATCCAATCCACCCCAGTTCAATCGACCCCACTCAATATAATCCATCCACCCCACCCCACTCCAAACCAGTCCACCATACTCCAGTCCACCCTATACAAGTCCAGTCCACCCTATCCCAGTTGTCACCCCAATCCAATCCACCCCCTCCCGTCTAGTCCAACCCTCCCCACTCGTCTAGTCCAACCCTCCCTACTCGTCTAGTCCAGTCTGATCCACCCCACTGTAATTAACCCCACTCCAAACCACCCCACTCTAATTTAGTCCACCCACCCAATCCAGTCCAGCCCTATCCACCCAACCCCATTCCTATCACTTCAATCCAGCCTAATCCACCCCACTGCACTCCAATCCACCCCAGTCTAATTCACCTCACCCCACTTCAGTCCAGCCTACCCCAATCCACCCCATCCAGCCCACCCACTCCAATCACCCCACCCCATCCACCTCACTCTACCCCAATCCAATCCACCCCACTCTACTAATATCCAATCCATTACCTCAGTTCACTCAAACCCACACCACCCTATTACAGCCACCTGACTCCATGCCACTCCACTCTACGACAATCTCTGTGACTGAACCACTGAACTCTACTCCCTTTTACGACACTCTACTCTTCTATTCAATACTCTACTCCAACAAATCCACTCTGAGGCACTCTACTCCCCCCACTCCACTCTACAACACTCCACGATACTAACTTTTGCCCATGCAGAACACCGCCACACTGGTGTGCAACATGGTAAAAGCACATTGCCCTATAGATCGTGTATAGGCAAGACCTATTGGCTTTGCCAATGCTTGCTAAGCTATTATCACTACTTCCCCACCTTCCAGCAACTCCACTCCATCCTACTCTCCTCTAATCCACCTCACTCCAATCTATCTCACCCCAATCCAATCCTCCTCACTCCTGTCCAGCCCACACCAGGCCTCATCACCCCAACCCATTTCAATCCACCCTACTCCAATCTCATCTGCCCCACTCCAATCTAATCCATGCAAAGCCAGTCCGCCCCACTCCACCCCGGTTCAATCCACTCCACCCCACCCCACTCCGGTCCGGTCCGGTCCACCCCAGTCCAGTCCACCCCTCTCCAATCCACCCCACTCACCTCTACCACAATCTAATCCACCCCACTCCAATCTCATCAGCCCCACTCCAATCTAATCCATGCGAAACCAGTCCATTCTACTCCACCCCACTCTGGTCCAATCCACCCCACCACCATCCACCTCACTCTACCCCAATGCAATCCACCCCACTCCGCTCCATCCACCTCACTCTACCCCAGTCCAATCTACCCCACTGTACTTATATCCAATACATTACCTCAGTTCACTCCAACCCACTCCACCCTATTCCATCGACTACACTCCATGCCACTCCATCACACTCTCTGCAACTGAACCACTGAACTCTGCTCCCCTCTACGACACTCTACTCTTCTCTTCAATATTCTACTCCAACAACTCCATTCTATGACACTACTCCCCCCACTCCACTCTACGACACTCCACGCCACCAACTTTTACCCATGCTGAACAGCAGCCACACTGCATGGTAAAAGCACATTGCGCAATAGCTCTTGTATAGGTGAGACCTATTGGCCTTGCCAATGCTTGTTAAGTTATCATTGCCTCCCCACCTTCCCGGCTAGACAAAAAGCAAAGAGGGAGGGACTCTGCACAATAATGACACTCGTTATATAAATGAGTAAAACAAGGAGGACTCTTGCATCCTGCAGTGTGCGCTCTCTTGTGTAGATTATTCTGTCACTGAGTGTTGAAACTTTTTTCAGGAGTCCCAGACCCTTTTACCACTACTGTCCTGGGGTTGAACCTTACTAATAAGCTCAAAATTAAGGCCTAAGTATAACTCCTAGCACTTGACACTCTGGGTGGCAAAGTCGAACAGGTTCAGGCCTGCTCAGGGAGGGGCTTTAGACTCAGTGCCCAATTGTTGAAGCAGTGCTTTACTTAATACAAACACTACATAGTACTGTATGTTTTAGCACAGACAGTAAATGTGGGGGTTACTGGTAACTTCAAGTGATCGTTGTGAGACAGACCAAACTGTCCGTGCGAGAAAATCTCTTTCTTTGGTAATCTTTGCAGTAAGCTGGGTTCTGGTAGTAGTACTCCCCAACCCCCTTTTTTGCCTGGTGCCAGTATGTTTTGGACTGCAGTGCACTGGGATCCTGCTAACCCGGGACACAGTGCCAGTGCTCTCTCCCCTAAATTTGGATGGTGGTAAACATTTTACACCCACAATTGGCATGCTGGTGCACCTATGTAAGTCCCTGGTATATGGTACTTGGGTACCCAGGGCATTGCTACACCAGGGGTCTCCCATGGCCTGCAGCATGTATTCTGCCACCCGTGGGGGCCAATGCAAACTGTGTCTGCAGGTCTGCCATTTCAGCCTGCATGAAATGGTGTATGCACCCTTTCACCACAGATATAAGGCTTGCCTTGGTCACTGCACTTAGACACTGTAAGTCACTACTTTGGTAGGCCCTTCAGCTGAAGGGCAGGGTCCATGTCCCTAAGTGTGAGGGTACTCCTGCATGAGCAGGGTGCTCCTACAGGCCCCATTTCCTGCGGGGAAGCCATCTTAAGCTATGTAGTGGACATTGGTCAATACGAGTGATCCAACTACATAATGGCTTCTCTCCGAACCTAGGCATGTTTGGTATCAAACATGTTGGAATCATGCAACTACACTGATTCCCGTGCTAGTTGCATGATACCATGTATTCTGGGGGTTCTTTAGAGGATCCCCCAGTCCTGTCTGTGCAGCCTAATGAGGTCTAACTGCCAGCCCACACTGTTGCTGACCCCAACCACTATTCTACCCCTCTTGCTGGTGAGCCTGGCTCAGGCCGGAGAGACAGAACAAAGGATTTCCTGCAAGGGAGAGGTGTGACCACCTCCCTCTGTATATTAGGTGTCTAAGGGCTGGGGTGGCGTGACCTCTGAGTGCCACCAGACTGCATTGAAGCGCACATTTGGTGCCCTCTTTGCATAATCCAGTTTGCACCAGTTCAGGAACGCCCGGTTCCTGCTCTGGTGCAAAACTACACAATGGACAGGGAAGTGACCACCCCCCTGTCCAGCTCCTCCCCTAGGGAGGTGAACAGAGCTCTGCCAGGTGGCCACTTGATTCTGCCATCTTGGAAACAAGCTGGACAAAAGCACCTGAGAGCATCTGCCTGGTTAAGCAAAGCATTTCACGTCCCTGACTCCCTCTGATGGGTAGGTCACTTCAGAGAGTGACCAACCCCCTTTTAGGATTACTTAAAGGTTCCCCTGTGAGCAGATCTGCAACCTTGGACAATTTTCCACATTGTGATCTTTCAGCTGATTAAGAGGTGCAGGCAAAGCAGCGCGCGCACGGGGATGCATCGTGAGAGTTAAACAGTGAAACACGCATGCTTATTGTAAGAAATACCAAGTAGTTTATTAATTGCTGCATGTGCCTTGACTGTGCTTCAAATCATAACAGTATTATTGTAAACATTTAAGTATATACATAATGGGTCAGCAAGGGGATAATGCTCCAAAGCAGGATATTATATTTCTAGACGGAGGCCTCTCCTTTCACGTAAGTGATATTTTCCTTCTTCATTAATTTACAAGTCAGTTCTAAATGGTAATAATTGTTTGGTCTCCTATTAAAAACGCATGAATTGCTCAGACACTGCCAGGAAATACATTGTGCTGCAAGGCACCTGTTCCCCTGCACTGTCACACCTCTCTGAAATATTTCCCATCTGCCCCGCCAGGCGGTAAGTGAGCGTGCATGTGAAATCTTGTGGAGAGATGCAAAGGACTCCTACCTTTGCTGCTTCATAACTGATGGCAGGGGTTTGGTTCAGCAGGCAGGCTCCCCCTGCCAGTGGTAACTGAATGAAATGCCAGGCCCACTTAATGATTAGGAGGCCCTTGGTAGCAGGTCTCGTTTTATGGCCCAGCACTGAAATGTATTCTGTCTTCCTATCCAAACGCAAAGATCTGAGCGCAAAACAGCGGCTTATACAGTGAAAAGAAATATTGAATGGTCTGGCAGCTGCTAGCTCTGTATATCTATGTAAAGAAATTAATGTGCCTTCACAACAGGCAGCTTTAGCTTGATGCAGTTAAATATTGCTAGTGGGGAAAGACATGCATGACTGGGAAAGAATAAAATAACGAGTCCTCAGGATGGAGTCCAGAGGAACCGATCTCTGTGAGGAAGCGTTCATTGCTGTGCAGTGTTGAATTTGAATGCACAAGTCACTGAGAAATGGGGCAGGGGTCAATATTACTACTGATAGTAGTGGATCGTTAAAACCCAGGTGCAGAAACCAGACCTACATTTAAAACTTCACAAGTCACAATTATCCAGTGATCAGCTTTTTCTGTCGAGAACATGCGTCAAATTCTTGTGAAGGTAATCGATACAATTAAGGTAACAAAAGAAAATTAACATTTCACATTTGTTCCATATCATGCTTCATGTTTCTTCATTGCTATGAAAATCATTACTTACTGTGTGTCAGTGTCTTAATTATCGGTGGCAGTGGCCTGTGCAGTGCTGCTGCACCGTACAACAGTGCTTCTTCTTCAACAGCCTCTTTCCGACTAGCTAATGCGGCGCGCGATATGTGGTGTGAGTTAAGTGTGGACGACGTCTATTGCTCTGACTCTGACATGTGCAGATTCAGCACGGCTAAGGAGGGGCGGGCAAGTAGTATTTCGAACTGTCATTGGTACCGCTGCGGCACTCATCCAACCTTTTTACCCTGAGGCAGCTTATGTAGTTTATGTTACGCACTCGTAACAATCCAGCTCAGTGACCCGTGGCCACCAGTGGTGCTTTTTCCCACAAAAATATCACCCATTGGTGTGGGAAATCGCCCAAACTGGCAACATTGAACCAGGGTCAATGAATTACCATGTGATATCGGGTTTTCACTGGGAGACCATGTGAATTGAGCTAATATCGAGTGACACACAGTGCCACTCTGTGAATTGGCAGGTATGCCTGTGGGTGGGTCCTCCGACTCTTCAAGCAAGACTCTCCAAGGAACTCTTGCAAGACATCTGCTCCTGGCCTCTAGAACTGCTGCTAGTCTGCTTTGGAACCGAAACATGTCTGTTTCTGGTGGGAAGGCTCCCATTGCAACATTGTTTCACCGGATCCTGCAAGAATTCTGCAACATCCAAGGCTGTGCATCCTCCAGGGTCACAAGGACTCCGTTTGCACCTGGAAGCACAAAATAATCTCCCTTGGAGTTAAGGAGTCTTAAGAAGTCACTCTCCTGCATCCACAGGCACCTCAAGACAATGTTGACTGGCTGGTAGGGGTCTAATGTTCCATGGACATCGAAAGGCTCTGCTTTACAGGTAGTGAGTCTGGCTTCCTATGGGTCCTGCTTGTCTTCTGACCAACTTGGGAGAGTGTGGGCCCCTGCTCCTGCCACTGGACTGGTAGCATTGTGCACTGCAGCTGTTCCACTTGCCAAGACTTATTGACTCTTACTTTAGGCGATCTTAAGGTTCCAAGTAGCCCCGACCTCCAGCACTCTGCTGCGCGAAGATCAGCCCCTGTCCTGCAACAACTGCAACGTGGTACTTCTGTTTTGTTGTGCTGATGAAGCCTCATTGTGACTCCCTGTGTCCATTGCCTGTGGCTCACTCGTGGGGGTTCCAACAACTTCTGCTAGCCTTCCTGCACGATAAGGGCCAGCCCTGGATCCCCCTCAAGGATAGAGTCTCCTGGACCTTGCTGGTCCCCAAAGCTCTGCACATACATCTTCAGTTCTTGCTTGCATTTGCCATTGCTCGTTGGTGACCTGGCTGGTCACTGAACCTCCTGCAGTCGAGGGACAGCTTGTAGGCGACTCCTGGAATCTTCTGCAGCTCCTGGAATCTTCTGCAGCTCCTGGAATCTTCTGCAGCTCCTGGACCCTGCAACTGGACTTCTTCCACCGACTTGCAGAAACTTCACCTCCAGGACGGTGGGCATTGCCACCTGCACCACCTGGGCACCTCCAAGGGTGCTGGACTCTGTCCCCTTCCTTTTCAGGTCCTCCATGCCCGGAATCCAGCCCTGGGTTCCACTGGCCTGGTCCATGGGTTGTGACAGCAGCTGGAAAATCCGAGGCCTCCACTGACTTCAGAGAGAGCGTCCCTTCTTCCCTCTCCATCCTCCCGCCTCCTGGGCATCTTTGGGTGGGGGCCCGCTGCACCCTTCCTCTTGTCTGTTGTTTTCCTCAGAGACCACTGGAAAAGGTCCTGAATCACACAAACTCCATCCACTTCTCCCTGTATTAGTCTATGGGATGACTGGGTGGTAACTATCTTGCACCTGGTCGCTGAGGACACTTACGTACTTACCTCTGGTGTTTTCATCTATACCCAGCCCCAGCTAACTACCACACTTACCTTGGTTGGGTTCACTGTTTCACATTCCACTTTCTTACTATATGGTTCCCCCACCCCCATCCATATAAGGGACCTGTACATTTTATGCTATTTCTGTTGGTTATTTTGTGTATATATTGTATGTAGATATCTCCAAAGGGAGATATACCTATGCTAGTCTAACAGTAGTGCTGTAATAAAGTATCCTTTATTTTTGCAACACTTGTGTGGTTCTTTCTTGTGAGTGAGTTAATGTCTGAATACTGTGGTATTGAAAATGCTTTACATCCCTCCTGGATAAGGTTCAGCTGCTTGCCTCAGCTACCCTTAGAGAACTTTTGTTATCTGGACACCTATTCGCTATCACGAAGGGTTGCCTGGACTCAATATAGGGTGCCACTCTATAGGTGTACACCATAGATTGAGCCAGCCTCTTACAATCCCTGTGCAACGATTTCTGATCAGCCTTTGTAGTTCTCCTTTGCAGTGGCTTTGGCATGCAACACGTCTGTGGATTAAGTAGGCGGATTGGGTTGTGGGCCAGCACTACATTATTTTGTACCCCATATGTGAGAGCGTAACTCCCATATAACCAATCCCTGGATTTCACTCAGTTTGCACAATACCTTTCTTGTTAAGTTGTTTGTTGCAGTGCCTGAAGTCTTAATTCCACCCTACTTTGTGGGCACCACACAGCACACGGAACGCAAGAGGCAGTCACTCTCTCCTAGCTCGCTGACTGGTGTATAAACAGTGATGCTGTTGCAGGGTGACTGGTACGTGAAGGTGGGGCCAGAACTAGTGGAGGAGGCTGCTATGAAGTTGTGGTGTTTGCAGCTTGGCTGATCTTGAGGTTTTCCTCAGGCCCAGACACAACACTCACAACCCAAACAAGCTAGGTGCCAACCCTCTTGGAACAGTGAGCACTTTGGTCCACTCTCACTTCCTTCGAAAGGAATTCATACTGGGGTCTTGGTTTCTGTTGCCTCATGGCTTCTTGGAATATGGAGTCTCAACTATGCTTGGTAGGGCTGAAGTTCCTGAGTACACTGCGTCTGCAGGGGTACACATTCCAGTTGCACTGCTGATTCCTGGGCTTCACTCTCGCAGAGTAGCGCAGGTCCTTCCCTGGTTGTGCAGTGGAAAAGGAATCCTTGACCCCTTATGCGCAGTTGGTCATCTATCATCTCCTTTAAAGCAGGGTCCACGCTGCCCTCTTGGCCGTCTTTAGCAAGATTCCCACACTTCTGGTCTCCAACTTGGCAAAAGTAGTTCCTACTAAATATCCCAATTCTGCAATATAGAGATTTTCTCGTTCGTCGCTGGTGTGAAGACGCGAATGCTGGCTTAGAAATGTTGGCTCAATGGCTGAACGGCTCTGACCCATCTTCATACTAAGGTTCCAGACCGTGCATTACGGCTCTAGTTCTTTTTCTTATGCTACTCCATCTGGTTCAGCCAAGGCCCTTGTTACAAGATGCTAGCAGGGATGCGGGGTCGAGTTCGCAGCCTCCTGTCAAGAGAAACACAAAACAAAGGCAGAAGAGAGTGGGAGGCGGCCCCACTAAGCTATCTGTTAACCTAGGTGCATTAGCACTTCCAGTGAGCAGTGAGACAGGAAGTGGCAGCGGGGGAACTCCCAGAGCTTCAAATGGGTCCTTTGTCAATGCTCCCTCTGTCTCATTTCAGCTACTCTGAAGGATCCCTACAATTCACATCTGCCGTCTCTCCAACCCTTCATCTTAGGATGTAACAAGTACAGAATGGATTTCAGTGTGGGTATGACCGCACGTGTCATACTCTCTACACGCATAACGTCTACACACACAGCAAGGTAGACGCACATGGCACCCATGTCCCACATGGATGCGCGAAGGTCCCAGGGACAGGGAATTCTGTAGGCCTCGCTCCAAGGCAGGGTCATGTTAAACAGCCTGACGTGTCATCATAACTTACTTTCTGCCGCCTCTGTCAGTCTTCCACACCTCGGCCATGCAAAATAGTCCCGCTCGGTTTAAGGAGTGTGCACATGCTGCGCCCTTCTTGGTCAAAGAACCCCTCTATGCGTCTTAAAACGCGTCACTCGAATTACCTCTAGGGCATACTCGGGATGGCCTTTTGTCTCGCGGTTAGGGTCAAAAGCTAAAAATGTGCTACGAGGCACGATGTCCAGAGCCATGTAGGGGACCTTTACTACCCCACCAGTGAGACACATGCAGATTGCATCTCATTAGGTCACACTCACGGAGCAGAAAATCACCTGTTTAGATGTCGCTTGCTCAGCTGCCCTGTGACAGGAAGTTAAAAGACCAGTGCCTGGGATGCCTGGCTCCAGGGGCGTAGGAGACAGTAAATTTCTGGGGGGGACAGGGACAACCTTGAGGACTTTCAAGTGACCCTATACAAATCGCCCAATGTGTGAGATCACCCGGGTAAACAAATACAATCGCATAGTTTTAAGTGAAATATTGAGAAAGGCATGGTTGTAGTCACAGTTTACAAGTATGCTTTATTGTTATTTACATTCACAAAGTAATTGGACCAAATGCACAAAAAAATGTTTATAAATCTCGCACCTTCATGCACCAAGCGAACAAAGGTGGGACTAAAAAAGGACGAATAAACTAAATGTTCTTGGTGAGATTCCAAAACCTCAACATGCAATTGGCCTAATTAGAAATGATTATTTCTTGCTATAGGTATCTATAATAAAATTATGAACTTGAATTTGAAAAGCCAAATCATTTCTTGCGCCGTTCACTGCGGAGGACAAATTGTTTTGATATTGTCTGTAGGTCAATTTAGTCCATCATCTCTTTATGTAGATTGCATATGGCAACATGATTCAGTCTTTTATGGGACATAGTTGATCTTAGCCAAGTTTTCAGGCGGCGGAGACCACTGAAGCTTCTCTCAGCCTCACAAGAAGATACTGGAATAATTAAAAGAATCTGCAGTAGCTTCTCGACCTGTGAAAAGAAAGCTCTCTCTCTTGGAAGCATTTTTCGGAGTATGTCTGCCAGTTCTGGGACTGAAGAGTACTTGAACATACTAGATAATATAGTTAATTGAGCTTTGAGCAGCAAAGGGTCAATTTCTTTGTACTGCGCAATAGAGTCCATGCCACTGCCTGTTAAAAGCACCTGTTCAAGTTTTTCATATCTTTGGATGCCTTCCTGGTCAAAACGCTGAGTGAGATGAACAGAAACTGTATCCAAAAGTTCAAAGTACTGAGGTCGATAGTAGTCCCCCACGGTTGCAGGATGAAAACTTTCTGCTGCTCCATCATCTATTCTTTTAGGGATTCGCCGCAGTCGTGCCACTTCAATGGCATTAAGATGGTACTTAGAAGTCATGTGGTTAGTGGAATGGATCAGACTGTTGAATGACTCATCATTACGAAGCTTCAGTATGGCACTTTTTGCTACATTCACAGCAGCCAGTAGCCCAGATATAGTTTGCTGGCGGCCTTGCATGGCAATATTCAAACATTCCAGAAGCTGCAGTATTTGGAGAGCAATCTGAAGACCTAGGACAGTTGTTCCTCTCTGAAAGTGTGGAAGCAAACCACGAGCACGAGCAGACACATCCCCACTGGACTTGGATGTTGATAATTGTTCTGGGGTTTCCAGAATAGGTTCATAATTATCCATTACTTTTTGTACAGCTTTTACACGGACCGTCCAGCGTGTTGGACACAGTGGCTTTATTTTTAACACATTTGTAGGGCCTTCAATGCTGTGCTGGATGAGGTCTGAAAATATTGTACGACATGTCAAAGATTGCCCAAACATATTTCCAAGTTCTTGGATATAAAGCAGTGCATCTTCCATTATGGAACATTTATGTGCTGCAGCCTGCATAACCAGATTTGTACAATGTGCTCCACAGTGAACATAAAGAGCAAGAGGTTGTTCTTGGCGTATTAATGCTTGTGCACCATGGTATTTCCCTGCCATATTTGCTGCACCATCATATGTTTGTGCTCTCAACTTTGACAGAGAAAGACCATGGCGGCATAAAACATCTTTAACAATTGTAGCAATTGCAGTACCAGTGGTATTATCAGCCTGATACAGTCCAATAAAATGCTCATGAGGGTACAGATCTTGGTCAGTGTAACAAATACAAAAGCTTTCTTGTTCCTGACCAGATATATCCTGTGTGCCATCAACAATTACTGCATATGGATTGTCACCAATATTCTTACGAATCTGGTGCAAAACTGCATGGGATAATAACTGAAGGACTTCGTTTTGGATGTCTGGGCTGAGATATTCTGCTCGATTTGCTGTAATCCACTGTTTCAAAGAAGATACATCCTCTGCTGGTGCACAAAGAAACTGACGGAAATTCCCATTGCTGTCATCATGACCTCGAAGTGCAAGGCCTTGCTTTGCCAGAAAAGCAATAGTATGAATGATTTTGTTAAGACAAAGCCAGGCTTCGTTTTGTTGTTGTTGGATTTGCTGTGATAACTGTTGATTGATTGGTTGGCGCCCTCTATAATGTGCTAATTGGCTCAGTGCATAAGAATGAGCATAACTGCTCTGGTGCTTTTTGAACCTTTCTATGGCCTTCTTCCAGTTGGTATAACCAGTGCTGCAGAATGCTTCCTCTGCGTTCTTGGACAGCTCTGTTAATTTCAGCAACTTAGCTTTTGCACAGTGAAAGCACAGTACTCCTGCCACTCTGTCGCTGTAATGTAGCCAGGGAAAATCCTGGAACCACCTTCCCTGAAAATGCAGAATACGTTTTTTCTTAGTCTGTGACTGTGTTTCAATGATTTGAACAGGCATGGTGCTCTCAGACGGTTGGTTTGGTGTCACTGTGCTTCGAAGTGTTTCCTCATCATCCTGAAGACTGGTTGCTGTTGCAGAAGAACTGTTGCTTGATTCATCTGAGGAAGTGACAGCTTCACAAAATGTTCCTGGGACTGGGGTGTAATCACTTGATATTTCTAAATCGGCCACCCTAACTCCATATTGAATAGCAGACTGCAGATCTGGCATATCATTGCAATGAATTGTATTAGTTTCTGAGTTGTCTGAATATAGGGTCACTTCACTTGGCTGTTTCTTTACAAAGAATTTCCGGATGTCCATTCTAGGAAAAAAACAGAAAAGATAAGTTTGTAGAAGTTGCAATTTTGGAACATACAAATTAATTAACTGCAGTTTAAAAGTAGCAAACAGACTTTTGTGTGTATCCGCATATGTAATTAACATAGGAAGTGTTAGAAGAAAAACCTGCCTCCAGCATAAGGATCCTCTCCCAATGTTGTGCAACAGTGAGGGGAAGTGATGCTAGCATGTGCAAAGATTTCCTAGAAGGTCTATCCAGCTGCTTTAAAACACCGTTAGGTTTCAACAGCAACTCTACTTGGCAATTTACCTAACTAGAATGTTTCAGCAATTCATATAACACTCTAGCATATACTTAACAGTGGCAGGGAACTTAGTTGAAAAAGTTCCTTAAGCTGAAGATGACAGATAATGCGATCAAGCAGGTCTCCAAAAGTGAAGTATTTTTGTACTTGTGGCAAAAATGAATCTATTGGGGAACATCATATGACATTGTAAGGCGTTTGATTTTGGTCACAGTAATACAGGTATAGTGCTACAGAATTGTTCTGTACACAGCATACAAAGAGAAAATGCACAAATGTTGAGATGCTGAAAAAGGAAGCGCATTATCATAATTTGACTAAAAAAGTATTCAAACAGGTTGGGCACAAATTATTCATGTTTTACACTAGACAACTCAATAGTGCACTTACTTATTGGAAGCGGTAGTAGTAGCAGTGGCCCTTTTTGCAATTATCTTGATCCACTCACTGACTGTAGGTTGTTGATCTGGCTGAATGCTGCGTTCTGGTGGCGTGCGGTGCTGTGTTTCCTTCTGCTCAGGGACTCTGGAGTCTTACCCCAGGTAATAGCTCAGGTGAGCCGGAGCGGAGTCTGTGGACTTGGAGTTGGAAGAGGCGCTGGTTACTCAAGGGAGGCACAAAGACGGTCCTGCTCAGATATTAAATTGTGGCACATTTCAGAAAAGAAGGCCAACCACTGGCGCATGCGCAGTGGGCACAAAGCTAGCATTTGCCCTTGGGTGGTGGGAGCCTGAGTGGTGGAGGGGGCACCCAAGGTAAGTATCCTGGCGGGCAGGCGGGCCCCCTGCACAACGTTTGCACCCAAAAGGGCTGCAGGGGGAGCTCTCCCATATGGAGGGACCTGCCTCAGGGCCACATAGCCAGAGGGGTGGATCCAGGCCAGGAACTCACCGTTGGGGCCAGTCATTATCTCCTCCAAAGTCACTGAGGTGACTGCAGATGAGATTTTGAAAGTATGCTTTGTGTCATATTTTTATGTATTTTAAGATGGGGTGCAGGGATGTGGAATTCCTATCACCCAATGCTGAGGACATACTGTTTGGGGTCAAGGGCAACAAGTTTTCATATTTATTTTGTCCTTGGGACAAGTAGGCCCAAACCCCTGCAGCACAAACACTTTGGCTGCCAGTTTACAAAGAAGGGAACTGTCTGCAGTGGATGTAATATTTGTATCCATAAGTTAATGCTGTTCACACTTGTATTTATGGTTCATTAATGAAAAGCCTTCATTATAAGGGTGAGCGCTGTAAATAAACGTTTTAAGGTCACGTTGCACTAATGACAGTGGTTCCAGTAAAAAACATGAGTGTACACACATGTTTGAAAAGCTTAATAATATGAGGCTAAGTATAATGCTCCCAGAATGATCTGTGATTATATGCAAAATGTTGGCAGAAGTTTGTAAGCAAGAGTGATGATTTTTTGCTTTCAAAATAAAATGTTCGGAAAAAATGCAAGTAGGGAAAAAAACGCTTTGCTACAATGAAATTTTAGGTGTTATTTCTTTGAAGCGTCACTCAGTAAAATGTGTTGATGCATGCTAGTATTTAAAAAAATATATTCCTAATAGAAAATGAGTGTAACAATTTTCAACAAAATTTTGGGAAGCATGAAAATCAACAAGCACTGGCAAAGCCAACCGATCTGACACTTTTTGTGAGTCTTTTGGTTTTGTCAATGCATGGCTTTTTTTGACATACCTTTTGTAACACTTTATTGTTGTAGGAGCTTCTAGGCCCTCGCCATTGTAAAAACAGTGGCAAACAGAAAGAAAAAGGGTTTTGGTCTCAAAAAGCACACACTGTCACCAATTATTAATAGTCTCAAAAGTGTACCCATGGTATACGTCTTTGAATTTGTGGCTTTCATGAATTCACAAGAGCTAACAGAAGTAGACCAGGAAATCGTACTCCTAGAAAATATTTGTGAACTGTATTTCAGCACGAGCAAATATACATGTGTAGATTTGCTCATGTGAAAATCTATTGAGCGTTTACAAGTTCACTTTCCCTCCATCTATTTTTTCCCAAACCTGGAAGAATTTATACTATTGCCATTGTCAGGAGTAAATTTCCAACCTTTCTCATTATGGGAAAAGATTTGAGAAGAGCTGGTGAAAATACTTAAAAACATGCAAGTTAGTAGGTATGCAGACTCAAAGGCATTCCAGCCCTGGAACTACTGCTTACTTCTTCCTCCAGCCCCAGTATGTAGATCTGCGAAAGGTGGCAAAATAAGGAAATTGCTATAGTAGGGATTGAAGTTGCAAGTATTCAAGCCCTACTATAGTAGTAGCTCTAGCATAATCAGAGAGGCTATTATCAGAGCTCTTACATAATGAGATTGCTGCCATAATTTGTCGCCGCACTACATGGCCCCAAAGGGACAAGTAGATTTTTTTACAGGGCAAGTAGATTTAAGAAGCAACCTGTCCCATGGACAAGTAGATATTTTATTTAATTCCACACCCCTGGGGTGAGATCATGATTGGTGGGGCAATTCAGCTTACCATTCTTGCCTGAGCAGGACACCAAGGTCACAGAACCCTCCAAAGTGTGCTGGCAGAGAATCGGTGGCAACATCCAGGATCGCGGGAGTTGCAAATGATCACTGGCATCTGGTCCCTAGGGCCAACCACTAGCGCATGCACAGTGGGCACAAATCTAGCATTTGCCTTTGATGAAGGGTAGGTTTTAGGGTACAGGACGGGGAGGTCATGTAGTTTTTAGGACAGGGCCAGGTAGGTTTTAGAGTTCAGGGTGGGGGCAAAGTAATTTTTAGAACAGGCCTGGGTAGGTTTTAGAGTGCGACGGGGCGCCGGGAAGTTTTTAGGACAGGGTGAGTTAGATTTTAGGGTTCAGGGCAGGGGGTCAGGGTAGTTTTTAGGGCTGTGCAGGGTAGGTTTTTGGGTACAGGACGGGGAGGTCAGGTAGTTTTTAAGGCGGGGTAGGTTTTAGGGTTCAGGGTGTGGCGGGGTAATTTTTAGGACAGGGTAGTTTTTAGGATTCAGGGCAGGGGGGTCGGGGTAAATTTTAGAACAGGGCGGGGTAGGTTTTACGATACAGGGTGGGGGCGGGTAGTTTTAGGGTACAGGACGGGGAGATCAGGTAGTTTATAGGACAGGGCGGGCTAGGTTTTAGGGTTCAGGTCAAGGGCAGGGGGTCAGGTAGTTTTTAGGACAGGGCGGGTAGGTTTTAGGGTTCAGAGTGGGGCAGGGCTCAGGGTAGTTTTTAGGAAAGGGTAGAGTAGGTTTTAGGATTCAGGGTGGGGTCGGGGGTTCGGGTAGTTTTTAGGACGGGCAGAGTTTTTTTAGGACAGACAGAGCAGGTTTTAGAATTCAGGGCAGGGGCGTCTGGTAGTTTTTAGGACAGTGCAGGGTAGGTTTTATGGTTCAGGGCAGGGGTGGGGTCAGGGAAGTTTTTAGGACAGTGCAGGGTAGGTTTTAGGGTACAGGACGGGGAGATCAGGTAGTTTATAGGACAGGACGGGCTAGGTTTTAGGGATCAGGGCAAGGGCAGACTGTCGGGTAGTTTTTAGGACAGGGCGGGTAGGTTTTAGGGTTCAGGGTGGGGGCGAGATCAGGGTAGTTTTTAGGAAAGGGTAGAGTAGGTTTTAGGATTCAGGGTGGGGTCTGGGGTTCGGGTAGTTTTTAGGACAGGCAGAGTTTTTTTTAGGACAGGCAGAGCAGGTTTTAGAATTCAGGGCAGGGGCGTCTGGTAGTTTTTAGGACAGTGCAGGGTAGGTTTTAGGGATCAGGGCAGGGGTGGGGTCAGGGAAGTTTTTAGGACAGTGCAGGGTTCGTTTTAAGGTACAGGACGGGGAGGTCGGGTAGTTTTTAGGACAGGGCGGGGTAGGTTTTAGGGTTTAGGGCATGGGCAGGGGGTCAGGTAGTTTTTAGGACAGGGCAGGGTAGGTTGTAGGGTTCAGGGAAGGGGGGAGGAGTTATGGTAGTTTTTAGGACAGTGCAGGGTAGGTTTTGGGATTAAGGGTGGGGGTGGGATCGGGGTAGTTTTTAGGACTGGGCAGGGTTACTTTTAGGGATCAGGGCGGGGGGCTTTAGAGCTCAGAGTACGGGGGAAGGGGGAGTTTTAAGTGCTTGGGCGGGGTGGAGTATGGTATCAGGTGTAAGAGGGCAGGACGGGAAGAATTTACCATGCATGTTCCTTTACCAAACATGCTTTTACAACGAAATTCACTGTAAAGGCTTGCATGGTAATGGTGTGCATGGTAAAGGCATGTATGATAAAGACGTGGCCGTTGTTGAGAACAAGTTGTTAAGGCATGCGTGATGTACACGTGTTGTTCCATCATACATCCTTCATACCAGTGTAGGCTGTCAGAGCACTTTACATCACACAGACATTACACAGAGACAATCATCATATGTGTGTAACTCAGTCTATAGGAAATGTTACATAAGACAGAGGACTACAAGGTGTAGGAGTCACAGGTCATCCATACTGGTATCCGGTATAGTTTAAGAGTACCCTGTCTGGAGAAGCGCAGGCCCAGAATTTAAAACATAACACCATGGTTGGGGGTTCTCTTTAATAATAAGAACTGATTTTCACTGAAATTAACCCCTTTTGCAACACTAAATTAATGAAAAAATGGGGAACAACCATAACTTTCTAATCTATACCTCGCAGTTTGTATGCATCTCTTTGCGCTAGTACTATTTTATGATGACTCAAAACTTCCACTAGACAAAACTTCAATCTCTCTCCAGGAAGACCATTAATTATCGGATTGAGATTTTTATTGTTGCCTGAAAACTGTCCGGGGCAAGGAACACCCAGTAGGTGCTTTCAAAGCCACTTTCAAGCCTCACCTCAGGGGACAATAATTAGCACTGGGGCAGTCAAGACCCTGTGACAGGGAGACAGAGGGCGACAGAAACAGGGCCCTAAGACATTGTCACACAAGTGTGCTAAAACCTGCCCTGCTCATATCTTACAGTGAATCAACAATACTGTATAAAAAAGGGAGATGCTCGGCAACACAGCACTTTATTTAAAAAGTAAGTTAAATACTTTATTTAATTACCCAAACCTCCTTACCTTATTTAAATCTTGCTGCTATCTTCAGGCTAGAGGGCGGCAGGAACGGATTTCAGACAGCAATCAACAAAGGGCCTCTCTCCCTTTGTTTTCAGAAGTGAAGACTCCAGGCAGCTGTGGGCTGTTGGCGGCAAGGTGTGAAAGAACTCCTCCTGTGCTTGCAGCACAACAAAAGGGCAGAGGGAGAGTGGCCTTTGTGATGTCACCCGACCATCAGATTGGTTGCAGGTAGCTGGAAGCAGGTCACAGGTCAAGTGCAGGGCCAGTATAGGTCGCGCTTTCGCGCGCTCATGCCCCTGCAAATCAGATCATAGAAAGGGAAATCCTTTGTCCCCTCGTCCCCCCCACCCATGTCCCCTGTGTCCCCCCCACTCCAAAATCTGGGGGGGATATATCCCCCGCGTCCCCCACACTTCCTACGCCCATGCCTGGCTCGGCTCTGTATTGGCCCGACAGGCCGTGTGTGACAAGTCCCGAGTAGCCTTGCTGGGCTTAGACAGCTCTATTGCTCGATGAGTCGAATATAACACGTAGAATTCAACCATGTGGGCCCCATTTGTGTGTCTCTTTCTGTCTCTCCCTCGCGCTCTTCTTAAATGCACGTGGCACTTTTGCCTCAAAATGGAACAGCCTGCCCCCCATCCACAAAGCAGATATGGCAATGCTGTTAATTCCTAACACTAAAAATGGGTTGATAGGCACTATTTAATTAACAAAATGATTCCCAGGCAGTTACTAATGGCGTCTCAGTCCGCGCTAATGCTTTTGCTACTGTAATTAAATTAGCACCGGAGGAGATTGGATCATTAATTAAGGTGGAAGCCACTTTCGAGCCCCTCGTGCGTTTTCCAAGAGTTGATCAGCTGGGGAAATCGTCCTAATGAAGTTTGGGGGTCTTATCTCGTCACCCAGGGCGAATTATGAAACAAGATGCTTCCTATAGAGAAAAATGCCCATTGTTCCGCTTTCTTCAACCAAGCATGACTCATTCAACATTTTTATATTTTTTTCAGTTTACTTTCTTAGGTGTGTGATAAGAGATTTCCGGAGGTGATTTGATCTCTTTTTGTTTTCTCGTTTGTCTGGCTTCCTCATACTGTTGTTTGTTTCACCTAGGTATTCTGCGTTGGAGACTATTATAAACTCCAGCACTGTATTTTAATAAAAAGTTAAGAATAAAACTTTATTTTTTTGTACCGTAAAAAAATGAAAGAGAATTATATTTTATCCTGTTGTTCCAAATTGAATTCCGGAAATCTAATAGGAAACTTCATAGTTTTGTCCAGTCACAGACAGTCTAGAGGATGACGCTGGAAAAAAAAGGATCTGCATTTGTAGCATAACTCTGGGCACTGACAGTCAACAAAAACGTAACGCACACAATGCACCATTGGTTTCATGCCCAGCAAGAAGAGAGGACCACCAATATAGTTTCTCCTTTTGACAGTAGACAGCAGATTACAATTTTTTCTTTTTGAGCGTCAAGCTTGCGAGTGCATGTGCTAGCATATGCGTCTCACTTCTGAGACACTATTGTGTACAGACATATGTCACCCCAAAGGCAGGCCATAGATAGCTCAAAGGGCAGGGTACTGTGTAATTTAAAGGTTGGACAGGTATGTTTACGTTTTACATGTCCTGATGGTGAAAAAACTCCCAAATTCGTTATTCACTACTGGTGAGCCTACGCCGCCCATAGGTAAACATTGGGGATTCCTTATTACCTTTAATAAGCTGTAACTCCTAAATGAGAGGAGGAAGACATATTGTGTTTAATACCTATGAAATTGTATTGATAAACTCTCTTTAACGGTAAAGTCAGATATATCATTACAGTTTTGAAAATGGCACTTTAAAAAAAAATGGCACTTAACCTGCCCTTAGACATTTGTGTCTGAAGCCTCTCTTGAGTCACTTGACTGGGTGTAGCTGACAGACTTGTGAATTCCTCTCAGACAGTCACACTAGTGGGATTAGATGTCCCTCAGAGGACCATTAATTGGCTTCATTAAAGAGGTGGTGGGGCCAGAGCTGAGTACAGTCCAGTTGCTCCTGAATAGGTTGTGTCCTGTCTCCTCACAATAGGCCCTGTATTGTCTCTGCAGCCAGCTAGGAGCAAGGGCAGAGGAGGCTTGAAATTACCAGAACTTCAAAAAACATTTCCAGAAATGTCCCCCACCTTTTAAAAATAGGACTCTCAGACTCACTCTTCAGTTCACTACTGGACTTGCAGAAGGACTCTCAGAGGACTGCCTGCTGCTGTGAACTGCTGTGCACTCTGCCAGACTGCTGCTGTACCTGTAGGGACGACTTTGCTGCCCAGAGCCTGCCAGGAACCCTCGGAGGCAAGTCCTGCTGTTGATCCCTGATTCTACACCTGCAACCAGGACTACCAGAAGTGACTCCAAGGACTAGTTTGCTGGCCTCCTGTTCAGAGCCACATGGACACAACAGGCTCCCACCATCTTGCACCCACACCTAAAGCCAGCCTGAGTGAGTCCTGAACCCCCAAGAGGTCTCCATTTACTTCTGTACCCCTGGTTGTGGTGCTTAAAGTGACCAGATGTGCACTGTTGGCAGTTTTATCTTTTAGGTGCTATTTCGAACCGTGAACTTTAAAAATTCACAACTCCGCTTCTAGTGAATGGATTTTTTGTTGTTGTCAATTTCTTAAAATTTAATGTTTATAAATTGGTGTAGGACTTTTTTTTGTGTTGTGTTTTCACTTTATTAGTGTTTGTGTGCTGCATTAATACTTTACACATTGCCTCTAAGTTAAGTCTGACTGCTTTTTGTGCAAAGCTACCCAGGGTTAAGCACAGGTTAATTTAGTGATTTCTTTTTTTGTGGTTCACCCTGCAAGGGATTATAGCTGTTGCTTGACCAGGGCTCACTCCCCAGTCAACCAACAACCCAATTTTCTCACAATGACCTTCTGTAACATAATCTGGATCCCAGGTAAAGTGCTCCAATACCAAATTTGGCTATGAATACCATTAATAAAGTGCACACTTTGAAATCAGCACTTTTGATATGGTGTGAGATACCTATCTCGTACCCAGTTTGATACATTGGCATGATATCCGCTCTGGGCAGGGGCTCAACTCAAGCCCGAGAAGTGCATGGAAGCCCCTAACCCTTCAGGGTGCCCCATAATCCTTGGGGCGACTATTCAGCCCAAGGCCAATCAATATTTGTAAGATATGGGAAACTCTGTGGCCCCTCATTACATACTGCAGTGCAGTCCCATCATTTTGCATTACCCCACTGGCTCCAGGCAGATTAGATAGGATGCCTGCCATAACCACCTATGTACAATACATACTATGGGTTCTCAGGACACCTTCAGACTCCTCATCCACGCTCACAAACCACTCCACAACAACTAGTCCTGCCAATCTCAACAAGCGACTCACCTTCTACACTCCTAACCGTCAACTCCGCTCCACCAGCCTCGCCCTTGCCATCCATCGAACTACAGCCGGCGGCAGATCATTCTCGCACCTCGCCGCCAAAACCTGGAACTCCCTCCCCGTCCACCTACGACAGACCCAGAACCTGCTGACCTTCAGGAAACGCCTCAGACCTGGCTGCTCTCACTGCTCAGCGCCTTAAGACCCTAATGGGTGAGTAGCGAGCTCTAAAAATAACTTGATTGATTGGGTTGTGCCTCTGTCACTTCTAGATAGACACTGCGGAGGCACAATAATAATGTAATGTTTGCTTTCTCTTCTGCCAGCGCACATAAATGTGCAGCACCAATGATAGAATAAGGCCACCACTTTGATGAACAATGCACAACTTAGCAATTCTTCCCACATAAGCTGTACGGCCATTTGACAGCCTTCCAACCAGGCCTCCTCCCATAGTCATGCTCTGAAGTGTTACTTACACAGGCCTTTGCGAAGAGATAGGTTTGAAAGTCTTGTTAACCAGCTTCAAAGGGAGGCTGTTCCAGGAAACTTGTCCCATGTATGATTAAGTAAGAAATACTGAAGTTACAAAAAGTTTGTAATCTAATTCATGGCTTAGCATGTAAACGCATTAAGGAAATCTTGTGGTAGGATGGTCCTTAAAGACAGCTTTTTGTATTCATTGGGAGAGAGGAAAGCGTGGCTTTGAGACAAAGTTGTCGGCTCCGAATTCTTAACTGTCCTTCTAACCGAAATGTGTGACTCAAGCCAAATCACTTAATCTCTTTGTGACATTATCACTCTGATCTCCCAAGATTTGACACACTTGCCTGGTTATTGGCTCACAGGACTAATTGTTCACTGCGGGAATCTGTGCTTGATCTCATGGTCATAGTTCTAAAATTCTGGCAGGTCCATTCAGATGTTCATTCTTCTTAGGTCAATTAGGTTAGTGCAGTTGAGTTGGAAAAACACTAATGAGTTTCGTAAAAAAAGTTAATAATAAATCTTGATCCCTTCTGTTTGCTTTGCTGCCCTATGCAAAACTCATTGCTCACTGCTGCAGTCTTTTATCCTTTATGAATTACTGAAATCATACACTTTTGAAAGAGACGTCACTAAGCCAACGAAGGCAATTAGTAAGATAAAAAGTATGTTATTCCTTTTGCATGAAATATTCTGTTTGCAAACTGTTATGGTTCGCTGCGGTACAGGCCCAATTACTTCTGCTTTGAACTACCTGCTCTGCTTCCAGCCATGAACCCTCCTCCATTCTGTAGAAGCAGGGATGACCCCTCTCCAAATAAAAACTAAGTGCAGTATCCTGCCGCTGAGTGTGCTGAATGCAGGGGTTACTGACTGCCGAGGCTGCCTAGACTTGATTCCATCTTATGCCTCTTTTTCCAGCACCATCATCTCTCTGTCTTTTTTGGATCTTTTTTATGTCTGCTTTCCCATTTTGTCACAGTTTTCCTGTCGCTCTCTTCCTCCCTTTTCTGCCTTTCTCTCTCTGGCTGTGGGCAATAGTTTGATAAGTAAGTCCTGGTTCCCAAAAATGAGTGTTGATTCTCGCCCCTGCAGCCACAGGCACAGACTAAGCATTACTTGCAGGACTGGGATGCTTTCGGAGCTGCGGACAAGGCTGGGTAAACCCGGGGCAGTGCTTAATTTGTGCTTGTTGTTTCCGGTGCTGAGCACCGGCGCTTATTTGGGCCGGCGCTTAGTTTTCTGGCTCTCGCATTTACTGCGAGCACGTGGGAAAGACGGAGGAAGAGAAAAACGAAAAAGCGCCAGTGAAGAGGAAAGGCAGGTAGCTGACAGAGTGAGCTGAAGGGGCAGGGAGTGGCTTTATATGGATTGAAGAGGCCCGAGGTGGCTTCAGGATTACGCTGCCTCAGTATTATGTGCTCGCACTTTTAATTGCAGCAGCCGCGTGTTTAAGAGGTGAGCTTTGAGCGCCGGCACTTTTTTATTTACAAATTAAGCACTAGCCAGGGGTGTCTGTCTGCACCATGTGCCCTCATGTCATCAGCACCCTCTGCTGGCCACTTAGGGGTAAAACTTGTGCCACAGATTGGATTCACAAAAACAGACACTTTTCTGAGCGGTTTTATATAGCACCAACTGAACTCGAAGGCATTGGGGCGCTTTACTTTAGCCCCAGTTGTGTTACACAAGGACAAATTCATTTTTTTTATAGACACGGTGACATTAAGTTATTTGCCGAGAATCACGGGATGTTGAGGCGAGCCTGGTTGCAAATAACTCGCAAAGACCTCTCCTCTATCAATGATAAAGGACCACACTGTGGATACGTGTCCACATTTAGAGTGACCTGGCAGCCAGTTGCAAGCTGAAAATAGTTTGCATTTTAAAGGGGAGAACCGAACGTATCTGCAGTGTTTGACTTCTTAAATATGCACAGAGCTGCCATTTTTCTAGAATTATTGTCAAAAAATGTCATTCTGGGAGCGCCGTTTATTTATTTATTCGTTTATTTTTACCTGAGGGGTGACGCTGAATTAAAAAAAAAAAAGGTTTAAAAGCGTTGAAGACTGTTTGCGTAAGGACTTCAAAGCAGGTTCTTTCGGAGTTACGAAGGGGCAAGATTATCTCTGAACAACCAGATGATTTAGTCTTTGATCAATTGGGGTTAATCTCAAATGTCCAAACAGTCGGGGAAACATATCTAAGAAACAAATGTCGGAAGATAAATCGAGGCCACGGAGAGAGTTCTGTGTGCAGTTGCCTTGACAGTGAGAACACGTTTTACCGAGAAACATATAAAAATGATGCACGTTGCAACACCACCCACTAGATGGCAGAATAAGCCCAGCGTGTGAATATGTCGCTCTTAAGTGCTCAAAAAGAGGGCTAGTTTGTTGTCATGAACAAAGTAGGCACCCAGATGATGTTTAGAGTGGGAAGTTATTAGATTGTCTGACAATGCGACAACAGTCCTGTCCAGAGAAAAGCTTTACTTGTAAAAGTTATTTAAGAACATTTTTAGCACTTTAACTGGTCCCTGGCAACAAAGGCCATTCAGTGTATAACACGTCCTTAGATATGTTTGTAGGGTGATTTATATGTCTTTTGTTGGTTTATAACCTTGAGCTCCTCCAGTGCAGTTCTGTGTCTTTGGAACCAGAAAATAAAGGAAACAAAGCATTATGGTTTGAGCTACATTTCTGTAATCCTGTAAGTGATGAAATTCTATCCGTCACAGGAATATTGCACGCCGTACCTTATACAGTCATAGAGCTGTAAGGTGCTTTCAGTTTCTTTATAACGTACATTTAGGATGACTTTATTGCTTATAATTCATGGTCACACCATAACTCTTTCCTCTCCAATACTTGGGGCCTGATGTGGGTCTTGGCAGAGGTAATACTCCGTCACAAACATGGCAGATATCCTGTTGTCTTATCACAAATTCAGTGGGATATCATGGGATTGTAATAAGGCAGATGGGATAGCCATCACATTTATTCCCCTCTGCCAAGACCTAAATCAAGCCATTAGTGTTTTATTCCTATAAAGCCCCACTTTTAGTTATGTAGATTAACCATTGCTCTGTACTGCAGAAACAAATGCATTAATATGCAGCCTGTATTTCGCTGTAAGTAATCTCAGTGACATTCTAATCCAGTTTGTGGTTAGAATGGATTTTGCCCTGTCTACTGTAGTAGGCATTGTGTGATCTGAGAGTTAGTGCATTGGGTCATTTCCTTCTGTATGTGTCAGTGCTCTCTGGAGGGAGGTCTACATTCTCTGTTGTTGTGGTCTTTAGTAGGTAGTTAGAAGTTGGAGCAACGCATGTGTGGATGTTGGGAGCCAGGGTAGCAGTTAAAATGTTACTGGAATACCTGGAATTCTCTCATTTGTGGAATACACACTCAAGTCACAATTCCATTTTACTACATTATTACAGTAGAAGAGTTGAGTAATCATGACACAAGTAGTCTGTAATAAACAAAATAGGTATCATTTTATGCAGATGTTGGAGGAGTCCGTGTATTGCAGCAATAGCTTGCTTGTTGAACAGCATGTAGTACTTTACATTTGGAGTTTGATAACACTGTAAATAACTGGTGCTGTAATTATCAGATGCATCAGAGGTAACTTTGGAAGGATGAGGGGCTCAGGAAAATGTATGGTTATCTAGCACTACATCTAAGTCGCCAAGCACTGTGATAGCACTACTACTACTTTCAAACTGGACAGCTCTTTTTCAGTCACTTTGGAAGGACCCAGCTATTGTTAATATCATCTGAAAGTCTGCAGTAGATAGTTTTTATGAAGCATTATTTTTTTTGCAAACCATAAATGGACCAAAAGTCTAACACACATTAAACAATTTCAATTAAGATCAGTAAACTACAGAATAAGAAAATAAGGATAGCGCAATTAATACACTGACAATTCTAAAGCTATCCATCAAACCGGATTTATAGAGTGCAGCTAACCACCCTTGAGGGTATCTAGGTGCTGAGAGCGTAGCTGCTGCAATTAGTTGAACAGCTAGGCCTTGGGTCCTTTCCTGAATTCCAGAAGAGAGGAGGAGGTCTGCAGGTTAAGGGGGAGGTCGTTCCAGGATTTTGCTGTAAGGTGGGAGAATCAAGCATTCTCCACTGTCAATCTGATGGATAAAGGAAATGTCACAAGGGAGAGGGAGGTGGAGCGCAGTAGTCTGGATGTGATTGGCGAAAAGTTTATGCAGTGGTTGATGTGTACAGGTCCTTGATTATCAAGGGCTTTTTGGGTCCTCATCTTGAATTGGCATCTCTTCTGAGTGGGGAGCTAGTGGAGCTTCCTGAGATGAGAGGTGATGTGGGTCTACTTAGGGAGGTCGAGGATGAGTCTGGCTGCTGAGTTCTGTATGGTCTGCAGTCTTTTCAGATGATGCGTGGTGATTCTTACATAGAGTGCATTGCCGTAGTCCAGTCGGCTGGTGACTAGGGCTTGTCTGGGGTTGACTGGAAGCCATATGAAGATCTTACGGAGCATACGAAGCAATAGGAAGCAGGCAGCAGTAACTGCGTTGATCTGGTTTTTCATGATGAGCTTTCAGTCCAGTATGATGACAAGATTGTGAGCACGATCTCCCAGGCTGGGTGGTGGTCCAAGTTCTGTAGGCCACCAGGAGTCATTCCATTTGGAGGAGTTGCTCCTGAAGATCAGCAGCTCCATTTTGTCTGCAGTGAGTTTTACCTGTGGGAGTTGGCCTTTGTGGTGGTGCGGTGGAGGGGGTGGCCTGATAGTGAGAGGATCAGCATGGTGTAGTCTGTCTAGGATATGATGTTCATTCCGTGGGATCTGATGATGTTAGCCAAGGGGGTCATGCAGATCTTGAAGAGTGTGTGGCTGAGAGACAAGCCTTGAGTGATTCTGCAGATGATTTCCTTGGGTTCTGAGGTGATAGGAGTTAGGCAGATTCTCTGGGTTCTTCCGTTGAAGAAGGAGGTGATCCACTTGAGGGCTTTTCCTTGGATTCCGAAGTGATGCATCCTGTTGATAAGGGTGTGGTGGGACACGGTGTTTAATGCTGCTGAGAGGTCAAGAAGGATCAGGTCTGCCATTTCTCCCTGATTGAGAAGGGCTATGATGTCGTCCATGGCAGTCTCGGTGCACTGGTTGGTGCGGAATCCGGATTAAGAAGGGGTCCAGGACGTTGTTGATCTCTAGGTGTTGTGTGAGTTGGTGGTTGATGGCCTTTTTGAGTATCTTGGCAGGAAAGTAGTGCTGCGAGATGGGGCAGTAGTTCTTGAGTTTGCTGGGTCGGCGGAAGGTTTCTTGAGAAGGGGTTTGACTTTAGAGTGTTTCCATACCTCGGGGAAAGAGGCCATGGTATAGATGAGTTGAAGATGATGGTGAGCTCCCTGCTGATAATCTTGCTTCTGAGGTTGAAAATCTTATGGGGACAGGGGTCTGTGGGTGCTCCACAGTGGACAGAGTTCATGATGGCTATGGTGTTATGTGGTGAGCTGGTCCCAGGCTTGTGAGTAGGTGGTCGGAGACCTCTTTGGGGAGAGCATCCATGGGAGGGAGAAGGCTGAGGGTGTTGGCGATGGGGGGTTGGGGTTTGAAGTTTTTGTAGATGGTGGAGATCTTGTTGTGGAAGAAGTCTGCCAGGGAAGCGCAGAGTTCCTGAGAAGAGGTGATATTTTTTTCACTGACTGAGGGGTTGTACAACTCTCTGACAGTGCTGAAGAGTTCCTTAGGGTGGTTGAATCGATTTTCAATGCAGTCGGCTAGGGCATTTCTTTTTGGGTTTTTTTCAGTAGTTGGTGGTATTAGTTGAGAGAGGACTTGAAGGGGTTCAGCCTGTGGCTGCTTGCTAGTGCACCATTTCCTTTTGAGTTGCTTGCAGTTGCATTTCACGATTCATAGTTGCAGGGTGTACCAAGTTGCTTGTTTAGTGGGTCTCTTTAGTTTGGTGTGCTTGACAAGCGACTCTGTCGGCGAAGTCGGTGATCCTGACAGAGAAATTCTGGACAGCCTGTTCAAGGTTGCTTGCGGTGTTAGAGTGGGATGTGCTGAGGGTGTTGGTCCACTGGCTCTCAGATACTTTGTTACAGCTGTGGCGTGAGGAGCTGGGTTGCCTGGAGGCTGTGCAGAGGGTTCTTGTGGACAGTGGTGTGGCCTGTCCAGGTGAGCTCAGTGACGTGGCTGTATTTGAATCTGTCCCTGACCATCAAAGTGTGTGTCTTGTGTCGGTGACTAGTTGGGTGAGGCTATAAAATGGATGGTTGTCCTTTTGTTCATGTGCTACGTATACAAGGAGCAAATAAGAAATGCAGCATATATTTGCCATTGAAATATAAACTATCTTCTATCAAATTTTAAACATGTGACTAGTAGCCTGCACACAACATCTGCTGAAGGCACACCCAACCCACTGCACTATCCACCCAGCTAGCCTCATACTCACCACAAAGGTGATGGAGTTGGTAGTATTTTTGATCATTTATTTGTAACTTTCTATAGTGCGAATATGAACCATGGGTGTCATAGCGCTTCACATAAGTTGCAAGGAGCAAGTAGTTTGTTACACATAAGTACACAGTTGATATAAAAAAGACAATATAACAATGTACAAAAAGTTAGTGGTGCAGCGATAGTAACTCATGGTCAGAGATGGGGCAACCATATTCCGCTGTATGATGCAGAAAATGTGGACTGTCCCAAGGGTGCGACCAGGACAGTCTTGTTGCAGATAAGATTTAGATTGCCAAGTGGTGTTCGAATAGTAGTCTTTTCATTGGACTCTTGAAGATTTTGTAGGTTGGGGTAGTTCTGATGGCAGGCAGGTTTCAATTGCAAAGTTTGGGAGGGACTGATGAGGGTTAATTTTTATATACATAATTAGTTGGAAGAGAAGAGTGTCTGTGCTTCATAAATTCTGTTGACCACCAGAGATGACTCGTTTATGAGCAAGATAGTTACTGGTGTCATCTCGGAAGCCCACTACAAGGAGATGAAGATTGGTGTGATATATTGTTAAATTTGCTGGATCCATGGACCAGTCTGGCTTCAAATTAGAGTGCTGCTTTCTCATGGGCAAGATGCAGTATAGAGTTGCCATAGTCAAGTCGAGAAAGGATTAGGGATTAGACCACTTGTTTTAGATCTTCACATGGTAAGAGGCGTTGATACAGTGTAGCAGTCTCATTTTGGAGGTGGTTGATACAATGTAACAGTCTCATTTGTAGTTGGAGGTAGTTGATACAATGTAGCGGTCTCATTTGTAGTTGGAGAAGGTTAATGCAATTTGCGGTCTCATTTGTAGTTTGAGGTGGTTGATAAAATGTATCTGTCTCATTTGTAGCTGGAGGCGGTTAATGCAGTGTGCAGTCTCATTTGTAGTTTCAGGCAGTTGATACAATGTAGCTGTCTTATTTGTAGTTGGAGGAGGTTGATACAATGTAGCAGTCTTGGTGGAGACAGTTGATACAATGTAGCAGTCTTGTTTGAGGCGGTTGGTACAATATAGCTGTCTCAGTGATAGTTGGAGGCGGTTGATACAATCTAGCAGCCTCATTTGTAGTTAGAGACGGTTAATACAGTGTAGCTGTCTCATTAGTAGTTGGAGGCGGTAGGAACAGTGTAGCAGTCTCATTTGTACTTGGAGGAGGTTGATTCAATGTTGCAGTCTCATTTGTAGTTAGAGGCACTTAATACAGTGTAGCAGTCTCATTTGTAGTTAGAGGCAGTTGACACAATGTAGCAGTCTCATTTGTAGTTGGAGGCGGTTGATACAATATAGCAGTCTCATTTGTAGTTAGAGGTGGTTAATACAGTGTAGCTGTCTCATTTGTAGTTGGAGGCGGTAGGAACAGTGTAGCAGTCTCATTTGTACTTGAAGGAGGTTGGTTCAATGTTGAGGTCTCATTTGTAGTTGGAGGCAGTTAATACAGTGTAGCAGCCTCATTTGTAGTTAGAGGCGGTTGACACAATGTAGTAGTCTCATTTGTAGTTGGATGCAGTTTATACAATGTAGCAGTCTCATTTGTAGTTAGAGGTGGTTAATACAGTGTAGCTGTCTCATTTGTAGTTGGAGGCGGTAGGAACAGTGTAGCAGAAAATTTGTACTTGAAGGAGGTTGGTTCAATGTTGAGGTCTCATTTGTAGTTGGAGGCAGTTAATACAATGTAGCAGTCTCATTTGTAGTTAGAGGCAGTTGACACAATGTAGTAGTCTCATTTGTAGTTGGAGGCAGTTTATACTATGTAGCAGTCTCATTGTAGTTGAGCCACATTAGCTACAGTGCATTTGTGGGATTGGAGGTTGCTTACTGTGGATGAAGCCTCAGGATTTTGCGCTCTCCATCATCAGTGCAGAAGTGGTAAGAGATGTTGGAGACTTTTTAAAGAATGCAGAGTGGTTCCAAGTATAAGTTAGGGAGAGTGAGTGGTGCCATGCGGTAGGGTACCCTGATGCATGGGCAAGGGGTTGGAGAACTAGCATTGTAGCAAAATATTCACCAATCCTTGGAAAGCGACAAGAGAACTGTTCTTCAGGTGCAGGTTTTACAAATCTGCTTGTTGCTTCCAGGAGGAGGTTGAGGGCAAATACTCACGACCCTCTGTAGCTGACCTTTAGTGGCTGATAGATGGAAGAGGGTGGAGAAATGTTTGCCACAAAAATACTGTGAACAAAACCGACTTTCAGTGAAAACAATGTGGAAACACCAGCTTGGTGGTCCCCGATGGTGAAACTCTATTTTAATGAATTTACTGAATAAGGGAAGCTCTATTTTTCCCACTTAATCACAAGAAACCACTGGAGGGCGCTAAAGGACCATTTATTAGACGCATTCTTTTCCCCTGCCCTCATTTAGCACGTATACCGCTATGTGATGCTTTCTCTCAATTAGTGGTTCTTAATCTTTTGACTTTTTGTGGACCCCCACTTAATTATGTTTGGAATCCGAGGACCCCTACTGAGTCATTACTGTGAGCCCTGGGACCTGTCATAAGCATTTTAGATGATTTGAAGTCAGTGCTTTGAAACACAAAACAGTACACAAAAAGTACAGGAACAAGCATTCATCAAACAAATTCATAAACATGAAATATTTTATTTTAATTTATTTCACAAATAGGATGGGTTGAACTTGTCTAAATTTAATTTAGACCACTCATCGTTTATACTATATTCGGTTTGATGTACTTGCACTGTTGCCACAAATAAATTTAAGGATCTGAATTACATTTTGCTTCTTTATTTATATACACATTCATTTCATTTTCTGCGCAGTCATGGACCACCGCCTCGCGGGCACCCTGGGTCCCCGAGCCACAGGTTAAGAACCACTGCTCTAAATCACTGGGCCCGGTCAGCTTTAAGCTCCTGGATGCAGAACTGTTATGGTGGTCAGCATTTCTGTCAACTGATAGCAGTGGTGCAAACATCACTAGTAGTGCTTATTCTACCCAGTCTCCATTCTGGCACAGGTTTTTGGTTTACAACTCTAGCATCTCAATTTAGGGGTCGCAAAAGGGGTCAGAAATGTGTTTTCTGCTGTGGGCACTCCTCCCAAATGTGAATCAATGTTTGGCGACTACAACCCAGCTACAAAACATTGAAATGTTAGCTCCTCCCACCCCCTTCAGTGTTGGGGTAAAGATCATTTGCAAAAGGGAAGGGGTCTCTTTAGGATCCCTTCCCCTTTGTGAATGAAGTAAAACAAAAATATTGTTGGGGAGTAGCTCTCAAACAATGAAGAAAAAATCTGTTCTTTTTAAACACTTTCTTGTTTCCTTTAGGGAAAATAGGCCACATCTAAAAAAAAAAAAAATTAATAATAAAAAAAAAAAAAGGTTACTTTGTAGAAAACAGTCACAGACATGGTGGGCTGCTGTCGAGAGATGGCCAGCATTCATATGATGGCCTCCAATTGGAGGGACTTACACTTTGTGACCAATCTCAGTATTCATAAATTAGGTTGGTTGGATTACGACCCAATCGGATCATAATTTTCTGAAACCAACCTTTTTCTACTTAGGTCAGTTTAAAAAATCTACTGGTAGCAATTTATGGCCAGTATTTTGTAAGCAATACATAGTACTTCTGCCCTGTGTTATGGTAGGTGATGGTTGTGGGAGGATGAAACTCTACCAATGACTGCGGTAATTTAAATAAAAACAACTTATTTTCTTGAAGCTTTTACCATGTACTTAACACTACTGTATACTCCAGAATGTCGCAAGCCGTTTCTAATTACAACAAGCATTTGCAAAGGTCTGATGCTTAGTCTTCTGATCTCTTAACCTGGTCAGTGCTTACTTTGTGAATATTTTTTGTATGAAGACACATATTGTATAAAAACAAGCATTGCCTAAAACGGAAAGATGGCACAGTCAGTTAAGCTACTACTGTGGAACTCCTTGTAAGTTTCAGCCTATAGGTTTTGATTGCTGATTGGCCAATTAAGCCTTTTATGCTTGTGCCCATTGAAACAATTAATAGTACCCTAGTAGTAGTTATTATAATAATGTTTATATTGCTTTTTGAATGATGTCCAATTGTGACATTATGCTGCTGCACAGAACAAACAGAGTTTCTTGCAATAAGCAATATCTGCAATATGGGTGATTATGTTCTCAAATCCATGAAGATGTTCCACAGCTCCAGAAAACAAGCTTTTGGCCCAGTATAAGGATTGAGTGTTCTGATTGGACAAAGGTGCCTCAATGTTAACCTTTCTGGCATCCCATTGGTTGTTTCAAAATGCATTTAAAGTGAAAATAACACAACAGTTTACAGACATTAACAGTTTTAATAATAGCAAGACTTGCAATGAGATGTCCATGATCGAATTTGCAGGTCAGGGTGTCCTAGTGAGTTTTCTTTTTTTTTAACTTTTTTGACTTGAAAATGTATCCCTACCAGAGTTAGACTGGCCTGTAGGAGCACCTGGAAAGTCCCAGAAAGGCCTGCTGGTTAGTGAAAGTCTGTTTGTGCTGGGCTGAGCTTGAGGTGTGGCCACTGTGCCTCAGCTCTCCTGGCTTAATGGGTAACTGTAATTGTCGCTCTGTTTAATTCATTTCCATTGCAGCATTGTATTTAATGTGTCCGTTTCATGTTTCTGCAGCTGGATCAGTGTCTTCAGGAAGACATTCCTGCCTACAAAGCGCTACGGATCAAAGGAAGCATTGGGCACACACGTGTCCACCTCGTCCGAGCGGGGGCTTTCACACTGCTCCGCCACTTTATTGTTTCTGGTTCTGGGATCACCTATGACCAGCTTCAGATGCCAAGAGTCCTGAGAAGGAAGGAGCTAGCAGACTTCATGCAACGCCAGATCATCTCCTGAAGGAACCACCATTCCCTAAACCTTCCAGACACTTGCTATTTGTCAGTGTATCTGGTGTGGCAAAACTGGTGCCCCTCAAAGGGAACAGATTAGGAAAGGCTGACGGAAGAGTGCAGTGAGTGGTTGGGCTTAGCAGCAGAATCAAAGTTGATAACTCTGTTTCTTAATTGATTGTAAATGTGGCCCCCTAAGAACCACCAATTAGTCAGTATTATGAGCAGGCAGCAAGAGACTCCATTAGGAGTCGTAAACGAAGGATAGATGCATTCTTCCCTTGCCTCTCCTCCAGGCATCAGCACACTTACATTTGAGCTGGAGTTCTCTTTCGCAGGTTATACGTGGTATGTAGGCTTGGCCTCCACCCTCCTTACCCTGCCATCAGTGGAGAGAAGTGAACTTTGAGAGGCTGTAGCCAGGAGACCCCCATGAAGAGAAGATTTGATCTTTTAGTGTTTCACCTGCCAAGCTGTGAACATACAGATAATTATATTTGGAGGTCTCTTTGAGGGGTCGCACTTGAATGATAGACTTGTACTCTCTTTCTTCCCCAAGCCATCGAAACACAGAATTGTGGCAGTAGGTTTTGTTTAGGGTTCACTAATGAGAGACAGACTTGCCCTCTACTTGATACTGCTGTCGTGCTATCAGTCTACAGTGATTTGAGGTAGGACTCCTTGAGCGGTCACTCGAGGTGGTTAGGATTTTTTCCTCCATCGACAGTCAAGCTCTTGAGATGTAAGGGAGTGCACATTTTGGGGACCTGTTGCCTCATATCCTAGTACCACCTCATTGTGATATGGAAGTCTGCCACTGAGTGTCCAATGCTTTGGGCGATAAAAGTCCAGTTCTCATTCTGTACTACTGTTTCACTATCTTTGCTTAACTCCTGCACCCCCTGATCTCATCACTCATACGGTTTATCTTTGTTATAACCTTAAGCTCAGTGTTGCACGCATTGGAGTATAAGACACTCCCTCTAGCCTTTCGGCTATCTTGACAGGGCTGCTGAGAAGCGGTCTGTAATCTTTTTCTCAGAGCCCCGTGATAGCCTAGTGGGCTGTTGCACCTGCTAGGGAGATTTGTGTGGCTAGCAGTTTGTATCTGAGCATGGCAGATTCCGCCCTACCAATGTTGATATAACGAGAACCATTCACTTTGGTAATACTAACATCACTTACTTTCATGACTCCCAATTTTTCGGAGGGGATGCGAATTTTAGAATGAAAAAAGTACAAAGGTTTTGGTTTCTCCTCTGCTGCTCAAGGCACTTTATTTTACAGGAATGTTAATATACAGTGAACAGGTTACCTGTGGATTTTGCACATATCCAGGAAGTGCTCTATGGAAATGGGGAATATTAAATTAGATTATATATTAGTATATTATCTACTGAAGAGAATCAAAGGAAGAAATCATGGAGTAGAGGTGTTTCTGGAAACAAATGCCATTATTTATGTAGTTAAATAATGCTGAGTTTTGTTTTAAAAAAATCACTTGATTATGTTGTGGATCTAAGGCGAGGCATAAAAGGAACCAGTTTTGTGTTTTTTTTTTCCATTGACCTACATACAGCAAGAAACATGTTCAAAACACATCAGCCTACTTCTAACTGACCACACATTTGAAAAACATCAAGGTGGCCACGTGCCCCTCTTCTGCTTAAACCGTGCTTGTGCTATACTTAAAAAAAAAAAAAAAGATAATTCGTACAGTGACGACGTAAAAGGTTAAAATACTGCATTTTTGCCCTTTCTTTGTTAAATGCTTTAGCTTATCCAGCTTTTCCAAGACTAAACTAATCTTTAAAAAAATTGACATTAAGGCCCTTTGTCACAGAGCCACTCCATCCGGTAAATTTGATGAAGATTGGTTCGGCCATCGAAATCCTGCGGTGGTGAAAAGTAGTCCACGTGTTGCGCAAAAATGTTTGCACTAATTCACACCACCTCGTGCTTTTAGATATCTCCCAACCTTTGGTGCTGTGGCACATAGAACCCTGTTTAGTGGCCACAAAAGATTGTCGTTTACCACAAAACTATTTGTTGGATAGAGTCCTTACCAACCGAGAACTGGCAGTTGACACAACCTTTTTTATTTTTATTATTTATCTTTTCATCGCTATCATGTTGGGTCCGATAGGGATCCGGCCCGGCCTTTCAGCACAAATATGCTGTTGTTAATAAAGCCCTTGACATGGTTGTTCGGTATTTTATTTTGCAATAAAATTCTCAATTTTTGCAACGATATTTGTAAGATGAAGCCAAAATGACTGCCAAATCCATGATTGCAATTGACTGCATTTCTGTAGTGATACGTGTGTGTGTGTCTCTCTTGAATGATGCTAGCTACAGAGCACAAGAGCACTCCATACAACGAGAGGTGTTACATTGGGTTGAGCAGAAGAACGGGCACTTGATGAAGGTGTTGGAGTAAGGGGTTCTCTCCCACCGTACTGGGGCGGTTGGGGCAGGAGTGATGCCTCAAGGCAAGGGTTTTCATCTTCGTGGAGAAGGAACGGAGCCTGACTGAGCCACACTGGAAAGGTGCTCCAAACCCGTGGGGCCTAGTGGGATGGTACAGAACGAGTTATCTCAGTTGTTCAAAGCTTTCATATTGGACGTGGCCACTGAGTTACCCTACAGTAGAACCCAGTACTACCCCAGAAAGCTGGTAAAAACCTCTGGAATGTATATAAATACCAAGCCATCTCTTTACACTACAGGGTTCTCTCTAAAACTGCTAAGGACCTTCTGCACTTTATTGGCAAACTGTTAATGTCATCAACTGTGTGCATAATATAACATTAGAATGTCGTGAGCCCCATCGGGAGAGGATGTAGTGCAGCAGTCAGAGTGACTGTGTAACGTCTTGTGATTCTGGGCAAATCACTTAATCTCCCCGTGCTCATGTACAGCGACTTGAGACCCTCACGGGTGATAAGCCGCGCTATATAAATCTACATTTCATTTCATATTGAAAATATTGGAGTGCTCTGGGGTATTACCAGCCAGTAGAAGCCTGGAGCTCCAACATTCCAAAGCTTTTGTTCACAGTTCCCTTCAGACCATGCTAGGCCTTTGTTTTATTTATTAAACCATTTTGCCCTCTAGTGGCAGAAAGTTCTAATAGACTTATAGTCCTCTGTACATGGGATATACCAGCATTAAAGTCCTGCTCCTATGTTGAAGACCCTCGCCTTTGGCTTGGGCCTTTAACGCTGGAGCGGGCCCTTAATGGCCAGTATAGCCCACCATGGCGGGCCATAAGGATATAGTATCTACCTTGATTTAACCAGAATATTTGCTCCACCAGAAATAACAGTCTTAATGGCGATGGCGTCTTGTTTGTTAGTTTGTCATTCTGTATTGTGTACACAGCAGTCTGGGCACACCTTCCTCAGTCTCAAATTTTACTGGTATTTTGTAGAAAAAAAATACAGATAGAGAATCATTGCTTACCACATCTTTGTGCATGTTTAAATGCAGAAACACTTAGAAAATAGTTTTCTTTTTTTTTTTTTACATTCTCAATGCTGTCAGTTATGACTGACGTGCCTCTAACAGGGCAGATTGACAGGTAAGTTAAGAAAGGATGAGGTTTAATAATAAAACTTAAGCAGCAGCAAGTATGCACACATTTTTCTACCACACTGCTAAAGTTTCATAGAAGTTTTATGATTACTTATAATTCTAAAACCCAACTGATTTTTAATGTAAATCCACTTTTATTGGTTTAATGCATGTGGAAATGTAGTAGTTGCAGCTTCATTTTTTCATTTAGAAAATTGATTCATTTTAATAAAGTTGGAAAAAGATCAATGTAGAGGAATACAGACGGACATGTCAAAGCAATAAATACAATAAAACTGATGGCCTAATTATATCCCCACACCGCTACAGTCATCAAGTACCTAGATCTTGTTTTGGGTACAGGTTGTCACTTTGTCAAATTATTTGACCCTTGCCCTAAGATTTTCAGCTGACCATTTCACCTTAGATTTCACTTTCTATTTCCAGCCTCATTAGATGCATGAAATGGCATAGATAAATGTACCTTATAGAAACAGATAAGGAAATGGAGAAGATCAAAGTTCTAGGATGTTCTCACTTGCTCAAAACACTATGCTCTAATAGCTCATCATTGCGGCTGAAACCTATGACTAGACCACCTACAGTGAATCAACCAACGGAATCAAAGTCCTCTTCAATGCTGTCAAACACTGCACCAGATCTCTTCCAGAGCCCACAGTGCCTGCTTCATTCGAGAAACGTGACACCATCAAACTCTTCTTCAGTGAGATCGACAAAATGAAATCCATCATCATTACCACTTTGGTAGTCCCCTTGCTTTGCGCCATCCAAAGCACCTCACCACTAAATAAACCTTCTTTGACCTGCCTTGCCCATGGATCCCTCCAAAAATGGCTAACTCTCTGAAGGCAATCTCTGATGAAGACCGACACCCTTCTTTCTTCCATCATCACTTCGCTCTAGGAGGCACTCACAGCCCTTGTCCACATTGTTGGCACCACCCAAAGCTAAGGAAAATTCCTCGATGATTTAAAACAGGTCAGAGATCCTTTCCCTGTTAAGAAAACCATCCCTGAGTCCATCCTGTCTCAACATCTTTCGATATGGAATAACATTGAAAAATCAGTCACTACCAACTCCAGGATCAAATCAGCAAATATCTTCTTCTACAGGACTGCCAATCAGCTTGCAGCACTGAGACAGTCACACTTCAATTCGTCAGTAGCTCCTGCTCTCCAATACCAGGCACACCCACTTCCTCCTGGTCCTGCTTTACCTCTCTGTAGCCTTTAACACACTGAACCATCCAGCTCCCTGAAAACACAGACGGGACCTTCAGGCAGTACTTTGAAACGGTTCACATTCTACATCACCAACCAGCACCACCCCATGCAAAGGGTCTTCAAGATCATTAACACCCTCAGTCTCCTGTGGAGACCCACAGGGCTTCCTTCTTCCTATTTAACCTCTAGATTGAACCTCTCAGATCCATGCCTGCAGACAGCAGCATCAAGGTCCAGCAATATATAAAGGCTACCTAACTCTACCTAGCAAGCATTGGCAAATGGCAGTAGGTCTTGCCTTTTGACTTTGACACTGCAGAACTACCGGTGTTGCCAGTGCTTTTGGCTGATGCTGAATAGCATCACGCAAAATAATCACACAATGGCGGCTGTTGCACGACGTACACTGCATGGCGACTGTATGCTTGTCTTTGACCCTGTACATCATGCTGCTGCCTTTTTGGCTAGGTTCATGCTTTACATAATAGCACATACACGTATTACGTACATAAAGGTGATGCATCAACACAAATGCATACATACAAATCAACACAACACCAATTATGTTACTGTTTTAATCTGGAGCTGTAACTTAAAACGTTTTCAGCTGTAGTGAAAAATTAAAATTAAGCATGCTAGTGTGATTAAAAAAAACAACTTGGCAGCAAAGTGTGATTTCCAGGCCCTCCAACAAATATAGAAAAGAGAAAAACGTGATGGCGAGCAGTGATGCGAGTTTAAATAAACCTTGACTTGTGGCTGGAGGAGCGGCGCGGAGAGAAGGCGAGAAGCTGGGTTGAGAGCTGAGTCAGGAAATGTGGGCGTCAGGGACGCAATGGATGACCTGGGGACAGGGCAGCAAGATGGAGAGTAAAGAGGGGCAGTGATTTAAATGGGACAGTAACACATAACGGAGAGAGCAAGGCAACACATGCACACTTAGTGTGCTGAATAAAAAAGAAAAAAATATTTTCCGGATGTGAGGGTTGAAGCTTAGGCCAAGGATACCAATCTTTCAGACAAAACGATGGTAAAAAAAAACTGGACAAATGCCAGTAATGGGCCAAACCAAAACTTGCTGTAAGTACTTGCCTTGTACACAACAGGTTTTTGACGACTAAGAGGAACTAACTATCCGTAGGCAAGACCTAAAAAGGAAAGCATGATGCAAGAAATGGCACAATGCAATCTGCACGAATGGAATAATAGTTATGCTTCGCCTTTATCGGAGCAGCCAGAAAAACCGCTTCAGAAGCTGAATATATTTCTTAATTTTGAGGTCCCCTCACTGCAGGTGCTAAGCTCCAGACGTGGCAGGTTTGCTGTTAACCATGTTAGTGTTATCGCTATAAATTATTCACAGGGAGCTGCAGTGAGCACAAAAGCTTCACCTTGGACATAGAAGAAAGACTAATACAGTCGAGAGCAGATGTTATTTTCCATCTGACTATTGATTGCTAGAGGCAGCTGGCCTGGAAATCATTGCAGGTATTTGTACAATGAGTAAACACTGCCAAAATCAAGGAAGCGTATTTGAGCAGTGAAATAAATGAAATAAAAAGCTGGAACTGCTCTGTTTGATTAATAGAGGAAAGTGTGGCGCACACAACCGGCAGGTTTCCTATTTCCATGCAGGAACAGTTCACCCAGTCCAGGTTTTTTTTTAAACTTTGCATTACCTCCAGGTCCCTCTAGTCCTCATCCCATTCATCACTAATTGGAGATAACTGTCTCCGCGACAGAAAAAAATAACTTGAGGAATGCTGGGATCTCCCTTCCCCAGCCCATCCCTCTGGTAGTACATAAGCTGTACTCACCCAGCATTCATCCTGTTCTTTTTTCTGTCTTCTATGGATGTGAGGATGTCATCCCTGCTGGGCTTGGGTGACGGTTGTTCCGGGTACACTCCCCTCCGGTCTGCTGGGCTTACTGTGGGTGTGCAGTTATTTGCTTCTCAGTGGCCGCTGGGCAGGCCCTTCTTGGCTGCTGCCCTGGCTCTGTAGTGCAGTGCTGCCTCGTCCTGCAGGAGCTCATCCTCCGGGATACTGTCGTCATGATGATGGGCCCTCCCATTGTGGGCTGAGGGTATGGTTCCTGTCGTTGGCGATCAGCTTTCTTTGTCTCCTGGCCACCTGGGCAGTTGGGAGGCGTGTGGTGAGAGCCAGTTGCATGGTGGAGGACCTGGTCTGGCAGTTCGGGCTGAGGGTCAAGACTGATTTGCATATGACTGGGTCTAAAATGGAATGGCATGGTGAGCAAAAAAACTGATGCATTAAACCCAGATCTGTGAAAGGGGGTGGATGTTTGTTTTGTTCTGCATTCTGTCCATCAACTGTTCTTTTTGCATGGTGCCTGCCTGACTTCCTGCTCGTGACACGGGTGTTGCCGAGCATACGTGGGAACAACGCTTTCTGGATTGGCAGCTGCCGGTTCCTGGGGTGAGTGCCTCTTGGCGGTGTCTCTGTTTTCTTTGCGGGGGCTCACATTTTTCTACGGTGATGTCTCCTGAAGCATCTTGCTCATGCATGCAGAGCCTCCAGTTGCGGGGTTGGGTCGGTGCTGTGTGTCTCTGAGGGTGTTTTTCCTATTCGTGCAGGTTAGCGGTTCTGCTCATGAGGTGTTTCTCTTTGTTGTTTTCTGGGTCCTGCCTTAGAGGCCTTGGCCCAGCCATCTCCATCCAGCAGTGGCAGCTGGCGTCCGCCTGTGCTCATGCGGCGGCCAGGTCCTCCCGGTAGGCTCCACGTAATGGCTTCCCCGCAGCGGGCATCTCCTCCTGCGTTTTTTGTCTTTGGACTCGTGGGCCTGGTTCTGTGTGTGGTATGCCCATTGTTGCCATCCCCTCTGTGGGTGCCAGTCTGGGAGCCTTGCAGGTGGGTCGGAGGTCCCCCTGGTCTGGTCTGGAGGAGCTCATTCTCTTTCTGTCTACAGTTCCTGTGGTCGTCCCCTCCTTTTGGGTCCTTTTGGGTCCTTGTCGTGGCTTTGGCTGCCCAGCCTCCTGCAGGGGCGTGAAGGTGGTGTTCTGTTCGGAACTGTCGACTTTGGTGCTGTGGAGCCGGGTTCAGGTCTTTGTGTTAACTTCACCTCTTGTACTCGGGGCAAATCATAACTTGATCATCAGATCCATGCCTGTATACTTACGACACGCTCCATTGTCCCTGAGTTCGCGCTATTTCCAGCTGCAACATACAAATAGATTGGGCCTGCACGTTGTTAGGCGTCGTGGCCTCCGGTGCCAGGATAACCATATACTCTGAGGCTGCCGGCCACCAGGGCCCTTGAGAGGCGACAGCCATGCAGGCAGGGCTGCGTCCATTGCCTGTTCCATCATGTAAATTGAAATATAGGATGGTCTCTCCTGGCCAATGGGGTGAGACGGGGATCCAGGGATCTCTGTCTGTTTCCCATCCTTTCCCTCTTGTTGTTCTGGTACTGTCTCTCCTTCCTACTCCCTGCCGCCGGATGTGGCTCTGGGTGTTCGCATTTTCAGGCCCTCTCTCAGTCGCGTGTGGCTTTTGTTCCACGTTTGTCGGTAGCTTTTCCCCTCTTGTGCTTCGCAGGCCGCTGACTTTCCTTCGATGACACGTTCGACGTTGCTTGTTTCTGCAGCCACCAGTGTTGTTTGGTTTTTGCCTGGTATTTTGCTCTGTGGCTTGGATGGTTCCCTGTAGCTTAAGGCCCTAGGCTACTGTTACTTGCACATATGGGGCTATTTTTGTTAGGGGTTTTTGTCTCCTTCCTGGCTTCCATTCCAGCTCGTCTCTCTATATCCCCTTTCTTTTTTGTGCTGGTGCTGGGGTTGCTTCCAGGCACCTTCAGTTGGGCATCCCGAGCGGCGTATGGTGCAGTCTGCGCTTAGCGGGTTGGGAGGGTCGTGCCTGGTAGGCGCGGCCTTGGGTCACCTCCTGTGCATGCCTTAGGGTGTTTGTATCCCTCGGCATTTTGTGGGTCTTTCCTGACACCTGTTGATCACTGTCCCAGCCTCTTTTACTGGGTATTGGGGGTTCTTCTCGGGTATCTCTTTGGGTGTTTGTGTTCTTTCTGGGACGTTGCTTCCCCTTATATTTTTTTGCCCTTCTCTTCTCCTGGTTCAGGCTGCTTCCCTGGCAGTGCTGGCTGTGTGCGCTGGGTTTGTGTCCTGTTCTCTGTATATACCCACAGCCGGTACAGGGTCCTGCCCCTCTGTTGGGGTGGATACGGTGGATGGTTGTCCTGGGTGGTTCCCTGACTTGGCTCTGGTCTTTTTGTATGTGGGGGTCATGTGGTCTTCCGCCGCGTCTGGGGTGCACTTTGCTCTTTGCCCATCCTTCAGGGGTCAATTGCTGGCCCTTCGACAGGGGGTTATTTTTTCTCAGTAATCCCCTACTATCGGTCTGTTCCCTCCTTGATGTGGGGTTGGGTGTTCCGCTCCATTCTTCTGGTGGGTTGGCCGTTCTGTATTGTTCTGTCTGGTTGCTGTTTGCCAGCTAGGGTTTTTTTTTTGTCGGCTCTGTCTCTTCTCAGGATGGGGACTCTTGCACATGTCCTTCCCTTGTTGTTGGTGCGGTTTTCCAGATGGAGAGGATTGGCCGGCTGCTTTTTTTGGGTGTCCTGGTTTCAGTCTCTGGTCTCTGCAACATTTGTTTTTGCGGGCTGATGGTCCTACTGGTGGTGCCACAAGTAAATAGTGTATCGCTCTCCAAAGATTCAGAACAATCAGCTCAATCCGCGATGACAGAGACTGAACAAAGGCTGTTTTTTCTTTTTCCTTCTGTAATATCAAAGTTTATTTCCAATATTTATATTTATTTCCAAAATCATATATACTCATAAAAAACATTAATAATTCAAACCCCCCCTTTTTTTCTACTCTAATACACTAATACTGATAAACAAATCCATAAACAAACAGGACCATAGACACATTCACTATACAAAACAACATACATCACAGACAAATACAAAATGACATCCAATGACATTAAAATATATAATATTGTCCATTTGAATATACAACTCATAACTGATTGAAATCAAAATGTTCTCCCAATGAAGAAAAGAAAGCTCCTTATTAGAATGAAAAAAATCCATACTAGTAACGTCAGTTCGGGTCTTCACTAACGCCACTAAATCCAGTAAATGTTGGAAGTATAGTTTGTATCCAGTACGTATCATTCACTTCAATCATATGCCATTGAACTTGCCGTTTGAAAAATAGTCTATTTCTAGTGCGTCTCCTTCACTTCAGTCATATGCAAACAGACTTGCTATGTGCCATCAAACTTGCCGACGGGCGTTTCAGTGGACATATCCGTCAGGGTAAATCCCCCTTATTTCCAGCCACCTTCATCACGGCAATCAATCCTTAATCATGTATACAATCTTCTCTTCAAATTAAGTATCTATTTGAAATCATAAACAAAGCCAACATCAAAAACTTAAATATAAACAATACACATAGTATGTCGTTTGTTCAAAGATGCACCCGATAGTGGCATATGATTGGGGCTTCCTTGAGTTCTGACTGTCGCTGTGTGGTGTTTTGGTTTGCTTGCCTTTGGTTCAGCTCCTGTGTGTCTCTGGAGATTGCTGCTGTTCCCCTTTTCTCTTTTTCGGTGGTTCCTTGGTTAGACCTCTCTATGTTTTGGGGGCTCTGGGTCCTTGGCACTCGTGGGAATTGGGACCACATCTTGTCTTTTTCCGGCTCTAGAGTGCTTTTTGTGTGTTGGTTCTTCCTTGTTCCTGTGGTTCCTTTTTTTAAAAATTCAGTTGCCTGCGAGGCATCAATTTCCTGCCTTAGTTTCTCAGTATTTGGATGTCTTCGGTCAGCCTTTTTCTTCCAGGCTGTTCCTTAGTCTTTGTGGTTTTTGTTGGATCATGCCCGGGAGGTTTTCATTGGTGGGTATTTCTTTTGGGTCCATCTCCCAAGCTGTCTGTTGTGCTGGCTTTTGTGATGTCTGGTCTTCCTCCTATGGTAGAGATCTTGTTCTTGCGCTGGTTTCCATGAATGGTTGCGGTCTTCTGGGTTCAGTCTCTGTCTGTTCCCCTCCTTGTGCTCTGCTGGGCTGCTGGTGGTGGGTCCTCTGCTCCCTTGGTCTGGCCGGGTCGCTCCCTTTCTAGTTTGCGCTTGGCCTCTGTTTTGGCCTGGGACTTCATCTAGGGTCTGTTGGCTCCCTTTTTGTTGGGATTCCTGTGCTATTTTGTTTGGTATCCCTTCTTGAAGTGTTGGCTCTGTCTGGTTTTCAGAAGGTCGGTTTTGCCTGCTTAGGTGTTCTCCAATTAGTGATGAATGGGACGAGGACTAGAGGAACCTGGGGGTAATGCTCTATTACTTACCGGTAATCTTCATTACTCCTGGTCCTGTTGTCCTTGGTCATAGGTGAGCTTACTTTTACTGCTGTAGAGTCAAAAGATCCACAGGGCATTGATGCTTATGTGGAACAAACCTGACGGAAGACTATTGAAATGATGTGTGGTCTGATCCTCAATACCATTTTTTGTTGCAACAAAATCTGAGAGATAATGAAACTCTTCCTCAGGTTAGAAAACCAGTGCCACTGAAAGTGGGGTGCTCAGAACACACTCCAACAAAAGGGACCGTTCAGACTTACTCCAAGTCTCGATCCCAGCCACCTGCTGGTATCTCAAAGAATGCTTTGAAACACAAGGACGTTAGAACCTGGAAACATATTTGATCCCTAAGGGTGATCGACCTTGAAACTCCATAACTGAAGGTATGTCCTCATTAGGTGCTGCTTCAGAACCAAGAGAGCCTCAACACCAAAAAGACATCTGAGGACAATGGATGATGTCCCCACACCAACACATGAAGATACATTTGATATTCATGATTGGAATCACAAACAAATTGATATGGGTCGTGATACAGGCTATATTGTGGCCAAATATGTGAGGGATTTGTTTAGGTCCATAAACAAGGCCAAATCAACCATTCTTTCACAACAAAATGTACCATATTCAGGTAAGACTACTATTTAACATTAAATCTCTGCCAAGGAGGCAGTTTTACCAGATTTACGCCATTGCTCCATTCCTAAGCATAGTAAAACCACTGAACCTGATAATTCACCATATGCAACAGGAAACACCACCATATTCCACCATCTATGCCACAACTGCAGACAGCACAGATAAAGAACTAAGGACTTACTTCCGTGTTTTCAGGATGCATGGTACAAAACGTAGTAGAGCCAGATAACGAAGAGCATCTTGATCAATTTCCCATTAGAGCATCACCTCTAGCTAAAACTCCAGCATGTCGTGTTTGTAGAAAATCCACCTTTTCTGCATGATCATCCCGTTTTTTTTGCCTTTTACTGGACCCTATGTTTTAGCTGGCCGTAGAACTCCATGCACTTCCCCTGATAACCTGAAGCAAAGTTCCTGTGCTCCTCCTTTAAACATGGTTTAATTGCCATATTCCTAATTGGCATATTTAACTTGCCCATAACTCTCTAGTGCATGGTACAAAGTGTACCCAGGGCCTAAAAGTTAAATGCCACAAGTGAACCTCAGCACCAAGTGTCCCTTCCAATACAGTGGCAGAGCAAACACAGCTTCATACCTACCCCAAGGAGCCAGACTGTAGCTGTGTAAAAACTCTGTTCTACCTGTCAAAATAAACCATTTGACAGGTCAAAACCTCCCTTTTAAATATTAATGTCACCCCCCTATAATAGGCCGTGTGCCCCTCAAAAAAGGAAGCATGGTATTTTAAAGTGGGATATGTTGAAAATGAACGTTAATATGTCCTTACAAGGACAAACACCCAAATACTATTTTTCATTGTGGTAGCCCTGGGTGTCAGTGCAAAAAAAACAGAGTACAGATTAAAATCCTAATACTGTAACTCTAGAATGGGGCTATCTAGAAAAATAATTGAACAACTGTTTGTAATAATTATTTAAATCCAATTCAATGGTGAAGTCATATGTTTTATAATTATTAAGGAAAATGAACTCATAGATACCTACCTCTTGAGTTACCTTTTCCCTACTTGAGGTTTCTGGAGACTAATTTGCATTTGCTCTCCAACTCCTCCCAGCCAGCGATTACCGTTTGAATACGTAGGTAAGGAAAAGGTGTGAGATTCCTTCCAGGAGCTACACAATAGGTCACTGTAATTGACAAGCTGACCTGAATGGGCAGGGATAACTCAGCAGAATGGTGGGGGTAGTGAGCATCCTTTTTGATATTACAGTTTCAAATCCTGCTTGACAGATATGCTTGGTTCACTCATGGGGCACACATCAAATGATTGCCAAGACAATTCTTGAGTGTCTACTGTCTGTTTGCTACCAGACTTCTCTCTCTAGGTTTATTGTGTGTACAGAGGCTGCCTTAAACTGGAGTTTAGTGTTAGATGTTGTAGGACACTAGGACTACTATAGTACAATCCCGCCATAGCCCAGCCCTATGAGCCCAAGTTTAGTGTGGCTGAAAACTTACACTGTCTTGAAAATGCCCAAAGTGCGATGGGTTGGCCCTGGAAACATATACTCCCTTGGTTAGGGCATGCTGAAGAATTATGCCCACCATCTAGGTAGTGCCAGATATAAATGTGGCACCTCCAGGAACCCTAATTGAGAACACTGCTGGACTTCAGGGAGAACAGAAGAGGACTTAACCCGGTGGCGGCTCTGACGAGAGAAGAGCTTTAAAGGACTAGACCTACTCCCTCTTGTAACCAGGACAAAGAAGTGGACTTCAGAGGTCATAAGGCTGACCTGCAGTTCAAGCTACAGGGCGACAACAAGCTGCAAAAGGCCTTTTCTACATCTGCCCACCTGATCAATCGTGACTGGACCCTGCTGTTGGCCTCTACCTTACACCATGTGAGTCTCTAAGTGTTTCCACTGAGGTCCTGTGGGGGATTTAGAAGTATACGCATGTGGTGGATTGGCAGTTAAAGGTCTAAGTCGCAAGGTAAAATGTTTGACCAGGATGGACCTAGTCGGTGCATCCGACCTGTGCACCATCGCAGTCAGCATCAAATTGTGTCTAGGTCCCAGTCTACTGCAACCATTAACTATCATTGGCACTTTGTGTTTATTGGCTCTATTTCTACTTAAAACTTTAAACATTCATATGTCCAATTCCACTTATTGATTTTTGTGTTGTTTCTGCTGTCATTTTGTTTATGAAATCTTACTATATTTTTTATAATTCTATTTAGGACTATTATTATTACTATGATTATTATTAAGAGATTTGGCTCCTGAAGTATTATAATTTGTATATCAAAATTAACTATTAAAGTGAACAACTGTATGGAAGCATGGAGCCCCAAAACACACACTTTGACTTATGTGGATGAGTGGAAACACTTTGTTCACTAACTCTGCACATCTACTCACTGTAGAGTTATCACAAATAGTGACATACCTTTATTCCCATAATAAATCAGTCCTGGTCCACACTTCCATTAGAGTACACTTGTTAGCAGTAGCTACCAAGTATCAAACCAGACAATTCATTTCTTTGGGGAAAGTCATTAAAGCCTGCATAGAATTCTTGAAAGGAGTTACCCCATATTTGAGCCACTACATTCCTGCTCACTGCAGGCACTAACATGGAGAGTTATTGTTCCGGTAGCAATACATTATTTGTGGAGAGTTAGTGACCTGCAAGTGTTATCACTGGACAAATGTTTCATTTAGGTACCACAAAGACAAAGTTGTCTTATGCACACATCCAAAGCTCTTTCCAAAGTTGGTATCTCTTTTTCACCTCCAGCATACTATTTAACTTGCAACAAATTCTTAATGAGGGTACAAAAGGCACTGTATTTGTTAAATGTCAAATAAGCTCTTATGTATTCCAAGCTCAGACCAAACATGTACGAAAGACAAAACTGCTTTTTGTTTCTTCTTTGTGCTACGATCTTGCGAAACCTATTTGTGAAGCAGGCATAACCAAATGGATTGTGTGATACATTCAGATTTTTTATGGACAAGCAAACAGACAACTAATTTCATTATTCAAGCACATTCCACTTGTCAAAAAGGGCTACCATGATTTCCCTTGGAGACGTTCCACTTATGAATATTTACAAAGCAAAAACCTGGTCAATTGCTCACAAATACACAAAACATTCTTGTCTTGGCATTCATGGTAGAAAAAACCTCAAGCAGGTCAAAGACTTTTTAATAGTAGTAGTAGTAGTACAAATCTTTATTCGACTTTCACCAAGTCATAAAAGACATAACAGTCATAAAAAAGATCTCTGGTTATAATACATGTGTTTCAATAAAGAATAAAAGACAGAATAGATAAAACGATAAAAATGTAGTAAAAAAAAAATATATATATAAAAAAAAATAAACACAACAATGGAAGAAACCTATCACGGTAGATTATATTTAGAACACCTCCCCCATGGATTTCCTTATCTTTAATACCGAACATAAAAAATTTGCTAAAATTCCACACGTTTCTAAGGAAGAGAGTGACTGGAGACAGGCGTAGGCTGTGCGACATTGGGGGAGGTTAATTTTCCTTAAAAGTGGAACAACTAGGCGTTTCCTCTGGTAGGCGTAAAAATTACAAAATAAGACCACATGAATTGTCGATTGCGGTGTTTTTGCATCACAGGGGCATGGTTTTAACAAGATGGACCAATCATTCATAGTTTGAAATGAAACTAGGCGATGAAACGTATCTAGCCTAAGTCTGGTAAGGACATAACGGTGGCGAGGGAGTACCATGTTTGCCAAGTAAGGCTGCATGCCCTCCGCCGTCAAAATTATTTGGTTATGAATGACTGAAGTTTTTTTTTATTCCACACCCAGGCGTATGTCTTCTAGGTGTTTTAATGCCAGTTTGCTCAGGTCCTTTCTAGATATCTTCTGCAACGAGGCTGGATTTGAGTAGTAGTCTTTGTTGCCCAATTTTTCAAAAAAGGTCGTGATATATTTTAGCCATGGTACCCTTGATGTGTATAATGACTTCGTACAGTCGCTAAGAATGGCCTTATTAAAACTGGTGTGCTCCAAGGTCCAGACTTTATGCCATAATAGCAATGGCTGTATCTTTATCAGGTCTGCAATGAAAGGAACCCCAAGTTCCGAGTGCGTGACGTACGATGAAGTACCTTTTGGTACCCTCAACAGGTGTCGTAGGAAATCATTCTCCACAGTCTGAACTAGATCACAGTTTGTATGACCCCAAATTCCTGCCCCGTACGTAATAGCTGGAATGCACTTGGCTTTGTAGATCTTTACCATGTTAGGTGGTGTAATCCCCCCAAGCCTTTTGGAGAAGAGTCGTAGTGCCATCGTTGTTTTAATCAAGTGCACTCTCTTCATCTTCCTGCAGTTGGCCCAGGAACCCAACTTGTCAAGAGTTATGCCCAAGTATGAAAAAGATTGCGCGGTTTCGACCTTGCTATCTGCAATAGTGATATTATAAGACTTCCCGCGCTTCCCACCGCAGTTCATGATAAAAGTTTTTGAGCGGTTGACAGTAAGACCCAGCTGTGACATGTATGTAATGCAGGTTGTTAAGAGTTTCTGGAGAGCTATTGGGGTCCTAGCCATTAGTACTGCGTCGTCTGCGTAAAGTAATGCTGGGACAGGTCGGTTATCTATTTGGGGTAAATCTTTACATTTAGTGGCCAGTTCTTTGTCTAGGTTGTTTATGTACATTGAGAACAGGAACGGAGCAAGAACGCAGCCTTGGCGCACTCCTCTATATAGACCAAAGGGGCGAGTGCATTCCCATTTTAGGCCGTACCTCACTCTTGCTCTGCTCCCTGTATACATTTCACGAATAAATTGAATTATGGCCGGTTCCACCCCCATGCTGTTTAAAATATCCCATAATTTATCATGAATCACACAGTCGAAGGCTGATGATAAATCAATAAAGGCCAGGTACAGGTTGCCTGCTCTGATCTTAGTATACTTTGCAATAATAAGACTTAGATTTAAACTTTGTTCCACTGTTCCGTTTCTTTTTCGGAATCCATACTGGACCGGGGTTAGCACATTATTTTCCTCTGCCCATGTTTGTAGCCTGTTCAGAATTATTCTCCCTGCAATTTTAGCTGTTGTGTCCAGCAGGGAGATTGGCCTGTAACAGGCTGGATTGAGGCGGTCACCCTTTTTATATATTGGGATTATGTTAGAGTCTCTCCAAGATGGTAGGGGTCCGCATGTACAGATAGCCCTCAATGTCTGCGTCAGTACAGGTCCCCACAACTCCGTGTTGGCCTTGAATAAATCAATCGGAACGCCATCAGGGCCGGGCGCTTTCCCTGATTTACTTTCTATTAAAGCTTCCTCTACCTCCTGAAGGCTAAATTGGGGGGTTATGATTAGGCGCTGACTTTCCTGTGCATCGTGGTCGTGGGTATGGTCTGGTGTGTCACTTATCAGGGAATATATATTAGAGAAATGTGCTACCCAGACTTCTTCGGAGATAGCAATTTCCATCCTAGGAGTGTCACTGTCCCCTAACATAGGGGAATTTATTGTCTGCCAGAAGAGTATGTTATCTTTCTTGCGACTTGCTATATGGAGGGTTTCCCACAAGTTTGTTTTTATAGTCAATTTCCTTTTCTTTATTGCTGTCTTATATTCCTGTCTGCGTTTGCGTATATCACTCCAGCACCTTTTTGGGGCATTTAGGGCCTTTTTCAGTCTCTTATGTGCTTGGGTGCAGTTAATGCTCAAACCATCCGGACATCCTTTTTTTCTCTACCTTACTGCTTTTGTTAGTGAGGGCTTCTTTTATGGTTTGTGTAATCGTTGTAAACGCACTTAGACATTGCCCTGGATGTGGGTTCTCTCTTAGACAGTCTGCGAAGGCGTGTTTACATTGGCGTATTACCTGTTTCAGTAAAGACTTGGGGTCTATCTGGTCCCACTTCATAGTATATCCATTGCGCGGTGCCAGTTCAATATCATCTGCCAGTATAATACTATCTTCCCTAGCTGCTAAAAGGGGAGATATTAAGAGATACTCTTAGGATAGTGATCACTAATTGCGATATCGTGCAATGAGTAGTTTGTAAGATAGTGAGCGAAGTGTGTAGACATTAGGACATAATCGATCACTGTATTTTTGATAGATTTACTACAGCTATATTTATTTTCAGTTTCCTTCATCCTTATGGGGATGGGACATTGCTTTTAAGTGGGTGCACTGCATCTACAATATCACATGGCGCATACAGAATAGGTTACTGTAGGAAATCCGTCATTTCAGTGCGGTAACCCTGGATTTTTCACCTTTCGCTGGACCCTATATTTTTGCTGCATTTAGAACTTTGTGCACTTTACTGCTGCTAACCAGCGGTAAAGGATCTGTGCTCCTCCTTCCAACATGATGAAATTGGTATACTCCTAACTGGTGTACTAACCCCTTCGCTGCCAGGGCTTTTCCCCTCCTGTGCCGAGCCTTTTTTTGGCCATTTGGGGCAGATTGCGCTTAGGCCCTCATAACTTTTTGTTCACATAAGCTAACCACACCAAATTTGCGTCCTTTTTTCCAACATCCTAGGGATTCTAGAGGTACCCAGACTTTGTGGGTTCCCCTGAAGGAGACCAATAAATTAGCCAAAATACAGTGAAAATTTTGTTTTTGTAAAAAAAAAAAAATGGGAAAAAAGGGCTGCAGAAGAAGGCTCGTGGTTTTTTCCCTGAAAATGGCATCAACAAAGGATTTGCGGTGGTCAGATCACCATCTTCACAGCTTTCAGGAACAGACAGACTTGAATTAGAAAACCCAATTTTTCAACACAATTTTGACACTTTACTGGGACATACCCCATTTTTACAATTTTTTTGTGCTTTCAGCCTCCTTCCAGTTAGTGACCAAAATGGGTAAGAAACCAATGCTGGATCCCAGAAAGCCAAACATTTCTGAAAAGTAGACTCTTCTGGTTGTGGGGATATATAGGGCTTGTAGGTTCATCAAGAACTCTATAATAATATAAAACGTGAGAAAAAGGAATCAAGAAAACCTTTGTATTTCCAAAATGGCCACAAAATAGGGTGTTGAGATTCAGAGGTTATTTGCACATCTCTGAATTGCGGGGTGCCCATACCAGCATGTGAATTACAGGGCATTTCTCAAATAGACATCTTTTTAACACACTGTCTTACATTTGGAAGGAAAAAATGTGGAGAATGACAAGGGGCAATAACACTTGTTTTACTAATCTGTCTTCCCCCATGTCTCCCGATAGAAATGGTACCTCACTTGCGTGGATAGGCCTAGCGCCCGCAACAGGAACTGCCCCAGAACACAACGCGGACACATCACATTTTCACAAAGAAAACAGAGCTGTTTTTTGCAAAGTGCCTAGCTGTGGATTTTGGCCTCTAGCTCAGCCGGCACCTAGGGAAACATAGCAAACCTGCTCAGTTTTGAAAACTAGACACCTAGGGAAATCCAAGATGGGGTGACTTGTGGGGCTCTGACCAGGTTCTGTTACCCAGAATCCTTTGCAAACCTCAAAATTTGGCCAAAAAAACACTTTTTCCTCTCATTTCGGTGACAGAAAGTTCTGGAATCAGAGAGGAGCCACAAATTTCCTTCCACCCAGCGTTCCCCCAAGTCTACCGATAAAAATGATACCTCACTTGTGTGGGTGGGCCAGGTGCCTGCAACAGAAAAAGGCCAAAAACTTGTAGAGATTGAGGGGATGGCACAGTGAGTTGATAAGCACATATTTTTCTTTTATACATCTTTTAGGCTGACTCTGCTTTGGGGACCCATGCAAGTGAGGTATCATTTTACTTTGGGGACTGAGGGGAATGCGGGGTGGTAGGAAATCTGTGCCGCAGCGGAGATCCTACAAAGAAAGGTGAGGAAAATATGATTTTTTATGCAAATTTTGAGGTTTGCCAAGGAGTCTGGGGAAGAAAATGTTGGGGGATCCAGGCAAGCCACACCTCCTTGGACGCCTTGGGGTGTCCATTTTTAAAACATGTCTGGGTTTGGTAGGTTTCCCTAGATGAAGGCCGCACCCGGGACCGAAAACATAGGTGCCCCCCTCCCAAACACAGGTAGTTTTGAAATAGATCATTTTGATGTGTCCACATACTTATGTGATGTTCAAAACACTAAAATTGTGAAAAGAAACGCACTTAGGTTATGTTAAAAAGACCCCTCACCCACCAACCAAGTTGGTGCCATGCTTCATCATCCGGGTCCCACCCGAGACACCTAGCGTGTCACAGGTGTGCTGCAACGCCTGATTACAGCGGAGCAGGCTTTGTCATTTTTACCACACATACTGGGTGGATTTGGCACAAGGGTAAGTGATGGTTCAGTGGATCAAGTTTTATTAACAAGAGATTTCACAAAAATTAAATGCACTGTTAATAACTGAAAGGCCACAAAACTGAACCAATGACTCACAGCTCGTGAGTTGTAAAGCCACGGCAAGGCACCAACCGCTTTACAGTCCATTCACACACCTTTCATACATGGCATTCACAAGCCAGCCACGGGCCCAGCACATTACAATACTCGCATTGACAGACAGCACCACTCAAGGGCCCATCACTTACATACACCCATATGCCTGATACAGCAATCATACCAGCTGATGGGAGTGTGTGGACTGGCGTTTGGCTGGCAGTGTGTTACAGTAGCCAACAGCAAGTCAATATGTACACCGTCAGCCAAGCGCCACACAATGGCATCACTTTTTTTTTTTTTAAACAAAGAAACCACTAAGTAATTAGAAATAATTACAAAACTACAAACACAAAAGCTCTAAGTACATGACAGAAATGCCAACCATGAAACTGAACACATGAAAATACAAAACCGGCAGTTTACACTCATGGTTGTTCCCAGTAATTCTTCTGGGTGTGGTAATTCTTGAAACAACCACCCACACACAGCCCAGGCTTTGAAGGACAATCTGGGCAGTACATTCGAGTCTCCCTGCGGATACCTCTTTGAGCACACACTCTACATTTCTTAGCTGGAAAGTCTTTTTTGGGTGTGGGAGGAATGTGCTCAGCAAGGTGGCGATCTTTTGATCTAGCCACATCCTCCACCACTGCTTCTCTAGGAACTCAGGCCTGTTCCACCAGAATAAGGCTCTCTGTCACTGACTCCTGAAATTTCACAAATGTCATCTTTGACTCTGGAGACCTATCCTTAAACACAATAAAAGCATTCAAAGTTGCTAAGTGGAAGAGGTGAATTGCTAACTTCTTATACCAAACGTAAGACTTACGGATAGCAGTATAAGGTTCCAACCTTTGATCAACTCTATCTACACCTCCCATGTGCTTATTATAATCTAAAATGCACACAGGTTTGCACACTTCAGCAGCCTGGCCTCAAACAGTCACGGGGGAAGTACTCTCATCATGGATGGTACTTAGCATGTAGACATCCCTCCTGTCTGAAAATGTCAAATCTAGCAGCTCAGCATTCCGCAAGGCACTGCACTGTCCCCTCTCAAGTTTTTTTGCATACAAGCTCCCTTGGATAGCCTTTCCGGTTACAACAAATTGTGCCACAAGCAGCAGTATCTACTCTAAACAGTTCCTTGAACAACTGCACTCCAGTGTAGAAGTTATCTACATACAAATGGTGACCTTTGTTGAACAGTTGTCTACCAAGTTTCCACACAATTTTCTCAGTAACTCCAAAAGTGGGAGGACTACCAGGGAGGGTTCTATACTGGAATCCCTACCAGTGTAGACACGGAAACTATACACATATCCTGTACTACTTTCAGACAGCATATACAATTTAATTCCATATCGTGCCTTCTTGCTAGGAATGTACTGCCTAAAAACCAAACGACCCTTGAAGAGGACCAAAGACTCGTCCACAGCTATTTCTTTGCCTGGAACATAGACCTCTGAAAACCGATCTACAAAATGATCAAGGACAGGCCTAATCTTAAAAAGACGGTCAGAATCAGGGTGATCTCGTGGCAAGGCTAAAGCATTGTCAACAAAATGCAACATCCTAAGAAGAAGCAAATACCGATTACGACTCATGGTTGCAGGAAATATAGCTGTTGCCATCAAGGGACTAGTAGACCAATAAGAAGTCAGTGACGGCTTCCTTATCAACCCCATCAAAAGAGTCAAACCCAAAAACCTTTTCATCTCCTCCAAATTTGTGGGAATCCACTGGGTAGCTCTAGAGTGTGGCCTAAGTCTAGCAGCGTTGTCCCTCAAATACTGCTCCGCATACAAATTAGTCTGCTCAACAATCGCTTCCAAAAACACATCATCCACAAATAACTCAAAGTAATTGACAGGCAAAAAGTTCTCTGTATTGACTCTACACCCCGGGAGACCAGTAAAAGCAGGCAACTCTGGCTGCTCCATGTTTGGGGCAACCCAGAGTTCAGGTCTTCTAACGGGAAACCTTTCAGCCCCAGGTTGCTGCACTAATGGCACATCAGTGTCCTCCTCTAAAATAGGCCCTTCATCTGCACTGAGTGTGTGTTAGAAATGGGGTCTTTGGTTGACAGTCAGGTTACCCCCTGTTCAAGCAAGGACCATCACTCTAGTCAGGGTAAAAGAGAATCGCCCTCAGCTAACCCCTGCTTACCCCCTTGGTAGCTTGGCAGAGCAGTAGGCTTAACTTCAGAGTGCTAGGTGTAAAGTATTTGTACCAACACACACAGTAACTTAATGAAAACACCACAAAATGACACAACAGAGGTTTAGAAAAATAGGAAATATTTATCTAAACAAAACAAGACCAAAACGACAAAAATCCAACATACACAAGTCAAGTTATACATTTTTCAAGATTAAACTCAAAAATAGCGCTTAGAAACAAAAATGCTTCAATGAGATGTTAACAAGGCGTCGTGACGGAGTCATTCCCAACAAGCCGACACCAGCGGCGCTGGACACGGAGTCATGTAGACCCCCAAGTACAGTACCTTTGGTGAAGAGTGAAAACAAGCCGATGCGCGAAGTCGGGGATCACTGCGTCTGTGGGAAACGTTGAATCCGTGCACTTCGAGCTGCGTCTGTCACGATGTGGTGTGGCGACTTCCACGGAGTTGCGGACTTCAGCGGGGCTGCTGCGGCGTCGGGCCTGCAAAGAGCGTCGCGTTCCAGCGAAGGTCACGGCGTCGGGTGCAGGCGGTTTCACCGGATTCAGCAGCGGCGGCGGTCCGAAGTCGATTTCCTTGGATTTCCACCAGCTTTCCTTTCAAGGGCCCAGGGACTGGATAGGGCACCACTTGTCAGAGCAGGAGTCTCTCCAGAGACGGTGCTGGCAGAGAGAAGTCTTTGCTGTCCCTGAGACTTCAAACAACAGGAGGCAAGCTCTAAATCAAGCCCTTGGAGATTTCTTCACAAGATGAAAGGCACACAAAGTCCAGTCTTTGCCCTCTTACTCTGGCAGAAGTAGCACAGCAGGAAAGCTCCACAAAGCACAGTCATGGGCAGGGCAGCACTTCTTCCTCAGCTATCAGCTCTTCTCCAGGCAGAGGTTCCTCTTATTTCCAGAAGTGTTTCTAAAGTCTGTAGATTTGGGTGCCCTTCTTATACCCATTTTAGTCTTTGAAGTCACCTTTCTTCAAAGGGGACTCACACCTACATGTGAAATCCTGCCTTGCCCAGGCAAGGCCTCAGACACACACCAGGGGGTTGGAGTCTGCATTGTCAGAGGCAGGCACAGTCCTTTCAGATGAGAGTGACCACTCCGCCCCTCCCTCCTAGCAGAGATGGCTAATCAGGAAATGCAGGTTACACCCCAGCTCCCTTTGTGTCACTGTCTAGTGCGAGGTGAAAAACAACCCAACTGTCAGACTGACCCAGACAGGGAATCCACAAACAAGGCAGAGTCTCAGAATGGTTTAAGCAAGAAAATGCTCACTTTCTAAAAGTGGCATTTTCAAACGCACAATCTCAAAATCAACTTTACTAAAAGATGTATTTTTAAATTGTGAGTTCAGGGACCCCAAACTCCACATGTCCATCTACTCTCTAGGGGAATCTACACTTTAATCATATTTAAAGGTAGCCCCCATGTTATCCTATGAGAGAGACAGGCCATGCAACAGTGAAAAACGAAGTTGGCAGTATTTCACTGTCAGGACATATAAACCACATTACTATATGTCCTACCTTATCCATACACTGCACCCTGCCCTTGGGGCTACCTAGGGCCTACCTTAGGGGTGCCTTACATGTAAGAAAAGGGAAGGTTTAGGCCTGGCAAGTGGGTACACTTGCCAAGTCGAATTTACAGTGTAAAAATACACACACAGACACTGCAGTGGCAGGTCTGAGACATGATTACAGGGTTACTTGTGTGGGTGGCACAACCAGTGCTGCAGGCCCACTAGTAACATTTGATTTACAGGCCCTGGGCACCTCCAGTGCACTTTACTAGGGACTTAATAGTAAAACAAATAAGCCAATCATGGAGAACTAATTACGTACACATTTTAAACAGGAGCACTTGCACTTTAGCACTGGTTAGCAGTGGTAAAGTGCCCAGAGTAATAAAAACAGCAAAATCAGAGTCCAGCACACATCAACAACCTGGGAAACAGAGGCAAAAAGTTAAGGGAGACCACGCCAAGGATGAAAAGTCTAACACGTGTCCCCCCCCAGCTAAAAGTGGGGAGCAACTACCCAACCTCATGGGAGTTCTCCTCACTAAGGCGGAAGAACCTGGACAGACCATCAGCATTGGCGTGCTCTGTACCAGGACGGTGTTCCACCGTAAAGTCCATCCCCTGTAGGGAAATGGACCACCTCAACAGTTTTGGATTCTCACCCCTCATCTGCATTAACCATCTGAGGGGCCTGTGGTCAGTCTGAACTCAGAAGTGAGTCCCAAACAAGTAGGGTCTTAGCTTCTTCAGTGCCCAGACCACAGCAAACGCTTCGCGTTCTATGGCACTCCACCAACTTTCCCTGGGTAGTAACCTCCTGCTAATGAAGGCTACGGGATGATCTAGGCCCTCTTCATTCAGCTGTGAGAGTACTGCTCCAATACCATGCTCTGAGGTGCCTGTCTGCACAACAAACTCCTTGGAGTAGTCAGGTGCCTTCAGCACAGGTGCTGTGCACATGGCAGCCTTCAGGGCATCAAAAGTGTTCTGGCAAGCCTCTGTCCAGATCACCTTCTTGGGTTGCTTCTTAGAAGTCAACTCACTTAAGGGGGTAACAATGGTACCATATCCCTTAACAAACCTCCTGTAATATCCTGTGAGACCTAAAAAGGCTCTCACTTCAGTCTGGGTCTTGGGAGGCTCCCAAGCCAGAATTGTGTCAATCTTAGGCTGTAGGGGTGCCACCTGGCCACTCCCCACCTGGTGTCCTAAGTACACCACAGAACCCTGCCCTATTTGGCACTTGCTCGCCTTAATAGTGAGGCCTGCCTTCTGCAGGGCCTCTAACACTCTCCAGAGGTGTTGCAGGTGTTCCTCCCATGTGGAATTAAACACAGCAATGTCATCCAGGTAGGCGGCACTGAACTCATCCAGTCCTGCCAACACCTGGTTGACCAACCTCTGAAAGGTGGCAGGGGCATTCTTCATCCCAAAGGGTATCACGTTGAAGTGGAAGTGCCCATCTGGGGCAGAGAATGCTGACCTCTCCTTTGCCCCCTCAGTTAAGGCAATCTGCCAGTACCCAGATGTTAAATCTAATGTACTGAGGTACTTGGCAGCTCCTAACCGATCAATGAGCTCATCAGCTCGGGGGATGGGGTATGCGTCCGTCTTGCTGACCACATTGAGACCCCGGTAGTCCACACAGAACCTAAGTTCCGGAGTGGCACCAGGAGCAGCAGCCTTTGGGACCAATACCACTGGGCTGGCCCAAGGACTGCTGGAGTGCTCAATAATCCCTAGGGTTAACATTTTGGAGACTTCCTCCTTAATGCATGCCCTGACCCTGTCAGTCACCCTGTAAACCTTATGTTTAACAGGTGTACTGTCCCCAGTGTCCACATCATGTGTGCACAGGTGTGTGACTCCTGGGATCAGGGAAAACAGCGAGGCGAACTGTCACAACACGTGGCAACAGTCCCTCTGCTGTTCCTCAGTCAGGGAGGGGGAGAGGATCACTCCCTCCACAGACCCATCTTTCTCTCCTGCAGACAGGAGGTCAGGAAGAGGCTCACTCTCTTCCTCCACCCCGTCTTCTGTCCCTAGGAGCATGGATAGCTCAGTTCGCTCAAAGTGTGGTTTGAGGCGGTTGACATGTAGGACCCTCAAAGGGTTCCTGGGGGATTGCAAGTCTACCAGATAGGTGACCTCGCTCTTTCTTTCCACCACCTCAAAAGGCCCAGTCCACTTATCTTGGAGAGCCCTAGGCTCCACTGGTGCCATGACCCACACTTTTTGTCCAGGCTGAAACTCAACCAGAGTGGCATTCTGGTCATACCACCATTTCATATCCTCCTTGCTTGCTTCCAAGTTCTCCTGAGCGAGACTCCTGAAGCGGGCAGTCTGGTTTCTTAGTGCCAGCATGTAGCTAAATACATCTTGGGGTGGTTTACTAGGAGCTTTCTCCAAAGCCTCCTTCACCAGACTGAGCGGTCCCCTCACAGGGTGGCCATAGATGAGCTCAAAGGGGCTAAAGCCAAGTCCCTTTTGAGGCACCTCCCTGTAAGCGAACAGAAGGCATGGCAAGAGGACGTCCCACTTACGCCTCAAGGGCTCTGACAGGCCCTGAATCATGCCTTTCAAGCTGCGGTTGAATCTCTCAACCAGACCATTACTTTGGGGGTGGTAAGGTGTGGTGAACTTGTACGTTACCCCACACACCTTCCACAGAGACTTCATATAAGTGGATATGAAGTTTGTACCTCTATCAGATACCACTTCCTTGGGGAACCCCATGCGGGTAAAAACTCCCATCAAGGCACGTCCCACCACGGGGGCAGTGACCGTCCTTAGAGGAATGGCTTCTGGGTACCGTGTGGCATGGTCCACCAAGACCAGGATGAACCTGTTGCCCATGGCTGTCTTGGGATCCAGAGGCCCCACAATGTCAATTCCTACCCTTTCAAAGGGAGTACTGACTACAGGTAAAGGTTGGAGGGGAGCTTTGCATTTCCCCCCACTCTTGCCACTTGCTTGACAAGTCTGACAAGACCTACAATAAGCAGCTGACTGCTTGTGCATCAAGGGCCAGTAAAAGTGGGAGACAAGCCTCTTATAGGTCTTGTCCTGCCCTAGATGTCCTGCCAAAGGCACATCATGAGCCAAACCCAGTAGGAAGGCCCTGAAGCACTGGGGTACCACCAGCATACGAGCTGACCCAGGCTCAGGAACCTTAGGCTCACTATACAGGAGGCCATCCTCCCAATATATCAGGTGAGTACCTGGCGCCTCGCCAGCCGCCTGGGCTGCAGCCTGCTGCCGCAGCCCCTCAAGACTAGGGCACTCCTTCTGCGCTGTGCAGAATGCTTCTCTGGTGGGTCCCCCTTCCTGCTGCCACTGTGACAGCTCAGGGACCTCCCCCAGTTCAGCCACCTGCTCCCCTGTAGGTTCCAGGGCGTCACCCTCAGGCTCTGCCTCCTCCCGGACCGTGGGAACCTCGGGGGCCGGTTTCCCGCGCTCCCTGCCCTTCCTCTACTTGGCGGTCCCCTGGGCCACTGTTTCAGGCTCCAGGGGCTCTTGACTACCCTGATTGGCTGCCATTGACCGGGTGGATACGCATACCCACCCAGGCAGACCCAACATCTCCAAGTGATACCTGTATTCCACCTCCTTCCAAGGGGAATCCTCCAGGTCGTTACCTAGCAAACAATCAACAGGCATGGTTGGACTCACAGCTACTTTCCAGGAACCTGAGACCCCCCCCCATTCAAAGGGAACCTGCGCCACTCTGCAGAGGCGCTCAGAGTTGTCTACCGCAACTACTTGTTGAAGTACCCAGGGATCAATCTGCTCTTCAGACACCAGGTGACTCCTCACTGTAGTCACACTGGCTCCTGTGTCTCTCAGAGCCTCCACCCTCTGTCCATTGATGGTCACCCATTGCCTGTACTTCTTAGTGTTATCAGGCACTAGGTTTCTCTGGACCATCTCACCGTCCCCTAGTGAGACAAGGGTCATTTCTGCTGGTTCCCACCCACCTGAAACCAACTCCTCCCCAAGCGCTACACTGGCCAAACCCTGGGACGGTGCACCAGTGGGTGCCAGTGTACTTTTGGGGCATTTGGGGTCCCCCCTCACATGACCCACCTGGTCACATCCATAGCACTTACGCGGGGGACCACCTGCCACTGGCTTCTCTTTGGACAAACATGGCTTTTTTCACTGGGGGTTGGGAATCCTTACCCTGGGAATCAGTTTGGGGCCCTTTAGAAAACTCCCCGTTTGCCCTTACCCCCCTTTCTTCTGAGTGGGACCCTGCCCACCCTTGGCGTGGTCTTCCCCATACCTCTTTTGGACCCTGGTGCTCTCCCAGCGGTCTGCTTCCTGTGCAAGCTTCTTGGGGTCAGTCAGCTTGCTGTCAATGAGGTGCTGGCGCAGCTCTGGAAAACATAAACTGTACAAGTGCTCCCAAGCAATTAAATTGTAAAGCCCCTCATACGTGTTTACCTTACTGCACTTCACCCAACCATCCAGTGACCTGCAAAAAGAATCAATACATTCCAACCATGTTTGGGATTCCTTTCTCTTGTAGGATCTAAACTTCTCCTTGTACTGCTCAGGGGTGAGACCATACCTGGTGATTAAGGCCTCCTTCATGACAGGGTAGGTGAGATCCTGAGCATCCCCTAAGGCTGTCGGTGTGTCCCTCCCCTCTGCCTCAAAATGCTTCCACAGGGCTGCCCCCCAATGAACTTCAGGGACCAGGTTCATGTGGAGAGCTGACTCATAACCCTTGAACCACAAGTAGATATCATCCTCCCTCTTATAATCCCTCACAAGGTCTTTTGGGACGTGTACCCTTCTCTCAGGCTGCACTGTAGGATTGCTGCCACCATCTCTACTGGACTGGCTTCTATGATCCATCTCTCTCAAGCTAAGCTCATGAGCCATTGCTAACTTCCTCTCCTCAAGGGCTAGCCTCCTCTGCTCCAATTGGTACTCCCTTTCTGACTGTCTGTCCTGTAACTCCTCAGGTGTCAGACCCTTGGATGAGACACTGCTACCTGCCCTGGAGACCTTCTCCCTTGACATAACAGGCCCACCCACAATACCATTGTGTACTGAAAACTCTTCCTCATCCTCCTCATCTCCCTCATCCTCTGTGTGCCCTTCAGTGCTCTTGGCTGTCACCCAGGCCCTCAGCGCCTTTTGCAGCTCCTCCTTCCTGGATGAGCTCTTAATGGGACAGTCAAAACTTTTACAGAACTGCTTCAACTGAGCTTTGGTATAACTCTCCAATTTCTCAAGGTCAAAGTCAGCTCCAACTGATGCATCTCCAGCATGGGACATGATGAAGATTAAAAAACAAGGGTAAAGTTCCAAAGGCAGAAAAACAAGTTCCCAAATTAAGTTCCAAAGAAAGTCAATCAAGGAATCAGCGAGAAAAAAAATGAATGCAGAGTACAAACAGTCCAAATAGAAAAAAAAACAAAAATCACAAGACTAGTAGTATGTGGTCACGTAGTGGTCTGAACTCAAACAGTGGTGTACCATTAATTACTGTATGTCAAGTACAAATACAAGTCCAAATCCCAACCGCTGATCACCAATGTTAGAAATGGGGTTTTTGATTGACAGTCAGGTTACCCCCTGTTCAAGCAAGGACCCTCACCCTAGTCAGGGTAAAAGAGAATCGCCCTCAGCTAACCCCTGCTTACCCCCTTTGTAGCTTGGCAGAGCAGTAGGCTTAACTTCAGAGTGCTAGGTGTAAAGTATTTGTACCAACACACACAGTAACTTAATGAAAACACCACAAAATGACACAACACAGGTTTAGAAAAATAGGAAATATTTATCTAAACAAAACAAGACCAGAACGACAAAAATCCAACAATTTTTAAAGATTAAACTAAAAAATAGCGCTTAGAAACAAAAATGATTCGATGAGATGTTAACACGGCATCGTGACGGAGTCGTTCCCAACAAGCCGACACCAGCGGCGCTGGACACGAAGTCATGTAGACCCCCAAGTACAGTACCTTTGGTGAAGAGTGAAAACAAGCCGATGCGCTAAGTTGGGGATCGCGGCATCTGTGCGAAACGTTGAATCCGTGCACTTTGAGCGGCGTCGGTCACGACGTGGTGCGGCGACTTCCACAGAGTCGCGGACTTCAGCGGGGCTGCCGCGGCGTCGGGCCTGCAAAGAGCGTCGCGTTCCAGCGAAGGTCACGGCGTCGGGTGCAGGCGGCGTCACCGGATTCAGCAGCGGCGTCGGACCGAAGTCGTCCGAAGTCGATTTCCTTGGATTTCCACCAGCTTTCCTTTCAAGGGCCCAGGGACTGGATAGCGCACCACTTGTCAGAGCAGGAGTCTCTCCAGAGACTCCAGGTGCTGGCAGAGAGAAGTCTTTGCTGTCCCTGAGACTTCAAACAACAGTAGGCAAGCTCTAAATCAAGTCCTTGGAGATTTCTTCACAAGATGGAAGGCACACAAAGTCCAGTCTTTGCCCTCTTACTCTGGCAGAAGCAGCACTGCAGGAAAGCTCCACAAAGCACAGTCACAGGCAGGGCAGCACTTCTTCCTCAGCTATCAGCTCTTCTCCAGGCAGAGGTTCCTCTTGGTTCCAGAAGTGTTTCTAAAGTCTGTAGATTTGGGTACCCTTCTTATACCCATTTTAGTCTTTGAAGTCACCTTTCTTCAAAGGGGACTCACACCTACTTGTGAAATCCTGCCTTGCCCAGGCAAGGCCTCAGACACACGCCAGGTTGTTGGAGTCTGCATTGTCAGAGGCAGGCACAGTCCTTTCAGATGAGAGTGACCACTCCGCCCCTCCCTCCTAGCAGAGATGGCTAATCAGGAAATGCAGGTTACACCCCAGCTCCCTTTGTGTCACTGTCTAGTGCGAGGTGAAAAACAACCCAACTGTCAGACTGACCCAGACAGGGAATCCACAAACAAGGCAGAGTCACTGAATGGTTTAAGCAAGAAAATGCTCACTTTCTAAAAGTGGCATTTTCAAACGCACAATCTAATCTCAAAATCAACTTTACTAAAAGATGTATTTTTAAATTGTGAGTTCAGGGACCCCAAACTCCACATGTCCATCTACTCTCTAGGGGAATCTACACTTTAATCATATTTAAAGGTAGCCCCCATGTTATCCTATGAGAGAGACAGGCCTTGCAACAGTGAAAAATGAAGTTGGCAGTATTTCACTGTCAGGACATATAAACCACATTACTATATGTCCTACCTTATCCATACACTGCACCCTGCCCTTGGGGCTACCTAGGGCCTACCTTAGGGGTGCCTTACATGTAAGAAAAGGGAAGGTTTAGGCCTGGCAAGTGGGTACACTTGCCAAGTCGAATTTACAGTGTAAAAATACACACACAGACACTGCAGTGGCAGGTCTGAGACATGATTACTGGGTTACTTGTGTGTGTGGCACAACCAGTGCTGCAGGCCCACTAGTAGCATTTGATTTACAGGCCCTGGGCACCTCTAGTGCACTTTACTAGGGACTTAACAGTAAAACAAATATGCCAATCATGGAGAACCAATTACGTACACATTTTAAAAAGGAGCACTTGCACTTTAGCACTGGTTAGCAGTGGTAAAGTGCCCAGAGTAATAAAAACAGCAAAATCAGAGTCCAGCACACATCAAGAACCTGGGGAACAGAGGCAAAAAGTTAAGGGAGACCACGCCAAGGATGAAAAGTCTAACAGTGTGGCTTCCTCATCAGAAGATTCCTCTCCAACAGCAACTTCACTGCCAGAATCTCTCACTTCCTCCTCTGCCTCAGATGCAGAGTCCGTCTCATAATCATGATCAGACAATGACTCAAAAAGCATACCAACCACCTGCTGAGCGGTCATCCTGCGGATAGCTATGATCTTTCCTATGAAAATTAACTGGACAAATGCACCACCAACAACCAGCACTGTGTAAGATAAGTAATAAAGTGTAGCTTTATCAGTAAGAGTTATAAACTCAAAAACTATACCGCTCACTTGCCTGAAAAAGCTTGACTCACCAGCAACTACTCTGCACAGACACAGAAATCACCAATGATATCCCACTAAAAAGAAAGAAAGAAACGCAAATTAGAAATAAGACAACACAAATATCATTGTACACAAATCTAAGGACAATTTCACACACAAACCTGCATTTAGTACACCACCTACAAACATGTCATTCATGCATGGCAACTATACTCCTTTGGAGTAAATTGGTTTTACTTACCTAAAACATGCAACTGTGCAAACCACAGGTCAACCACCGCCAAAACCGCAAGGAGCCACAGCAAAAAAAGCAAAAGCTTTGAACTAGAACAAAAAATAGATTTTTTTTAATCACAAATGCAAATACTTCGTCAATTGACAAACACCCAACCATCAAGCATTTAGAAATTGGTGCCTAAGTGCAGATGGGCCTACTAAAAAATAGGCCTATCTGCCCCAAGGAGGGCAGAAAATACATTTAGCAGTGTGTCCCCATGGGGAGCGACCCTTGCCCAAGAAGCCACCCCCCAAAAAACAAAACACACACACACACACACACACTATCCCTGGTGCCTAAGTGGCTTCTGCCACCCATGGGGCAGATCAGCCTAAAAATAATAGGCCGATCTGCCCCCAAGGGGGCAGAAATGGCCTTGGTACACGTGCCCCCAAAGGGGGGGGCAACCCTTGCCCAAGGTGCCACTCCCCCATCTACTAACACACACACACACTATCCATGGTGTCTAAGTGGCTTCTGCCCCCCTTGGGGGGCAGAAATGGCCAACAGTTCAATGGCCCCCTTGGGGGGGTCACCCCTTACCCAAGGGGACGCCCCCCCACATAAATAAACATATAAAAATATCCGTAACGTTCTAGTGGTTTCTGCCCCCCTTGGGGGCAGATCAGCCTAAAAATAATAAGCAGAAATGGCCACAACAAACATGCCCCCCCAAATGGGAGCGACCCTTGCCCAAGGGGCCACTCCCCAACACAAAACACTATATAAATAAACAAAAAAAATCCCTGGCGTCTAGTGGATTCTGCCCCCCTTTGGTGCAGATCAGCCTCAAAATAATAGGGGGGCAGAAATGGCCACAACCCCCCCCCCCCCCACATAAATAAACATACACCAAAAAATTCCTGGCGTTCTAGTGGTTTCTGCCCCCCTTGGGGGCAGATCAGCCTAAAAATAATAAGCAGAAATGGCCACAACAAACATGCCCCCCAAATGGGAGCGACCCTTGCCCAAGGGGCCGCTCCCCAATGCAAAACACTACATAAATAAACAAAAAAAAAATCCCTGGCGTCTAGTGGATTGTCGGAGGGGGGGCAGAAATGGCCACAACAAACATGCCCCCAAATGGGAGCGACCCTTGCCCAAGGGGCCGCTCCCCAACACAAAACAGTACATATATAAAGAAAAAAATGTTCCTGGCGTCTAGTGGGCATTCCTGCTGCCTGATCGCAATGTGATCAGGCAGCAGGAATGCTCAAAGAGACACCGGGGGAAAGGAAAAGCCTTTCCTTTCCCCGGTGCCTCTTTGTTCCAAACCACCCACCCGCCGGAGGAGAAATGTACCTGTTTCTCCCTCGTCGCACTGGAAGCAAATGGCTTCCAGTGCGACCGGCACCCTGTAATGATCTCAGCGCGCGATCGCATGCTGAGGTCATTACAGGGGGGTGGGAGGGGGCAGGGGTGGAAGGGGAAGGGCTTCCCCTTCCATCCCTGCCTTGGGGGGGTGGGAGGGAACCCCACAGAGGGAGCGCAGTGCCCAGGACGTAATGGTCACGTCCTCGGCACATGAGCACTGTGCCGTAGGACGTAACCATTACGTCCACGGCACAGAAGGGGTTAAACTTAACTATAGGTACCTAGAATATGGTACAAAATGTACCCAGGGCCTGTAAGTTTACTGTCACTAGTGGACCGCAGCACATATTGTGCCATCCACTACAGTAGTGGAGCAAACATGGCTTCAGATCTTCCACTGTAGCGTGAGCATAGCCGTGTAAAAACTATAATTCAACCTGTCAAACACTTTTAACAGGTTAAAATCTCCTTTTTAAATATAATAATTCACCCTCATGCTGGCTGTGTGCCCACAAGACAGAGTTCATGGTATTTAAAAGTAGGACCTCTAGAAAGTTAATGTTACATGTCTTTCCAGTAATTAGCATCCAAAAGATATTTTTCATTGACATAGGCCTAGTTGTCCTATGTTGAAAACAAATGACAGAGTACAGATTAAAATCCTATTACTGTATCTCGGAAATGGCACTAGGTAGAAAAAAATGTAAGCAACTGTTTTAAATAGTTATTAACAATCCAATCCAATGGTGAAATGAATTTTTTTAAATATTAAGGAAAAGTAATTCGTAGAAAGTTACCTTTTCCCTGCTTGAAAATCCTGGAGCCTCAATATGAATTTGCTCTCCAACTTCTCTCAGCCAGTAATTAGCATGTGAATGAGGTTTACTGTCAATACAGGGGCTGCCCGGAGTTGATTTAATTGTTAGATGTGGGAAAACACTAGGATCACCATTGTACACTTGTCAGAGTCACCAGATCCTCTGGGTCTATGCACGTTCCCAACACTTCCACCACAAGACAGCTCCAATACTCTGATTAGAATTGTCACAGAGTCTAAGAGAGTCCAAGTGGGGAAAAGGGGATTAGGAAGGGAACAGCTGGAAAGGAGACCTGTAGGAAGCAAAAAGGTTAAAACACACAATATCAAGATTATATCATATTAATCAATACTAGGCTATGACTCCAAGCATTGTCATTCTGAAAACATGGACAACCTAAGCATAGACTTAAATAACTAGGCTTCAAGATGACTGGATACCTCTGAGGGAATCAAGAAAGGTTAAATGCAACTTTCAAATTCAAGTATTATCTTTTGCATGAGGATCAGGAAATAATCTGAATGATTTCTAAACCATCATATGAATCGTGTTTGAGAAACTTATTATGTACACACAACATTACATCTAGAACTCTAGCTTTTTTGTTTTCTCAAAATTGCCGGAACATGAATTGCACACATTGCAGATTTTTACAAAGGTTGTAAATACCATGGAATGATTGTGCACCATGAATAACATAAATTAGACTCGAGTAATAAATCACACGTCTTGCCAACACGAAAGCCACCAAGTAAATGCCTTAAAGTGGTAGCGCATAATGAACACTGTGATTTTAAACACAGAAAATGAATCGCGCGTCTTGCCGATTCGAATGTCACCATATAAATGCCAGGAAATGGTAGCGTACAATGAATATCATGAATTACACTCAGAAAATGAATTGCACGTCTTGACGATTCGAATGCCACCATGTAACTGGCAAGAAATGGTAGCGCACAATGAATATCAAGGGTTTAAGCACGAGAAACGAATCGCGCGTCTTGCCGATTGGAAGGCCACCATGTAACTGCCAAGAAATGGTAGCGCACAATGAATATCAAGGGTTAAAGCACGAGAAACGAATCGCGCGTCTTGCAGATTTGAAGGCCACCATGTAACTGCCAAGAAATGGTAGCGCACAGTGAATATCAAGGGTTAAAGCACGAGAAACGAATTGCGCGTCTTACCAATTCGAATGCCACCATGTAACTGCCAAGAAATGGTAGCGCACAATGAATATCAAGGGTTAAAGCACGAGAAACGAAACGCGCGTCTCGCTGATTCGAATGCTACCTTGTAAATGCCATAAAATTGTAGTGCACAATGAATATCAAGAGTTGCACACAAGCAAAGAATCGCACGTCTTGCCGATTCGAGTATCAGCATGTAAATGCCATGAAAAACCAAGCGCACATTCACATGCACAAGAGTAAAACTTTTATCATGCAAAATTAGTCCCAAGAACTCGAAAGCCTTCGAGAACGGGATCGGAGGCCCAGCCCGACCTCCGTCTTACTGCCCTGATCAAAGATCATCAACAAAGTGAAAAGGGCAAGGTCTGGAAGATCAAAGTAGGCCACCGGAACAGGAGCTCAGGAAGTTGCTGCTACTCTGCCGGGACCTCTGAATAGTGAGCACGTGGAGCTGGGCTGGCTCTCTTTTATAGAGTCTTAGCCCAGCCCACCAACCACACCCAGGCATGCTGCAGGGAAAGCTTCTAGAAGGCCCTGGAAGGGGACCACACCCTGACACAGTCTGAAAGCCTGCAGCAGTACATTACAGGTGAACAGTATTTATATGCATGCTGAACATAAGTCTTCAAGATTAAACTCTGCAATGCAAAAGATAAAACAACATCATATCAGCACAATGCATAAATTATGTTAGCTTGAAATTGTTAGGTTTTTGCATTCTAGTCGCCCGTAGAGCACGCACTGCCCTGACGTTGACAGTACTCCCCTCTCCCAGACGCGCTCTAGGGCCTGGTTTGTCTGGATTGAGACAATGAAAACGCCTCACAAGTACTGGAACATGCATATCAGATGCGGAAACCCATGAGTTACTTTCAGGGCCATAACCTTTCCATGAGATTAAGTACTATAGGCTACATCCTCTCAGTTTAGAATCCAACACTTTCTTGACTTCGTATTCTACTTCCCCCTTTACTAGAACTGGAGCTGGAAGAGGGTGGACCTTCCGGACTGCCTTTTTCAAGAGGGAAGTGTGGCACACTGGATGAATCCATAATGATCTTGGCAATTGCAGTTTATAGGCCACAGGATTGATTTGCTGAAGGACAGTGTAGGGACCTATGAATTTGGGGTTGAACATGAGCTTCTTTTTTAAATCTATATGTTTTGTGGAAAGCCACACTTTATCACCTGGTTGATACTGCGGTCCCTCACACTGTTTCTTGTCATAATGCTTTTTGTATTTTTGTTTGGCCTTTTCTAAATGCTGTTGAGTCAATTTCTGGGTTTGATGCAGATATTGAATGGTTTCTGACACAGCTGGAGTAAGAGAACTTTCTTGAGGGATTGTGATGAACAAGGTGTCAGGATGATAGCCAAACAAGTAAAAAAAAAGTGTAACACCAGTAGAAGTGTGGAATGAGTTATTGTAGGCTAACTTAGCTAACCAGAGCATTGATGTCCAAGAATGAAGTGCTTTTTCAGCGTAAGCACGTAGGTATTGCTTCATAGTCTGATTTAGTCTCTCCGTTTGACCATCTGTTTGAGGATGGTGGCTAGTAGATAGGGTAGATGTCACTTGGAGTGTTTTACACCATGTCTTCCAGAAATTGGAGGCAAATTGCGACCCCCGATCGGAGAGGATCATTTTCGTCAGTCCATGATAACGAACCACTCTATTCAGTAAAATAGTTGCCAGTGCACTGGAGGTGGGCAACTTCTTACAGGCAATGAAATGTCCATATTTCGTGAGACTATCTACTACCACCAGGATTACTGAATGTTGTTGAACCACTGGTAGACCTGTAATAATGTCTAAAGAAATGTGCTCCCAAGGACGACTTGGAGTTGGGAATGGATGCAACAACCCTTTCGGTTTTGAATGACTTCTTGCAGTGCGAGCACAGACTTCGCAGTTGTTAAACATCGCTTTTACATCTTTTGTTAGGGTAGGCCACCAAAAATAGCGTTGGATTAATTCAAGCGTTTTAGGAGTACCAGGATGACCTGCCTTAGGTATAACATGTAACCAATGAAACACTATCTTGCGAAGTTTGGTAGTGGGCACGAACAAACGAGCGTCATGAAAAGGTAATCCTTGCTTGATTGACCTTTTGGGATCTGCTTGGGCCCATGTCTGCCATTTCTCAACAGTGAAAGAATTACGGATGTCTTCAAAGAAATCTTCAGTTTTTATGATACATAGGACCTTGTCTGGAACAATGATAGCTCTGGAGGTTTGAACTGCAGCAACATGGTAGACTCTTGGTGGGACAAGGCGTCAGCTTTGTGATTGTCTTTACCAGGCCGGAAAGTTACCACAAAATCAAATTCGGCAAAAAACAGCATCTAGCGTAATTGCTGAGGAGTCAAAAGTCTGGCGGAACTCATGAACTGAAGATTGCGATGATCAGTATATACCGTGACAGTGTATTTGGCACCCAACAAATGATGTCTCCATTCTTTAGAGGCGTTACGAATAGCCAGAAGCTCTTTTTCAGCAATGACATAGTTCTGTTCGGCTTCATTCAACTTCCGAGACATGTAAGCTACAGGATGAAGTTATCAGTGTCTTTGTTTCGTTGCGACAAGACTGCTCCTATTGCCACATCTGAAGCATCAGCTTCCACTAAGAAGGTTCGATCCCCATCAGGATGAGTCAAGACTGGGGCAGTGGAGAAAGCTTCGTTCAAAGCTGAAAAGGCTTGGTCAGCTTCTGGGGACCATACACATTTTTCCTTCTTTCTTAATAGCTTAGTGATTGGAGCCACGGTCTGGGAGAAATGATTTATGAACCTCTGGTAAAAATTTGCAAACCCCAGGAAACATTGTACATCACAAACAGTTTTTGGGGTGTGCCAATCAGATACAGCCTTTACTTTCTTTTCGGCCATCACCATACCTTGAGGGGTAAGGATAACCCCTAAAAACTCAACTGTGGTAACATGAAACTCACACTTGGTTAGTTTGCAATCTAAATGGTGCTTTCGAAGGGATGCAAGAATTTTCTTGACATGTTCATTTTCATTGTCTGAGTAGATCAAAATGTCATCGATGTAGACTATAGCAAATATGTTGAGGTACTCTCTAAGAACTTCATTTAAGAAAAATTGAAATGCTGCTGGAGCATTACACAGACCAAAAGGCATGACGGTGTATTCAAAGAGGCCATATCTTGTCTTGAACGCTGTTTTCCATTCGTCGCAATCTCTCATGCTGACCAAATGATAAGCATCTCGAAGATCAAGCTTCGTGTAGATTTTTGCTTTCTTTACTTGTTCCAGCAAGACCGGAATTAGGAGGAAAGGATATTTATTCTTGATGGTGACTTTGTTCAATCCCCTACTGTATAGTCGATACAAGTTCGAAGTTCTCCATTCGCCTTCGGAAAAAAAAACAAAGGAGAAGCTGCAGGAGACTTAGGGCCATATTTATACTTTTTGACGCAAAACTGCACTAACGCAGTTTTGCGTCAAAAAAATTAGCGCCGGCTAACGCCATTCTGAAGCGCCATGCGGGCGCCGTATTTAATCAATGACGTTAGCCGGCGTTAGCCGCCGGCGCTGCCTGGTGTGCGTTGAAAAAAACGACGGCAGCGCCGGCGTAGGGGGATATGGAGCTTGGGCGCCAAAAAATGAGGCAAGTCAGGCTGAGGCAAATTTTTCGCCTCAACCCGATTTGCGCCATTTTTTTCGACTCCCAACCCCCATAGAAATGACTCCTGCCTTAGCAAAGACAGGAGTCATGCCCCCTTGCCCAATGGCCATTCCCAGGGGACTTCTGTCCCCTGGGCATGGTCATTTGGCATAGTGGCATGTAGGGGGGCACAAATCAGGCCCCCCTATGCCACAAAAAAAATAATAATAATAATACTTACCAGAACTTACCTTTAATGTCCCTGGGATGGGTCCCTCCAGCCTTGGGTGTCCTCCTGGGGTGGGCAAGGGTGTCAGGGGGTGTCCCTGGGGGCATGGGAGGGCACCTCTGGGCTCCTTCCGAGCCCACAGGTCCCTTAACGCCTGCCTTGTCCAGGCGCTAAAAAACGGCGCAAAAGCGGCCGTACGTCATTTTTTTTTACCCACCCACTCCCGGCCGTGAATTTTGCCCGGGAGTGTAAATACGGCGCACATGCCTCGGAGTCAATTTTTTAGACGGGAACGCCTACCTTGCATCTCATTAACGCAAAGTAGGTGTCCACGCTAAAAAATGACGGAAACTCCATGGACTTTGGCGCTAGACGCGTCTAACGCCAAAGTATAAATATGGAGTTAGTTTTGCGTCGGAATTGCGTCAAAAAAAACAACGCAATTCCGGCGCAAACAGAGTATAAATATGCCCCTTAGAAGGGCGAATGAAACCATTCTCCAAGAATTGATCTAGATGCTTTCGTAAAGTTGATTTTCATGTTCTGACAGGGCATATACACGACAGTTGGGAAGTATCGCACCTGGAACTAGATCAATTTGACAGTCATAAGATCTATGAGGAGGTAAGTTCTCTGCTTCTTTCTCATCGAATACATCTTCATAAGATGAATACTGTTTGGGCAATTTAACTTCTTTCTCCGCGGCAGTGGCTATGTAAGAGTTGCAAATTTTTGATACTTGAAACTTTTGGAGGCATTGTTCTTTACATAGCGCAGATGAGAACACGACCTTTCGTTCTGCCCAATTAATTTCTGGATTGTGATGAGTTAACCATGGTAAGCCAAGGATAACTCCATACTGGGGATCATGGATCACGTCAAGGATGAGTTTCTCTTTATGTTTCTTTCTTTGATTCTTATCTTCACAAATCACCAATAAGGGGACAGTCTGAAGAGTTACCAGACCTCCAGTCAAGAGTTTTCCATCGACTGCCTGGATGATTTCTGGGGTGTTTTTTTCAATACATGGGATCCCCCATGCCGGAACCAATTGGGCGTCAACAAAGTTCCTGGTAGCCCCAGAATCGACTAGAGCCTTCTTGAAATAGGTCTTTTTCTTTACCTGAACTTTTATACCCAGTTTGAGATGTCTAGATTGTGAAGAGTCCACAGTGACACGCAAGAGCAACCCTTCTCTGCATCTTGGGTGCTTTAGTTTTCCGACTCGACTTGTACATTGGCTGCAACCTTCTGAACTGGACCTCATTTGCTCTTTGGTTTGATTGGACATTCTTTGGCAAAATGACCCTTGCACCCACAATAGAGACATTGTCCATTCTTTCTACATAGGTCCTTTTCGTCCTTGGTCAAAGGTCTCCTGATGGTTCCAATTTCCATCGGTTCCGGCGTTCTTTCTTTCGGAGTTCTTGAGTCTCTATTATCGTGAACACGCCAGGAATATTTTTCAGTCTTTTTGCGTGTTCCTTTTCGTTCTGATAAACGATGATCAAGCCTCAAGACAAGGTTTATCATTTCTTGACAGTCTGTAGGCTGCGGGTCTATTTGAGCTAGGATATCTTTTAGCTCCTCTTTGAGTCCCTTGTAGAACAAGGCCACTTGTTTTTCTTCAGGCCAGGATGTCTCGGCGACCAGCCGATTAAAGTTGCCTAAATATGACACTAAGGTGGTCATTCCGACCTAGGCGGGCGGCGGTTGCCGCCCGCCCGTCGGAATCCGCCTGAATACCGCCCCGCGGTCAATTGACCGCGAGGGGTATTCTGACTTTCCCGCTGGGCCGGCGGGCGATCTGATTCAGATCGCCCGCCGGCCCAGCGGGAAAGCGCCTTCCACAAGGAAGCCGGCTCGGAATCGAGCCGGCGGAGTGGAAGGCGTGCGACGGGTGCAGCAGCACCCGTCGCGCTTTTCAGTGTCTGCATCGCAGACACTGAAAAGCCTAGTTGGGCCCTGTTAGGGGGCCCCTGCCGTGCCCATGCCATGGGCATGGGCACGGCAGGGGCCCCCAGGGGCCCCGCGACCCCCCCCTACCGCCATCCTGTTCATGGCGGCTTTCCCGCCATGAACAGGATGGCGGTAGGGGGGGTCAGAATCCCCTCGGCGGCGCAGCGAGCTGCGCCGCCTTGGAGGATTCTAAGGGTCAGTGGAAAACCGGCGGGAGACCGCCGGTTTTCCCGTTCTGACCGCGGCCAAAGCGCTGCGGTCAGAATGACCAAGGGAGCACCGCCGGCCTGTCGGCGGTGCTCCCGCCCCCGTTGGCCCTGGCGGTAGGGAACCGCCAGGGTCAGAATGAGGGCCTAAGTCCTGATTCCCTTGTCGTAAGTCTAATAATTCACGATCTGCTGACAATGTTACAGTTCTACGATCAAAAACTCGTTCGAACTCGCGAACAAAATTTCTCCAGTTGTACAGCAGGGGACTGTCTTTACACACAAGAGGAATAGCCCAGGTAGCTGCATCTCCAGTCAGATATGTTAACAAGAAAGCTACTTTGGACTGGGCATGTGGGAAAGTATGTTGTCTGCAGGTGAAGTGTAATTCCACTTGAACCAGGAAAGATTGCGCTTTCCAGGGTTCGCCTGAGAAACGTTCTGGGGGAGCTAAAGGAATGGCTGAAGGAACATTGAGGGAAATGTTTGTCGGATTACCTCCAGAAGTCTGAGAAGAAGGACCTGGCCAAGACACACCTGTGGGATTTTGTTCCTCCTTCTCTACCTTATCCTGTAACTGACTCACTCTCTCAGCTAGGCTAGTTGCCAAATCTTTTGATGATCCCACCTCTGCTTGGAGCTGAGTGATAGCCTTGACTACCTCGTCCAGTGTGGCCATGCTGAGAACATACACAAACCAGGAGGATAATAATTTGTGGGCTCACTATTCTGTCAGAGTCACCAGATCCTCGGGGTCTGTGCACGTTCCCAACACTTCCACCACAAGACAGCTCCAATACTCTGATTAGAATTGTCACAGAGTCTAAGAGAGTCCAAGTGGGGAAAAGGGGATTAGGAAGGGAACAGCTGGAAAGGAGACCTGTAGGAAGCAAAAAGGTTAAAACACACAATATCAAGATTATATGATATTAATCAATACTAGGCTATGACTCCAAGCATTGTCATTCTGAAAACATGGACAACCTAAGCATAGACTTAAATAACTAGGCTTCAAGATGACTGGATACCTGTGAGGGAATCAAGAAAGGTTAAATGCAACTTTCAAATTCAAGTATTATCTTTTGTATGAGGATCAGGAAATAATCTGAATGATTTCTAAACCATCATATGAATCGTGTTTGAGAAACTTATTATGTACACACAACATTACATCTAGAACTCTAGCTTTTTTGTTTTCTCAAAATTGCCGGAACATGAATTGCACACATTGCAGATTTTTACAAAGGTTGTAAATACCATGGAATGATTGTGCACCATGAATAACATAAATTAGACTCGAGTAATAAATCACGCGTCTTGCCAACATGAAAGCCACCAAGTAAATGCCTTTAAGTGGTAGCGCATAATGAACACCATGATTTTTTAAACACAGAAAATGAATCGCGCGTCTTGCCGATTCGAATGCCACCATGTAACTGCCAAGAAATGGTAGCTCACAATGAATATCAAGGGTTTAAGCACGAGAAACGAATCGCGCGTCTTGCCGATTCGAATGCCACCATGTAACTGTCAAGAAATGGTAGCGCACAATGAATAACATGAATAAAGCACAAGAAATTAATTGCGCGTCTCGCCGATTCGAATGCTACCTTGTAAATGCCATAAAATGGTAGCGCACAATGAATATCAAGAGTTGCACACAAGCAAAGAATCGCGCGTCTTGCCGATTTGAGTATCAGCATGTAAATGCCACGAAAAACCAAGCACACATTCACACGCACAAGAGTAAGACTTTTATCATGCAAAATTAGGCCCAAGAACTTGAAAGCCTTCGAGAACGGGATTGGGGGCCGAGCCCGACCTCCGTCTTACCGCCCTGATCAAAGATCACCAACAAAGTGAAAAGGGCAAGGCCTGGAAGATCAAAGTAGGCCACCGAAACAGGAGCTCAGGAAGTTGCTGCTGCTCTGCACCAGGACCTCTGAATAGTGAGCACGTGGAGCTGGGCTGGCTCCCTTTTATATAGTCTTAGCCCATCCCACCAACCACACCCAGGCATGCTGCAGGGAAAGCTTCTAGAAGGCCCTGGAAGGGGACCACACCCAGACACAGTCTGAAAGCCTGCAGCAGTACATTACATGTGAACAGTATTTATATGCATGCTGAACATAATTCTTCAAGATTAAACTCTGCAATGCAAAAGATTAAACAACATCATATCAGCACAATTCATAAATTATGTTAGCTTGAAATTGTTAGGTTTTTGCATTCTAGTCGCCCGTAGAGCACGCACTGCCCTGATGTTGACAACAACCCCCCCCCCCACACACACACACAAAGGCCTCATCTTGAAAATGCCCAAAGTAGGTAAGTTTGGCCCTGGAAACATTTACCCCATTGGTTAGGGTGTGCAATAAGGCATTCTCACCTACTTGCTATGTTGTTTCAGGCATAAATGTGGCATCTCAACGCAGCCCCTTGATAACACTTTCTGGCATTGAGGAAGCACTGGAGAGGAATGGACCTACAGTATTGTGCCCTGACAGGACTCCTGAAGGACTGGACCTGCTCCCTCATGTCCTGAAAACAAGCAGTGGACTCCAAAAGTCATAAGGCTGACCTCTTGGTCAAGTTACAGGGATACAACAAGCTGCAAGTGGTCTTCTTGCAACTTCCCAGCTGACCAGTGGGATCTAGACCTGAACTGGAACCTTCTGTTGGCCTCTGTCTGACACCATGTGAGTCTTTAAGTGCCTCCACTGAGGTCCTGGTAGGCTTTTGTATGGGGTTGGAGTTTCTCCCTTAGATCAGGATCGGCAGATGGGTTACTACCATTATGCTCTCATACACAGAGGTTAGGCAGGAATCACTAGACTTTCTAGAACCATGCACAATGATGGGGACTGGGATGGGACTTAAAGGACTAATGGGCAATTTATAGCTCTGTGGTAAGGGTACTCTATTGCAATGAAGCCAGAGAATCCTATTCTCTAGACGTATTATGCATTCAGGCCTACTTTCATGAGCTGTGTAGGGTTTATTGTATAAACAACACATAGGTCTTAGGAGGACAGAGGGCATTCCAGTCGTGGTTGTCCTGGGGCATACACCATTTTGCAGTTAGCTCTACTGATCCTGAAGCTGACCTTTCAGCTCCCAAGAGGTTTGCCATTCAGACAACAGGCAGACCCTTGCTATACAACTTAGGGATGGGGCTGGGGTTCCTCCCTTAGATCGGAACTGGCAGGAATCGCTAGACTTTCTAGAACAATGTGCAATGATCGGGACTGGGGTGGGACTTAAAGGACGAAGGGACAATTTATATCTTTGTGGTAAGGCTACACCATTTCAATGAAGATGGAGTATCCTTATCACCAGGGTAATGGACTGCCCACCCGATTTATATGAGGGCGTAACCATGGATGAGACTACTCTGCCTTCTCTACGGTCAGACCGATCCCGCGGCCCAACAGAGTAAGGGCTGCAGGAGAATTGGCTATTTGTCTGTCTGCCCAATTAGGATAGGCAGACACATAGTTGTTTTGTTCTTGCCCATCACCAACAAGAAAAATGATGGCAGTGAGAGTCAGTGAAAAAAAATAATGCCCCCCTAACCATGGGAGATGACTTTCTTATTTTCAAAAAGAAAATCCAGAAACAGCATTTTCTTTTTTTAAAGAAAACTGTTTGGTGCAAGACTTGATCATGTTGATGGAACACTGCATCAAACAGCAAAATGCATTGATAGGGACTGCAATGTTGGTGGTTCCTGCCAAACCTTTATCAATGACTACCAACTTTGCGATCATTTATACATCTGGTGGTCAGACTTCCCTCAGGAATTTGCTCCATCGCCCTAGTGGAACAATGGCCCAACCGCCAATAAATCAACCTGGCCGCAAATCAGAAGGTACAATATTTGGCCAAGATGAACCTGTTTGGTGTACACAACCTGCATTCCATTGTGGTCAGCCTCAAATTGTGCCTAGGTCCCAATTTACTGTGACCAGTGACTATCACTGGCTCTTTGTGCTTTCTAGAACCATGCAAAATAATGGGGTTATTTATCTTTTTCACACATATTGTAATGGTGATCACTGTATTATATGTCACATGCCTTAATATTGCAGCCTAAGCTTTATATACTATAATGCAATTGCTTCAATAAACATATTAAAATGCAGCTTACATCACTCGTCTTGGCTTAGCATGTGTAAGTCTTTCAGTAACTGAGCGAAAGGGGTGTGATCTGTTCACCATGAATTCTGTGAGAAGTCAGAGTATTGGGTTGAGGATGCCACAAATCACTACTACCCTGATTGGGGTGGGTGAGGTACTGCAGGCTAGCCAGGAGTTAGGCCAACAGCTTTCAGACAGTGTGGGGTCGACTCAGTATCCCACATGAGGTGCTGCTGCTGCCCTAAACTTGCGGTCTTATTACCATAATAAAAGCCACAAGACAAGGTGCTACCAACGTTGGTCAGGTACTAATTTAATGGATCTCCTCAGAAGCTCTCTAACGCTTTACTAAGGTACCCATATCACCTTTTATATGGAGATGTCTGTGGTGTTAGGGAAAACAACCTCCTCAGCTATATAGGTGGGCTTTTGTTAGCCTGTAAGTTGTTCAAAGTTTGATCCTTAAAAGGATACCCCCTTTGGTGTTTCTATCTTTGCATTTTGCCCTTTAAATGTGGCACAACAAGCACCAATAGTAATTCCAGTAAATTGTAGACCAGCAGTCGCACAGTTTTTACTTGCTAATGGGCTTCCTAATGGTGTGGAGATGTTCTGTTTGTGGTAGAGGCACATGATGTGTACAGAACAGAGACTTTCTATTCCTGGGTCACCTTTCACGCAGTTGATTCAAATTCAAACACTTTTCACACATACACAATAGCAAATCCACCTGTATAGTACAGAGCCTATGCATATTTATAATTACCCCGGACATTGGTTTCAAGGCACCCTTTCACACTTTATAGATCATGTTGGACTGGGGCCCTCCAGTTCTAGCTGCTTACACAACATTTCCAAACATAAAAAATGTACAGGCAGCAGATCTGTGCCCACTATATACTAATATAGTAAGAATATACAGACCCTTAAGACAATTCGTAATGCAAACTCTGAATACTGCCCCAGCAAGGGCTACTCCAGCTTTCTAGCAATTGGCAGTGCCTGGTATAACTCCAGTAGCTATTAATGCAATTATGGGTAATGTCCCCACCAAACATGAATACATTCCGTTTTGGATTGCACAAAAAACAAACCAGCTGGAGGCAGTGTTTCCCTATGGGGGACCCCAAGATAAACAGAGAATTCCCACAATGCTTGACATTAGAGGTGGTCCCCACCATAGACGACTGTGCCACATGGGGCGCAGTATTTGCTGCAATATATACCATGACACATGGTACATCAACACTTGTGAATCTTCCTGAAGTGTTAAAACAAATACAAAATGAACACTGAGCTGCCCCTGCCCTGGATTTGGGAATGAAATTAATGTGCAATTTTTGCCACAGTCTCCATAATTATTTTTAGTAATATAAAAGGGGAAGCAGCCATTATTGGCAGTACGCCAAAGGCTTAGGAACTTTCCTCAAATAGACTAGCAGCGTGAGCTACCAAATGTTATTGCTAAAACTTCCAATAGTCAGGGTAGTCTGAGGATCAGACCTAATAAACCACAACTAAAAGGCAATTCCGAAAAGGATAATACCAAGCAAGCGCTAGAGGGTTCTAAGAAGTGCTGGAAAAACAAAAATCTAATGAAACTCAATTTAAACAACAAGGAGAAGCGCCACGATTGGAGACCTCGGAGAAACGTTACAATTTAAGAATTAATGACAATTTGAAACCTGACAAGTATCAGTATACTAAGATACACCCTTCTCATACTTTTCAGGACTCATCATTCTGCGGTAGTAGAGAATTTGCCCCCAGTGTTTGTCTGAACACTCCCAAAAAGGGAAGATTGCCTTCTTTCACAGTCCTTGATCCAGATCCAGTTTGGGCCCCAGCACAGGCACCCGAGCTGTACCGCTACTATGTGGACTGGGATAGGGATTCTCCTTATCATGTTATACCAATTTGGTCCAACCCACAAATACAACCTCAATATGCAATAAACATGATGCAAAAGACCCAGGGAGGGAAATACTCTCACAACTTGACTACCAAGGAGCAATTGATCCCTGTTTCAGCTATGATTAATCCTTTGTTTCCCATAGCTAAGCCGAATCATTCTTACAGAATAGTCTTAGATTACAGACATTTAAACAGTCACACACGCACATTTGCCATTCAAAATTTACATAGCACAGTCCTAAAGAACAACATTGTGCGCAAAAAAATCCCAAACAGCCTTGGACATGTCCAATATTTTTTTCTACCAAAATCTAGCACCTGAGAGTAGAGATCTAAGCGCATTTTCTGCTTTAGGCTCTCAGCTTCATTTTTGTCGTCTTCCCCAAAGGTATAAGAACAGTCGAGGATTGTTCTCGGCCTGTGTGACATCAATATTGCATGTTATGGATCCTGAGGTGTTGTCCCATGTGGATGACATCTATCTGACAGATGATGACCTCAACACACATTTATCCAGGGTAGATCTCATTGTATTGGGATTTGCCAAAAGTGACTACCAATTCAATTTTAAGAAAACTAAAATTGCCTTTCTCAGTATCCTATTTTTGGGTTCTGAGCTATCAAATGAGGGGAAAAGTCTGGAACCACATTTCTTACAGAAGTGTGCACAGCTACAGCCACCAAACAATATTAAAAAACTGCAATCCTGGCTAGGATTCTTTAATTTTGGCAGAACATATATTCCAGACTATGCACAACGCATAAAACCACTTTATGATTTGATCCGTCCTGATTTCTCAAGCACATATTGGACACCACAACATACACAGATTCTCAGATCATTACAGACTAACATGGGTGAAGCAAAAGATTTATACACATGTGTAAACAAAACAAACCTGGTGATCAGGGTAATCCTGGGTGCCATCAGTTTCACATATGTCACATTTAGTGAATGTGACACAGTACCCATAATGTACAAATCGCACATATACTATAATGCTGAAATGTGTTTTGCACCCAGAGAAAAAATACTGACTGCTGTTCAGATGGCGGTCATCAAGAAGAGACCACTAGCCCAGAGAAAGTGCATTATTGTCATTACTACAGTAACTGCCCTAAAGGTAGTTACCAAAGGTAGTGTCTCAAACGCCAAAGCATTACATCTGAGATGGATACAATGGGCTACCTCCTTGACTGCCACTGATGTTGATTACGTTTTTGATCCAAAACTACAGACCCAAGAATATCTTCAATATAAACTTGAATACCCCACGCCCGCGGTCATGGATCTTGACCATTACAGAATCATCATTTACACCGATGGTTCAGCTCAACCAGATGTAGGTACCAAACATCAGTACTCTGTGGCTTGTGGTGTGATGAAGACGGCAAGTTCTGCCTTCAGCAAACCTAAACGCAAGCCCTAGGGGATTGCACAGCACAACTTGCTGAGCTTAAAGTTTTGCTTTAGGCACTGGAACATACAGATCAAGAACTGTCAAACTTATTGTGTACGATTCGTATTATTGTGCCCAGTCCTTCAATGAACACTTACATTACTGGGGCATCAATGGGCTCAGGGATTCCAAAGGAAACACCATAAAAGACAATTTTTTGTGGAGGAAAGTGGCAGAGCTTAAAGACAAGCTGCCACGGGCTTATGTAATTCATACACTGGCCCACCAACATGTTGGGATATACGTTGTAGGAAACCCATTGACTGATGAAGCATCCAAATCTGCAGTTGCTACGGCATCTGTTGCTGCAATACCTCGTTCTCATATGAGGGTGGATGATGACATACTGGCTAACATGAATGCCATGGCTGATGGCAAGCCTGAACCAAAAGCATACTCCAAAAAATATTCCTTCCACTTACGTACCCAAAACATTCCCTTTGTAACAATACCAGGAGTGGGTGATACTCAATCAATCAATCAGTCATTTGTAGAGCACATCACTGTCACCCCTCGGGGGGGTTGGGTGCTGGGGTGCGATGTCTCTGTCAAAGAGCCAGGTCTTCAGTATCTTTCTGAAGTCTGCTAGTGAGGGTGCAGTTCAGAAGGGGGGGGAAGGCCATTTCAGGCCCTGGCGGTGATGTAGGAAAAAGAGCGGCTGCGCCAGATTCTGTGTGTGTGTGCGAGGGCCAGAGAAGAAGAGGGCAGGTGTCTGCTGGGTTGGTGGAAGTGGAGATGGTGGTTGATGAAGTCTGGTCCTTGATCGTGTAGGGCTTTGTAGGTGTGCATGAGGAGCTTGAAATGACATCTCTTCTGGACGAAGAACCACTGGAGATTTCTGAGGTGGGGGGTGATATGGGTGTGCCTGGAAAGGTCTAGGATGAGTCTGGCAGTAATGTTCTGTATTGTCTGGAGTCTCTTTAGGAGCTGGGAGGACATGGTGGCGTAGAAAGCATTGCCGTAATCGAGACGGCTGGTGATGAGGGCCTGTGTGACAGTTTTCCTGGTGTTGGCTGGGATCCATCTGAAGATTCTGTGGAGCATGCGGAGGGTGTGGAAGCAGGAGGAGGCGACTGCACTGATCTGCTGCTTCATGGTCAGCTCACTGTTGAGGATGATCCCAAGGTTGCAAGCGTGGTCTGTAGACGTGGGAGTGGGTCTGAGTTTGGCTGGCCACCAGCTATGGTCCCGAATGGAGGTGTTTTTCCTGAAGATCAGGACTTCTGTCTTGTTGGAGTTGAGCTTCAGGCAGTTGATTTTCATCCAGTCGGCTACGGTCTTCATGGCGCTGTGGAAGTTGGTTCTGGTGGTGGAGGGTCTTCAGTAAGTGAGAGGATCAGTTGAGTATCGTCTGCGTAGGAGATGATGTTGAGTCCATGGGATCTAATGATGTTGGTGAGGGGGGGGGGGTCATGTAGGTATTGAACAGAGTGGGGCTGGGAGGTGAACCTTGGGGTACGCCGCAAATTCTGCTCTTGGGTGAGGAGGTGAAAAGGGGTGGTCGGACGCTTTGAGTGCGTCCTGTCAGGAAGGAGGCAATCCATTTGAGGGCATTGTTTTGTATTCTGATGCCGTCGAATCTGTTGATGAGGGTGTGGTGGGAGATGGTGTTGAATGTGGCTGATAGGTCGAGGAGGATCAGGGTGGCCATTTTGTTGCAGTCGAGGGGTGCTCTGATGTAATCAGTGGCAGCGATGAGTGCAGTCTCGGTGCTGTGGATGGAACGGAAACCTGATTGAGAGGTGTTCAGTAGGTTGTTTTCTTCCAGTTAGCTGGTGAGCTCCTGATTGATGGTCTTCTGAAGGACTTTGGCCGGGTAGGGAGTAGAGAGATCGGTTTGTAATTCTTGAGGTTGTTTGGGTCGGCAGAGGGTTTTTTCAGGAGGGGTTTCATTTCAGAATGTTTCTATTTGTCCAGAAATACTGCAAGACTGCTATGGTGATGGAAGTGTTGAGGATGCTGGTGAGTTCCATGCTGATGAGGTTGGTTCTGAGGTTGAACAGGCGATGGGGGCATGGGTCGGCAGGTGCCCTGGAGTGAAAGGATGGCATGATGGCTGAGGTGGGTTGAGTGGTGAGCGGTTCCAGCCTGGAGATCGTGCTATTGGTGTGTGCTGGGAGGGGGGGGCCGTCAATAGAGTTGAGGTTGGATATCTTGGGTTAGGGGTCGAAGTTGTTGTAGCTAGTGGTGATCTTGCTGTGCAAGTAGTCTGAGGGGGTGATGCAGAGTTCTTGGAAGGGATGGATGGTGTTCTCCCAATGATCTGATCAAAGCAGCTCAAGAGGGTGTTGCTTCTGCCAATGCTGGTGTGGCAGCTTCAATTACACTACTGCAACAATACGAATGGTGGCATGGTGTATACAAACAGACCAAACAATATATCATTAGTTGTGACATCTGTCAGCAAATAAAAGGTTACACTATTAAATGCCCACCACAGACACCCCTTCTCATATCAAACAAGCCTATGCAGTGTGTGTACCTGGACCATTGTGGTCCTTTACAATCAGACGGTGCATGCAAATACATTCTACTTGTAGTAGACTCTTGCTCCAGATTCTTATGGGTGTGGCCACAATGGTTGACTGACGCTCAAACTTTTATTAAAGATTTGCAAATCTTTATAGGGGCATACGCAGTCGCAGCATTCCACTAGGACCAGGGCTCTGCTTTTGCCTCCAGGGCACACAGGCATGCCATGGGATTGATGGGTGTTGGGGTGCATTATTCTAGTCCCTACCAACTCAAGGGAAATTCAGTGGTGGAAAAAAAAAAGAGACTTAAAGCAATCCTTGACAACTGGAGTACTAGGCTCAGGTCATAGTTGGCTCTATCACCTGTATGGAGTCCAGAGAGCATTAAATAATCTGCCTTTAAAGATCTCTGGGAGGCTATACCCCCTATGAAGTCCTGTTTGGCATCCCCATGTTTGTCCCAGATCTTGATGGTCCTGGCGCGGAGGCAGCAGAAACACCTTCTGAGATAAAGAAACGTGTCACTGTCTTGCAGGAATTACAACAGTTCCATGATGGAAACTCATAAATACATGCCGCCACTTTGGGAATGAAGGATTCAACAACTTCAACAGGCCGGATTCCAAAAGTTGGGGATCTTGTTCGAGAAAAGGTTGCTGTAAAAAAGGAATTTGGGGGTGTGTCCAAGATGGCGGAGCGCTAAGACGTGCCCACCAGCGCTCCGCCGCCTCGACCCATCAAAGAGCCTTGCGGCCCGTCTGGGGGAAGCCTGGAGGCTCCCCCCGAATCGAGAGGCTCCCCCGGGGGTTCCCTGTCGCTCTGCGGCGGCCGGGTCGGGGCTGCGCCGCCCCCGCGGGGAGAGCAGAGTTCGGCCCCAGAGTAGGGGCGGGGCCGCGGATCGGCGCGAGAGGAGACCTGGGCCGCGGGACGGGCTCACCCCCGGCGACCCTTCTGAGCGTGGCGCCGAGGGATCGTGGGCCCGGGGGCTCACTGTAGGCCCCAGAACTACTGGACTGCGCCGCGGGCCCCGGCCCCGAGAAGCCTGAGCACCCGGTAGGAGAGGGGCGCTCCCTCATGTGCCATCGGATCGGGGGCTGCAGACGAGGCCTCCTCACTCTGGCGCCTTGGAGTGGGGCCGTGTAGAGGTGCGAGGCCCCGTTAGAAGTTAGGGGCTCAGTTGCTTGGCTCCCGGGCTGCTCCACTCCAACATGTAAACTTGAAATAAGCGTGGGCCTGTATACACGTGGGAAAAGGCATCAGGAGTGGATCACAGCAGGTGGTGGCTGCTGAGGGTTGGATCCAGGCATGGTCTCAGACAGGGTGGCATATACAGATCAGCCTCAGACGGAGACCCTGGAGGCCCTGCGGGATTGAACCGGCGAGGCGTGACCAGGCCGGTGTGCCATGGCGACATCAAAATCCAAACGTGAGCGCTCAGTGAGGGACATGCTGGCAGGGGTGCGTCTGACATCCGGGACTACGGCGGGGGACTTACCTGGGACGAGGGCCCTAGAGAGTCGGGTGGAGACAGATCCAGAGGAGTGTTCTCGAGTTACGAAGGGCTTTCTGACCTCCTTGTTGGAGTCGCTCCGGGGCGATATCCAAGAGCTGCGTAGGGACATCTCACAGGAGGAGAAGGAGTTACGAGGAGAGGTTACCTCCTTGGGTGAACGTGTATTGCAGCTAGAGGATAGTGAGATCCCTCGCGGTGAAGAGGTGGCGGGCCTGCAACAGGAGGTAGTCCGCCTCCGAGAGCAGCAGGACCTCCTCCAGATGGCGGTCGAGGATTTGGAAAATCGCTTGAGGCGACAAAATATTCATATTAGAGGGGCTCCGGTTGGTGCTGAAAAGGAGGACATTGGGGGCTACGTGGTGGACTTGTTTCGCTCTCTGCTTGGCTCGGACGAGACACAGGAGGTGGTCCTGGATCGGGTTCACTGGATTGGGCGTGCTGGGGGCCCTGGAGATCGCCCGCAGGACATCCTAGCCTGTCTCCATAGTTTTGTTCTTAAAGAAAAAATTCTACAGCGGGCCAGCAGCCTTCAGCATGTACTCTTTCGAGGGCATGAACTCCAACTATTTCATGACCTATCTGTGCGGACCTTGCAAAGGCGGAGAGAGTTCAGACCGATCACGGATCACTTGAGAGCGCACAATGGGGGTCATTACAAGCTTGGCGGGCGGCAACCGCCGCCCGCCAAGTGGTAACCGCTGTGCGGCCGCCAATGCGGCCGCACTTCCGCGGAGCCCATTACAACATCCCCACTGGGCCGGCGGGCGCAAACCTAGTTTACGCCCGCCGGCCCAGCGGGGATGCGGCCGCAACATAGGAGCCGGCTCCTAATGGAGCCGGCGGTGTTGCGGCCGTGCGATGGGTGCAGTAGCTGCATGGGGCCCTGCATGGGGCCCTGTTAGGGGGCTGCATGGGGCCCTGTTAGGGGGCCCCTGAATGGCCCATGCCAGTGGCATGGGCAGTGCAGGGGCCCCCAGGGGCCCCAGGATTCCCCTTACCGCCAGCCTCTTCCTGGCGGTGCAAACCGCCAGAAACAGGCCGGCGGTAGGGGAGTCATAATCCCCAGGGCAGCGCTGCTTGCAGCGCTACACTGGCAGATTATCACTGCCGGGGCTAAAACGGCGGGGAACCGCCGGCCCCGGCGGTGTGACCGCGGCGCTACCGCCGCGGTCGTAATACGGATCTCCGTACCGCCAGCCTGTTGGCCGTACGGGCGCCACATTACCCCTGGCGGTCAGAGACCGCCAGGGTCGTAATGACCCCCAATGTGTCCTATTCCTGGGGCCACCCGTTCCGCTTGGTCTTCAGCTGGGAGGAGCAACTCCGGCAAGTGAAATCCGTCTTGGAGGCCAGCCGTGTCCTTTGTCTGGAGGATAAAGGCCGGGAGGCGAGCGACGTGGCGATCCTGCCGGTGGGGGGTCCTCCTCGTTGGCGGAGAAAAGAGAAGAAAAGGAAGCTGCAGCGCCTGACAGCCTCGGAGCTGAGGTCAGAGAGAGAATCCGCTTTGAACAGTGTGGCCGCCGGAAATTGAGCCTAGGGTGGACACCCGGGGGCGCCCGGGATTGCTATTGGCAGCATTGCTAACAACACGCTGATCGTCGAAGAGGGTCGGGGCGGCGGGGGCGATGGACCTGGTTACCTGGCATGGTTGGATATATTGCCCCGTGGAGACTTCACCTCGCGAGGATGGACGACCGATGACTTCTGTGTTCTATGCACCTGTTGTGCTTATTAGTTGTCTGTTGTTGGGTTTCCCTGCGATACTGGCTCTTTGTAGAGACACCCTCAGGCCTGAGTTTTCTAGGTGGTCTAGATCTTTATGTAGGGGGTAGTCCTCTGTCGTGCTCCTGCCTCTTCTGGTTGTTCCCCTCAGTATAGGCTATGACCATTAAATGTCTAAGTTTAAATGTTAGGGGGCTCCATAACCCTACCAAGAGGCTAGCCATCCTGTCAGCCTTAGAGAGATCGGGGAGTCATATATGTCTCCTGCAGGAGACGCACCTTGTCTTCAAAGATACTTACCGTATGCGCTCTAAGTGGTTCCCTAGGCAGTTCTGGTCTTCGCTACCATCAAAGCATGCAGGGGTGGCGATACTTTCATCACGCTCATTCCCGGGGGAAGTGATATCAAAATTGCACCAGGTTCCAGGGAGGCTTTTGGCCATGAGGCTTAGACTGGGGTTTTTTTTCCTTCACGATCGCTTCCCTATATGCACCTAACTCCCAACAGGAAACCTTCCTAAGACAGGCTTTGACTCCGCTGCTCCAATCCCCTGATGGTGCTGTATTGCTTGGGGGCGATTTTAATTTGGTGATGGACGGGGACCTGGATCGTTCAGGCCATCGGTATGGGCAGACGGGGTCTTTTTCAGATGCTGGTTGGCAGTGGTTGAGTGAGTGTGGCCTGGTGGATGTGTGGAGGAGTGCGCACCCCTCGTTGAGGGACTATTCCTTTTACTCATCAGCAACTAAAACATACGCTAGGTTGGACCTTTTTCTGTCAACTCAGGAGCTTCTTCCCAGGGTTAGAGACTCAGCGATTGAGCCGCGGGCCCTGTCAGATCATGCCCCGGTTACAGTTGAGATCCATATGGAAATGGAAAGGGTTGGTGCATCGGGGTGGCGATTTAGGGACTCGATGCTTCAGAACGGTGCAACGTTAGAGGCGATCCGAAGGGCAATAATAGATTATCTTAGCTTTAACGATGATGGGACAATAAGCATTGCAACGCTGTGGGAGGCACTGAAGGCTGTGTTGAGGGGCGAGGTGATGTCGCTTTCTTCTAGGGACAATAAGGCAAGGAGTCGACTCAGGGAGGACCTAGAGCAGCGAGTGAGGGTGTTGGAGTGTTCCCATAAACACACCGGCGCTCCTAGAAGATGGCGAGAGCTCGAGAAAGTGAGGAAGCAGCTGAGGAGGTTGGACTGGGACGGGGCAGAGTATGCGGTAGTCCGCCTCAAACAAAAGTATTATGCAGGAAGTAACAAGTGCGGGAATCTACTGGCACATAGGTTGAGAGCGCAGTGTCAATGATAAAAATGGTGCGCTCCCCATCGGGGGCAGAAGCGCGTACGAGCAACCAAATAGCGGAGGCCTTTGCGGAATTCTATCGAGGTCTATACAGGGCTGAGGAGCCCGGCACCTTAACTCCAGAATCCTTCTTAGAGGATATAGCAATTACTCCCTTGACTGTAAGAGAGGCTACCTCGTTTGATCAACCTATAAGGGCAGAGGAGGTTATATCAGCGATCGCTCGGCTGCAGACCGGGAAGTCACCTGGCCCGATGGTTTTTCTGCACTTTTTTATAAATCTTTCTGTGTGGAACTTGTTCCCGTTCTAGTGCGACTCTTTAACTCCTTTCGTCAAACGGGTGCTCTCACGCCTAGCATGTTAGACGCTACTATCGTGGTTATCCCGAAACCGGGGAAGGACCCCGAGGAATGCGCCTCGTACAGGCCGGTCTCACTTCTGAATATTGATGCCAAACTATTTACTGGCATTTTGGCACACCGTCTCAACTATTATATGCCGGGGCTTGTGGATCCCGACCAAGCGGGATTTATACCGCACAGGCAGTGTAGCGATAATACCAAGCGACTGCTCCATCTCTTGGATAAAACCGAATGCTCTCGTATGGCAGCGCTCTTCCTATCTATCGATGCTGAAAAGGCGTTCGATAGGGTTTACTGGCCATACCTGTTCAAGGTGCTCGAGCGCTTCGGACTGGGTCCGGGCTTCATGGCATGGATTCGCTGCATTTATCAGGCGCCTTGGGCGGCGGTTCGAGTTAATGGGATGCTTTCTTTACCATTCGCTGTCCAAAGAGGGACCAGGCAGGGGTGTCCGCTTTCGCCCCTCCTGTTTGCGCTTTACATGGAGCACATGGCGCAGAAGCTCCGGGACAACCCTCAGATCATTGGCGTGAAGTTTGTGGGGGATGCACATCTCATATTGCTACATGCGAACAACGTCATCCTTACTCTGGCGGAGCCTATGACCTCACTCCCCGCGCTAATGGGTGTTTTAGAGGAATTTGGACGGGTCTCGGGGTTCCGAATGAACATGCTAAAATCGCAGGCTATGGGCAAGTTTATCAGTGCGGAACATGAAAGGGACCTGAGGGCCCGATACCACTTTATATGGTCCTCCTCGGGGCTTCCGTACTTGGGGATCGAGCTGGGCTCCACAGTCGCCCGCGCGGCGTCGTTGAACTACGCGAAACTAACCCGGGAGGTGCAGCGTGACTTAGAGACATGGGGTAGACTAAAATTGTCCTGGTTGGGCGGGGTCTCGGCAGTGAAGATGACCATCCTGCCACGCATACTCTATCTGTTTCAGGCGCTCCCGCTGGAGCCCCCGCCGCGAACGATAGCGACCCTCCAAACGGCGGTTCTAAGATTTATATGGGAAGGGAAGGCAGCGCGGTTACCGTGGCAGGTGCTGTATCGCCCTAAGAGATAGGGGGGGCTGGTGGTCCCCTGCCTCCTTCGATATTTCCAAGCAGCACAGTTGTGTTTCCTTTTGGAATGGAGCCGACCGTCTTCTGAGAAGCATTGGTGTTTCATGGATCAGGCAGTGGCTGGCTCTCACATATGGAAGGAACCTTGGCTTAAGCGCCGTCATAGAGCGCGGGGGCTGTATATATCCCTGGTCACGGAGGTTTCGGTGAGAGTGTGGGATCGGGTTTCCGGCAGGGTGGGTTTAACGACCTTCCCGTCCCCGATGACTTCCTTGGGTGCGAACCCTGATTTTGGTCCGGGCCTACAGTCTGAAGCATTGTGTCGATGGTATGAGGGGGGCTGCAAAAGATTGGGATATTTATTTGATGAGCAGGGGGTTATCCCCTTTGACCAGCTGAGGGAGCTATATGGCCTAACCGAGGCAGACAGGATGATGTACTATCAAATACGACACTGTGCCCTGCTTCCAGCCAATAGGATATTAATAGACTGGCCGTTAACACCGTTTGAAAAATGGATTCTAATGAAAAAGGGCGATAAGCGCATGGTTTCTGAGCTCTATGCCCTCTTGCGGGGGAGGCCCGCTCACCCAAGACTAAGGGTCAATTGAGATGGGAGAAGGAACTAGAGAGGGAGCTATCGGAAGACGAGTGGGAGAGTGTTTTTTATAGGGCGCACCACACAGCTTACAATTCAGCAGGTACGGAGACAGCCTATAAAGTGGCCTCCTCCTGTTATTACACCCCAACAAGGATCCATGCTTGGGACCATAATAAATCTAGTCTTTGCTGGAGAGGGTGTGGGGGAGGGGAGTCGCTTGTGCATTTACTATGGCATTGTCCCAAACTACATCGGTACTGGAAGGATATAATAGACACTGTGGACATGGCTTTTGACACTCAGATCCCTAGATTTCCTGCGTATATCTTGTTGGGCTTTCCCAATCCTCTCACTTTTCCCCTGAGATCATTGAAGGGACGGCAGATGGCTTTAGCCTTAAATGCTGCAATACAGCTGTTGCTATCCATGTGGGGGACTGAACGGATCCCGACAACAGTCTCGTGGCTACACAAGCTTTGGTTTATCCTCGCTATGGAAAAGCTCACCCTGACTTCTCAGCAGCGGAGCGGGGACTTTAAAGAACTTTGGCATCCATACTTACGTGTTCTATCTGGGGAGTTTTCAGAGCTGACATGTCCAACTTATTTGAGGGTTCTGAATTTGAATTGAGTGCAGGGGAGCGTACCTTCAAGGAGATGTATATATAGGACCAGATCTATATTGTAAAAGAGCCTGAGATTGTTTGATTCTTGTACTGTCAGCCAGCTGTGGGGAAAGATAGTTGTATTGTGTTTGAACCTTCTTCTTTTCTACTGTTTCGCACGGACTAAGCTAACTATGAGCCTACTGGCAATACTGTGATGTAGTGCATGTGCGATGTTTTATAATTGAAAATTCAATAAACAGATTTGATCCATAAAAAAGGAATTTGGCCAATCTTACTGGGCACCAGTGCTGGTTCTTGAAATACAAGGTGCAAGGATTGCCACCCTACCATGGCTGCCTGGCCCCAATGGCAACCATTTGTCTCCATTGATCACATAAAATTGCATCATGTGGCCGATTCTGCACAGTAGACCATGAGGATTCCTGGGAAGTTCCCTTGCTCCTCTAACTACCATACAGGAGAGGAGGTACCGCTTCAAACATTAAACAATGCTGAAATTGTTTCTCCAAGGTTGGGGAGACTAGAGAATGAACTTTTGACAAGAAATGTACAAACTTTACAAATTCAATGTAAACTGATGGGATTGTCTACGACGAACCTCCATTTGACACATCCACCAGTTCACTTTCACCTGCACCAGCTCCTGTTTTTGCTCAGACTGCTTCTGGTTATTTTGCCGACATTGATGATTTTTCTTTACATTTTTCAGCATCTTCTAACACCACAGTGCATGGTATACATATGTTTTTTTAACTGATTAAACTATTTGATTCATCCACGGCAATACCTGTGAATTTGTTATTGTTTTCTTTTTGCTCAGACGTGGCCTTTATTTACCTGAGCACTCTACTGTTGAACTGGTGGATGAGTTTTTAAAGATTTATTTGTCTTCCCACAAAGTGCAAAGAGACCAGTCCCTAGTGAACATTTCAGCTGTTCCAGTTTCTGATGGGATTGTTTGGGATAAAGTACCTTTTTATATATTTGGACCAACTGAAACAGTAGAAATTCCATATGTGTTTAAGATTTCTATGAATTATGTTATTACACCTGGGGTTGTTACTGATGACTAGGATATTAAAACAGTTGATACCATACTTTCTGGGCTTGATTATTATACTGTATTTGAAAGTGAATATATGTTCATGAATAGTGCAAATTATGGGGAAATGTTCTGTTACCATTATTATGGACATCATTATTTACATAGAGGTGGTACTCCAAGAACAAAAATCTATTTTACACAGTGGGAACATTGTCTGACTCCTACAGTAGGGAGTTTTTAAACATATGTGGAACAGTTGACTTCGTTTTCTGGGCATTATGCTGCCACTCCTGAGTCCTATTATTTCAAATTACCACCAACAAAATCAAGAAAATATTGCTTACTGACACCAAATTAATTTATTCAGATCCATTTGTATCCCAGCTAACCATACAGGGCTATGAATATTGGAAGAAAATCAATTGATATAAAAACAATTTGGGGAACAAAACATTGGCAGGCTCAAGGCATGGAACACTTATTTAAGGTGTGTCTAATTCCCTTACAAGTGATTTTCATAAACAACATTGTCCAGCAAACAACTTGCCTTGGGTCAGCAAAGGTGAAAGAACGAAATGTGCCCAGTATTCCCTCCATTGCTAAACTGAATAATTTGAAAAATATTATGAACATTTCAATGGTTTGGTTATAAAAGGTACCTTTAATTAATCACTTTCAGGTCCCAATGGGTGGTTATTGTGGCCTGTGGACACAAATGGTTGTTGTGCATGTTTTATCACTTCCTCACTGGGTTTTGGGGCAAGCAGAGTGGACCCTTGTTACTGCACCATACAACCTTCAGGTGTCATCACCACTTACAGCATGGGTAAATTATGTCAACAATGGTTACACAAATCCACGTTAACAGCTGTTAAAGAACACCTCTCTCCTTTCTGAAGAAAGATTTACAAGATTTCTTGTTAGATCCTAGAAAAACATAATATCCACTTCAAAAGATTTCTATGCATATATAATGGTCTCTGGAAACTTTCACAAATGGAAGCTGCTGCTCATTTAAGGCAAATAGATAAGGAAATTTTAGAGAAAGCTTTAGCCATTGTCAATAACGGGATGAACACATTGCCCACTCGCATTTACACACTAAACAACATTGGGCCTGATTTAGATTTCAGCGGATGGATTATTCTGTCACAACAGTGATGGATAGCCCGTCTGCCGAAGTGTAAATCCCATTGGACATAATAGGATTTATATTTTGATGGATGGGTTATCCTTCACTGTTGTGACAGAGTAACCTTTTCGCCAAAATCTAAATCAGGCCCAATGTGTCTTCTGCTATTGACATTATATAAAACAACATGTCATTTTTACATCTTGGACAAAGTCAGCTTAGATGCATTATGTAGTTGAGTTGAACTTTACAAGTTCCAAAGGTGGGCTGCGTGCCTTGGAAGCAGGTGGACTAAAAAGAGTTGTTTGCCGTATTCAGTTGTACACATAAACAACAGATAATGGTTAAAAATGAAACTACTTAAATCATGCTTAATATTGAAAAGCTAGAAAAGTGCCTTTTACAGTAGCTGAAATACCATCATCAGTGTGGTAAATTAATTTGGGGCCAGATACACAAAGCATTTTCCATGTCGCAAACAGCGAATCGGGCTGTTTGTGACGTGGAAAATGCTATTTGGGATGTACAGACCCATTTTTGCGATTCAGTAATCTATTCACCGAATCGCAAAAAGGGATTGCGAGTCGCAATTAGGAACGGGTGTTCCCTTCCTAATTGCGAGTCGCAGTCCCATGTATGATTGTTTTGTGAATACGAATGCGGTCGCAAAACAATCGCAGTTAGCACCAGTTTCAAACTGGTGCTAACCCATTCGCAAACGGGAAGGGGTCCTCTTGGGACCCCTTCCCCTTTGTGAATGGCAGCGAAAATACTTTTTCAGAGCAGGCAGTGGTCCTATAAACCACTGCCTGTTCTGAAAAAATGAAAATAAAACTTTTCATTTTTTGTTTTTGAAATGAATCTTGTTTTCCTTTAAGGAAAACGGGCTGCATTTAAAAAAAAAAACTGCTTTATTTAACAGCAGTCACAGACATGGTGGTCTGCTGTCTCCAGCAGGCCAGAATCCCTGTGAGGGCGGGTATTCCCAATGGGGTCGCAAATTGCGACCTACCTCATGAATATTCATGAGGTAGGTAATTTGCAACCCCATTGGGAATAGCAAACAGTATCATTGACACTGTTGTACATCAGGTTTTGTGACTCACACATTGCAAGTCGACTCGCAATTTGCGAGTCCCAAAACCTGAAGTTTGTACATGTGACCCTTGATGATCTGCCTGTCTATATCAACATTTCAATTCACCTTGTGTTTGAAATGTTTTCCAGACCGCAGGTTTGAACAGTTAGGGAATAGTTATATACGTGATTCGTGGGAGCTGCCTTTTGATTTCAAATACTTGAGTGGTGAAAAGGACGTTTTTCTCAGCGGAAGCGAATGCAGGACTTCTGTAAGCCATTTAATGATTTGTAATCAGGTGGCGTTGCACAGCACATGCAATGCATCTGTAGCAAACTTAGGGGCTCATTTGCAAACCCCTTGCACTGCACCAGATATAATATATGCAAAGGAGGCGTTCCCCCGCAGGGAGGCCCAAAAAATGAAAAATCTACAAGATTTCACTGCACCATTCTTGTGTCATTTTTTAACACCTGCTCAATGAGCGTCCCCGAGCTTTGCTGGACTAGCGTCAAATATTTTTACGCTAGTCCAGCAAACGCATCTCAACTGCGTCAAAAATATTGACGCAGTTGTGCTAACAAGAGCCATGGAGCGCTGTATTGAAAATACTGCGCTACCATGGTGTTGTTAGGGAGGCGAAGGGCGACTCAAGGAAACTGGCGCATCAAAGCTGATGCACCAGTTCATTGTAAATGAGGCCCTTAGCTTGCTACTTGAAGGGTATTCCCATTTCTGTGATCCGCCCGGTATTTCAGTTGCTTTTCAATGGGAGTTACTTGATCCTGAGTGGTCTAGTCTGTTGTGAAATGAGAGCAGGTGTTGCAAATGTGATTTCTGTTTCTCAAATAGTGACCTGTTGTGGAAATGTACTTTTACGCCCCACACGAGATGAAAGTAGTTAATATGTGGCCTCACACTTCTACTTCCAATGTTAATTCTGACAAACTGAGCAGACAAAAGGTACTATTGTTTCAAAAACACATGGCACTTGCATCTGTGAGTGAGACCTATGATATACAAGTGGCAAGGTCATCAGCTGAGATACAGTCCCTTTTAAATACAAACTTTCTGAAACAATTTGTTGAATTGGTCAATTGCATTTTTAATGTATCTAACACCACATAGATTGTACACTTTTTCAAAGCTTCCTGTCTGGATTTGTGAGTAAGTTCCAGGCCGTCATTGGCATAATACCTTCTGCAACTCACTCACTTTTTTCAAGTGTTTTGGGAGGTTTTCCAATTGTACTAGCATTAATTGGCGGTATATTGCTGTTGCTCTTTTTGGTTCACAATGGCTGCCTTTTCTCAAACAAGAAGGATGATGAGGCTCCCACCAACCCAGCTGCGTCGTGAAAGCATAATACAGTACTTTAGAGTAGCACGATTGGAAGAACTTGACAAAGACTTTTTCTGGTGTTCTGCTGTGTGCATCCTGTCTTTTGCTGTTTATGGTGCACCTTCGAACATGCACCGGAAGTCTTGTTCAGAAGCATGTGCTTTCTGTGGACTTTAATCTGATGATGTTCTTGATGAGAGTTAATTGCCGGAGTTGTCCTGTGAGATTGCCGTTGCTGCGTGACGTCTTCTATCACCCAGTCTTCCTGAATCAAGTGGCTGTGGCTCCTGGTGCCTTGTCATCTGGCACTGTGCTGAATGCTGCCTCCTTGGTGGTGATTATGGCCTAGGCAACAGATCATAAGTACTACTTTGGCCTTTTAAATGAGGAACTGATGGATTTACTATCTGCCGAAGTGGAGTCTGTTCTGTTCCATCTCCAAAACCTCATGGATGACCCCCTGCAGGAATCCACTGATTTTTAATTTGGCAATTTTTTCCAAAATTATTTTTATTTGTACTTGTTTCTTTGATTGCTTTGCTTGTCAACCTGGACATTTTATTACTTTTCTATTCTTTTTATATGCAGTTTAATGCTGTAGTGTATCATTATAATTGGGTTAAAAATATTCTATAACCTCTATGGGTTTTATTCTAGTTTATATTTACTAGGATCTGCACTCCTGAACCGACCAGGGAAGAAGAGTGTTGTAGTGGCCCTTTAGTGCTCGGTTGGACACCCAGGTTTTACTTAGTTTCACGGCCTGCATCTTTAAGCGCACATATATATTTTATTTATTAGCATTTATTTAGCAGAGCTTGTTTTTAGTGTATTGCTTAACATTTTTTAATCAGCTGTCTCCTTCTTGGAAGACAGAGTAGGTCCTGAACATTTTTATCAGCCTTTAGGCACAACATGCATTTTGTGCCTTCTCCAAGACTGTTATGTTCGGTACATGATATGCCAGCTAGGATTCTCGTCTCAGGAGACAGTTCCTATTCTCTAGACATATCATGACATCAGGCCTACTTCCAAGGACTGTGTAGGGTTTATTATATAAACAACACATAGGCCTAGGGAGGACAGAGGGCATTCCAGTCATGGCTGTCCTGGGGCATACATCATCTTTCACTCAGCTTTGCTGATCCTGACACTGACCCTTCAACTCCCAAAAGGATTGCCATTCATACAACAGGCAGACCATTACTATCCAACTCAGGTATGGGGTTGGGGTTCCTCTCTTAAATTGAGACCAGCAGATGGGTTATTGCCATTATGCTCTCATACGTAGAGGTTAGGCAGGAATCCCTAGACTTTCTAGAACCATGCACAACGGTGGAGTTATTTATCTTTTTCAGTCTACTTGTAGTGATGAGCACTGTATTATGTTTCATCTGCCTTATTATTGCAGCCCATGCTTTATATGCTAGGATGCAATCCCTTCAATAAATATTTTGAAATCCAGCTTGCATCTCTCGTCTTGCCTTGGCATGTGTGAGTCTTTGAGTAACTGAGTGAAAGGGATGTGATCTGTTCACCACAACGTCCCTGAGGAATCAGAGTGTCAGGGTAGGTTGCCACAAATCACTACAACCCTGATTGGGGTGGGTGAGGTACTGCGGGCTAGGCAGGAGTTAAGCCAATAGCTTCCAGATGGTGTGGGGTTGACTCAGTCTCCCACATGCGGTGGTGCTGCTACCCTAAACACAGTTGTATTACCATAATATTAGCCACCACACAAGCACAGGATAATACGCATGTTATGTAAAAACACAACAAGTTGCAAACCATTGGTTAAAGTTAGGTACCATTTTATTTCCTTCCTCTCAGACCCCATTCTTCATCTCTGTCCTCATAATTCATACTTATCCGTATTCTTTTGTCCCACATCAGATGCACTTTTATGACCTGCTCTTACCACATCCTACGCCACTTTCATATGCTTTTTTTAGACACCTCCATTAATAAATTGCCACAGCTTCTCACATATTTTAATTCCTTTCTTCCACACCTTTTTTATTCCTTCTTCTGACGAATACACTTCCTGCACCCTATTCTAGCCCTCTCCCCCTTTTCATCAGACCCCACTTGTCCAGACCCCATACAGAGACCATATAACAAAACCAGATGGGTGTGTTGATAGGAATGGCGCTCACAGCTATTCCACCACTTGTTACTAAGATACAAAATATCCCCATGGTGCTCTTGGAAGGAGGACCCAACCCACTACTCCACGTAAATCTCAAATGAGATAAAGCAATAAACGATCCAAGGCACACATGTCAATTAAACATAGATCATTGTCCAAATCTTGTAAATCAGCCAATCCTCTAGTTTTATTCAATGTATTCTTGAAGTTCCAGAAAGTCTAGCCAACACGTGTTTCGTTGTGCGAACAATACTCACATTGACTTCCTCAAGGCTGAAAACCAATACAATTACATTTGATTAAAGACTTGACCCCAATTTTCAAAACAACTGAATATAACCAATCAACATAGCAAAATAAGCAATATTAATCTAATTAATATATGGACAACAGCATTTGACACTCGTGCATTACAACTAAGAATCGACAAGTTATGCAAATCAGAGACCATCCTGAACAAGTTCTTGATACCACTCCACAGCCCATATCATCCCCTTCCTCATATCCCATCTCACATCCTTCCATGGTTCCTATCATAACTGTTTTCAAGCCTCCACACTTACTCAGACCCCATCAGACCTCTCTGCTATGTTTCTGAGCTCCTTCGCTGCCTATTTCATGTTTTATTGCTACAGACTCCTGGCAAAATGTTATGTATATTTGTGTCACACTCACCTTACCCAGGAGGGTAAACAGGCGCTGGAAACAGGCTCGGCATCAACCTATTCCAGAGCCGAGAATTAGGTGAAGAGCCAAGACTTCAGTTTCTTGCAAAATTCAAGAAAGTTGAAATGTTATACATCTTGAATCTAACACCAGAGGTGGTTATATTGTAATTTGTGGGCTGTGTAACTTCTAAACATAAAACAATACTATGACATCCTGTTGCCCTGTCTAATGATGACAAGTACACAATGATAGGAGCAATTAGTTTACTAGAGGGCAGACACACATCCTCTTCTCACACCGATCTCTTACAACTGGTTTAAAATTGTAACTGACAGTTTCCCCTTAAACTCTAGAACACTCCCCAGTTCCATAACAACTAGAACTCCAACACCACACCCTGAATACCCATGATATCATATTACTAGTGTTCTGATTTGTAGGAATGAAAGTGATCTGTTGGTGTCTGTTGAAGGATATTGGCTGGATCAAGCAGTTGCTGTTTTACTTTGTACTTCATTAAAGGCTAGATCCCAAAAGCTGCATTTGAGTAGCATTTATAATTACATCTCCCCAGCCCTGATGTAGGCTCAACTGGATGGAAGAGGTAGTCCAAGAGGAAGAAAACTAATGGCCCACATCACAATGATTTTTGGGCTGCAAATGCAAGTATATGGCTGAAAATACCTCATTTGTGGCTGCCAGGAATTCACAAAATGCTTCTTGGCAGGAATAGGAGCATTTACTGCTGTGGATGGCTTTGCAATGAGTGTGTGAAGAATTCTGCAGTAGTAAATCAGATGCCAGAGAGAGAAGTGGGCATTTGCAATCTGCAACCCACCCCTCTTTCCAAAATGGACGTTATCCCTGGAGTGCGAAGGGGAACAAATCGTCCCACATTTGGTGCGGTTGTAGAGAAAAGGTTTCTACATAATGGAGAAAGTGCATTTACACAGTGGGCTTCACTACTCCTGTGTTGAAAGCTATGCTATGTTTATTTCTGCAGGAGAAATAGCAGCCTGTAGGACATGCCACCTGGTGCTGCTTTCCAGGTGTACTTCTGGGAATGTTTATTAATTGAATTAAATAGTGAAAGTGCTTTCAGGCAGATTTTTAAATCTGTCTGCATACGTTCACAATTTGTTTTGCTTTGTGAATGGGACCTAAGAGAATTGTTGCAGGGAGCAGTGAACCCCGCTGAGTTATCAAACTGGTGTAGCCACGAAACTGACCAGAGCCACAGAAAGGGAACATAAGTAAGGGTGCGGGGCTGCCAGGCTCCAACCAAACTCTGATTGGGCTTCTAGTCCAAAGCTCTTCTGGCATACTTCCGAGTGGCACGTTGACCAACGTGGGACAAGGATGAAGAGGAAATGGCCTCCTAGAATCGGCAAGGTGTTCACTAATGTAGGGGGGATTACTAGGAAACCTGATGCGCCTGCCAAGACCCCCAATTGACTCTAAATAGCCTACCCGCTCCGTCCCTAACTGATGATGTGAATACCGCAGTTTGCAAGACATGTCAGAAGAAGACGTACCTGCCATCTTGATGGGCTGGGGGAATGGTGTCTCAGAATAGGTCAGGATACACCTGCTCATCTTATGACAGAATCTAAACATGGGCAATTCTTATTGCCCGACTTTAAAAGTTTCAAGAGAAATGCTTATGGCATCCAGCTATAAGCCTCTGCGTACTTTTCTCATTCCAACATTACTAACTGCCTTGCTGACCCCTTAACGTAACGGTTTATGTAAAAACGTTATCATTTTTTGTCTTGTCCATTACTTAGTTATCTTTTTAGTGCGTTTTTTGTTTCAACATCTTCATTCCCATTTTGTAAACCATGTTTCATCATGCATTCTATGGGAAACCACCCAAAACTCTGTATGTGACTTTATGTACACACTCATCTCTATGATTACCAGAACACTTCGAAAGGTTGACAAATGTAAATGAACACACAATACAACAGGCACTGGCAAAGCCAATAGGTCTCGCCAACAAAGGTATTGGCTTTGTCAGTGCCTTTTAGCCATGTTGGCTGAAAGATGAAAAAAATGGGAGTGACTATGAAGCCAACCAATGGCAAGCAATAGGCAGCCCCTAAGACCACTGTTAAAAAACCAACGGCATCGAAGGGTCAATGCATGAGTTACCTAGGTCGCATCTAACATGTAGCAAAGAAAGTAGAACAGTTATATTGTTCCACTTCGGAGATTAGGTTATTCTAGAAGTTGGGACAGGGCCAGCTTTAGCGCTGGTGGTCCCCAGTGCAACAATCTTTTTTGGTGCCCCCTCCATTACCTCCTCCTTGGATTCCCTCACCACCACCCAGCAAAAGTGCCCCTCATCTTTCCATTGCCCCTTTAGCACATACATTTCATTTGTTTTAAAGCACAGGTAAAGGCTGACTTTACTAATTCACTCTGCTATCCACATAAAATACAGTTTTGTTCTTTGCACCAGGCATATTAACCCTCTGTGCTACTTTATGGCGAGTTAAAACTGCCACTGGGCAAAATGCTGATCTCTCTCTACAGAAACATTAAATACAAGAGTTATCTTGACATTTTAATCGCTTTCTGAGGGCTGGATGCACAAGGAACCTTTCAGCAGGTGCTTTTAAATCGCAAGTATCATAAATTATTGCTAAACACGGCGCCCCTCTGAGGTCAGCGCCCCCCCACCAATCAGGTCAGCACCTGGTGCTGCTGCACCAGTCGCACCATCCTAAAGCTGGCCCTGAGTTGGGAGGGCATGGTGTGAAGGGGAAAAGAAGAAACAGATTGTTTGTGCCAGTCCTTTGCCACCTTTTATTTCACTGCCCACAGTTGAAGGAACCGCAGGCCCTTCTGTGCTGTGTACAGAACATTTTGTCATTTTTTTTATATTTTCCAGTAGCTATTTATTGTTATATTTTTTCAGTATTTCACAAAGGATCACATCCCATACTTTCTTTTCTTTAAAGAAAATTAATACTCTGCACACAATCTGATGCATTGTCCCTTTTTTCCCCAAACCTCACTGACACCTGAGAAATAACATGAAGAAAATACAGGGAAAGGAAAGTTGATTAAACACTGAAATGAAAAATAACGATTGTTTTGTATAGATATACTTCAGAAGGACCTTGCCATAGAAAAGCACAACATTGTGGGCAAAATTATCATAGAATTTTTTTATGTCTTTGATGCTTGCCCCATTCATGGTGAATGTATTGTTTTCTATGATTTGTGTAAGCGGCTTTGGGCCCAGGCCTCTTCAGCCATCTGCTTCTTTCACCAGCCATTGACATTTTCAACTACTTCATGGATTAGGCCACAAGAGTATTTTTGTCTTACTGTTTTTCGATTGGCTGTTTGGATGTGTCCTTCCACCTCCACTGAAATGCATTGAGGACTGTTTGTACTAATATCAGGTGGCGATTGATGAGCAAGCACTTATAAAAGATCTCAAGGATGGAAAAGGAATCAACCCTTTTTTTCTGTGGCTTTCATCTTTCATATGCTTTTGTCTGCCCTCTTTCCCCAGTGCTGCCGTGGAAACAAGTATTGCCACAACCAAGAAGTTTGATGTTTGTACGATGCAGCCCACCCGCTTGCCATAGAAGAGCTCATTATATTGCTTGGCTGTGCAAGTGCTTGTTAATTCATTTTTATGGTATTCATACAGTGCAGTCTAGCACAGGGTGAAAGAAGCACAGTTTAGTGAAATTAAAAGATTTTTAAAATGTATATATTGTATTCACAGAGCTCCCCTTGGCTTTGGGGGCAATGGGGAGGAGCTATGCATGCCTCAAACCTGCACGGTCGCCTAGGGACACAACAGGAAGTGGTTTCACCTAGTGTTTGGTGGGACTGCTGCTTACGGCTGTTGTGCGGGAGCACAAAATACAGCGGCTCAAAATGTTATTTTACCTCATAGATCTCACAGCTGAAGGGCGCCTCGCAGCCACGTAAGCTTATTGCTCAGTGATGTATAACAGCCACGTGTAACGGGCACGTTTTTTTGCAGAAACAGTAAAATGATCAGTTGATTTAAAAGTAGTCACATTTAAATAAATATTTTGACTTAAAACATTGCACGAATTTGCAGATGGATCAAACTTGCCTTTGTATTTTTAGCTCCGGGGGCCATGTGTTATTTTGTTACCCTACACACCTCTTGAAAGTAGAATTTGAGCCAGATCTATTTTTGTTTGCAAAGTGTATTGTGTTACTCACTGGTATTGTGCTTTGTATCGAGTATAGTGGTAAGACTGTTTTGTTTTAATTCGTACATTTTATTGTTCAATCTAATTACAAATAGGAAGTTGGTCCTAGTTTCATTTTGCCCAGGTATGGGGTATTTAGGAGTGATCTTCGACCATTCCTTAGCAAGTGATCTATAAGTGAATGCAACAACAACAAGCATTGGCACAGCCAATAGTATTCTGCAAAAGGAGAGCTATAGGCGTTAACAATGTTAATGCATTTGTGTATATCAATATTAACAGCCCCAGAGCCGTACACAAATACATTTACATTGCCAACGCCCATAGATCTTGGATTGCTGAGACCAATGCTTTTTTTTATAACACGTACCTAGCCCGAGGGCACAAGCAGCAACCTTTTTATCAACCTCGGAAGGATGAAAGATGCAGTGATTCCACCGAGATTTGATCTGTGACCACTGGATATAACCAAATGCCTTTTATTGGAACATTAGCTCCCTGAAAAGTGAAGAGCAGACGCCGAGACTCGGGCCTGTTTCCCCACTTCCAAAGTTGACAGCTCTGGTGTAACGCCACATCCTCCTCTTCCAGCAGATCACAGAGTCCACCACACTAATATGAACAACAGACCGAAAATGAACAGACTAACCACTGAAACTACATGATATCACTGAAACCATCAAACTGATGCAGTTGAAAGAGTGGCTCCCCCAACTGCTGTTACTGCATCACACACGAGAGGCCAACCTCATTTCTCTGAACCGTAAGCCCATCAAAATCACAACACTAAGATTTATGAGACCACCAAACTCAAATCACTAAGAAATCGCGGACTAATGACTTTTCACTTAGAAGCAGCAGTGATGTCACCCGAATGGGAACACCAAAAACACTTAAACAAGAACACTGAGCCCTTATGAATGAGACATGCCCCTGCTCTCTGCCATTGAGACGGTCCACTAAATAGGGCCTACTGCAAAAGGGATGATATTTGGGATTATGTGGCTGCTGGTGGGGGTTGACTCTCATACATAGGGAGCAGGGAGGCATTATTCAACAGTAATGCCTGGAGAGACAATCTCACAATTCACAGCCAGGACCCCAGAGAACCCGGTGGGAGGGTTCGCCGAGCAGCCACATGTGTAATAAAAAGAAAATACTGCAGCAACATGTGAGCGATGGGGTGTGGCCATGACTAGTGGTGGGAGAGAGCTGACTCTGTGGAGCTGTATAGAAGGGTGAAGGAGCTAGCTGTGCAGGGATGGCTGGCAGGGGGATAGCTCTATGCACATCCAAACCACCACTTACTCCATTTGACGTGCCCAAACCCTTTGACAGCTCCACCCCAGGGACCTCGGAACATCTGTTCTGTATCTGCTCTGTCTTTAAGAATAGCTCAGGGCTAATTCAAATAACAGTGCTCCTAATGTGTGGCGTACCAGTCATCCATTTAAAAACAAGTAGTCCTGAAACAATAGTTTAAAAATGGCTGCTACGTAGGCTTATTGAATTGGCCGGTGATCTCTGGAAAGGCTAAACAATGGAAAAGGCATGATGTATAAATGCCCTTGTCAAATGGGGAGAAAGAAAAATGGAGCGACAATGGTGCCAGCAAATGTGAAACCTATGGGCGGGCTGTAAGCCCAGAAGTAGATGCAGCATGTCTTACTTCAAGACATCACATGCTCGCTGTCCTCAGCCGAGACCTAAAAAGTATGTTGTTTCATCTGTACACCTTGTTTAATATACATCTGCTTCTGAAGCAGTGGTGCCAAAAACTTTCACTTCGGCAGCTGCTCTGTCACGAATATGTGAATGAATGGCCATGTGCATTAATGTCCCAGATATGCTTCTCAAAAAGTCATGAGAGATTCAAAGTCGTGGCATATACATTTTCTTTAACTTAAATAAATTTGAGTGTGTCTGAGAGATGCGCTTGGAGTTGGGATGCCTTAGCATCTTCAGAGCTGTTGCACTATTGTGGGGACTGGTAAAAACACATAACCCTGTACATACACCTGCAAAACAACTTTGCCAAAGTATCAATGCTATTTTAGTGCTTAGACATATTCGTAGGCTTGTCTGGGTGCTACAATTCTGGGTTGAGCCAGGATCAGACTTTGGCTTTCCATAGGGCTTTTACGCAGCATTCCATTTTTGTGTTAGAGTCTTGAAAAAGTATTTCTTGTTAATGGAACCTCTCATTGTGTTGGGCTGCAAAACAATAGAGAAGAAAAGGTTACATCCCACTTCCATCCCCGTGTTTCCTTGTGACTGTGGGTGGCAGGATAATGGAAAGCTACCCCACTTTCTCTGGTTTTGGGGTGTTGGAGAAGTGTTGTACGGTAAGTACTTGCTGATAGGACCAAATATATGGGAATTCAGTAGCAGCTCTTAGATGAGGTCAGAGGAAGATGATGTCCTTCCTTACTATTATGGGTCTCTTACTCTATCTTTCTCTGAAGTTGCCATGAAAGCTTGGGACCTTGAGGAATAAGTGACCCAGAATATGTGATGAGTAATACTTGTTTATTTGATTCATGTGCCAAAAAAAAATCATGTTTTGGTGTAAACCATATAAATGGTCACAATAGTGTGATGACTATTGCCCTTCAATCCATGAAAGTGTTCTCACTGAGGTATGATATAATTTCATTTTCTCTTGTTTGTTTTCTGGTCTCTCTTTAGGCTTTTTCCAACATCCGCAGGGGGCACATATCTAGATTTCGCTGATATTCAGCAGGTGGAATCAGACCGCCATTGTGGTGGTTGTGATGAATAATACGAGCCTCATATTCAAGTTGAATTGTATGCTGAGATTGCTTGCTCCTGGCAGGGCCAGCTTTAGCGCTGGTGGCACCCTGGGCAACATTTGTTTTGGCGCCCCTCACCCTATGACCACCTCCCGAATTCACTTTCTACCTCTCTGCAAATGTGCCCCTCATCTCTCCATAGCCCCTCTCACATACATTCATTTCTTTTAAAGCGCTTGTGAAGGCTGGCTTTGCTAATCAACTCAGCTGTCCACATAGAATACAGACCTGTTCTTTGCAACAGGCATAATAACCCTCTACGCTACTTTATGGTGAGTCAAGGCTGGCGCTAGACAAAACCCCCATCTCTCTCCTTAGCAGGAACATTAATCACAAGAGGTAATTTTAATTGTTTACTGAAGGCTGAGGCACAAGTAACTTTTCAGCAGGTGCTTTTAAATCGCAAGTTTCGTACGTTCTTGCTAAACACACTGGCCCCCTGAGGTCAGCGCCCCCCAATCCAGATCAGCACCCGGTACGGCCGCACCGCGCGCACCGCCCTAAAGCCAGTCCTGGCTCCTGGATTAGGTGTCAAGATGTTGTAAGGGAAAGTATTTGAAGAGGGAAGTGCATTGGAGGCTAATGAAATTGGAATTTAGATGATTAGCAGATAAGCACATAGGAGAAAGTACCATCCCCTGTCCAATGGGCGACAGAATGTAATACATATTTGTTTGTAGTGGGATTTTAAGGAAGGAAAGAGAAGATGAGTTTATTGTATGCCTATATCTCATATGTGAAACCGAAGGAGGAAATGCGTCCAAGGGAGGTGGTGTAGAGTGAGGAAGAGAAACCAGTAGAAATGAGGTGGAGCGGGTTGTTGACGAGAACGAGGAGCACGAGTTGACTGGAAAAAAGTGGCTGGAGAGATAAGATGGGAATAGTTTTAGAGTTTTGACAAGTGAGGCAGGAGTCAGGATGCCAGAGAGTCATGTTGGACTCGGGCAAGAGGTCAAGGAGAAGGCAATGGAGGAGAGGTGATTGTGGTATGTGGAGAAAATAACATTAGAGACATGCATGTGGGCCATTTACATAGAGTGGAATTTTTTAAACGTGACTGCAGACTATTTAGAAGATTCAAAGAGGAGAGAATGTGTGAGATGCTTGGACACTAATTAAACAGATTTGGAGAAAAATGGAATACTGGGACCGAAGGGAGGTTGAGGCTTCGACAAAAAAAAAAATCTGCATATGAGGGCAACAGCAGATTTCAAGCTTTCCAGATAAATCCCAGAGTACCTGAAGAGCCTAGCAAAGCAGGCCAGTACTGAAGAAGTGATTGACAAAGAATTTGGCTAGGATAGCTACGGACATGGAGCTAGTAGGTGAAACTGCAAACGGGGAGCTGGCAGATGCATTTGAAAACCATACACTGCTGAAGAAGTTGGAAAGGCCACCCATTTATACACGGTTAGATGTGCTTGATTTAGGTAGTGTAGGGGTGTTTGAACAGGGATTTCCCTTGTGGAGAGAAGAGTAAGTGTATTGGATGTGGGAAGTGGTGGGGTCCAGACTGATATATGAATTAGTGAGTGATCCCAGTGGGAGTGAGTGAAGTGAGGTCTGGGGTTTGCAGAAATATAGGCTAGAATAAAGTCCAGTTGTGTGCTGTGTGAGTGTGCCTGAAGGTATAGGTGCTAGGGAGTTGGTGATCAGATATACGGATGTAAAGAGGATTACTATTGCTTCTTTAGCGTAATACTGTCCACTGAAATTTGCTTTAATGCTTGGGTCCACCCTCACTTATATGATTGTAATGTGAACTAATTTGAAATGCTTAATCGTAAATTTCAACATAAATGAAACACATTAAATAGCTTGCACTTTGTCCAGAAGAAGGCCCTTTGCCACCAAAGTGAAGGCCAAAACATGTGTGGCCTAATGTGAGGCGCAGACACCTTGAAATCATACATGAAGTGCCTTCTCTGTACTGCTATTTAAACATTTACTAATCCATTTAGCTTTGTTTTAACTATTGTCATTAGCACAGCTATTCAGCTCCAGAAACGGCCCCTCGAAACTTTTTCAAAGCAGCATTCATATGCAGATATAGAATCGTAATCGAGTCCTGCAACACATACGTTTTAATCTCACTTCTGAATTTCTAAACCACTTAAAACACTGGACTCAGTCATTTATGACCAGCTAGTATAGATGTCAGTGACCGAACCTATCAGTGATAAATCCTCAAAACAACATCATTCTGAACTCTTCCATATTCAGGGCCACTGGAATTATGCTATTCCACGACCGCATCTTTTTCCGCATAATCATGGTTTTGCCGCATTTGCCACATAACCCATCATCTGCTGTTTCTTAATCTGCAGATTTTAGCAACAAAATGTTGCTTCTAGCTCAAAATGGATGGAAAGTTACTGAAAAGGTGGCGACGTGGGTTCGAGCGCAGTGGATAGCCCTTTGCAAAGGCCATCCTTCGGTTGCTTTTTTTGTGTTCGAACGTTAAATTGGTACTAATGAGGTGAAGTGTTTACCCATACACTATTAGGATGTCCAAAAAACGGACAAAATAATTAAGTAATAGTATCAAAAAATGTGCCGCATTAAGTGTATGGTTTGCTTTTTTTCTTGCATAATTTCGTCAACCTGCCTCATAATTTGGTGCTCCTTTGCCGTTTATTTCCAGTGGCCCTGCCCATATTTAATGGGAGTGTCTGGGAAGGATGTGTCTCCAGGTTATGTGGCCCGTGCTGGAACACATTTGCACATGCAGAATTCCCCACCTGGTGAATATTTACACATGAATACAACATTAGAATTTTCTCACGATTCACACACGATTTACCCAGGTGTTCCTTTTGGAGTATTCCTTGGATTCTATGTGAATCACTTAAAGTAAGGAATTTGCTCTGCATTTAAGGGAGACATCACAGAAGCAGATTTACGATTTTTTTTAACAAGGCCCTATATCACTCGGAAACCGTCAGAAGTATAGGGACGAAAAAATAGCCCTCTGTTATCTGCATGTGCAAATCAAATAGAGGATAGCAGTAATTTGCAAAGACGCTCATGAAAAGTGTTTTTTTTTAAACTAATTCTGATGACTTATTTCTTCATACACCTGAGAAGTCTTAACAGCAGTTTCTTGCTGTAAATGGCAGATGTTGCTATTACCCAGCTAAACTGAATTAATTTAATCCTCCTTTGAAGGATGAAAGGCAGAGATGCGCCTCTTAGGAAAATGGAGACTTGACAAATCATCGCGGCAGTCAGGTAAGCGCGCGCACGTTTGTTCTGCTGAAATGGTGAACTCGCCCTCATTATGATAGGCCCGGAGTGGTATCCCAGGTGCGGATACTGCTCCAGGCAGTTACAAGTTTTGTTGTGTGTCTGAATCCAGTTTTATTGGGTCCTCAAATCCGGACCCAATGCTTAATTTGTGCTTGTTATTTCCGGTGCGGAACACCGGCCCTTATTTTTGAGGGCCGGCATTTTTTTTTTCTGCCTCAAGTATTTACTGTGAGCAAAAGACACATATGGCAAAGACAGGGGAAGAGAAAAAAGAAAAAGCGTCACAATGGGAGAAAGCTGCAAGAGTGAGCTGAAGGGGCATGGAATGGCTGTAAATGGATGGAAGAGGCCCCAGATGGCTTCCGGACTACCCTTCCTCAGTATTAACCTTGTTCCCGCATTTAATTGCAGCAGCTGTGTGTTTAAGAGGAGGGCTGGCTTTGGGCACCGGCACGTTTTTATTTACAAATTAAGCACTGTCTGGACCATTGACACCAGCTGGTACCCCCACTCAATATTTCATCTGGGGTGAGGGAGCACAAAAATCTCAAGGGAAACAATATCTTTCTTCCCGCTGCTCCCTGACCCAGACAACCCTCCCTGGAATTATGCAGCAGAGGAGGGCCAAATTATGCTACAGGGTTGTGTAGATTATGCAGTCTGAAAGGGCAAATTATGCGGCATAAAGCAGCACATTTTGTGAGTGTGTTTCTTTGTTATTTTGCTCTTTTTAGGGGCGAGTGCAAAGCGCTCTGTCCCATGTTGTAATCTCTCTTTGGGCTTCAAACCACGCCCATGTCACGTCAGTCTATTTCATTGGTTCGTGGGCTTGCCTTTTAAAAGCTGCTTGCTTTCATAAGTGAAAGGCATGCATAAGTCATGCCTTTTCCGGTGTTTAGCCCTCCTCGAGCACAGCGACCAAGTACTGAAAACATCCGAGGCTCGCTGGTTTCTAGACTACTTTTGCTCTTTTTTTGCAGGGCGATCTCGCTGGGCAGAAGTCGAGCGCTTTGCATGACATCTATCCTGTTACGTAGTTAATTACACTTTTGCAGGTTACATGGATAATTGCACTTTTGCCAATAGGTTTCACTACAAGCAAACTTTTATTTCCCTTTGTGTGTTTGCTCTGCGTTGATGGTGGCCATCAGCTCACGTATGTGAAACTTTTACATTTCAGTTTATATGGTAAGAAAAGTCCAGTTAGTTATGTGAAACTGTGTTACTTTTCAATTTCAATTTATGTGGCAAGAAAAGTCCGGTTAGGAGTTTACAATGCTAATTGATGTAGCTCGAGCAAACGCGAGTTCCAGTGCATTGCAAATGCTTGTTTAACACTTGTTAACGCTATTGGGGCATTAGTTGCACCACATTAGTAACCAGTTTAACACCCAAATATAGCAATAAACGCCAGAAAGGTGACCGACCGTTCACGCTTTGCAAAGGGCCTTGCACTGCAGAGCAACGTGTGCTGCTGCGTTTTTACTAGAAACGTTTGAACTAGAAACAAATTTGTTTTTGTGAAAAATCTTCAACAGATGAGGGATTATGTGGCAAATGCGGTAAATCTATATTTATGCGAAAAATGCAGCAGCCGCACAATCGCATAATTCCAGTGGCCCTGACCCTCCACGGCCAAGGGATAAAAGGTCCCCACAACATTAATCACTGGTTCCAAGCTGGTACATGTTTGCAGGCTGGGGCCTGTTATTTCCCCGGAATTGCCATAGTGCACGTTATCTCACGGGAGATGCCGCCTGGTATCCTTAAATCTGCCCCTCGGAGACAAAGGGGGACTCATAGGGGCCCTAGATACCACCACAGGTGAAGAGGGTTCACCCTGAACTGACTGTACAAAAATGGAAGACATTGCAGATCACACTGCTTCATTTTTCATTATATCAGGTAATTTTTGTTTCTTATTTCATGTCAGAAGGACCAAGGGCCGGTTCCCAAGGCTACCGCGAGAGAAGAACTCGAGGACCGTTGTTTCATGACACACAGGTTTGTTTACTCGCTCTGACATGACAGTGAGAGGAAGGCACGGTTGGCAAGAACTCACAAAATGTCAGGGTGAATCTTAACATGTAATTATGCTCCTTCTCTTTTTTAAATCCCACCAAGAACTTTTCCCCCAAAACACGATGGGCTGATTCTAAGTTTTCTAGCTTAAAAAAAGTTTGAAAGGCAAATAACGTGGAAAGGACAGGCAATGTTTGGTTCAGCACCAGTCTTGCACAGTGCAAATTAAGATGATGTCATTGCTACACAAAGGCAAAGGCTCTGTACGAATCAGAAGTGTCACTGATACCCTGGGCATGAGGTCGGCTAGATGGCTCAGTGAGACAATACTCGCTAATGCCATCTGCAGTGATCTGAAGGTCACGAATGCTGGCAGACCCTCATTTCAAGGCCAGTAAAGTGGGTTCCATTATATTGGGTAATAAGAACACCTGTTGGGGCGCTTAAAAAGGGCTGAAGTGCGACTCGAAAAGACCCATGTGCTAAAATCTGTAATGGATTTAGGCATATATGGTTCTGGATAATCGAAAACTTTTAAACCAGATTGGTAGGAAAGTGAAAAGATGGGCAACAAATGAAGCAGGTGATGACTTTAATAGTGAAGTCCATCAGTGCAAACCAGCAGCACCTGTCCTCAGCAGCAACTGCCCGGGCTCAGAAAGCTGACAGGTCCATCGCAGGAGGTTCCTTAGGTAAAGATCTATGGAGGCACTCTTAGAAATCGAAATCGAAAACTTAAGTAAACACCATATAAATAAAAGCTACTTTAGCAGAAACACAACATTGTAGTGATACCCAATGAACAAGGTTGAAAAAGAAAATACAAACGAATCCTGAAGAAATTATTACACACAACAAAATAAACTGCAAGTAATGAACAAAAGGGTGACTATGAATTACACAATTCTTCAAGTAACCTGGAAAGAATCTCGGACTCTCACAGTGGAGGAGGTGATGCCTATGCCCTGTACTTTCTGGCCCAGAAGGTTCCTAACTAGAATCTTTGCTATGTGCCTTAATCAGGGGTGGCTCCTCCACAAGGCCATAGGAGCTTCCCCTCCCCCCCCCCCCCGCCACCAGCAGAAGCTGCAACCCTTTCAACACAAAGGGATAATAAACTAGGGCCCATATTTATACTTTTTTAGCACCGCAGTTGCATCATTTTTTGACACAAAAGCAGCGCAAAGTTCTAAAATACAATTGTATTTTGGAAGTTTGCGCTGATTTTGCGTCAAAAAACGACGTAAATGCGGCGCTAAAAAAGTATAAATATGGGCCTTAGTTTATTATCCCTTTGTGGTGAAAGGAGCGGGGCATTGGGTATGACAGCCTCAGAGGGGAGTGCACAGAGCACTCCCCTCAGAGCACATGTGTGTTTGGCCGGCCGTCTCGGGCCGGCCAAACACACATTCGGAGAGGGCTCTCTCCAGCCCAGCAACACAGTTGCCATGCTGGAGAAAGCCTGCACAGGCTTCCAGTCTGTCTGGGAGCACCCTGGCTGGGCGCTCCCAGCCAGCAGCGTCAGAATTGGCCGCAGGGCAGGCCAGGAGCCTGTGCCGCCAGCTGGAGCGTCGAGGGACAGAGGAGCGGCGGTAAAGGAGGTGGTACGTTTTTTTAATTATTATTTTAAAAAAAATATGAACTGTCCTGCTCCCCCCTTCCCTGCGTGCCGCATCCGCCCCTTTAAATAGGAGGGAGCCGCGACTGGTGCCTTTTGCATTCCGCCATCTTTTGTTTAACTGCATTTGATCCTGACTTCACAGAAGTGACTTCTGATGCAGTTTATTTAGGATGGCAAATATCTGGGTCTGTCTATTATCACAATCTATCACTGATGTTGTCAAGTACCATGGGCTAAGCACTAACTTTGTACTCTAGATACAATGGGAGCCATGCACTCTTCCGCTGCTCACCACACATTGACTACATTTAGAACAGAGGCAACTCCTCCGCAATGGTGGAGGGGTGTCTCCCCCCGACAAAGAGCCAGCAGATGAAAAATAAAACAATAGCTTACTATTGTTTAATTTTTCATCTGCCTGCTCAGCCAGCGTGTGATAAGAGGGGCGGGGCTGGGCCATGGGAGAGGGGAGGAGGAGAGAGTGCATCTAAGTGCGCAAGTGTTTGGCCGGCCGTCTCAGGACAGACAAACACTAATGCGCACTTAGGTTTCTGGAAAAACTGCACAGACCCCCAAGGCTGTGTCTGAGCGCAGACCAAACCGCTCAGACCAATCCTGATGCTGTTTTCATCCAACTTTAGCATGAAAGCAGTGCAGGGATTGCTGAGGAGCCTGTGCTGGTGTCCCAATGAATAGTGGAACACTAAAAGAGGAGCGCCGTAGGAGGTGTCCCCGATAAGAACGGTAAGTGTTTTTTTTTTTCTTTTCCCCTGTCGCTGACCCCGCGCCCCCGACATTTATGGCATCCGCCACTGATATAGAATAAAACATGAGACAAGAAGAAGGGGGGAATTGGAATGGGCTGAGAGAGAAAACAAAGTCACAGGATATCACTTCTCTACCTTGCCACTCTGCTTAGCACTGACATTTGCAGGTTGAAGTGTATATCTAAAAAGAAATAAGACATCGATATCAATCTGTCATGTATGTTCAGCATCTAACTTTCACAGAAACAGTGCTACACTTAGAAGCTATCGCTGTATAATCAACTATCTGCATTACTGATATGAAGCGGACCTTCTTGAAAACTGAAAAGGTGCAAGACATAAGTAATCCCATAAATACATGTAAGCATTCCTCCCTAGAACACTATTTCTCAAGCTTTTGGCTTATGGGGATCCCCACTTAATCATTACTAAAATCTGGGAACCCTCTATTAAATAATTATTAGAATCCAGGGACTTCCACTGAGACATTACTGGAAGATTGTAATCCCGGCTGAAGCAATTTCGGTGATTTGAACCTTAAAATAATAGACAAAAATAGAGAAACAAACATTTATCAAACAAATACACAAATGTTAAAACATTTTAAGCAACTCATAAACAAATATAAAAAAATAAAAATTGTCATTTTAATGGGAAGGTTGGGTCATTTCTACACTTAACTAAGGCCACCCACTGTCATTGTCTGTCTGCTTCATTTGCACTGCTCCTACAAGTTAATCTGAGGACACCAACTTAAGTTTTATCCTTCAATTTCAAATCCCCTAAGATTTACAGAACACTTTAAATTGTTCAGTCTTTCCTTGTTTCTTTATTTGCATACATTTTATTAATATGTATAAATTATTTAATTTTGTAAGCAGTCAGGGATCACCTGATTAGCCGTCTTGGACCACTATGGGTCCCCACACCATAGGATAAGAACCGAATTTCTAGACCATAACTCCCTGGAACTTCAGCTATATGTGCCTCTTGATATACATGTTTTTTAAACTCTGATTTGTTTGTAGCACCACTCAAAAATAATTCACATTTATTGACAAACTGTAATTCCTTACCTTCAGCCAATGTGTATCACCTCCATACTACCAGTAGCACCTTAAATATTAGTGGCATATACCTATTGTAACCACAGATGCTTGACCGTAGGATTTCTTACAAAAGAATACAAGTTCACTAATTCATGAAATAGTTGCAGTGTCTTTGACCACAAAAGTGTAAGTTCAGGATACTTTTCAGAGTGAGTTGACTTGATATTCAAGAATATGTCTTTGAAAACCCAGATTGTCTCTCAGCGATGCTTAAGTAAATAAATAAATGAAATAACTCAAGACTACAAGCCAGTTCTCGGCCTGGCAATGACACTGTGAAACACGAGTAACATTATAGTCAGATATCCGGGATGGCTGCCTCCATGTTCAACCCTGGTGAGGTTACCGGGGGTTCTTGAACTCGTAATGCATTGTGAAGTGTCTATACACAGCGTAACCCCCATGAGTGTGTAGCGCAGTGGCATAACGAAACTTGAGGGGGGCCCTCTGCAAAGTACATGAAGTGGTCCCCCTCCGGACTCACTCTGGAGCTTTCAGGCCAGGGTACTGTGCTGAGAGGGGCCCCCTGGAGCTCAGGCCCACCCCGCACCGCGGGGCCTCTGTTATACCACTGGTGGAGTAGCCAAATTCGAGGCTATGCCGAGCCTTGCTGTGCACCCCCAGAGTCTCCGCCCATGAGGATCTTTGAACGCATGCTGTCTGAGTTAGGGTGAACACCTGGCATTGAGACAAATTCTGGACAGGACTGTAAAAAATTCAGGACAAAGGGTCAAAGTTCAGGACAAAAATTCAGGACAAAGGGTCAAAATTCAGGACAGAATTTCAAGAACAAACGTCAGTTTTATAGACACACCCAAGAGAGGCCACGCCTCACTATGTTGTCAGTGCATTTATTTACTCTCTTTTAACATAGCACTATTTATTCACTGTGGTCTTTTTGTGATTGCCTCCTGGTATGCTACATTCAGGTGTCACATTACGTCCTTGTTCAGTAGTAAATTAATGCCCTTCAATACTGTGGCAAGGCCATCGCCCCTACCCAAATCTACCCGATCTTTCCTGAAGAGAAAATAACAGCAACATTTTGATTATGTTTCTGAACATTTTAAAACCCCTGGCAAACAGTTTGGGAAACATTAAGGTAACTAACCTTATGCTAGTTTAAACAAATTGAACAAAAACATCTGGCTTGCCCCAACCGCCCATGGACTTTCAACTATTTTCTTTTTAAAGAGGCAGGGCAGATGGTGTGGGCGACAGTCTCACACCTAATGTCAGGATGTGATGTACCCATAACTTGTCTGTGGTCTCACAGCACTAGAGTGTATGTCTGGGACTCTACATTTATCTCAGAAATGGGAGCCCGGACTACCAATCAAAGATAATAAAAGAGGAGGATGAAATCGAGAGCAAATGGGAGATACACGGCAAGTAATTCAAAGGGTTGTTGCTAAAAACTGGATAAATAAAGAAGAGAAGAACAAGGTGGGACAATTCCTAGAATCAGACAAGATGGTTCTACCAAGACTATTCGAAGGTATTAGGTACCTGGGGAGTTGTCTGCACACAGGAGCGAAACAGAAGGGGCACTGTCAAGTGGTTGAACAAGCAACACCCATCCACCTTGGCAAACTCTTCTGGTGCAGTGGTCTGCTGTTCATGCTTGTGAAGAGTGAGCAGGGGCCAGACCCCTTGCAAGGTTGTGCCAGGCAATTGCCCGCTTTGTCCATGTCTTTATATGGTTTTGAAATTGTGCAAAAGCCAAACTAGAGATCTGGGTTATCCCGAAGTGTCAAGTACACATAGAATCTTCAACATATTTGGGATGTAAATTGCACAAACAAAATTTACAAATTTTAAAATTTAATTAGTGTTTCTTTAACATATGGCACTGCTTTTGCCTTTATATACAATTAGATCTCAGATTGAACTGGGAACCAGTTACCTTTTGATACCTAGTGATTAAAATCTACCATTCTTACACTGATTTCCAGGATAAAAATCTCGGCAGAGCGAACGGTCCCTCCAAGCCCAGTTTGCTTTTTGGTCTTCTCTTCTGCTTTCTGTAGAGGCCATGTGGCACTAGTGAAGATTGTGTACTACCCCAATGATAGTAATTTTTTGCAAACCTTCCCCTGCTCGTCCTTCATTCCTTCTTCAGACAGGCCACACATCTGATTTGGTCACTGCGGCGCCATCAGCAGCTCTTTCCACTCTAAAGCTAACTGTGACTGCGGGTGGATTAGGTCTTCTGGACTTAGAAGGCTATTATTCAGCTGCACAGGTCCAATGGGTGGCTCACTGGCTTTCTGCCCACCTCTCTGCATGAGATGGGGTTTACAAGTAAAGACTTTTAAGAAAGGCTTAATGCCCTGCTCATTGTTTCCTACTGACCATTCTACGGATCACCATTCAGGGTTATCATGCACAGCTTTCTCTTGCCTTGCCACAACCTGTAAACTCACTGACACAAAGAAACACTATGCTCCTGCACTACCTTTGCTAAGCCTTCCCACTCGCACAGGATGGCTGTGCTCAGAGCAACTCCATCAATGGCATGTTGCAGGTGTCTTAAAATTGGGGACTTTGTTTCTGAATAGTGAGCTACTACATTTCCAAACCCTTGTGGCAGACTACCATCTTCACCCCGGTCAACTCCTTACTTACAACCACCTTAAATAATCATTAAATGCCCTATTTCATGTCTGCCACCTAGCACTAACCCTACAAGAGGTGTGCCAGAAGCTCTGTACCATAGGAAATGGTGGCAAACTGATAGAATGGGTGTACAGACCTATCCTGCAACATGGAAACCACTCCAGGTCTTCTCATACTACCTGGGTGATTGATGTGGCCAAACCTCTGCAAGATATGGACTAAAATACTGGACTTTCCCCACAAAGTATCCCACAGCTGTCACTTTAAGTAAATTCATAGTGCTTCCTTGTGAATGCATTCTGCCCGTTGCTTGCCATTGGCCTAGTGGTTTGTAACTCACAATTTGTTGCTTTCAATTTGCTGGCTTTATTTGTTTTAGGCTATGCAGCTTGGATTAGTCTCTTCCCTTGCCAAAACCTTATTTACAGTATCCTGCCGAGTGCTCACTTTCTGTAAACAGGCCTGTAAATCTTGTTCTTATCTTATCATATTTGCTGTGCATTCAAAGAACAAAGTCAAATGTCAGGCTCTGTCTTCGGTGGGAACTTAGGGGGTTATTACAACTTTGGAGGAGGTGTTAATCCGTCCCAAATGTGACGGATATACCACCAGCCGTATTACGAGTTCCATAGGACATAATGGACTCGTAATACGGCTGGTGGTATATCCGTCACTTTTGGGACGGATTAACACCTCCTCCAAAGTTGTAATAACCCCCTTAGTGTTTACTTTCCTTTCTCTGACTTCAAAGTGAGAGGATTTATGCGACAATCTTGCTGGATACTGGGGTTAGGAAAGAGTTTTTTCTATCACATCACAACATTTAAATAAACTTCAGAAGATATCAGAATTAGAAGTACAAATCAAGCACATTTTTGTTAATTCTGAACTGTGCTGGAAACAAATACCTTTACATGATTAAAACAAATCATTGCATTAGGTGATGCAATTTCCACACATCATCGTCTGTGCACAGTATAGTTTGATTTGAAAAACTGTATATGTGTGCAAATGTAATGGCCATTTCAATAAAAAAAATGTGTTGTCTGTCATGGCAGTGTGTTACCACACCATGCATACTCCCTTCCACTCTGCTCTGCACCACTCCACACCACTGCACCTTTATGCAACTCCACTCTACCCTGCACCTCTCCACTCTAAGCCACCTCACTCTACTATGAAATAATCTACTTTATGCCACTGCACTCTGTACCACTGCATTCTATGCCACTGCACTCTACCCTGCACCTCTCTACTCTATGCCACTGCACTCTACTGTGAAACAATCTATTCTACGTCACTGTACTCTATACCACTCTGACCACTGCACTTTAGTTCAACGCACTCTACACCACTGCAAGCTGACACTCTGCAACACTGCACTGGCCGCCACTATACTCTACACCACTCTGCTCTGTACTACTGCACTCTGCACCAATATACTCTATTCCACTGCATTCTATGCCACTCTACTCTGCCCAATGCCACTCTATGCAACTGCACTCTACACCTGTGCACTCTAAACAACTGCACTGTATGCCACTGCCCTTTACTCTGCACCACTGTACTCTATGCCACTGTTTTCTGTACCATTCTACACCACTGCACTGGCACTCTACTCTGCAACTCTGCACTCTACACCACTCAACTCTATGCCACTGCACTCTAGGCACTCTACTCTACTCTACACCACTCTACAATACTCCACTCTGCACCACTACACTCTATGTCACATGAGTCTACTCTGCACTCTATGACACTGCACCACTCTGCATTACTGCACTCTCTGCTACTTTATTGTATGCCACACTACTCCACTGCACTCTATGTAACTCTACCCCATGCCACTCTATGCCACTGCACTCTGCGCAAATGCACTCTAAACAACTTCACTGTACGCCACTGCCCTCTACTCTGTACCACTGTACTCTACGCCACTGCTCTCTGTGCCACTCTACTCCACTCTACATCACTGCACTGACACTCTACTCTGCAGCGTTGCACTCTCCACCACTGTACTATACACCAATCTACTCTGTACTATTTGCATTCTATGCCACTGCACTCTATGTCACTCTACTCTGCATCACTCCACTCTACAGCACTTTGCTCTACTCTGCACCACTCTACACTACGCCACTGCACTCCCTGCAACGTGAGTCTACTCTGCAATCTATGCCACTGCACCACTCTACACTACTGCTCTCTCTGCTACTCCATTGTATGCCACTCTACTCCACTGCACTCTATACCACTCTACTCTGTCCCACGCCACTCCATGCCACTGCACTCTAAACCACTGCACTCTACGCTAACACACTCTAAACAACTGCACTGTACCCCACTGCACTGTTCTTTGCACCACTGGGCTCTACGCCACTGCTCCTATGCCACTCTACTCCACTCCACACAACTATGTCACTAACTTTAAGCCATGCTGAACAGCAGCTACTCTGGTGTATAACATGGCTAATGGCTAAAACACATTAGCAAAGCCAAAAACTCTTTTGTAGATGAGACCTATTGGCTTTGCCAATGTTTGTTAGTACTATGAGGTACCGAGGTACCTGAAAGAACTTTAAAAAATACAATTACATCATAATAAAGGCTGCTACAAAATGCGCAAATACATTTTGGTTAAAAATTCTCAAATACAGATTTGAATAATATAGAGTTTATACCTAGTACTAAAAAAATGTATAACACTCCATTAAAACCACACACTCCACAGCTCACATTGGAACACCATTACAATACCTCTCTAAAAGAAATATCTTTGCCACCAGAAAACTTCAAGTGACTCCTTTTAGTAGAGTCAATGCAGGTTTTCAAGCCCCTTTGTATTTGCAGATTTACCAGTTGGGCATATTTGCATGTCTTTAGGGAAGGAGACCCCTGTCAAGAAGGTCTGATTCTTATCTGTCTGCCCCTCCCTCAGAGCACAGGAGACTCCCTGCCTTCCAGCCCAGCTGGGTAAACTGATCTGCCTGTAATTGCGCCCTGCCTCCGTTGCCCTTTAGGTGAAAGGCTAAAATTACGGACAAATGCCGTCCGTTAAAGCTTTCATCACGGATAACGGACGGCAGGGCGAAATTACGGACAGTCCGTGAAATTTACGGATGGGTGGTCACCCTAGTCTGAGTGCATGACGTCCTCACATCCGTGTCCCAACCCAGGGGCGTAGTTTTAATGGAGTGTTTGTGGTGTTACAACCCCCCCAAATACATTTTTTCTGTAGTAAATAGTTGGGTACAGGTGCTTTTAGTCAGGTATGATGAGATGTTTGTGGGATTTCACGGGGGAGCAGGGACGGACACACACACACACACACACACACGCACACACTCTCGCTCTCTCGCTTATCTCTGTTTAAACGTCTTAAAATGGTTATTTAAAAAAAATATAGCATTTTAAATATCTCTCACAATCCACACTCCTCCCCCTTTCTACTGTTCTTTAAGGTCCACCTACCTGCTTCCCATATAATGTATTTTAACCTGCGCGATTGTTGGAAAATCTAAAGTTCACCCTCCTCAATCTTACTAACCAAGCTACGCCCCTGTGCTGTGAGTCCTGCTTCTTGACATGCGAACACAAAACTATTTACATGTGGTAGTCCTAAAAATATGGCATTGATCTGGCCCACTTGTACCAGCAGTGGGCACCCCATAATCAGTACTGCTTAGATTCTCAATTGAGTCACAAAGCTATAAATTGTCTGGTATGCAGCTTTTTGGGGGTCAGTGTTTTACCAATTTTCAAACTTCCAAACAGACGTAGCACCCTCACTGGGAGTAAGACTGAAACCACCAATCACATTTCACAGGAAAATTGTAAGGGTTGTTCATTAGCACAGAAAATACTTTAACAGTTCCCCCTCCTAGAGTAAGAAACTGTGTAAAACATATACAGAGTTGCACACTGAAGAAAACAAGAGTACATGTATACAGTTCTTGTAATAAAAGATGTACCTCATTTATTCAGCGCATCCCAGAGATTGCCTAAAACGCGCCCTCAGATTCACAGCGTAGGTCCCCTGGACGTACATCTTGCCATTAAGAAACAACCATACTGACCACTATAGTACATTCATAGTTATTATGTGTTGTAGCTCAGTGGGTTAACCACTTGATGCTTAGTTCTTTGTAAAAACTCCAATTACAGGTTTGAATCCTAGTTGGCCCTCTATTTCTGTGTGTAAGTAGCATGGGCGCCCGAATCATGGGTGGCTTGAGTGGGACATGACTTGAAGAGTATCTTCTGCCCTGGAAATCTCAGCCCTCCCCACCTTTGCCATTCTAGCCCTTCCTTCCCCCACAGGTGTACAGCTTCTGCACCCAGGACACTCTACGGGTCTTCTTGGGATGATGTGGCCTTTCCCCCGCCCAGAAGAAAATAACCTCCAGGGCTGCCCAGAACAAGCAGACAGAAGCGAGGATAACCCAGGCTGGAGGGGCTGAGGTTTACCTTCCATGGATGTTCCAAGATGTGATGTTCGCATCTTTGGAAAACGAAGTACACACTATTCGAACTGAACAAGTTGAACAATTTAGTTAATTTGATTATCGTTTTAGACACCTGTTTGAAAAAACACAGTTCATTTGATTTTTAAGAGAATCTCATCTGAGAATGTTAGTGAAAACAAATTGCAAAAAAGCAGGTATCAATACATGAAGTAAAATCCAGGTGTGAAACATTAACTGTTCAGTTCAATTGGTGTGTTTCCGCTATTGCATGTGGTTAAATTATCAAGGAACATTTACAGGGAAACAGGGGAAAAAATAGAAAAGCTGATCGTAGGTTAACATTTGTTGTTGAAATATGAAGGCGCGTTTGGAGAAGCATTGAAAATTCGTCATTCTGTAATTGTCAATAGTTTTACAGCATTTAAACATTTAAAGTCATGTTTTCAAATTAAAAATAACAACAGATGTATCATTCTCTGAGTCCACAATAGGTCTCCAGCTGGTAGAAGGAATGGTAAAGGCTTTGTGTTGGCACAATTGGTGATTCTTTAGGAGTTTTTTATTTGAGGTTACTGAAGACAGAAAAGCTACATACTTTGGAACTAGGATACCTCGGTTTGAATTCCAGCTTCCCCATTTGTTTAAATGTGTTATTCTGGGCGAAACATATTTTGTCTCAGCGTCTACGTTTTATTGACTGCTAAAGTTTTGAGAGAAGGGAATCGGTATACACTGTTTTATTCAAAAGAATGTATTTTCTCATATTGACTCAACATAAGGCAGATGACTCACAGAAAAATATTTGGCTCAAATATACCAATAGACCAGACCAGAGCTGGTTGCATGGTCCCTTTCGCCACTTTGAGAGAATAGAAAGGAATTCACGCCTAGAACAACCATTCTGCCACATCGAGCCCTATACTTTGCTTCAACAGAATGAGGCTAAATTGTGCAGCGCTATATATCATTGTCTCCGCTGCACCCTGGTATCGGTCCTGCTTCCACCCATCCCACTCTGTAAGTGCTATTGTGTTGATCTGTCCCACTTTCTTAATCATGTGTAATGCCCTGGTCGCCATAATGGATACCACTGACTCGGGATCATAATAATGTTTAATTATAGAGCTTGGACATAAGCCCGTGGTATGTAGGCGCTATAGAAATGCTATGTTTCTATTGTCTTTATAAGTTGGCCTATGGTGGTACAGCAGGTACAAAAATGGGCAAGCTAATGAACAGGTCTGTCCTTATCTGCATAAGTGTGCCATCAATCATTGTGCACACACTGCCAATCTGGGGCCATGAACCCTGTGTTTAATTTCTTTATCCACTGATTAGGCCACGCGAGCCTTCCAGTTTCCCGAGACTCAAATAGTCCCTTTTGGCAACCTGGGGCAAAGGGCCAAGATATGGTAAACTCACTGCGCGCAGGGAGGAAGCGACTTCTCATATGTACAGTGTGCATTGTGCATGTCACTTAACTCGGGCCCTGTCCCGCCCTATCCTTCCATCAAATTCAGTGCTGAAGGAGATCACTGTTGGCGAATGTCCATCCCTGCAGTGAAACCATTTTTTCGGGTCCAGGGGTACTCGGGTGGTCATTCTGAGTTTGGCGGGCATCAGAGGCTGCCCGCCAAACTCAACCTGACCGCTAGTGCTGCCAGAACAATGCCGGCCCTATTCCAAGTTCACTGTAGGGCCGGCGGGCAGAAACAGTGTTTCCGCCCGCTGGCCCCCGGTGAAGAGGGCCTTAACATTGATGCTGGTTCGGCATCGAGCTGGCGCCAATGTGGCAGTGCAGTGGGTGCAGCAACACCAGTCATGCATTTCACTGCCCGTAATTCAGGAAGTGAAATGCGCGACAGGGTTGTGCATGGGGGCACGGGCACCCCCATTCCATCAGCTTTTCCACAGCAGTGTAAACCGCCATGGAAAGGCTGGCGCATGGGGACTCACAGCGCTCCCCTGGCGGATTACAACTGCCAGGACTGCCAGTCTGGCGGTGTCGGCGGTTTGACCACAGCGGCTCAGCCTCAGTCAGAATGGGGCGAATCGGACCACCACTACCGCGGCGGTCTGACAACCACCCGAGCCTGGCGGTCTCAAGACAGCCAGACTCAGAATGACCCCCTCAGTGTTTTCTCGACAGCATCCTCTGTGCTACTGTTGTTTGTCCCTGGTACCCACGGCACAAAACTAAAAGTGCGCTAAAGTTGGTTATCCAGGTTATTCTCTTTGGACACAGAGATGGTGAAGCTGAACAGTCTAGGATAACTGTAGGAGGTTAGGAGGTTAGAAAACCAAATGAAGAAATACACAGGAGCACAATAACACTCAATAAAGTAAATGTCCTGCCAATGCCACATTTTATAGAATATTAGTACTTTTTTTTACAGGTTTGTAAAAAAGTGCAGTTTATCAGGTGATAGACATTGAAAACCAGTGCTGGCACCTTCTGGTTTTCAATGCCTGTCACCTTATATACTGCACTTTCTGCAGCTGAGTTACAGACCCAAATGTTTCTGAGTGTTTATTTGCTAGGCCCTAGATCTTCTAAACCATTGGTCCTGTGGCCAGTGCTAACTTACGGGACTGTACTCAGGTAAATTCTGGAAATGTCGGGGCTATGATGTTCATAATAAAGGCTCAGTAAATGAGATTGGGTACCAGAGAAAAGAAACAACCTTGATATGATTTGTCTGACCTTCTGAATCAATGGTCACTGGCTTTGGATTCAACAATCGATAACTGAGTGGGCTGTAGTTGCAGCTACTGAATTTCCAGGAATATGGAAATCCTTGCTCTCTGGAACCCATTATCAAAACAACAATGACCCAACCCAAGCAATGTCAAGTGTGGTGTTCTCAAGATGCCAAGAGTCTAAGTCCTAGTCAGTGGTGATTTGAGATCTGGTAACTTTGATGTCCTCCTAGAAACTTCTACTCAAGGTCGAAATGTTCAGGTGGCGGGAATATCCACAGGATGGGAGGCACTCCTAGACCCCACAGCTTCAACCATCCCCACTGTGATGTAGAGGTTAAGATTAAAGACCCGCTGGAAAGTGAAATGAAAATATCTCTGGAACCGTAAGGACTAAAGAGATGGTTTAAAGATCTCCAGAATCAAAAACGCATGGAACAGCATGTGAGACCTTAACTAAAGCTGGGGATTGAAGGTTCTTAATCTCCAGGGCACAAGTCCTAAAAGAAGAAGGGGGGGACTAACCATATACAGTATACAGGTGACATAATGGCTTGTGATATCGCAGCATGTGACATCATACTGCGTGACATGCAAGTGGCATCACAGGAAGTGGCATTACAACCCATAACCACGTATGAAGCGACATCACAAGGAGTGGCATCTGATCTTAAGACCTCACACATATGTTTAGCAGGTTTATAAGGAGTACATTTGACTGAATTACCAGATTTAACAAATGAGATTTTGCGTTTTGCCAAAAAAGTGACATAACCCTGACACAAAATCTAGGCTTCAATTTCAACATTTATTTTTAAAAACCTCTGCCACAAGGAGAAACTTGGCAATAAATATGTTCTGTTTAATTAGTTGCAAAGACTGCATTTAAAAAAATCTTATGCGGTTAAGGCACCTGCTGCAGAGAGCTTTGTATGCCTCGTATATCTCAGGGAAAAATAATAATGGTAATATATCTCTAGTGGTCAACACATTGGCTGGAAAGACGTATGTTGTGTCTAGTCCCAATTTTTAATCAAAGTAGCATAGAAGTGTATGTGTCTCCTGCAAAGCACATCATGACAGATTTTTATTTTAAGTAGATAACTAAGTGGGCTACTGCTTTTAACATGGAGATCCTTTTGTTACTTGCAGTTCATAAATTGCAATCCTTCTAATATAGCACAGTTAGCTATGAGTGAAATGTGACTCCTACACCTTGCAACCCTCACTATTGCTATGTAACACATCCTGTACATATATTTACACTCTTCTGACTTATTGCCAATGTATAATGTGTACTTATGACTTAAAGCGCTCTGACGCCTTGCACTGGGATAAGTAGCACTATGAAAGAAATAAAACAAAATAGTGATATTTAAATTGCTATTTGTGTAAATACAGGAACAGACTAGCATAGCTGACATTTTTAGTGTGCATGCATATATCTTATATGCAGGGACTGACATAAGTTAAAATCTTTACTCTCGTAAGTACCTGTGAAGTCACAGCAAGCTGTGTGCCTTTATTTCCCCTCCATTACATTTGCAGGTAGGAGTGAAGCTCCAGATAGCTCCAGCGAGAACAATAGGAGGCCTGATGGCCACCTAACGTCGGCCTTTGTTTTGGCCACAGCTCAAATTTAAAACAAAAAACCCCCCTCCTTGCTTCCTGCACATTGCTGCTCATAAGAAAAGCAGACAACATGCAGGCGCTGCTGAATGCTTCTCCGTATTTAAACATTACACCAGGATGAGTTTTGCATATTACAGTGCGGCACAGCTACTCGTCAGGGTGGACGGCCTCCACCTTGTGAAAATAGTGTGCGGGCGCTGTGTACCCGCTTGTATCTCCAAATTGTGCCCTGTTAATCTCCATATCTCCCTGGGCCTTGCAGAGAGAAATATAGGAAACCTAGGATGGGTCAGACCAGGACAGAAAATAGGCCCGGGCAACAAATTGAAAGTGGCCCTCATTAGCAAATCAGCTATCCAGCAACGTGACCCACATTTGCAAATCAGAGCCATATAGGTGTTTAGCAATGTATGAGACACTACGGCCCATATTTATACCTTTTGACGCCAACGCAGTTTTGCGTCAAAAAAATTAGCGCCGGCTAACGCCATTCTGAAGCACCATGCGGGCGCCGTATTTATTGAATGACGTTAGCCGGCGTTAGCCGCCGGCGCCGTCTGGTGTGCGTTAAAAAAAACGACGTACACCAGGCAGCGTCGGCGTAGGGGGATATGGGGCTTGGGCGTCAAGAAATGGGGCAAGTCAGGTTGAGGCAATTTTTTCGCCTCAACCCGATTTGCGCCATTTTTTACGACTCCCAACCCCCATAGAAATGACTCCTGTCTTAGCAAAGACAGGAGTCATGCCCCCTTGCCCAATGGCCATGCCCAGGGGACTTCTGTCCCCTGGGCATGGTCATTGGGCATAGTGGCATATAGGGGGGCACAAATCAGGCCCCCCTATGCCACAAATGTTTTTTTTTTTTAAACTTACCTGAACTTACCTTAATGTCCCTGGGATGGGTCCCTCCAGCCTTGGGTGTCCTCCTGGGGTGGGCAAGGGTAACAGGGGGGGTCCCTGGGGGCATGGGAGGGCACCTCTGGGCTCCTTCAGAGCCCACAGGTCCCTTAACGCCTGCCTTTTGCAGGCGCTAAAAAACGGCGCAAAAGCGGACGTACGTCATTTTTTTGGACCCGCCCACTCCCGGGCGTGATTTTTGCCCGGGAGTATAAATCCGACGCACATGCCTCGGAGTCGATTTTTAGACGGGAACGCCTACCTTGCATATAATTAACGCAAAGTAGGTGTCCACGCTAAAAAATGACGCTAACTCCATGGACTTTGGCGCTAGACGCGTCTAACGCCAAAGTATAAATATGGAGTTAGTTTTGCGTCGAAATTGCGTAAAAAAAAACGACGCAATTCCGGCGCAAACGGAGTATAAATATGCCCCTACATGCATTTGTGATTGCTGCAGGCAATGTTTGTGATAATATCAAAACACTTTAAAACTGTCCCACCAAACCTTAAAACATGCCCACAAACAGCCAAAAACGGCCCACATACTGACTTGTCAGTCCAGCCCATCTGGCACTGCCAAGCTGCCCTGCAGACCCTGAAGTTAAGGGTATAAGACAGGTCGGTACAGCGCAAGCTCACCAGCAATATTGGAAGATAGCATTTCTCATGGCCTAACCCATGCTCGTCTTTGTGTATTTTTGTTAGTTTTTGTCTTCCAGTCTAATTGTTCCTTGCTGGTTTCTGTTTACTGAGTTGCCCTACAGATGGCCCTCTATTCGGCTGGGCCTTCAATATTTCCTTTCCTCGGAGGGAATTTGGACTCCTTAATTTACATGCAACAGAAGTATATCCAGGAATTCAGGCTTAAGGGGGGCAACCACCAGCAAAGTTTCACTCTTGGCAGTGTGCCTACCACACCTTGTTGTGAGGGCTATCTGCGCAGTGACGACTAGAGGCGAGAGGTACTTGACCTCCTGTGATGAGCAGAGAAGAAAGCCTGAGCCAAGAAAATTTCTGCTTTGTTCATATTTAAAGTTCTGCTCAGAATCAAGGTGTAATCAAGGTGTAGTGCGCCTTCTTGCTTTGTTTCCGGTTCTCTTGGGTTCTGGAGCAGGAAGTTCAAAGCCTGACCAAATTGAAACTATACAGATGTTTTGTTGATCCAAGTCTGACGACTCGAACCTTGTTCAAGTCTCCCATTGCTAGGGGACAGCAATCAACACCGGGCGAAGGAGAATGGGTCAATGAGGAAAACAGGAGGCCACCCCAATAGGTAGGTTTCATCAACTGGCCTTGACCATGCCGACGTGCAGGTGATCTTGAGCATAAACCAAGAACAGGATGAAGAAAGACTGCTATCTTGTGCACATGGTACATCAGTGCCCCCCAGCATCCACTGGGCTGATAGGAAACACACCCACACACTACATCCAGGTGTGGTCAGATATGCTCCTGGTACGGGACAAAGGACAACCTTCACAGGGGACAGCCCATAGGTAGGCTCCCCCAGAAATATAATTAGAAAGACTTGTGCCCCTGGATTATAAGTAGGGCTCCCTGTTTCCCGTTTTTACAGTTAAATACAGACAGAAAACCTGACTGTATTTATTTTTTAAAAAGCAGAAAAATACAGATAATTTGGCTTCTTTTGAGTGATTCTCCGTGCTGCTATTAATTACTTTTAGACCAGTAGCTGTACATATTGACAGCATGGTGAGTTAAAATGAGAATAAGATTTGCTTAAATTACTGCATATCTCAACATGCATTTGTGCTATTATGCTATTGTTTTCCTCTGGTTTTATTATTTTATTCTTTTGGCAGTGTAATGTTCTAAAACTTGACAGGCATCAAATTATGTTTGTACGTTTATCTGTTAAAGAAATGCGGAAACATACAAGTTATAACCTCATCTGGTCACAAAACGCAAAATAAATATGGATAAATACCTATAGGATGCCGAAAAATAAATATGGATAAATACAGACAGAAATGTTAAAAAAATAAATACCATAAAACCAAGAGCACTAATTATATTAGAGCTGTCAGCACTGCCTGACTCCAATCGTATATTGAAAACACAGTTCCGTAAGTAATCATTCAAATATACAATTCTTATGGTTTAACCGGGGTATATTCTTTATCATTCCTTCCATTCCAACAAAATCAATGACATATATTTAAAACTCATGAATACCTTATTTATGATTCCCAATTGTTATTCAAAAGGCTCACTATAGGATAAAATGTTGTGTGTACTCATTTGCCAGTGTTTAACATGAGCATGCGCACCGGTCTTGACTCTCATTGGCTCATACTTTGTGATGGCCATGCGGGGCTCGTGATGGTTTTGCAGACTTGCTAACGTAATGAATAGTTTCTTCCATTCTTTCTGAAGTGTCGCCATAGACGTCAATTCACCAAAATGCCAGGGGTAGCGGAAGTGACATCTCAAGCCCTTTGACATCTTTCACTCACACACATACACACAAATAAATATTTTTCTAGCTAATGCGTCACGAACTTTCAATTCTATTAAGGACATGGAGGCAAGCATTATGCTTCCCTTTCTTTAATGAAACTTCTACAGCAGACAATAAACATTAAGTAAATCAAAAACTACATTTCCCAACAGGACTTGTAGTCCTAGCATGCCCAATCCCAGGCCTGCTCTCCATATAAATGTCACTTTCTCTATAGTCCTTCCTCTTTCTTTGCACCAACTTGAAAACTTAGGCCCATATTTATACTTTTTTTGCGCCGCATTTGCGTCATTTTTTGACGCAAAATCGGCGCAAACTTACAAAATACAATAAAACAACGCAAATGCGGCGCTAAAAAGTATAAATATGGGCCTTAATCTCCACGCATTGGACCTTTCAACTTCTCAACGGAGAACACGAACTGCCAACATCGGCCAACCTGCGATGATCATCTAATTTCCACCATAACTCTGGTTGTTCAAACGCCCTTATTAATGGAACATATGAATGAAAGAAAATGCACCAATAATAACTGGAAATGAATATAAAAAACAAGGGTGGTTACAATTTCCACCATGAAGGTCAAATTTAAACATATATCACCATGTGTATGAATATCCTCTAAGCATATAGCTATTACAATCTATCACATAAAATCACAAATAATAATCATAAGGGTGGGATAATCCTCGCCTCTGTGTCCTTGATAGAACTGAAAATGCTTGACGCGTAAGCTAGAAATATTTTTATTCTATGTCAGGACCGGAGGCTTCGGATTATGCTAGTTCAAAGCTGATACACTATAGCAGATGCTACATCAAAAATAGGCTTATGATAAAAACCCTTAAACGTATTATCAGAAGACCAATCCGCAACCGCCATGATATCTTCCAGACGAGAACTAGCTCCAAAAGACTTGGATGCCATGGCTCCTGAAACTGAATGTGCTCCAAAAATGTTAGTGTCTATGCCAGCCTCCCCGGTTAACCATTTAACCCATCTAGCCAAAGTGGCTGACGACACTGGAGTGAATGGTTTTTGCAATGAAATTAGCAATTGTCCTCCCACATCTCTGCGATTCTCTAGAGTATAACTTTTGTAAGCTTTCAAACATCTTATCACACGTAGTTTCTGATTGTGTGGAAAGGCTGGATAAGAAATACATCTAGTTGCGGTTTTAGTACGCCTAGAAACAGTGAATTAAACTCCCAATGGAGTTAATACTCTACTTGCTAAATCCAGGGCTTGTACATCCGAAACACGCCTTCATAATATGAGGCACAAGAGTACAGTAACTTTGGCAGATAATTGTTTACGAGAAAGATCCTCATTGCATGGCCAGGATCTGATAAAACGCAAAACAATATCTACATCCCATAAAGTGGAATACCTGGGTTGAGGGGGCTTGGCCATCCTAATACCCCGTAAAAGTTTAGAAATTAATGGGTGGTCGCCAACCGGCCTAACCTCCAAGTGAGGGTGTCCTGCTGAAATAGCTGAGCTGAAGTTATCAATGGTTGTATATGCTAAACCCTGAGTTGCTAAGTCTGACAGAAAATTAGCGATCATGCTACTTTGGGCCCCCCTGGGATCAATACTCCGTTCATTGCATCAACCCACATATCGGTTCCAGGAGGCTTCATATCGCTTATGGGTGGAGGGAGCCCAAGATTGGGGAAGGAAGAACATAGCATCTCTCAAAAACCCCAGCATTTGCCAACGCCTCTTGAAAGTCTCCATGCTATGAGTATTAACAGTCACTGAATTATCAGCTGATGAGGGAGCCCCAACAGGTCCAGGAGTAATGAAGGGAACAATGGAATTATTACCGGAGGAGCACACGATAGTGACATCGCTATGGAAACCACGACTGAGCCTTCCAGAGAGAGGTCACTAAAATGATCTCTGCTGATTGCTTCTTGACTTGCGCGAGTACTCTCTGAATTATAGAAAATGGAGGGAAAGCATAAAGGAGATCTTAGGGCCATTCCTGAAGAAAAGCATCTGAGCTCACTGCTAGCGAATCTGGTCTCCAACTGAAGAACCGATGAAGTTGGGTGTTGAGTCGAGATGCAAAAAGATCTATTGAGCATGAGCCCCACCGATTCATCAGATTGTGAAAGATTGACTGATGCAGCTTCCAATCACTGCCATCCCTCAGAAAATGAGAGTTCCAGTCCGCTACCACATTGGAGCGACCCGGAATGTACTCTGCTATCACCGAGATTTGATGTTGAGATAAAAATTTCAAAATTCCTCCGCAATCTCCGCCAGAATGCAAGACCTGGTCCTGCCAAGGCGATTTATGTATCTCACTGTTGAAATATTGTCCATCCGCAATAGAATACAGCAACTGACTTTTTGAGGAGAAAGGGAGTGAATCGCGAACGCTCCCGCTAGAAGCTCCAAGCAGTTGATGTGGAGGTTCAGCTCCTCTGAGGACCAACAATCTCCCGTCTCCACTGCGCCACAACTAGCTGCCCAACCCACCTGACTGGCATCCGATTCCATCACTATTTCCGACGAGGATGCAAAGATGGCCTTGCCGTTCCACGCATCCATGTGGTCTAGCCACCAGGCTATCTCCGTCCTGGCCTCCTCTGACAATAGAATCTGTTCTGATAAGTCAGACCTTTGCGGAGATGCATGATCTTCAGACGTTGGAGGGCTCAATAACATTAAGACCCCAGGAAAATTGCCTGATTAGAAGAGGCAAGAAGCCCTACCAGGCGAGCTAAAGTCCTTAACGATATAGTCTGAGAGGCAAGGACTCTCCGTAATTCTCTCTTGATTGAGATACATTTCGTCAGAGGTAATTTTAGTTGCACTTGATTGGAATCCACTTGAAAACCTAAGAATTCTATACATTGTGAGGGGATCGTAAGAGACTTCTCGCTGTTGATCAAGAAACCTAGATCTTGCAGAATCTGGATCACTCAAGCCAGATGAATTAGAACCAAATCTTTGGAATGGGCCATGATTAGGATATCATCGAGATAGATAATGAAGACAGATAATGAGGCAAACACCTCATTCTCGAAGAAACTGCGCTACTGGTCGTAGCAGTTTGGTGAAACACTAAGGGGCTGAAGACAGTCCGAAGGGAAGGACATTGAATTCATACCATTGGTTTCCCCAACAGAACTGAAGAAATTGCTGATGCAGAGCAAATGTCAGCACCGTTAGGTAAGCGTCTTTGAGTTCCAGGCGCACCAACCAATCTCCTTCTTGTAAAAGGTCTCTTAATAGATGGATACCCTCCATTTTGAAGTGACAGTACACTATCCACGAGTTGAAATCCTTTAGGTTTAGAACCAGGTGAAAGCCTCTGCCTTTTTTCTGAACTAAAAATATTGTACTGACAAAGCCTGTTGGATGGGGAAGTGACCTGACTATTGCATACTTGCGCAGAAGCGCTACTAATTCTTCATCTGTGAAATTGCTCTCTATTTGGAAAAAATGGAGTGGAAGAAGGGCCACTCTTTGTTTTGGAGTGGAGTAAAACTCTAGCCTGTAACCCTGCACTGTTTGCAGAATTCAAGGATCTTGAGATATGCATGCCCGAGCATGAAAATGATCCTTTAACCTCCCCTCAAAGATCACCTCTGCGAAGGGAATTATTCTCACCTGAAGCTGAGGCGTCTGAGTTGTTGTCACCACCTCATCCACCGCCTTTGTAGCCTTGACCACGACCTCTCCTGGATCTGGATGGATAGAATCCTGAGGTGGCCTGATAGGAACCTTGGCCTCTCTGGTTGTAGTTGGGAGAAGACTGATAAAATCCTCGGCCTGACGCCCGACCTTGATAGCGTCCGGCCCTTGTAAAAAAGTTACCACTAAACATCCTTCTCATTGAGGTTTGAGCCTTATTCAGGGCCAAAAAAGTTGAGATGTATTTGCTCAAGTCCTTAACAACCTTGTCTCCAAAGAGTAGACCATTTACCAACGATCCAGGTTCTGTAGGAGATTTTTGTAATGGGTCCCATAGGTCAAGAAGCTTGTTCTGGCATCCCTTCCAGGCTCGATCTAGGCCCTTCTTAGGGTCTTTAGCAATTTTTTAAAGGAATGTAGCCACACTGGGGTCTAGTTCTGGAGTATCGGCCACCTTACCAAATAAGGAGGGATGAGGGCATTCAGATCTTAGCGTGCTGCGCAGGCCCTTATCAAAGGTCTTGCGCAATCTCTCCTGCACATAGTGTGGCACTTCTAAACATGGCACCCACTCCTTTGTGGCGTGATGGGATTTGCATTTACGCTTGCCCGATTGTTTGGGCTCTGTTAGAGTTTGATCTGAGTCAGAAGAATGTGAAATAGATGATTGGGACTCCTCAGTGTGAGGTATTGGCGGGATTGGAAAGGGTTCAGAATCTATCTTGGTCCCATGTTCATTTTTGTGGTCTTTAACGACTGCGATAGCCATTTGTGAGAATATGTCCGCTGAGGAAAAAGGTCCCATAGGCGCTCTTGGGGTAAGGTCCCTATTAGCAGGTTGAGTATCTCTAGTCACTGACTCAGAGGGGGGTCCCCCCATTAACTTTCTCTGTCCAAACCTTACCAGAGGTTGTGTAAAAGGTTTCAAGGCCTTTATCAAGACCTGATTTACAGAGTCCTGTACATGATGGCCCAGGGCTTGTACCAAACTTTCCTCCATCTGACGTTCGAAGGGCACCACAGCCTCTTCCTTGAAATTTTCGTCCTCTTCTGCGAAAAACACCATGCTTTGTAGCTAGAGGGTATGAAGGAGTTCAGCAGGGGTGCGGGGGGGGACAACAACCCCAGCAGACAGATATGGAGAAAACTCCTAATATATGTAAAGAGACCCAGGGGCTCATTTCGAGTATAGCGGTAACTGAACCCCCATGCCGGCGGCAGTGTTTTGACCACCGCCAGGGTGGAGGTGCAGACCGCCATATAATGAGTGTGGCGGTTTGGCCTGTGCCAAACCACCATTTACCCTTTCCTACCACTAGGCCGTTCGGACCCACCGGGCAGGAGACGAGCATCTTTGACCCAGCGGGCCATCCAATACCACCAGTGGTATTCCGAGTCGTCTGGTTACCACAAAATCCCTAGTGGAAAGGCTACTGGCAACAGGAATTTGCATTCCTGTTGGAGGTAGATGTCTCCCTCACCCCCCACTCCCAGTAGTGACACCCCCGATCCCCGTACTTACCCCCACCCCCAATCACCATACTTACCCCCACCCCCGATCCCCATACTTACTCACCCACCCCTGATCCCCGTACTTACCCCAACCCGATCCTTGTACTTACCCCCACCCCCAGATTCCTGTACTTTCCCCCAGCCCTGATCCCCGTACTTACCCTGCATACACGCACGCACCCACACGCATCCACAGACACGAACACCCTGACCCACACTCACTCACACTTACAACACACTTACACTCACGTGCACACACAAGCAACACCCCATATCCATGTACACATACACACACACACACACACAAAACACCCCCACCCCTTTCCACATGCATGCACACACGCACCCCGTCCCAGCATGCGCATTCACCCACACATGCATCACCATCACCAAATTTGCAAACAGACACACATGCACGCACAAACATTCCCCTCCCACCCCCCCATTCATGACACGCATACACACACTCACACACACACCCCCTCCCCTTGCTGAGGACACTTACCTCATCCGACGAGGAGCTCCTTCCTGAGGGGACGGGACCTAGCTTTCCCACCGCTGGCAGCGCCCCACCATCAGGAAACCCGCCAGGCCGTATTACAGGTTGTAATAGGGTGGGCGGTGTCCTACTAGCGGGGCGGGCCGGTGGTGGAACTGCCCCTGCACCTCCGACCGCCAGCACGAGTACTGGAGGATTTCCGCCCAATTGCAGCACTATTGACGATCTCCGACTCAGAAAAGGTCAGAGGTCAACGTCCGTGCATGCGCGATGCCGTAAATAGAAAGAGGACAGAGTCCTCTAGGCAGCACTCGTCTGGCTTCACCCGGAGGCCCGGAAAAACACATGAAATGCGCTCATAACAGATTGGAGCGCACAGTGAACGCGCTCCAATGCTAATGGAGACGTGAGAAGTCACTTCGCATGACCGATTCCACTATGGGGAAACAGATCAAACACGGAAGCGCGCATGCCAAAAACATTATATAAGGGATAACCTTTTCTCGAGCTACGCTCAGACCCCGATTCCGCTCCATGGCTCTGGTTAAAAACGATAACATTAACAGTTTGCAAGACTAATTACAATTTAATGAGTACTTATCTTCGACTGCGAGCAACGAAGAACGAGGAAGGACTATAGAGACAGTGACATTTATAGGAAGAGCATGCCTGGGATTGGGCATGCTAGGTCTACAAGTCTAGTTTTTGATTTACTTAATGTTTATCAGCTGCTGTAGAAGTTTTAGTAAAGAAAGAGAAGCATAATCTGAAGCCTCCGGTCCTGACATAGAATTCACACTTGCATACACTTTCTCACCTAAACACACTCTCACCTGCAAGCATGCACACAACATAAATTTTAAAGCATTTTTTACATGCCTCCGCTGCCAGGAAAGGGTGTATTCCAGCTAATAGTACTCCATTTTATTACACTAATAGCGAATAATCTATTATTATTCACAATTAGTGTAATAAAAAACTGGGCAGAAAACAAAGTGAGTGGAGCACCAACTGATGTCCATAAGGACAGCTGCCACTGTGTTCCTGGCAGTGAATTTGTCACCTCTGAGGCCAGGGGTCACCAAGGCAGTACCCGGGGTCGCAAAGGGTAAACCAGGGGTCGTAGCTGTGACCGCTGGCAACCCCTAAATGACGTCCATATGTCGCACTTTTCTCTGGGATGGTCACTGACATACTTAGCCTATTTTGTCCCACAGTGAGTCTTTTGGTTATGCTGTTTCTATATATGCTGTATGTAAACTGTATTGTCATTATTTGTTGATTCACTTCCTTCACTTGCACTGCGCTGTCACTAAGAGTGCCTATGATTTTTTGGAACTGTTGTTATTTATGACATGTGAATTATGTCAAATGAAAAATTATTTTTGGTCACACTGATTGTCTTGGACCGGCAGGGATGATAAAGTAAATAGCCCTGCTCAATCAGATCATTATTTGTTTGAGTAATTCCTTATGGAACTGTGTTTTCTCTATGGCTTCATTACCGAGGTTCCTTGGAATACCTGGTGCCCCTTTCCTATGTTGAGGCTCTAATTGCAGCCTACAAGGTCAAGGCGTAGGTTTAGGGAGAGCGCAATAGTGCTTTCAGACCCTTTACTCAAATCCTTAGTCTTAACAACTGGCAGTGAGTCCATGGGAACCAGCCCCCGCATGCTCTGCATTATTTCATAAATCACATTCTATAGTCTAAAAAGGGCACCTCATACAGAATAACCAAACTGCTGTTTCCACCCATTAAATAATCCACAATAAAATAAATTCATCTGGGTTTTCATGATCACATTAATATGTTAAACATGGTAGCCCCCTTTTTAGAACATTGGATTGCTGTGGGCGCCATTGAAGACAGTGGAGTAGCTCTGGACTTCTAATGGCTGGTATAGGCCTCCTGTGCCAACATTCCATTGTTTGCCTTCCTATTTCTCCCTTTTCAATTTAGAGCATTCTACACTCAGTGGATGGAATGATCTAATAGCTTCATAGACTTTCTGCCTTGGGCTACACCAGTTGTTAAAGGCCCTCTCCCTCATTATCGGCCCTCTCCTGCTGCTCACGGCTATAACTTGGGTACAGATCCCTTAACAACCGATATAGTCCTTGGCAGAAGGCTATAATGCTATAATAGAAACTTTTGTGGCTCCCTGGACAAATTACAGATCTGCAGCATCCCTTGACAGCTACTTGTCAATGTAAGTAATATGTCTCAGGTCACAGATCACCTCTTCTCAGTTGCACAGACAGAGCCTAGCCATGTTCCTTAGTTTATCAGCCATTCACCAGGTAAGAGAGACGGAGTGGGGGATTGCGTTGCAATGATATATTGAAACATACCTATGTGTAAGCCATTCCAGATACAAGTGAATCTTTAATGTCAGGTGGTGTAAATAAAACCCTTATCATCTAAATCACTAAAGTATCACCCTTCTTGGAGTGAATAATCTGTTTGTAAGCAATGTATCGAGTGGGGGTGGGGACTATCTGCCCCAAGTCCTGCTGTTTTTAAGGCTCCATGCTGCTTGCATATCACAAACACAGGTTGTGATACATTCTTGATAAGCCAGCAACCTCTGCCACCACTAGGTGTTCCCATAAGATTATAGAAATTACCCGCATCATGTTTGGGGCCCTTAAAAGCCTTTGACAAACCTGTACTTATAAAGTGCACGTTCACTTCTCGGAGCATCTTGACTCTGATTAACAGCAGTTTATAGCTGCTGAGAAAAGGTAAGCGTTTATTCCAGCTGCCTTAAATATTAATGCTTCCTTCCACATGTAGCCTTAAAGTGCACCGATATATTACATAACCAAGTTTCCATGGCGTTCATGGATTATTCTGACGTTTCATGAGCCCTTAGTATGTACGCTAAGTTTCATGACTCCCGTGGGCGAAGTTATTTATTGGTGTACTTTTTCAGATTTCCTACATCTCGCAGTAAATCGTAGCCTCACTTTCAATGTTGACAAACCAAACCATGATCTTAGGAAAATAGTGAATTCAGCAGTTTGTTTATGCATCTTTAGCTTCATTTCCTTGGGCTTCTCACAATCTATCTATCATTAGTTAGTTTCATTGAAGTAACATTTCGTTTCACATATCTATGTTCCAATAATATCTACTGAGAAAAAGTATATAACAAGCATTTGCAATGCAACCGGTCTCGCGTTTGCTTGAGCTAGAGCAATTAGCATTGTAAACTCCTAACCGGACTTTTCTTGCCACATAAATTGAAAATGAAAATAAAACGGTTTCACATTGCTAATTGGACTTTTCTTGCCATATAAACTGAAAAGTAAAAGTTTCACATAAGCAAGCTGACGGCCGCCATCAGTGCAAATCAGACACACAAAGGGAAATAAAAGTTCACTCGTAGTGAAACCTATCGGCAAAAGTGCAATTATCCATGTAACCAGCTAATGTGCAATTATCTACGTAACCGGAAAAAGTGCAATTAACTATGTAACAGGGTCGATGTCATGCAAAGCGCTCGACTTCTGCCTAGCGAGATCGCGCTGAGAAAAAAGAGAAAAAGTAGTCCAGAAACCGGATGGAAAAAGTGGAGCCTTGTATGTTTTCAGTACTTGTTCGCTGCGCTCGAGGAGGGCTAAACACCAGAAAAGTCATGACTTATGCATGCCTTTCACTAATGAAAGCAAGCAGATTTTAAAAGGCAAGCTCACAAACCAATTAAAGAAACTGACATGAACTAGGAGTGGTTTGAAGCTCAAAGAGAGATTACAACAGGGGATGGAGCGCTTTGTGCTCGCCTGTAAAAACGGGTCAAAATCACATATATTTTAGCAATACATGCGGCAACTAGATTTTTGAGTGACAGCTCTGGTTAGTTGAATTGATATTTCTTCTCTCATTAATTTGCTGTGCCTTTTGCTATTTTTACCTGATTTTTTAGGTTTATTGACATGTTGTGTTTTTTTTTAACACTACTCAATTAAAAGTTATTCAATCTTTTGACCATAAAAGGATGAAAGGCTAAGTGGAATCATCGGAATTCATACCTCTGCCCACGATGTGCAGCACAAATTCCTGGAGGAAATACATGGTATAAGATCTCTGAGCCACAAGGCCTGGCAACATGACACTGTGGCATTGTTTGAACTGACGCAGTTGGTGACGAGGGCACTGGCATTATTGGTGCTGTGAGTCTACCAATAAAATTGGTGATGAACATCACTCGGGGCACTGGTGTTTACAGTAATGTAGAACTAGTGATGCCATTTGCATTATTGAGGGCTGGTGGTTCTAGTGATATTGGTATGGACAGACAGCACTAGACATCTGCTGTTGATAGTGAATTCTGGCACAAGTGGTATTACCCTACATTGAAGCGTTAGATATCACTTCATATCCTGCTGCATTTTTTTTAAAGGGTTGGCATAGTGTTGTTCGGTTGGCAGAGTGTTAGTTTTGTTGTAATCTTCTCTGGGAAACATTTTGGTCACATAAGTGAAGTGCCCAAAAAGGGACTCATGTCTTGTCATAAGGTGCAGCATCTAGCAGTGTAATGGAAGGGGAGGTGTGACAGGTGCAAAATATCACCAGAATTAGCTTGGAGGGATAATTTACTCGGCAGGTGCCATGTTATGTTTCTATTATGCTACGGGCAGGAGAAAGAGGCAGGGATTTAACTGAGTGTTGTGTGTTGTAGGTAGTCCAGTTGGGAGGATAGGGGGACTAAAGTATGTAGGCAGCTACACAGCACCAACCTAGCCAATGGAGCATCTTGGTGATGTGTGTGTGTACATCAAAAACCATGTGGCAACATCCGTAAGCTTGAGAAGCTCTTGAATGAGTAAAATGTATCCACATGAGCAAGAAAGGGAGTTGATGACATGATCAGTAGTCAGGCCCTATTTTTAAAGGGAATTCTGCCTGCTGCTCCATAAATGCGTCTCATGAGACAGTGGAAAGAAGAGGAAGAGCAATGACGTTTGACAACCTCTGCAGAGGCTACACATTCATTAAAGGGCCCAGATTCCATCTACTCCTCCAGGACCCAAGGAAGCCAGAGTTTTGAGCAGAGGCTCATGGCCCAAGACCTTCTCGTGCTTCTCAAGGTCCCAAAAGTGCACAAGCCATAGTCGGGTTTCGGCGCAAACCCTAACAATACTGGCACCCCCCACCTGCAAGGATGAGGGATCAAGCTCATGATAGATTTCTGCCCTGATAGCATAAGAATGAATTGTCCCGTTCTGTGCTACTCTTTTATCTTCATCCCAGTATGAGTCCAATACCTTTAAGATGGCACAGACCCTTTCTAGTCCTACATGAGGAGGCATCCTCCTCTTCTAGAGTTTTCTCTAAGGCAACATCCTCTTTCCTCACTGGTTGGAATGCCATTTGAGGACAAGAAAGAGCCACTGTGGTGAGAGGAGATTCACCCTCTTCCGTCGTTTCAGCTAAGACAACGGCGTAAGGAGTAGTCCGTTCCAACTTTTCCAAATGGCCTTGAGGTCAGTGGAGACACAAACACATGCTCTCTCAGTGTTTCCCCAGGAGATAAAGAAGGCTTTTGCTGGAGGTGAGAAGGGGCGTCCGAGGAAGGGAGAAGTGGAAAAAGAAGGAGGTGGGAACAGCAGCAAAAAAGGGTGAAGGGCGGCCCTAATCAAGGGAAGCAATAAGCACACATAAAAAGGCAGGCAAATTGACCTGTACCCTTCAACAAGCATTGGCAAAGCTAATAGGTATCACATATACAAGAGCTACTGTATGTGTTTTGCCATGTTGTACACCAATGTGGCTGCTGTTCAGCATGGCTAAAAGTTAGTTGTGTGGAGTCTCAAAGTGGAGTGGAGGAGAAGGGTTTTGTGGAGTGGATTTCTTTGACTGTTGAAGAGTGGAGTAGGAGGAGTAGAGTGCTGTAGAGTTGAGAAGAGGGGAATAGAGTTCAGTGGTTCAGGGGCAGAGTGTTGTAGAGTGGGGTGGAGTGGGGTGGAATAGGGAGAAGTGGATTAAGGTAGTGAATTGGAATGGAGTAGATTGAATGGATTGGATTGAGGTAGAGTGGGGTGAACTGGTGTGGAGTGGAATAGATTGGAGTGGGGTGGATTGAAATGGGTTGAAGTGGATGGGATTGGGGTGAATTTGAGTGAGTGTATTATATTGGGTTAGGTTGGGTGGTTTGGATTGGATTGGAGTAATGGAGTGGGGTGGATTAGATTGGAGTGGGGTGGGGAAATTGAATTGGGTGGGCCAGATGGATTGGAGTGGGGTGGGCTGGATGGATTGGAGTGTGGTGGACTGAACTTGGATGGGCTGGGGTGGATTGGATTGGGATAGAGTGGGTGAATTGGAGTAGAGTGGGATGGATTGGATTGTGGTAGGGTGATTGGATTGGGGTGGGTGTGTTGGATTGGATTGGGGTAGATTGGAGTGGGGTGGATTGCATAAAGGTGGGGTAGATTGGAATGCAGTGGGGTGAAAGGATTGGATTGGAGTGAGGTGGACTGAACTGGGATAGGGTGGGGTGGATTGGATTGGGCTGAGGTGAATTGGAGTGGGGTGGACTGGAGTGGTGTGGATTTGATTGGAGTGAGGTAGGCTGGATGGATTGGATTGGAGTGTGGTGGACTGAACTGGGATGGGCTGGGGTGGATTGGATTGGGATAGAGTGGGTGAATTGGAGTAGAGTGGGATGGATTGGATTGTGGTAGGGTGATTGGATTGGGGTGGGTGTGTTGGATTGGATTGGGGTAGATTGGAGTGGGGTGGATTGCATAAAGGTGGGGTAGATTGGAATGCAGTGGGGTGAAAGGATTGGATTGGAGTGAGGTGGACTGAACTGGGATAGGGTGGGGTGGATTGGATTGGGCTGAGGTGAATTGGAGTGGGGTGGACTGGAGTGGTGTGGATTTGATTGGAGTGAGGTAGGCTGGATGGATTGGATTGGAGTGTGGTGGACTGAACTGGGATGGAGGGGTGGACTAGAGTGGAGTGGGGTAGATTGGAGTGGGGTGGAGTGGATTGAAATGGGTTTGGGTGAATTGGACTGCAGTGGGGTGGATTGCAGTGGGGTGAACTGGAGTGGGGTATATCGGATTGGGGTGTATCAGATTGGAGTGGGGTGGGGTGGAGTGGAGTGGATTGGAGTGAGGTGGATTGGATTGAATGGGATGTATTAGGGTGTGGTGGAGTAGATTGCACTGAGTGCAGGGGATTGTATTGGGGTGAACTGGTTTGGGGTAGGGTGGATTGGATTGGGGTGGAATTGACTGGGTTGAGGTGGACTGGACTGGAGTGGATTGGATTGGAGTGGGTTGGATTGATTGGAGTCGATTGGATTGGAGTGGGGTGGATTGGATTGGTGGGGGTGGATTGTTTGGAGAGGGGTGTACTGGAGTGAAGTGGGGTAGATAAAGGTGTTTTGGAGTGGGATGGATTGGTTTGGGTGGATTAATGTGGACTGGAGTGGGGTGGATTAAAGTGGATTGTATTGGAGTGGGGTGGACAGGATTGGAGTGTGGTGGATTGGCTATCGGTGGACAGGGCAGCAGTGAACTTGATTGGAGTGGGGTAGATTGGACTGGACTGGATTGGAGTGTGGTGGGTTGGATTAGAGTGGGATGGGAATGACTGGAGTGAGCTGGGATGGATTGTAGTGGGGTAGGATGGATTGGAGTGGAGGTGAATCAGACTAGTGTGGATTGGACTGGAGTGGGGTGAATTGGACTAGAGTGGATTGGAGAGGGGGTGGATTGGATTGGGGAAGGTATATTGTATTGGAGTGGGGTAGATTGGACTGAGCTGGATTGGGGTGGATTGGATCGGATTGGTGTGGAGTGGACTGGATTGTAGTGGGGTGGACTGTGGTGGATTGGAGTGGTGTGAACTGGGATGGAGAAGGTTGGATTGGGGTGAGCTGGACTGCATTGGAGTGGGGCAGATTGTTTTGGATTGGAGTGGGTTGTTTGGGACTGGAGTGGGGCAGGTTGGAGTGAGGCATGTTGTTTGGATTAAAGTGGAGCAGGTTGGAGTGGGGCTGATTAAAATAGATTGCAGTGGGGCAGGTTCTTTTGGACTGGAGTGGGCAGATTGTTTTGGATTGGAGAGGGTCAGACTGGAGTAGGGTAGATTATTTTGGATTGGAGTGGGGCAGATTGTATTAGGTTGGATTGTAGTGGGGGAGACTAGAGTGGGGTGGATTCCAGTTTTTGAACTGGCAGATTGTTTTTGATTGAAGTGGAACAGATGGGAGTCGGGTGGATTGGAGTGGGGGAGACTAGAGTGGGGTGGATTCCAGTTTTTGAACTGGCAGATTGTTTTTGATTGAAGTGGAACAGATGGGAGTGGGGTGGATTGGAGTGGGGCAGATTGTTTTGTAATAAAGTGGGGCAGATTGGAGTGAGGTGGAGTTAGGCAAATTGTTTTGCATTGGAGTGGGGCAGATAGTTTTGGATTGCAGGGGGCAGACTGGAGTTGGACAGATTTTTTTGGCTTGGAGTGCAGCAGATTGCAGTGGGGCAGATTGTTTTGGAATGGGGCAGATTGGAATGGGGCAGGATGTTTTGGATTTGATGGGGCAGATTGTTTTGGATTGGAGTGGGACATATTGTTTTGGATTGGAGTGGAGCAGATTGTTTTGAAGTGGTGCAGATTGTTTTTGATTAGAGTGGGGCAAATTGGAGTGGGGCAAATTAGACTGATGTGGGTGGGGAGGATTGGAGTGGGGTGGGTTGGAATGGATTGGTTTGCGGTGAGTGGTTTGGAATGGGATGGACTGATGTGGGGTAAAGTGGGGTGGATTGGGGTGGATTGTAGCGGGGCAGATTGAAGTGGGGTGGATGGGGTATACTGCATGATTATGTATTAAAGCATAATTTTAGAGATTACATATAATAAAGAAAAAATATTGCTTTGCAATATTTAGAAAATGTTAATTGCCATCTTTTGAGAAGAGTGCCCACAAGCAAAAACAAAAAAAAACATGAGTGGAAAGTGAGGAAAGACAACTTGGCCAAATAAAAGAAAGTTAGCTTTAAGACATTACACTTTGCAATTTTGTTTGTCCTGCTAGGCACAATTCTGCCAGTCGCAAGCCTTCTGTTTGCAGGGCACTATAACTTAAAAGGAACACAATGATACATCACGTCTGGAGCAGCAGATGGGCACTAATTAAGTTAAATCACAGTGCTTTGTCCCTGCTCCACACAGAGGAAGGGAATTTATGCCAGGCCAGCTTTGACGAATTATGAGGCTGTAAAGAGTGTCATGCAAATCAACAAATGGTAATTGACAGGCCAGCTCCAAGGACTTTACTTTACACAACGGTCTTGCAAGCGCATGCACTCACAGGCTCAACCCTAAAAACTGGCCTCTAGCAGCTTTGGCAACAGATCATAGTTTTTTGAGGAGCAGTCTGCCTTAACTTTTCCAAATGGGCTTGATGTCAGAAGTGGCAACACATGCTATCTTATTGCATCAACAGGCGATACAGAAGGCCTACTTTGGAGGTAAGAAAGGGAGACCAGGGTAGGGAGGAAGAGAAGGGGGCAGATGGTAGGGTGGGTAACTGCTGGCAGTGCTTTAAGTAGCATGAAAAAGTTGAGGGTCTCTAAGAGGGGTATGGCTAAAGAAGAGTAAGTAGGAATCCTTTCCAAGATGTCTGGCCTTTCCAGAGTCAGACTGGAGAAACCAAAAGGAGCCCTGGCATGAATGTTCAAACTAGCTTCACTCCCTTCTCTCAATAGCCTTTCTCTTTCCATCCATCCATCCATCCTCTCTCCTTCTCTCAAAACTCTCTTCTACATCTCTGAACTTTCTCTCCACTTCTCTCCCTCCATCTCTCTTGCTCTTTAAGCCCCCCACCTGTGTTTGCTGCAGCTAGATGCACCAGAATTGGCCCTGGGCTTTGAAAACCAGTCCTCCAGTGACTCCAGCCTGCTGGAGAAATGCCTGAGGAAATAAAAGGCCAGTCCAGCACTAGGGATTTCTAAGTAACAGCGTGGCCTAATATGCATCTGGACATATCACACAACAACAAACATGCGCCTAAAACAAGCCAGACCTACTAGCTTTGACAATGCTTGTTAGCATTTTAAGATACATGATTGACAATGATTTTGTTGTGAATAATTAGAATTGAAAATGTATTAATTCTAAAGTATGAGACTGTGAATTAAACGTTACTAAGGTGTAGTGGGGTAGTGGTCTTTGGAATATCTCAATTTTTCACCATATTCCTCTGCAGCCTCTAATTCTGTTAAACTCATGCCATTTTTCTTCCCACATCTTTCTGAAATCCTACACCTACTTAACCCTCTGTATGTACTTCCTTGTATCTCCTCTTTTTAACCACACCTTCTCTCTCACACACAAACACACTCGCTCCTCACCCACAAACACAGCATTTTATTTTCCTTTGGCACTGTCAATACTTTATTAGCTGTGTATCGCCTTTACAGCCTTTCACACAAAGTGGAGAAGTGTGACTCAATGGTTAGAGCGGCAGACCCTGAAGCAGAGATCTGGCTCAAGACCAGGGTTCAAGTCCCGCTTCGGCAGGTCTTGGGCTCAATTCCCCTTGACCAGATAATTCTCGCCTCGGTGCCTAATCTAATTCATGGGTCCCACTCTGCAACTCTGGGCAATAGCTTGCTTAATCTCCACAACGGTCCCAACAGCGCTTGGATGCCTGGCTTCACCCTGGGGGTGCTCAGGAGTGGGCGCCTCACAGGGAAAAGCCAGGAGGGGTTCCATAGCGGTATGAGTACAGCGCCTTGAGACCCTAACGGGTGAGTAGTGCGCTATACAAGTGCTAATTTACATTTACATTTACACAAAATGTAATTACAATTGGCATGTATGTTGCCTTCACGCTGTATTCTGCAGAGAGGCCAAGGATTGGATGTGCATGTAGCTGGACACCTTTTGAACCTATTGAGATGCAAAGTGAAAAACTCATACTGCGTTCATCCTCACCTCCAGAGCTCTCAGTTGTGCCTCGCCATGAACAACCATCCAACATGTCTCAGTTCACAGTGTGCACTACACTGTAGTCATATGCTACAGAAACAGTGGCGTAACAAAGGCCCCCGCATTCTCCTGCGCGGGGGGCCCAGAGCTCCAGGGGGCCCTCTCAGCACAGTACTCTGGCCTGCGAGCCTCTAAGTAAGTTCGGAAGGGGCCTACTTGATGTACTGTGCAGGGTGGCCGCCCCTTAAGCTTTGTTACGCCACTGTACAGAAATACAACATCTGAAGAAACAACATCTGAAGGAAGCCAGCAGTTCCCAACCTGTGGTCTGTGGACCCCTGGAGGTCCACGAAGCTTCCTCAGAGGGTCCGTGACTGCTTTGAAAATTAACTAATATTAACAGATTGAAAACGTGTATATACATAAAGTTGCTAAATGTACAACTGAAAAAAATTAAAAGTACTGTAAATGTCATGGAATTTAAAATTGGAGGTTAAAAATTAAGTTAGTATCATCAGATGTATTTGTGAGGACAGTGCAGGTGCATCAAACAGACTATAGTAGCAACAATGTGTGGCTTCAATTTAATTTTAGAAAAGCTCCAACCTTCCTATTAGAAATAACAATTGTATTTTTTTCGTTTGTTTGCAAATTAAATAAATTGGGTTATAATTTGTGTATCTGTTTGATGGAATGCTTGTTTCTGTATTTTATGTGTCTTGTTTTGTGGTTCAAACCATCCACAGTGTTTAGGCCTGGGTCCCAGGCTTGTAGGAATGACTTAGTAGGGGGGTCCCCGCATTCCAATATTGATTCAGTGGGAGTCAAACGGTTCCAGTAATGATAAAGTGGGGTGCTCAGAAGCCAAAAGGTTGGGAACCACTGCTTTAGGCAATTTAAAATGAGTAAACTTGAAATGTAAATGGGTACTGCGTTGCTGACGTGGGTTACTTTAAGGGTTTTACAGTCATTGTTGAAAAATTGATTCATGTTTTTAACAGTAAAGTTAAGGGGATGAATATAGGTCCCGATACTGAACTGTTTCGAAGTGAATTTTCACTGTCGCCCAGTCTCAGAACCTGCAACATTTAAAGCCCTGACTAGTGGCATCTGTGATGTCATTGATGGTCTTGGTGATGTTGTTACTGATAGTGAAAGGGGGCACACCTGATATTGGCATCAGTGGTGCAATTTAAAATGATGGGGGCCCCTATTGAATGAGAAGAGGGGGGTCTGACTCTTTCATATTTCACAAATATTAATTGGCCTTGTGAGGAATGGGACCCCCCTGAAGGCTTTGGGGGCCTAATTGGGGGTGGAAGGGCCCTCCTGCACCTTAGGGGCCTGTTTTACGCCCCTGTTTGGTACTGAAGTTGCTTGGTAGCAATAATGATGTAGTTGATGGTAAGTGCTGGCACAAGTGATAATGCCATTGATAGCCACTGTTGGCGCTCATGTCATTGTCACTTATTGCGAGTGCAGCACACTTGTATTGCTATCAACTGTGACTAGTAATGTCTAGGCCATAAAACTAGTGGCACTGGGCAACAGTAACATCGGCATTGATGAGGATTGGGCACTACCCCAGTTGGCACTGGACGCAAATCGCTCAGCACTTCCTCACTGGAGACGTTTGTACAAAAGATGACGGGTCACTCCCAGCATTGATCTGATGATAACTTAAACCTCTTGAAATCTTGACTTTAATGGCGATATCTGTGACGCTAATGCAGACTCTGGGTATTGGTATATGGCAGCAGAAGCATTGACATTCGTTCCAACTTTTACATAATTAGATGTTGCAGTTCTGTAAACCCATTAGCGCTCTCAGTGCTAGTTACTTTTTAGCCACTTCACTAGCAGCATATCCATACTTCTTTCATCGCCCTCTGCAAACTCAATCCTGAAACGCAGGCTCAAGTCCTGCACAGACGTCCCCCTCCTAACATGCTATCAATAGGACTGTGATCAAATGCCCAATCCTAAGTAAGCTTTCCTAGTGCCTTAGGCCTAGTCATATCAAAGCGCGAGCTCACAATCCCCCCGCGCGCCGACGCCCGCCTGTACTAGGAGCACGAGACATTGTCCTGTCTGTGCACCCGGCACAGCGTGTTCGTGCTTCCCGGAAGTATCTGCATTTCCATGCATCGCCTTAATAGTGGAGGCGAGACATATAAACAAGACCAAATATTCAAGCAGCGAACAATGTATTATCCTAACTAGAGTCTTAAAATATTTAGGGAGAGTGCAGTTTTGGTGATCTTGCCTTAGAGGGGGAAAACAAGTAGGGTAAGAATCAATGCGTCTTAGTGCACAAGCAGGCACCCCCATGGCCATCGGCGTAGGGTGACCACCTGGCATTGAGGAAAATTCTGGACACGACTGTAAAAAATTCAGGACAAAGGGTCAAAATTCAGGACAAAAATTCATGACAAAGGGTGAAAATTCAGGACAAAAATTCAAGATCAAACGTCAGTTTTACAGACACACCCAAGAGAGGCCACGCCTCACTATGTTGTCAGTGCATTTATTTACTCTTTTTTTACCATAGCACTAGTTATTCACTGCGGTCTTTTTGTGATTGCCTCCTGGTGTGCTACATTCAGGTCTCACAGTACGTCCTTGTTTAGTAGTAAACTAATGCCCTTCAGCACTGGGTCAAGGCCATCGCCCCTACCCAAATCTACCCAATCTTTCTTGAAGAGAAAGTAACAGCAAACTTTTAATTATGTTTCTGTACATTTTAAAACCCCTGGTAAACAGTTTGGGAAACATTAAGGTAACTAACCTTATGCTAGTTTAAACAAATTGAACAAAATCATCTGGCTGCCCCAACCGCCCGTGGACTTTCAACCTAAAAAAAAATAATGAGGCAGAGCAGATGGTGTGAGCGACCGTCTCACACCTAATGTCAGGATGTGATACCCACAACTTGCCTGCAGTCTCACAGCACTAGAGTGTGTGTCTGGGACTCTACATTTATCTCAGAAATGGGAGCCCGGACTACCAATCAAAGATAATAAAAGAGGAGGATGAAATTGAGATCAAATGGGAGATCCACGGCAAGTGATTCAAAGGGTTGTTGCTAAGAACCGGATAAATAAGGAAAAGAAGAACAATGCGAGACAATTCCTAAGATCAGACAAGATGGGTCCACCAAGACTATTGGAAGGTATTGGGTACCTGGGGAGTTGTCTCTGCACACGGGAGAGAAATAGAAGAGGCACTGTCAAGTGGTTGAACAAGCAACACCCATCCACCTTGGCAAACTCTTCTGGTGCAATAGTCCACTGTTCGTGCTTGTGAAGAGTGAGCAGGGGCCAGACCCCTTGCAAGGTTGTGCAAGGCAATTGCCCGCTTTGTCCATATCTTTAAATGGTTTTGAATTGAGCAAAAGCCAAACTAGTGATTTGGGTTATCCCTAAGTGTCAAGTACATTTAGAATCTTCAAAATATTTGGGATGTAAATTGCACAAACAAAATGTAAAACATGTTAAAATGTACTTGGTGTTCCTTTAACATATGTACATCACTCTAATCTACTCTGCATCTCTACACTCTATGCCATGGCACGCTACACCACTATACTCTATGCCATCACACTCTATGCCACTCTACGCAACTCCACTCTACCCTGCACCTCACCACTCTAAGCCACTTCACTCTACTGTGAAACAATCTACTTTATGCCACTGCATTCTATGCCACTGCACTGTGCATCACTCTACTCTCTGCAACTGCACTCTTCAGCACTATACTCTACTCTGCACCACTCTACACTACTCCACTCTACACCACTGCACTCTCTGCCACGCGAGTCTACTCTGCACTCTATGCCACTGCACCATTCTACATTACTGCACTCTATTGTGTGCCACTTTACTCTACTGCACTCTATGCCACTGTACTCTGCCCAACGCCACTCCATGCCACTGCACTCTATGCCAATGCACAATACGCCACTATACTCTACTCTGCACTGCACCACTCGACACTTCTCCACTCTGCACCACTCTATGCCGGGAAGCAGCCTTAACCACGACTCATGAACAACAAAGTCATAGACAATGAAAGCGGAACAACGCTTTCGTTAACCACGACTTCCTTGTTCAGTGCCTTAACCACACATGTGCTTAACCACGCACATGCGTGGTTAAGGCACAGAAGAAGGGAGTTGGCTGAGGAGGACGATGTGATCAGGTAAGTGGGGTTGGACTGGAGTTGTTTAAGGGGCAGGGCTGGGGTTCGGGTATTTTTAGTTTTAGGGGCAGGGGTGGAGGGGTGAGGGTATTTTTAGTTTTGGGGTAGGGGGTCAGGGGGTGTTTAGGTTTAGGAGCGGGGGAGGAGGGGTCGAATATTTTTAGTTTTAGGAGAGGGGTGGGAGGGTGGGTATATTTTTTGTTTTAGGGGCGGGGTGGGGGTTCGGGGTATTTTTACTTTTTCGGCTGGGGGGGTTGGAGTAGTTTAGGTTTTAGGGGCGGGGTGGGGTGGTTTTAGGTTTTAGGGGTGGGGTGGGGGGTTGGGGTGGTTTTAGGTTTAAGGGGTGGGGTAGGGGGTTGGGGTGGGCTTAGGTTTAAGGGGCGGGGTGGAGGGTTTGGGTGGTTTTAGGTTTAAGGGGTGGGGTGGGGGGATCGAGGTAAGGTTTTGGGGTGGGGGGGCCAGGGGAGTCGCATGCAAGAACCATGCATGGCGTTCACTAATGCCTTTACCAGGAAAAATCGTTGTTAAGGCATTCGTGGTAAAGGCATTAGTGGTAACAACTCGGTCGTTGTTCTGACCGCGTTGTTTAGGCATGCGTGGTTCCAGCATGCGTTGCAGCATCATCCATTCCACTATGCCACTGCACTCTATGCCATGCGAGCCTACTCTGCACTCAGTGCTACTGCACCACTCTACACTACCGCACTCTCTGCCACTCTATGCCACTCTACTCTGCCCAACGCCACTCCATGCCACTGCACTCTAAACCACTGCACTCTACGCCAATGCGCTGCACTGTACCCACTGCATAGTACTCTGCACCACTGGGCTCTACGCCACTGCTCCTATGCCACTCTACTCCACTCCACACCACTATGCCACTAACTTTAGCCATGCTGAACAGCAGCCACTCTGGTGTATAACATGGCTAAAATGCATTGGCAAAGCCAATAACTCTTAGTTAGACGAGACCTATTGGCTTTGCCAATGCTTGTTAGTACTATGAGGTACAGAGGTCCCTGAAAGAACTGAATGTGTAAGTCCTTATTATAAACATGAATTTGACGCCTCGTTAGGGGTAGTAAGCACTATATAAATACAATTACATCATAATGTAGGCTGCTACAAAATGCGCAAATACATTTTGGTTAAATAAAAAAAGTCCTTCTAAAATACAGATTTGAATAATATACAGTTTATACCTAGTACTAAAAATTTTTTATAACAGTCCATTAAAACCACACACTCCATAGCTCACCTTGGAACGCTGGTACAGTACCTCTCTAAAAGAAAATATCTTTGTCATCAGAAAGCTTCAAGTGACTCCTTTGATTAAAGTCAATGCAGGTTTTCAAGCCCCTATGCATTTGCAGATTCACCAGTTGCACACATTTGCATTTTTTAGGGAAGGAGACCCCATGACAAGAAGGCCTCTTTCTTATCTGTCTGCCCCTCCCTCCCTCAGAGCACAGGAGCCCCCCTGCCTTTCAATCCAGCTGTGGATACTCATCTGCCCGTAATTGCGCCCTGCCTCCGTTGCCTTTTAGGTGAAAGGCTAAAATTACGGACAAATGCCGTCCGTTAAGCCTTTCATCAGGGACAACAGACGGCAGGGCAAAATTACGGGCAGTCCGTGAAATTTACAGACAGGTGGTCACCCTACATCGGCGGTGGTAACGCATTCAAAAGCATGTAGCCTGGGCCGGCTTTAGGGCGGTGCGATCGGTGCAGCCGCACCTGTCCCTGACTTTGGTGTGGGAGCGCTGTGTTTATAATTAGCTATTGGTTTAAAAGCGTGTGGACTTTCTTGTGTGTCCATCAGTTTTCAGGCAACAATAAAAATGTCAAGGCAGCTCTGGTTGTTAATGTTCCTACTGCTGAGAGATCATTGGAATTTGGTCTAGTGGCAGTTTTGACTCATCATAAATTAGCAGGGAGGGTTAATGTGCCTGCTGCAAAGAAAGTGCGCCATGCAAATCACAGAACTGAGAGTGAGTGAACAATGAGGAGCGCTATAAAAAAAATGAAATGCATATCAGAGAGAGGCTATGGAGAGATGAGGTGCACAGTTGGAGCGTGGTAGTGAGGGAATTCATGGAGAAACGGGTAATGGGCTGGGGGGGAGGTAGAAAAGACTGTCGCACTGGGTACCGCCTGCGCTCAAATTGGCTTCCCAATATACAGTACCAGCGCTGACAAAACGTGCTTCATGCCTGGTATGAGTATCTGGGCAGCGAATCAGAAGTTCCATATAACTGCAATGCCACTGTATACTTGCTGCAAATAAACTAGTGGCCCTGCTCCCAATTTTAGTATCTTCTCTAACAAACCTCCCCTTTGGTAAATGTCTTGACATTAGTGAATATCTGTTCAAAACCTAAATAAAAATCTGTGAAAGCGATCAAAAAGTGTAGGCTGTACCAGAAGTCTTACTAACACCTGCTTTGACAAGATAAGGAAAATGCAGGAAGAGCTGGGACATGACATAAGTGCTCAAACACCCAGAATCAACAATTGGGAAGATGCTTTTCAGACAGCTTCCTCCTGTAGCCTTGAGCCTTCATTTGCAGAAGGCGGTTCCGTTTCCGGGTTGGGAACTGCCTCAGTATCCCGTGCTGACAGACCTGGCGTCAGGGGTAGGTGGCGAGAGGTTGGAGTTCAGCTTTTCTGGTCACATGAATGGGGTGATTGGGATAAATATAGGACATGCACAGAATACAATGACAGGAAGTGCTGCAACAAGGGCTGCATCGGTCTTTACGTCCGTCAATTCTTCCCTGTCTCCGTAGCTTGCAGAGGACGCACGGCTACAACCTCTTAACGACAGCAGGGAATGTAAACAGTCGCCCTCTCTTTAAATCTTGGGCGTAGCAAGCACTATACTAACCCAGCTAACATGAATTGTGAGTACCCCACGGTCCTCTGTGAGCAGGAACACCCACCCTCATTTAGCGCCTGGGAAACTCTCATTATTTTTTGTTTGTACGGGACAGAGCTAGCTTGCCCATACAGGATGGCCGGAGAAACCACCGAAGTGGCAGCTTTGTATGTGAGCGGGGAACTTTTAGGGCTTTCCCGAACTTACCTCCATAATCACACACTTATCCCCACCTGGTGCTACGAACTCTAGGACTTTCAAATCAATTAAATGGTAATCCATTATTGGCCATATTCGTCTTTATTCTAAAGCTTTTGCTCAATAAAGGATGGGTCCTGTTTCACCTGTACTTGGAGCTTCAACATAGCATTCCACTGTGATATAGGCCCTAATTTTGACAATGGCGGTAAATGCCGCCTACCGCCGCGGCGACGGCCGCCAAAAGACCGTCGCTTCGGCTAACATCCGTCCGCCATAATATGACCACAGCTGGATTTCCACCACAAGAAGGGCGGAAATCCGGCTGTGGTGGACGGTGTTAAGGTGGCGCTGCTACCACCAGCAGCGTCACGCCAATAGACCGCCGCCAGCCATATTATGTCAAATAATAGGCGGTGTTCTGCTGGTGGTAGCAGCACCCCTTCCCATACCCTGCCGGAAGACCCCCTGGATGCAGATAAGTTGGGTTTCCGACAGGGGAGGGGGGCATTGTGTGTGTGTGGGGGGTGTGTGCGTGAATGTGTGAGTGTGCGTGAATGTGAATGAGTGTGTAGTGTTTGCATGTGTGTGTGCATGTGTGAGAATGCGTGTATGAATAGAAATGTGAATGCATGTCTGCGTGTCAGTTTGAATGTGTGTACGGATGTGTGCGTGAATGAATGGATGCATGTGTGTATGCCTGTGTGAGTGAGTGTGTGAATGCGTGGTGTGTGCCTGCACCTGTGCGTGTATTGGGGGGAGGACAGGAAGGGGGGAGCGTGGATGGAGGTGGGGATTGTCTGGGGAGTGTTAGGGTGGGTGGGTCTGCCTCTTACCAGTGACGGGGAGGGAACTCCCTGTCACTGGTAGGGCCTACTGCCAAACATGGCAGTAGGCAGGGACATTATGCCGCCGGCGGTACAGTAGCGGCCGCCTGTTTGGAGATTGTTATCTCCAGCCCGGCGGCTGCTACCGCCATGGCGGCCGGTGTGGTATATTGGCGGGTTGGCTGAAGCCAAGTCATAATGACCCCCATAGTCTGGTAAGGAAGAAACATATATCACTCACTTGGAGAAAACTCCTCGCTCCTCTAGCAGGCTCACCCTAGTGACCTCTTAGTGCTCAGGAATGGGATTCCGCACTGGTGTGCTACATTACTCCCCGAAGGACCAGTCCACCACCACCATCCCAGCCGATCGCTGCAGGACCGAGGATCTAGCCTAGTTAGCAGACTAGTAGATATATAAAGCAGTCTAGGCAGGGCCCTAGCCATGAGCAACGACTTAGGGGGCATGGCCCCATTGATGACAAGAAGGGTAGATTCAGGTGAAAGGGAGACAATTAGAGGGGTTTAACGGCCTGACAATTTGAGAACGGTATTATTCCTCCCTGAAGTATATTGGAAAATGTGTGTGACAAAAAATTGTAAATCATGTTGCAAAACCAAATACAATTTTAAAGCATTTGTTGGGTGAATCGGTGTTTTCCAAAGATTTGCTGAAGATATTAGTGTGAATGCAAAAATCTTGATCCACCCTAAGGAGAGTGAGAGGAAAAGAAAAAATTGTTGCTAAGCCTGGCGAAATTTTATTTACACTGAAGTAATCAGAGAAATTTCTGTAATCTTGTGCTACTGTTGACTCAAAATTACATAATCATGCTTACACATTTTCATGCGATTTAGAGTGCTTTGGGGCAAAATTACCTACCTCAAAAGCACAAGAACAGCATGTGAGTAATGCTACTTGTGTTCTGTTGCATTTAGCGGTATTTTCTTAGAGGAAAATGCATCTTCTGATCAATTTTTGATGAAAGGATTCATTTTGCTCTAAGAAAGGAGACCTAAATGCAGGGTTACACTCCTGGTGTAATTCCACCTAATCCTGCGTAATTTTGTTCTAAATTTGCATGACACTACAGAAAGGTTTGTGAGTTACACCCACCTCTAATTGTCGCATGACTTACCTATTAATGCAATATCTCACAGCGAATGCAACAAACTGTATCAGTGACAGACTTATGGAGTCCGATTGGAACCACATATTTCTAAATAAACAAACCTCAGCTACTTTATTGTGGCATGCTTCTTCGTAGGTAACCTCATCCCATCATGGAAAGATAGACTGACAGACTGGATGCATAAAAATATACATGCATAGATCAGTAGGCAAGTTCTCTTCTCCCCACGATGGCGACTACGACCCATACGAGGCATTAGCATAGTGGGCCAGAATCATGGTTATCCGTAGTTTATGGAACGTGTTACCGGACTGGGAGGAAGCAGAGGCTTCCTGCACTCTGTCTTGATGATACTTGGTAAAAGAAGTAGAGGTCCCTCCACCTAGGTCAAACCAACTCTGTGTGATACTGGATCTTGCCTACGTTTCTTCGTGGACATTGATTTGTCTCAGAATGGCTATCAAGGTTCCTTTTCCTTTCTTGTCCTGAGGAGGCCGTTAATCAACCGGGCTGAAAAGTGTCGACATCCTTTTGGAGGAGTTGAACCATAATTATAACTGAATTATAGGACTGTTTTATGGTTGCTATGAAATACATACTCTAGGGATGCCATTCCCCATCCTGCAACTATCTCCAGAGAATTGGACTGGCAATCGTATTATAAGGCATAGCCACTTTAAAAGTTGTTGGAAAGGAATCAAAATGCTGGAAAGATGTGATGTTGTTTGAAGAGTTTTTAACTGTACAGACTCTCTGGATGAGTTTATTTCCCCAGGTTTTGTATGTACATCTTTAACATCACTGATTAGGTTATGTATAATAAAACTAAATAAATACATTTAACCATTTGTTTTGGTTTTCCAGTGAAGAATTTGGGCTTCATTGGGATAATTATCTTTAGGTGATTTGTCCCTGGTGCATTCTTTCTTACTCTTCATGGTTCCTGATGTTCAGATGTGCATAGGGTTACTTGGGCATGCCCCTATCATTTTTAGAGAGACCAGAAGCCAAGGCATAATCCTTCTTGTCTTGCCTACTGGCCTCAGAATATAGTTTTTTTTTGCCTTAAACCTCTCAGTCCATTGGCACAGACAGAGAGGTCTTGGATACATGTAAATTTGGGGACTACTTTTAACTATTTGCGCTGCGCCAGCTACGCTACAATGACTTCAGAGCTAATACCTGGCATGTGATGCGCAACAGTGCAACTCATGGGAGTCTTCAGTATGCCAACCATATAAAATGCCCAGTCTGTCTGCCTATCAGGCACCATTACGGAAGATGGCTGACAAGCAATAGGCACAAAAAGATGGACATAGCCTCTTGATGAAGTAAGTGGTCTGAATGTTGTGTAAGTGTGTGTTTTGAATTGAGCAGGTTGCTGTGGCTACAATTGAGAAAAGTTACAAATCACACAATGAAGGGTGTTATATGGCTTTCTACAGGCTAAACAAATGGTGCAGTGAATGAGAGAAATTGCTGTCTGAAATTAATACAATTCTGATTGAGTGTACAAATAATGATAATTACCTAATTACCATAGGCTAAGGATGAAGCTAAGTATGTGGTATCAACCACGGCTAGAAGGATTACTGGTACCATATTCACACTCAGTAAAGCCTGATTATTGAGAATGGTCTAACAACATTTTTAGCCATACAAGGGTTTGACTACAGAGGGTGCCTCCCCAGTTAAGCCACTGACAACATGATATCCCTTAGTTCAGGATAAGCTGTATGACAGAGAGTGCATGCATTCACCTTTCTCTATGTGTACCGTGTTGATCTGCAGTGCCTGCATGTTTTATTATTTTGAGAACACCACAGTCATGGTATTTTGTGCATGCAAGTGGTGTAATGTATATTTTGTATCTTTTTCACTATATTTATCTATCTCTTTAGGTTGCATCCTTTGCTGCCGTACGGTCAACTGAGGTATGGGTAAAAAAATGTGTTCCCTAATCCGGCCCTCTGTGTTTGAGTACATGTAGCCCCTATGTAGGGATCTAACTTAGCCCTGATGAAGGTCTCTGACCCCTATGGTCAGTACTACAGGCTGAAACATGCAAGCATTGAGAATGTATGAGTCACAGTACACATTATCCATTCCTCTTATTTTCTTTCTTATTTTACCTGCTGCACCAACACTAATAAAATAAATATTTTTCGGTTTACCCTGAGGAAACTTTATAGCTCTTCTTTCCAGTATTACTTTATTAACAATCCTCTCAATGAGGAAGTTGAGTCCCTTATGGCAGTGCTATCTTTCCAGGATGGAGTAAAGTTACCTATGATGAAGCATGCCACAATAAAGCAGGAGAAGTTTTCTTATCCAGAAAGATCTGGTTCCATATAAGCCTGGGCGAAATTTAAATTATGTCATCATACATTAAATCACTTTGTGTAAATATACGCCATTTCTGGTAAAAAATTAGCCTGAAAGGCACAATATACAGTAAACATTTACAAATTGTGCTTGAAATACAGAAAACTCAACTCTTTTGTTTACGGTGCTGTTTAAATGTACCCTTGTTTCAAAAATGTATGCAAGGACGCATTTCATGATAAAATATAGAGCAAAATGACTCCATTTTAAATAATTACTAGTAATTTTGCCATAATTTAGTATGATTACTCAAAAGGAAATTACATGAGTTTCGTGCAACTCTAGTTCCACTGGGACTCCGAGTCTGTTGCTGATATAGATTGTCACACTCGTTCTGAGATAATCTAAAAACCTTTATAGGTGGGTTTACTCCAAAAAAGTCTGAGACAACGTGTGTTAAATGATACGTTTAAGACCAGTGAAATCAAAACATTGATTACATGTGGGATGGATTGAAAATGTTTCAAGGTTTTTCTCTCACAAGTGACCTTTGGTAAATTAGTGAACAACTGAATATTTGAAAAAACATCAGCACTGTAACAATGGTGAAAAATGGACAGTATTTAAAGAGACTTTTAAAAGGATTATACTTCTCCAAAATTTTATGCAGGGGACAGGGGGAAATTTTACATTTTCAAATATCTTTAAGCTCATAAAGTTGGTGAAAACTGGAATATTAAAATACAGCTGTGGAGCACGGCTTTGTGATTCATACAAAAAAGATTCATTTTAAACCACTTTGTGCTTAAGGCAATAAGAAATTAGTGGGTTATATTCTTCTCTTTAACCTGCACACCTTCATACTCCATGAACCTCGAAGTCTCTGCAATTGAACAATAACTTGTATTTTATGTGGCAATTGCAGCCATTTGTGTTGCATGTTTCATAGCCCTGTAAAAATACACATTAATACAGTGGTGCTGGAACAATTTTCAGACTAGTTATGCTGCTGTCAATGTTACATCACTGAACTCATTCAGAATAAAACCCAAGCATCACACAATGAACAAATGTCACAAATGAGCCATGCCCATTCAGCAGGATAGTGTTAAGGATGTAGTTTGTACCTAGTGCTGCATTTAGGAGCACACTCACAAATATATTACTTATGTATATGCATGGTGAGGTTATTTACAGACAACACATTTTTCATTGAAATGAAAATTAAAATGCACAGACATACTTTTCTCCTGATAAAATTATACAGCACCAAAATGATAATGTGTGGAAAGTGAATTTCAGTGAATATCTGTCATTTGCGGAGTGGAGTGTCTTGATTTGTTTTGATCATATTAAAATGCTTGTTTCCTTCACACTTCAGAATTAGAAGCAAAGTAATTCATATGTGCTTGCCTAACTGTGTATTTCCTTTCCTTTCACACAAGCAAGATTGTCACATAGTTCCCTTAACAAAATCCTCACACTTTGCAGTAAGAGAATGAAAAGTAAATGCCAGTCACCATGTTAAAAGAATGAGCAACAGTTTGTCAGAAAACTAGACTGCCATTTGACCTCTGTCTTTGAACACAGCAGACGTGACATGATAAAAACAAAGTTTAAAGTCCTCTTTAATGCTCAATTACATTCGAAACTCCAGCATGGTTATGTTCTGGATGCTGCAGCACCCCCGCACCCATCCAGCTTTGATATTAGACAACTTAAGGGTATCCATATAATCACCTTCTGTAGTATGAAAGCATCAAGAAGTCTTGGTGAGATTCAAAAGTATGGGCTGCCAGTCACACACAGATATCAGCTCCAGGCCCACTAATCCAATGAACTGTCTTACTGGCTTTCTAATAATAGTTTACTGTAACTGTAAAAAAAATGGCTTGTAGGTTGAGATGGATGGAATCCCCACTCAGGCAACAACCACAGTTTTTTCCAGGGTGAATTATAAAAAGGCACTGCATCAACCTATGCTTAACCCTCTGGTAGCTTGCCACAAAGCAATCAGACTTAACGTATTTTAAAGGCAATATGTGAAGTATTTATTCAGCACACAAACACTAAGAGAGTGAAAACACAACATAAGAACAATCCCAAGGAAAGAAAGAGTAGATGTTAATAAATAAAATGATACACAAACAACAAAAATCCAATCTGTAGAATCAAGATATTCAATTTTAAAGCTTCTAATGAAAACAGCACCTGAAAGCACAAAGTACCCCTGGCAGTCATCTGATCATGTTAGGCTGAGGGAAAGTCAGAAGTTCATGTCGACCAGGATGAAGAATGAGTCGGATACAGGGCTTAGCTTAGTCCTGCTGAAAAGTTACCTTCTAAATCCGGCACGAAGAATTTGATTCACGTTGGAGAAGGCCACAAAGTAAAGGCTGAGCATCTCGGACCATTGTCTTGTAGTGCAATAGGCAGGCAAAACATTGCAGGCAGCCATTATGGTAGTGTAAATAGCCAATCAAGCATTGCTGATGGTTGTGCTGTAGCTTCACATTGGCGGTCGCTGCTGTAGAGCGAAGAGCAGGTCTCACATAGCTGGTCGCCCTGACATGCATAGCAGGGTTCACTGGAGCTTTGCGTTTGTGGTCATCATAGGTGGAAGAGTTTCAGCGCTAACAGACCTGTTCACAGCTACAACAAGCCCATACTTCAGAATTTTTACCTTTTCTTTATGAGAAGTACACTCTGATGCCAGCCAAGGACCCAAGACCTGGGGAGACACCACCTGGGAATCAGGGACCCACTCCAGCAGAAGCCAGCAAGGCTCAGGTCAAAGCAGGGCCAGTTGCAACAGGTCAGCTGGGCTATTGCAGGGAGGCCTTGAAACTTGTTGTGTCCCTGTAACTCACACAGCAGGTCACCCGGTAGACCCTTGGAATCACACTGGTTAGCTTGGAATGAAGGCATGCAGGTTCTCAAACAGCAAGGTAGTCCTTCAAGCAGGAGGGCAGTCCTCTAGCAGCAGGCCAGTCCTTCTAGTGTAACTTCCACAAGTCCAGGGGTGTTCTTTTGTATGGCTCTAGAGGTCCAATATTTATACCTGGTACTAGCCTTTGCATGGTAGGACTCCCTCGCCTACTGCCACATCTGGTTCTGAAAATTTCTACCCCTCCCCTGTCAAGGCTCCAAACTGTCTGGGGATGACAAAAATCCAGGGCAGGCTTGGTGTCAGGTTCCTCTGTGTCTGCAGGAGGCAAACCCCTTTTAAGTGAAAATGGGGCTGGGTTCAGCCCCTCCCCCCACTCATCCTGTCAGGATGGCCCATTACGCCACACCTAAGCTCCCTTTGTATTACTGTCTGGAAGCAATACACAACAGCAACAGCAGAGTTATTCATAGTCATTCACAGTCATATGACACAGAACACTAGCAGAACACACAAATAAGTGGGACAAGAAAATGCCAACTTTCTAAAAGTTGAAAAATAACGCACCAGTGAGCAACATGTAGCACAGTCTTGGACCTGTGTAACCTAGATAGTTTATCACATTGTTGATGTGTTTTATTTTGAAAAACGTAATCAAAATAATTTGAAAAAATCTGACTTTACCATTAAAGATCTTAAATTATAATTCACCCAAGAGTAAACAGCATATCTTTATCAGTTCTAAATCAAAAGGTATCACTTATCAAATGTAAGCATGTAACCCAATCTTAAGGCAGAGGTAGGCCCTACAAAAGTGAAAAACAAATGAAGGAATTTTTCACTATTAGGACGTGTAAAAATTAAAGGAACCTGTCCAACTTTTAAAATACACTGCATCCTGCCCTATAGGCTGTTTAGGGCCTACCTAAAGAGTGACTCGTTTGAACTAAAAAGGAAGTTTTAGGCCTGGCAAAAGGTTTATTTTGCCAGGTCAAAAATGGCAGTTTAAAACTGCACTACAGGCTACAGTTGCAAGCCCAAGACAAGCTTTACATGGCTACTTTAGTGAGTAACACAAGGAGTGCTGCAGGCCCAGTGGTACCATTTAATTTACAGGCACTGGGTACAGGTAATACTATTTACTAGGGGCTTTCAAGTAAATTATATTTTCCAGTTGGGTGTAAGCCAATTTTACTATGTTTGAAGGAGAGAGCACAAGCATATTAGTACTGGTTAGCAGTGTTAAAGCCAACAAAAATGAATTCAGTAAAAGGAGGAGTGATGGCAAATCGTTTGGGGGAATACCATGCCACAGATTTCAGGTCTAGCAGTAATCTTATGTTAGCCATTGTAAAACATATATACTAAGAATATTTACATAACCTTGGTTTCTCATGCTTGAAAATTGAACCTAGTGTGCTTGTATAATAACTGCCTTATTCACAAAGGTAAATATACATGTGTATATTTACTCATGTGCCCGTTTACTACTAAACCTAGGTGTAATTCCACACTTTTTTATTATTTGCCATTTCCAAATGTAGATCTATACTTAGGTGGTAACATACAGGTCTCAACCCCCTCAAAACAAGGGGTGCAGTCTCCTACATTGCAACCCGCACACCAAACTCCACAGCAGCCTCTGACACTCAGTGGCTTCGAGTCACCAAATTTATTGTTCACATGAGGCTGTGATAACACGTTTCGGCCGTATGCTTGGCCTTTTTCAAACACATAAGACCCAATTATTATAACATAAAAAAAGGGTCACATTACACACCACCTGAATAAGCAGCATCATGAACAAGGAAGAGTTACTATCTCTGCCACCCCCCCCATCACTGCTGGTAATTTTGTTGACATCCTACCACTCAATGTTTCTTTAAAAGAAATATACAAAAAAAGAAGTTAGAGTGCTTAGTGCATTAACCTTCTCGGCAATATACCGAACAATTTTGAAACAGTTAAAAAAGCTTCTTTAGAACGGTAAATAAAAATAATAGTAATAACCAAATTCATCACATGTCTCATTTTCACCAACTTATCTTTCTATTAGTCTCAAGAAGGCATTAGCTGTTAGACAACTAATTGCGTTAAATGCGCTTACTTCACAGGACAAAATGCAATATAAATCAATTACTGGTAAAGCACCTTTTCCTAGAAACCATAATCAAATAAACTATCCCCCCAAAGTGGATGTTCATTTTAGCCAATCTCATGTAATACCATGCTGTTTTAATGCACACGCACTATCTGACATCCTACCTTATTATTCTCAACACTGGTGGAACTCTTTACTAATCTTAAATAAAGTGTTCAACCATTACCCTCAGTTACTAGTGCATCTCAGTGGCTGGCTGTAAGGAAATGCCTCCTTGGCCTGGTTACCCCCTGACGTTTTGCCTTTGCTGATGCCAAGTTATGATTTGAAAGTGTGCTGAGGCCTGCTAACCAGGCCCCAGCACCAGTGTTCTTTCCCTAACCTGTACCTTTGTTTCCACAATTGGCACACCCTGGCATCCAGGTAAGTCCCTTGTAACTGGGCCCTGATGCCAGGGAAGGTCTCTAAGGGCTGCAGCATGTCTTATGCCACCCTGGGGACCCCTCACTCAGCAAAGACATACTGCTTGCCAGCTTGTGTGTGCTGGTGGGGAGAAAATGACTAAGTCGACATGGCACTCCCCTCAGGGTGCCATGCCAACCTCACACTGCCTATGGCATAGATAAGTCACCCCTCTATCAGGCCTTACAGCCCTAAGGCAGGGTGCACTATACCACCGGTGAGGGCAGAGGTGCATGAGCACTATGCCCCTACAGTGTCTAAGCAAAACCTTAGACATTGTAAGTGCAGGGTAGCCATAAGAGTATATGGTCTGGGAGTCTGTCATACACAAACTCCACAGCACCATAATGGCTACACTGAAAACTGGGAAGTTTGTATCTAACTTCTCAGCACAATAAATGCACACTGATGCCAGTGTGCATTTTATTGTGAAATACACCACAGAGGGCATCTTAGAGATGCCCCCTGAAAACATACCCGACTTCCAGTGTGGGCTGACTAGTCTTGCCAGCCTTCCACACACCAGACATGTTGCTGGCCACATGGGGAGAGTGCCTTTGTCACTCTGTGGCTAGTAACAAAGCCTGTACTGGGTGGAGGTGCTTCTCACCTCCCCCTGCAGGAACTGTAACACCTGGCGGTGAGCCTCAAAGGCTCACCCCCTTTGTTACAGCGCCCCAGGGCACTCCTGTTAGTGGAGATGCCCGCCCCCTCCGGCCACGGCCCCACTTTTGGCGGCAAGGCCAGAGGAGATAATGAGAAAAACAAGGAGTCGTCACTGGCCAGTCAGGACAGCCCCTAAGGTGTCCTGAGCTGAGGTGACTCTGACTTTTAGAAATCCTCCATCTTGCAGATGGAGGATTCCCCCAATAGGATTAGGGATGTGTCCCCCTCCCCTCATGGAGGAGGCACAAAGAGAGTGTAGCCACCCTCAGGGCTAGTAGCCATTGGCTACTAACCCCCCAGACCTAAACACACCCCTAAATTGAGTATTTAGGGGCTCCCAGAACCGAGCAAGATAGATTCCTGCAACCTAAGACGAAGAAGGACTGCTGACCTGAAAGCCCTGCAGAGAAGACGGAGACACCAACTGCTTTGGCCCCAGCTCTACCGGCCTGTCTCCCCACTTCAAGAAAAACTGCAACAGCGACGCGTTCCACAGGGTCCAGCGACCTCTGAAGCCTCAGAGGACTACCCTGCATCTAAAAGGACCAAGAACTCTCGAGGATAGAGGCTCTGCTCCAAAGAAGAAACAACTTTGCAACAAAGAAACAAACTTTAAAGGACTGCACGTTTCCTGCCGGAAGCGTGAGACTTTCCACTCTGCAAAGAGCCCCCAGCTCGACCTGCAGAAAAACAACACTACAGGGAGGACTCCCTGGTGACTGCGACCCTGTGAGTAGCCAGAGTTGACCCCCCTGAGCCCCCCCAGCGATGCCTGCAGAGGGAATCCAGAGGCTCCCCCTGACCGCAACTGCCTGCTTCTAAGAACCCGACGCCTGGTAAAGACACTGCACCCGCAGCCCCCAGGACCGGAAGGATCCGACCTCCAGTGCAGAAGCAACCCCCAGGTGGCCCTCTCCCTTGCCCAGGTGGTGGCTACCCCGAGGAGCCCCCCCCCCCCTTGCCTGCTTGCTTCATTGAAGAGACCCTCTGGGTCTCCCATTGAACTCCATTGCAAACCCGACGCCTGTTTGCACTCTGCACCCGGCAGCCCCCGTGCCGCTGAGGGTGTACTTTTTGTGCTGACTTGTGTCCCCCCCCAGTGCCCTACAAAACCCCCATGGTCTGCCCTCCGAAGAGGCGGGTACCTACCTGCTGGCAGACTGGAACCGGGGCACCCCCTTCTCTATTGAAGCCTATGCGTTTTGGGCACCACTTTGACCTCTGCACCTGACCGGCCCTGAGCTGCTGGTGTGGTAACTTTGGGGTTGCCCTGAACCCCCAATGGTGGGCTACCTTGGACCCAACTTTGAACCCTGTAGGTGCTTTACTTACCTGCAAAACTAACAAACACTTACCTCCCCCAGGAACTGTTGAAAATTGCAGTGTGTCTAGTTTTAAAATAGCTTATTGCCATTTTTGTGAAAACTGTACATACTGTTTTGCTGATTCAAAGTTCCTAAGTTACCTAAGGGAAATACCTTTCATTTGAAGTATTACTTGTAAATCTTGAACCTGGGGTTCTTAAAATAAACTAAGAAAATATATTTTTCTAAACAAAAACCTATTGGCCTGGAGTGTGTGTTCCTCATTTATTGCCTGTGTGTGTACAAAAAATGCTTAACACTACCCTCTGATAAGCCTACTGCTCGACCACACTACCACAAAATAGAGCATTAGAATTATCTCTTTTTGCCACTATCTTACCTCTAAGGGGAACCCTTGGACTCTGTGCATGCTATTTCTTACTTTGAAATAGCACATACAGAGCCAACTTCCTACACTGGCTAAAGGAAACCTGAATTTGGCCAGCTATCCAATTTGTTATATATAATCTTTACACACGTACCCTCAATTCTTCTTCCCAGCTCAACCTTGTAGGGACCTTGCTGTTCAGTCTCAAAATGTAGCTTGACTCAAGACATCTCAGTTGTTTCTCCCTGTTGATGGATGCAGAGTAGATGGATGCAGAGAAGGATGGATGAAGAAAAGGCTAGGTGCATTTAAATAAATTATGATATTTCTGTTTCATTTCTTCCTTTCTTCAACCATACGTAAACATACTTCTGTTGTTCTTCCTTTTCATTTATGCAAGCATCCATCCATATTTCCTTCTCTCTTTCAATGCACCTAGCCTTTTCTTCATCCATTCACCCATCCTTCTCTGCATCCTTCCACTCTTCTCCATCCCTTCTCTCCATCCATCCTTCTCTCTATCCAGTCATTCATCTCTCAATCTATCCATCCATTAATCCATCTATCTATCTTTCTGTCATCTGTACTTACATTCCTGCCCTGCACGCTCTCTTTCTTTTGTCCCCCCACCCTACTGTTCTATCATACTACCAACTTACAGTTCTAATACTTGTCATACTTGTAGGTATGAGTTTCTGGGTGGAGACCAGCAGTCTCCCATGAAAAGAAAAGGAGCCGTAAATAAAATGTAAATGCTTTAGTCAGAACTGCCCTGTGAGACTCACACCTGCCCAAGTGGAGGTTCATGAAGCCCCAGCACGTAACAGCACTGATGTGCACTCACAATTGCTTCACAGGTGGAACATCCAACGCACCACCACAGGAGGCAGATCTTTTTCCTACCTCGCCCCCAAAACCTGGTACTCCCTCCCCCCGACCTTCGCGAAACCAAAGGCCATCCTGGTTTTCAGAAAGAACCTCAAGACATGGTTGTTCGATAAGTAACCCTCCCTGCCCCCCCCCGGTTCCCGCCCCCCAGCGCCTTGAGACCCTCAGGGGTGATTAGCGCGCTCTACAAATTTCTTTTGATTGATTGATTGAACAAGAGTTTCAATGTCAACACATAATGTAATTTACACAATCCATAAGCACACATGATACACATTCCAGATGCATCAACATACAATCTCCTGCTTGCTCAACTAAAGGCAGTCTGCTCCTCTTCCACACATAAACTCATAGGGAGATGATGGGTTGGAAGAGTTGGTGCTGAAGCTGACTCCTACTTTGCTGTTTCTGGGGCTTTAAAGGCACCTGGGGCAGCAATGGGAAATGGGCAGAGCTACCACTGGTGCAGCAAGTGCAGTGGCACTGGGGCCCAGAGTGTCCCATTGAACATTGTGGATAGGTTATGGTGTAATGGCCAGAGCTGCCAACTTTGGAACTGGGAAGCTGGGTTCGAGACTTCACATCAGCTCAACACCCTGTGATTCTAGGCAAATCACTTAATCTTGTTGTGACTAAAAACAAAACAAAAATGAATAGGTTTAATTTAGCTGGTGCTCGTGTAAAGTGCTCCAATACATGTGTGTCAAGTTTGCACTACATAAAACTACAAAAGAAAAACCCTGATAATTGCTGTAATATTAGCATTCAAACTGCAGTCAAAGGGACTACTGGATGAGAAGACACAAGTTGAACTCAGCAAAGCTGAAAGTGTCCACTGAAGGAGAGAAGAAGCCAAGGGTTAGGTTAGGGTGGGCAATGATGTCAGTTTTCCATGTAGGGAACTGGCCAATGGTTCTTGATTGGAGCTCAACAGAAAGAGTGCAAATAGGGCTCTGTTCTGCCAAACGTTAGTCTTTCATTTAGTTTCCTTTTATTTACCAAAGGACTGAATGAGCTTCTCAAACTTGGCACAGAACAAGGTGAGGTCTCGATATCTGACAAATTTATATTTTGTAAGACAAATTTACATATGTGTTTGCTTTAAATCTAGGTCTGACGATTTTACATAAAGATGCGTCAGCCTCAGATACAAAAACAAGCTCGGTCTGACACAGAATAACTGTCGAGATCACAACTTTAGTTGCCTAGTTGTCTCATCTCATTGAGTAGATCATTTCATCACGTTTGTATTGCATGCTGGTAATTGTAGTTTCAACATTGTTAATGAGCACACACTGTCCCAGACTGTGCTAGAATGGAGCTCTCTGCATGCAGCACTTTTCAGTTTCTGACACGAGCAACTGAAAGGTTCATGCATTAGGCATACAAACAGGAGCATAGCTTAAGAGGGCTGTTTAACGGTGTTACAACCCCTTAATAAGTGTATTTTCTGATGAATAGTTGGGTACAGGTGCTTTCAGTCTGGTATGGTGAGGTGTCTGTCGGATTTCACATGGGATTTTTGCAAGCATGCATTGGCAAAACCACACATGCTCTTTCTCCTCTCTCTTTTCAAAACCCTACAAAATATTGATTATTTTAGCAAATATTGCCTCTCACTTAGTACCCCTACCAGTCAACATTCCTATCCCTTTTCACTTCCCCTTTGTCCCCTCTCATGCACCCTCCTTGCCCTATAACATAGTTTAACATTATATGCCAGCATGACTGTTGGGAAATCTGAAGCTCACCCCCTCCCAAACTTACTGACCAAGCTATGCCTTTGCAAACAAACATCAGCCAAAATTATAGTGAAAAAATAAAAATGCCACAAAATCTAGAAACTTCAGCTGCTAAAGACCCACAGTAGCATAACTCACCTGCAGTATTCCAGCTGCCCAGGACGCACTCTATGCACTAGCACCATACCATGCACAGTGGCCACAACCTCTGCTTGGTGGTTGTCCTTTTACTGGTGCAGATTTAGACGGTTGTCAAACAGCAGTGGCCCTGGTGAGTGATGACTTTCCTGTTACCACAGAGTGGGGCACTGAAGCCTGCTCGCCTCCCCTAGACCTTGGAACACCAGGAGGCAGGAAAGAGGGCCTGGGCGTGCTGCCCCCCCCCTGCTCCCCACTTGGGTCCTGACCCACTGATAACCCCCAATGTGCAATCACACTCGTCAGCCTCAAAGAGGGGCCTGACAGAAATAGAAACAGAGTCCCTAGCTAACACTGACACAAATTGCAAGGACATAAAATATTGTAAAACTTCAGGCTATTCATTTAGCGGGAGGCAGACAAGAATATGGGCTGGTCAGGCCCTCCAGGGTCCTTCCCCTTCGGCTACGGCCCTGAGTCTAGGTCATGTGGGCCACTTTCCCTTAATTTCTGAATGACTACACTAGTGTTGGTTTCATTTTCTGTTGACCTAGGTGGACATGATGCTTTGGCCTTGCTGTTTGCCAAATATAAGCATCCCTAAAATCCAAGACTAAGACACAGACCATTACCTAAACAATCCAAGCTTGCACAGGTTGGTAGCGCTAACATGATGATTGCCGGGTCATTGCCAACTTGCTGCCTCGCCTAGAGTCTGACACGTTCATGTTCTCAACAGCACCACTCCAACTCCATCTGTGATTGAAGTTGAAGCAATGGGCATGGGCCAGGATGACCAGAAGGAATCAGCCTGTTAATGCACGAGCTACCCCACTGCTGACCTCTACTCTGTTTGAACCCTTAGGGAAACCCCAGTCTTTAAAAAAGAATCCTTCCTGCGCTAGGACTTGCAGACACCCTACCTCACGTTCAGCCCCATCCCCACCTTTGCGGTGTAGAACTAAAGCTTTTAACCATGGACCGTACCCACTCAGAAGCTCCTTATATTTTTGAAAAGACTCACAAATATGCTCAGCCATTTCTCTGCAGGCTCTCACCCAATCAGTCTCTTCTTCAATCAATCCATACTCCACCACTGCACATGCTGCGGACACAACTCTTGTCGCTCCATGCCTCAATATTGCTCCCTCCTTGAGCCCTTCCTGTCTGGAACCTCCCATGAGACTCGCCAGCATATTGCAGCCGGGATCCTGCTATCGATTCACTATGTCCCACCTCTGGTTCACATTGAAAGCCAAAGGTGCCCAAACCGCTCCATCACTGACCTGAAGCGACATTACCATTCACACTTGACCACAATCCTCTTGAACTGACTCACCTGTGTTGCCTTATGAGCTAGGTCTTCTTACCCAAAACACATACCCTGTCACAAATCCACCTTCATGCCGAAGAATCCTGAAAAATTACCTTCCCCAGAAGGCTACGCAGCTCAGGGCGTATTCTGAAGAAGATTTAGTCAAGCATAAGGCACACTGTTAGTCCAGGCAAACGTATCCATTTTCTTATCTACTACATGCACTGTTCTAAATTCTAAGCATTAAGAAACGACGCTAGTAGGTTACAAAATTCAACAAATTCTGTACTCCCTTCATGCACCCTCCAGAACTGCTACAGCACCCTAAAGGTAGCCATGACAAGCCAAGCTCATTCCAATGGCTATTACTAATGTATTCTCTCCCCCCTCCAAACCTCACAACTGGGCTCTGCCAGTCTGTAGCTATGTAACTACCAGCTTTGGCAATATTTTAGCCGCTATATTATACGGCTGCCTTCCCATTCCGACTGCAAAATGGCTGAGCCACACTGCTCAGCCAATCACTGACACACTCTCACCTCACGGTTATTCCGTTTTTAGAAAAGACTGTCCTTGTAAATGACAAAGAAGAAAATAACCTTGAGTATTCGTATAAAATCCACTCGATGCCGCATCTTTCCTGCACAGTACTTCAAATCCTTTGGAATTTTCCAAGATGGGGAATCCGCCTCTTCGTTTTCAAATCTGAGAATTGTTGCTATTTATCATCTTACAGGAAATAACATCACTTTTGAAAATGCAGCAGGTGCTTTTAACTCTGAATTTCTTACCTCCATTCGCCTGCTATCTATCTTGTCATACCATTTTTATTCAGGATTCAGATTCAAGATTCAGGATTCTTTAGTAAATGAAATAACACTTCCCTAGAATAACTGCAATATATTAACTCAACTTCCCTCATCGCAAACATTCTGAAACAGCAGTCCACAAATCTGTCACACTGTACAAGATCCACACCCTACCTCAACCTAAAGGGGATGAGAAACCTACACCAACATATTGTTCTCAGTGCTAAAGGTTCCTGTTTCTACTTCAAAATAAGCTCTACAAATAGAGATCTTTGAAGTTATGTAATGGCAGATTCAAAATTTGACACCTCATGAGCCTCAGCCATTCTAAATCCCTTTACGTTTTATTTAGAATAACATCAAAAGGAATCTCACCACTTCTATCTCATTTGATGTTATTCTACCAGGCTCCACCAGAAAACACCACCTCAAGGGATTTTGGAGCCCAAGGAGTGTAAAAAATGAAAAAGGCAGCAGGCCTTTGCAATCTATGAGCCGTGGATCTGTAACATCCCTCTATCCATAAGGAATGTTCCAATGTTGATCCAAATTAGGGAAGAGTTGAAGTTATACCTCTTTAAAAACACTATATCACAATACAGTACAGATCCAATAACCAACTACAGCTCCTCTCACTCGACTTTATGCTTGCCCTTGACCCTATATAGGGTTATGCTGCCTTGTTGACTAGCTTTGTGCTTTTTTAATACCAGATACATACATACACACATCTTTAGAGTTTTTCCCCCAGCTTTTTACCTTCAACCCTCCTGTTTTTGCTGACTTCGTTTTTGCTGGCCTTAGGACTCTGTGCACTTTACCACTCCAGTGCCAAAGGGCTTGTGCTTGCTCCCTTAAACATGGAAACATTGACTTTCACCCAACTGGCACATTTAAGTTACTCCTAAGTCCCTAGTAAAGTGGTACAACATGTACCCAGGGGCTGTCGATTAAATGCTATTAGTGGGCCGTCAAAAAGAACGGATGATGGACGGAATGCTGAACAATTTTCAAACATTCACCCCCAGTCACAGATTTGGGCCTAAATCCAACGTTATTGTGCTCGCCACTCCATTCCAGTCTGGATCCAGCCATAGACAAATCAGTCTTGACCCTGCTTTCCATGGGAACAGTCCAGCCCGAACTGCAAGGCCGGGTCCTCCCTGGATTGGAAACAAGCATCCTTGGACCGGTTTCGGGGTATCACCTCTCATCAGCTGGGCTAGCTTGAATCTGGTGGCAGAGTGAGCACAGGACCGAAGTCTGGACATACCTTTTCCATTTATGGTGACAAGTGCAAAAAGAACAGATGATGGATGGAAAGATGAACAATGTCAAACATTCACCCCCAGTCACAGATCTGGGCCTGAATCTATGTTTCTTTGCTTGCCACACCATTCCAGTTTAGACCCATCCATATGCAAATCGGTCTTGATCTCGCTACCCATGGGAGCAGTCCAGCCGGAACTGCCAGGACAGGTCCTCCGAGAACAGGCATCCTGGGACCGGTAGTGTACCTGCAGCATTGGTTATGCCACCCTCTTATGTAGCCCTTTTAAACATACCTCAGGCCTGCCACTGCAGCCAGTGTGTGTGGTTGTATGATGGAACCGCGCATGCTGGAACAACACATGCCTTATCAATGCATTCAGAACCACAAATGCGTTGTTTCCAAGCATGCCATTACCACACATGCCTTTACAACGAATTTCGTGGGTAAACGGCATGCTATGGCATGTGTGGTTCTCTCATGCAACCCCCCCGCCCTGAGGCCCAAAACTACCCCTACCACTAATATCTAAACTACCAGCCCCGAGCCTTAAGAAAAAAACTATCCCAACCCCCACACCCTGCCCCTAAAAACTAAAGTACCCAGACTCCCTCACCCACACTGAACCCTAAAGAAAAACTATCCTGAACCCCCCACCCCCAAAAACTAAACTACCCTGATCCGCCCTGAGCCCTGAAAAAAGAAATACCCTGGCCCCCCACCGTTGCCCCTAAAAACCAAACTTCCCCGACACCCCCACCTACCCTAAGCCCTAAAACCTTCCCCAGTAAGTAAACTACCCCGACCCCCCCACCCGCCCTGATCCCTAAAAAAAAACTACTCGACCCCCCTACCACTGCCCCGAAAAACTAAATGACCCTGACACTCCATACCTGCCCTGAGTCCTAAAACCTTACTGCCCTAATAATTAAACTACCCCGATCCCCCTCCACCCACCCTAAGATCTAAAAAAAAAAAACTATCCGACCCTCCACCCTGCCCCTAAAAACAAAAATACCCCAATCCCCACCCGCCCTGAAAAAACTACCTGCTCCCGCCCCTGAAAACTAAAGTACCCCTACAAAGCCCTAAATCCATCCCACCGCTAAAAGCTACCCACCAACCCTGCCCCAACCCCACTTACCTCCTGATCCTTCCTGCTTTTCTCTCCTGCCGCCCTTCCTTAAACCTTCCCCACACCTTTAAAAATAAACTACCCCGCCCCCACCCTAAGCCCTAAATAAAAAAAATAACCAAACCCCCCCACCCCCGCCCCGCCCCATAAACAAAAAATAGCCTGCCTCATCCCTTAATCCACCCCTGCCCCAGCCCCACTTACCTCACAGCGTCCTCTGTCTCCTCTCCCGAACAATGCATGGCTTTTTCTGTTCCTTAACCACGCATATGCGTAGTTTAGCACATGCGTGGTTAAGGCACAGAAAAGGAATGTGTTGTTCCGGTAAGCATGGTGATGCTTGTGTGGGAAACGTCCGCGTCCTTATGGACGCGTTGGTAAGGACGTTTCCCGTGTGTGAAGTTTTAAACTACCATTTCGACCTGGCAAAATAAACAGAAAAGCTGGTGCCAGGACAGGGAGGGAAGAAATTCCAGAAACCTCTGTAGGGGGAGGACTCTATAAGCCCCACTCCCACAAAGTGGGCACCAGATATAAATAATGGACCCTCAGACCCTTAGACTCTTCAGTGCATGTTTAGACTCAGAAGAAGGACTGATGTGCTGCACTGCTGCAAGAAGAACTGGTACTCTGCTGCACCGCTGCCTGAGTGAGAAGGACCAGACCTGCATATTGAACCCAATACCACCAGAGTGATTCCAAGAGCTAGTTGACAGACCTCCTAATCAGAGCCTCAGGGACAGAAAAGTCCCCAACCCCCTTGAATCCTGCACTTGGACTCTGCCTTGTATGAGTCATTCCCTCCCCAAGTGGTGCCACCCCAGTCCTGGACCCTTGGAACTGGGCCTGAAGATGGTCTTCCAGCCCTGGTGTGGTCCTAACAGAACCTCTTGAGTACAACACATCGCCTCGCAGCCTCACACTGGAACCGCAGCTCCTTGGAACTGCTGCTGCGCAATGCACCCTCGAAGTAGGGCCTCACATTGCAGCCCCGTAACTTCTCAAAACTTCAGCTGCGCAAAGCATGCTCAATGCAGGACCTCGCATCGCAGCCCCACGGCTCCTCGGAACTCCCACTGCATGATGCATCCTCAATACAGGAACTTGCATTGCAGCCCTTCAGCTACTCGGAACCGCTGCTTCACAAGTCATCCTCGACGCAGGACTTTGCAATGCTCCACAACAAGAATCTGAGGTACTTTGTTGTGCGGGCCTAACTTGGTCCCTGTGTTTGGCCTGCGCTGCATCATGGTCGGCCTCAACTTGTAAATTTGTCTCGGTCCAGATAATCACAGTTGATGCTTTGTGCTTTGAAGCACTATTTTTTGTGTAAATCTTTAAAATTGCATATCTCTGGTTCTACTAATTGGATTTGTGTCATTTTGGTGTTTAATAATTTATTAAATATTACTCTTCTTTTGTAAATTGGTGTCGTATGAATCTGGTGTTGTGTTTTCACTTCATTACCGTTTGAAGAGCTGCATAGATACTTTACACACTGCCTCTAAGTTACGCCTGACTGCTTTTGTGCCAAGCTGCCAGAGGGTTAAACATAGGTTAATTTGTGGTTTGCTTGTGTTTCACCCTGACAAGAATTGTGGTTGCTGCTTGAGTAAGGTTTCACCCCCCAACCAGTAACCCAATTTCCTGCACACATACACACACACAAATAGATAACTATATACATTTTTCAACAATCTTGGAGGGCTTGTTGACATCTTTCATCTTAGGCACCAAATATTCCACTGTTTCACAATCTCTATCCCCCACCACTAGCTAAAGAAGTCTATCAACACTTCCAAATTGGCTTCATCTAAACAATGGCTCTTTTCAAAATGACATAAAAGCACCTAAAATCATAGAGAATTTAATATAATCAGTACATGCATTGTTTAAATAGAATCCAGGCCATCCTACCAGGATGAATGCTAAGGAAACCAATTAAGCGAGGATTTGGTGATCCAAATGAAATTCAATAGTTTCTCTACCAGAATGAGAACGCTCACTTTAAGACATTTTGGACCTAATTACGAGTGGGGCGGTCCTCGGACTGCCACACTCGCAGTGGCTGTCGGACTGCAGTTGTGGTGGTCCGACCGCAACATTATGAGGTTGGTGGGCAGCCCCACAATCTTGCCACCGTCTCCGCCGGGATTGTCGATCCCGACTGGCTGACAGCAGGTGCAGGTTCGAATCAGCTAGGGCGTCACTGAACGCAGCACCGCCCTACTGATTACAACCTTGTCCTCCGCCAGCCTTTTCATTGTGGTTTCACTGCCATGAAAAGGGTGGTGAAGAACAGGTGCAGGGGTCCGCAGGGGGCCCCCTGCACTGCCCATGGGCAGTCAGGGATCCTCCTGCACAGCACCCTCGTAATGCACACTGTCTGCTGTGATGACAGTGCACATTACGAGGGTGCTGGTGTCTCCTGCAGGCAGCAGCATTGCCGCCGGCTCGATTATGAGCTGACAACAATGGTGCCGCCACTTTCCCGCTGGACTGACCGGCTGACAGCTTGGTTTCCGCTGGTCAGCACAGCAGGAAGCTATTAATGGGGCCAGCAGGGTGGTAGCTAGCATGGTAGCATCCACCTTGTTGGGAGTTTGGCAGACGGGTGTTCCTGTCCGCCAAACTCTTAATCAGGCCCTTTATCTTAACGTTACAGCAAGTTAAATTATATTTCTTAAGCATAAACTCAAACATAATTTAAAGCTATTTTGCTGCAGATTTGCTAATATTAAATTTATATAAAGAAGGGTAGTCCCTGTGTTAAGAATATATATGGGAATGCTGTCTTCAAATACTACGTACTTTATCTCATCTTTTCTTAAAACCTTGTATAAAAGAATTGTAACTCTTGCCAATTGTGATTCTGAAGAAAAGATAAATAAAAGTAGTGACAACGGACAGTCCTATCTCCTTGACAGATAAACACCTAAAAAGATTTCATATTATTACTAAAACACATAGCATTTGGGACACATATAATAAGAAATTCACTCAATATATTTGGGTCAAAACCATACCACGCTACTACTTAGGCATCAAATTTGAACCATTGCCTTTTCAGAAATGCCTTTTCAGGGTCCACTATAATAGCAACACAAGGAGATTAACATAAATATGTTTTACTGCTATTGTCCAAAAGAGTCTGCATTATCAGGTGATAGCTGCCCTTTAACAAAACCAGATTGTTAATTTTTAGTTAATTTATGTAGAAATATTTCTTGACATTAGGTGGGCAAATTTTGAAGTACTTACATTGTTCTCTTTTCTTTACATAAAGATAGCATTCTAAACACCGGATCAAGGAGCAGAACATGGTCTACAAAAATATCCATAAACTACTCAGAATAGGAAAAGCATTTGTCTGAAGAAAGGCATATGAATAGCAAGAGTCAAACCTTTTCCCAGTGGGACAGATTCAGAGATTCATATAGATTAGATTTCTAGAGCCATTAGCAAAACAATTAGCAATATCCTGTGCCACCGGGAATGTTTCAGGAGTATTTTCTTTTGTTAGTAAAAGTTTAAGAATCAAAAATGTCAAAGTGAGCAACCTTCACACCACCATCGTAATCAATTATTGATTTTACAAATTGCTCTTTTAAATGTTAGGAGTCTTAGTTGAAAGTTGTGTTCTTGTTTAATTCCATTTTGGGCTTGATGAATTTACCCAAAAAGTCTTAAGATCAAATTAATAGTTCCCCATGACTAAATATAATTATCAGACTATCTTTAATATATTTTCCTGAGCTTTTTCCTTCAGGAGATGAAGTCAATGATAGCGCCTCTCAACACTGCTTTATGTTTGCGTCATGTATCATGAAGGAATGTGTCAGATGAGATATTGGATTTAAAAAAATCTTCCAAATAAACTTCAGTTCTGAATTAAGTTGAGATTAGACATTCTCTAGGTATCAGATAAAAATCTCTGCTGAAATATCCTTTCAAACAGTTAATGAATTTTATTAGGGGTACATTTGACATTAGACGTCCTAAGATTCAATCCTGTGCAACAATTACATTATCATTAGAACAGTTTAATATTCTTTTAAATCAAACCCATTCCAAAAATATAAGTCACTATTGTTTGGACTACATATTTTAAACATTGATTGAGGGATCCCATTTGCCAATAAATGTATAAAACCTTGTATGCTTGTATGATCAGCTTCCATAGAAACTATTAACATTTAAATATTCATGAATTAGTTTGACAATATAATTATTTTCCCTTAGCTGAAGAGTGAAAAAACTGTCCAGCCCATAGTCTTTTCAATGCTTCAAATTGAGATAGTTGTGACTTCTGAAGAAGAGCTTCTAGAAAATATGAAATTCACAGAACACTTAACATTTAATCAGATGAACTATATTGCTTAAAAAACACACTGAATAAAATATATTTAGCCACATGATTGTTTCAATAAATACATTAAATTGAGGAAACAAAATAATATACAAGCAAGGTAAAAAAAGACAGGAGTGGCAGACATAAGAGATGTCAATAAAAATAATTAAAGAAAAAGTGTTATAGGAATTGGTAAAACGGTGGAGATAAAACAGTTGATGACCAACTGTTTCGTACAAGAATAGCCCTTAAGATATTGATACAAACTGAGTAATAGATCACTATTGAGAAACTAGGTAGAGAGGAAATGAGAACAAATAATTATAAACGTAATATGGAGCACAAGATTTTAGGGAGAATACAAAACCAAACACTGTGGCGCGCATATTAAAATAAATGGAAAGAATGCCAAATCACATTTAACATAAAGATTCATCCTGAAAAGGTATGTTTAGAAGCACCTATATTTTTTATTTATTTAAACATTCAGATAGCACAACCAGGTCGAGAAATGCTAACAATGCAATCAGATTGCATACACCCACTAGTAATGACAACATTGAAGCAATTACAGATAACCAGGAAGCAAGAAGGAATAAAACTGGGTTACATCAATGAATGGAGTGGAATGAACAGCTGCACAGATTCTCAGCTAGCGGCATGGGTGAAACAACAAAAAAGCACTCAGATTAAGATGGGGGGGGGCAGTAAATTCAAGCGGAATAGTAACCGTTACCCACCATTAAAGTGTGGGAAGCAATAATATTACACTGGCTTAGGAATTGTTTGAACTGATGAGTTTTCCGTTGTTCCCTGAAGTCCACTTGTGGTGTTGATATTCTAAGGCTAGTGAGTAGCAAGTTCCAGGCTAATACAGCAGCCCCCGAGAAGTGCAGGAAGTGGATGAATTGAAATTGAGAACTTCCAAGAAATAATGAGGCCCTGCTTCTCAGAGACTCCTGAAATTGCCAGGAGTGTGGCCAGCTAGAGTGGATGTTGTCCTGTAAAACCTTAAATGTATAGAGGCAGAGTTTCAACATGATCCTAGCCAGGAAGTGTAGCCAGTGGAGGCTGTGAAGCATGAGTGTCATGTGGTTGTAGGTCACATTTCTTTGCCTTGTGAGTTCACCTGGCAGTAGAATAAAGGATGCCTTTGAGTGGTGCTAAGTGAGAGAATTGGACCCCTTCCCCGGCCTAGGCCCAGCTTTTCCCCCTCACTTGCCTGAGACTGGTTATCTGACCAGCCTAGCCCCATTCAGACCCGGTCTTAGGGCCTCAAGGTCACCTCGCCTTTCACCTTCCCTCCACTCTCTCACCTTTAGGCCCTTGGCCTTCTTTTTCACACTCATTCTTCGTGACTCCCCTTTCTCTCTCTCTCTGCTCCTCTGCGCTCCCTCATGCTATGGCATCTTGGGCTACTTTCACACTCTTTGGCCTTTCTGTGCTCTTTTTGGGCTCTTTCCCTGCCCTCAGCTTTTTGGTGCACTTTCTGTGCTCTTTGTTGGTCTTTCCCCTTTTCCCTCTTTCACACACTCCACTCTCACACTTGACTTCGCACTCTTTTTGCCACTTTCCTTTGTCTTTGAACTCTCACCTCTAGTTTGCTTCTTTTCCTCCCTTCCCCTGTTATTTTCCCTTTCTCCTTCCCCCCGCTCCTTACCTGCTCTTCCAGATTGTCAGCCACTACACGTGTCTTCTTCCCCCCCACCCTCATCCCACCCACCTCCCCTACGCTGCCACCGTTTAGGACCTACTTAATGGCAGCCGCTGGGTGACCCCATTACTTAACTGGGACCGGTCCCCCGACCAGCCTAGAACCTTTTGGACCTGGACTTAGCACCCAAAGGCTGCCTTGCTCGTGCTGCTCCTCTCACTTTCCCTCCGCTCTCTCGCATCTTGGGCCCTCGGCCCTTCCTTCTACACTCTCTGTCTTTTGACTCCCCTTTTTCTCTTTCTGCTCCGCTTCACTCTCCATGCTCTGTAACAATTTGGGCTACTTTCATGCTCTTTGCTGTTTCTGTGCTCTTTTTTGGCCTGTTGTATGCCCTCTGTTTTTTAATGGTCTTTCTGTGCTCTTCTTTGGAATCTCTCCTTTTCGCTCTTTTGCACACTCCATTGTCACATTTGACTTCTCACTCTTTTTGCCACTTTCCTTAGACTTTGAATTCTTACCTATAGTTTGCTTCTTTTTGCCTCTTTTTGCATCTTTTGTCTTTCGACGTCTCCCCTTTGCACTGAGGCCATTTCCTTCCCCCTCCTGTGTGTGCTTTTCCCCACTCTGGCCTCCCCCTGCTCTCCTGTATTTTTTGCTACTTCCCGAGTCTTGTTTCCTAGCACTGCCCATCTCCCCCCTGCACTGCTGCCCCCTCAGAACCTACTTAAAGGCAGTCACTGTGCGGCCACGATGCTGGCATGCCAAAGGTGTGCCAAAGGCCAACCATCTGCGTCAGTCCGTGTCTGAGACTACGCCCAGGGCCACGAACTCTGGTCCGAAGGACCGTCACAGCTACACCGCCAACAAACTCCATGCACTTAACCCTAACTGCCAAAACCACTGCTTCTGGGCTGTGCCTCATTCAACACTAGGACCTTTCACCTGCTTGCACTGCCACTTTACCTGTGACAACAGTTCTCCATGCACAACCCCCACACAGGCCTCTACACGCACCCCATCTCACTTGAATGCTCCTCAACACACGATCACTCGTTAAACACAACACAAAAATCTGGGACTGCATTGGAAAACATGCTCCAGACATCCTCTTCCTCACGGAAACCTGGCTCAACCCAGCTTTGTTACCCGTCATCACCACAGCTATCCCAAAAGGCTACAAGACAGCATGACAGGACAGACCCCACAAGCCAGGAGGCCTCACCATCACCTACAAATCACTACAGCTCATCTGCAGAAAAAATATACAGTTCATGAGACTCATTTACTTCAAACAAACCTGAAAAACCATTAGAGGAACCTCACAGGTACCTCGCACCACTTTCTGCAGTCTCATCACAGACTTTGTGCCCCTCCCCTCGCTGTCAGTTCAAATGACTTCATCTTCCTCAGTGACCTAAACTTCCACCTTGACGATCCCACAAATCCCAACTCCCCTGCCCCGATTGAAAGTCTTGACAACATCGAACTTGCCCAGGTCTTCCAGGGCCCAATGAACAATGCAGAACACACCCTATATCCCATATTCACCTCCAGTGACAAGCTCAAATTGAGCAACACCACCTGGCTCGCCTAGACAGACCACTCCATCATTCACTTCCTCATCAACACACCACCAGCCATCACTTCGACTCTACCCAGCATTACCAGGCAAAGCTGGAATAAGATAACTGAAGCAGACTGGATCAATATATTTGGGACCAACCAATCCTCACCGACGATCTAGACAACATAACAACTTTCAACAAATGGATATCACACTGTGCCAATGCCCTTGCATACCACAGGCACACCAAACAGAGAACTAACAAACAAGCCTACCGGTACACTGGCTACCTCAGAGAATCCAAATGCTACTGCACACAACTTGAAATGAAATGGAGAACCAGCCGGGACACCGCTGCCAGAAACACATACAAACCTGCACTCAGATGCTACCTCCACCACATAGAAACAAGAAAAAATCCCTGACAATAGAGTCCATCTCCAACCACTGCAAAGAGATTTTCACAATCGTCAAAAAAGTCTCCAACCCCTCAGCCTCAACCAACACCATCACCATCACACTTTGGCAAGAACTATGCAGCAACCTCTCTAACTTCCTTCACAACAAAATCACAAAGGTCTACAGCAACTTCAACCCCCAGCCCAACCCAGAAGACATCGCCTACCAACTATCCATCACTGTAAGTGATGACATTCACCTAACTGGCTTTAAGCCACTCACCAGTAAGGATACTGCCACAATCATGAAATCTATTCACTCAGGAGCCCCCGCAGACTGATACCACCACCAAATCTTATTCGAGGAGGATCCATGATCAGCTCTGCCTTCACACCCATCATCAACAGATCCATCAAATGTACAACCTTCCTGTTCAACTGGAAGCATGCAAAAGTCAACGCTTTCCTGAAGAAACCATCAGCTGACCCGAGCAAATTCAGCAACTATCGACCTATCTCAATACTGTCTTTCCCCGCCAAATTCATGGAGAAGGGCAATCAACAAAGACACTAGAACTTCACCAACTACCTTACAGCACACAGTCAGGCTCTGGCAGCAGCCACAGCACAGAAATGGCCCTCACTGCAGCTACTGATGACATCCAGGCAGTCCTCACCCATGGAGACACTACAGTTCTCATCCCTCAGCAGCTTTCAACACAGTCTCTCACTGCACCCTCGTCTTAAGACTTCACCACTGGAGTACAAGGACCAGTTCTAAAGTGGATAGCTTCTTTCCTTACAGGAAGAACATAAAGAGTCAGGTTCCCACCGTACATCTTAGAACCTAGGAAACTCATCTGCCGAGTCCCAAAGGATCATCTCTCAGCCCAACACTCTTCAACATCTACATGGCAACCTACTCAGGCATTATCAGAGCCCATGGATTTGACATCATATCCTATGTTGACGACATGCAGCTCATTCTATCCGTGACAGACAACACCAAAACCACCAGAAACAACTTCATAAGCTGCATGCCCAGTGTGGCAGACTGGATGGAACAGAACTTCCTGAAGCTCAACACAGACAAAACAGAAGTACTGATCATAAACAACAGCTCAACCTGAAACTCGTCCTGGTACCCAGCAGAACTATGACCACATGCTTTCCATCTGAAGAAATCAGAAACCTAGGACTCATTCTGGACACCAAACTCACCATGACATCTTGCTTCCTCATCCTATGAATGCTCTGTAAGATCTTGAAGTGGCTACTGCAAACCACCAGACACAATGCCACTCAAGCCCTCGTCATAAACAGGTTGGACTTTGTCAACGCACTCTACTCTGGAATCCCAACACACCTCAGACAGATATTCCACACCATTCAGGACATTTCTGCAAGACTCATCCCCTGCCTCCTTCGCCACAACCCCATCTCGCCTCACCTCAGAGAACTCCACAAGCTCACCACCCAGAAAAGATGCCAATTCAAGCTCCTCACTCACACATTCAAGTTCCTCCACAGCATTGCATACCTGCCTACCTCAACCACCTCCTATGCTCTCTCAACCCACCAGACAGCTGTGTTCCATGTTCCCCTCTCTCTTGCACATATCCCAAGCATCCAAAGAAGCAGAGCTGGAGGGTGTGCTTTTTTGTTACATCACTATCAAGACTTGGAAATACCTCAGCCAACACATCAGGACCTCTTCCTCACTACTTGACTTCCGGAAGAAGTTGAAGATCTGGCTCTTCAACTAACCCTGTGAATCCTATTCGGGTGACCCATTTGTACTCTCACTCGACCTACACACCTGCTCAAGTGCCTGGAAACCCTCACGGGTGTCAAGTATGCTCAACAAATCTACATAACAGCATTGTAGCGTGATGAGATGGGGTCAGAAACATTCCACCAAGAATGCGTACAAGTGAGAGATTTTATTTATTGAGAGAAAAAATCCAAAGTAACAAACCCATAACAAGGAGGCGACCAATTGATTCCAAGGACTTCAGGCCGAATGATCACAAGTTCTAAGAACCCTCAAGACACCTTGTTGCTGCAAGTGACATCATACAAGCACAAGCTCCACATTATAGTAAATGTAGACCGTTACAGTAAGTGTAGAAGTAAGCCAGAAACTACATTAACATATTACAAGCATCTCCAAAATTCAGTTTTGAGACAATAAGTCCATCTCATCTTCCTTCTCTTTAACAACACAGGACCTCATATGGGGCTCGGCGTATGCCGGTATGTCTTGCGACTCCCAATGTGTGATTCAGTGGTGAGTCGCAAGGTGTGAGTCACAAAAAACAAAATGTATAACAGTGTCAATGACACTGTTTGCAATTCCCAATTGGGTCGCAAATGACCTACCTCATCAATATTCATGAGGTAGGTCACAATTTGCGACCCCATTGGGAATATGCCACACTCACAGGGATGGTGGTCTGCTGGGGACAGCAGACCACCATGTCTGTGACTGCTTCTTAAATAAAGCAGTTTTTTTCTAAATGCAGACCGTTTTCCTTAAAGGAAAACACGATGTGTTTCAAACAACAACAAAAAATGAAAAGTTTTCTTTTCATTTTTCAGAGTAGGCAGTGGTCCGTGGGACCACTACCTGCTCTGAAAACATATTTTCACTTCCATTCACAAAGAGGAAGGGGTCCCATGGGGACTCCTTCCCGTTTGCGAAAGGGTTACCACCAATTTGAAATTGGTGGTAACTGCGATTGTTTTGCAACCGCAATTGTGGTCACAAAAGAATCATACAGCAAGAGACACCCCAGGGACGCCCCTTTCAAAATTGCGAGACGCAATCCCTATTTTGCGAGTTGGTATTTGCATGCCGGCTCACAAAATAGGGATGGTACATTGGAATAGGCCATTTTGTGATCGAAAAAGGCAAAAATCACCTTTTTCGACCACAAAATTCCATCGTACATTGCCCTTAGATTTTGGAGGGAGCTGAAACGCCACTCGCTTAGAAATGTTAGATGATCAAGCATTAATGCTGGCGAGTTCCACATCCAGGAAAGGAGCAGGGAAGTGCACCGTGGAAAAGTTAACCTCTTTCCTTATAGTTTAATTCCTTTGTGAGATTGCTGTGCTATTTTCGTTCTCCCCATAAGAAAATCAATATTATAAAGACAAAGTCAAATTTAAGATAGTCACTACAACCACAATCCAAGTACCATGTTTTTCTGACCTGGAACTGCTGACGTGCAATGAATGAAACCTCTGTAAATAGAGCAGTGAATTCTCTTGAGAGGAAACTGCTTATTTCTTTAAATTACAATGGCTCCTATGTATGTTTAGAAAATTGTATTGAGCTTTAAACACTATTGAATATTCATAAATGCATTTATTTGACAGTGAACCAATTATCTGTTTATGTAAAAGACAAAAGAAAGGAAGGAGGCTGATATGTTAGGGCATTAAAACCTATATCAAAACAACTGCTTGTATTCTCTGGCACACGTTTCAATAAATCATCCACAATTATACACCATTGTTAGGAAGAGAAGAAAATGTAACAATTAATAAATTGGATTATTTCTACTGAACACATGGAGAAAATGTAACTGACAAAGAGAAAGCTGAGTAAAACAAGACAGTGGCACTTTAAAATACGAAAAAAAAAAGAAAAAAAAATTCCGACGGAGAACAGACTCCACAGAAATAATATTTTGTGTATCACTGTGGGTCAGAAAATAAAATAGCACTCCTTTCCTTAACAGTAATATTTTAGTTAGAATGCCTTTGTCAGACGGGATGCTAGGCAAACTGGACAACTGACATAGCAGGTCATTACAACCCTGGCAGTGTTAAGACCGCTAGGGCCGCGGTGGCGGTTGGACCACCGCCAATGTGGGGGTCCGACCGCCACATTACGACCGTATCGGTAGCATCATGGTTGGACTGCGAGCAACACCAGATAACGAGTTTTTGTTGGTCTGGTGGTGCTGGAGGGTCCTAATCCGCCAGGGCAGCGCTGCGAGCAGGGGATTACGAGTCCTTTCTCCACCAGCAATTACGTGGCAGTACCTTCGCCATGTAAAGGCTGATGGAGATTGGGTGCAGAGGGCCCCAGGGGGGCCCATGCACTGCACATGCACTTGGTATGGGCAGTGCAGGGGCCACCTGGCCAGCCCCATCGCGATGTTCACTGTCTGCAAAGCAGACAGTGAACTTTGCGACGCTAATGGTGCACCCTAGGCACTACAGCATTTCCGCTGGCTCTATTATGAGCCGGAGACAATGCTGTAGGCTGTTTCCCGCTGGGCCAGCAGGAGGAAACACTTAATGGGAACTTTTAATGGGGCCGGCCGGAAGGCGGCCACACTGGCGGCAACCTGCCCGTCGGGACTTTGGCGGATGGACTTTTCCGTCCGCCGAAGTCATAATGACCCCCCAATATCGGAACCAACAATATTGTGACCAAAAATATTGTGTCAAAAATATTGATTACAAAAATATTGTTTCCTATACTTATGATGGTAAGTACAGAAATATATTAAAAAAATCCTTTTACACTCATATTGTTAAAAACATACAAAAATATCATATATATATATATATATATAACTTAAGGAATACATCTTAATTAATTTATTATATAACAATATAATGTACATTTTACAAATATAATATTAAATAATATACAAAATATATACTTATATAAACACTCAGCTATGTGTGTATACATTTATTTATATATACATATGTATAACTCAACAATATTATTAAAAATATATGTTACATTATATTACAGTTTTTAAATTATTTAAGTGTACTGTTATGAAAACATATGTATATATATATATATATATATATATATATATATATATATATATATAAAGCATAAACATATTAACAAATCAATTGCAAAAAAACTTACCAAAATAATAAATATAACAAATTTTAAATCCAGAACAAAACATTTACTTTAAAATTTATATATATATATATATATATGTATGTATATATGAATAACCTACTGGCGACATCCAGAAGGTAGTTATAGTTAGGACCTAGTTTGCATATGGAAAGCATTTTTTTGTTTTGCCTATAACATTGGTGTCGTTTACGAATCTCCACTAAATTTTCAAAACTTGTACGCAAGTCAAATAAGCTGCTGTGAGGAAAGTTTTGGGGTGATTTGTCAAGCTGGGACCGAGAAAAGGTGGGGGGTCAAAATGTGTTTTCCCCATGCAATTTCCAATAGGGATTTTAGACATGACTACAGCCTAACCCACTGGACAGAATTACACCAAATTTAGCAGAATGTTAGCTCTTGGTCCAAAAAGAGTCATTTTTGTTATTTGGTGTTAATCGGATCAGTAGTTTTGGAGTAATTAAAGGAAAATTAAATATAGATACGTAGGGACCATACCCTTCACAGATCCACTCGTGGAGCATCCGCAGATCCAGAGAGAAAGGAAGGCCCTGCCTGATTGGCCGACTGCACCCTAAAAGGAAAGTTGTTTTCTTTCTCGCATCGGGCCTGCGGGGGAGGGGAGGTGTTAGGGGGAATGAAAAACTGACCTAAGGTGTCAGGATGCAGGTACCCTGAACCCATTGGATAGATGGTGGGGTCTCTGAGGGACCTCTCATTTTAAAAAATTGCCCCGTTTTTTGGGGCAGATCCACAGATCCATTGTGGCACTTGTTTTTTTCTCTGAATATATATGTTTTTCATGGCCTCAAAGATATGCATTGTTTTGTGCAGGAAGTTGTCCCTTCCTGCACGAAAACTATCCTGCATACAACACAGATACCATTGCACCATGGTTCAAGGATGGCTGTTAGGCAGCCAAAAGGGAGCCAGCGCAGAGGGAAAGGACAGAAATGCACGGTATTTCATAAATATGGTGCATTTCTGCCCTTTTCCTGTGGTTCAGGGCAGCTTAGCACGGTTACTTGCTGCTCTGCCCTGTGCCACTAGCCTTGCAAATATGCCCCCTAGTTTCCATAGAAAAAGCATTTTTTGTTTTGCCAATAACTTTGTGCCGTTTGATGAATCTTCACAAAATCTTCAAATTTCGTACAACACTCAGTGCAGCGACGCTCTTGAAAGTTTCCAGGTGATTCGTCAAGTGGGGCTGAGAAAAAGGGGAGGTCTCAAAACACTTTTTCCCCACGCAATTTCCAATAGGGATTTTGAACACGACTACAGCCCAAACCACTGGACGAGATTACACCAAATTTGGCAGAAAGGTAGCTCTTGGCACAGAAAGAGCCCATTTTCTTACTTGGTGTAAATCCATTCAGTAGTTTTTGAGATATTAAAGGAAAAAAAATAGGGGCGCGAATCCTCTGGGGATCTGACAGTCCCAGTAGTGATATCTGATTGGCTGCCAACACTTCAACCAGGAAGTGTTGGCAGCCATTTTGGGACTCTGAATCAGCTGCGTCCCTAAAATAAAGTAAAAAAAAAAAAAAAACCCTGGTGTTGGGGTCCCCCAGGGACCCTGCCAGGGCAAAAAAAACATTTAAAAAACATTTTGAAGTGAAATTTAAGAGGATTCACGAATCCAGGCAAACATTTAAAAGAAAACAAGTGCAGTCTCCCTGGCTTGTTTACAGAATAGGCCCGTGTGGGCCAGGTTCTGGTGGCATGCACAATTAAAAAAGTTAGGAAGGGGGCACATGTGGCACCCCTCCTTAGGCTCTTTTGAGCCTTTAGGACCCCCACCTTCCCCACGCTTAATTTAAACATAGGAGGGAGGCTGCAAAGACCCCCCTCCTCCTGTGACTCAAAACAGCCCTGGGGACCACCACCTCCCCTGGGCTTAAGGAATACATCAGACAGGGGCTGTGCGGACCCCACCTCCAGGGCCTTGTTGGCCCCAGGAAGCTTCACCTCCCCCAGAGCCATAATCAATCCTTTGGTAAACAGGGAACTTAACATGCCCTTAGCAACTACTTCCTGGAAGCGCCTTCAAACTGTAGGCCTGCCTCCCTACTTTTGGTAAACAGGGTACTTTGCATGTCCTTAGTAACTGCTTTCTGGTAACTCCTTCAATCTATAGGTCTCCATTCCTACTTCCAGCCTTCTCTAGGATCCTCAAAAAGCATGTGAACCATTAAATCTCAGGCTACGTGAAAGTCAATAATCCACTCCACCCTAGCCAGTCAGGCTTTAGGTCAGGCTTTAGAAAAGAGACTGCGCTAGTGGAGGTTGCAAAATAATTCAAAAGTATTCTTGACGGGGGCAAGGCAGTAGTGATAATCATAGATTTCTCGGCCACCTTTGACACGGTCCACCACTCAAGACTCCTACAGCGTCTCCAAACTATTGGTGTAGAAGGACTAGCCTTGGACTGTCTTGCCTCCTTTTTGCCTGGTCGGAGTCAACAAATTTGGACCCCCACCTTACTTGTCGAGACCAGGTGAACTGATAGTTAGAGTAACCCAGGGCTTGGCCTTCAGTCCCACCTTACTTAATCTGTATCTTACTCCTCTGGCCTAGATTGCACATAAACCATTGGGGCAAAAATGATATCTTACGCTGATGACACACAGCTGTTGTTCTCATGTGGTAAGGGCGAAGAGCTATCAGGGGCTCAGATTAAAATATGTTTGTCCACTGTTTTCCAGTGAATTACTACTCACCGGCTTAAGTGTAATGTGGATAAAACTGAAATTCTGTTTTTTGGTAATACCGCGCCAGAACTCTGGAAAACGTTTTGGTCTCATGGTGCGCCTCCCGAGGACGGCAAGAAGGCTCAGTAAAGAACTTTCAAATTTGATGATGGTTTGTCTTGCAAATGCCAAATTAGATCAGTAGCTGGCATGTGAGTTGGGGTGTTACACTCCCTGAGAAAATGACTACACTTTTTGTCCTTTTCAGCACAAACTTGGTGATTCAGGCCTTGATAGCCTCTAGACTGCATTATGCCAATGTCTTGTATCTTGGACTACCAGAACAGCAACTGAGTAGGCTCCAAGTAGTCCAAAACGCCACAGCCCATCTTTGGTTGAACCTGCCAATCAGAACTCAGATGTCCCTCCAGCTGCGTGATCTTCAATGGCTCCCCATCAAAAAAATAATTTTGTTTGAAGCTCTGGTAGTTGTATATGGGGCCATGTACCAGTCGGGAGTGATTTATCTCAGAAATCGGTTTACTTTATAAAACCTTGGAAAAATCTGAGGGCGGTGAAAAAATTGTTAGCAATCGTTCTCAAAATTCAACGCCCCAGGATAGGAGGAAGATCTCTGGCCTACCAAGGTGCGGTGGCATGGAGTAAACTCCCATTGAAGCCTAGAGCTCTAAACAACACTGCAATGTTTAAAAAAAAACATAAGGCTTGGCTTTTTGTGCAGAAATAGTTTCCTGTTGGTGTGCACTGGGTGCATGAGTGTCTGAGTGGGTCTGTCCAATTAACTGGAGAGTTATAGTTACCTTGGGGCACAAGTTATAGTTACCTGAAATAACTCTAACTGCTACATTTCTCTGGTTTTGTGTGAGTACATTCAGAACCTAACTATAACGTCTCTGTAACCTTTGTTTTTTTAAGTGAATATATATGTGTATATATATATATATATATATATATATATATATATATGTGTATACACAACCGTATATAATAATAAGATATACTATTCTCACTCCACCTTGTGCAATATTAGGGAAAGCATTGGACTTCAGAGGGATTAAGGGCCAGATGTAGGTAGGTAAAATTTTGCGAATCGTAAATAGCAACTCCATGCGAATCGTTATTTCCGACTCGCAAAATAAAATTAAAGAAATATTTGCGATACCAATTTGCGAGTCGCATAGGGGTGGCACCGCAATTTGCGACCTTCGCTTTTAGCGAGGTCGCAATTTGCGACCTCGCTAAAAGTGAGATCGCAATTTGCGAGAAGGGTGTTGCAAATTGCGACTGACTCGCAAATTGCCTGCAGGTGCAGCACAACAGTTTGGAAACCCACTTCCTGGCTCTTGGTGATGACATCAGAACCAGGAAGTCATCAAATACACCTGGGAGGAGGGAGGACTACACCCATTCCAAACTGCTGTGCCACACCCAGGAGAGAGGAGCTGCAGCAACAATGGAGGAGACAGGCAGTGCTGGCAGGAGGAGGAAAGTGAAGTTTTCCGACAAAGAGCTGGAGGTGCTGACTGAAGAATGCTGCCTGCACCACGATGAACTTTTTGGGAAGGCAGCAATGAGTGTCCCAGACACTCGAAAGAAAAGGATATGGCAGCAGATCCAAGACAAGATAAATGCCATAGGGGTGAGCCACCGCACCCTTGAGGAAATTCGGAAACGGTGGTACGACCAGCGCTCCAGGACGAAGGAGAGGGTTGCGGAGCGCATGAGGGAGATGAGGGGCACCGGAGGAGGCCCATCCACCGTCCCACCACCCACAGCCCTGGAAAGCATGGTTGAGCAGACCCTAGAGCCAGAGGCCGTCATTGGCATGGGAGAAGTGGACCGTTCAGCGCCAGGGACATCCAAAAGTGAGTACCATGAGATATGCTTTGACATCCATAAATGCAGTATACACGCTATCCCAGTACACAGCAGCAGGCACCACCAGACTAGCTCCATTCCAGTCTAGCAACCTCTAGAATAGTGCATTATGGGCAATGTAGTACAGTAGTCAGAATATAGGCAAATGTTTATTTTGAGGCATAAAACAGATGTGAGAGACTGACAGTGTATCCCCTATGTCCCACAGGTCTCCCACAAGACACCCCCAGCAGCGACATCAGGCAGGGAGGGCCAGAGACACTGCAGGAGGCTGCAGGTGAAATTGCTGGACCCAGCAGGACACCACCAGGGTCCATAGAGGAACAACCACAGGACATGGGGGCAGCTGAAACAACCCCAGGGCCCAGCCCCACAGAGAGGCAATCAGAGCCAGCAGCTGGACGAATGTGCAGACGCCGGCGCAGAGTTCAGTCGGTGCCCCAGGAGGAGGTAGGGGAAGCAGTCTTCGCGGGCTTGGAGGCATCCCTCATCCATGGTCAGCGCCTGCAAAACAGACAATTAAGGACCATCACCAGAACCCCCAATAGAATGCAGAGCAGCATGACACATGGGCTGGCGAATGTGAACAGTCAGTTCAACAGAATGAATGAACATTTGGGGGATTTGACACAGGCCATCCGACATCTGGTGACTGAACTAGTAGCAGACCGAGGACATGCAAGGCGCAGGGAGCGCCACACAGTGGCACGTTTTGACCGCCTGGCTGCATCAATTGGGCGTCTTGCCACCAATACTACAGGCCTCACAAGATGGACAGTCAGCCTACAGGTGGAACTTGGGCACTTTGCTGGCGATGTGGCGCGAGGACTTGGCCGCATCAGCCATGCAGTGGATCTTATGGAAAGTAGGCAGGCTGCAAGGGGCACAGGGTAGACCCCTCAGGATAGCAAGGAGGGGTCAACCATCAGTAGCGTGTCTGCCAGGGAGTCCTGTGTGCTACGGAGTGGTAGTGCACGGCAGGGGTCAGGGAACCCACCAGGGATGAGCCATGGTGGCCGCTCTAGGAGGAGGGTGTGAGCCACCAGACAGCACTGTACATGAGGCACATGAATTATAATGTATCTTCATGGCAATTGGACAATTACAGACTGTGACATACAGCACTATTCTTTTTCCATATAGTTTAGTAATAAAAAGATTTTGTTTGTTTCACTACACAACTGGCCTATGTGTGTCTGACATTAGTGAGTGTGGTGACAGTTGCCACGTACCTGCCAAAGTATTGGGTTGCAATGTGGTTCCGTCTCTGTCTGCCCTCATTTGCGATGCTTCTATCCCCAGGCTGTCGGTGCGGTAGCTCTTGCTCCTCATCCTCCGTGTCTGTGTCTTCAGGGCTGAGATGTAGCCCACGTCTGGTGACAATGTTGTGTAGGATGGCACAGGCGGCAACTATCTTGCATGCTGTTTCTGGGGCATACTGGAGTGCACCACCACTTTTGTGGAGGCACCTAAATCTTGTCTTTAACAAGCCAAAGGTCCTCTCAATGACAGTTCTGGTCCGCCGATGTGCACTGTTATATCGCGTCTCGTTCTCATTGCCAGGTGTTAGGTACGGGTAAGTATCCATGTTCTCAGGGCATATGCACTGTCACCTGTTTGACAAAAATAAGCAATTTTAGCAGGGCATGAATGGTTTCCACAGTGATCTGTATGTAAGGCTTCAGGGTGTAGTCAGCAATACCTAATAGATATCGTCTCCAAACTCCCCGCGTTCTAGGTGCTGGTGTATCCCACTGTGCCTGAATATGTATGAGTCATGTGTACTCCCGGGAAGGTCATTTGGAGCAGCTCAGGACCCCAAACCCCCATTTCTTTCAAACCTAGACAACCAGGTGGCCCCTTGATTAGATTAGGAGATCTAGGGAGAGGGCAGGGAAGGGGTGTGTTAAGAAATTGTAGCCACATCAGCGGGTGGACTGAGACCTAACCTCCAAAATTCAGATTCTGCCACTTTGGATTTTTAAAGAATGGTGCTCCCAAGGATTGATTTTTGCCACACTTCCCAGAAGGTGTTCATCCAAGAGGGTGGTAGCCTGACTGTGATTAGACAGATGGCCACCCCTGCTTTCCACCCCAAGAGCAAGGATAAAAATGGCAAAGCTGCACCCACACCTCGGATCCCTGCAAGGAACAACAGAAGAAGACAGACTGCCTTGCTGGACCCCTGACCTGCACCTGGATACTACACTCTGAAGGACTGCACCAGCTGCACACTTGGGCTTCACCACAAAAAGGACTTTGCCTGGCTTCAACTGGTTCAAGAAGGGACTCCTTGTTTGCTTCAGGTGAAAAATAGCTAATCAGAGTACCCTGCACAAAAACCTGAAGAAAGTGACCAACTGACCAGCTGTTCATTGTCCAGGGGACATTTTTGGGATTTGAGACAGGTGAATTCTGGGAGTTGGAGTCCTAATCCACAAGGAGCAACTCAGAGCTTCTGGAACTTCAAAGATCTTCTGGAGGAAGATCCAGAAGTTTGGAGAAGATTGGAGAACTTTTGAATAAAAGCTCCATAAAGGGACGTTCTAATATCTTCCTGTGACATTTAAAAATGAGACAACAATTCTGGTGTATATGATGTTCCCCTACATAGCTGACCTCTCCATTTAATACAGCTCTCCACACCACATGAGTCTGTTCCATTTCCGGTTGGGCTCCTTCCGGCTGAAGGACTTGGGAGTGCAAAGAATGCACTGGGTTGTTGGAAATGCCTGAACAATAGTGTGTTTCAAGCTTTAACTCCAATGTATGTTTATTAGTAGTATCAGTGATAATAGGACTGGTAATGTTCGAGGTGGCACTTTGTCTTCTTCTGGGGAAACTGGGTGGGTGCATAACTGTGTGAGTTTCTAATTGGGTTTAAAGACACGCACCTTTCCAATCAGTGACCACCAGTACCCTGCACGAACCTCACAAAGACCAACCATTGACAGTCATCTAACCGACTTCGTCAGTGACAATAGTCTTTAGGAGACCCCATTACTAGCTTACATAAAGGCCTCATATCTCAACCCACAACAGCCTCACGTGTCCCCACCAGCACATATGAACTCAAATGTTAGCACAAATAGTTGTTACGTCTGTAGGAAATTGGGTTAAAGCAACTGAACATACATCACTTTTCAGATATCCCAATGCAAGTAGGTAACTTTTCCATTTACTTTATAAAATATGCATTGTGTCCCTATACCCCAAACAAATGCAGTTTTAATCAATTACATTACAATTACAGCGCCTGGATACTGTCACAGGTGACAAACAATCACCTACAATTCCTCCTTGAATCACATTACATTACAAGATTTTAACTTTTTCCTAGTATAGGTGCAGGCCTGCACTTCAGAAGCCAGTGTAATGTATCAAATGCATAAATACTATTACACATAATACTGCAATATGACAAGGGCCAAATACATGTTTTCAATTTTAATATGAATAGTAGTAAAGTAAAGTTTATTGTATAGTTAATAAACACCGTCATAAAAAGTCGTAGTAACAACTTATTTCACTAGATGAACACTTTTTCTGTTGGTAATTCATTAAAAGCCTCAAATATCTTATTCCCTTAAAAATAATACAAGAGAAGAAAGAAGAAAGAAGAAGAAACAAATAAAATGAAAACAAGATAATCACCCATTGTCAATAATATCCTAAACCATAATATCCATAATGTGATAAACACTCAATTAATTCATTGTTAAAATGAATATGTCTTGTGCGGTCTACTTGGACTGCGAAGGTGCAAATGCTTGGAGTCTGTTACAGTCTGCGCGTTAGCAAAGTTCGCTGACTGGTACCTTCTATGTCCATGTGATAGATGGGAATACTGTATAATCCAAGTGTGTTGTGCAATTAGGGATTAGGCGAACATCAGCCTACCCAAATGAGTTTTATGCGGGGTTCCTGTTAGAAATGGGGTCTCTAGTTGGCAATAGGTTTGCTCCTGTCCAAGTAGGGACCCTCACTCTAGTCAGGATAAGGGAGATACCCACTAAAATAACCCCTGCTCACCCCCTTGGTAGCTTGGCACGAGCAGTCAGGCTTATCTCAGAAGCAACGTGTAAAGCATTTGCACATAACACACAGTAATAAGTGAAAACACTACAAAAGGACACCACACTAGTTTTAGAAATATAGCCAATAATTATCTGTGTAAAACAAGGGCAAAACAATAAGAATCCAACCTACAGTGTTAAAGATATGAATTTTGTAAGATTTACTGAAAAATACAGGCCCTCATTACAACCCTGGAGGTAAATCCCACTTTCCGCCGTGCTGAAGACCGCCAACATACCGTTGCGGCTGCCGGATTCCGCTACAGGTATTACGACCCACATCTTGGAATCCGCCACAATACAGACACCCACACAAGCCCGCCACACCATAGGTCAGTGAGAAACTGGCGATACCAAAACCCACACGTCACGCCAACAGGAATACGCCCACACTATCCCGACCCACGAATCAAAGCGGCGGGCTTTCAACCGCGGTAAACCATTGGTGGTACACACCGCCGCTCTCAAAATACACACACACTTACAAAACACAACTACATTGGACAATTCGAAATACACACACCTAATACACATACACACACCACACCCACACACTCAAACCACTATAAAACACACACCCACATTACCCACAAACCATTACAACGTAAAATTTGGAAGAAGGCCAGAGAGAGAAATTAGCAAACACAACACCAGCATCCACAGACACACAACACCAACACTTATACAACATCCACGCACCTCAAACAACACACACCACGACATCCCCCCCACACATCGCAACAGACAGCACCTCACACATCACCCACACCACATCTTGGCACCTCAAAGACACCCCAGGTGTTCTGAGGAAGAGCTCAGGGTCATGGTGGAGGAAATCATCCAGGTAGAGCCACAGCTTTTCGGATCACAGGTGCAGCACACCTCCATTGCGAGGAAGATGGAGCTATGGCGGAGAATCATCAACAGGGTCAACGCAGTGGGACAGCAGCCAAGAACAAGGGATGACATCAGGAAGAGGTGGAATGACTTACGGGGCAGGTGCGTTCTGTGGTTTCAAGATACCAGATAGCTGTACAGAGGACTGGCGGGGGACCCCCAGCTCCTCCCCCACAACTAACAACATGGGAGGAGCAAGTCTTGGCAATACTGCATCCTGAGGGCCTCGCAGGAGTAGCAGGAAGACTGGACTCTGGTGAGTCAAATCTTTACTACCCTATCCCCCACACCCCACCTGCATGCCATCACATACCCCCTCCCTTACCCTCACTCCCATCACTCCATCATCTCACATATGCCCCACTATCACAACCCACACATCTCAATACCAAGGCCCTGCATGCAACACCTATGCATGGACCACCGTCACCAAAGCATGTCCAGTACAGATACCCACACAGACCCTAAAGCAACTATCACAAAAGGGCAAACACAATTATGAAAGCACAGGATTAGAGGGTACCTCACTCAATGCACAAGATAGCACACACAGATACTAAAACTATGCATTTACACCCCAACAGGACCCATACCCAACGTCACAGGACAGGAGGTGCCAGACATATCCAGTCCCCCCACAGAAGAGGCCCACAGTGATGACAGCAGCTCTGCACGCCTGGATCAAGATGACTAGCCCGGCCCATCAGGGACCTCGGGACAGTCGGTTCCCCTGACAGAGTCCCAAACCACCACAGAACCTCCCCCCTCAGGAAACACCGCCACAGCACCCACCCAACGGGCCCATCCCTCTGTCCCCAGGACACATCAATCAGCAGTGTGTCCACCACTACAGGGAAACCAGGCAAACCCACCAACCCAAGAAAATCAGGGACCTGGGGTCAGTGGCAGTGGGCACACGGTTCAGGGGGCAGAGGAACAGGATAACAGGGAAGCTGGGAGGACTACTGTGCGACAGGGGAAGGACAGGCCCAGGGAACTGACACTCCATGAGGCACTCTCCATCATCATGGGAGCTTACCACCATTCCCAGGAGACCATGGGCACGGTACTGGCCAATTTTTAGGAGACCCAGCGGCTGCAGGAGGAACACTACCTGGGGATCAGGGAGGACTTGAAGTCCATTAACACCACCCTGGTCACCATTGCAGGGGTGCTGGCAGACCTTGTCCACACCATGAGAGACACAGTGGCATACCAACGGGCCCCTGACACTAGCGTGGACGATGAACAGCCCTCCACCTCCGCCGGCGCTAGTGGACAGGAGGCACCGCCACAGGACCAACAGGCCACCAGCACCCTACCCCCTGCAGAAGGAGAACCCCTCCCCGCAAACGGTCCCTGAGATCCAGGAACAAGACAGAGAACAATGCCAAGACCCCTGCCAGGAAATAAGACCCTCCTGAATGTCACCCTTCTGTCCCACTTTGTCACCTTTTCCACCTTAAACTGCCATTGCTCCACTTCCTTTGCCCCATTGGACAATGCACCTGTGAGACCAAGAGACTGGACTCTGCTATGGACATTCCTCCACCATCAACCTAGCCCATTTCACACACCCTCCACTTATTAGCACAAAAATAAATACCCTTGGATCATAAAAAAATCTGGAGTCAGTCTTTGCTTTCACAAATGTGTAATTGCAAAATCTCTGGAATATAGCAATGTCAATGTACTTGTTCACACACCAATGTTACACAGCTGTAGGCCAGGAGTAAACATAGCAGAGGGCACACATTGGCACCCAGATCTGTGAAATGGAAAGCCAAAGTGACAAGTCATGGTCCATAAACAGAGGTAAAAAAGGCAGACTTATGCTAGGTCCTACAATAGTATGAGATGTGGGAAGCAATTCCATTTTCTTACCTGTGCATCACTGGAAGTATTGCATGATGATGTTGTTTTGGTTGTCTACATCTTCTTCTTCTGCCTCCTCTTCTTCACTGTCCATAGGCTCCACAGCTGCCACAAGACCAGCATCAGGCCCATCCTCCTGCAGAAAAGGCACCTGCAGTCGCAAAGCCAGGGTGTGCAACATACAGCAGGCCATGATGATCTGGCACACCTTCTTCGGTGAGTAGTATAGGGAGCCACCTGTCGGAGGCACCAGAATCTGGCCTTCAGGAGGCCGAAGGTACGCTCTATTATCCTCCTAGTTCGCCCATGTGCCTCATTGTAGCGTTCCTCTGCCCTTGTCCTGGGATTCCTCACTGGGGTCAGTAGCCATGACAGGTTGGGGTAACAAGAGTCACCTGCAAATATCGAGGGACAACTGTAAGACATACTCCAAAGATTAGTAAATCTCCCATACCCAGACAGAAAATGAAACTGTGTGGGGACTTTAGGCTCACCTATTAGCCACACACGGTGCCTCTGGAGTTGCCCGATCACATAAGGGATGCTGCTATTCCTCAAAATGTAAGCATCATGCACTGAGCCAGGATACTTGCCATTCACATGGGAGATGTACTGGTCTGCCAAACGCTCCATCTGCACATTCATAGAATGGTAGCTTTTCCGGTTTCTGTACACCAGTTCATTCCTGCGGGGGGGGGGACAAATGCCGCATGTGTGCCATCAATGGCACCAATGATGTTGGGGATATGTCCCAGGGCATAGAAGTCACCTTTCACTGTGGGCAAATCCTCCACTTGAGGGAAAACGATGTAGCAGTGCATGTGTTTCAGCAGGGCAGACAACACTCTGGACAACACGTTGGAGAACATTGGCTGGGACATCCCTGATGCCATGGCTACTGTTGTTTGAAAAGACCCACTGGCCAGGAAATGGAGTACAGACAGGACCTGCACTAGAGGGGGTATTCCTGAGGGATGGCGGATAGCTGACATCAGGTCAGGCTCCAACTGGGCACACAGTTCCTGGATTGTGGCACGATCAAGTCTGTAAGTGATAATTATGGGCCTCATTACAACATTGGCGGGTGGCTACCGCCGCCCACCAAGCTGTAACCGGCGGGCAGCCGCCAATGCGCCCGCACTCCCGCGGTGCCCATTTGGACATCCCCGCTGGGCCGGCGGGCGGAAACCAAGTTTCCACCCGCCGGCCCAGTGGGGATGTGGGCCGCAACATGGGAGCTGGCTCCAAATGGAGCCGGCGGTGTTGCGGCCGTGCGACGGGTGCAGTTGCACCCGTCGCGCTTTTCACTGTCTGCTCAGCAGACAGTGAAAAGCCGCATGGGGCCCTGTCAGGGGGCCCCTGCACTGCCCATGCCAGTGGCATGGGCAGTGCAGGGGCCCCCAGGGCCCCCACGACTCCCCGTACCGCCAGCCTTTTCCTGGCGGTTCATACCGCCAGAAAAAAGGCTGGCGGTCGGGGACTCATAATCCCTTGGGCAGCGCTGCAAGCAGCGCTTCCCTGACGGATTACAACCGCCGGAGCCATTGTGGTGGAAAACCGCCGGCCCCGGCGGTGCGACCGCGGCGATACCGCGGCGGTCGTAATACACCAGGAAGCACGGCCAGCCTGTTGGCGGTGCTTCCATCAAAACAGCCCTGGCGGTTTTGGACCGCCAGAGTTGTAATGAGGCCCTATGTGTCTGTCTTTCATTGTCGACAGGTCCTCCAGGGGTCTGTACACCAGAGGATGCTGCCATCTCATCAACTGCCCCAGCGGACATGCCCTATGGAGGAGAACGGTAGGTATCACAAGGCTGTTTAGCAAAAATATTACATTTTCTCTATGTGCCTTTGTCTGTCCTTATCCTGCCCTAAACAGGTGTGACGCAGTTATTTGGCTTGCCATGGGGCCCCCTAAAATGGCGGCTGCCTGACCTGTAAGGTGGGACAAGGGGAAATGAGGTAACTGCACTGGCGTTGTACAACGTCGCGGTTAAGCGGTCGAAGACCGCGGCGCAATTCTGCATTGGTTAGCATTGGGGCCTATGGGTTCCAGGAGCCAATGATGATGTACGCCGGCGGTGACGGTACTCACCACCACGGACGTGACCGCCATTTTCTATCAGTTCTCCCACTTGATACCTGACCTTCAACAGGAGAGTACCTACACTGCAAGTGTTGCTGTGACCTGTGTCTGGAAGCGACAATGGCTACAGTGTCTGGGGAAAGGGCCCCTGCCTTCACTTCGGAGGATTTGGAGAAACTTGTGGATGGGGTGCTCCCCCAGTACACGCAAATGTACGGTCCTCCAGACAAACAGGTGAGTACACTGTGAGCATGGGGGATGGCACATGATTGTATGGAGTGTCATGCGCAAGTGGGGAGGCAGGCCAGCATGTGAGGATTGTGCGTATGTAGGTTTGTGGGCAATGTGTGAGAAGAACTGTACGGGAGAGTAACATCCATTCTAACTTCACTTTTCCTCTAGGTCAGCGCCCACCAGAAGAAGGGTATTTGGCGTGCCATCGCCAAGGGAGTACGGACCCTGGGGGTCTACCATAGACGGAGCACCCACTGCCAGAAAAGATGGGAGGACCTGCGCCGCTGGAGCAAGAAGACAGCGGAGGCCCAGCTAGGGATGGCCTCCCAACGTGGAAGGGGTGCCCATCGCACCATGACCCCCCAGATGTACTGGATCCTGGCCGTGGCCTACCCGGAGTTGGATGGGCGCTTGAGGGCATCACAGCAGCCACAAGGGAGAGAGTACACTCTCATTCAGCTGACTCTGCGCGCTTGACGAGGGGTCTGGGTGGGGGTGGTGGGCTGTGGGCTCCCCTAGGCCATGTCAGACGCGCAAAGGTAGATCCATTGTTTTGCAGGCTCATTTCCACTCCAACCCCAAAGGTGGTATTTGCCCTCTACACCTAGTCAAGCTCCCATGGGTTCCAGCTGTGCATGAAATGGGTCTAGACAGAGTCCCCCTTGGGCATGTGCTTTTTCCCTGCACTGTTAGTGCATGGCTTAGTGCATAGGGCTGCTCTCTGTGTGTTGTGTCCGCCAACGGTAATGGTGTTGCATGCATTGACCATGTGTCTCTTCTTTCTCCCCCCCCTTTTTGCTTTGTCACCCTGTTCTTGCGTGCATTAGCATCATCTGGCGGAGGAGCAGTGGCACCGGAGCAGGAGGTAGCTGCCTCCCACATGGCCCTGGAGGGTGAAGTAACGGAGTCTGAAGGCACCAGTGGGACGGAGGGCGAGGGGAGCTCCACAACGGGGACAGGAGCATACACCAGTGACAGCGACTCCTCCTCTGATGTGAGCTCCCTTGCGGTGGCGGGCACCTCTGTGCCCACCGCATCAACAGCCGCCACCCCCCTACCAGCACCGCCCTCCCAGCAGCCCCTCAGCATGTTTCCTGTGCCCGCTCACCCAGGAGGGTGGGCATCTCCTTTGCCCCAGGCACCTCAGGCCCTGCCCCAGTTATCCCTGCTGCCCTCAGTGAGGAGGCTATTAACCTCCTGAGATCCCTCACTGTTGGGCAATCTACCATTTTGAATGCCATCCAGGGTGTTGAGAGGCATTTGCAGCAAACAAATGCATATCTGGAGGGCATTCATTCTGGCCAGGCGGCCCAACAGAGAGCATTACAGGCTCTGGCCTCAGCACTGATGGCAGCCATTGTCCCTGTGTCCAGCCTCCCCCTCCAACTTCCTCCACCCAGACCCAATCCCCTGTACCTCAGCCTATCCCAAGCACACTATCAGACCAGCATGCACACTCATCAACACACAAGAGTGGACATGGCAAACATAAGCACCACACATCCCACCAGCACTCACATAAGCCCCATCCCCAAGCAGACACACCAACATCCACTGCCTCCACTGAGTCCCCCTCCTCCACGTCCTACTCCTCCCTCCCTGTCTCATCTCCACTCACACCTGCATGCACTACATCCTCAGCCACTACCTCCATCACCAGCACGCCCATCACCACACACCGCTCACGTGCAATCACCACCCCCACTACCATTCACACATCCCCTGTGTCCTCTCCCAGTGTGTCTGTGAGCCCTCCTCCCAAACTACACAAATGCAGGCACACACCCACCCAACAGCCATCCACCTCACAACAGCCTCCGGCCCATGCACCTTCACCCAAATTCAGCAAACGTACACCTCCTACAACCACTACCTCTTCCTCCACTCCCAAACCCCCTCCATCTTCCCGTCCCAGTGTGTCTAAGAAACTCTTCCTCGCAAACTTTGACCTCTTCCCTACACCTCCCCCCGACCTTCCCCTAGGGCCAGGCTGTCCAGGTCCCAGCCCAGCACCTCAGCCACCAAATCCTGAAGCACAGTGGTCCCAGCAACTCCGGTCTCATCGCAGGCGCCACCCATCAGGGCTGCCAGTGTGCCACCTAGCGAGGTCAAGGAGCAGGCCATTCCGCCACCTGCCAAGGTGAAGAAGGTGCCCACATGCCGGAGGGAGAAGCCGCACCTACTAGCAAGCAAGGACTCCTCCAAGCCAAAAGGGGACAGTGGCAAGGCACCACCAGCGACATCAAAGGTGGGGAAGGGACACAAGCCGAAGAGCAGATCAGGACAGGGCATGGTGGCTCTGGATGAAGGACCAGAGACACCCCTTCTGTCAACCACAACATCAACCTGTACCGTGGTAGACACCGCCACCTGCACCGCCACCAGCACTGCCACCTGCACATCTGCTGCCTCAGCAACAGTCCCCAGCATCATCCCCAGTGGGCAGCCGTCCGAGGCTGCAGGAGACGTCCTGCTGCTGATGTGTCCCTCAACAGGTGCAGACACATGCACCACCGCCAGCACCTCCGCCACAGACACCGCCGCAAGCCCCGCCACCAGCCCTGCAACGAGCTCAGACAGTGCCACCACAGCCGGCATGGCAATCATCCCCAGTGGGCAGCCGTCCGAGGCTGCAGGAGACATCCTGGACCCTGCACAGCGTACATGAGGATTGACTCCCAGCACTGTTTGTACCTGCAGGTGGCAGGCGAAATCGCAGCAGGGTGGAATGTGTCTCTGCCTCCATGGAGTATCATGCTACCTGTTCCCAGGCAATCTCGTGGCACACACACCCAGGTGAGGGAATGGGACGTGCCAGACTGCATGTGAAGCACTCTGTGCACAAAGCCCCCTCCAGAACCAGTGGAGAATCACATCCACTACCTCAGTCCTTGGCAGGATGAAGCATTCTGGGCACAAAGCACCCTCCAGAACCAGTGGGGAATCACATCAACTACCTCAGTCCTTGGCAGGATGAAGCACTCTGGGCACAAAGCCCACTCCAGAACCAGTGGAGACTGTTATCCACTTGAGAGACTGTGGCTTTGCACTATCCAGGATACAGCAGTGGGCAAACCACCCACTGGAAAGACTTGAGAGTCTGTGGCTTTGCACTCCCCAGGATACAGCAGTGGGAAAACCACCCCCTGGAAAGACTTGAGAGACTGTGGCTTTGCACTCCCCAGGATACAGCAGTGGGCAAACCACCCACTTGAGAGACTGTGGCTTTGCACTCCCCAGCACCAAGCAGTGGGCATGGAGCCCCCTCGTGGAGCAGTGGCATCGTCCCTTTATCCGGCTGAGGTGCCCCCCATCCCCCTCCCCCTGAGGTGCTTGTTTATTTTCCATCTGATGCCCCTGCAGTGTTCTCTCCGTTTCGAGTCAGGTATCTTGTGTGGGCTTCACCCATGCATTTTGGGACACTGATCCACGGACAATGATTTAATTTATATCCGGACCTGTGCAGTTGGTGTACATATATGTATATACTAATTTTTGAATTTGCCCTATCTGATATTTCAATGATTGCACTTGTTACAATCATTTCCTTTTGCCTTGCGTTCTTCCAGGGGGTGACAGGGTGTATATGTAATGTTACTGTATGTATTTGTGTGTATGGTGTTGTGGGTGAGGGTGGGGGGTGGGGGTGTTGCGTGTTGCATGTGTGTGTTACTCTCTTTTCCCTCCCCCCTCCACTGTGTGCTAGGTGCAGTACTCACCATGGCCGTCGCCGACGTCTTTCCTGCTCCTGATACTAGAGGAGGTAGACCAGCATGTGCTGGACCTGTTTTTCGGGCTCTATGGCGTCCTGGTTCCTCTTTGGGTGTTGAGAGGTGAGTGGTTTCTGTTCCAAGTCCTGTTTCCGCCGTGCTTTTGATAGCGTTGGTACCGCCCCGGAAAAGGTGACGGATAGGCGTGTTGTAATACAGTGGGCGGAACCTTGTCTTCTGCCGGTCTGTTGGCGGTTACTACCACCGGTCAGAGTGTTAAAGTGGCTGTCTATGTTGGCGGTTTCTGCCATGGTCGTGAATCCTTTTTTTTTTCGCCGGCCTGTTGGTGGTATTACCGCTGCTTTAACACCGACTGCCAGGGTTGTAATGAGGGCCACAGTTCCTTGAAGTCGATAGCTCCACCTCGGGCTATCACGGCGTTATGATCAACAAAACCAAAAGTTCAGGCCAGCTGCAGCATTGCAGGCCAGCTATGGTGATGGGAAGATCCGCAAACAGTACCTTTGGAACTGCAGGGTGTCGTGATCCTCGTGGTGAGCTCCGGAGAGCGGCGTTGCTGGCGTTGTGGTGTTGGTTCCGGAGTCGGTGCGGAAGTCGTCGGGCCCTTGAAGTCACATGCCTTGCGGATTTAACTCCGGGCTGATGAAGTCAGGAGCACAGGCGTGGATTGTGTCGAGCCTGCGATGCGAAGCAGGACGAATGCGACGTGCGGTGACCATAGGTCACGGTGCAGGTAACGGCTCGGTGATGGCATCCAGCGTTGTCGGTGAGACCAGGGCTGCAGTGTGAAGTGGGGCGGTGTGACGTGTGGTGTCACCAGGTCACGGTGCAGGCAACGGCGTTGTTGTTGCTGAAGCGCTGTTGTCAGTAGGCCCAAGCCGGCGGTGTGGGACGGGACGGTGCTACATGACCCTCACTAGCGGTGTCCACAGGCCATGGTGCGGCAGGATGCCTGGTGACGACAATGGAGTCGATAATGCTGGCGTCGGTGGACCGGGACTGCGGTGCAGGATGGGACGGTGCTCCGTGTACCTCACAAGCGGTGTCCACAGGCCATGGTGCAGGCAGTGGCACCGGTGTCAGCAGAAGCATCGGGGATGCCCAGGCTGCGGTGTGAGCAGGCGATGCTGGAGTTCAAGGTCCATAGGTCGTGATGCGAGCAGCGGCTCGGTGAAGTTGTCTGATGAAGGCGTCGGTGAGACCAGGGTCGCAGTGTGAAGCGGGGCAATGCGACTCCATGTGCCAGCAGGTCACGGTGTAGGCCAGCGGCGGCATTGGCGGCGTCACAGTGGTTTCTCCTCTTGAACAGCACAAAACACACAGTTCCCAGTGCTGCAGGTCGAGGAAACTGAAGTATTTGGTGTCCCTGAGACTTCCAACAGGAGGCAAGCTCTACTCCAAGCCATTGGAGACCTTTCTCAAGCAGGACACACAGCAAACCTCACCCTTTGCACTCTTTTGAGACAGAAGCAGGAACTGCAGGCCAGTCTAGCAAAGTAGCACAGCAAAGGGACAGTACTCCTCCTCGAGCTCTTCAGCTCTTCTCCTTGGCAGAGGTTCCTCTTGATTCCAGAAAGATTCTAAACGTCTTGTGTTTTGGGTCTTCCTCTTACACCCCTTTCTGCCTTTTAAGTTGGCAAACTTCAAAGCAAAGTCTCAAGTGTTTGACAGATCCTTCCTTGTCCAGGCCAGGCCCCAGACACACACCAGGGGGTTGGAGACTGCATTGTGTGAGGGCAGGCACAGTCTTTTCAGGTGTCAACGACCACTCCTCCCTCCCCTCTAGCTCAGATGGCTCATCGGAATGTGCAGGCCCCACCCCTTTTGTGTCACTGTCTAGAGAGGTGCAAAACAGCCCATCTGTCAAACTGACCCAGACAGACAGTCCACAAACAGTCAGAGTCACAGAATGGTTAAAGCAAGAAAATGCCTACTTTCTAAAAGTGGCATTTTCAAATAGACAATTTGAAAACTAACTTCACTAAAAGATGTATGTTTTAAATTGTGAGTTCAGGGACACTAAACTCCATATTTTTATCTGCTCTCAAAGGGAATCTGTGTTTTAAGGCTATTTAAAGACAGCCCCCATGTAAACCTATGAGAGACATAGGCCTTGCACAGTGAAAACCGAATTTGGCAGTATTTCACTGTTAGGACATATAACACACACTAGTAAATGTCCTACCTTAAACATACACTGCACCCTGCCCCTGGGGCTACCTACGGCCTACCTTAGGGGTGCCTTACATGTAGTAAAAGGGAAGGTTGAGGCCTGGCAAGTGGGTACACTTGCCAAGTCGAATTGGCAGTTTAAAACTGCACACACAGACACTGCAGTGGCAGGTCTGAGCCATTTTTACAGGGCTACTAATGTGGGTGGCACAACCAGTGCTGCAGGCCCACTAGCAGCATTTGATTTTCAGGCCCTGGGCACCTATAGTGCACTTTACTAGGGACTTACCAGTAAATCTAATATGCCAATCGTGGATAAACCAATCAACAATACAATTTACACAGAGAGCATATGCCCTTTATCACTGTTTTAGCAGTGGTAAAGTGCCCAGAGTCCTAAAGCCAACAAACACTGGTCAGAACAATTAGGAGGAAGGAGGCAAAAAGACTGGGGATGACCCTGCAAAACGGACCAGGTGCAACAGTTCCCTAATGCTGTGAGTCGCCCAGTAGCTTCTTCACCAGGCTCGGAAATGTTGTTCCCTGGAAAGCTAGGGGATTGAGGCTGTGCTCGGCCAGGTGATGACAGCTTGCCTGCAGGTATGGATTCGCATTTGCAAGAGTAGTGGTCTGAGTAACCTCCTTCTTTGTTTTACAATTGCTGGGCAAGTGCAGAGTATGTGGGTGATTGATTCTTTGTATCCACATAAATGGCAGTTTGACTTGGGCGGGCAGAGTTTCCAGAATGGTATAAGATCCTTTGTATCAAACTGGAAAAAATGAAACATCAAATATGCTTGGGGCTTCAGATTCTGATAAGTTGAATGAGGTTTTGTTTTGCAGTTGCGACTGGGTTTTTGGGTTTTTGCTGCCAAAAGCAAAAAGAACAGATGATGGATGGAATGATGAACAATGCAAATATTCACCTCAGTCAGAGATCTTGGTTTAACAAATATTTTTTTTGCTCCCACGCCACCCCAGTTTGGACCCAGCCATATGCAGATCAGTATTGACCCTGCTCCCCATGGGAACAATTCAGCCTCAACTGCTCCTTGGACCAGAAACAAGCAGCCTTGTACCAGTTTCAGGGTATCAACTCTCATTAGCCAGGCTAGCTTGAATCCAGTGGCACAGTGAGCATCGGACCCATGCCTGGGCATACTCTTCCCATTTAGAGTGAGAAAAGCAAAAAGAACAGATGATGGACGGAATGATGAACAATGCAAATAGTCACCCCAGTCACACATCTAGGTTTAATCCATTGTTTTTTATTGCTCATGGCGCAACCACAGTTTGGACCCAGCCATATGCAAATCAGTCTTGACCCTGCTCTCCATGGCAGTGTTGCAACAATGCTTAACTGGGAAAAGGCTGCTCTTTCTGTGGGGATGGCTCATGCTTCTTTGATACCAATGGCTTCAATTGGCAACCATAAGTGGCCTCCCCATGATTTTTAATTTTTGTTGCCCATCTGTGCCTTTATTTCTTGCCAAGATTAGATGTTCAGGGACCCGCTCTTCGAAGCATGAAATGTCCAGCAGAGCTTGACAAAGGGGTTCACTCTTTGTATTTCTTGACTTTTTTAGCCCGAATTCCAGCCAAACTTGAACTGGAGAGCTTGACTTGGGCAGGCAGAAAACTTTTTTGTACACTTCATTTGGAATGAGTTCAGTATGCCTGCCTCCTTTACGTGCATGTTTTCCAATCCATATGCCACTGCCACAATAAGCTTGGCTGCCATAACTGTTAGCAGGTGCTGATGTGAGGGGCAGATGAGTTTCTTCTGCAACAGCTTAAATTCAAAAGTTTGTGACTGCGCTTAGCCTGTAGGGAGGCAAGGTGTTTTTGAATGTCATCTGGCAGTCCATGTTTATGCTGAGGTACTTGTAAGAAGATATTACATCTGTGCGTTTACCCTTTCCGAGCCAAGTGAAAGTCTTATACTTTGAGTCAACAAGGTGTACTATTCTTGTTCTATTTAAGTTCATCTCTAAGCCTTGTTGCTCTATGTATTCTCCCAAGCTGTTGATTGACCTTTGTAGACAGATAGGAGTCAGGCTCAGAATGACTATGTCATCTGCATATTGTAAGTACCCAATTTTCTTTGTTGCTTATCTTGGAAAAAAAACTCTACTTCTGTCAGACACTCATTCAGATCAGCCAGATAGATACGGAATAGGGTCGGGGGCTAATATGCACCCCTGTTTCAGTCCATGGTTTGTTTGAATTTTAGGTGGTACTTGGTGACCATTTCCGACCTTGACCAGAGTCCATGTATCGCTGTACAAAGATTGAATTTAGCAGTTTTCCTGGGAGGTCCCATTCTGCCAATTTTGCTGAGAGGTGCCCTCGAAGCACTCTATCAAAGGTAGATATGAGGTTTGTGAAATTTTTTAATAAACAGCTCTTTTGTTTAATCCTTTTTCGGCTAGCATGGTTAATGCTAACAAGTTTTTTAATTGTCCCCATGCCTGTTCTGAATCCTGTTTGTGTTTTTGGTACTAGTTTTTTCTTAGTAGCCTAGAATTGAAGGTCTTGAAATAGACAAGAAGTGTATAATTTAGCTTCAATGTTGATTAGAGCAATTAGCCTGTAATTTAAAGGTGATATGTGGCTGCAGTTCTTGAATATGGGGTGAAAGATGTTCCTTTTCCATGACTGTGCAATCATGTTGGAACGGTACATTTGTTTAAAAGTGTAGTTAAATATCTGGCCCAAAAATGTATCTTGTATTTAAAGAGAGCATTTGGCAGGCCATTTGGCCTCGGTGCCCTGAGTGCCTTCAGCTTCTTTTATTTCTTCTCTAGGCGCTTGACGTCTGTTAGAGTCACTTCTTTGTTTGGGTGGTGGTTACAATCTGTGAACCCACGAAGCCAGTGTCTGGACTATAGTTTTCTGTAACCCCTTTGCCTTCCTGTGACCCCCCCACTGGCCTCCAACACTGTTGTTGTGGGCTTTACTTCAGTTAGATTAATATGAATATTGTTTGAATTCAAAAACCCCGTTTTGCTCAAATAAGAAAAGTGCCTACGCCTTAAACTATATGAATCTATTATATACAAGTAGCAAGACATATTAATTAACATCTTTAAGAGACTAAGGTGGTCATTCTGACCCTGGCGGTCTTTGACCGCCAGGGCGGAGGACCGCGGGAGCACCGCCGACAGGCCGGCGGTGCTCCAATGGGGATTCCGACCGCGGCAGTAAAGCCGCGGTCGGACCGGCACCACTGGCGGGGTCCCGCCAGTGTACCGCCGCCCCATTGAATCCTCCGCGGCGGCGCAGCTTGCTGCACCGCCGCGGGGATTCCGACCCCCCCTACCGCCATCCAGATCCCGGCGGTCGGACCGCCGAGATCCGGATGGCGGTAGGGGGGGTCGCGGGGCCCCTGGGGGCCCCTGCAGTGCCCATGCCACTGGCATGGGCATTGCAGGGGCCCCCGTAAGAGGGCCCCTACATGTATTTCACTGTCTGCTGCACAGACAGTGAAATACGCGACGGGTGCAACTGCACCCGTCGCACAGCTTCCACTCCGCCGGCTCGATTCCGAGCCGGCTTCATCGTGGAAGCCTCTTTCCCGCTGGGCTGGCTGGCGGTCTGAAGGCGACCGCCCGCCAGCCCAGCGGGAAAGTCAGAATTACCGCCGCGGTCTTTCGACCGCGGAACGGTAACCTGACGGCGGGACTTTGGCGGGCGGCCTCCGCCGCCCGCCAAGGTCAGAATGAGGGCCTAAATTTTCTAATTAAATCACAAGATTCCTCTGAACAAACACTTAGGACCTCATTACGAGTTTGGCCGCCCACAGACCACCAAGCTCAAGGTGCCAGTCGGACCGCCGCACTCCTTTCCGACCGCCAGGAGACTGCAGCCACCGCCAGGATCAGGGATCTGGACGGGTTGGCGGTGATAGAAGTTGTGGTCAGCCACAGTGGTGCTGAGTTTGGCACCGCCGTGCTGATCCCGACTTCACTTTCTGCCAGCCTTTTCATGGTGGGGTCCCTGCCATGAAAAGGCTGGCGGAAAGGCAGTGCTGGGGGCCAAAGGAGGGAGGGGCCTGCACTGCCCACTACCATTACGGATAAATGCACAATTACCAATTTTATTAAAATATTTCTTTCAGTGCAACGTGATAATTCAACTTGCTTGAATATATTCTTTATTAGTTTGTTCTAGTATAGCCTTATATTGTAATTTTCTAATTATTATTCTTAAATCGTGAACAAAGTTTTATAGATTTTGATCTCTTGATTTCTCAGTTATTGTTTCTAAACAGTAAACAATGTTTCACAGAACATATGTAGGTAACAGGCCAGAAAGGGTTCCATGTTGATTGTTTATTTTTAAATATTAATGGAGTATAAGCTGCTTTGAAACATTGATAGTTTAGGAAAAACTCTGATTTGGGGATTTTCAGGTGAGGGTCAGGCAATAGCTGTAAACACATTTCAATGCTGCAGGCTACAGAAAAGGAATATTGGGTCTGCAGACACACTTATCTGCCTGCCAACATAGTTGGTGAGGCGCAGAGACATGAATAACAGCTGTCTCCTTACTGTACGCTGCTACTATTGTTTGAAAAGGTACGCGGGTGTAAGCAAGGCCTGATTTGAAACTCAAGTAGGCCCCTTTTGGCGCTGCGGTAAAATCAGTTAGGTAAGGGAAGGGGTTGCGTAACCAATGTAGAGAAATCCTGAATTACCATCATAATGTTATAGAATTTTCCGTTGTTCTGTCTTTTGTCAGATATCTTTACCACTATCGTGTTCATATAGTATGCACTAAGATAGCGTTTTCATTTTAATAAAACACAAACTTTATTCCTATTATGAATTCTTGAGTGTCCCTAGTCATGATTAAAGAGGGTTTGGATTACACTAACTCCTGTGAGCCTCACAGGACTTCCCTTTGCCTAATATGCACAATGAATGAATGAATGAAAAAATGTATAGAGCGTACAGCTACTACCAGAGTGTTCTGGTGCTCGAAGTAGGTGGCCATCAGAGGAAGTCGACAAACCTTCTATGCTTTAAACAAATGAGTTTTTAGTTGCTTGCCAAGTAGTTTTTTTTCTGGCATAGATCTGAGGGGAAGGAGATCGTTCCAATATTTGGCAGCTAACACCAAGCAAGCTGAGTCTCACCACCGCTTCTTTTTGGTGAAGGGAATGGACAGTAGGCAAGCCGATTGTGAACGCAGATATCTTTGCGGGCAGTAGCTAGTCAGTCTATCATGTAGATATAACGGGCCATTTTTATAAAAGGCCGAGTGTGCTGAGGTCAATGCTTTAAAAATAATGCTATTTTTTACTGGTGACCAGTGCAACTGGTTACAGTATTGCGTGATTGCTGTGTTTTTGGGAAGATTGAATGAGAGGCAGACTGCCATATTCTGGACTTTTTGCAGTCTGTGGGTGAGATAATCTGTGAGGCATACATATAAAACGCTGGCGTCGTCTGGCCTAGATAGAATCAGAGCCTGCACCACTGACTTCTGAGCTTCCTAAGGAAAAAGTTTTAAGAATGTTCTCAGCATCCTTTGTATCCAGCATGCAGTTTTGACCACAGCAGTGATCTGTGGTTTATCGGATAGGTGTGTGGCAACTAGAACCCCTAAATGTCTGGCCAAGTAGGAGGGGGGGTGGAACAGCTGGAAAGCCAGGCCCTTGACAAATCAGGAGGGGGGCAGTTCCAAAAAGTAGCACCTCCGTTTTATCAGTGTTACATTGGAAGGAAGTTCTTTTGAGCCAGCCTATCACTGCTATCATTCAAGCAGCAAATTTAATTTTAGCTTTGCAGTCGTTCTTGCTATAGGGCAGCAAGAGTTGGGTGTCATCTGTATAGGAGACAACCTGGATACCAAATGATTCAATAAGATAGATAGGCCAATGGGGTCATATAGATGTTAAAACGTGTAGGGCTCAAAGCTGAACCCTGTGGTACTTGATGACTTTGGCATCGGAAAAGAATGGTTTGAGCCAAACTGCTTGCTCCCTATGCTCTAAGAAGGAACCTAGCTAGGCTAACGCCTTCCCTTACCTTACTCATGTAATCCTCAGTGGGTTGCACGAGGTTGCAGACCACTGAGTTCTCTATCTCATGTTGGTACACTGACTAAGCCCTAATTGTCAGAGAGTCTAGAGAACCCTCTCTAGGGCTGTGTGCAGGGGAGAATTCCAGAAAGTATAAAAATATATCAGTCACAATGGTACTTCGGGTCCATTGGTAGAAGGAGCCCCATGGATACCAATTATGTGTATCCTAAACTACTCTGGGGGGGGGGCATTTGAAGTTCTGCTTTAGGGCCATGGTCCCCTTTTTATGCATGGTGCATCCATTTAGAATTGGAAAAAGCTAGCAGAAGGGTGGGAAAATCTTGCATGATTCAACAAGTCTCCCTCCGACCCGAGACACTCACTCTCTGTGCAGTCAGGAAGCCAGCAGGCAATTATGGAACTGTAGTTCTGACAGTGTCATGCTTCGTAGACTAGATTAATGGATTCTGGACATTTTCCCACATCATTGCAGGGACCCGGAAAACTCACATAAAACTGAGGCCAAGTTCAGCTGATGGCACTATGGGATAGTTGGCAGGGTTGCATGTTCACCACTGGATCACGTCCCTCCTCTAGTCATTTTCACTGCTGCATCATCCAGGCAATCGGGGGCATGCTTGCAGCCATGCTGGTACCCATTCCCCTGAGAGCTAGAAATCCTGATTGGGATCTCAAGCACATTAACTGCACTACCATTGGCTGCGCACTAGTCTCTGGTCCAAGATGCTGTGATCTACGTGTAGAAGTGTGGCACAATGGTTAGAGCGGCAGACCCTGAAGCAGAGATCTGGCTCAGGACCAGGGTTCAAGTCCCGTCTCTGCAGGTCTTGGGCTCAATTCCCTTGGACCAGATAATTCTCGCCTCAGTGCCTAATCTAATTAATGGGTCCCACTCTGTAACTCTGGGCAATAGCTTGCTTAATCTCCACAACGGCCCCAACAGCGCTTGGATGCCTGGCTTCACCCTGGGGGTGCCCAGGAGTGAGCACCTCACAGGGAAAAGCCAGGAGGGGTTCCATAGCGGTATGCGTACAGCGCCTTGAGACCCTAACGGATGAGTAGTGCGCTATACAAGTGCAAAGTTTAGTTTTACGTGCAGCACGTAGCTTTCAGTGAGCTGTGTTATAAAGTGAGCCATGTTTTGTAGGAGGTTTATGTTCCGATAAGAGGACCCCATAGCCCAGAGACAATCATACGGGTGGCTGAGTGCAGGAATCGGATTTCAGGCACAGGTGGTGCATTGCAACCCTTGGCAGGCAGCTGAGAAGTACCTTATGCAGCAACCAGATATTAGCACCTTTAAATGTCCCGCAAAAGCACTGGGCAGTCTTAGACATCAGAGACATGCTACTATCAGTAACAGAAGACAAGTACATCTGCACTCCCGAGGCATCCACATTAGTACATGTCAAAGATGCAGCAGAGCAGTGAGAGACACAAATATCACTGCATTGATACACACTCAATACTAAGAGATTGCCTGTCCCTTCATAGACAATCACGTACTCAAACAAGGCTAATTGAGCAGCCTCGGTTAATTTGGGGGCTTACAGCTTTACATATAACTGTTATCAGCACCTAGAGGCCTTCGGGCATTTGTTGCGCTTGGTAAAAGTTTCGTCATTTAATTCATTCAATTTCATAGTCAGTTCCGCCTTTTAAACAAACAGATTGTTGCATTGAGGGACTGGTAGTTTCCATTTTAACACTGAAGAGCCAGTTAAAAACTATCCAAGCATTCAGGGACAGTGCGCAAAATGAAACAATTGACTGAATGCTACACAAAAGACCTGAAGCCTCTTGGTGGGCTTGTTTACTTAAAGGCCATGCCTACAGATTGTGTCTATGCGTACGTCTTTCCCAGCAGAAGTAGGATCAGAATATGCCAAGAGCCCTCTCCTACCCCTGCAGACGCTTCCAAGCAGGATTTGGAGCAGAATATGCCAAGAGCCGTCTCCTATCCCTGCAGACCCTTCCAAGCAGGAGTAGGAACAGAATATACCAAGAGCCCTCTCCTATCCCCTTAGACTCTTCCATGCAGGATTTGGAGCAGAATATGCCAAGAGCCCTGTTCTATCCCTGCAGACCTTTCCATGCAGAATTAGGAGCAGAATATGCCACGAGCCCTCTCCTATCCCTGGAGACCCTTCCATGCAGGATTAGGATCAGAATATGCCAAGGGCCCTCTCCTATCCCTGCAGACCCTTCGAAGCAGGATTGGGAACAGAATATGCCAAGTGCCCTCTCCTATCCCCGCAGACCCTTCCAAGCAGGATTAGGAACACAATATGCCAAGAGCCCTCTCCTATCCCTGCAGAACCTTCCAAGCAGGATTAGGATCAGAAAATATGCCAAGGGCCCTCTCCGATCCCTGCAGACCCTCTGAAGCAGGATTTAGAGCAGAATATGCCAAGAGCCCTCTTTTATCCCTACATACCATTCCAAGCAGGATTAGGAGCAGAATATGCCAAGAGCCCTCTCCTATCCCCGCAGACCCTTCCAAGCAGGATTAGGAACACAATATGCCAAGAGCCCTCTCCTATCCCTGCAGAACCTTCCAAGCAGGATTAGGAACACAATATGCCAAAAGCCCTCTCCTATCCCCGCAGACCCTTCCAAGCAGGAGTAGGAACACAATATGCCAAGAGCCCTCTCCTATCCCTGCAGAACCTTCCAAGCAGGATTAGGATCAGAATATTATGAGTATAACGTAGTTTACTCTCCATTAACATAGCAAACATAGGAATGGAAATCTTAAATTCAAATATACAACATACAATATATTTCAATTTAGATATTTATTATAGCTAATTAAACATTCAGTTCGCACATAATATAATCAACATAGAATCAACCAAAAAAATATAATGCAACCCCCTAACCTAAATGAAACATACATATATGAAAACATAAATAACATACCAGTAGATACGCAAAAATAAACAAAAAACACAGAACCAACAAAATCACAAAATAGTATACATACAAATTTACAACCGCCTCATACGTGAGAGGATATTTAAACAGCACAATAAAGTTACTGCTTTGATGCTACAACTATGCGTTGTAGTTTGGATTGTATAAAATTCAACATATTTGAATTTAAGATTTCCATTCCTATGTTTGCTATGTTAATGGAGAGTAAACTACGTTATACTCATAGTATTGCTTCCCTGTGTGTTACTCTCTGTATCTAGCTCAGGGACCCTGTTTAGATACGAGGATAGGATCAGAATATGCCAAGGGCCCTCTCCGATCCCTGCAGACCCTTCGAAGCAGGATTTAGAGCAGAATATGCCAAGAGCCCTCTCCTATCCCTGCAGAACCTTCCAAGCAGGATTAGGATCAGAATATGCCAAGGGCCCTCTCCGATCCCTGCAGACCCTTCGAAGCAGGATTTAGAGCAGAATATGCCAAGAGCCCTCTCCTATCCCTGCAGAACCTTCCAAGCAGGATTAGGATCAGAATATGCCAAGGGACCTCTCCGATTCCTGCAGACCCTCCGAAGCAGGATTTAGAGCAGAATATGCCAAGAGCCCTCTCCTATCCCTGCAGACCCTTCGAAGCAGGATTGGGAACAGAATATGCCACGAGCCCTCTCCTATCCCTGCAGACCCTTCCATGCAGGATGTGGAGCCGAATATGCCAAGGGCCCTCTCCTATCCGTGCAGATCCCTCCCAGCTGGAGTAGGGTCAGAAAGTGTCCAGAGCCTTCTCTGAGGCTGGAGATGCGGGGACAGATTGTGATTTACAGCACTCAGGTTAAGAGAAGCAGACGAAAGAGACCGGGGGTTGAGGCCAGAGAGAGAAAGGAAGGCACAGAGGGGCACAGAGTTGGGCGGAGACAAGAAGAGACAGAGGCACAGAGAGGGGCACAGACACATAGAGAGGCAAAGAGGTATGGGAACAGATAGAGCAACAGACAGAGGACAGAAACAGCGAGGGTGACAGAGAAAGATAGGACAGAGGGAGCGAGACAGAAACAAAGATATGGACAGGTCCAGTGACGGACGCATCGGGATAGAGTCAGAGGACAGTGACAGAGAACGAAAGTGTCGGAAAGGGACAAGGCCATATGGAGAGAAAGAGAGACAGATAGAATGAGACCCCCAGAGGGGCGGCGTCAGAGTGATGGTCAAAGCGCTTAATGCGTGCTTGTTGTTTCCGGTGCGGAGCACCCGCACTTTCTTTTTTTAGGACCGGCGCTTATTTTTCTGCCTCAAGCATTTACTGCGAGCAAGACACGTGGGGGAGACGGAGAAAGAGAAAAACAAAAAAGCGACACAAAGGGAGAAAGCAGAAAGCTGCAAGAGTGAGCTGAAGGGGCAGGGAGTGGGGGTAAATAGATTGAAGAGGCCCGAGGTGGCCTCAGGGCTACCCTGCCTCATTATTCGGCGCTCGCACAGTTAATTGCAGCAGCCGTGTTTAAGAGGAGGGCTTTGGGCACCGGCACGTTTTTATTTACAAATTAGGCACTGGATGGACAGGGACAGAGAAAGAGAGAAGGACAGAGAGCAGGGCGAGGACAGAGAGGAATCGTGAAAGGGCAAGAGATGGACAGGCAGAGACAGAGAGCGGGCTGAGGCAGAAAGAAAGATAGAGAAAATTATAAGGAAAGAGAGTGAAACAGAGTGGGGCAGAGACAAAAAGGGGCATGGAAATAGGGGCGGTACAGAAAGGGAGGATAGATAGATAGATCTCCTTTGTCAGGTGCTTTTTTCCACCCATGAGGGTGTCCCACCCAGGCTCCTCCTACCTGCCAGGTTAAGAACCCTGAGCTGACTCAGGTGATGCATGTAATAAATAAGACACGTTAAGAAGCCTGTCATATTTAGGGGGGAACCCCACATTAAGAGGGGCTTGCCCCCGTGCCCCTGCCGTGCCTCCTGGCCCCGATGCGGGCTGGGACTCAGAATCCTCCGCTAATCCACCCCGTGCGTGTATGTGTGCACCGCTTTAAATTAACACAGGTTAAAGCAAATGCTTATAAAGACTGGAAAGGTCAGGCTATCAGAATGGTCAACAGGACGATTGTCATGAAGGGACTGTGAGACGGTTTTAGTTGGAGCCAAGAGTGCTTTGAATGTAGGCCCAAATTAAAAATAAAAAGGGATTGACAACACAAACCATTATTTCATCAAACCGTATGCATATATCTGAGGAAGTGGGGGCGAGGGGCAGATTTTCTGAGGATGAAGTGAACGTGATGTCACTGTCCGGTGGTTGGGGTGGGGGAGGGTGCAGACCCTTAATTTTTTTTTACTGCAAATAAGGCGAAGCATCCGTTTCGGCTCGGAATTTTCTTCCATCATTTAGTTACTGGTAAAGACAATTCGTTTCTCTATATAAGAGTCATAATTTTCTTTAATAAAGTGGAAAAATTGCCTGTGAATGTCAGATTTCGCTGATGTTTCACTCTTGCACCGTGCATTGAGAGCCCTCTTGAGTGGGGGCGATAATCACACCTATTAAATGAAGAGAGTTTGATTGATTTTCTGTTGTTGCCATGGCACCTGTCATCCTCGGAGGCTGACGCGACACTGACAGCCAGAGAGCATCTGGGACCCGGTTTACCACTTCCTCTCAAGTAACATTAGCCGAGAAGGGTCTGAAATCACACGTGTTGGAAGACAGAAGCGGAGCGACTGTTGCCCTCACAAAGAGTCGCTTGTTCACCTTTTTTTGTCAGAAATCCAAGTTGGCAGATGGAGCTGAGAAGTGAAAGAGAGACACGGATAATTGATGGATTAATACAAAATATTCTTCTTACAAATTTAATTTCAAGCGAGCATGTGTCAGCTAAGAAGTATTAATGAGTATGTAAAAGAGTACTGCAGGAGTGCTACTTTACAAACTCCAAAATACCTTTGTGAAGAGGCCTCACAGTGTGAGAAAACAACTTTAATGAAATAGGAGCATGCTTTGTAAAAATAAAAAATGTTTCTCTGCACTCCATCACATTACAAGCTACCGGGGGCGTAAATGCACTGATATGTATTCAGCTCCAGTCCTTCCTCCTCCTTAAAATCACCCATGTAACTCTTCTAAGACTGGTAGGTCCTTCCATTCTGCTGACCTTGCGAAATGTAACTATAGCATTGTTTCAACCCTCCTCCTGGGTCAAATGTCCAGGACCCTATAGTCCCCTTTCACTTTCTGGATCTTCCAGTCCCAGTCGCGGCTTGTGGTGATCACACGGGGCAGGGGTGACACGCGGAAGTGGGAGCGGGTACAATTTGATGGGAAAAAAAACTCACTGGCTGGATGCCGCGCCGCTCCTCTGTCTCCTCTGCTGCATGCAGGCACAGGCTCCCAGCCTCCCCTGTGGCCAATCCTGATGCGGCTCAAAGCAGCATCAGGATTGGCTGGGAGCACCTAGCCAGGGCACTCCCAGGTAGACTGGGAGCCTGTGCCAGCTCTCTCCAGCCCGGCAACACAGTTGCCGGGCTGGAGAGAGCCTACTGCGCATGTGTGTTTGGCCGGCCCGAGACGTCCAGCCAAACATACATTCGCAGAGGGGAGTGCACACCACTCCTCCTCAGTGCTCGTCACAGCATTTGGCCCCACCCCTTTGACCAAAATAAGATAATAAACAGAGTTTATTATTGTTTTTTGGTTAAAGGTTTGCAGCTGCCGCTGCTGGTAAGGGGGAGGGGTGACGCTCTTCCGCCCTAATGGAGGAGCCGCCCCTATCCAGTCGCCAACCACCCTCCCCTGTGCCAGCTTCCTGTCTCATTCCTTTTCATGACCTTCAATTTCTCTGACTTCTCAATCATCCTTGTATCTCCCTCTGACTCACTGGCCCTGCAGAGATTACTGGCTTGTCGTGCTCTTAAGTCCATCGAGCCGGCCATACTTCAATTGCCGAATCTGTGATTAACAACCGCTACATCATCCCTTCACCTAGTGCCTGAAATGGAACAATAGAAGTGCAGGTACTCTGTACCAGAGTACCTACTTGTTTCTGAGAAGTGCCGGTACTCTCCAATTAAAAGTATTACGTTTATCTTGAGAAGTGCAGGCACTCTCCCTCTGAAAATAAAAAATGCTTTTACTCAGTACCGGACAGTACCGGCCCATTTAAAGGACTGCCTTCACCCCAGTAACAGTAAATCTGTCTCAACCATTCAACCTGCAGCAAAACAGTCTTTCATACAACAAAATAGGACCAAAGCAGGGAAAAAATATGAGGAAAGTGAATAACATAAACAGTGGCGGCTGGTGGCATTTGAAAGTGGTTGGGCGTAAAAGCTGGGGTTGAGTTAAATGTAGTGAGTAAACGCAGCGAGCAACCCCGACTAAAATAAAGAGGGTTCAGGGGTTTTTTCACCCCCAAAAATATTTTTGAAAAAAGTGATGAAAATTTAGCATTTCAAAGAAAATTTGAATAAATAATTTAATGAAAGAGCAAGAAGCTTCATAGAGCAATATTTAAACATGAAAAATGTAACAAATTGGGAATGATTGGGACACCGTGAAAAACACTGCCTGTCCCACGTTCCTCAGTAATATTTAATTCACAGCCTCACAGTTCAACATCTTCAAAGTTAGTTGTTTACAGCAAAATTAATGTTGTGACGTCTTTATCCTAAACACCCAAAAAAATACTGGCAAAGCCTCTAGTCCTGGCTGGTTAATTGCTGTGTTATAACCCTGGATACAAGAACAGAGAGTTCAAAGAGGGACCCAAATACATGTTGGATGACAAACTACGAGAATCAGAGAAATGTAGTTCATCTGTTTAAGCCACACCCTTTATAACATAGTCTGTGCCCCTTTTAGAGAACCCTCTTTTTTCAACTGACTTAAAGCCCTGCTTCCACCCTCTCAGTCCTTTACTCTCTCTCCCGAACCTCTAAGATAACTCACCTTTCGCTCCTCCTCCCTCCTCCACTCTGGGATGCTTCTTCAGTCTGAACTCCAGCCCTCTTACACCTCCAACCACTTAGGACCTCCTCTCGCACCAAAGAAACACCGGTCCAAATACCTGCTTGTTGCGTCTGGAGAGCATTTGTAATGATGTAATTACTCGTCAACATCTTCATTACTCAGATTCCTTTTCTGTTCCAATAATTTGAAGATGAGGAGAAACTGCCCTTGAACTCTGTCCGAGACCTGCTTTTACTAGACTTTATTCTAACACTTACTGGCACAGTCATGGAGTGTGTTTACCATTTTGGAATCTGCAGCGCTTTGTCAAGGAACTGACAGCCACAGCAATTCAGCTGGCCCAATGAAACTGCACCCTCTGCAACCACCACCATCACTCAAAAGAAAAAAAATGAAAACAGATCGACTAGACAGGCAAAGGGACTGAGCATACAGTATCCATCTGACTGATACAGGCACAGGTCTGCGTACAGAACCATAACATGCACACAGAAATACAGGGACATACACAGGGGTGCAGACTCCCCAACATACATATACACCCACAACCATTCAAAGGTGCACATACATAGGAACCAGGACAGGCAGATAGGCGTGTGCATACATCCGCAAACATGCTTATGGGAGTGCAAAGTCAAGGACATACACATGCACCCTCACATACACACACCTTGACAAATACAGGCGCTCTCCGGACACACAAACACACAAAACAGACCGCAGATGTTTCCAGGGAAAGCCACAAAGGTGAGCTGTAGAATATTTAATGCTACAACTTAATAGGGAGAAGTTTGGGGCACTTCTCACAGACTTCTTACACTCAGTGACCCCATCCTTATCTTGGAGGCCTTGCTTGACCTCCAGTCTAGTTATTAAATTAGTCTCTGCAATTAAAGCCTTTTTTTACCATGTCCATTATTTACTGTATGCCGCATAATTTCGGAATCACTGTACATGCATTAGACCTGTGCATTGTTCACATGCTGAAAACGAGACTTGGATCTGATAAGTCACTCTGCACAGACCTAGTAATATCATGTGAAGAACCACAGGAGGGCACATCACGGATGAAGTAACTTTAAAAGCAAGGCACCACATTTTTTCAAACGTATTTGTGTTCTTTATTTTTTTGTGCCAACTACTTAATCAAGAGATGCTTGCTGATGTTTCAAGCTTGTTAATAACAGTGAAATCATAAAAAAAAAATAGGGCTGTAGCAGGTGAGAGAGCAGCTCATAAAGCACACTTGTTAAAAAAAAACATGCACTTCACGTGTACTTGTCAGTACTTGATAAGAGCTGCCGACGGCGTTTAAAGTGCAGAAGCCGACGGCGTTTAAAGTGCAGAAGGCTTAGCTGCACGTCTTCTGAGTCCGAGTGTGTGGGCCTCAGATACGAGAAGGCAACTGCTAGCTTCACTGCTTTCCTCGTGCACAGCGCCGAGGGAAACGCAGCGTCTTTGCGTCATCATGAAAGAAATAACCAATCACTTTGCAGCTTTGAAATAAAGCCACAGAGTGATAAGTCATTCTTTGATCACCGTGCCCTCGCGCTGCCTTGAAAGCACAGCCCGCAGGGCTAGTCTGTCCACACCAGTCTAGGCTTTGCTCTCATACTTTAAGCTGCTTGGGAACAAAGCCTGTGTTGGTTCGGACAGGTGAAGCCAGCGCTCCACGGGAGACCCCAATGCACTGCAAATCACCCGTACTGGCCACGATTACCCTGCCTCGCAGGCCAAACCAAAATCAGCACGAAGCAGCCATGTTGGGCATAAGATAGTCCTTGGATAGGACACATTTTTAAATGGTGCTACAGATGCCTCCTCTTGGGGGGAGCAACGCTCAAACGTCCAAGAGTAGGAACCACCCCTGATCAGAACACGACCTAAACTATCACCAAGCCAAGCACTTACTAGTTAGGGTGTGGATACACATGAAAATATATAGGAAAAAAGAGGCCACTCCACTAACTACCTAACATATGGCATTCTCTATAGTTGTTATCACATATCTCACCATCTACCCAAAAAACAACCTAAGTTGTGGAGCCTTGGCTGCCTCGCTTTCATAAATCCTCATTGGGTGAAACGACAAAGCCAACAAAAGACAGTGTAGTGTACAAAGACTGGATTTAATAAGCTAGGTCTGCAGTTATAAAAATGGATCACTGGCACCATCACATCATAGACTATCTGAAAGAAATAACTATTCATAGTCAACACCTAACATGTCCTCCTTTGCTAAATAAGCCATCTACTTTGGCTAACTGGACTGCCTGGGACCCACTGGTTCTCCCTTCTTATTGACTGCAAAACCCCACCTAGCAGTCCTTGAACCCTCTTGTCTTTGTCTCTCCATCTTATAATCTATCTGCTTCCTTCCTGCGCATACATAACTTCCTACCTATTTTCTCATTCTGGATCTACTACTCTGACCTTCAGTACCTTGGCCTCCTGAGTTTCCTCATCGCTCACTCTAGATCTACAAGTTAATTGGAGCTTACTGCCCCGGAGACCCAAAGAGCTAGCCTATCTTGACATCTTACCTACCTATTACAAGCCCCCATCAAGTCTCCCAATGCCAAAATATAGGGAAAAGTTTAACAGTGCATTCAAGTATAAAAACCAAACTTTAGTAAAATTATTTTTAAGGGGAAAAATAATGTAACATGATTTAAAATATTTAAATGTAGAATATTTAATTTAAATGTAGAAGACAATAGAAAATGCTACAGCACGTAACTTAATTTGTAATTACATATTTAGTTAATTAAAATATAATAAATAAAAGTACAGTAATTTCTTTAAAGATTTACTAGTAAAAAAAACCACCCAAAGTTTTAAAATGTGTAAGTTATATTCAAAACTAATTTAAATTAAACAAAGTTACTTTTATTCTTAATTTAAAAGGTTTTTAACATAATGTAACATAAGGTAATTACTTTTAATCTACATTTTTTAACAGGTAAGAAAATAAGTGTATATTTTTAAGAAGTTTAATAAAATAATTTATTTTAAAATTTCCTACAAAGTTCTATTTGAAATCCGAAACACCATTATTTTCTATGGATGGATGTTGCAGTACTAGACTAGTGGCTGGCCATGTATGGTGCTGCACTTTCTCCAGGTGTGACTTGGAGAACATTTACCTCTACTGTTTTCGGACCTTTATAGCTGTAGTAATTTTAGAAGTGCGGTTTGTGAATTGTATCATTCTTACTCTTTTGTGTGTGGGTGAATGCCTCTCTCTAAACCCCTTCCTGTCCTCCTATGATTCCCTCCTTACTCTTCCCAAAACTCCTCTCCGTTAACAGTAAGTATTCCCCATTTTCCAGCCACTTCCCTGCCCCTCTCACGTTTACCACAAAAATGTAGGTGTGCGGGGAGCTCCACAATCGGGGTGGAGATCTCTGTTCAGAAAAGATGAGAATGGTGGAGGTAGAGGCCAAGATGTCCACATGTAGACTTATGAACAGCATTTTATAGTTTGTGAGAAGTGCTGTTGTAGTATCACTAACATACTACAAATTACAGTTTACGAATAGGCCCCATAAAATCTCCACACAGATCAACTAACATTTTTTTTTTTTTCACAAAGTCTAACAAACATAGAAACATTTGTACATATACTCCAGTGATCATGCGGGCATCAGTGCACACACAGTAAAAGTCCCTTAGATGGATGTGCTGCAGGGGCACATCAGTAGAGTGACCAGATTTTGAGGAACAAAAACTGGGACAAGTCAGACATAAAAGAAGGACTAAAGACTTTACTCTCACTTTTATGCCTGGCCTGTCCCATTTTTTTTGCATAGCTTTGTACACGTGTGCCTATACATGTGTGTGTGTGTATGTGTATATATATATATATATATATATATATATATACAGATATATATATATATACACACATACACACATTTACAAGGCTGTCTATATATAACATGGCTTGACCTCCCACCCTGCGCCCCCAACCTACCCCCTCTCTCTCCTGTCCACTCTATGTTTCTACTGGGAGCAGACAATAGACTATGTTGCCAGACAGAAGCAGGTAAATTACTTTAGTTATTTCAGACTTTGTAGGTGTCTGTGTAAAGAAAGCATAACTTTCACTTATGTTTCCCTAGATAATCTGACCTTTTCCCCATAAACCGGGACATTTATTTAAAATTAAGAGAAGCGTTGGGACACCGAGATAGTCCTCTGAAAACCGGGACTGTCCGGGGAAATCCGGGACATCTGGTCGCCCTACACATCATCTAAGCATGGGTTGCAAGTGACACAAGGCAGACACCACGGCGGCAGCCCTGGGAGAGACCTCAGAAGAGCACTGCGTGATGCTGATGTGCCTCAACGGAGCACTGGTCTCAAGTGTTGTGAGCCTGAGAGGTGCAGAGGGTGATGGGCTAGTGGGTGCACTGGATCAAGCATCCCTGAGAAGCATTAGCTGATGTGTCTCTTGGGGTGCGTGGGGCAATGCATGAGAGGTACACCGGGTCATGCTTCGTAGGTGTGCACTGGGTTGGTGTGCACCTCCACTTTTTAAGGGTAATACCCAGTTAGATGTCCTAAGCTCTCACATACATGTACTTAGCCTTGGTCTTTGCAGAGAGAAGGAGAACATAGAGGAGGTCCTCAACCCCTCTGTTTAGGGGAACATAAAGGCATGAAGAAGACGACAGAAGGCAACATGGTGTACGGGCCAATACCTTCCGCACATCTGATGTTCATGCAGTAACGTGCACACAAATAAAACACGGTAGTCCGCACAAGAACAGAAAGCGTGTGTAATGGGCGCACACTAGTTAAGAGGAGACGCGCATTTAATATAGTTATTTATCTATTTATTCTTCAGTTTTGTAGAGCATGCGATTGCTAACTGGTGCTAAGCAGAAAGGCGAATCGTTGCGGTGCCCAAGTTACGCCAGGATTTACCGAGCAGCAGGCAGGTCTGCAGCTGTCCCTTAAATCAGCAGTCTGGTTTCCAATCGAATACAGAGGGGGAGCTTGTTAAAGAAAGTAGCCCTTAATATGCAAATGAGCGATCGCTCATTTATATACCTGTGAAGGCCTCATAGGGTAAAACAGATAACATTAAACAACCTGGTGACCTTTAAAGCACACCACAAGGTCATAGTCCTCAGAATTACAAGTGCCAGAGAATGTGTCTCCGAGTGCACTGGGTGTGCTTGAGATGTGTGCAGCAGGCCGTGCTTTTCAAGGGGGCTCAGGACGATTAAACTCAGGTATGCACTGGGTGATGGCTCCCGGGGGGGAAACCAGGTGGAGTGTACTGGGGTGCACTGCAACTGATATATTTTAGGGATTCATCGGGCCAGGCATCTCGGGTGCGCACTGGGTGATGTTCCCCTGGGGTGCACTTGGTCATGCGCCGTAAGGGTGCAGTCTGGAATCATTTTATACATTAAATAAAAGTTAGTATCTGCTGCCCCCATGTTGTCTCACCTCGGTCAGTGTCTCTCTATTTCACTGGAGATTACTGTCACAAGCATCACAAACTCTGTAGGCAGGGAATACATCCTGTGGACTCTCATTACATACAAAAAATATAGGTTGCTGCCGGCAGCAAATTACCCTTCTTCATAGGTTAGCATCTCGCTGCTAATATTGCCAGGGTGAACACTGCCAGGGCGCTAAAAGATATAGCATGCAGAACACGTATTTTCTGGCGCTCGGAATCTAAGCGAATGCCACAAGGGTAAAACGTATATATCGATCAGTAAAATAATGCCAACCAAACATTTTAGCAGTAGGGCGAGGCTCTCTACGAGATGAAACACTTCTACATGCCCCCTCATACGTCCTCATCGTCTCAGTCATAACATAGTGAAGGCTGCCCTGCCCTGGTCAGGCACCCACCACGCGCTGGTCCCTTTTTTTGTCTACAGAATGGACAAAAGCTCCGCCCACGTCTCACCCACCACTATTGGCTGTTTGTATTCTGCCACCTCCACGCAAATGCTTGCTTTCAGTTGGATGAGGGGCTACTTTAACATGATAGCCCTTCTGTGCACTCCTACTGGGTTCCTCCATCTAACGTGCTAACCCTGCTTGCATTAGCACATGAAATCCAGGCCTATTGGCTTTGCCAAGATCAGAGTTCCTAGAGCTCTGGGCAGTACTGCAGAGGGGTTGACAGCAATGATCTGATCACTGAGAACATTGATGCATTTGCCGCCTGTGGTAATTTTACCACTAGCGGTGATCTTGCAGAGTGGAGTTTACTTGGGTTAGTTCATCCTGTTTTGGGCAGTAACCAGTTACAACTGGCAGTATTTATACGGTCCCTGGACCTGCTTGTTCAAACACAGCACTGGGCTGAGGACGCTTACATTCTCCCTTATATGTATCTGCAGAAAAGGGAGGGTTTGGGCCTTGTACTAAACAAAACCAATCTGCCTGATTACATTTATTTTTAAATCCCTTCATTTAAAGAGATTGTAGACATCCGGCCGACCTTTCAAATTGATTAAAAAGTACATATGTCCTTTTTTTTCTCTCCTGTGGTTACTGCTCTGCTTAATGTAGACTTATGAATATTTAACAAATTCAGGGGCATATTTACGAGCCCTTAGCGCCGCCGTTGCGTCACTTTTTGTGACGCAGAGACGCAGCCTTTGAAATCATATCTATTAGGCCACTCAAAGCTACTTTTGTGGCCTTGAATGGCTTCAAAGATATGGAGTAAGGCAAGGCAGCGCAAATCACTGTGTTGCCTTACTCTGTGCAAGAGAGGCATTCCCTGGACGTTGCAGTTGATGCTACTAAGCAACACCCATGGATTTTGACGCATCGCCAAATTTACAAGACCTTGTAAACCTGGGGAGTGTGCTAAAACCTTACACTTCCCCAGGGGAGGCGCAATGAGGAGAAATATCTTTATTTCCCCATGTTTTTTTCCTCTTTCCATAAGGTGACTTGATGTGCCACCCTGCGTCAAAAGCCCATAAATACGGTCATCAATGTCTACAAAGCTCATCATGCATGGAAAACACATCATCAGCAGGCAGAGAAACAAGAGTCTCTACTGGTGTTTCATACCAGAGCGCACCCAACCAGGCATACTGGGCATTATGCGAGGCATGAACCCTTCCTATTAGTTTGCCACTGCCGCTGCTTTCTGAGCCACGCAGCCAGGTTATCGACTAAGCGGTTCCAAGTGACATCATAGAAGCCAGAGTGAAGCAGGGATTGCTTTAGGGTGTCTCGCTAAGAAAAGCCACAAGCATTAGCAAAGCTAATAGGTCTCGCCTTTGGGACTTCTTGCTTTTGCCAATGTTTTTAGTGATTCTGTACAGTATCCCCGATGCTTGCAGCGTAACTAAAGGGAAAAATGGTGCTTTAACATGACCATCATATCCTCTTTATTTTGTAGGCAAGCACATATGTTCTACCACAAGCGTGTACCTACAACATGACGCAGGCACCTTTTTTTCTTTTTATTCACAGATATGAGATGGATTGGTAAATAAAGAAAAAATAAGCACTTTTTTTTCCAAACGTGGGTGGTGGAAAGCTACACAGGGAGTGGGGGCAGGGGAAGCAACACAGGGTGTGGGGAAGAAGCACACAGGCATAAGAGAGCAATGTGGAGCTGGGGAAAGCATGTGGGTGACAGAGCAATGTGGGGGAGAGAGGCTCACTGGTGAGAGAGCAACACTGGCGTGGGTAGGAAGAGAGAATACAAGGAAGACAGTTCCACTCTTATGTGGTACTCAAGCAAAAATAAAAATTATTTGCTAAAAGTAGCAGTGAAAGGCACGTGTAAAGAGGCTGTCAGGAGAGAGATAGACACAAGATGATCAAGGCAAGTCATTGAATAAAGACACAAGCAAATGAGAGTGGTAATAAGCAAAGGTGGGCAGTGAAAGGGCATTGAGGATCGGTTATGTTGACAGTAGGTATTTTACAACTAGACAGCTACATCGTCTGATAGACTCAACCTAAATATGATGGATGAAATTTGTGAATTAATCTTATCCACTGATGATTACTTCGATTTGTTTTCTGGTCCAGCATTTATTTGCTTATTCCAACTGACGGATTTGTAAAGTGCAGTAAATCACTCGTAAGTGAGGGCACTGAGTTTGAATTGTAGGCACGGGGAGCTTAAGCGCCTGATTACGAGTACGGCAGTCCTGGGACCACCGTACCCGAGGTAGAGGTCCGATTGCCAGATAATGATTGCAGGCACTGCAGTACTGATCACGACCTGCCTTTCCGCCTAGCTTCTCATGGGGGGGGGGACCCTACCATGAAAAGCCCGGCAGAAAGGCAGAGAAGGAGCCCCAAACCGGGCCCCAGGGCAAATTTGCACATTTGGGCAGTGTGGCTTGGGGCACATTTTGTGCCCCTCTATGCCTGCACTGTCAGTGTTCACTGTGTGCCATGCACAACATTGTGCATGGCAGACAGTGCACCTGAGGTTCATGTGGAGCTGCTCTGCAGTGGCATGTGCTTCAGGGTCACTTTATGAGCTGAAGTATGCCACCTCCGTGCCACTGCCGTAGACACACCGCCAACCCGGCGGTGTTGTCATAATATGGCATTTGGGATGGCACTGGCTTGCCACCTTTCTCCCAACCGCCGCACTGGCAGTCCGGTGGTCGGACTGCCAAAGTTATAATCAGACCCTAAGTGATTTGCCCAGAATTACAGGATGTTGAGCCGACTGCTGAGACTCGAACCTGGTTCACCCAGCTCCGAAGTCGGCAGCTCAGGTGGTTATACCACATCCCCTCCTTATAAATCTGATAATATTATCTCAGAGGACTTAAGTTGTTGCCTGTGCCAGGCTTCTCAGTGCTGGTAATCTAATCTTAGAGTGAGGCTTTCATTTGTCATTCTCTCTGGAGTTATGGCCCTTTCAGGACAACCTTATCCTTGTAATCTACCTTGCACTGTGTACCCTTGCCTCCCTGTACCAACAGTCTATTTGTTTATGCCAGTGCTTCCGGCAGTGATCGCCAATTAGTTGGGCTTTTGGTGTTTTTCGTTCTTGTGAGCAGACTCCTGTCAGTCAAGGTCCTGCTCCACCAGGAATAGACTAGCCTGAAGAGCCAATCTGTTTCCCCTCCGAATGAAAATAAAACACAATCCCAAACTGGTTCCATCATCGTTGGGCCTCATCACTGAGGTGCAGCTTGAGTCCGTTGGTAAAGTGAGCACAAGACCCATCTCTAGACAAACCTACTGCACTAAAGGGGTCTCTCTAATTTTAAAAGTGAATTGCTTGAATTAATCTCTTCCAATGTTACTTACACAAGGCTGCATTCCAATCCATCAATTAACGCTCATTGCTGACAAAGCAGTGATCCGATGCCCGCAAGTTTTAAATCAGGTAAGTCAGACGTGGACTGCAGTCAAGAATGAGTGACATTAATTTGGAAAATTAGCATCTGTAATTTATTGCTCTTAGAGATGGCAGAGTAGAGGTATGCAGTGCTATATAGAACCAATTATTCGTAAGCATTACTCATACTCACCTTAACTTGATGTTGAGTGTTGACATCTCCAAAAGGATAATTCATGACCACATGATTCTATAAATATCCAAACACATTTTACTCTGTAGATTGGTTGGAGGTGCCTGAGAAGATTGCTACTACGAGAGGACAGTGTTTAAAAGGATTCCTACCTAATCAATTGTGAAGATAATGCCTCTTCAACATAAATATGGATCAGGGACTGGTCCAAATGCAGCCTGCTATACCTGCTGCCTTTTCTTTGCCATACACTCCTTCCAGGCCTTTGTGGTTTGGCAGATGCTAGAACTACTTTCTGTGTTGGGGGTTACTTATCATTTTGTACAGTGGTATGTTCCTCGGAGCAGCACTACTAAACTGGCGGCTGGACTTTAGCGCTGAGCGCTGGGACTCAGCATTTTCAATCTGTTTTGGATTTCCACCTTCTGCAGTCACTCGCCAGCTGGAAGTCAGTGGCACTCCTGAAGTGTAAGTGGAGGCCCCAAAGTCAACACAGACACAGCATTGACCATGTTTGCGAAGAGCTGGCAGTGTTGTGGGGAGGCCGTGTGCAGTCTGTGGCTGGAATCTGGGAGAGGTTGGCATTGGCATGGTTGTGGGTGGGTTTTGGCACGGGGACTTTGCCTCTCACTCTCTGTGACAGATTAGGCTCCCGAGCAGAGGGAGTGGAACGAGTAGCTCCCTCTGTCCTGGGAGCTTCAGGGGTTTTGGTGTTGCAGACATCTCTTCTGTCTGGCCTGCTATCAGAAGAACTACCATTATCACTGCTGATAGAAGCACAAATCACTTATCTCACAGTGTCACACTCAGCTGAAGCTGTTCACCAGATGCCTGATTACTAAAAATAACAACTACAAGGAGTGATAACACCAACCCAATATTTAGATTTGCAGGAAGCGGCCTTGAAACCTGCTTGGACGTTTCCTCTCCAGGGCCAACCAAGTGAAGGCGTTATATATGCCGATCTGAGCTGATTGACATTAATGTTGTAATGTTGTGTGACCCAGCGTAGTCTATAAAAAGGGAACATTTGTCTTCCACTTCTACTGCTACAACATTGCACCATAGTCCTGCAACAATCACATATAAAGGTCTAGAGTCCAATAGAATTCACTAATTCTTTCAGTTGACTGATTCAATTATCAATGCAACTGCAGGTCTTGCTGCAAGGGCAGTTTTGAAGTAAGATGTGTAAATCAAGCCAATGTATTTCTTGCACTTATCCGCCATTGTGCAGCCCGCAAACAGCAACCCTAGGACCAACTAGCAATAGCACTTCCAATCCCACTCAAGCAGCTTGTGGTTTGTAAGATCACTGGCTGATACCTTATCTCATCAAGCTTGGAAGTGACAAACAGGAAGATGTATAATCCATTTAGGCTTCGATCAGTATAATGGAAGGGCACCCGTGATTAGCAGGGCAACAAAGAAACAGTCTTTCCAGCACTTAATCAAATCTTCCATCACTTTGAAAGAACAATCATATTCAAAATCCCAAGATCTAGTGAATGCTTACGTAGCAAAGAACAACTTCCTCACACACACACTTCTCAACATTTAAACTGCCTGACTTGTTTCAAACTTGTGATCTGCAATATTCCTCATTGTGTACAAGTATTTAGTCAATAGCTACCCTATACCAATGCCAGTGGCATGAGGTTCCAAAGAACCTGGTGCTGGCATGCACCAGGTTCTGCAAACCCTAACACAGGACATCATAATGATTCATAAGGTCATTTAGTGAAAACAATTGAAAGCAGATGCAAACCTTCAAACGAAATAGAGGTTTCTGGGTGATATGGAACAGGGACGTACTTTAAGCAGGAGCAACAGCGTTAACTTTAAAGAGGAAACGGATGTGTAGTACAAGCTCAAGGTAACAGAGCAGCAATCACAAACTGAGGACCGAGAAATTAGTCTCAAACTTCCAAAGTGAAAATCACTGGGAGATCAGAAACCATAGAAGTGTCTGGCTCTTGCAAACATTGAAGAAGCACTATCTGAATTTCACAAGTGGAGTTTTCTTTATGAGGCATAACAAGCAGATAGGACACTTCTCTTCCATTGAGAAGGCAGATGAATTGGTCCAGTACTTATATAGTGCTCCTGCATGCTCAAGACTGATGTGCTTGGTCTTTCTATGATTAAGAGAAACCACTCTGTATCCTAAGATCTATGGAATACATATTCAATGAGTTTCAAATTCCATTGTGCACCCAGTGTACAACTCCCTTGTGGAACAGCCCATCCATTTCTGGGGATTTTTGGGCTAAGGAAATGATCGTTTGGCCCAACAAAGGAGTGAAGATGGTAAACCAATTCTTGGTGTGGCCAGGTTGTAGTCTTTTACTGATTCACAGACTTGATATGACATTCCCAACAATCAACATTTCATGCAGTGTCTTCCAGATTTTGGGCCTTTTCTGTTAAAAGATCTCATGCAGATGTTTGTTCTCATGATTTAAAATTTGTAGTGAAATTTGCAGATGTACGTTTATGACACCCCAGATTCTGGCACGAAAGCTAGGTAGGGAAAGAGGTACAAGTCACATTTGCTCATGTGAGCTACAGTTTTTGATGATGCACAGCTGATCAGTAGTCAACGTGGCAATTGCTGTGGTTATCAATTTCACAGGAAATGGATTGCACTGTCTCTTGTTTCCCAAGTGTTTCCACAATGCATTATGGTACATGCAGTTCAGTGTGCTCAGAGTGCACTTATTTGTGGAGTTCATCCTAATCAGACTTCCATTATTTAAGTAGCCAAACACTTCTTCAGTCAGTACTGGAAGTCTCATGACACGCTTCATGTTTTTTGCCACTTATCAGGGAGTGTTTACAAACTGCTAAAATACTACTGTGGTGAAATACCAAATGATGAATGATATATTCCATAAGATCAGCCATCTCACTAGAGTTAGGTGGGTAGCATTCCCTTCCCTTGGCCTAATTCAATGAAGACTAATGTGCACGTGAGGATATCAGTGTATGGGCCAGGTAGAAAAATATTTTTGGTGGACTTTTCATATTTCAAAGAACAATTGGTATGGCGACCTATGAATATGTGGCCATTCTTCCTGAAGACCATGGGCCTTATTACGAGTCTGGCAGTCAACAGACTGCCAGACTTGCGGTGGCAGGCAGACCGCCACGGTTGCGGTGGTCTGACCGCCACATTGCGAAGTTGAGAGGCAGACCTGCCACAACCTTGTTTTCTAGCAGGCTTTTCATGGCGGTTCCACTGCCATAAAAAGGCTGTCAGAGAACAAGTGCTGGGGACCACAGGGGGCCCCCTGCCCTGCCCATGCCCAAGGTGCCCCCTGCATGCAGCAGCATTGCCTCTGGCTCTATTACGAGGAGGCGGCAATGCTGCCGCACCTTTCCCACTGGGCTAACCTTGGTTCCCGCCTGTCAGCCCAGTGGGAAAGTCGCAATAGGGCCAGCGGGGAGACCGCCACCTTGACGGCAGTCTCCTCACCTCGGGTCTGGTGGTCGGCAAAGTCGACTTCCAAACTCGTAATCAGGCCCCATGTCTCTGTTCAGCAATTTCAGAGCTAATTTGTTGTGTATTATACTCAGAGCAAGACATCTGGAAACCTAAGCTAGAGCCAAATAAAGATAGAATGGTTTGCAGGGGGTGTCAGGTTCAATGGTTAATTTGCACTGGTGGTAGCGAGTGGTGGGAACTGGACCAGGACCTATTTTTCATCATCAGACTTTCGTGGCCGATAACAAGAGATAAAGAAGGTGGACAGGAGACAGGAATTACTAAGTGGAGGAAGAAAAAGGCATATAGGTGACTCAAAAGTAGTAATCATGATATTTGGCCCCCTAAGCATTCTGCAATAGTGGCAGAGATTTACCTAGTATTTGGTTTGTACAAATTAAGCATCAGAAGGCTGAAAAGGATTCCTCCTTTTTTAACACAGTTTTAAAATTGGAGATACCAAGTCAATGTCTGTGAGCGAGTGGAAAAGACAAAAGAACAGTACAACAGAAAAAACAGATAAGCAGGGTGAGTGAAAGATCGTACATAAAAGCCTTAATTTAAAGCCTATGCAAGAACTTGATTTGCTGCATAGCTGAAACTGACACAAGTAAACTCCTCCAAGTAAACTATGAAGACTGAGGGGCTGGGGAAAAACCCAACCACCAAACTCTTGAAGAGGAGACCGCCATGGTGCTGACGGGCTCCCCACCGGCCTCATTACGAGGTTTCCACCGGTCAGCCCAGTAGAAAACGTGTGGCGGCATTGGACTTGGCTCCACATGTAGCCATGTCCAATGCCATCACACAGGGGGCCCCCCAGCACCGTCAGAATGCGCACTGTCTGCACAGCACTAGATGGTAGCACCTTAGTCAACATATGTATTATTTTGTATGTTTACATTTATTAGGTTATTTAAAAATACATGATGTATTAATTGTATTGTTTATTGTATTAATTTGAATTAATACATTAATGTTTTTAAGCAAGTTTTAGGTTGGATAGAACTATAAATGCATAATGTATAATGGTAATGATTAAATACTTATTCATTTTTAAATGATTTCAATAATTTTTAATTCATTTTCTAATAATTTTTAAGTAGGGTGTTGGGATAGTTAGAATTTTAAAACAAATATTTAAGATCTTACTAAATCATTACATATGATAGAATATTCTTTGAAATATATATTTGTATTTTTTTTTTTATAAATTGAAATATTTAATTTGTTTTCGTTTATGCAGAAAATAATATTTTAAATGTCGGAAAATATATTTATAATTAGTAATATTAGTAGTAATGGGTTTAGTTTTGAAAGGACATTCTTAGTGTATAATAATTTAATATAAAAAATGAAAACATTAAAACATTTACTTGAAATATCTGTTTAATGTAGTTAGAATATTAAAGTACTATTTTATAATGTGTATATTAATATGTCAAAATGCTAAAGATAGACATATTTATTTGTCTCTGTTGTTTTTGTTTCATTTTTACAAAACCTTTTAAAAATCAAGTTTGAAAAAATAAGTCATTTTAAATAGTAGAGAAGTTGCACTGAATTTAAAAATGGAAAATATAGTTTTTTTCTTGTTTATGTGATAGGAATTCCGTGAATCGCATCACTTTAAATATATGCAGTTACCCCAACATTTGTAGGACTGGATTTAAAATAGTAAATATGCCATGCCCTTTTAATATGTAGTTTCCTCATGGTTTGTAGAATAGTACATTTTACATTTTGACAGATCCAAGTATATTCTTTCACCCCAATGTTAGTAGAGCTAAAGATAGATTGATAAATCAAACAGTAAATTTAAGACATCCACATAAATGCACTTTTCCCCATGTTAGTAGGACTGGAGTTAGACTAGTAATTTTAACACACTTTGGCACTAAATCCCAATGTTTATAGGATTAGAGTTAAATAGTAATCCTGCCTTCACCCCTATTATATGCAATTTCACAATATGTGTATGACAGGAGCTAGAATACCAAATAGTCCCTCCCCCTGATATATGCACTTTCCTCAATGTAAGTAGGACTGGAGTTAGAATAGTAAATTTGACACCTCCCAATACATGTATTTTCAACAATTTTAGTGGGGCTGGAGTTAGAATGGTATATTTGATACTCCAACTAAAAGCCCTTACTTCAATGCTTCTAAGACTGGAATTAGATAACCAAATATGCCTCCCAAATTATGGGCTTAATTATGAGTTTGGCAGACAGGAACACCCATCTGCCAAATCCCCACAGGGTGGCTGACGCTGTAGTGGTGACCACCCCGCCGGACCTATTACGAGTTTCCCGCTAGGAAAACCGAGGTTTCCGCCCATCAGCCTAGGGAGAAACTGGCTGCAGCATTGTCTCTAGCTTGAAATCGAGCCAGCGGCAAAGCTGTCGCCTGCACGGTGCAGTGAACATTGCGAGGGTGCTGTGCAGGGGGACCCCTCACTGCCCAGGCCAAGTCCATGGGCAATGCAGGGGCCCCTCTGTGCCCCCCTGCACCTATTCTCTGCCAGCCATTTCATGGTTGTAAAACCACCCTGAAAAGGCTGGCAGAGAACGAGGTTGTAATCAGCAGGGCAGCGCTGCATACTGGCTGATTGTGACCGCCACCCACTGTCAACCCATCGGGATCACCAATCCCAGCGGAGACGGCGGATCCCTGGTGGTCTGACCGCCTGGGTCTTAATGTGGCAGCCGGAAAGCACAGCGGCGGCGGTCCTGACCACCACCACAAGGCTTGGGGGCAAGCCTCATAATGAGGTCCTATATGCACTTTCCCAAATGTTTGTAGGGCTAGATTTAGAGTAGTAAATTACCCCCCGCCTACCCATCACCCTGGGGCTCACATATATATGTATTTTCCCCAGTGTTTCTAGCCCTGGAGTTAGAATCCAAGGGCCTGATTTAGGTATTAGTGGACAAGTTACTCCATCACAATGGTGATGGAAATCCCATCACTGAAATCTAAATCCCATTATATACTATGGGATTTAGATTTAGGTAGACGGGATATTTGAACAGGTCCACATTATGTGTACGTGTCATTATATTAATACTTACTCACTCTCAGACTGTGAACCAGGGGTTGTTCCTCCGCAATGGCAAAGGAGAGTCGCCCCAAAGGATAGGAGCCAGCAGCTGAAAAATAAAACAATTATTTCATTATCATTTTATTTTTCAGCTGCTGGCTCAGCCAGCTTGTGCAGGGAGGGGCAGGCAGGACTGGGCCATGGGAAGGGGAAGAGAGAGGATTAGTGGAGTGCAACTAAGTGTACATGTTACATGCGCACTTAGGTTTCTCCAACCCAGCTGTGTTGCATAGCCGGGTTGGAGAAACTGCACAGACTCCCATGCAGTGTCTGAGAGGCAGACCAAGCCACTCAGACCAATTCTGGTGCTGCTCTATAGCTTGAGAACAGCGCCAGGATTGTGTGGGGAGCCAGTGCTGGTGTCTCAGGTACTGCTGGGACACCATCAGGAAAGCAGAGAAGCGAGGCGGCGGCATTGGGAATGGTACTTTTTTTTATTATTAAAGTATTTTCCCAGTTCCCGTCATCATCCAAACCCCCCCACACCCCTCTTGAGATTTGTGGTGGCCGCTGCTGCTGCTAACATCTGGGATTTCCTCTGGACTGCCCTATCAGACTCAATACTAGAACATGAAGACGCTCATGATGAGGAAAGGAAATGTCCGATGGGAGAGAAGGCAGGCAAGGCTCCTTTAAATACCGGAGCCCACCCAAGAGGTCCCGAAAGCAGTACATTATCCTGCAAGATCTTGCACTCCTTACTGTGGGGCAAGGCCTACTGAGCCTTGTACCACAAAGGAGACAGTGCGTAAGACCACACTGTGACCGGACACAGAATCCACCACATAAAGTAGTCTGCACTAGATGACTCAGAAAGTCGGTGTGCAAGAGGTGGGAAAGCAATGCGATGAGGGGCAAGGAGATCCTGCTGGACTAGACAGGAATTGGGGGATTGGATCTGATGGATTCTGACACTGTCTTTCATTGTTATTTTCATGTTTACATTAGTAAATATCTGTGAAAAGTTATTGGAAATGCTGTTTTTCCCCAGCTTTTTCACATCTGTGTTTGGGAGACGCCTCAAAGCCTCTTTGAGGTAGTCATATGTTATCCTTGCATCACTCACTCTGCATTATATGGTGTGCCTCCGGCGTTGTGTTCTTGTTGATGTCTGTGTCTGAGGTAAAGAGTGTGTGTGTCTGTCTTCCTCAACTCTACCATCAGTGACTCTTAGACTATTAAGACAGATAACCGTTGGTCTGGTACAACCTCTGACTTCATGAATTGTATCACTGACTTAATGGTTGCAATTCTTTGCGGATTGTTGGCATCCATGACCTGACAATACAGAACCTTGGCATATTGCTTGTAATTTGTGGTATACTGGGAGGATGCATCACATTTTGATGCCTACCCCTGAGTTGGTGCTGGTCATGGCATAATGGTGCTAATTATGGCATATTGTGAGCTTTTAGGGCATGTGCCATGAAGACACTACCCCTTGCACAAGTTTGTCCCTGGCATAGGCGTGGAAATTCTTGGCATATTGGAGGGATCTATATGACAACTGTGCCCAACCTTTGTACAATGCAGGGCCTGGAATGTTGGTGGTAGTTCTTGGCATATTAGGAGATCCATTGTATAACGGTGGCCACTTCTGGCAGTATGCTTGCTTAAGTACAATGGGGTTAATTCTCGTATTATTGTGGATGTCCATGACATTTGATGTCCATCCCATGTCAGACATGGCATAATGGTGGTAAGTATTTTCATACTGTTTATATCCATGGCATGTGCCACAATGATGCGTACCCTTGATAGAATGCTTCTTCTAGCATAGTGATGGTAATTCTTTGCATTCATTATATTTAGTACCTACCCCTGACATAAAGGCAGTGGGATATCTGACTTGCTCTAGGCAACCCTTACTTACATGTGAAGGTGGGAGAAATGCATGCATGGCAGAATCTGCCCTCGTGTAAGATATTTGGGAACCACACTTTGCCTAAAAAAGTAAAAAGCCGGTATTTTATTACTTCATGAAAATAACATTCTCGTGCTTGGGACATTGGAATTTATTTACCACAAATTAAAACATATAGTTGGTAGCAAAGTGTGAATACTTTCAAAAATTGATGTTTAAGATAAAAACTATTGCAATTCATGACTCTTGAAGATCTGTCTAACATTGCTGCTTCCAGTCTGAGGCTCTTTTAATATTTTCCACAGTGCCTCTTCCAAGTAGATCATCATCATAATGTTTGACTGCAAAAATACAGGATGGAACAGTTTGAGAAATGTTTTTTTTAATTAAGGGGGTTGAATACTCTTCTCGTGCAACAACCACAATCCCTGCCAGGGTGAACGACAAAGGTCACAAAATTAACCTGTGCCTAACCCTCTGGTATCTTGCCACAAAAGTAGTTGGGCTTAACTTAGAGGAAATGTGCAAAGTATTTATGCAGCACTCAAACAGCGCAACAAAAGAAAGATCCCACACAATCTTGAGAACTGGAGCACAATGTAATAAATACAATTATATCAGAGCAACGAAAATCCAATTGATAGAACAGGAGATGTGCAATTTCAACATCTTAGGTAAAAGTGGTGTAAAAAAGCGCAAAGTGCCAACTGGATTTTCTGGTTCCGCTGGACCAGGACAGAGTCACAAGTTCAAGCCAGCTGCGATGATGCATGGGCTGGGTAAGGTACCAAATTGAGTCTGCTGGACACTGTACCTGGTTGGGCTCGGATTAAGATACGAGGTCCTGTGTCGAGATGTGTTGTGCTGCATCAGTTTTGAGGGGGCTGCAGATCAAGGGCTGCAATAGGCTGAGATGCGAGGTCCTGCATCTCAATGCATCGTGCTGCATCATTTCTGAAGAGGCCGCTGTTCAGGAGCTGCAAGGTGCTGCTGTACGAGGTCCTGCTTTGCAATGTGTCGAGTTGTGTTGCCCTGAGTCAGTTCTGAGGGAACCCACAGTTGGGTCAGGAGGAGTACACTCTGATGCCAGCCAAGGGTCCACAACCTAGTAAGGTCACCTCTTTGGGATCAAGACTCACACTATTGGAAGCTAGCAGCAGAGCACAAGAAGGTCCAATTGAGTCTAAGCAGCTGGGCAGATGCACGACAGGTCTCTGGAGTTTGTTATGTCCCTGTAGCTCAGAACAAGAGGCTAGTCAGGTAGCTCTTGGAGTCATTCTGCTGGTTCTGGGTCAAGGAGCAGGTCCAGACTTCTAACCTCAGGCAGCAATGCAGTGCTTGCAGCATCAGTGCAGGAGAGCAGTCTTTGTTCTGAATCCTTGTCTTCCACAGGTCGAGAAGTGATCTGGAGAGTTGGTGTGACTATCCAATATTTATTCCTGGTGCCAACTTTGAAATGGGAAAAGCGTTAAGACTTTTCCTCCCATCCGTTTCTGGAATTTCATTCTTTCCCCTGCCTCGGTCCCACGATGTCTGGAGTCACAAATGTGTGAAGTTCTTTGTGTGTGTGCTGAGGCAGCTTCCTTTGAAGTGCAAGTGTGACAGCTCTGCCATTCCCACCAGGTCAGGGTAGCCCATGTTACCAACACCCAGCCCCCTCCTTTGTGATACTGTCTGGGTAGAATACACAAAGACCAACTGGAAACTACATCTAGTCATGTTACCCAGGAAAACAGGTTGCAGCATCAAATGATTAGGAAAAGAAAACGCCGACTTTCTAAAAGTGGCATTATCTAAAATCTGACTTTACCATTAAAGAGGGTTTTAATTTACAATTAATTAGACAACAAATATGACATTTCTAACTATTCCAAAACAAAAGTTATCACTTATTAAATCTAATACGGCAACTCAATGTTATTCTATAAGAGAGGTAGGCATTACAGTAGTGAAAAACAAATATAGGAGTTTTTCACTACCAGGACATGTAAAACTTAAAAGTACATGTCCAACTTTTTAAATACACTGCACCCTGCCCTCTGGGCTGTGTAGGGCCTACCCTAAGGGTGATGTATACATGTTAAAAAGGAGGGTTTGGGTCTGGCAAGAGGTCTAGGTGGAAATGGCAGTTTAAAACTGCACACAGGGCCTGCAATGGCAAGCCTGAGACATGTTTAAAGGGCTACTTAAGTGGGTGGCACAATACGTGCTGCAGGCAAACTAGCAGCATGTAAATTATAGGCTGTGGGTACGTGTACTACTACTTTAATAGGGATGTATAGGTAACTTAAATGTTCCATTTGGGTGTAAGCCAACTTAAACATGTTTAAAAGAGAGAGCACAAGCACTTTGGTACTGCTGAGTAGTAGTAAAGTGCACAGAGTCCTAATGCCAGCAAAACAAATTCAGCAAAACAGCAACAGTGCAGGCAAAATGTTTTGGGGGAAATCACACCAATGATAACAGGTCTAACAAACAGGCATTGGCATAGTCAATACGTCACACCTTTGGGACTTATTGGGTCTGCCAATGATTTTTAGTCATGCTGTATAGCAATCCGATGCTGTGCAGCATAGCTAAACAAACAAAAACATATGACGCAGTGGCATCGTAATTTTGTGAATGTGCAACACATATGCATGCATCTACAAAATAACATGAGCATTCTTTTTATTTATCAACTTGGATCCTCAAATAAAAAGGATAATAATTAGATTCAAAGAATGTTTTTATGCGCTGGTGGAGGGGAGGGGTTACAGTACAGGGGCAGAGGTAGGGAGAAGAAGGAACGAAGGAGAGAGAGCTATGCATTGGGTTTGGAAAACAAGGATGGAGGTGGGAAGGAGAAGCAATCGGAGAGATAGAGAGAAGGTGGATGTGGGTAGGAGAAGCAAGAGGGAGGGTGGGAAGAAGAAGTAATGAGTAAGAGAGCAACGTGGGGTGGGTGGGGGAGAAGCATGCAAGAAAGGAATGGAAGAAGTACACAAGGGTGAGCGCAACATGGGTAAGTGTGAAGTACCACATGGGGGACAGAAAGCACCATGGAGTGCTGTAAGAGATAGGTACACGAGGGAGACAGCTGTAAAAGACATACACCCTCATGGAGTGCTTAATCCAAAAGAAAAAAGTAGTATTTGAAAAGCAAGCAGTGGAAGCAGAGAAGCCAACTAATCAAAAGAGATGATACGACTCAATGTCAATACAAACCAATTAAGTTAAACAGCATGACCTATTTGGTCATACAATGAAACTCCAGTCAAGAATAAAGCAAAGGGGTTTATTACAAACTCAAGCTCAAAGTCATGTAAATAACTCTCAGGACAAAGTTATAAAGATACAAAATCACCAAGGGTTGCCCAAGGTGACAAAATAGATTCAGGCGGACTGACATTAATAAAACTAAACATTCAATAAGGAATATTCCGAACTCAAGGACACAGTTACACTTCTCTCTATGTCTAACAATAGGGCCTATTATCAAAGCTAGTCTTCTCATGGGAACGAAGCGTGAAAGAAAGTTTACGTTTTGAAAAAATGCATCAGCATTTCCTACACAGACATGAAATACCAGACCAATAGCCCTCAATTGGGCTAATGTGAGTTAATTAAAGCAATACATTTAAGTAATATGTTTTAATAAACACATTTTTAGTGTGCAAGCTTATGAATTCAACATTGATAATACTTGAAAAATATGCATGTTACATTAATTTTCAATGAAATTTAAAGCACTCTACTAATGCATTTCAATTTCTCTAATGTAGAACTGCATTTCTCTGTTTTGCATACAAATTTAAATCATTAGTCATTAGAAATTCAGTATAGTTTCAATACATTCTGTTAGTCTTAGGTCTAATTTATCATAACAATTAAATCTTGCAAACATTTTATGTATAAGCAATAACACCAGGGTTTCTAACACTAGTTTAAAAGAATATTGAGTTATAATGGCTTCACATGGCATCTGTGTACATTCCAACTATTAGTACTTTGGTTAACATAATGCTTAAAGTGTCACATATTGATGACTTCTGTGACACCAGGGACAAAACTAAAATGTCAACTATATCAGTACCAATCTACCATGACCTTCCTGAAAGGCTTAATGAGGCATCTAATCAATTTAGAGGAAAAGTACATGTGCTTTGTTAGTGAATGGTAGTGGTGTATGGGCCAGAGCCCTTAGAACAGCACAAATAAATCCATAACAAGTCTGAGTATTCCATGTACAAAAAAGTGATGGGTAACAATCATTAAATAATTAAAACTGAGTAGAAAGGGGTAAATTGTGCAGTGAGATAACTTGTCACGCATAACCATGTGCTTGGGCATGTTAAAATGGGCCCAAAGAAGGGGGCAGACAAGATGGGCACGGAGGGGAGGTGGTGTGAAACTAAGGATGTGAGAAGAGAGGGTTGGTGATGCTGTTTGTTGTGTAAGAGCTGGGAAACAGTGTTAATGCCACTGCCATATTCCCCTGGCAGCCTGTGGTGCAGAAGCTATGGAGCAGCAAATCCCTTTCTATCAGAAGCCTTTTTATCACAGCAGAGGTGCATTACTGTCAATGTGTGTTTCAGAAAGAACAGGTGTTAAGTGAGGTGATTGCTCTTATCTTTGCATTTACACTAAACTGACACCTCTTTACCATGTTACAATTTTTTTTGCAATGTGTCCCTGACATTTCGTTGATGATTTTGATATATTTATGATAACAACACGAGCACTTAGCTACCTAAAGCAATCTATTCATTCATTAATTTGTGTTTCATCCGTGCAGGTGTACAGGTGTTTATTCTCTCTGCTATTGAACAGCTAGTATGGTTGAATAATATGAACTTTTAAACTCTAAAGAAAATATATTTTTTCATTACAGTGAAATTGAATGAAAAGTTGAAGTACTGCAAGCAATTTAATGTCAAAGGAGGCAAGCCTCTAAAATTTGGAAAGCCTGCGGGGGGGGGGGGGGGGGGGGTTGGTGACGTGCTACGGAGTAAGCGTCAGGCGTGGGAGTGGCGGATGTCCTGTCTGCTGGGATCTGTTTACTTGTAAAGAGCTATGAAGTCTGCATGTTTCTTGCCAAGGGTACCTTTGTTGATGGTCCCAGTTAATGCTGCAGTACACACACATGATTTGATTGTGTGTGCCACCGGTAGGTGGAGAGGTGACCGGGTGGACTTTGTTGTATTTTCGCCTAAGGTAGCAAAAGCATAGGGCCAGCAGTGCTTATTACAACATGCTGCACATAACTGTTAAAAAAACACCTCAGCTTCTAATTTTGTAAGTACTTTTGGCATTTAGGAATGCTTTAAGCATTACTGAAGCATTAAGGAGAAATTGAGCAGGTGCGGCTGAGAGAAAGAAGGAGGAAACGAGTTAGAGAAGCAGAAAAAGACCAAAGGGAAAATCATGATGGAAGGGGACGCCTGAGCAGCACCAGGGGCTGAACAGCTGTCTCTGTCTCGCAGAGCCCTTTCTTAGGCAGCACCTGCTTGGTCATTGTAATGCAGAGCCTGTGCTAGTCGGGGGAGCCAGACGTGATCATCCCATCTGCACCCACTGACCCAGGACTGGGCATGAAGCAGCAGAACCAACTAGAAGGGCACTGGTAGGGTGGAATTAGAAAAACACAGCCTCCATCACACAACAGCAGAAGGGGCCCTACAAACCATCTCAAATAAATGGAATGTGTTGAAACCATTCCTGCTCATATAAGCAGAACCCCTTTACCTATGTGTACTATGCTGCTAGTGTTGACCTTGAGAATTTAGGAGGTTAGTCTATACATTAAGCTTTGCATGAATCTAAGGGCCTCGTTTAAAGTTTACCGGAAACCGGCGGTCTTCTATGCTCTACCAAACCTCCAGATCCCATTCTCAGTTTAGAGTCAGGAAGCTGCTGAGTTACGAATGCTAGGGTCCCTGACCTAGCAGTCCATCCACCCTGGACCGCTGTGTCACAGTGATGGTCATCCCACTCTGTGTAGATATAAAACAGCCCTGCGAGATAAGGCAGACATGGGCAGGGAAAATGTTAAATAGCTTCCACCCACTGGGAGAGACTCCTGCATGTCTAGGCCAGTTCGTTTTTGTTCACAGTAAACAAACCCCGACTGTATGAGTTGGTTTTCTCTAAACAAGAAGGTTTGCTGAGCAGACACTTTAAACATGGTTATGAAAGGAGCCACTACGACAACTTCTTCTTTCACATCCTAGAGATCCAGACTAGGATCTCTAAACGGAGCAGATGACACTCCACTACAGAGATGAAGCCCATAACCTCTACCCCTTGCTATATCAGTGAACCGTTCACCATGATTAGTATCGCTGATGGTAAGTGTTAGAAATTGGGGCTCTAGTTGGCAGAGGTATGTACCCTGTTCAAGTAGGGACCACAATCCTAGTTAGGGTCAGTCAGATACACCACCTAAGTTAACCTGTGATGATTCTCTGGTAGCTTGGCACAGAGCAGTTAGGCTTAACTTATGGGGAAATGTGTAAAGTATTTGTGCAACACTTAAATTACAGTAACACAGTGAAAACACCACAAAAAGACTCCATGCCCATTTAGAAAACTAGAGAATATTTATTTGGGTAAAATGGACAAAATGACAAAAATCCAATAGACAGAACTCAAGATATGATTTTTTAAAGAATAACTGCAATGTAGTGTTTGAAAGATAATAGTCCTGAAAGGTTACTTGAGGTTGCCCTAGGCCAGGGTAGATCAGAATTTGGGGCCATGATGGAGGGCAAGCCCGCTACAGGACTGACGCAAAGCCTACTGAACAGTACCTTGAATGGAGGGATGCCTTGACGATGTGCTGCCAATGCGTTGGTCTGACGCTCACAATCAGGTGGATGCATTGTTGGGCTGCATAGATCCCTCTGCAGTGAAGGCAATGTGTCGTCGTCGAACCAGCTGGATGTAGGCGATGCATCGGTTCTGAGCCGCACAATCCAAGATGCATCGTCTGTGGTCTTCCAGCGAGGGAGGAAATGTGTTGTTGTCCAGCTACACAGACCCCTTGTGATGAAGGCAAAGTGTCATTGTCAAGCTGCGCAGAACCCCTTGTGATGAAGGTGATGCATTGTCGTTGAGCTGCTTAATGTAGGCGATGCGTTGGTTCTGATGGGCATAATGGCAACAATGTGTCGATTTCTACTGAAAACAGCTGCAAAACCCACTTCTAAGGTCCGGAACTGGATTGGCACCTCAGGCAAGGGTAGGACTCACAGATGGCAAAGTCCAGGAGCAGGGGCAGAGTTGCAGGCAGTCTTTGATGTCCCTGAGACTGTAAGCCCTTGGAGTCACTTGGGGCCTTATTTATACTTTTTGGTACAAAACTGCACTAACGCAGTTTTGCAACAAAAAGTTGTGCACCGGCTTGCACCATTTTTTAGCACCAGCTGGGCATCATATTTATGGAATAGTGCAAGCCGGTGCGAAGGGTAGGCTAGCGTAAAAAAAATGACGTTAGGCAGGTTAGAGTCAAAATAAATGACTCTAACCAGATTAGCGTCATTTTGTTGACGCTAAGGGACATATTTATACTCTGTTTGCACTGAATTAGCGTATTGTTTTTAAAATCTAATCCGGTGCGAAACTCCATATTTATACTTTGGTTCTAGACCTGTCCAGCGCCAAATTTATGGAGTTAAAGTAATTTTTTGGAAGTGGAAACCTACCTTTCCTTAATGAGATGCAAGGTAGGCGTTCCCGTGCAAAAAATGACTCTATGGCCTTAGCGCCATATTTATACTCCCATGCAAAAATGGTGCAAGGGAGGGCGGAGGGGTAAAAAAATGGTGCAAAGCTTGCTTTGCCCATCTCTTTAAGCCTAGGCCAGGGCAGGCATTAGGTGACCTGTGGGCCTATTTACATGGTGGAACACCTTGGAATAAGCCCACAGGTGCCCTCCCCAGGCCCCAGAGGCACTCCCACCCACACCAGAGGGACTGCAGAGGATGGGGGACCCCATCCTAGGTAAGTACAGGTAAGATTGCATGATATATTTGAAAGTGCCATAGGGGGCCCTAAAATGGGTCCCCATACATGGCACAGGTTGCAATGGCCATGCCCAGGGGACCCTTGTCCTCTGTGCTGGCCATTGGGGTGGTGGGCATGACTCCTGCCTTTTCTAAGGCAGGAGTCATGTGGCATGGTAGGTTTAACGCCATAAAATGACGCTAATCTTGTTAGAGTCATTTTTTTTTACTCTAACCTGCCTAAAGTCATTTATTGATGCTAAACCCCCTTCTTCTATACCGCCAGCCCCACCTGACCAAAGTCATTTTTTTTAACTCTAGCCTACCCTTTGCACCGGCTTGCACCATTCCATAAATATGGTGCCCGGCTGGTGCACAGAAATGGTGCAAGCCAGTGCTAAACTTTTTGGTGTAAAACTGAGTTGGTGCAGTTTTGCACCAAAAAGTGTAAATAAGGGCCAATATTTTGTAAGTTTGCGCCACTTTTGCATCAAAAAATGATGTTAATGCGACCCAAAAAAAGTATAAATCAGGGCCTTGGTGCTAGACGGGTCTAGCACCAAAGTATAAATACGGAGTTAGTTTTGCACCGAATTAGAGTAAAAACAATGACGCTAATTCGGTGCAAACAGAGTATAAATATGCCCCAGAGTATAAATATACCCCAGAGTATGAATATGCCCCTAAATATGGCGTTAAGGCCATAGAGTTATTTTTTGCACTGGAACGCCTACCTTGCATCTCATTAAGGCAAGGTAGGTCTCCACTTCCAAAAAATGACTTTAACTCCATAAATTTGGCGCTAGATGGGGTCTAGCACCAAAGTATAAATGTGGAGTTAGTTTTGCACCGAATTAGAGTTAAAACAAATGACGCTAATTTGGTGCAAACAGAGTATAAATATGCCCCTTGGTTCTATAGAGGATGTAGAGAGCAAATACCAGCCCCTCTCACTCCCACGCAGAAGGCAGCGGGCCTACACAGAAATGCAGTTGAGCAGAGTGGCAGTCCCTCCTGGCAGCACAGCAGTCCTTCTTCCTAGCATAATGCCCTTCAGATCCAGTGTATTGGTGGGGTTTGGGGTCCCATCCTAATATCCAGTTGAGCATTTGAAGTGGGAGAGACCTCAAAGAGAGGCCTTTAAAGTGCACCAGGTCCCTGCCCTTCTTTCCCTGCCTCCAGACACTCTACAAGGGGTTATGCAGACCTTTGTGTGGGGGCAGGCACAGCCCTATTCAGGTGTAAGTGTCAGCTACTCCCACCCATCTAGCCCAGGATGACACATCAGCCTGGTGATGGCCCATCAGGATGCAAATGTCACACCCCAGCTCCCTTTGTGTGTGACTGGCAAGAGGGAATGCACAAAGCCCTGCTGTCAACCACCTTAGATGTGTATTCAGAGCCAGGCAGAGGCACATAATGGTTAAAGTAAAAAAATGCTAACTTTCTAAAAGTGGCATTTTCAGACTTACAATTTAAAATCCAGCTTCAACATAAATTGAGGTTTTAAATTGTGAGTCCAAAAACACCAAACTCCAAATGCCTATCTTTTCCCAATTGGAAATTATACTTAAAGGCTGCTCCAAGGTGACCCCAGGGTTACCCTATGGGAGAGCTGGCCTTGCAGTAGTGAAAAACAAATTCAAGAGTTGTTTTACTACTAGGACATGTTTACCTTAAATTCACATGTCCAACTTTTTAAATACACTGCACTCTGCCCTTAGGGGTAGCTAGGGCCAACCTTAGGGGAAAGGGCAATTTAAAACTGCACATACAGATTCTGCAGTGGCAGGCCTGAGACATATTTAAATTGCTACGGTAGTGGGTGGTACAATTAGTGTTGCAGGCCTACTATTAGCATTTACTTTATAGGCCCTGGGCACATATAGTGCACTTTACTAGGGACTTCCAAGTGAATTAAATATGCCAATTGCAGATAAGCCCATGTTACAATGTTTAGAGTATAGAGCGCCTGCACTTTAGTACTAGTTAGCAGTGGTAAAGTGCCCAGAATCCTACATCCAACACAAACAAGATCAGAAAAAGGGGGAGGAGGAAGCCAAAAAGTGTGAGGATGACCCTGCAGAAAGAGTGCAAGGTCCAACAGTAAGTATTTATTGGGATGCAAAAAGCAGGTGATTTACTGTGTCCTAAATACTTACTGGTATATCTTCACCAGAAACAACTGCATTCATGTTTCGTATGCATGTCACTCAAAGTGACTGAATTAATTAATCACTTTGTTTGCATTTTATAGTCTACAAATATAACCATGTCCTGAAATGGTTGTGTCTTCCAATAAATGGGCAGTGTTCAGCTGCTGCCATGATCTATCCATCCCGCCTTCTAACAATACATGTCACAAACCAACCAGCCCCTTCTTGCCCACCAGGTCTGGAGTTAAAGTCTCCTCTTGCAAATGGTGAGGAGTTCAACACAAGCAATGCTTAATTTGTAAAATAAGTTAGTGCATGGGGACAAAAACGTTTATCAGAAGTCAGCCACTTGTGCTGCCGAATGCAGGCTCTGCTGAACACCAAGGCTTGCTAACTGTGATTCCATCTCATGTCTCTTTCTTTCACCACCCTATCCTTTGCCTCGTAAGCTCACTCTTGCTGGTTCTTGTTCATCCCTTTCTCCCACTGAGACTTTCATCTCTTTCTTCCCCATCCTCCTCCTTTCTCTCTTTTCTGCATTTCTCTCAATCTTGCTCTGGGTCAAAGTCTGATGATGAAAAATAAGTCCCAGTCACATAAAATGACCACCACCTGCAATCACCTGTACTAATTTAACACTGAACAGAAACCAATTGCAGGTCAAGATGTAGTAATTCTACCAGGTGGCCTTAAGAGGGAATCTGCTCTGAAAAACAATGAAATATGATTCTCTTACTGCTTATGGTAGGAGTTAAATGCTGCTGGCAGTAAGCTACTGCTCATTCCATGGAGAAGAATACCACTTACACATTGCAGGAAGTAGTACTGTCCAAATAGGGCTCCATTACTTACCAGAATTCTTTATTACTCCAATTCCTAGTATATATCGTCACAGTCTTTACCTTGCTTACAATGTGTCCCAATTTCCCTATCGGAGTGAAACCTAAACTAAAATGCAAAATAGCTTCCACCTTGAGACTCCATTAGTCTTTTTCCTCTGAACTTCCAATACTACTAGGAGAAACTTGCTTCTTCTGCTTCTTTTTATTTCCTGTCTCATGAGATACTCTTGTTTGCCTGTCCTTGCGGCGAGATCAAGTACGTCTTGCTATTGATCAAAATAAATCCTTTTTTGTATTTTCGAGGTCCTGCTCTAGCGATCCTCGTGTAGACGATGTATTGGTCCTTTAAATTAATATCAATGGATCAGCCAAGAGCACCTGCATGAGAGGTCTCGCCTGAATACTGATTAAAATTGTTCTTTCTTTCATTGAAAATATGTTAGTTTACAGACGCTTACCAAGTTTCTTCCGTAGACTTGGCCTGTTTCTAATATGGCGTCTGTCTTAGAATGCAGGGAGAACTGACACTTTGTTTTGATGACAGCCAGTGAAAGCAGGAACCTGTAAAGCTGGATTCAGAGATGTATTGCTGTTTGGGGTTGTGCTCCTTGCTTAGGAGTTATGGAGCAACCAGGCAAATGCTCCAGAAAGCCCCATCATTATCAGGGGTAATATTCTCCGGTTTCTTCTCCTGAAACTGGTAGTTGTTTTGTCTATCACTTGTTTATAGATAGAGCAACTGTGACATCTAAAGGAGCCCCTTGCTTGTTTCAGAACATTTCTCGTACATTCTTTTTCTCTTTGAAATATGGTTTATTGATTTTTGTTTCAAGTTGCTTGCATATCTGATGCCCATTTGGGTACTGACCAGAATATAGGGCATCATTATGGTGCTGGCGGTCAGTGGACCGCCGTGGTAGAGGTGGCAGTTGCACCCCCGCGGCCCAGCGGTAAAGACCGCTGCATTACAATTTGCCGAAGCCAAACCGCCACAACGCCACCTGACCCGCTGGTGCAATCGCACTGACGTGGCCAATAGTGAGCTCCTCTGGGCAGGCGGCAGGCTTCTGCCTACCGGCCGCATTACAAGACTGCAGACCACAGGCTTTTCCATGGCGGTCACTCTGCCATGAAAACCCTGGCAGTCATGCACCCAGTGACAGGAATCCCCATTCCTGTCGCTGACACGCACATGCACACATGTCCCCACACCTCCATGCACCCCACCCACCCGTCCACACACTTGCAAACCCCTCCACCCAACCGCACATATCCATACAAACACCCCCACCCGCACTCAAACTGACATACACACACCCCCACTGGCACTCACACAAACCCCTCGCCCCCTTTCGGACAATCAACTTATCTTTTCTGGCGGGCTAATTGTCTGGGAGGGGATGGGTCCTCAGCATTTTTCACCACCAATACTGCACCACCGACAGAACTCCGCCACGCCGTATTACGTATCGTAATACGGCGGGCAGTGTCTTGTTGCCGTTGCAGTGCTGGTGGTGGAACCGCCTCTTCATCTTCGTCGGCCGTCCGCCCATAATTCGGCAGAAGTCCAGACAGGACTCCTAATATGGCGGTCAGCAGACTGCAGCGGCTTCAGCGGTCTGCTTAAAAGACTGCCAAAGCCGTTATGAGGCCCATAGTCTATATCTGATGGATTGTTGTTTACGAGACACCAATGTTTTTCAGATTTTTTGGGATATGAAAATGACCATTATGAAAGTTGGTGATGAAGTGTGCGAGGCACCTCAATTAGAATGGCCACTTTTACTGGATTATAAAGATGGTGTTAAACCTCAATGTCATGAGGCAATGTGTCCCTGTGTTAAGGCACCTCCGAATGCATCACACAGAAATGCAATCAGTTAAATAATGATATGGCACACTCAATAGCTGTGTTCTAGATTAATGGAATAGTAAAGGGTTTTCTTACAAAATACAAACGTAAAGAGGTACAGAATCAATTCCATGAAAGCGCTAAAAAATAGAGCAATACAGAGTGATGCAAAATCGTAAATTATTCTAAGTCCCAAGTAGCAGCAAAATCGCGAGAATAATGGACAGCATTCTTTATAGAATAGGAAAGTCATCTGGCTCACCCTCAAAATCAAGGGGGGGTCTCTTATACATTATTTTCACATTTGAAATTAAGAGAATGTATCATGTCATCAGTAGCACATGAAAAACGTTATATTGCCTTAACTTCTTCGCACTATCCCACTACATAAATAAAACATTCTGCCCCCTCTATGCTAATGTCGTCTGGAGATGCTAGAACAAACTATATACATGGACAATCACATGTTATGTGAACGAATAGAGCACAGTGAACCAGCGGCAGGACCTTGGGGTTAAAGTTGCAGTTGTGGCTGAGCCGGCATCGAGAGCAGAATTAGCAATGACAGTGAAAGTAAATAAGTGTAGCAATATTGCACTAACCTATTTTCTAGTTTTCTTCTTCAGGTAGTGAAATCCTGTGGGAGCGAGATGTAACCCCAGACGTCAGTTCCCTATGCCACCAACCACTGACTCCATCCAAATTCAGACTGATATTTCGGATAGTGCCAGTACTCAGGGGAAAAGGGAAGCGGATAAAACGTAGAAGAAACAATGTTCTCCACTAGTCTGGTCCTTTTGCTTGCACACACTTCTCAGTGGTTGCTATGGCATAGGTCTGTGTGCATCTAACAAAAATAAAGAGACATGAATAGTAGTGGTATTTTTATTCTTCTCTCTTCCCCCTTTGACTTTGACCTTTGGATGAGTAGTATGTGCATACGATGAACCCTATGAAAACAGAAACAAGACCATCACTAAATAATTCTGATGATGTGTAATGACAGATGTAATTTTTTATAGAGCCCCTCGTTACCTGTTAAAAGCACATAGGGAGGACCAATACCATACTAGTAACATCCAGGATATTATCACGTTTTACCCTTATTGCTTCCAGATAGTAATCAACAATGGAATTCATATTAGAACTCTAATATGTCCCACACAAGACTTTAGGCCAACAGTCATGGCAGAAAAGGCCACAAAATAAGTGTTTTTTCTCATATATAATATTTTTCCTTTTTCAGGAACGTCAGTTGCTTCGGAAGAGATGATTTTCAAGCACAGACATCCATTACAGCAAGTACTTCTCCACATCAATTTATGCATGCACCTTACCAAATTGTAGCAACAGCCTCTGTTTGTAAAGTATCTTTTACTTTTCTTTTACAGGGCCTCAAGGACTTCATTCAGAGCAGTAAAGCAGCTGGAAGATATGAGCCAGGTCCTGGGCTCCCTAAGAAACAGGAGGCAAGGCAGAAGGAAATGACTTCAAACAGATAGCCTACTACTAGGATGAGGTGACAGCAAGAAGAAAAGAGCCCACAAAATGAAGAATTAATCAGGAATCACTAACATGTTATGAACCGCAGTAAGTATCAGGAAAAACCAGCAAGCTGTTGGCCTCCAGGCACAGCTTTTATCTTAGCCATGCCCAAACTCCAGAAGAGTGACATCTGTGGTCTTCCAGGGTACGTGTGGCCACCTCACTCACAGGATGAGGTTAAAATGGACTAGACCGCATCCTGCATGACAGCCCTTTTCTGGGTTACCGCTGCGTCATTGAGTTTGCAACAACCATAACAGTACACCTCCCCCAAGGTCCTCCCCATGAGTTTGGGTTTGGTGGGAGCATAACCCTTCCAATTAACATGATAGAATCCAATATAGCCTTCACCTTATATTCTGCAGGACCCCCTATTTCCACATGAGGTGGTTTGTTTGGTAAAAGGGTTTCTTCACTAAAATGTTTCATCAGTGAAACGCTAAACACTGAGGTGGTCATTACGAACCGGGTAATGTAGCGTCCGTACCGCCAACAGGCTGGCAGTACGGAGGCCCTTATTACGACCGCGGCGCCGGGGCCGGGGGCGGTTCCCGCCATTTTAGCCCCGGCGGTGATAATCGGCCAGGGCAGCTCTGCCCTGGGGATTATGACATCCCTACCGCCAGGCTGGCGGTAAGGGGTGTCCTGGACTGCATGGGCAGTGCAGGGGCCCCCTAACAGGGCTCCGGCCAGCTTTTCACTGTCTGCATGGCAGACAGTGAAAAGCACGACGGGTGCAACAGCACCCGTCGCACAGCCGCAACACCGCCGGCTCCATTAGGAGCCGGCTCCTATGTTGCGGCCTCATCCCCGCTGGGCCAGTGGGAATGTCGTAATGGGGGCCGCGGAAGTGCGGCCGCATTGGCAGCCGCACAGCGGTTACCGCTTGGCGGGCGGCAGTAGCCGCCCGACAATGTCGTAATGACCCCCTGAATGTACCAGAAGTGTGGTGGGTAGTTCTATTTTTACAGCAACGGGATTAATCACTTTTAGGATCTTCAAAAGCACTATGAAATTAGGCTGAAATTTATTACGGTCTTAAAGGCATAAATATTTTATAAGTAGCAACACTTGATCTTCAATATTGTACAACTGTTCAGGTTTTCTATGCTGATAAGCAAACTCCCTATATTTTGTGAGCTTGTTCTAAATTATTTTAAGCAGTGGTATGAATGTCAATGAGGTGTTCATGGAACTCATGAGCAGCAGGTACTATGATGGGCGTCTTAAGGCCCGTATTCATTATTTTGGGGTGAAAAACATAAGCACAGAAAAAGGTAAGAAACTTGAAGATTTACTAGTAGAAATATTGTATGTGAAATCTGCATTCCATAACCAAGACCCCCAATCAAAAATGTCTTGCAAAGAGTGACACTGTAAATATTGTTCTAGACATTGATTTATTCTTTCAGTTAGACCATCTGATTGTGGGTGGTGCCTAAAGGATAGTCTGACTTCAGTTCCAATGAACTCACACAGTGATCTTCAAAAATGTGCAAAATATTGTGAGCCTCTGTCTGAAATACATACTGGAATGATCTCATGTAGCCAGACTATAGATTTCATAAAGACCTCAGTAATCTTTTTGCAGATGCAGTCCTTTAAGGTGAATAAAAGGTGCCATTTTAAATAAATGATCCACCGTTACTAGAAATGTGTTGAATCCCTCAGGTGTGTGGGGCAGTTCTACAATGAAATCAAGAGAAACTGTATGCCATGGAGTTGGCTGGATTGGAATGGTTTGTAGTAAACCATTGTTTGCTGCACGAGATATGTTACTCTGAGCGCATATTGCACAAGTCTCTACAAGTCTCTTTGTTTCCTTCACTATTGCAGACTACCAAAAATGCCTTCTCACCAAAACTAGTGTATTTGTCTCCCCTGGATGCCCCACTAGACAACTACAGAAACTTCACTGTAAGCCCTGTTCTTATAACACTTTGGTGGGAAGGAATAGGGTTTTATATACATAGTAAAAATCATTCTTTCAAATTGCGGAATGTTGTGTTAGTACAGCTTTACTTTCTTCAGTACTTTGTTCTTGTTGTACCTGAATTGCACATTCATCAACTGTACTAAGTCCTATTCATTTTTCGGTGGTTATTGTGGCAGGAGGATCAACTGGGTAGTCCATAGGAGGGCACTCATACTGCAACAAAGTATCCGCCTTCCCATTCTTTTTTCCTGGACAAAAAGTAATAGTGAAATCATAATCATTACAAAATTGTGTCCATCATAACTGCCTAGCAGATAAAACTCGGGCTAGGCTCAAAAACTGTAAATTCATATGATCTGTCAGGATTCTGGTAGTGTATTGGGCACCCAACAAATAGTGTCACCTCTCTTGCAATTCTTCAAATTCTACCTTTATAGCTAGTCATTCACTATCTGCTACAGTGTAATTTGACTCTGCTGGGCTCAATTTACAAGAGAAGAATGCAACTGAGTGTAATTGTCCATTAACTGGATTGTGTTGTGACAATATTCCCCCATTGGCACTTTGTGAAGCATCCGCCTACACAAAAACGGATACCATAAATGTGGACGACTAAGGACTGCGGACAGAGATTAATTGTTTCTTCAAAATCTGAAAAGCCTTCTCTGCTTCTGAATCCCTGTGGAATTTTATTCCTCATTTCAACAAATGGGTTATGTGAGAAACTGTGGCTGAGAACAGATTAACAAAACACCAGTAGAAATTGGCAAAGCCCAAATAAACTTTGCACTTCCTTCACTCATTGAGGGGATTACCTATTATCTGTTGCCTCAACTTTCTTCCTGTCCATATAAAGGCCAGTAGGAGAAATGATAAACCCAGAAATTCAAACTCAGTAACATGAAATATACCTTTCTCTAGTTTATCAAAAAGTCGATTGTCACGTAGCTTCTGTAAAATAGATCTAACATGGCCAATTTGTTCAGATAGGGAAGTTGAGTAAATGAGGATGCTATCCACATAGGCCACAGTGCAAATGTCCATGAATTTGTGTAAAGCTCCATTTATGAAGTATTGGAAGGCATCCGGAGCATTGCACTATCCCATGGGCATGCCGAGATACTCTTAGAAACCAAATATAATTTGAAATGTGTCTTTCCATTCTTCACCCTCTCAGATGCATTCAAGATGATTTTTTCCCCTTAGGTTTAAACTGCAGTAAATTGTTGCCTTCCTAACTTGGTCTAATAAAGATGGATTCAGTGGTAGAGGATACCTGTTCTTTATAGTAACCTGATTTGGGGCTTTATATTCTATGCACACCCTGAGTTCTCCTCCTTTCTTTAGTGCAAAAATAATAAAAATAAAGGTAAGGAGAATGGAGACCTTGAAGGATGAATGAATCAAATCTCCAAAAGTTCCATCAAGATATTCCCTAAGATGAAGATTCTCCTGCTCAGTTAGAAAAAAAACATTTTTCTGCAGGTAATTTGGGCCCCAGGTTGGAGATCTGTGATACACCAGCCTTTTTTGTCAAATATGTCTTTAAATAGCTATACACTTCAGGGATCATTGGCTCGTATCCCAAAGTGCATTGAAAACTCCCTTGGTTTAATTCTATTTTCTGCAAACAATATTGAAGACAATAAGAAGACCTAAAGTCTTAACTTCTGTCCGCCCAGTCAATGCTTGGGTTATGTTGGTATAATTGCCAACAATTGCTTTAAACTGAGGTGCAGAAATTAAATCAAACTGGACCAGTTCAGAATCGTCATGGTTAACTGAATTGTCTGGGTATTATCTGGTCCTGGCAACATTTTCCTGCCATCTATAGGCCAAATTGTTTCTTCCTTGTCTCTCTCTTTACTGGGAATACACAAGTCTTTAGAAGAAGAGCCGTTAAGGACATGCCCTTCAATGGCACTTGTCTGATCGGCGATAAGGCAGATTCATCACTGGAGTACCTCAAAAACACCAGGGAACACGCCCAGTTGGTGGGACTTTACATGGCCCCAAACTAGCTTATTGTGACTTCTGGTCCTTCTGTGGATACTGTACGGGCTACCAGCCACGTCCATTTGTTCCCACCACCACGGGCAACAGATTACCCAGTCCTTTTGTGGCCGTAAAATCTTGTAGGACTGAAAGGCAGAGATCTGCCCAGTCCAACCCTCCCCCAGCAGCTGCAGCCTCCAAACCTCTTTAACATGCTCTCACAACATCACAAGCAATTGGTTGGCAGAAGGTTCCAGCACCACCTACCCTGCTGGCAGTCTATAATCTCAGACAAGTGGTTGCTCAAAATTGTTTAGTGGGTGTTACACCCCTCCATTTACAGAAACCCTTCCAACCATGCCATCATTCTCAGATTAGCTGCTGGAAGATAATCTCTCCCTGTTGTGTCAGGAGTGCAGGCCCTTTTGGCCAAAGGAGCCATCAAGACGGTACCAAAATCAGAAGTAGGTCATGGTTGCTATTCTTGCTATTTTATGGTGCTTAAATAGGTGAAGGCCTCTTCTCTGGTCTAGATCTCCACCCTCTCGAGTACTTCCTGAAGAAATATAAATGTAAATTACTCACGTTAGTTCAGATCCTGCTGCCCTAGATCCAGGAAGCTGGATGGTAGTGCTAGTTTTGCAGGAGGCATATTTCCATATACCTGTCCTGACGGCCCACACAGATTACTTGTGGTTCCCAGTGGCCATGTATATGTTTAGTTTGCTGTGCTCCCTTTTGGCCTTACCAGCACCCCACAGGTGTTAACAAAAGTGATGGTGGTGGTTGCAGCCCATCTGTGGAGTTAAAGGGTTCCAGTCTTCCCCTACCCCGATGCCTTGCTGTTAAAGGCGAGCTTGCCACAGGCACCCATCACCTACCTCCAGACTATGGCAGACATCCTGCATTCACCGGGGTTCACAATCAGTGTGCCACCGTGACTCCCTCCTAGACTTTCCCTTTCACCTGTGCCATTCTTGATTTCGTGCTTATTCTTCTAAACAAAGAGTCCAGGATATTCAGGCTCTTATACCAATGTTTTAGCCTCTATTCTGAATTTTGGTCAGACTGACTCTCAGTCTGCTGGGCCACTTGGACTCCCACATCCTGCTTGTGAAGCATGCCTACTGACTTATGCAGGCTTTGCTGTGGGACCACAAGTCCCAGTGGGTGCAGCATCAGGTGAATCTATCCGACCGGTCTAGATATTGAAAGTAACTGCAAAAAACCTGCAGTGGTGGCTAGTGAACCATGATTGGGTCAGCGGCAGACCAACTCTCCCTTGCCCACCCAGATCTCTCATCAGTGACAGATGTGTCACTTTAGGGTTGGGCCAGCCATTTGAGAGAGGTGAAGATCAGAGGACTCTGGTCTCTGGTGGAGTCATTGTTCCACATCAGTTTATTTGAGTTGAGAGCAGTTTGCTTGCATTGAAGGTCTTCCTCCCCTCCATCAAAGAAAGGCTGGTTCAGGTGTTCATGGACAGCACCGCTATGTGGTGCTGCAGCAAATAGAGCAGGGTGAGGTCGTGGACCCTGTGTTTGGAGGCTTTGCACCTGTGGACATGGCTGGAATGTCAGGACATTTTCCTGGTCGTGAAACACCTGGAGGTGTCTCGTAACTCCAGGGCGGACAAACTCAACTGTCAGTGGCTCACAGATCATGAATGATGTATACATCTGGAGTTGGTGAAAGGTCTTTTCCAAGACTGGGGAGAACCATGGTTAAATCTATTCAACGCAGCAGAGAACGTGGAATGTCAGCATTTCTGCATGTTAAAGTTTCCATGTCGGCTATTGCTAAGAGATGCATTTCGTATCAAGTGGGGCTCAGGGCTCCTGTATGCCTTCTTACCAATACCACCTTTGTCCTGAGTTCTAAAGAAGATCAAGATGGACTAGACCTAAGTCACCCTTGTGGCTCCAGATTGGACACGTAGAATATGGCATCCCAAACTCCTGACCATGACCACTGATCCTCTGATCAGGCTGCCCTTTTGGGAGGATCTCCTGTCACAGCAGCAGGGAAGGGTTCTGCACCTGAACCTCCACATGTTCTGGCTTCATGCATGAAGATTGAACAGCAACAGTTGTGAGTCTTTGCTCTCCCTCATGAAGTCTGTGAGGTCATCTTGGCAGCCAGGCATGCCTCAAAAAAGACTATTTATGCCTGTGTTTGAGACAGGTTTGTGGCTTTCAGTTGCCAGATCAACCCTCCTTGTTCAATTCACCTGTTGTGACATGCTTACTGAAAGGTCGTCAACATCTATTTCGCCCAAACCTTTCATTATACCCCAGTGGGACATTATTTGGGTTTAACTATTTTCACGATCAAGGCAGTCTTTCCGATGGCCAATACATTGGCCAGGAGGGTCAGTGAGCTGCAGGTGCTCTTTGTTAACAATCCATAGACTAACTTCTTCCCAGACAAACTGGTTCTCCAAACCCATGCTTCTTTTTTGCGAAAGGTGGTGACGCAAAACAGCACACTGCCTGCTTTCTTTTCTCTGCCTCACCCCTCCAAGGAGGAGAAGGGACTTCACTGCTTTGATCCAAAAAAGTGTTGTCATTCTACATCTATCACACCAAAGAACACCACGTGGATGATCAGCTTTTTGTTTGGTTCACTGGAGAGAAAAAAAGGGGAAAGCAGTGCAGAAATGGACATCTCCAGATGGAGAGTATGCATTAGGATTTGCTGTTGATTGGCTAAAGAGCAACCCCCTGAGGGCTTGTGGTCTCATTTAACCAGAACCTAAGCTGAGACCACTGTGTTAGCTCAAGGAGTCCCCGTCCTGGACATCTGTCAAGCTGCGACGTGGGCGTCCTTGCACCCATTCAATAGACACTAGTGTCTTGACAATCAGGTCTGTTGTGATGGGCACTTCGCTTGTTCGGTCCCTCAGGACTTTTTGGTCTGAACCAGTTTGCAGACCCACCTCCAGGGAGGTACTGCTTCGGTATCTATTCTAAGGCAAGGAATCTGTGGCTACAGGTCTCTATCAGATGAAAAAGTAACTTACCTTGGGTAATGCCTTATCAGTAGAAACTCTATCTAGTCAGAGATTCCTTACTAACACTCCAATCCTCCCTGTTCAGCAAACCAGTCTTCCTACCTAATCGATGCCTGTAGCCCTTGGTTTTCTGCACAGTGGTAAATCAGCCTTCTGATGTGGCGGTGTGCTTCTGGTGTGGAAAGAGTCATGTAAAAAAACAGTTGTCAGTGCTCTGGTGTGGGGGGGGGGGAGGGGCGCCTATATAGGCACCAGGCACATTACGTTCAGTTCAGATGATGAAGATGCGGAGCTGACGTCCACCACCTACTGGCACGCAGAGGTACTGTTCAAGGGTTTCAGATACAATCTGACAGATAGGGAATTATTCTAAGTTGACAAATCTGCAGTTAGGTACAGTCTCTAACAGATAAGGTGATACCTAAGGTAATTAACTGGTTCTTTATTTATTTATCTCAAATCCTCCATTATTCTCCATTTACCACTCTGTTTTTTAATTCTCATCATGGGATAGTTGTAAGAACTTCCAAGCAGTTCCCAAAGAATTCACAGTTACATCATGTTTTTCAATGGCAGGCTTCATTCGTTCTTCTGTTCCTCTCAACAGTTTCTACTGTTCAATTCAAGAAAAAACTGTGTTTGGTTTAATGTGTATGCTAACAGGCTTTGCCCTTTTTATTAATCCTATCTCTTTACCAGAGAAATCCACACACCTTCTTCTTTGACGGTATTTCTTAAATCCAGAGGCACACCATCTTTAGTAAGAACTGGGAACAACCGAACTTTTGAGGCATAAGATCTAATTTTACGTAGTGAATCTTCATTTTGGGTTTCAATTGTGACAGAATTCTGTATACAGTAAATCACACAGTTCACCTTACATTGCAAGTTTCTGCCCAATAGGTGAACAGGACCCGAAAAAATTTATATGAACTGATGATCATTTCCCATTGATCCAATTTTAACAGGAACATCTTTTGTAACTTATTAACAATTTGTTTATTGCTGATGCCAACAAATTGGCTTTCTATTCCCAAGACGGGTAGGTTTGGAACCTCCACGTAACAAACTGTCAGGCAGGTAGCCCCTGTATCTATAACGAAAGAAATGGGGTGACCATTGGCTTTACCGTCAATGTGTGGGCCACTCTTGTGTACTCTGAGGACTGCTCAAAGTAACCAATCCTCGTCCCCTGTCAGGCACCATCATTGAGAAATATTTTTAGGATAGAAGTGAGGAAAATCATTACTTAGCATCAATGGATTCTGTTGGGTTTTATGGTATTTTGTTTTTTATATTTTGCAATTGTCTCAATTCTTGCATATTCTGCACAGGAGCTGGTTGGGATGGGGCTAATAACTGTGTCGGCACCTGATTTACATTCTGCTGCATCTGGAAAAAATTCATTCTGATTCGATCTGGATTATGTAAACGTTTCCATTTCGCAATGCCCAATTTCACAGCAGAAATGACAAGCAATACTCTTCTTCAGCATGTCAGTATCTACATTCATTCCAGAAGTGTTCATAATCCCTCTTCCATGCTCTTGCATGTGCACCATCTCATTTTCTATTTTCACACCTTGCATTGGAAACATCACATTCATTTCAGATAGCATATAATCCAAATCAGAAATCATAAACCAATTCCTGACATTTCTCTGACTGTTTTGTCTTTGCAACCACCAGCTTCTCTTTAATCCTTTTCTGCTCTGCTTTGCAGCAAAGCAATCCCTTGCAGCATATTTCAACATTTATCTATGCTTTTTGTCTGCCAGCACATCACACTCTGTTGAATATGTGAACTAAGCTCAGGAAGCAAAACCATAAAAAAGCAGAAACACAACAGTAGCACCATCTTTCTCGGGATCTTCAACTCCGCTGTGTTTCTTTAAAAACTTCAAGAGTCTCTTATAATAAACATGCACTGACTCTTCTGGCTTATGTGAAGATCTTTAAAACGTTGCACAAAATATATCTTTCTCAGCACCTTCTTTTTCAAATGTTCTATCATGATCTTCTCCTTGTATTTGTCAGCATCCACTTCAAAAGGAGCATTATTAGGCACAACTCTAGCTGGTTCTTCAGTTGATCAAGCAACAGTAACTTTACACTCAGACCACAAGTTACTAGGAACTACAATCCTAAACATTGAATTCAAATCAGTACAAAACATTTTCAAAATCGTCAACTATGAACCTCTCTTCTCAGGTTCTTTCTACAATTTTGTAAAGTTTGTTGTAATAGCACAGAGATCATCTCTCTTCCATGGCACATGCCTATAGTTCCCTTCATGTACTTCTGTTAGGGGAAAATCTTAAATTGTCCCTATTTATGAATCATTAGTTGGCTCCTTTGCTTTCCTTCATGTCACTGAAGCTTTCTTCTTATTAGCAACCCCTTTCTTCCATCGTTTTCTGTATTTCTTCAGGTCCGTTCACTCCAGGCATTTCAACCAGATCCTTGGTGTGAACTCTGAAGGGAATTACACCTAATTCTTCTATTTTCATCATTTGTCAGATCCATTTTATAATTTCTTCTCATATTTTCTTTTTGACTCACTCATCAGCCAATTCCTTCAGCCTAGAATGTGCCTCATTTGCACATCTGGCTACCTTTTTGATCAAGTACCGCATTTTATCAACATTGTATGACAATAACCTGTTCTTGTCAGTTGTTCATTGTACAATCTTCTGGAATTCAATTTCTAAAAGTCCTACATTTATAACTCTTTCTTTAGGAGATTCTTCAATAACAGCAGCAGTAACTGACATGTCATTTGAGATTGGAGAAACAACTGTTGTATCTTTACTAGTACTCAGCAAAGCGGTCATTGCAATCTCAGTCGGGGCACTTGCTATGCATTCACAATTGTAGGCGTAATTGATCCTTGTGTTTGTAGACCTGTGCTATTTTCAGCTGCACCCATATCATGTACTACAGGACAGAGTCTCTGAATTCCCTCTGTATATGGAGGAGGTCTGGAATCCAAAAGATCATTTAAAAAGTAATTCTCCTCATCTGAGCCTTGGTTTTGTTTCTTTCTGTCTCCCTCATTGATTTTCTTTCTGTCTGTTATATGTTTGAGCATTTCAGGAACAACTCTTACTCCCTGCCTCATATCCTCCCTCCACCATCTCTCTTGTAGATACCTCTTGCCTCAAGCCATTGTCTAAATAAACCCTTCACCTGCTTCTTCATTTTCTTTCTCTCTTTTTCTGAAGTTATCTGATCCTATTTGTTCAATGTCTCAGAATGTGTAGGTCCCTGACCCTCCGTAGAAGGTGTGCTAGAAACCTTAGACTTTTTCAATGCAGGACCCATTATTTTCACTCAAACCAATCCAAAAAGCTTAAAATAAGCTAACAAACAACCAATCCCAGTATGGCCATACCATAGGTCAACCAACCACATCATGGCTCTGTTAGCAACTAACCAGTGACAGGGGCAGCTTTGTGGTGACGACTCACCAATCCCGGCGTGACTCCTTGGTTGACTAGCCAATTGCAGCACAACTTCCCCAGCAATGAGTAAAGAAATTACACAGCCTTTTTCATTGAACTTACATTAAATAAACAAAAATAAATCCTGCCTGCACAAACTAAATAGGAGAACATTAAGCAAGTTTGAATAAGACAGATTTCACTAACGACAGAAACAAGACTTGTACCTTTGTGGCACTTCTTAAACCCAATTCACTCTAAGAAGTCCACCTTTTGTTAATGTATTTCCTCCCGTGTGCTTAGGAGCAAGAGACACCACCCTCTATTAGACAAACAAACTGCCAGGAAGGAAAACTAGTTAATTCAGGAAACCCTTTCTGTGTGCATGCACAAAACACACTACCTTTGTACAGACTATTGAACAACAATATCTCAAGATCTTGGATGTTGATGAATTTGATAACCAAAATAAAACTGTGAAACTTTTCAATGCAAATCACAAATAAGAATAGTCCCTCAGAGCAACCATAATCAAACCGCCAATTGAACCCCAAATCGTCCTCACATATGCAAAAATCTAACATACAGCATAGCAATTCTTCACTCAGCACGAGAGTCAACACCCCAATAACACAGCAAAAGCATTCACAATTATCAGAAGCTTCCCTACACATATTTACAATCCAAATCATTCAGAAAGAGCACTGCAGGTCAGGTTCTCGGCAAAATGCAACAGAGAAATCCACACCAGTAAATCCACTAACACTAAGGACTGGGCAAAAAGGGAAATTCTAAGGCAGAAAGGAGGTGCTCTTTAACATGCAACCATTGTTTGCTACAAAAATTGTGTGCACAGAGTGCCCCACATTTTAGACACCCCAAAATTCACTCCACTTAGCTTGCCTCCACTTAGATTTCCTACTATGCCTAGATCAGAGATGGTGTTAAACCTCAATTTCATGAGATGTTGTGTCCCCGCATTAAGGCACCTCCCAATGCATCAAAATAGCAGAATACAACCAATTAAGTAAATGGACCCACTCAGTAACTGAGTTCTAGATCTATAGAAAGTTAAAAAGTTTTATTAGAAAATCCAAATGTAAGACGGTACAGAGTCAAAGCCATGAAGGCTTTCAATTAAAAAGGTAATACAGAAAATAGCGAAATCAGAAGTCCAAAGTCAGCAGCAAGATCAGGAGAGTAATAGAATAATTATTCTGACCCATCTAACTATGACTTCCAGTTTGGACAAGATGGCATTTCTACATAAATTGATGTCTAGTTAACAAAAGTGTCAGAAAAACCAAAATGTTACAATTATAGAGAATTTGTTTTAAAAGCAACAGTACTATATCAGTGTATACATGTGTCATTAAGTGTGAAAATAATGTTGCATGTTGTTAGTGCACACATATATAAACACACAAAAATCTTTAACAGAAGCATAATGATTCAGAACATTTTACTTCTGGTAATGGTCACCAGCCGACAGATTTGGTGGTTTGAGCTGTTTTATCCAGTGGCATCTTACTGTAGCTCCTTACTTGGAGATGTTGTTTGATTTCTGAAGACTTTGGTAGGTATGCTATTTGATTACTGCAGTTATGTTTTCCTAGTAGAAAGTCTCTCTTTGGAATATTTTGGATGATAGTCGTGGGATGATGGCTGTCTACCCTTAGTATAGAGTTAGCAACGGTTTCTTTCCAGTGCACGTGAAATTCACTTTCCTTTATAAATATGGTTAGGTGCGGATAGTTCACCTTCAAGTTTGATATGATCGAGGAAATAGATATATTCCATTTGCTAAAATTAATTTTGTGAATATAATCATGTAGTGTTCATTGAGGTCCTTGCCAAATTATTTGGATATTGTATATTTAGCAACCCCTCCCCAAAAATTTTTTGTTCAGATGTTGATATTGTTCATCCCTTAGCCAGTGTTTTTTTGCCTTTCCTATAAGGATACAGGCTTATGATGGAGCAAATTTGGCTCCCATCATGGCCCCTTGTTTTGGAAGAAATATTTGTTATCAAAGGAGACAACATTATTAGTCAGACAGAAATGTAGCCTGTGTAGGATTATATTGTTGCTTTCCCAGAAGTGGATCGACCCTGTAGATAGGGCTTTCTTCACGGTTTCTAGTCTGTTGCGGTGTTTGTTGGTGGTATATAAGCTTGCTGCATTAATAGTAGCTACAACATAGCCTTCCTAGCAGTCAAGGTTATCCAATTTTTATAGTATGTCTTTAGTATCCCTGATATAGGATTGGTGATTTTTCATCAGCAGCTATAGCTGGTGGTCAATATATTTGCCCATTCTGGAACTGACTGAGTAATTTCCAGCTATTATAGTTCTCTCTTTCGGAGGGAAGCCCTTTTTATGTATCTTGGGTAGGAGATAAAATGTTGCCATCAATGGTGTACTGACATGTAGGCATTGGTTTTCTTCAACTGATTCTGGGATTTTTCTGTACTGCCTCTCTCTTCCCTTTCTCTGGGTAGTTTTGATATTAATCAAGTAGGATTTTTTAATGTTTTGTGTATTTTAGATAGTCTCATTCTAAGTCCATAGTTACAGCTGTATGTGGGGTGAAAAAATGGATTGAGGTTTCCGTTCACTAGTAAGTATTAATTTATAGAGGTTAATTTTGGTGTAGGCTTTGTCCCAGAATGCTGTAGGGTAGAATGAAAGAAAATGATATAGGCTGTCCCGCTCTTGGTCTGTAAGGCTTTAGGATGACAAGTTATCAACTTGTTGGTTTTGGGCATCTGGCCCTTTTCCTTAATTTTTCGATCCTGTTGTAACTCCTGATGTCATTGGTTTGTTGGTGACTGTAATTGGTGGCTTTGGTCTGGTTCTTGTATCTGGTAGGTATAGATTACATAGGCGGTGTCTTCTGACTTCTAAAACATTAACTCCCAGTCTTATTGATGCTTCCACTTCTGTGCCAGGTGATTCGATACCTGATGTTGTTGTCTAGTCAGATGAGTCTCTCATGTGAGGTGGCACCTGATTAGTTTTTGTGGTGCTGTTGTATTTTTGACGAACATGTACACACTTCCTGACTGGTAATCCAGTTGGTAAGGCTAAACATACAACTTTTCCACTTGATGATTTGTTCCTCATCCTATTCAGTATTTCAAATTTCCTCTCCAGGTTGCTTTATCTATCCTCTTGTTTATTTCATCTATTTCAAGTTTGTGTTTCTCATATTTCTCCCAAGCAATATCAACTGATTGTGTGGTCAAGTTATTTGAGGCTTCCCTTAAATTATTCTCCCATCTTCAATTGTTTCCCAATCTGCAGATTCTCTTGAGGGAAAGATCAAACTGCACAGGCCACTGAGGTTCCATCAGCCTCAAGGTATTTATTCTAGGATGGCGCTTTCCACTATTTGGATGTTTCTTTTTTAATTGCTTTTTCGAAGGTTTGAAAAGTTGATCTGGCTGAGGGTGCATTAGGTTTACAAAAATTGCTAGAGGCTGTGCCATCGGTATTACATACTCCGGGCCAGATTTAGAATTTAGCGGACCGGGTTACTCATTCATGAATGTGACGGATATCCTATCAGCAGTATTACTAGTCCATGACATCCTATAGCACTTGTGATACAGCCGTCATATTTTGTGATGGAGTAAATCGGCCAAACTCTAAATCAGGCCCTTAGTCGATATCAAGTTGATCTTTTTTGCACAACTATTTCAGAATTCCGCCATTTGTTCTGTAATTGGGTTTGGTACAGAGGATTAACAAGAATGTGAATCCGGCAGTGGGGAGTGAATTAAGGAAGTTTGTGGCAAAACACATGTTGCCTACAAAAAAACAGGATCGCAAATCTCCTAATCCAAAAAGCTTTATGGTAATATTAATTTAAAAAGCAGCAATGCATTTCTTAAGATTAATTGTACTCCTTTCTGCTATGTGGCTCTCTGCTAAGTGAAGTCTCACATGTCAGTCATATCTGTGGCTAGTATAGCCTTCACGTCTTAAAAGTGTTTGAATCTCGTTAGTACATTACTATAAATAATTATTATTTTTAAGTATCCAGAAAAGGGGGAACAAGTATGTAACTAGACAAAGAAAGGCAAGATAGCACTAAAGTAGAACTAAGAAAAAACAAATCTAAATAGCCCCTTGTTGTATGCAATTCAAGAGTGCATTAAAATTACGTATACAGGAGGTGTATAAAAAAGGGAAGATATTGTATCTTCCTACAGAAAAAAATGTGCCCCAATGTCATGAAACTGGTATGTTACAATCAGTCAAAAACAAGCTCCAAAATGAGGATTAATTTATTAAAAGTTACCAAAACGATTGTGCAGAATAGGGAACTTTGAACATTGGCATGTTTTCTAGATTTCTGCACTCTTCTTTGCCATGATAATGTGAAGCATACATGTGTGTATGGGCATATGTGCACGTGTTGGTGATGGTGGGTGTATGAATATATGCATAAATATCAGTGTCGTACAGACGATATTCACATCTCTGTGTGATTAAGATTGACACAACACACCTTTTTGCATATTTTATAGGTCTGGTATCTGACACATTTTTACCAAATTTTGGGAGCACATGATTTATAGTTCTGCCTTTCATCATTTCCACTTTGGTGCAAATTTAATCAGACGCCAGGACCGTACCCCACTCATCCTCTCACTCCAGGCCAGAGTCAATAAGGCTGGGGCGTGGTCCGACAGGAACCTTGCCATGTGTATTAACGCCTCTATCTGAATATAGTCTAATCCTCCCATCAGGAAATAATCCGGTCGGCTGTATGTGTTTCAAACCAACACATGTATTCCCTGCGATCCGGGTGTAACAAGCACCACCCACCTGACAGCCCCAGATTCACCATTTCTCTCTTTATGGCTTCTGTCATCTGAGGCTTGGTGCCACCCCTGGGTGGATGACGATCCCACTCCCCATCCAGCAAACAGCTAAAATCCCCAGCCCAAATTATGGGGGTCCCCAGACTGTCCAATAACAAGTCTTGCAATCTCACAAAAAACCTACTGTCATCAATGTTTGGGGCATACCAATTTAGGAGCGTAATCACTTCCCCGTTCAACATACCCTGCAGTAGGATATACCTACCCTCCACATCTGCTTCACTATAGGTAAGCCTGAAAAGGACCCCAGGTGCTGCCCAGATAATCACCCCTCTGGCGTATGAGGAATACAAGGGGGTGTATAGCTGTCCCCTCCATTTCGTATGCAATTTCTATGCCTCCTCCACCCTCAAATGCGTCTCCTGTAAGCATGCAATTTGGACTTTGTGTTGTTTGAGAAAGGCATGAACTCTATACCGTTTAGTGTATCCCTGAAGCCCTCTAACATTCCATGTTATTATATTATATTTCTCAGCCATGAACATAGTAATACCGGGCTCTGGCTGCTGACTCCATCTCGGGTCCCAATTTTTCAGCTGTTTTGGAACGTGCACCACAACATTAACAAACATTAACAAACAAAGCCTCTTGAACTTTAATGGCTATAAACAATTCCCCTTATGTACAATATAACAAAAACATTTCTACTGCAAATCCAATGAATTCTTGCTGTCAGGACTCGCAGCCTACCCACCTATCCCAACCAGTGCCTACCAAACAGAGAGGCTACCCTCCCCTAACCGACCCCTTACAACATGTGTCTTCATTAGGAAATATCATTTAGATAGTACATTGTTAACCGGGCTCACCACTTCAGATTCTTAAGATGTATGTATCCGCTACTTTGTGCACTCAGTGCTGTTGCCAGAGCTCCACATAGCTACTGCATGATTGGTCCCACTACCTGTGGAGTAAAGAGAGCATTCCAAAGAGATTATACAGTCATGGATATCATACCATATATTCATCCGCCCCACTCTCCTTCTGGATCGCCATCTCTTCGTTCATCAATGAAGGGGCATTCGCTTCACCACACTGGACTGAAGCTGACATTGCCGTGGTTCCATCTGCCTGAATCTCCACTCTGCCATCCTCGAACCTCACAGGTGACTGCTGGGTAACTGTCCCAGGTATGTCTCCCATACCGCAGCCATTGCTCACCCTCAGGATCAGCCCGCGTACTCCAGTTCTCCCAGCTGATTGACGTTCCTTTGGCACCTTCTCCCACATTTCCAACCAATGCCACACATCCTCGGGTGTATCAAAGAAGCGTGCTGTACCCCCCGAAATTACCTTCAGTCGGGCCAGATACAACAACATATATCATAGGCCCATGTACCTGAGCTTGGCTTTGACCTCTGAGAAAGTTTTCCTAGCCATTTACGCTTTGGTAGTATAATCCGGATATATCGAGATACTATGATTCTCAAACTTGGCATTGTCTGTGTCCCTGGCTGCTCTCACAATACTGTCTCTGTCCTTATAATTCAAGATGCGAGCAATGATGGCCCGCAGCGGGGCCTCAGGCTGCGCCAGCACCACCAATGCCTGGTGTGCCCTCTCGACTGCAAACATAGGTGTGAGACCAACAGGCTTCAAAGTGTCTCCGATTTAGGCTTCAACAAATTGTTCGGGACGGGTCCCTTCCGCCCGCTCAGGGAATCCCAGTAACCATACGTTATCACGGCGAGCACGCCCTTCTGAATCCAGAACGAGGCTCTGTTGTCACCACCTGCCTCTTGAAGGTGGCCTCCTCAGCCTGTAGTTGCTCGAGAGAGCCCTCCACAACACAAACTTTACTGGATACTTTGCGGAGGTCAGTGTGCAGGAGATAGACCTCTATAGTCACAGTTTAAATCTTGTTTTCCAACGCCTGCCGGGATCCATGGTTGGCCTGCAGCAACTCTGCCCTTGATGGCTCCTTAGTTTCATCGCACTGACCCACCCGGCCAGAAGTATGGCGTGTGTTACGCTGCGATGCAGGCAGCGCGTAGTGGTCCATTGTCTTGCCCTGGGGGGTCCCGTGCTGTTTATTCTTCCCCATGTAGTCGAGTACTGCGCCCAGCCAGGCAGCCTGCTCCCTTGCGGTTACAACTCATTATGCATGTCAGGTCCAGACAACTCCGGTGCAAGCCTCCTGCATGTCTGCAATTCTTTTTCCCCACAAAGCGATACAGCCCCACACCTATACTTCCCCTCGCAGGTCACAGTCTGCTGAGTAGCACCCCCAAAGCCAGTGAGGCCACCATGGCAGCTACCGGCACCAGTACTCAATGCGGTAAGGCCCCACTAGCACCAGCACTCCGCCCGATGCGTGGCTGTACACAACAGGCCGATCACCGCCGCCGGCTCCGTGTCTTCACTTGCAACCTGGCACGTAGGCCCCTAACTCCCCCGCCAGCCCCACTCCAGCTCAGCCTGATGGGCCAGCTCCCTGTATGGCCGGGCCGCTACGCATAGGCCGCATCAGGCCCTGTACCCGGCTGCGCTCCAGAGCCCACAGCTGGCCCCGCAGCAGCCACCTCTGACTGACCTCTGCCTGACCAGGTCCAAGGCCGAGACCGCTTCTTCACCTACCCGAACTTTTTTCCAGTCACCGGCAAGCGTAGCCCCCCTCCGCCGTAGGCCTCGCCTCGCCACGCCCGCCATTACGGTTTCCGCTTTTATGGGTGCCGCAGCATCTCCAAGTCCGTTGAGCGTGCACGTTGTTTCAGCACAGCCCAAATCAAAAAGGAAGATCTTCCTGGAGTCATTCTGAAGTCATCTGATGACTCTGACTGGGCTCTTCCTGTAATTATCTGCTGGAGTCATCTGAAACCATCCTGAAGTATGTGTATAGGGTGAAATATTTAAATGAGATGGCGCTAGAGTCATCACAGAAACTACTCCAGGATTAGTTCCTGATTACTTCAGTGGAAAACATGTGATGATCTTTTACTGCTGCAGGATGATCCCAGGATGATTTCAGGATTAGACTGGATTACTGCAGGATGGGTTTCTGATTACTTCAGTGGAAAACATGTGAATCTTTTACTACTGGAGGATGATTTCATGATGATTTCAGGATTAGGCTATATTACTCCAAGATGATCCTAGTAGTATTTCAGGATGAGGCTGTTTTATTACAGAATAATCTTGTGTTGACATCAGAATGAGGTATATTACCGAAGAATGACCACAAAATACCTTTGGAATAGACTTAGAAGATTATTAGTCGATGATCACACAATGATGGAGATGTATTACCCCAAGATGGAATCTGGATGTATCACTGCATGATGATATCAAGATTGGGATTTATTACTCTAAGACAGCGTTTACCAAACTGTGGTTCGTGAGCTGATTTTTGGTGGGTCCCAATCCAAAACCCTCCAATCACACCCTCTTCCAGGAGCCATATACTTAAACAATCCATACATGTCTTCTTCTGTCATAATTCCCACTGTCTGTTCTGTCGCAATGTCACACTTCCTGCTGTCACTCCGGCTTCTTTTCTAACATCAAGAAAATTACCAGGTGTGGAAAATACTCATATTGATTCCTAGTAATCTGAAGGCAATGAATTCAAATCCCTCCAACACAAACTTGATCTTCCATCCTTCTGAGATTGGTAAATGAAGTATGGTGAGAGTTTAACAGTAACAACTGCCATTTATAGCTTCTAAAACAAAAAAGAACTGTATGAAAAAAAGGTTACTGCCTGCTTCTCCATCACCACCTTAAGTCTTCAGTCACTTTCGTCCAACTAACTCTCCCCCTCATCATCACCGACAGTAAACAAATATTACTCAATTGTGACACTTAAATCACAGTGTTTTCTGTGGCCTGATTTACAAAATGGTTGAACAGTTCCTAGCCCTCAAACTTGGGAAATCAGAGGGTCTGTAATCGTTTAAAGACTTTTTGTAATTTACTATAACCAAGTAATGATCTGAAAGCTTTTCCGAATTGTTGAATGAGTTAAGTAACCATTAAAGAACTGCTATTTGGAAGGGATGTTTTAAGGGCACCCCTTCCAAATCCAGAACCTTCAAAAGTAGAATTAATGATTTCACGCTGCAAAACATTAATATGTTTTCACCAAATTCAAATTAGTGTTAAGTCATTTCCAAACTGAAAGTGGTCTACAGGGGACTCCTTCCCTTTTGAGAATATTGACAAAAAACATTTTTTTAGGATTAGGCACTGGTTCACTGGTACCATTGCCTACTCCTAAAAAGGTTTAACTTTTTAATTTTTTACACGTGTCTTGTTTTTCTTTTAGAAAAACAGGAGGCATTAACAAAAATTGCTTCATTTAAAAGCAATCACAGACATGGTGGTCTCCTGCACCCAGCAGGCCATCATGCCTTTGACTCTAGCCAATTGTAGTGGGTCAAACATCAACCATCCTCATGCATATTAATGAGGTGGGTTAAATTGCGACCCATATTTAAAATACGGTGCACCATGGCGCAGGATAGGGGGCAAAAGCATCAGAATTTTTGACGCTATTGATGTACTGTTCAGGGTTAGCGCCAAAATGTTGTCGCTAACCCTGAACAATACACAGGGGCCCATTGTAACCAATGGTGTGCCCCCTTTTAACGCCTGCTAGATTTCTTTGTGCCATTTTTTCACCCCCAACATTAGCATAAAAATAAATGATGCTAATGTGGTGCAAGGAGGCACTAGGCCCTCTTAAATCAAAGCCTTAATTTCCATTTGCAAAATGTTGTTGTGCTTTTTGGGACCACTTTTTGCAAATAGAAAATTCGTAAATCAACTCCTAGATCAGAAGCCACACTATCATTTTTTATTTCAATCTAATTTTCTGTTAGTTTCCTGTGCTTTACTGTATGGAAAAAGACATAATTTCAAATTATATCAACAGAAAACATTTTAGTTGTTTTGGAACCTGACAATTTGTCAGTAAACCCAGTCTGGAACACACAATTTATTCAGAAAACGTACATATATGTAGACCAAAACAAGGTTGGTAGTAGAAACACCATCAGCAGGTCACAGAATTAAGGCTGAGCTGGGTAGCAATGGCAGGTCTCCCCAAGGATTTTTGTAAATTTCGGAAAAATTTGATCACTGCAAGACCACATGAGAATCTACCTAACCTGGCACTTTCTGGCCTTGCTGCAACCATTGCAAAGTAGTAGCATCATTGTGAGTGAGCGATTTTGAGCTTGGTGGCCTGTGCTGGCAGAACCCAGCAGTTTAGTGATCTAGAGCCCCTAGGGAGGGGAGGTGTTCCTTTCAGTTGCTGTGTGTACTGTCTAAAGAAGCCTGCATGATCCAGTTTTCTAGGAGTCTGAGTGAGAATTGGACTGGGCAGTTGAGTCCAGAAAACTCAGTTCTGGGGGACAGTAGTGGTACTGCCCATAATTTATAAAACATTCTCACAGTGCATTCTCACATGAGCTATCATTGCCCTATTGTATCAAGCATGGATTACAAAGTGCAGACACTTTCTCAACTGAAGAAGTAGAGCTGGCCGAGCCGCTGATGGCTCAAGGTGGAGTATTCTTGGAACTTCAAACCAAAAGGAGCCGAGCTTTCACAGGCAAGGGTGAGGTTTTGTGGCTAGTGATGGGGAACATGGGGAACCAGCAGCCGCATAGCCAGGGTGTCATGGGCCCAGGTGCAAGGAAGGAAGTGCCCCCCCAGGACTGTTTGAATTGCAAATTTCTGAAATAATCTGGGTTCAATGGGTCACTCAAGCCTATGTGCCACAGTACCAGTGGAAACTACCTATACCACCGGCAAATTGGTTTGAATACTGGAATAGGCTCAACAACATGTGAATCTGGCCTCATGTCCCTGTGCTGAAAAACAGTAGTCTGTGTGTGTTCTAATGTGCTCTTATGTCCTCGGAAAAGGTTTACTTTGCTCTATATAAAACTGCCAAAATAGTATTTTTTCTGACCTTCATCCACGCTTGATGACGTGCAGCAACAAGCAAAAACAAAGCATTACTTTTGATGGGAGAAAAACACCTTGGAGAGTGTCAAGATAAGGTCACCATAGAGGATAGAAATCAAAACAGAAGGCCGCTTTGATATACTTACAGCATGACAGCACAAGATGCAGGAATGCAACATACCTGCTGGCACAGTTGTGAAGCTCTCCCTTCACAATGCATATAGTCTAAGTGCTGATGATAAGCCCTATGTATGTATGTGACTTATACAGCACTAACACTGGAGCACTGTGGGGAGTTTACAATAGGTACAGCAGAGGAGAACAGGACATGAGTTTCAAGGACAGAGTTTATTCTTACAGATGTCATGTTCATGGTACTCAGTATTTCAACCTTGGAAACTAGAGAGGCTGAGTGTGAGTCTTAGTTTACGTAAAGACCTCAGCGGTTGCATTTGCTCACAAAGCTATCTTGTCAGATTCATAAAAGAACATCAAAAATGTTACACCGCTAGTCTATAAACACACAAAATATCAACACCTGCAAATTCAAAACGCAGCTCTGAACATAGGGGGAGTGGGCTTTCACCATCAGGACACCCAAGAGTACTTGCAGCATCTGAACAAAGCTCACCACTCAAAAACGTTCAAATTCTCACAGCATCAGAATAAACAAACTGTAGGTGCATACAAGACCAGTCAGTGGTCTCCTTATTTATCAGGATTATAAAGGATATTGCTGGGTCAGTCGGGAGCCTCTCAGGCACGCATCCTGTCGGCCATCTTGTGTGGCCAAGCCTGTTTGTTAAAATTTAACATGGGAATCGCCAAAGGCAATTTTTGTCCCCATAAATGGCTGATTGAAAGTGCACCAAAGTTGGCAGGTGGTGTTGTCCCTGGTTCCATTTGGTGCTTTTCATTTGTGTGACGCGATTTTGTTCAGTCGTTTTGACATTATAAACAAAGTGGCTATTGTGCATACGTCTCCTACATCTCTGAATAGAGATTGGTTTTAGAGATGTCACAGATCACAGTAAAATGGAGACAGTCTATTTCTCGGTTTTCACATTAGACGACTCTTTGGGCTTTTTCTCCATCTGTTTTTGTTGCACCAACAGGGCGTGCAACAGAAGAGGACAGTTCAGTACATTTTTGCATCATCCTCCTCTTCCATAGCGCAATGTGGTTGGCTATGGCCAATCTGACAATCTGTGGCTGTGTACGTTTCCCTGTCCATTGCAGAGATGCTGATGTACACTGTGTAGAATGCAATCCTAATGGTGTGATAGCATGTGATATAGCCTGATAATTCTGCCCAGGTGGCAAGGCCTGTTAACATAACCTTATGTAAGGTAATTGCCACACATATTGCAGTCCGATCTGAATCTCCATCCACAGCCAAGCGAGACCCCAAAATACTCTTCTCCAACTCCTCTTCTTCCAGCACAATGACTACTGCCTTCAAGTTTCCACCAGCTTCCTACTGTCAAGGACATCTAAGCAGCTATACTAAGCAGTGACTGCTTATTTCACTTACCTATCAGTTCAGCATTTTTATAGGTCTCTTTCATTTTCCATTCAAAGATAATTATACTACAACTGTTACTCATCTATAAATTAATTTGGTTAGTGTCAAAGTCAGTAGTAAGTCTTTTCTTTTTAAAATTCAGAACATGGCTGCCTTTCTCATGTTGTTATGTGACCATGATTTAGTAGACAAACACACTTTGCTTTCCTACATTTCATGTGAATGTTTTTTTGTCTTTTAATTACTACCGTAAAGTTATTTAGGCAACGCTTGAGGTGTGTGGGAAAAAGTAGAAAACAAAGACTAAAATAAACATTTGTCACCAAAAGCAATTATAACTTAAACCGAACAAGACATATTTTCCCATCCAGATGCTGTGTACAAACGCAATTCCTTTATCAGAAATGAGCTTGGCAGATGTGTAGTCTCCCCAATTTATTTTTCACTTTGAATCCTCACTAAAGAAAGTCAGCCTCAAGATACAGGCATGGAAAGTTTATGACTTTCATGACTTTTCAACAAGTACTCAGACACAGAATCCTTTTTTTAGAACCTATTATGTACAAAACAATAATGTTAAAACGTTGAATACATTTTTGAGTCGCAGTCTGTACCATCTTCAAGTCTGAAAGTACATATGATTAAAACACACTTATGGCCATCACTGTCACAGAACATGCCATGATCTCCTTGCCTGCAAATAACTAAAGAGCAGCACACACTTTGCCATTTCTTCCACGTGTAGTATTTAATACATTGTGCCCCATGCGCTACTGAAACGCACGATTTTAATTCATTTTCATCCTTGTTTTTCCAATAAATAACCAGCTGAACACAAACTCGGCATACGCAAATACGCACTTTCGGAAATGCATAGTAGTTTCACAAAGCCAAAAATGGACTACCCTCAAATAGTGCCAACATGTTACCTACAGAATAAAAAACACTAGCAAAACCAATAGGTTTCACTTTTTGAAATTATTGGCTTTGCCAATGGCTTCAAAGAGATGCAGTATAGCATCCCCAGTGCGTTGCAGCATGGCTACATAGGAGATTAAAACAGGTTATGCGGTGGTCGTCTGCGCCATTTTGTAGGAACACGCACCACGTATGTGTCTGTCTAGAAAATGACACAAATGTTTTTTTAATGCAAATTGGATCACTAACCAAAAAGAAAAAAAAAATTAGAACAAAAGCATTTTTAGATCAAGTGCGCAAGCGCTCTGGCATGTTGTAAACTATCTGTAGGCTTTTGACCATGCCCACCGCACACCCATCACTTTCACTTGTTCCTGGGCTTGCCTTTCAAAAATCATTTGTTATCATTGGTAAATGCTTTACGTTTGTATCTACTTGGGGCAGTTTTGTTACCACATTGGCCATTGACCCCATTACAAGGATAATTGCACATTTGCTGAAATGTTTGACTGCGAGTGAACTTCTTTTTCCTTTTGTGTCTCTCCTTTGCGCTCACGCTCATGAGGGCAGTGGCACTTTGAATTGGCTTGCTTATGTCAACTGTTTTACTTTTCATTTTCAATTTCTGTGACAAAAAAAATCTAGTTAGGAATTTACAACGCTAATAACTCTAATTCGAGCAAACGTGAGACCTGTTGCATTGCAAATGCTTGTTTTTAAAGTGGATTGGGTTGGGATGAAAGCAACGTGGGGAGGAGGCAGAAGCAACGCACAGGATGTGTGTGGGGGAATCAACACAGAGGGCTGGGGTGAGGGACAGAAGCAACATGGGGGGTTGGGGTGGAAGTAAAATAGAGGGCACTGGGGAAGCAACATAGAGGGCGGTGGAAGCAGCGCAGAGGGAGAAGTACAGGGCACAGAAAGAGGGAGAGCAGTGTGGAACTGGAGAGGAAAAGCACATAGACATGAAAGCAACAAGGTTAGAAAAAGCACACAGGGCAAGCTCATGAGGAGGAGGGATGTCAGAAATGTACACAGGTGAGAAAGAGCAACATGAAGTGCGGCGGAGGGAGTAAGAGAAGTATACGAGGGCGACAGATGGAAAACACATGCACTCTCATGGAGTGCATAACCAAGAAGAAAAAAAGCAGTGCTTTAAAAGTAATCAATAGAAAGACACAAGCAAGGTGCCCATGCAAAAGAGTCACTGGAACATTTTGTTGGTGTGGTGCAACATTTGTTGCAGAGAAATATGGTCTGAATGATGGGCCTAGACCACGAGGGAAGAATACGTGTCTCTGAGCAGCTAGAGAAAGACAATGGCTACAATACTGTCTATGTTCTGTTGTTTGTTTTCGTTTTTGCCATCGCTCTCACCTAAACAAGCCTGTTAATTGGCTTCTAACTTCTTTTAAAATTAGGGCAATCATCAACCAACACTCCTTTCTCACATTTTCTCCATATGCCCTTGAACAATCGGTGTCCGCAAACATTAGTTCTTGAATCTTCTCAAATATGTCTGCAAACTTTTCAAAAGTTACTAATCCCACACTATAGCAGCTCTCACTTCACCTTTAAACAAAGATTAAAGCACCTCACATAAGTGACAGACGACTGCAAGTACACATAATTCCTTTTGGGTTCCAGAGTAGCGTGCTACTCGCCGAAAAGCAATTCGACGCCTCGTCAGGGGTAGTAAGCGCTATATAAATACTATTACAATACAATACAATAAGTGACAGATAGCTTCTGTCACTTGTATGTGCTGTGGTCACGAGGGTCGCATGCTCTAGCTTTTTGAGGATTCTCTGAAGATATTGAAAGGGCGGACAAAACAAAAATGTTTCTCAAATGTGTATTTATGATTTTTATATGTTGTATTGCCCTTTTTACTCAACAGGTCATTGGGGCACCATGGACTCCCAAGTGACATTTAACACTTGCCTGTCTTATTTTATTTGTGTTATTTGCTTCACAGTGGCATCTAACCTCATATTATTGAAACCCAACAAGTAGATTAGGGTATTTTCAATCGGATCCTGAAGAAGTGCCACAGACCAATTCAGAGCATGAAACATGTCAATCACTAGATAGAACCACCGACCCATCTTTACGGCCATTTGGTTTATCCATATTTTTTAAACTTGGCATGGGCAAAAGGTAAGAATGAAGATCGCTTAAGAGATTTGCTCGCAGACAATTTAAACTGATTTGCTTCCCAATCTTTCACCCCTTCTTGAATCACAAAAAAGGCACAATCCCTGACTGTGGCAAAAACCAGGTAGAAGGACAGAAAAGACCTCAGAGAAAAAGTCTCCTCCTGGGTCCCCTGGATATTGCAGCCGCCACCCAGCAAGGAGCAGAGACCAATGATGAAGCATCCTAGGTTTGTTTGTGATGGTTGGTGCATCCCAAAAAGGAAACCCAGAATAATCATACATTACTTATTCCAATGTCTAGACTTAAGACTTAGTGGGCCTGCAGAACAACACACCCAGACTTAGTGGCCCTGCAGAACATCACACCCATTTGCTTTTTCTAACTTAAAATAATGATTGCCATCGTTTTTTGTTTTTTAAAACGCGGCATGCCAAAAAAAACCACATCAGTTACTTTCACTTTTGGACAATGTACTGCCTTATATTGATTATCAACACGTGACTTAATAAGATCATTATGTTCACAAACATTGTATGCTTCACTTTCAAAAATATTAGAATAATTTAGAGAAGGTGCCAAATAACAGAAAATGACCCACGATCCCAGATGCATATGAAAATGTTTCTGGTAATAAAAAACACGTGTAAGCTCGCCCTCCGGACAGCATATCAAGAATTGGACCAGAATGCCTTACTGGCAATGAGAGACTGCCAAACTCTTACAGGAAGAGTAGACTTAATGTTATTGCTGATTCAGAGTGCTGCACGCATTACTGAATCACGGGATGCACTTTTCATACACCTTCAGCTAATTCATGTTAGCACCATTTTCTGCTTAATAAGTGATGACAGAGTGACATTTGTGTGGTGTTTGTCACATGAGATTAGATTCATCTACTGTGAGGGCTTGGTGAAGACCAGCTAGATCAAAGTTTTCTATCTATCTAAATATATATATACATACACACTGAACAAACCAAAGGTTACAGGGACGTTATAGTTAGGAAATAAAATTTTAAAAAACATACAAATTCACTAAAAAACAAAGGTTAGAGGGATATTTTAGTAAGGATCAGATTTTACACGCACAAAACTCTAGAAATTCAACAGTTACAGTTATACTTATTTCAAGACACTATAATTTGTGCTTTAAGGCAGCGGTTCTCAACCTGTGGTCCGCGGACCCCCAGGGGTCTGTGACACTTTCCCAGGGGTCCACAGGCCTGGGCCGGGAGGAAGGCACTTCTCCAGCTGGGGCCTCTGGCAAACGCACGCGTGTTTTCATATTTATTACTTTCTTTGTGCAGTAGTTTTAAAAGCACTTCAAAGTTCCTTGTATATCCAGCAGCTTTTTGGCAAAAATAAAAGCATCAAGATAACTCTAGTTATTAATGTACCTGCTGGAGAGAGAGATGGGGGTTTTGTCTAGTGGCAGTTTTTACTCAAAGGTAGCGCAGATGGTTAATATACCTGCAGCAAAGAACATGTATCATGCAAAGAACAGTATTTTATGTGCCTGGCACAATGGGTTACTGCTTTTGTTACAGAAATTATTTTGTTACTTTGCAGTTCATAAGTTACAATCGCAATCTAGCACAGTGAGCTGGGAACTGCCGTTAAGGAGTGGCATGGAAACTTCATGGCACAAATTAGAAAATAGTTTTTTCCCCCAGCCTTTCATTTTCCTTATGCTGCTAAAAAAAAAGTTTGCTTGCTAGAAATACATTTTTATTATTAAAGTCAATGCTAACCACTGTGTTGTGTTCTGAATTTTGAGTTTGTGCTTTTCCAGACAAGCACTCTTAGAAAATGCCTACCGGTGTGGATGATGTGAATCCTACCCCTTGTAGTCCTGTGTAAAGTGCTCCGACACCCTACACTGGTATGAGAGGTGCTATAAAACAAAATTATTCCATGCGACAGAGAAGCTATGGAGAGATGAGAGGCCCTTATGATTTTACTTCCTTTCCCCACCATGTATTTAGGTGAAAAAGCTTTCTCAAACCTTAAGTACCAAAAAAAAAAAACAGACATCGCTTGGGAAATTTAGAATCTGACCTGAGGATTCAATTAAAACCAAACATTGAAATGTTAGTCACCGAGATGCATCGCCAACCTTCCCATTAAAATGTTTTGCTTTTTGCATAGTTTTTCAATATCAAATAATTATATCTTTGGTAATTCGAGTATTTGTTTTGTGTATAGTTGATTGTGTATTATTTTGGGAATTACTGTTTTAATGTTTGAAATTTAAATTGTACAAATTGCTTGGGGGTCCCCAACTTCCACTGGCTTTCAGATTCAGTGGGGGGTCCTCCGGAGACAAAAGTTTGGGAACCACTGCTCTAAGGTAACTATCATTCGTTCCCCTGCCATGCGCAGTTTTCTCATCACTAGTATTTGTCACGATCAGTACCTCTCCTTCCAACTTCAATGTGCTGTGACAGTTCCCGACATCGGCTCTGGTCTGTCCGAGGTATGGGCAACCCTTTCCTGCTGACAGAGAACGTCAGAGCAGACTGTGCCCTCCAGAAGGAGTCCCAAAGAGGAAAAAACCCTGTAGGGAAAAACTTCTACTGCAGGCAGGAGCTCCAGAAAGAAGAAGGCCACAAGAAGGTCAGGGAGAGGCCAGAAGATACCAGAAAGAAGGAACTAGAGCAGGAGACAGAGAACTCCAGTCAATAACAGAAGGCTCCAAAAGACTCTAAAAAAGAACAGGAAGAGCCAACAAGAAATGAAGATACACCTGCCAGGAGCAAGATGCACCCACTGGACAGAGGACACAAAAGCCGAAGCAGAGAGTGTTGCAAGGCAAGGAAAAGGAAAGATTTAGCCCTTTATATACCCCTGGATAGGAAGTGATGCAATAGGAAGTAAAGGCCTCTATCTTGGCTAGGGAAACTGTAATGAAAAGGGTAGGAAGGATCGGCATCTTAGAAAGGTGTAGTAAAAACTCTCCCCTCAGCATTCTGGGAACACGACTGAAGATTATGGAAAGAGGACCTGCCAGAACATGGCCCCTGGGCCTAAGAATTGCTGAAAGGTAAGTGTGTATGCCCCAAAGAATGTTATAGTGGAGCTGCAGTTCCAGGACTGGAGCCGTGCCTCTCTGAAATGCTGAAGACCCTTTCACAGGCCACAGAGTGGAGACGCAGGGTGCCTGAAACAGAAGCAGGCATCACGGAACACACCCGCAACACTGAAACAACAACAATGTGCTGCCGTGTTAAGCCACTGCAAAAACAACAGAAGATGGACGGAATGCAGGACAAATCAAACATTCACCCCCAGTCACAGATCTGGGTTTAATCGATCAGTTTTTTTGCTTGCCATGCCATTCCAGCTCAGACCCAGCCATATGCAAATCAGTCTTGCTCCTGTTCCCTATGGGAACGGTCCAGCCCGAACTGCCCAGCCAGGTCCTCCCTGGACCAGAAACAAGCATCCTGAGACCGGTTTCAGGGTATCGCCCTTCATCAGCCAGACTAGCTTGAATCTGATGGCATAGCAAGCACGGGACACACGTCTGGGCATACCCTTCCCACTTGGGGCGACAAATGCAAAAACAACAGCAGATGGACGGAATGCAGGACAAATCAAACATTCACCCCCAGTCACAGATCTGGGTTTAATCCATCCGTTTTTTTGCTTGCCATGCCATTCCAGCTCAAACCCAGCCATATGCAAATCAGTTTTGACCCTGTTCCCCATGGGAACAGTCCTGTCCGAACTGCCAGGCCTGGTCTTCCCTGGACCAGAAACAAGCATCCTGTGACCGGTTTCAGGGTATCACCCTTCATCAGCCAGGCTAGCTTGAATCTGGTGGCATAGCAAGCACGGGACCCACGTCTGGGCATACCCTTCCCACTTAGGGCAACTTTAGCAACACAAAAGGATGATGGACGGAGTGCTGAATAATGCAAACACTGACCCCATCACCTGGGGTCCGGCCCAGCGGGAAAGGCCCTGCAACATTGAAGCCGGATCCGAATGGAGCCGGCGATGTTGCAGGGGTGCGATGGGTGCAGTTGCACCCGTTGCGATTTTCACTGTCTGCAAAGCAGACAGTGAAAATCCTGCTGGGGCCCTGTTAGGGGGCCCACGACACCCGTTCCCGCCATCCTGTTTCTGGCGGTGAAAACCGCCAGAAACAGGCTGGGGGGAAGGGGGTCGGAATCCCCATGGCGGCAAGCAGCGCCGCCATGGAGGATTCTCCCAGCCGGGGGAAATCCGGCGGGAAACCACCGGACCCGGCTGGGCGACCGCGGCTTTACAGCTGCGGTCGGAATACTAAAGGAAGCACCGCCAGCCTGTTGGCGGTGCTTCCGTGGTCGTCGACCCTGGCGGTCGATTACCGCCAGGGTCAGAATGACCCCCTTAATGTTTTCTCTTGCATGGCAGGAGCTTTCAAAGCTCCTGCTAAGTGACAGCAAACAACTTGCCTTGGGTCGCCCAAAGCTAGTTGGTCCCCAGGGACATTGATGAAGGACCCTCTGTGTTTTTTAGGGCCAGCCCTGGGGAGGTGGTGATTCCCAGCACCAAATATGGCCCCTCACCCCCGATTAATTTTTCTGCAGCCCTGGGGAAGTGGTGGTCTCCAGGGCATAAATTATTCCCACGAGGGGGGTCTGCATTCTCCCTCTTCATTTAAAGGCCCAGCCCCAGGAAGGTGGCAGTCCCCGGGGGCCGTAACAACTTTTGAAGGGGGGCCATGCGGCCCACCTCAACCACATTTTTGGCCTGCCCTGGGGAGGTGGCGGTCCCCGGGGCCAAGATTGGCCATTGGGAAGAGGGTCCCGTGCACCCCCTCCCCAAATTATTATTTAAACATAGCATCCAGGAGTTGCTCCCCTGACCCCCCGGGCCAAGTTTAAACAAGCGCAGGGGACCACGCTTGGTTTTTTAAAAACTTTTGCGTGGATTTTAAGATCCTCTGTGATTTTTGGCATGAACAATATAAAAAAAAGCTTTTTGACCCCGGCAGAGTCCCACCACCTGCCTAGGGATGTCAGCCTATTACTATCCAGCTTCTTCTCTCTTTTTATTAACTTTTGTTTTGGGACTCAGCTGACTACAGGTCCCAAAATGGCTTCCAACACTTCCTGGTTGAAGTGTTGGCAGCCAATCAGATCTCAGCATGAGATATATCAGATCAGCAGAGGATCCACGCCCCTAGATATCTATATTTGTTTCTTTTAAATATCTCAAAAACTACTGAACAGATTTACACCAAATAACAAATAAAAGCTCTTTCTGGACCAAGATCTACCTTTCTGCCAAATTTGGTGTAATTCCGTTCAACGGTTTGCAGTGTAGTTGTGTTCAAAGTACCTATGGGAAATTGCATGGGGAAAACACGTTTTGGCGTTTTGGGACCCCCCCTGTTTTTTCTTGGTCCCCGCTTGACAGATCACCCCAAAACTTTAAGACAGCAGCTGAACGAATTAGGGTACAAGTTTTGTAACTTTTGTGAAGATGCATCAAAAGGGGCCGAAGTTTTTGACAAAACACAAAATGCTTTGTCTATGGGAATCAGGGGCCAGATGTAGCAAAGGGTTTGCGCCTCGCAAACAGCGAAAATCGCCGTTTGCGAGGCGCAAAAGCCTCTTTGCTATTCAGAAATGCATATTGCGAGTCGGTACCGACTCGTAATATGCATTTCAGAATCGCAAATAGGAAGGGGTGTTCCCTTCCTATTTGGATTCGGAGTGGAATGCAATTCCATTTGCGACCGCATATGCGGTCGCAAATGGAATCGCAGTTACCATCCACTTGAAGTGGATGGTAACCCACTCGCAAATTGGAAGGGGTCCGCATGGGACCCCTTCCACTTTGTGAATGGACCCACAAATATTTTTTCAGGGCAGGGAGTGGTCCAAGGGACCACTCCCTGCCCTGAAAAAATACCGAAACTAAAGGTTTCGTTTTTTTTTTTAAGTGCAGCTCGTTTTCCTTTAAGGAAAACGGGCTACACTTAAAAAAAAAAAAAACTGCTTTATTGAAAGCAGTCACGAACATGGAGGTCTGCTGACGACAGCAGGCCTCCATGTTTGCGAGTGCCTATACTCGCTATGGGGCCACAATTTGCGACCCACCTCATGAATATTAATGAGGTGGGTCATTGCGACCCCATAGCGAGTCGCAGTCGGTGTCTGAGACACCGTACTGCATACCAATTTGCGACTTGCAAATTGCGTGTCGCAGGGACTCGCAATTTGCTAGTCGCAAATTGGCATTTTGCTACATCTGGCCCTAGGTCCTAACTATACCTACCTACTGATGACCGCCAGTAGTTAATACATATATGTATGTATTAAGATGGTTTCGTTTATTTTTTGCATCACTGTCACATTAGTAAAATGGTATGACTAATGTTTCTAATGGATTGCAATGGATTGCATGGATTGAATGACTCTTAGAAATTATTAAAACAAGAAGCGTAATTAGTGGCGGGTCTACAGTATGTGTTATGTGGTGTGATTAATACCATAGGATGATTCGCCGTTGGCAATATGAGATTCTTTATGTACTTAACAAAGGGTACAGAGTGGAAAAATATGATATGACAATTAACAATTATATTTATAATCCACCAACGTAATAACTGAATCCTTCAAAGTGTCACACATTAGAGGAGTCATGACTCACATCCCTCATTATGATAACTTTTCCAACTTTTACACAAATGACAGGCATAATAACTTACTATTTTTAAATATTCCATTTCCTGTCTTTTGACGTTTTGAGCTTCAGGCACTTTTTACCTCTTATCAACCTTATCTAAATGTTAACAAACTTTTTTTCAGTGACTATATTCTATATGTGTGTCTAAAGGGAAGGTGCTGTTGCATGAGTATGGCAGCCTCAGCGTTTGAAGGTATTAGTGTCTATGTGAACTCAGTGCATCTGGTGCTTGCTTAATATTCAGTGTTTGTTCATGGTGTATGAGGTGTCCACTGGGTTAGACTGTACTGCAGTGGTACTTGGCCTGCTGTGCCCACCTGCTGTACTTGGTTAATTTCGGATCATGTTGTCAAAGGAGGGGTTTTCTAACAGCCTACTAGAGAGCACTCTCCCTTTCCCCTGTCTATTATGTGAGTCATTCAATGACTGTGCCTTAGGTACCGGTAGTGCTTTTAGCCACTCACAGATGTCTAGACAGGGAAACAGGTCAACCCATCGACCTTTTCTTGACCATTGTGTGGACGTCTAGACAGCTCGATGATGATGATGAAATAAGTTGAAGGCATTTTATCCACAGAATTACCATCATATCATTATGAATTTGAGCACAACTGATTATTAAACCCGCTAACATGCAGGGCGAGGGCTGGTTATTATAAGTGGTAGGCAGGGGCGGCTCCTGTAGGGGCGAAGCAGCAGGACGGGGGTACAACAACATGAAGAAATAAAAAAAAGAACATTATCTCTGCCGCTGCCTTGCCGCTCTTCTGGCTCCCGCTCCACTTGCTGCAGGCACAGGCTCCCAGCCTGCCCTGCGACCAATCCTAACGCTGCTCTCGCATGACAGTCAGTTCAAAGCCTGCACTTTCTGCTAGAGAAGCTGAGGATCTGACTGAAGTGCCTAGAAGCCTGTCTGGCGAGAGAGGGAAGGACCATGCCTGACCCTACAGGAGTAAAGCCTGTTTAGGAAGAGATGATCTTTGTGTTCCTGGCATGTTCAATACCCAGAGAAAGCGATTAATCCAGAGAGCAAAGGCAGGGTCAACCAATGCCATGAAGGCCCCTCTGCCCCAGTCTCTCTCCCTGGTTCCTTGACAGTCACGCTAAAACTGTTATAGGGCAAGTATCACTGTGATACTTGTCAGTTTGCCAAGAGCTTGTAAGATTGGTTCTGCTGACATGAGGGTGGATTAAGGTGGCTTTAGTGCCAAAGCGGTAAGCCCTGATTGGCCCAGAGGCAGTGCAGTTCCCACAGGAGAGAGGAGCCGCCTCAATAAGGGCGGGAATACAAAATGCATCAGCTGCACCCATAACCAGCAGCACCTGGGATTCCTGAGAGCTCTAATTGGCTGGGGCTGGACATGCGTGGTGGCTTTAGGTTTCGCATTGTGGTTGCTCTGCAATCATCTGAATGTCTTGCCACTTCATTTGCAAAAGTAAATGTGTTTATTGCACTCCATTTGCAAATGGAAAATGGATTGATTCCCAGAAAAGGTAAAAGTGTCCGTTCAAAATAGCTGGAAAATGCTCCAAAAACATCTATGTTAATTGTGAATTTGCGGGAAATGATTTCACAATGATTTACCCCTGGAGGAAAAAATAAATAATATTTGATTTGCTAATGTACTCTTCCACCAGGGCAGGAAAGTAGTGCAGATAGAAATTTACGATTTAAATAAATTTCCATGCAGATGCGTTGAGATTCTTGTGAACCCACAAAACGCAAGAACTCAAGACACAGGAGTAAACCTTTGATGGGTAAAAGTATAACTATTAAAATATTATTTCTTAAACAATACTGAAGAGATTATTTTTCAAACTCGAACTCAAAAAGGAATAAAGGGCACATCCCTTTTATTTTGAAACCATTCATACATGTGACGAGTGGAGTGCGGGTTGGCTAACAGATGGAATCCCAAAATATGGATGAAAAGGGTGAGGAATTTGGCACTGTCTAGTTTTGAAGATGAAGTTGTTTTTCCGCCCTTCCATCTAGTTTGAAGCATCTGGTATTGCAGAAAGATTCCGTGCATGAAAACCGCCTCTAAGTGTGGCAGGTCAAGTGGGCTAATTCCATCACAAGAAAGAGAAACATATGTGACTCTGATGGGGTTATTAAAAACAAAACATTACTGATTACTTCAGCCCCCAGCCCTTCTTCCCACACGAATCCCTCTTTAAATGTGTTCAAGATCCCCCTTGGCCTCAAACGTTCGCCTACAGGCCGGGCTGCTGTAGAATTGATTTTTTCGGTTGCACATCATGCCTGTTGATAGTTGCCAAGAAGTTCCCATGGAATGTACAACATCTTCACTCATTCCTAGCCACCCACACACTGCATGCTGGGAATTGTAAACCCGTTTTTGCATGGAAAGTGCAATACATCCCAGAATGCAGTGGGCTGTTCACTAAAAATGTATAACTGACTGAAGGTGCAACGTAGGGCCACCTTCTCTGATGTTTTACCTTCAGTTGCAGCCCCCTTTGGCCGACCGTCACTTTTGACTGTGCCATCTATTCTAGAACAATACACTGCCATTTTCAGTCCTTTGTTAACAGGTACATTACTGCAACAGAGTTAATGGACTCTGAGCCCGACTACAACTACTAGGACGCATAGGTCTGTCAATCAAACTCCAGGTCTAGAAACAAAGGGCCATATGTAAGAACACATTTTCCCATAGACGCAGAATAGGCAAAACTGATACATCTGGCCTAAAGTGTCCTGCCAACAAAGAGGAAGTTGATGACCCAACTGGATGTATTTCATGGAAGAACTTAAAAAGACAGCCCTGGTGAATAAGGGTGAGGTTACTAGAGTAACTTATACCACCAATGACACAATGCTGTAGTCCTTCACTGCACTTTTACAAAACACTGTGTTCAGATGTGTAAGTTCAACTGGAGCAACTGAAGTTCACTAGGACTACAAGTCCCAGAAATTACTGCGTTGTGAAAATTAACCTCAGGGTTAGAGTACTGGTGCCCTTTTATAAGCAAGACTGAAAAACATCTGGATTAGGAATCCTTAGTATTCTGCTGCAAGCCTACTAATTTAACATTATTATATTTGATGTAACTCTGCTGTTCTCACCAGCCCCGGCCATTGAGTAAATAAGTAGGACATTAGTACAACACATTCTCCATTCACGCATTATTGCCAGTTGCCATTTTTTGGGGAAAATCATTCAGGCAAAAGAAGATCTTAACCAAAATATAAAACCTCCTCTGGGCGGACCAATCGAAACTTAACAAAGTGAAAGACCGTTCTCTTGCTTTCGGCCAGAACAGAACCACAAATCTCAGCCCACCTATCCATGGACATTGAGTCACCAACATGCAAAGGTTAGCAAAAGTGAAATGACACAACTTAAGAGGAAGTAACATCTTGAGACCTTTGAACTTCAATGAAGCCCCAGAAAGTGGTGCTATGAAACAACAGATAGATGGAATCATTGCAAGAGATACCATGTGAGCTTAGAAAGAGCATCTGGTGAGAGTTTTCTTCAATGCAGACATATTTCTTAAAGAGTAATAAGAATGTTCATTAGGAGGGTTGGTGGGGGTTTCTGGTAGAGGACATTTTAGTTATGACCTCTTACCTTTACTACATGTGACCCTGGTAAGTATACTGTGATGCCTCTGGTAAAATAGGGTTTAGAAGTAGAAACAAAATACAATGAGAAAGATCATCTGTTAAGACTGGTGAGTAAGGAAGACTTTCCCATAGCTCTCAGAATTTGGAGCAGTAGGGTGGAACTTTTAGAAACAAGGGAGGCATGTTATTGACAGTATCACAATTTTGTACAGAATGGCAATACTTGATTTACAAAAAAGGGCGTGTTTCTGATCAGTAACTATAGCAACGTACGGATATCACCCTTTATGTGTTGCAGCTGAATGGCTCTATGTGCGTGGTTGCTTTACTATATAAAAAGTAGTAAAATGATGATTTCTAAAGTTATGTGCAACAGTCTGGTTAGTAATACAGCTAAATGTTGCGCTTCAGTTTGGAGCTCATGGCTATTAATATTTTTAAGTAAAGTATGATTTATGGTAGAGTAGGCAAATATTTGAAGAAAGTCCACAAAAACACACTGGTACCCAACATGTTGAAATAAGCATGTCATTCACTTTACCCATAAGTAAGCTATGTCATTAACTTGGTTACCGTAAATTACAACTATGATTGGCTGCTATTTTTATTGCTTGCAGTGAGCAGTGATCACTAAAGGAAATGTAGTTGTTCTTCACTTTAGAGTTGCCCACTGTCTTTGTAGTCATAGACCCATATTTTGTGCCGTATTTGCGTCATTTTTTGACGCAAAAGTGGTGCAAACTTACAAAATATAATTGCATTTTGTAAGTTTGCGCTGCTTTAGCGCAAAAAAGTATAAATATGGGCCTTAGTTTGAAACCCTAGGGTAAGTCTACATGTTTGGCGCTGCTTTTTTGCTGTGATTATCTTTTTTTCATTCGTGTCTTGGAAGATGGGCGCTTGGCACTCTTGCTTCAACTTGTGGCACATACCACACTGGAAACTAGCCTAAGGCAATTACATTTCTACTGGGACCATAAGTAACCATTATGAAACTCTGCACTAGAATTGGACTCTGTTTACGGGACTCAGCAACGCAGGTGCAAAATTATAATTAATAGGTGACATCACTTTCTGTCCTAGGATACTTTCCCCTGTTTCTGATTACTAACCAATTGGGTATGTAGGAGTGGATGTTCATAGGTGCTTAAATGGCATTTTTTCACATTATGCCCTGAAAGTCGTCCCCTCTTTTTTAACCCTTTCGCATCCACAATTGGACCAACTAGAGGAGCCTGTTGTATTAATCTCTGTTGGCAAACCAGGATATGCACCTTATACACAGACTGGTATGACAACAGTGATGCCAGATGAAATGAGTCCTATAGGGACAACTTCTGATTTGCAACTAGAGTTTCCATTTGAGAATCAAGTACCACCCAACTCTGCTGGCAGTATCGCATCTGTGGTCACAAACCATTGATGCATGTTATTGCAAATCACAAACCAGAGTGGACGCCCTGTTCACTCTCTGAATAGCTGCGAGTCGCAAATGACATTTTGTGAGGTGGAAAGGCTTTTTAGGCTCATAAAAAGTCTTTGACACATTGCAGCCTTGCATGTTATAGTCACAAAGTCTGTGATTTGACATTTACAGCCAGGATAAGACAATGACTACCATCATACAGAGCCATGTGCTGCCCACTTCTAAGGGTGGATGTGCTCTGCCTAGACTGGCTACACACCTTCTGAACAGCTTGTGTGCATGCTATAAGCATCCCCCAGAATAAGGGCTTCAATCACAAGCCAGAGGACCCACCTTACTTTCCAAACCAGACAGAACTAAAAGCTCTTGACAGTGATAGAGCTGATGTGAGACTGCAGCCTGTTATGAATGCCAGGCATCTCCAGCGTAGACCACAAGGGCTCAGAGCCCCCTGATCACAAAACCCCTTGCTTGGAACCAGCCAGTTGATAGTTATTTACTATTTGTGTCCACCTTGTAGCCTCACCCAAAAACAAGCCTTGGCGTAGTCTGGGACACTATTAGAACTTTGAGAGCTTCAAACCACAGGGTCTAACATCCCCTATTATCTACCAACTGTACGTATTCCAGTTTATTTGTCATTATGACATTTCCACCCAAGACATCACAACATGCCCAGTGACCATCCCTGAGAATCCTTTGCAGGTGCCAAACCATGTATGGGATATAGATTTATAGTAGGATATAGTTTGTAAAACTGTTGAAACTATTTAGTATGATGTGCCACCTGCCGGTAGGTACCACTTTAAGAGGAATGCAATAACGTGGGACGTATAAACTGTATATCATTACAGCCCGGCTGCACAGGTTTTCCAATAAAATCTCTGATGAGTGCCTGAGATGTGAGGCTGTAATGTGTGCAGATATCTGGAATGCACAGCACTGAAGAATTATTGGGCTAATATTACTAAGTTCATCTGCAGGGTGCTGGGAGTAACTACTAAGATGTGTACCCGGGCTTTAGCTGGGATTTGACTATTGAGGTGGCTCTGTTTGGAACCTGATCCTTTTCTGTGATTAGTGGATAAGGTGGTGATTACAGAATGTTGGAAGGCAGAGGATCTTCCCCGGATTTGAAAAATGAGCTATTTCAAACTGTGCTCCGGGAGGAAATTTACTATTCACGTTTGAGACTGACAAACAAATCCATGTGCGTTTGTGGCAAATGTTGTGATCAATTATTTGTTATTTAATTTTGCAACAATCACTATCCAAGAAGGGAATAGAAGCGGTTAGTAATATAAGCTTTATGATTTGTTTTAATGATTTCTAAATTACCTTCAAAAGTTGCAGTTATTTGTTGGTATGCTCTACGAGGTTAAACAAGCATTGGCAAGGCCAGTAGGTCTGGCCTTGGCATACTGGTGCAATGGTTGTTTTTAGTTTGAATTTTTATGTTGCAAGCATATTCCAGAAAAATAAAAAAGATAACGGATTAAATTCGTAATGTGGCCGCCATATATTTGCACTAAACATGTTCCATTTAAAAAAAACATTTACTTGCCTTTCAGCTGTGCCCTGCATTTTACCATTATTTTTATGGCAGCAACAAGAAGGAATCATCACCCAAATCAAGCACTCAGATTTCTGGCAGCGCAATATCACAATGTCATTAACACCTTCAAAACAACTGTAAAAGCCAGACAGGACATAAATAGGGGTGGACAGAATGTTTAATTCTTCCCGCAGAATTGGGGTAATTTGGCAGCTCAGTGTTACTCTTGTAACGTGGAGCTCAGGCCAAATTCCACCATTCGCCATGTGGCAAAAGTTTTCCCACGAGGTTAAAGAAATGCAAGTGAGATTTGGTATACCCATATTCTAACGCAGGCAGTCGAGAGTGGTTGCAGTCAGAGGAATGCTTCTTCAGGAGATTTGCTGCCACTTGAGTAGAGTTTCTATTTTCTGTTGGAGGGGCAGCAAAATCAGCTTGAATGGCTATATGCTCTAGTGCACAGCATGGTGCCGTTTGTGCTGATTTTTCAGTGCTGCTCTTGCTACTGGTGCTAAATTGCAGTGCAAGCAGCGGAACATGCATATATTCTGCCTGTTGACAGAACTCTGCAGATGCTTGCATGTTTTTTTATGTAACTCCACAGAATTCCATGGAGTGAAACTCCGCATGTTCTGCCCACCCCTAGAAATAAATCACAATCTAACTGGGCACCTAAAGTACAAGGAAAATAAATATCCATTTTTTAAAGACAATATATAAAATTAAGATTTAAAAAAAAATCCACACATTGTAAGAGTTTTTCCACTTTAATGAAAAGGAACTGTTTTTAAGCAGATATGAATAATGTGCAGAAACTTTGCACCATCACTCAAGGTGAAGGGGAATGGCTAAAGTGGGCAGTTCCACTGCCCTCACTGTATACTGTAGTGGGAGGAAGCAAAATGTGAATGACAATTCAACAGACCAGTGGATGATGCCTGCTGACCAAAAGCTCCTCTTTGTATGTTTGTTAAGTATGATTTCTATCGGGGAAAACAATAGTCCTGTGAGACACGTGAAGCCGTCTAAAAGGCCAGACCTAAAAAGGTGGTTTGCTTCAGGTGTCTTGGTTTAATAAGGACTCGGGTTAAAAATGCTGTAAAGTTTCAGATTAAAGAATAGGTATGTATTGAGCAAAGGCAATGATGCTGACCATAGATTCATCATTGTATTTTCCCATCAAAATCCCCATACAAGCTCTCTATGTTATCTTTTAGCACATAGAACCCACTGAAAGTCCTGTCTGGGTTAAGTTCCATTTTGGGAAAACCCAGATGACTGCATTTTAGGTACAGGTCTGATACATGTAGAGCAGTGGGTGTTTCTCCAGAAGATGTTTGTCAAAGGACCACTGTATCTGCATAACTGAAATCGTATTAATCACAAATGCAATTAAGTGAAAAGCTATCGACTCTAGAAGAACGCTTATCTAAAAATGTAATTTCATTATGTTTAGGAGTACAGGTCAGCTAATTCGTAACTAGTAGGCACGGTCAGAATTAATGTATTTCAGCGACAAAAGGGGAAACCCAGGTCATCTGAAAATATGAAAGAAAATATATGTTACAAAGCAATTAGATCGTATGGTAAGATCCCAAGATGTGTCTGTGTTTATTCTTGCATATTTAGAATCTAAGCTATTAATTTCTGCCAATCTGAGTGTGTTAGAAATGTGATTGGTAGGCAGTTATGCATTTTTCGGCACTTACAGTAGCAAAACTAAATATGTAAGGTATTCCAAAGATTAATAACTCCCTAAAAGGCTAATTGTCGTAGAAGTTGACAGAAGAGAAGAGGACAGTCCAGGTACAAATCACATTGAGAACAACATATACCATTTTGTAAAAAGGGTGTTTTAAAGGTATGGGTTTAAAATATGGTATTATTCATTATCTGGGAATTCAATGTGAAGCCAACATATACTTCAGGGTTAAGCAAACGTTTCTGACAGACCAATCACTTCACTAGACTAGTCCATAAGTGGGAAGGGTAAAGAAGCACATAAATGGTGGATATGTAGAAAGAAATACACACTTCCATTATTTTTATGCTCTTGCTGACACTCACAAAAAGAACTCTGATGCACAGCAGAAACATTTGCCTACATTAGTACTCATCCGGGAGACAGAACAATTTCGTATCTGACTCCAGAACATGCTAAAGAAACAGCAGAGTGGGAATAACTAGCAGCCTCAATCTGTGCCCTGAAGGCACATTTTTTCACTCTGCTTTTCTACACTTCTGTACTCATCCTGAAAGCTTAATGGAAAGACTTTGGGCCTGATTACGATTTTGGTGGTTGGACCGCCAGACCTCCATGTTGGTGAGCCCAAAAAGACAGTTTCCTTTGCGTTCCTCAGACTACCGTACTATGATTCAAACACGTAGGAACAACGTCTGCCAAGAATAAAAGGCAGCCCACCAGTGGCACAGCGACTTAGATCTAGGCGGTCCGACCTCTAGTGCCGTCAGCTCTGTGGACAACCACAGAGCCTATTACAAACACACAGTTGCTGTAGTGGTCTCCTTGCGGCGGTCATCCAATGGCGGTCGACCACTGCAGTCCACATTCAGCAAAGCAGCAGACAAGTGCACAATGGATGAATTCAGAAACAACACAGCTGACACACATTGGCCAAGTGGACACACCTGCAAAGGACACTATAAAACACACCCCTTCATTGACCACAATCCTTTGCATTTCCACTGCAGCACAGCAAGATAGACCATTTCTTCCATTATTTTTTTTTATAAGGGAGCCCTTTTTTCCCATCCCATTTTACACCTTTCACACACATTGCCTATTTTACTCTTTATTCACTTGTCTTGTTTAGTTAATCACTGTAACCCCCTTTCATTTTCAGTCATTTATGGCCCAAAAACCCACGATTTTCAGAGGATGAGTTGAGAGTCATGGTCCATTAAATCATTAGAGCAGAGCCACAATTGTTTGGAGCCCAAGTCCAGCACAATTCTCTCAGTGTTAAAATTGAAATGTGGGACAGGATAGTTGTTAGAGTGAATGCTGTAGGCACCTCCCTGCGCACAATGGAGGATATTAGGACGAGGTGGAATGACCTCAGGGGCAAGGTCCATTCCCTGGTCTCGCTGGAGGCCAAGAAGACTGGCAGTGGCCCTCCCAGTACCCCGTTTAGACTCTTTTACTGGAACAAGAAGGTGTTGACCATCCTGCATCCTGAGGGCTTGACAGGAATACCTGGGGGAGTAGAGTCTGGTAAGTTACAACACAAAAACTGTCACAAAAATGCAATGCCATACATGCTTAAAGCTCAACTTTTGCCACAGTCTTGTACCTTACCAACATTCAATATCCAGAGTATCTGAGATTTAACAGTGTCAATGTGTATAATTGGATCCAACATCACAGCTACCAAGGCCCATCACATGCCATATGTCCAAATGATGCAATATCAAAAACACATTCCAGGATTCATGGTATGTCCCAAAATGTAAATTTGTGCTCAAACCTAAATGCAGCTTGCATACAGATATGTAATACCAAACATTTGTCCAGTGTTGGGGAGTAGAGGGAGTGATCTGACTGTAACTCCCAGGAAGCCCTGTTTCAGTAACTTCAATCACCAGCCCAGTGGTCACCTGTCCAAATACCCCTGTCTGTGAACTCTCAATTGAAGAATACTCACCTGAGAGGATACCATTTGTATAGTGTGTGTGGTAGAGGGAGTGATCTGACGACAACTCCTGTCGTAGTTTGCACTCTTGCTCTGGGCAAGACTGCTGGTTAAAGGATGACAGTACTTTTGTTTGTAGGTGACTACGTCTTCTCCTACAACAAGTCGCAACTGTTGTCCCAACCTTACCGGCTCACTAGCAGCACCTCACCAGAAACACAATAATAAAAGGTGATTTGTGGCAGCCTTTACGCATGGACTCGAGAGTAAGACATCTCAGGGAGTGTCGTGGTTAAAAGGATATTACCCCTTTCTCACAGATATATCATGTCTCATACAAACGGAGGCAATGACAAAGATGCAGTAAAATTTCAATAGTTTTTATTCAACATAACTGCAATTTGCGATAAGTTGCATGGGCTGCAATGATTAGGATAATGAATAATGCAAGCAACAGAATTGTGTAGACGAGAGTCATTATTACAAAGACCCCCACCATCTTGCAATGCATGAAAAAGACATACGGAATGTAATATGCCCTAATACCCTAGTGCATAAGACCTAACCTCCTACCTAAAGGAGAGCTGGGTTTGTTAAACCTAATCTGCCAATGCCATGCCCATGAAAGGAGCCCCCAACCCTCGTTACCTTGGAATGAGGTCTCTATCTCAGACTCCGTAGGGACACGAAGACTGGGTCAGCGTCAAGACAATTTGCACCATCGATATCAGCGATGGTGGTGATGCCCTCTGGTCGGAATCCCTCTGATTATCTGTCTAAAGTGCGATAGATTTATACAGATCTTCAAGGACCCCTGACGTAGGTGTGTTCCCAACCAATAGATAACAGACATGCTTAGGACGGCAATTATCCCTTGAAAGTACAGGGAGGGAAAATCCCTAAGTGTGAAGGCCTACTGTTTGTTTGTCTTTGGTGCTAGATCTTGATGCCTTAGCGTGGCGACACTGATAATGTAACCCATAACAAGTGGCCTAAACTCTAAACAAGGCAGCCATCTTAGAAGAAATAAATAATTAACCCCTTCACTGCCAGGCCTTTTCCCCCTCCTGTGCCAGGCCTTTTTTTTGGCTATTTGGGGCAGTTCGCGCTTAGGCCCTCATAACTTTTTGTCCACATAAGCTAGCCAAGCCAAATTTGCGTCCTTTTTTTCCACCATCATAGGGATTCTAGAGGTACCCAGACTTTGTGGGTTCCCCTGAAGGAGGCCAAGAAATTAGCCAAAATGCAGTGAAAATTCGTTTTTTTCAAAAAAATGGGAAAAAGTGGCTGCAGAAGAAGGCTTGTGGTTTTTTCCCTGAAAATGGCATCAACAAAGGGTTTCCGGTGCTAAAATAACCAGCTTCCCAGCTTTCAGGAACAGACAGACTTGAATTAGAAAACCCAATTTTTCAACACAAATTTGGCATTTTACTGGGACTTACCCCATTTTTACAATTTTTAGTGCTTTCAGCCTCCTTCCAGTCAGTGACAGAAATGGGCGTGAAACCAATGCTGGATGCCAGAAACCTAAACATTTCTGAAAAGTAGACAAAATTCTGAATTCAGCAAGGGGTCATTTGTGTAGATCCTACAAGGGTTTCCTACAGAAAATAACAACTGAAAAAGAAAAATATTGAAATTGAGGTGAAAAAAACAGCACATTTTCTCTACGTTTTACTCTGTAACTTTTTCCTGCAATGTCAGATTTTCGAAAGCAATATACCGTTACGTCTGCTGGACTCCTCTGGTTGTGGGGATATATAGAGCTTGTAGGTTCATCAAGAACCCGAGGTACCCAGAGCCAATAAATGAGCTGCACCCTGCAGTGCGTTTTCATTCTATAATGGGTATACAGCAATTCATTTGCTGAAATATAAAGAGTGAAAAGTAGCTATCAAGAAAACCTTTGTATTTCCAACATGGGCACAAGATAAGGTGTTGAGGAGCAGTGGTTATTTGCACATATCTGAATTCCGGGGTGACCATACCAGCATGTGAATTACAGGGCATTTCTCAAATAGATGTCTTTTTTACACACTCTCTTATATTTGGAAGGAAAAAATGTAGAGAAAGACAAGGGCAATAACACTTGTTTTGCTATTCTATGTTCCCCCAAGTCTCCCGATAAAAATGATACCTCACTTGTGTGGGTAGGCCTAGCGCCCGCGACAGGAGATGCCCCAAAACGCAACGTGGACACATCACATTTTTTTAAAGAAAACAGGGGTGTTTTTTGCAAAGTGCCTACCTGTAGATTTTGGCCTCTAGCTCAGCTGGCACCTAGGGAAACCTACCAAACCTGTGCATTTTTGAAAACTAGAGACCTAGGGGAATCCAAGATGGGGTGACTTGTGGGGCTCTGACCAGGTTCTGTTACCCAGAATCCTTTGCAAACCTCAAAATTTGGCTAAAAAAACACATTTTCCTCACATTTTGGTGACAGAAAGTTGTGGAATCTGAGAGGAGCCACAAATTTCCTCCCACCCAGCGTTCCCCCAAGTCTCCCGATAAAAATGGTACCTCACTTGTGTGGGTAGGCCTAGCGCCCACGAAAGGAAATGGCCCAAAACACAACGTGGACACATCACATTTTTTCATAGAAAACAGTGCCTACCTGTGGATTTTGGCCTCTAGCTCAGCTGGCACCTGGGGAAACCTAGCAAACCAGCGCATTTCTGAAAACTAGAAACCCAGGGGAATCAAAGATGGGATGACTTGTGGGGCTCTGACCAGGTTCTGTTACCCAGAATCCTTTGCAAACCTCAAAATTTGGCTAAAAAAACACATTTTCCTCACATTTTGGTGACAGAAAGTTCTGTAATCCGAGAGGAGCCACAAATTTCCTTCCACCCAGCGTTCCCCCAAGTCCCCCGATAAAAATGATACCTCACTTGTGTGGGTAGGCCTAGCGCCTGCGACAGGAAACGCCCCAAAACGCAACGTGGACACATCACATTTTTTAAAAGAAAACAGAGGTGTTTTTGGCAAAGTGCCTACCTGTAGATTTTGGCCTCTAGCTCAGCCGGCACCTAGGGAAACCTACCAAACCTGTGCATTTTTGAAAACTAGAGACCTAGGGGAATCCAAGATGGGGTGACTTGTGGGGCTCTGACCAGGTTCTGTTACCCAGAATCCTTTGCAAACCTCAAAATTTGGCTAAAAAAACACATTTTCCTCACATTTTGGTGACAGAAACTTCTGGAATCAGAGAGGAGCCACAAATTTCCTTCCACGCAGCGTTCCCCCAAGTCCCCCAATAAAAATGATACCTCACTTGTGTGGGTAGGCCTAGCGCCCGCGACAGGAAACGCCCCAAAACGCAACGTGGACACATCACATTTTTTTAAAGAAAACAGAGGTGTTTTTGGCAAAGTGCCTACCTGTAGATTTTGGCCTCTAGCTCAGCCGGCACCTAGGGAAAACTACCAAACCTGTGCATTTTTTAAAACTAGAGACCTAGGGGAATCCAAGATAGGGTGACTTGTGGGGCTCTGACCAGGTTCTGTTACCCAGAATCCTTTGCAAACCTCAAAATTTGGCTAAAAAAAAACATTTTCCTCACATTTTGGTGACAGAAAGTTGTGGATTCTGAGAGGAGCCACAAATTTCCTTCCACCCAGCGTTCCCCCAAGTCTCCCGATAAAAATGGTACCTCACTTGTGTGGGTAGGCCTAGCGCCCACGAAAGGAAATGGCCCAAAACACAACGTGGACACATCACATTTTTTCATAGAAAACAGTGCCTACCTGTGGATTTTGGCCTCTAGCTCAGCTGGCACCTGGGGAAACCTAGCAAACCAGCGCATTTTTGAAAACTAGAAACCCAGGGGAATCAAAGATGGGGTGACTTGTGGGGCTCTGACCAGGTTCTGTTACCCAGAATCCTTTGCAAACATCAAAATTTGGCCAAAAAAACGCTTTTTCCTCTCATTTCGGTGACAGAAAGTTCTGGAATCCGAGAGGAGCCACAAATTTCCTTCCACCCAGCGTTCCCCCAAGTCTCTCGATAAAAATGGTACCTCACTTGTGTGGGTAGGCCTAGCGCCCACGAAAGGAAACGCCCCAAAACACAACGTGGACACATCAAATTTTTTCACAGAAAACAGAGTTGTTTTTTGCAAAGTGCCTACCTGTGGATTTTGGCCTCTAGCTCAGCCGGCCCCAGGAGGGGCAGAAATGGCCTAAAATAAATTTGCACCCCCCAACCCCACATACCCCCCCCCCACGGGAGCGACCCTTGCCTACGGGGTCGCTCCCCCTGCGTGACATTGGCGCCAATAAAAAAATCCCCGGTGGTTTCTGCCCCCTTGGGGGCAGATTGGCCTAAAATCGGCCAAGAAATGGTCTAAATACAATTTGCCCCCCAGGGGAGCGACCCTTGCCTAATTGGTCGCTCTCCCCATCTCTAAAAAAAAAAAAAAAAAACACCCAAATATTTTTTGACCCTGGCGCCTAAAACTTTCTGCCCCCCCTGGGGGCAGATCGGCCTAATAATAGGCCGATCTGCCCCCACGGGGGCCAGAAATGGTCTAAATACAATTTGCCCCCCAGGGGAGCGACCCTTGCCTAATGGGTCGCTCCCCATCTCTAAAAAAATAAACAAACAAAAAAAAAACACACAAAAAAAAGGTGCCCTGGCGCCTAAAGGTTTCTGCCCCCCCTGGGGGCTGATCGGCCTAATAATAGGCTGATCTGCCCCCAGGGGGGGGCAGAAATGGCCTAAAATAAATTTGCTCCCCTGCCCCCCGAACCCCCCCCGGGAGCGACCCTTGCCTACGGGGTCGCTCCCCCTGCGTGACATTGCCGCAAAAAAAAAATCCCCGGTGCCTAATGGTTTCTGCCCCCTTGGGGGCAGATTGACCTAAAATCGGCCAATCTGCCCCCACGGGGGGCAGAAATGGTCTAAATACAATTTGTCCCCCAGGGGAGCGACCCTTGCCTAATGGGTCGCTCCCCATCTCTAATAAAAAAAAACAAAAAAAAAACACACACATTTTTTTTGCCCTGGCGCCTACAGGTTTCTGCCCCCCCGGGAGCAGATCGGCCTAATCAAAATAGGTTGATCTACCCCCCAGGGGGGGCGACCCTTGCCTAAGGGGTCGCTCCCCTTGCGTGAAATTCACGCAAACAAAAAAATCTCCCTGGTGTCTAGTGGTTTCTGCCCCCCTTGGGGGCAGATTGGCCTCATCAAAATAGGCCAATCTGCCCCCAAGGGGGGCAGAAATGGCCTAAATACAATTTGCCCCCTAGGGGATCGACCCTTGCCTAAGGGGTCGCTCCCCACCTAAAAAAAACAAAAAACAAAACAAATAGAAGAAAAAAAAAATGATCCCTGGTGCCTAGAGGTTTCTGCCCCCCCCCCCTGGGAGCAGATCGGCCTAATAATAGGCCGATCTGCCCCCAGGGGGGGCAGAAAAGGCCTTCCTAAAAAATGCCCCCCATTGGGAGCGACCCTTGCCCAAGGGGTCGCTCCCTTATGTCCATTTCATAAAAATAAAAAAAAAGCCCTGGTGTCTAGTTGGCGTTTCAAAAGCCGGATTGCAAGCAATCTGGCTTTTGAAACGCTTGGAGAGACTTCAAAGGGAAGGAAATGCTTTCCTTCCCTTTGAAGCCTCTCCGGGCTTCCCCCACGTAATCGAAAGAGAAATGCAAAGCATTTCTCTTTCGATCGCGCTGGAAGTTGAGCTTCCAGCGCAATGGGGAGGCTCCGTCACAGGGGGGGTGGGGGGAATCGGGGGGTGGAAGGGGAAGGGCTTCCCCTTCCATCCCTGCCTTGGGGGGGTGGGTGGATAGCACAGGGGGGGAGCGCTAGCGCTCCCCCAGTTCCTGTGACTTGGACGAGGTGACCTCGTCCAAGGCACAGAACCGGTTAAATGTGCTAAGACAGAGCAAGCTAAGTAGGTTAAAAGTCACTAGGTGACGGGGGCACGGGTCTGCAAGCTAAAGGCTAAGCTAACTCCTGTTAGCCCATTAAAATGAAGTAGGATTCACTACACTCCCAGGAGGTCCTGTTTCAGTATCTGCAAACACCAGCCTAGTGGGCACTTGTCAAAATACCCCTGTGTAACGTGGACACATCACATTTTTTGAAAGAAAACAGAGGTGTTTTTGGCAAAGTGCCTACCTGTAGATTTTGGCCTCTAGCTCAGCCGGCACCTAGGGAAACCTACCAAACCTGTGCATTTTTGAAAACTAGAGACCTATGGGAATCCAAGATGGGGTGACTTGTGGGGCTCTGACCAGGTGCTGTTACCCAGAATCCTTTGCAAACCTCAAAATTTGGCTAAAAAAACACATTTTCCTCACATTTTGGTGACAGAAACTTCTGGAATCAGAGAGGAGCCACAAATTTCCTTCCACGCAGCGTTCCCCCAAGTCCCCCAATAAAAATGATACCTCACTTGTGTGGGTAGGCCTAGCGCCCGCGACAGGAAACGCCCCAAAACGCAACGTGGACACATCACATTTTTTTAAAGAAAACAGAGGTGTTTTTGGCAAAGTGCCTACCTGTAGATTTTGGCCTCTAGCTCAGCCGGCACCTAGGGAAAACTACCAAACCTGTGCATTTTTTAAAACTAGAGACCTAGGGGAATCCAAGATGGGGTGACTTGTGGGGCTCTGACCAGGTTCTGTTACCCAGAATCCTTTGCAAACCTCAAAATTTGGCTAAAAAAAAACATTTTCCTCACATTTTGGTGACAGAAAGTTGTGGATTCTGAGAGGAGCCACAAATTTCCTTCCACCCAGCGTTCCCCCAAGTCTCCCGATAAAAATGGTACCTCACTTGTGTGGGTAGGCCTAGCGCCCACGAAAGGAAATGGCCCAAAACACAACGTGGACACATCACATTTTTTCATAGAAAACAGTGCCTACCTGTGGATTTTGGCCTCTAGCTCAGCTGGCACCTGGGGAAACCTAGCAAACCAGCGCATTTTTGAAAACTAGAAACCCAGGGGAATCAAAGATGGGGTGACTTGTGGGGCTCTGACCAGGTTCTGTTACCCAGAATCCTTTGCAAACATCAAAATTTGGCCAAAAAAACGCTTTTTCCTCTCATTTCGGTGACAGAAAGTTCTGGAATCCGAGAGGAGCCACAAATTTCCTTCCACCCAGCGTTCCCCCAAGTCTCTCGATAAAAATGGTACCTCACTTGTGTGGGTAGGCCTAGCGCCCACGAAAGGAAACGCCCCAAAACACAACGTGGACACATCAAATTTTTTCACAGAAAACAGAGTTGTTTTTTGCAAAGTGCCTACCTGTGGATTTTGGCCTCTAGCTCAGCCGGCCCCAGGAGGGGCAGAAATGGCCTAAAATAAATTTGCACCCCCCAACCCCACATACCCCCCCCCCACGGGAGCGACCCTTGCCTACGGGGTCGCTCCCCCTGCGTGACATTGGCGCCAATAAAAAAATCCCCGGTGGTTTCTGCCCCCTTGGGGGCAGATTGGCCTAAAATCGGCCAAGAAATGGTCTAAATACAATTTGCCCCCCAGGGGAGCGACCCTTGCCTAATTGGTCGCTCTCCCCATCTCTAAAAAAAAAAAAAAAAAAACACCCAAATATTTTTTGACCCTGGCGCCTAAAACTTTCTGCCCCCCCTGGGGGCAGATCGGCCTAATAATAGGCCGATCTGCCCCCACGGGGGCCAGAAATGGTCTAAATACAATTTGCCCCCCAGGGGAGCGACCCTTGCCTAATGGGTCGCTCCCCATCTCTAAAAAAATAAACAAACAAAAAAAAAACACACAAAAAAAAGGTGCCCTGGCGCCTAAAGGTTTCTGCCCCCCCTGGGGGCTGATCGGCCTAATAATAGGCTGATCTGCCCCCAGGGGGGGGCAGAAATGGCCTAAAATAAATTTGCTCCCCTGCCCCCCGAACCCCCCCCGGGAGCGACCCTTGCCTACGGGGTCGCTCCCCCTGCGTGACATTGCCGCAAAAAAAAAATCCCCGGTGCCTAATGGTTTCTGCCCCCTTGGGGGCAGATTGACCTAAAATCGGCCAATCTGCCCCCACGGGGGGCAGAAATGGTCTAAATACAATTTGTCCCCCAGGGGAGCGACCCTTGCCTAATGGGTCGCTCCCCATCTCTAATAAAAAAAAACAAAAAAAAAACACACACATTTTTTTTGCCCTGGCGCCTACAGGTTTCTGCCCCCCCGGGAGCAGATCGGCCTAATCAAAATAGGTTGATCTACCCCCCAGGGGGGGCGACCCTTGCCTAAGGGGTCGCTCCCCTTGCGTGAAATTCACGCAAACAAAAAAATCTCCCTGGTGTCTAGTGGTTTCTGCCCCCTTTGGGGGCAGATTGGCCTCATCAAAATAGGCCAATCTGCCCCCAAGGGGGGCAGAAATGGCCTAAATACAATTTGCCCCCTAGGGGATCGACCCTTGCCTAAGGGGTCGCTCCCCACCTAAAAAAAACAAAAAACAAAACAAATAGAAGAAAAAAAAAATGATCCCTGGTGCCTAGAGGTTTCTGCCCCCCCCCCTGGGAGCAGATCGGCCTAATAATAGGCCGATCTGCCCCCAGGGGGGGCAGAAAAGGCCTTCCTAAAAAATGCCCCCCATTGGGAGCGACCCTTGCCCAAGGGGTCGCTCCCTTATGTCCATTTCATAAAAATAAAAAAAAAGCCCTGGTGTCTAGTTGGCGTTTCAAAAGCCGGATTGCAAGCAATCTGGCTTTTGAAACGCTTGGAGAGACTTCAAAGGGAAGGAAATGCTTTCCTTCCCTTTGAAGCCTCTCCGGGCTTCCCCCACGTAATCGAAAGAGAAATGCAAAGCATTTCTCTTTCGATCGCGCTGGAAGTTGAGCTTCCAGCGCAATGGGGAGGCTCCGTCACAGGGGGGGTGGGGGGAATCGGGGGGTGGAAGGGGAAGGGCTTCCCCTTCCATCCCTGCCTTGGGGGGGTTGGTGGATAGCACAGGGGGGGAGCGCTAGCGCTCCCCCAGTTCCTGTGACTTGGACGAGGTGACCTCGTCCAAGGCACAGAACCGGTTAAATGTGCTAAGACAGAGCAAGCTAAGTAGGTTAAAAGTCACTAGGTGACGGGGGCACGGGTCTGCAAGCTAAAGGCTAAGCTAACTCCTGTTAGCCCATTAAAATGAAGTAGGATTCACTACACTCCCAGGAGGTCCTGTTTCAGTATCTGCAAACACCAGCCTAGTGGGCACTTGTCAAAATACCCCTGTGTAACGTGGACACATCACATTTTTTGAAAGAAAACAGAGGTGTTTTTGGCAAAGTGCCTACCTGTAGATTTTGGCCTCTAGCTCAGCCGGCACCTAGGGAAACCTACCAAACCTGTGCATTTTTGAAAACTAGAGACCTAGGGGAATCCAAGATGGGGTGACTTGTGGGGCTCTGACCAGGTTCTGTTACCCAGAATCCTTTGCAAACCTCATAATTTGGCTACAAAAACACATTTTCCTCACATTTTGGTGACAGAAACTTCTGGAATCAGAGAGGAGCCACAAATTTCCTTCCACCCAGCGTTCCCCCAAGTCTCCCGATAAAAATGATACCTCACTTGTGTGGGTAGGCCTAGCGCCTGCAACAGGAAACGCCCCAAAACGCAACGTGGACACATCACATTTTTTGAAAGAAAACAGAGGTGTTTTTGGCAAAGTGCCTACCTGTAGATTTTGGCCTCTAGCTCAGCCGGCACCTAGGGGGGCAGAAATGGCCTAAATATAATTTGCCCCCTAGGGGAGCGACCCTTGCCTAAGGGGTCGCTCCCCACCTAAAAAAAAAAAAAAAATGATCCCTGGTGCCTAGAGGTTTCTGCCCCCCCGGGGGCAGATCGGCCTAATAATAGGCCGATCTTCCCCCGGGGGGGCAGAAAAGGCCTTCCTAAAAAATGCCCCCCATGGGGAGCGACCCTTGCCCAAGGGGTCGCTCCCTTATGTCCATTTCATAAAAAAAAAAAAAGCCCTGGTGTCTAGTGGGCGTTTCAAAAGCCGGATTGCAAGCAATCCGGCTTTTGAAACGCTTGGAGAGACTTCAAAGGGAAGGAAATACATTTCCTTCCCTTTGAAGCCTCTCCGGGCCTACCCCACGTGATCGAAAGAGAAATGCAAAGCATTTCTCTTTTGATCGCGCTGAAAGTTGAGCTTCCAGCGCGATGGGGGAGGCTCCGTCACATGGGGGGTGGGGGAAGTCGGGGGTGGAAGGGGAAGGGCTTCCCCTTCCATCCCTGCCTTGGGGGGGTGGGTGGGGAGCACAGGGGGGGAGCGCTAGCGCTCCCCCCAGTTCCTGTGACTTGGACGAGGTCACCTCGTCCAAGGCACACAGGAACTGTAGCCTTGGACGAGGTCACCTCGCCCAAGGCACAGAACCGGTGAAATGTGCTAAGACAGAGCAAGCTAAGTAGGTTAAAGGTCACTAGGTGACGGGGGCACGAGTCTGCAAGCTAAAGGCTAAGCTAACTCCTGTTATCCCATTAAAATGAAGTAGGATTCACTACACTCCCAGGAGGTCCTGTTTCAGTATCTGCAAACACCAGCCTAGTGGGCACTTGTCAAAATACCCCTGTGTCTTAACTCTCAAATGAAGTGTACTCTCCTGGGAGGATACCATTTGTCAAGTGTGTGTAGTAGAGGGAGTGCCGGACTGCAACTCCCAGGAGTCCCTGTTTCAGTAACTCCAAACACCAATCCAGTGGGCACTTGTCCAAATACCCTGGTCTGTTAACTCTCAATTGAAGTATACTCACCTGGGAGGATACCATTTGTATAGTATGTGTAGTAGAGGTACCATTTGTATAGTGTGTGTAGTAGCGGGACTGATTTGACTGCAACTCACAGGAGGCCCTGTTTCAGTAATTCCAAACACCAGCCCAGTGGTCACTTACCCAAATACACTTGTTTGCTAACTCTCAATTGAGGTTTACCCACCTTGGAGGATACCTTTTGCGTAGTGTATTTAGTAGAGGGAGTGATCTGACTGCAAAGCACAATAGACACTTTTTCAGTAACTCCAAACACCAGCCAAGTGGTCACTTGTCAAAATACCCCTGTTTGTGAACTCTCAATTGAAGTGAACGCACCTGGGAGGATACCACTTCTATATTGTGGGACGTCCAGCAAAGAATCCAGGAGATGCGGATGGCAAGACACTCACCACTGCCAGCAATAATCCTCTTCCTTAAGGTCCTCCTTTGTGTGGTACACATTGATTATGTGGACTGATCCTGAATCACCTTCCATTTCCAATGGGGGAGGAGGGTACTCTGGACTCTGTACATTTCTTTTTTTTGGTTGATTCAAGTCATGTTTATTTTCTGTTAGTCATAGCTGTAGGAAGTTGGCTCTGTATGTACTATTTCAAAGTAAGAAATAGCATGCACAGAGTCCAAGGGTTCCCCTTAGAGGCAAGATAGTGGCAAAAAGAGATAACTCTAATGCTCTATTTTGTGGTAGTGTGGTTGAGCAGTAGGCTTATCAGAGGGTAGTGTTAAGCATTTGTTGTACATACACACAGGCAATAAATGAGGAACACACACTCAAAGACAATTCCAGGCCAATAGGTTTTTGTATAGAACAATATATTTTCTTAGTTTATTTTAAGAACCACAGGTTTGAGATTTACAATCAATACTTCAAATGAAAGGTACTTCACTCAGGTATCATAGGAACTTTGAATCAACAAAATAGCATGTACAGTTTTGGCAAAAATGGCAATAAGCTATTTTAAAACTAGACACAGTGCAAATTTCAACAGTTCCTGGGGGAGGTAAGTATTTGTTAGTTTTGCAGGTAAGTAAACCACCTACAGGGTTCAAAGTTGGGTCCAAGGTAGCCCACCGTTGGGGGTTCAGGGCAACCCCAAAGTTACCACACCAGCAGCTCAGGGCCGGTCAGGTGCAGAGGTCAAAGTGGTGCCTACAATGCATAGGCTTCAATGGAGAAGGGGGTGCCCCGGTTCCAGTCTGCCAGCAGGTAAGTACCCGCGACTTCGGAGGGCAGACCAGGGGGGTTTTGTAGGGCACCGGGGGGACACAAGTCAGCACAAAAAGTACACCCTCAGCGGCACGGGGGCGGCCGGGTGCAGAGTGCAAACAGGCGTCGGGTTTGCAATAGGTTTCAATGGGAGACCCAAGGGTCTCTTCAGCGAAGCAGGCAGGCAAGGGGGGGGCTCCTCGGGGTAGCCACCACCTGGGCAAGGAAGAGGGCCACCTGGGGGTCGCTTCTGCACTGGAGGTCAGATCCTTCAGGTCCTGGGGGCTGCGGGTGCAGTGTCTTTACCAGGCGTCGGGTTCTTTGAAGCAGGCAGTTGCGGTCAGGGGAAGCCTCTAGAGTCCCTCTGCAGGCGTCGCTGGGGGGGATCAGGGGAGGTCAACTCTGGTTACTCACAGGGTCGCCGGGGAGTCCTCCCTCTAGTGTTGTTTCTCCGCAGATCGAGCCGGGGGCGTTGGGTGCAGAGTGGAAAGTTTCACGCTTCAGGTGGGAAACGTGTTGTCTTTAAAAGTTGCTCCTTTGTTACAAAGTTGCCGTCTTTGTGGAACAGGGCCACTGTCCTCGGGAGTTCTTGATCCTTTTAGATGCAGGGTAGTCCTCTGAGGCTTCAGAGGTCGCTGGACCCTGGGGGACGCATCGCTGTTGCAGTTTTTCTTGAAGTGGGGAGACAGGCCGGTGGGGCTGGGGCCAAAGCAGTTGGTGTCTCCATCTTCTCTGCAGGGCTTTCAGGTCAGCAGTCCTTCGTCTTCAGGTTGCAGGAATCTGTTTTCCTAGGTTCTGGGGGCCCCTAAATACTCAATTTAGGGGTGTGTGTAGGTCTTGGGGGTTAGTAGCCAATGGCTACTAGCCCTGAGGGTGGCTACACCCTCTTTGGGCCTCCTCCCTGAGGGGAGGGGGGCACATCCCTAATCCTATTGGGGGAATACTCCATCTGCATGATGGAGGATTTCTAAAGGCAGGGGTCACCTCAGCTCAGGGCACCTTAGGGGCTGTCCTGACTGGTGGGTGACTCCTCCTTGTTTTTCTCATTATCTCTCCTGGACTTGCCGCCAAAAGTGGGGGCTGTGTCCAGGGGGCGGGCATCTCCACTAGCTGGAGTGCCCAGTGGCGCTGTAACAAAGGGGGTGAGACTTTGAGGCTCACCGCCAGGTGTTACAGTTCCTGCAGGGGGAGCTGAGAAGCACCTCCACCCAGTACAGGCTTTGTTACTAGCCACAGAGTGACAAAGGCACTCTTCCCATGTGGCCAGCAACATGTGTGGCAGGCTGGTAAAACTAGTCAGCCCACACTGGAAGTTGGGTATGTTTTCAGGGGGTATCTCTAAGATGCCCTCTGGGGTGTATTTCACAATAAAATGTACACTGGCATCAGTGTGCATTTATTGTGCTGAGAAGTTGGATACCAAACTTCCCAGTTTTCAGTGTAGCCATTATGTTGCTGTGGAGTTCGTGTATGACAGACTCCCAGACCATATACTCTTATGGCTACCCTGCACTTACAATGTCTAAGGTTTTGCTTAGACACTGTAGGGGCATAGTGCTCATGCACCTATGCCCTCACCTATGGTATAGTGCACCCTGCCTTAGGGCTCTACGGCCTGCTACATGGGTGAATTATCTATACCATGGGCAGTGTGAGGTTGGCATGGCACCCTGAGGGGAGTGCCATGTCGATTTAGTCATTTTCTCCCCACCAGCACACACAAGCTGGTAAGCGGTGTGTCTGTGCTGAGTGAGGGGTCTCCAGTGTGGCATAAGACATGCTGCAGCCCTTAGAGACCTTCCCTGGCATCAGGGCCCTTGGTACCAGGGGTACCAGTTACAAGGGACTTACCTGGATGCCAGGGTGTGCCAATTGTGAAAACAAAGGTACAGGTTTAGGGAAAGAACACTGGTGCTGGGGCCTGGTTAGCAGGCCTCAGCACACTTTCAAATCATAACTTGGCCTCAGCAAAGGCAAAAAGTCCGGGGGTAACCATGCCAAGGAGGCATTTCCTTACACAATCCCCCCCCACCCAAATGAAAGAGGATGAGACTAACCTTTCCCAAGAGAGTCTTCATTTTCTAAATGGAAGAACCTGGAAAGGCCATCTGCATTGGCATAGGCAGTCCCAGGTCTGTGTTCCACTATAAAGTCCATTCCCTGTAGGGAGATGGACCACCTCAACAGTTTTGGATTTTCACCTTTCATTTGCATTAGCCATCTGAGAGGTCTGTGGTCAGTTTGAACTACAAAGTGAGTACCAAAGAGGTATGGTCTCAGCTTCTTCAGGGACCAAACCACAGCAAAGGCCTCCCTCTCAATGGCACTCCAACGCTGCTCCCTGGGGAGTAACCTCCTGCTAATGAAAGCAACAGGCTGGTCAAGGCCATCATCATTTGTTTGGGACAAAACTGCCCCTATCCCATGTTCAGAGGCATCAGTCTGCACAATGAACTGCTTGGAGTAATCTGGAGCTTTTAGAACTGGTGCTGTGCACATAGTTTGTTTCAGGGTGTCAACGGCCTGTTGGCATTCTACAGTCCAGTTTACCTTCTTGGGCATTTTCTTGGAGGTATGTTCTGTGAGGGGTGTCACTATTGATCCATATCCCTTCACAAACCTCCTGTAGTACCCAGTCAAGCCAAGGAATGCCCTGACTTGAGTCTGGGTTTTTGGAGCTACCCAGTCCAGAATAGTCTGGATCTTGGGTTGGAGTGGCTGAACTTGGCCTCCACCTACAAGGTGTCCCAAGTAAACCACAGTTCCCTGCCCTATCTGACATTTGGATGCCTTGATAGAGAGGCCTGCTGCCTGCAGGGCCTTCAAAACCTTCTTCAGGTGGACCAGGTGATCCTGCCAGCTGGAGCTAAAGACAGCAATATCATCAAGATAAGCTGCACTAAAGGACTCCAAGCCAGCAAGGGCTTGATTCACCAACCTTTGGAAGGTAGCAGGGGCATTCTTTAAACCAAAGGGCATAACAGTAAACTGATCGTGCCCATCAGGTGTGGAGAATGCTGTCTTTTCTTTTGCTCCTGGTGCCATTTTGATTTGCCAGCACCCTGCTGTCAAGTCAAAGGTACTTAAGTATCTGGCAGCACCTAGTCGGTCAATTAATTCATCTGCCCTTGGAATGGGATGGGCATCTGTCTTGGTGACAGAATTAAGGGCCAGATGTAGCAAGATCAGAATTTGCGATTCTGAAATTGCGAGTCGGTGCGACTCGCAATTTCAGAATCGCAAATCCTGATGCAGAACGGTGTCTCAGACACCGTCTGCGACTCGCTATGGGGTCGCAAAGACCCACCTCATAAATATTAATGAGGTGGGTCGCATTTTGCGACCCCATAGCGAGTCCCTGCACTCACAGGGATGGTGGCCTGCTGAAGTCAGCAGACCTCCGTGGCTGTGACTGCTTTTTCAATAAAGCAGTTTTTTTATTTTATTTTGCAGCCCGTTTTCCTTAAAGGAAAACGAGATGCAAAATAAAAAAAATAACGAAACCATTTGGTTTCGTTTTTTCAGTGTAGGCAGTGGTCCATTGGACCACTGCCTGCTCTGAGAAAACCTTTTTGGCAACATTCACAAATGTTTTTTGCGAATGAGTTACCACCAGTGTGACACTGGTGGTAACTGCGAATTGCTTTGCGACCGCATTTGCGGTCAGAAAGCAATTCTGCATTGCGATGCGAGTCGCAAATAGGAAGGGAACACCCCTTCCTATTTGCGAGTCGCATTCACAATTTGCGAGTCGGTACCGATTCCCAATTGTGAATGTGCATCGCAGAAGGCTGTTTGCATAGCGCAAACTGCGATTTTCGCAGTTTGCACCATGCAAACGGCTTCCTACATCTGGCCCCTTGTCCTCTGTAGTCCACACAAAACCTCATCTCTCTCTTTCCATCTTTGGTGTGAGGTTTGGGGACTAAGACCACTGGGCTAGCCTAGGGGCTGTCAGAGTGCTCAATGACTCCCAATTCCAGCATCTTGTGGACTTCCACCTTGATGCTTTCCTTAACTTGGCCAGACTGTCTGAAAATTTTGTTTTTGATAGACATGCTGTCTCCTGTGTCCACATCATGGGTACACAGGTGTGTCTGACCAGGGGTTAGGGAAAAGGGCTCAGCAAACTGTTGTAAGACCTTCCTACAGTCAGATTGCTGTTGGCCAGAGAGGGTGTCTGAATAGATCACTCCATCTACTGAGCCATCTTTAGGGTCTGTGGAGAGGAGATCAGGGAGAGGTTCACTCTCAGCTCCTGGTCCTCATCTGTTACCATCAACAGATTCACATCTGCCCTGTCATGAAAGAGTTTGAGGTGGTTCACATGGATCACCCTTTTGGGGTCCTGCTAGTGCCTAGGTCTACCAGGTAGGTGACCTGACTCTTTCTCTCTAACACTGGGTAAGGGCCACTCCATCTGTCCTGAAGTGCCCTGGGAGCCACAGGCTCCAGAACCCAGACTTTCTGCCCTGGCTGAAACTCAACCATAGCAGCCTTTTGGTCATACCACATCTTCTGGAGTTGTTGGCAGGCCTCAAGGTTTTTGCTTGCCTTTCCCATGTACTCTGCCATCCTGGACCGAAGGACTAGTACATAGTCCACTATATCTTGTTTAGGCTCATGAAGAGGTCTCTCCCAGCCTTCTTTTACAAGAGCTAGTGGTCCCATGACAGGATGGCCAAACAGAAGTTCAAAGGGGGAAAACCCTACTCCCTTCTGAGGCACCTCTCTGTAGGCGAAAAGCAGACATGGCAAGAGGACATCCCATCTCCTTTTGAGCTTTTCGGGGAGCCCCATGATCATGCCTTTCAATGTCTTGTTAAATCTTTCCACAAGACCATTGGTTTGTGGATGGTATGGTGTGGTGAATTTGTAAGTCACCCCACACTCATTCCACATGTGTTTCAGGTATGCTGACATGAAGTTGGTACCCCTGTCAGATACCACCTCCTTAGGAAATCCCACTCTGTTAAAGATACCAATGAGTGCTTTAGCTACTGTAGGGGCAGTAGTGGACCTAGGGGGAATTGCTTCAGGGTACCTAGTGGCATGACACACTACCACTAGGATATACTGGTTCCCTGAGGCTGTGGGAGGTTCCAGTGGACCCACTATGTCCACACCCACTCTTTCAAAGGGGACCCCCACCACTGGAAGTGGAATGTGGGGGGGCCTTTGGGTGTCCACCTGTCTTACCACTGGCTTGACAGGTGGCACAGGAGACACAAAAGTCCTTTACCTTCTGGGACATGTTGGGCCAATAGAAATGGTTAACTAACCTTTCCCAAGTCTTGGTTTGTCCCAAATGCCCAGCAAGTGGAATATCATGAGCTAAGGTTAGAATGAACTCCCTAAAATCCTGAGGCACTACCACTCTCCTAGTGGCACCAGGTTTGGGATCTCTTGCCTCAGTGTAAAGGAGCCCATCTTCCCAATAGACTCTATGGCCCTCATTCTGACCCTGGCGGTCGGTGATAAAGCGGCGGCCAACCCGCCAACAGGCCGGCGGTCCAAAATATGCAATTCTGACCCTGGCGGGAACCGCCAACACAGCCCGCCGCATTAACACTCCGCCCGCCACGGCGGAACAAACAAACAGCGCGGCGGTCCCCGCCAACAGCCAGGCGGCAGACAATGTACCGCCCACCCTATCACGACCCACCAATCCGCCACTTTTTCCGGGGCGGGAGCACCGCCGATAAAAACACGGCGGAAACAGACTACGAACGGGAAAACGCTCACCTCCACATACTCCACGCGAGATTCCGGCAGTATGGAACCCGAGTTGCAGGTCATCCCCGCACTCCTCTACCTGCTCCTGTACCAGGAGCACGCCCGGCGGCGCGGAAGACATCGGTGAGTACTGCACCTACGACACAGGGGAGGGAAAAGATTACCGGCACACACCCACCCACCCACACCCACTACAACACACACATCAATGCATTCCCACAGATCACTGTCACAACCCACAAACCCCCCCCTCCGAAATAATGCAAAGACCAAAAGAAGAGATCTTAAACGGGCAGATATATTGAAAAATGGACAGCAGTAATCCAATTAAATAAATAAACTATGTACAAAATACAGGGAGTGCAGAATTATTAGGCAAATGAGTATTTTGACCACATCATCCTCTTTATGCATGTTGTCTTACTCCAAGCTGTATAGGCTCGAAAGCCTACTACCAATTAAGCATATTAGGTGATGTGCATCTCTGTAATGAGAAGGGGTGTGGTCTAATGACATCAACACCCTATATCAGGTGTGCATAATTATTAGGCAACTTCCTTTCCTTTGGCAAAATGGGTCAAAAGAAGGACATGACAGGCTCAGAAAAGTCAAAAATAGTGAGATATCTTGCAGAGGGATGCAGCACTCTTAAAACTGCAAAGCTTCTGAAGCGTGATCATCGAACAATCAAGCGTTTCATTCAAAATAGTCAACAGGGTCGCAAGAAGCGTGTGGAAAAACCAAGGCGCAAAATAACTGCCCATGAACTGAGAAAAGTCAAGCGTGCAGCTGCCACGATGCCACTTGCCACCAGTTTGGCCATATTTCAGAGCTGCAACATCACTGGAGTGCCCAAAAGCACAAGGTGTGCAATACTCAGAGACATGGTCAAGGTAAGAAAGGCTGAAAGACGACCACCACTGAACAAGACACACAAGCTGAAACGTCAAGACTGGGCCAAGAAATATCTCAAGACTGATTTTTCTAAGGTTTTATGGACTGATGAAATGAGAGTGAGTCTTGATGGGCCAGATGGATGGGCCCGTGGCTGGATTGGTAAAGGGCAGAGAGCTCCAGTCCGACTCAGACGCCAGCAAGGTGGAGGTGGAGTACTGGTTTGGGCTGGTATCATCAAAGATGAGCTTGTGGGGCCTTTTCGGGTTGAGGATGGAGTCAAGCTCAACTCCCAGTCCTACTGCCAGTTCCTGGAAGACACCTTCTTCAAGCAGTGGTACAGGAAGAAGTCTGCATCCTTCAAGAAAAACATGGTTTTCATGCAGGACAATGCTCCATCACATGCGTCCAAGTACTCCACAGCGTGGCTGGCAAGAAAGGGTATAAAAGAAGGAAATCTAATGACATGGCCTCCTTGTTCACCTGATCTGAACCCCATTGAGAACCTGTGGTCCATCATCAAATGTGAGATTTACAAGGAGGGAAAACAGTACACCTCTCTGAACAGTGTCTGGGAGGCTGTGGTTGCTGCTGCACGCAATGTTGATGGTGAACAGATCAAAACACTGACAGAATCCATGGATGGCAGGCTTTTGAGTGTCCTTGCAAAGAAAGGTGGCTATATTGGTCACTGATTTGTTTTTGTTTTGTTTTTGAATGTCAGAAATGTATATTTGTGAATGTTGAGATGTTATATTGGTTTCACTGGTAATAATAAATAATTGAAATGGGTATATATTTTTTTTGGTTAAGTTGCCTAATAATTATGCACAGTAATAGTCACCTGCACACACAGATATCCCCCTAACATAGCTAAAACTAAAAACAAACTAAAAACTACTTCCAAAAATATTCAGCTTTGATATTAATGAGTTTTTTGGGTTCATTGAGAACATGGTTGTTGTTCAATAATAATATTAATCCTCAAAAATACAACTTGCCTAATAATTCTGCACTCCCTGTATATACATCTACTAAATGTAGACCACAGGGGTCCTGAGCAAAGGGGCAAGGCCCAGTCCCACGACAAGAACTCCACGGAGAGAACACTGCAGGGGCATCAGAAAGAAAAAAGGACAGGCACCTCAGGGGGAAGGGAAGGGGGGGCACCTCAGCCACTTGAGTACACGACGCCAGATCCACGAGGGGACTCCATGACCACTGGCCCATCCTGGGGAGAGCAAAGCCACAGTCCATACAGTCCATACAGTGGGTGGCCTGCCCACTGGGCCATCCTGGGGAGAGCAAAGCCACAGTCCAAACAGTCCATACAGTGGGTGGCCTGCCCACTGGGCCATCCTGGGGAGAGCAAAGCCACAGTCCATACAGTGGGTGGCCTGCCCACTGGGCCATCCTGGGGAGTGCAAAGCCACAGTCCAAACAGTCCATACAGTGGGTGGCCTGCCCACTGGGCCATCCTGGGGAGAGCAAAGCCACAGTCCAAACAGTCCATACAGTGGGTGGCCTGCCCACTGGGCCATCCTGGGGAGAGCAAAGCCACAGTCCAAACAGTACATACAGTGGGTGGCCTGCCCACTGGGCCATCCTGGGGAGAGCAAAGCCACAGTCCATACAGTCCATACAGTGGGTGGCCTGCCCACTGGGCCATCCTGGGGAGTGCAAAGCCACAGTCCAAACAGTCCATAACAGACTCCACTGCCACTGGAGGAGGCATGTTGGCCAGAGGACATCCTGCAGCCCTGCCCGAGACAGATCCTGCCCTGCCACGTCTGCCAAAGGGCCAGCGGTTCCTGCCTGGAAGGGCCCAGTTCAGCGGTTCTTGCCTTGAAGGGCCCAGTTCAGCGGTTCTTGAGACGGCGGTCCCCAGCGGAGCGGTGCTGGAGACGGCGGGGCCCAGTTCAGCGGTTCTTGCCTTGAAGGGCCCAGTTCAGCGGTTCTTGCCTTGAAGGGCCCAGTTCAGCTGTTCTTGCCTTGAATGGCCCAGTTCAGCGGTTCTTGCCTTGAAGGGCCCAGTTCAGCGGTCCTTGCCTTGAAGGGCCCAGTTCAGCGGTCCTTGCCTTGAAGGGCCCAGTTCAGCGGTCCTTGCCTTGAAGGGCCCAGTTCAGCGGTTCTTGAGACGGCGGTCCCCAGCGGAGCGGTGCTGGAGACGGCGGGGCCCAGTTCAGCGGTTCTTGCCTTGAAGGGCCCAGTTCAGCGGTTCTTGCCTTGAATGGCCCAGTTCAGCGGTTCTTGCCTTGAAGGGCCCAGTTCAGCGGTCCTTGCCTTGAAGGGCCCAGTTCAGCGGTCCTTGCCTTGAAGGGCCCAGTTCAGCGGTTCTTGAGACGGCGGTCCCCAGCGGAGCGGTGCTGGAGACGGCGGGCCCAGTTCAGCGGTTCTTGCCTTGAAGGGCCCAGTTCAGCGGTTCTTGCCTTGAAGGGCCCAGTTCAGCGGTCCTTGCCTTGAAGGGCCCAGTTCAGCGGTCCTTGCCTTGAAGGGCCCAGTTCAGCGGTCCTTGCCTTGAAGGGCCCAGTTCAGCGGTTCTTGAGACGGCGGTCCCCAGCGGAGCGGTGCTGGAGACGGCGGGGCCCAGTTCAGCGGTTCTTGCCTTGAAGGGCCCAGTTCAGCGGTTCTTGCCTTGAAGGGCCCAGTTCAGCGGTCCTTGCCTTGAAGGGCCCAGTTCAGCGGTCCTTGCCTTGAAGGGCCCAGTTCAGCGGTCCTTGCCTTGAAGGGCCCAGTTCAGCGGTCCTTGCCTTGAAGGGCCCAGTTCAGCGGTTCTTGAGACGGCGGTCCCCAGCGGAGCGGTGCTGGAGACGGCGGGGCCCAGTTCAGCGGTTCTTGCCTTGAAGGGCCCAGTTCAGCGGTTCTTGAGACGGCGGTCCCCAGCGGAGCGGTGCTGGAGACGGCGGGGCCCAGTTCAGCGGTACTTGCCTTGAAGGGCCCAGTTCAGCGGTTCTTGAGACGGCGGTCCCCAGCGGAGCGGTGCTGGAGAAGGCGGCCATTCTATGGCCAACTGCTTATTGCCTGGTGGTGCCCTCCTGGGCAGCGGGGATGGTGCTCCTTCAATGCCCACCTGGGCTGTGGGTGGTGGGGCCCTCCTGGCCAGCTGGGCTGGGTCCTCCCTGGGCAGCGGCTATGGGGGTGGTGGGCTCTCCCGGGGCAGCTGTGCCGGTTCCTCCCTGGGCAGCGGCTATGGGGGTTGCGGGCTCCTCCTGGGCAGCTGTGACGGGTCCTCCATGGGCAGCAGGCCTGTTGCCTGACTTCTCCGCCTTGCTGCCCTTGCCCTCCTTAGTCGGGAGTCTGTGGCCCTTTCCTCCCTTTGGAGCTGTGGCTGTTGACGGTGGCTGGCTAGTGTCCTGGGGGGATATAGAACCCGGGCTCCGGCGGCGGCCCTTCCGCCTTCTGCTCCTCTTCCCAGGGGGTGGGCTGGCTGTCCCCTTGCTGCTGGGCGAAGATCCAGACCTGCGGGCTGGTGGGCTCCAATACCCCTGCACCCTTGTCAAGGGGGCTGCAGGGCTGGTGGTGGCTGAGGTGCTCTTCTTACCCCGACGAGAAGGAGGGGGGGGCTCAGGGTCAGGAAAGAAGGTAGCAGTAGAGAGATAGATTTTCCTGGGACAATGGATAGTGGTAGGTACAGTGGGAATGGGAGTGGAGGGAGAGGATGTGGTTGTAGGCGAGACAAGTTTGCTGTCTTTGGGTGCAGGTGCAGGAGCGGGAGGCTGTCGTGAGGTGGATGGCTGTTGGGTGGGTGGGTGGCTGCGTTTGTGTGGTGTGGAAGAGGGGGTGACAGACACAGTGGGAGAGGACACAGGGGACGTGTAAATGGCAGTGAGGGTGGTGACTGCACGTGTGCGGACTGGACTGGAGGGTGTGCTGGTGATGGAAACACTGGCTGATGGTGAGGTGAATGAAGGTGTGAGTGTAGACGTCACAGGGAGGGAGGAGGGAGACGAGGAGGTGGGGGTCACAGAGGTGGTAGTGACTGTTGGCATGTCTGCATCGGAATGTTGCTTGTGTGAATGTCTGCGTGATCTGTGGTGCTTATGTTTGGATGAGCTGCTCTTGGGTGTTGAGGTGTGTGCAGGCTGGTCTGATGGTGTGGGTGGGACAGGCAGAGGAACAGGAGACTGGGAGGAGGGAGTTAGTAGAGGGAGGCAGGAGACAGGGACAATGGCTGCCGTCAGTGCTGAGACCAGAGCCTGGAACGATCGCTGATGGGCAGCCTGACCCGAATGAATGCCCTCCAGGTACGCATTGCTGCGATGAACCTCCCTCTCCACCCCCTGGATGGCATTCAAAAGGGTAGTCTGCCCAACAATGAGTGTTCGGAGGAGGTCAATGACCTCCTCACTGAGGGCAGCGGGGGTAACAGGGGCAGGGCCTGAGGTGCCTGGGGCGAAGGAGATGCCCGGCTTCCTGGCAGAGCGGGCACGGGGCGAACGCTGAGGGGCTGCTGGGAGGGCGGAGATGGTGCGCTGGGTGGCGGCTGTACCTGTAATGGCGGGGTGCACGGATGGTGCCACCCCCGCAAGGGAGCTCCCTTCCGAGGACGTGTCCGTGTCGCTGCAGGGTCCAGTCGTCCCCGTTGTGGAGCTCCCCTCGCCCTCCGTCTCACTGGTCCAGTCAGACTCTGTGGCATGGCCCTCCTGGGCCATGTGAGATGCAGCTCCCTCCTGCCCCGATGCCACTTCTCCTCCGCCTGATGATGCTGATGCACACAAGCACAGAAAGACAAACAAAAAGGGGGGGGGAGAGAGAAATAAAGAGATTTTGAGTACATGGATCACCGGTACAGTTAGCGGACATGACAGACACAGATGCCCCCTGCACTAAGTTGCGCACTTGGGGTCCCCTACGCATTCCGTGGAACATGCCCTACACGCCTAGAGTTGACAACTGCACCCATGGATGACACGGCCCAGGGATGGCTGTACTGGCACACTACTGAGGGTGGTGGCTGGGGACACAGGGGCTTACGGGGGTGCCCAGCCTACAGATATCGCCCTGGCCTAAGGGGACCCACAGCCCTCCTCCCCCACCCAGACACCTCCACTGCGCGACAACAGAGTAGATAATGCTTGTACTCACCCCCTTGTGTCTGCTGTGCTGCCCTCACGCGCCCATCCAAATCAGGGTAGGCCACCGCCAGGATCCGGAACATCAGGGGGGTCAGTTGACGGCAGGCACCCCGCCTACGTTGGGAGGCCATCCCCAGCAGAGACTCGGCGGTCTTCTTGGTCCCGCGGCGGATGTCCTCCCACCTCTTGCGGCAGTGGGTGCCCCGTCGATGGTGGACCCCCAGGGTCCGGACTTCCTTGGCGATGGCACGCCAAATCCCGATCTTCTCATGGGCGCGGACCTATGTGACACGTACAGGGAGGGAGAAATACCACGTTCAAGTTTGTCTGCATTTTCGTTGCCAGTGGCCCAACGCCCCCCATCCCCGCCAGGCCCCCCGCCATGCCCCCCGCCAGGCCCAACATGCCCCCCATCCCCGCCAGGCCCCCCGCCATGCCCCCCGCCAGGCCCAACATGCCCCCCATCCCCGCCAGGCCTCCCGCCATGCCCCCGCCATGCCCAACATGCCCCCCATC